>NW_024466219.1:7870000-9120000 GCF_017591425.1 Ochotona curzoniae | reverse complement strand
GAGATGGCCAAGTTTCACCCATTTCTCCCTGCCGTTGCAGAATATCGCTCCCTAGCCCTGGCCCACAGGAGGGCCCTTCCAGATGCTCAGCGCCACCCGCGGTGGGGCCTCCAAGCAGGCCACCGGTCCTATGTGGGCACAGCTTCATTTTCCTCGGGTCTTTGAAGTCGCACCGCCTGGGACCTTGGTCTACGCGGTGTGGCCCTCGGACCTCAAGGGGCTGTGAGAAACGCCGACGGGGTTTTCTGTTCATTTTGTTTAGGTGTTCTCTTCAATCGTAATGTACTTTTTCTGTTTTCTGCATTCAGAAAAAAAGAATAAATACCATCTGGGGAGCAAATGCGCTTAAACCTGTTTACATAGGGGAAATAAGGAGGCGAGGACTATCTCGTCAGCTCGTAGGTCGGGAGGGTGTCTCGACTACAAACTCCACGCTTCTGAGGAGGAAATGCGTCCACGCTGCCGCGCCCCAGTTTCTTCCCAGGCTCCCGAGTCTACCGCCCCTCCTTCAGGTTCCCCCGCCCCGAAGCGCGGCCTCACCGGCGCGGTCCCCGCCAGCCAGCCAGCTAGAAAACCAGCCGCCCCGAAAACCCGGAGTAACGGACTGCGCCCGAAGCCGCATCTCCACAGGGCCAAGGAACCTGCGAGCGCGCATGCGGCTGGCGGGGGTCGGGTGGGGCGCAGGCGCACTGGCGGGCGCAGGGCCGCGCGGGGCCTCGGGCGGCTGGGAGGCTGCGCGCGCGGGCTGACGTGTGCGGCGGCTGAGGAGGCGGCGGGGCGCCGGGCGGGGAGGGGGCGAGGCGGGGGGCTGAACCCGGAAGTGGGGAGGCGCTCGAGCGAGCGCGCCCGGAGTGGAGCTCGGCGGCCGGCAGCCAGCGGGGGAGCCCTGTGTTCCCGGTAATGGACGTGCGGGGCTTTAGCCCACGGGTGCCTGGGTGGGGAGGGTGGCGGGTTCGCCGGCACCCGGGGCGTCCTCCGCCTGGCCGGGGCCTGGGAAGGCTCGTGGGCTGCCCACGGTCGTCCGTCAGCTTGACCCCGCGTGTCTTGTTCTGCGCCCCTCCCGGGGCCGTCTCCCGCGAGGCGGTGTTGACTGGCGGGGCGCGGGGGAGAAGCTCCCTGTCCCCCCCGGAGCTGTGCCTTGCTTGCCCGGGAAAGCCCTGTTCTTGGAGACTGGGTTTCGCGGGCCGCCACGGCCTTATTGTCGCCATCCCCGCGCCCCCGACCACGGCTGCAGCCCCCCGAGCCTGCGCGACCGGGGAGGCTCTCTGCCTTGGCGGCCCGGTCTTGTTCCCCCTCTCTGTCAGGCCTGGAAGGCGTGCCGCCGGGACTTTGTTTAAGATTATTCTTTTGTTGGCTGCCTTTTTGTGACCTGGCCCTCCTGGTTCTTCCGCCCCCCACTCGCCAGGCGGGAGTGTGAGCTGTGATTTGATCACCACGCACTTGTCACTTGGAGGCTCCGCTGACTGAGGAATGCCGCCCACCTGCTTAGCGTTGCTTGGCCGCGGGTCTCTGACTTGGCTCTTGGACTCTTTTGCAGACCATGAAACGCTCGGGCACGCCCCTCCAGAAGCTGTTCTCCAAGACAATCTAGCGTTCACGTACAGACCCCTAAGACACGTATGAAGTTTCTTGTTCTGGATTCGCAGTAGTGCAATGAAGAAGAGGAGAAAGGTTACTTCAGATCTTGACGAGAAGATCCACCTAGGCTACCATAAAGATTCTTCAGAAGGAAATGTTGCAGTGGGCTGCGACCCAGTGAGCTACACGCATTCTCCAGAAAGACCAACTCCTGACGCTTTGCACTGCTGCCAGGAGCTGCCTCCCTCCCCAGATCAGAGAAAGCTGCTGAGTTCTTTGCAGTATAATAAGAATTTGCTGAAGTATTTGAATGATGATAGGCAGAAGCAGCCCTCTTTCTGTGATCTGCTCATCATAGTGGAAGGGAAAGAATTCAGTGCACATAAAGTAGTGGTCGCCGTTGGCAGTAGCTATTTTCATGCCTGTTTGAGCAAAAATCCAAGCACTGATGTTGTCACCCTGGATCACGTAACACATTCAGTTTTTCAGCATTTGCTTGAATTCCTTTATACGTCAGAATTTTTTGTGTACAAATATGAAATACCTCTTGTTTTAGAGGCTGCAAAATTTTTGGACATTATAGATGCAGTGAAGCTACTGAATAATGAAAATGTTGCTGCTTTCCAGTCAGAGCTAACTGAGAAGTCATCACCAGAAGAAACACTAAATGAATTAACTGGACGACTGTCCAATAATCATCAGTGCAAATTCTGCAGTAGACACTTTTGTTATAAAAAGTCCTTAGAGAATCATTTGACTAAAACACACAGGTCTCTGTTATTAGGGAAAAAACATGGGTTAAAAATGCTGGAGAGAAGTTATTCCACAAGAAGATCAAAAAGAAGTCGAAAGTGCCCCGTAAAGTTTGATGACACCAGTGATGATGAACAAGAAAGTGGGGATGGGTCAGACAATCTGAATCAGGAAACTTTTGATACAGAGAAATCAGACAGAAATGATTCCGAGGACCCTGGAAGTGAATATAATGTTGAGGAAGATGAGCTAGAGGAGGAAATGTCTGATGAATACTCCGACATTGAGGACCAGAGTGAAAAAGAACATCAGGATGCGGAAGAGGAACCTGAGGCTGGTGATTCTGTAGGAAATATTCATGAGAGGTTGACTCCAGTCGTCATTCAGAACAGTAACAAAAAAATACTGCAGTGTCCTAAATGTGATAAAACGTTTGACCGAATAGGTAAGAAAGAAAAAGAGCTTATTTTCTGTCAGTAAGTTTTCTTTCCATGGATGTTTTAAAGGTGATATTTAAAAACTAAACTCAGAGTGACTTTTGAAAGGAATGCTTAAGTAGAGACTATGCTTTGGTTTTCAATAACAAAGTTTATCCTGTTGTTTGAAATTTGCTGTGACTCAGTAACTCATTCTACATATGTATGGTGGCCTTAATTTTTCTCTTTCTTATGTCCTAAGGGTAGGTGACAGATCATTTGTTCATGTAAGACACTCCAGAGCATCAGTTATTATCATACAGAGCTTTGGCTTATATGCCAATTAAATTTTCATGATAAGTGCTGCATCTTTGAGTTGTAAGATTGAATTAAATCGTAGTATATTTAACTATTTGTATGCTGTTTCCCCTTGCTCAGGGTAATATGTGAGTTACAAAAGCTTGTGTCATCACTTTTCAGGTGTTTGATAGTTTATAATTAGGTTGTTTTAGACTAGCCTTATAGATAATTAAAAATAAAATTGTACTAAGCATAATCTAGTTCTACAGTTCTAGTCTTTAGGAAGTGACCTAATTGCTAGTACCAATTATTAATTATCATGAATAAATAAATTTTACCCTGTAAGTTAAAAGTAGGTAGGAATGTGATCTGTAAGCTGAAGCTTTGTGTCCATGTATGTTTTAAGTTCAAGATGTCTGGTATTTGCTAGTAAAATAGCTTTTGGAAATATCTTCAGTGAACCATACTAAGGTACACCGAACTGCAACAATTATGCTTTACCATGCAATTTAAGTTATGAGAGTGAGAAATATATTCTGCCACGTAACAATGGTGAAAAGTGTATAATGCAATCTGACTTTGTAAAATTATTTATATACTTTTCTATCTCCATAGGTCTTGCAATATTGAGTTATTTATATCATTATAAGTGGACATTTGTATTAACAATCATTTGCTGTCTGATTATGCTAGGTGCACATGGGTGTACCAATGTTAGCTTTTTTAAAATGATCTTTTGAATATTTTTCTCTGAAAATATTTTTGATAATCCCATTCAATAGTTATTTTTTGTGAAGCTGTTTTGTTGTAAGGCTGTATAGAGTGAGTGAAATAACTAGTTGTGTAACTGAGTTGCTTAAAAAAGCAAATGTAGGAGGGATATTCAACAAGTTCATGGGAAATTCATGTAAAAAACTATGCATGGATCGCAAAACTTTTTTGCATCAAAATTATCTTTTAATTCTATATTTCCACAAACTTACTGAAGTGCCCTCATAAACCAGGCTCTGTAAATTTTGTGGTAGAGTTACAAAAAAACACTATGAGGGTATTTCTAGAAGAGAGGAAAGAGTGACTTTTATGTTTTGGGGTAACTGAGAGCATTTAATCTTTCCAATAGATTCAACATCTTAGACTTTGTTCCTAGTATATGCTTCCTGTATTCTCTTAATTGACCTCATTTGACGTAGAGATAAGTAGGGATCAGTTAATAGATGACATTGTAGGTTCAGCACGTAGATCTCAAACTGTCTTGTTGAATATGAGGAATGTGTGATGTTTCATGAAAGAGGAGTTTTAACTTTGGGAAAACTATATAATTCTCAGCCTGTATTAACCCTGCCAAATTCTCTAGTCAAAAACAAAACAAAGCAAAACAAAACTACATTTTTCTTCACTTAGAATTTCCTTAAATCATTTCACCACAGGATACTAAATATCTCAGAAAACTAGAATTTTGTCCACACAATTTGGGGGGACACACCTTGAAATTAGGAGCTGATTACTAACAGGAAGGCATTGTGTATACAAAGTTTTACGAAGTTCGATACAGATAATTGAGGGAATTAGTAGGCCACATTATGGGTTTGTTTCCAGCCCACTTTACCAAAACTGTTTACATATGTTTTTTTTTTAATCCCCTACACCTCATGTCACCGCCTTGCTTAGCCACTTTAGGACTGCTTAGTTTTCAGTAATACTTTCTCATCTCATTTCATGGACATGTCTGTGTGTCTATCCAGAGTGTCCCTCTAGTTTTCCTTAGTACTGTTCTTAAGCCCATTGCATTGTTATCTCTCTGTGTCTGTCCATGAGGATGAGCTTTAGTGATGTCAGACTTCTAGGATTTTTGAATCCAGGTCTTGGCTTTGTTGCTGAACCTATATGTGCTTTTGAGTGTCATACGTAAAGTTAGATAATAAAAGTAGTACTTCATTGTAAGGGAGAAAGATAATATATAAATGACATAATTTTTTTAAAGGACATGTGGAACAGAACCTGTGAATTCTGAATGTCCTATGTCCATCTCTTCTCATATCGCACACATTGCAGCCACCAGATAATTCGGTATTTATTGGTCTTGGTAGAATGAAGCTAATACATCTTACTCTTGGGTAGTAGTTTTGAATATCTCTTGGATAGTGTTCTTTTTAATATGAGAAGTTTTTGACAATTGCTTGTTTCTTTGGACCATGATAGAAAGTTGGTGTGAGAATGTACTTGGGAGCCTAGAAGTGGGCTTCTGAAAAACTCCCAGGCCTGCCGGAGCCATTAGCTTCACAATTGATTTCTACTAACCTGATCCTTTGGATTTTTTTTTTTTTTTTTTTTTTTTACCTTTTCATGTATTTCATACTTTTAGTGAGCTATCTGCTCTTATTACATTTTTTCTTAGGCTACCAGCTGTCCTTTTCACAGAGAATTCTCATGCAAATAAGAGATCTTTGATCTTTCTCCCCATACCAAATAGTGACATGACAGATGGAGTGAGAGAAAATTTGTGTAACGTCTTTTTTTATTGTTCCTACAGAGAACTAAAATCTTTCCTTGGGTTAAATTCATACTCTTTCCTAGAGGTAGAAAAGGTTTCATGCAGTTTTTTTGCATGTGACTCACTAGTACATCCTGACAGATTCCACCTGTTCTTTTTTCATAAGTAATTATGATAATTATTGAAGACCGAGTATTTTATTCATGTTTTCTTTAGGGTATGTTGTATAACCAGATTCCCAAAAGATTCCAAATGGAATTAAGATTTAGCAATATCAGATTTATAATGAACGCATTCTTTGATGTTTCTCTTTGCATACAGAATTCAACGGTGATAATTTTACTTGGTCCATATAAGAAGTTCTGAGGTGGGAGGTCTTTTTCCTCTTCTTTTTTTAATAATTCTTTTTAAAAATAAATTAGGAAGAGTGGGAGAGATTTTCCATTCACTAGTTGAGTCCTCAAATGGCCACAATAAACAGACCTAAGCCAGGCTGACGTCAGGTGTCAGAAAGGGACCAGTCCCTGGGAACTAGGATGTCATCACCTGCCTTCACAGGCACAGTGGGGGGGATTGGGAATCCAGCTCCTTGCTGATGGACCTGGGAAAGAAGAGTAGGAACCTGCCTTCCCAGGCACAGTGAGGGGGATTGGGAATCCAGCTCCCTGCTGATGGACCTGGGAAAGAAGAGTAGGATGGTGCTAGACCTTGGGCCCTTGTACCCATATGAGAGACCAAGAAAAAGCTCTTAGTTCCTGTCTTCTACCTTGCCCAACCCCAACCATTGTGCCTGTTTGGGAAGTGAACTAGCAGATAGAAGATCTCTGTCTGCTTCACTCTGTAATTCTGCCTTTCAAATAAATACAATAATCCTTTTTTTAAAAAAAGCAGCAGCAGGGCCAGGCACAGTAGCCTCCTGGCTGAAGTCCTCACCTTGCGTGTACTAAGATCTCATGTGGGTGCCAGTTCTAATCCTGACACACTGCTTCTCATCCAGCTCCCTGCTTGTGGCCTGGGAAAGCAGTTGAAGATGACCCAAAGCCTTGGGACCCTGCACCCGCATGGGAGACCCAGAAGAAGCTCCTGGCTTCAGATCAGTGTAGCTTTGGCCATTAAGACCCCTTTGGGAGTGAATCAGCAGACAGAAGATCATCCTCTCTGTCTCTCTTCCTCTCTGTATATCTGCCATTCCAATAAAAATAAATCTTAAAAAAAAATCTTAAATAAATCTTAAAAAAAAAAAAAAAAAGCAGCAGAGCAGCCAGGGATTGGAACTCTGGTAAGGCATGCCACTATTGAAGGCAATGGCTTGGTCTGCCATGTGACAGCATGAGCCCCACAATGTCAAATTTGTTCACATGAAAGTATCTAATTTGTGACTCTTGAGACACAGTTTGAGTTGGTATTCAGTTGAGAAAGAAGCTTGGATGAAGTGTCTTAGTACTCTGTGCTACCCGTTGACAATTGGAAATTGATTGAAACTTTGATAATTTTGAAATGAACATTTTGATTTATTCATTATTATTGAATACTCTAACCAATAACAGTGCAGAAACAGATATAGATGTTTAATATTTTTGCTGGTTGGTAGACACACACACACACACACACACACACACACACTCC
Organism: Ochotona curzoniae; assembly: GCF_017591425.1. NCBI lineage: Eukaryota > Metazoa > Chordata > Mammalia > Lagomorpha > Ochotonidae > Ochotona > Ochotona curzoniae. The sequence goes on along the minus strand of NW_024466219.1, from coordinate 9,112,836 downwards.
CATCACAGGCTACTAATTGATTTAAACATGGAGTTAATTTGGGTCTTAAATCGTTCTGTTCTTACCAACCCCTAAAATGGCTGCCTGACCTTTTGAATTAAGAATTCCCTTTAAAATTGCTTCTTCTCTCTTTTTTTTTTTTTAAGATTTATTTATTTATTGGAAAGTCAGGTATACAGAGAGAAGGAGAGACAGTGGTGAGAAAGATCTTCCATCTGATGATTCATTCCCCAAGTGAGCTCAACGACTGATGCTATGCTGATCCAAAGCCAGGATCCAGGAACTTCTTCCAGGTCTCCCACACTGTTGCAGGGACCCAAAGCTTTGGGCCATCCTCGACTGCTTTCCCAGGCCACAAGCAGGGAACTGGATGGGAAGTGGAGCTACTGGGATTAGAACTGGTGCCCATATGGGATCCTGGCATGTTCAAGGCGAGGACTTTAGCCACTAGGCCACAATACTGGGCACAATTGCCTCTTCTCTTATGCAGTAATTATTATCCATGGAAGTAATAGAGCCTATAATACATATTTGCATGCAATATGAATTTAAAACTTAGTAAAAATTTATTTTGCCTTAGAGATTCTTGGTCTCTTGACTTAAAATGATTTTCAAAAATTTGGTGCTAGTTTTGGCTTTTTAAGTTTCTTTCTTTTTTAAGATTTATTTTTATTTTTATTGGAAAGTCAGATATACAGAGAGGAGGAAAGACAGAGAGGAAGATCTTCCATCTGATGATTCACTCCCCAAGTGAGCGCAACGGCCGGTGCTATGCCGATCCGAAGCCAGGAGCCAGGAACCTCCTCCAGGTCTCTCACGCGGGTGCAGGGTCCCAAGACTATGGGCCGTCCTCAACTGCTTTCCCAGGCCACAAGCAGGGGGCTGGATGGGAAGTGGAGCTGCCGGGATTAGAACCGGTGCCCACATGGGATCCCAGCGTGTTCAGGGCGAGGACTTTAGCTGCTAGGCCACGCCACCGGGCCTGGCTTTTTAAATTTCTACCTTCTTTTTCTTGTTTAAATCAATAAAGTCTATTGGTTTGTAGGAAAACAAAAGTTAGAGTGTCAGAATGGTTTTGGTTTTTAATTTCACTACCATGTCAGTAACAATTTTGATTTGCAAACAAATACAAGAATTTCCTGACTTAGAGGGAAAATGCTAACAGTTATTAATGTGACATGTTTATATGAGATGTATTTACATAGAAGAAAAAGTATTGTTGAACATTGTTCTTATATTTAAATATTTTTGTTAAATTTCTCTTCCTGTTCATTTAGGAATAAGAATGAAGAGATTTAACATTGTAGGATCTTGGTGCATGCAAGGCGAGCTTTAGCTGCTAGGCTACCATACCGGGTCCTATCTTTCATTCTTAAGATCTCTCTGTCTTTCTTCCTCTCTGTATGTCTGACTTTGCAATAAAAATAAATAAATCTTTTTTAAAAATTTATACAAAACATGCACATTCTCTAATTAAGAATAGTCATGTTTCAGAAATTGCTGTTATTTAAAAATCCAATTGAATACTGTTAATGTTCACTTTTTTTTTTTTTTTTACTGTTTGCATTATTTGCAGGCTTTAAGCAATGATTGGGATTTTTTTTTTTTTTTTTTAATTTTGTGCAGTGACTTCTGTCTTTGCAGCGTTAGCTGGGATGCCTGGTACTGAACAGGGAAGTGGTGTTGGTGGGGCTGTGTATGTAGAACATTAATGGGGAAGCACACCCAAGTGGTGCAGGGAAACTGTGGGACCAGTAGTGGCAAAGAGACAAGTCAAATTCTTGGAGAGCTGAATTTGACGCCTTAGTTTGACTTGCTACAAGGACCACTCATAAATCAGGTGAATCCAGGTGTATGTTTTTATGCGTGTGCACATTCTTTCCTTTTTGTTTGCAAAGCAGAAAGAGAGAGGAAGGCAGAGACAGAGAGCGACACGTCATCCATCTCCCGTTTCACTCCCTGAATGCCTGCAGCAGCCGGGGTAAAGCCAGAGCCTGAAATTCAGTCAGGTTGCCCGCGTGGGCAGCAGGGGCTCAGGTGCTGGGCCATCGCCTGCGCCGCCCAGAGTGTGGGTTGGTAGGGAGCAGAAGGCGCTTGGGACAAGCTGGTGGGACGGATCCCAGGTGCTGTGATAGGGAGTGGGTATCTCCAGCGGCGTGTTCATTGCTGTACTAAATACCCACTCCTCCAGATTGATATTTACCTGTGTGTCTGTACTGGGATTAGTAATACAAATGAAAATAATAATGACCAGTATTTGTCACTGCTAATTATGTATTGATATGTTTTAAGTTTTTGCATATGAGCTTGTTTTTCAGAGCTACATAAAATGTTACTTAGATAGTTTACAAACATCTCCTGGGTGGTTTGCGTCCATGTAAAAATTGGCCTAGACTGTTACGTATATGGCCTATGCTTAAATGCCTAATTGACATTTTTATCAGACTTTTTCTTCTTTGCTCATGGTTGGTATTCTCCCCCCCCCCTTTTTTTTCAGCTTTATTTAGTTTTTAATATTGTTTACATAGTTGAGAGGGATATAGGCCCACAGGGATCTCCTGTTTGGGTGGGGAGGGTGGAGGTTTGGAGGAAGGTGGGTGGAACACATGTTTCAGTTCTTTTTATTCTGGTCGGCTTGGGGGGCGGTGGGCGGGGAGCGGGTGGGTAGGAGAAGGCCACTCCTTACTGGCAAACTACATCAGCACCTGGGGACAGAGAGCAGTCACTTGGTGATGCCTTAAAAACCCCCATGTAGGGAAGGATATGCCAAGGCCAATAGACCTTGAACATATTTCCTCAACCCTGGTGCAATAAAGCTGACAATTTCTCACAGCCGTCTTCCCTTTCCTTTCCTCAGTTCACGGAATAAGTGCAGTGTTCATTTTTAAGTAACACAGAAGTAATTAAGCTTAATCATATATAGATATAACTAGTAAACCAGTGGCCATATATTGATAAAGTACACAGTTAGTTGTGTTTATCATTTTTCCTTAGTGACCTTTTAATATTTTGAACTTTTCTTCCTAATTTTAATGCTAGAAGATTTATCTTCTTCTTAAGTGCCTAACTAAAATGGTATACTTTCTGTGAGTTTTTTTTTCCTTATTTTTTAGTTTAGTTTTGTTTTTTTTTTTAACTTTTTGTTTGAAAGGTAGATTTAAAAAGAGAGAAGACAGTTTGGAGGTCTTAGCCCACTGGTTCACTCCCCAGATGGCCACAGCGACTAGAGCTGAGCTGATCTGAAACTGGGAGCCAGGAGTTTCTTCCTAGCTTCCTACATGAGTGCAGGAAGCCAAGGCCTTAGGCCCTCTTCCACTGTTTTACCAGGCCATAAGCAGAGAGCTGGATCAGAAGTGGAGCAGCCAGGGTAGGAACTGGTGCCCATATGGGATGTCAGTGCTTGTGAGTGGAAGATTAACCACTGCACTGGCTCCAAATCTGAGCTTTTAATAGAAAATTGATCTTCATATTAGTAGTGTTTTTTTTCCTCATTTTTCTTAAGTTTTACATGAAGTTATTGCAATTCCTGAATAAAGTTTACATGTTCAACACTGTCGCATGTAGTTTGTGAATTAGTTTATCCTTGCAAGTCTGCAAGGTAAATATTGTTTTCCCATTCATACTGTAGTTTATTTATCCAAGGTCATAGAGCCTGCTGTTTAAAACTCAGGATTCTGGGCTGGTGCTGAGGCATAACAGGTACAGCTGCGACCTGCAATACTGGAGTACCATATGGGTGCTAGTTTGAGTCCCCAGTGCCCCACTTCCATCCAGCCCTCTGTTACTGTCTCTACAAAGAAGCTCCTAACTCCTGGCCTTGGTCAGGCCCAACTCCTGCTGTTGTAGCCATCTGAGGAGTGAACAAAAAACAAGAACAAAAAGAAAACCAGGATTTATAGCCAAGTGTGTTTATCCAGGATATGTACTATGTGTGATACTCTTTTATTTCTGGGATGTGGAAATTTATGTGCAACACAATGATGTAAATATTTTTATTCAAAATAGGAATGCAAATGAGAATTAAAATGTATTCTTAGACTTTCTTCTTTTTTAAATGGTAACACTTTTCTTTGAGGATCTGTATTACAATTTCTTGAGTCTTTTGGAAATACCTGCGACATTTGTATTGGACTGTTTCTACTACAATCAGGTACTACCTGGGATATGACTCTGGATATCGTATCCACTAATCCTGTGTAGCTTTTCTTGCTTTCCTGGATACTATTTATGTTATTCCCTAATTATAATTAATAATAAAAGAAATAAAATAAAAGTTATTTACTTCTTCACCTTTTGTAAGTTGGATAAATCTTACATGAATGAGTTATACTGAGGTATAGGTTTTATGCGGTATTCTAGACTTGTAGTACCCTTAACCAGTTTAATTTCTCTAAGTTGAAAATATGTGTTATAACATGCATAGACAAATTTTTAATGACATTTTAAAAAGAACTCTAAAATCTGAGATTTTCTTTCAATTTGTGGGTAAACAAATTGAATTAAATGATAAATATGAAAATAAGTCTTAAATTTGAGTAGTCCTTTTGCTGAAGATTAGTTTTACTTTAAACACATACATTTTAAAGTGTTAGGTTCAGAAAATTTGCCAGTTTTCAGAAAATTTCTGAGAAAACCTTGTTGTTTGTACAAGTATGTTTTGAGAATTAACATAAAACAGTAAGGCTTTGAAAGTTAGCAGTTACAAATTCAGGTGTACTTTTTCTAAGTTTGTGTATGTATATTTTCTAAATTGTGAGCTTTTATTCTGTCAGTTTTTACTCACCAAATTGCAAATGCTCAGAATTTAATTTTGCTTTCTCTCCTTCTGTAGGCAAATATGAGAGCCACACTCGTGTTCACACAGGGGAGAAGCCCTTTGAGTGTGATATTTGTCACCAGCGCTATTCAACAAAGTCTAACCTAACTGTTCACAGAAAGAAGCACAGTAATGAAACAGACTTTCATAAGAAGGAACACAAGTGCCCTTATTGTAACAAACTTCATGCAAGCAAGAAGACTTTAGCCAAGCATGTTAAGAGGCAAGTATTATCTTGCTTCCGTAATGAAGTGTGTTGCGTTTTCTATTTTAAATAACATAGTTAGCTAAAAACATCTGTGCGATGCTTCTATCCGACCCTACCCTTGCTTAATATCTTGTAGAGACTACAGATTAAGAATGTTAAGTGTTAGTTTGACTTTTTATTTATGTATATAGAGCTTTTTTGGCATTGAAGCAAGAAAATAAAAGTTTAAGATGAGGGAGATTTTTAAAAGGTTCATGGAAAATTCATGTTAAAAGAAAACTGTATGGATTTCAAGGTTTTTTTGCACCAGAATAAACTTCCCTTTCAGTTCCTTATTTCCAGAAACTTTTGGAGGTGCTCTTAGGAAATTTTTGTTACCCAGTTTCCTGTGTTGAGTTTGGCGCGTGTATCTTGTGAATATGTGTTTTGAGAAATCTTGGAAATTAGTCATATTTATCCTTTTTATACCTGTAAATATCTGTGAAAGAAAATATAATATTGCATATCTTATTCTAAAAAATTAGTGGTGCATAAATTCTGAAAAATGTATTAAAGTCTGGGCTAAAAAATAATGCAGTAAATTACCTAATATATTATCTGTAAATAGCTAGATTCTTGAATGCATTGAAAGTATGACTAAAATTATAGCATAAATACAATAAATGTATTTAGGTGATAATGGTATCCATTGTCCTATGGAATTCATGTGCACCTGTCATTTTAAGATAAGAACTGGTATCTGATTCTTATGACAACTGTTGACAGATTCATGTGGAAATCTGACTCATTAATAGTTATTTCTAATCAGTGTTTTTTTTCCTTTTTAGATTTCATCCTGAGAATGCACAAGAATTTATTTCCATTAAGAAGACAAAGAGTGAAAGTTGGAAATGTGATGTAAGAACTCTTAATTTGTGTTATAAGACCAAAGTAAATATAAGGTTGCCTTTTGGTAATTAACAAGTAAGATAATTGGGGTCTAGAGTAAAAGTTTACCTCATTGCGCTATTTAAATGTATTTTGTTTAAATAAAGGCAGAGAGAAGGATCTTTCATCCTCTGCTCAGCTCCTTAAATGTCCACAGCAGGTGATGCTGCAGCAAGCCCAAGCCTGCATCCTAGAACTCAGTCTGAGTTTCTCCCATGGGTGACAGGGACCCAAGCTTTTGAGCCATCACCTGCAGCTTCCTGAGGTGCATCTTCTGCGGAAGCTGGAATCAAGGAGTGGAGCAGGGACATGAACCCAGCCACTCTCATGATGTGTGGGCCTGCCGCACAGTGTCTTCATCACTGCCAGACACCATCCTATCAGTTGAGCTTTGAATAGGATAGTTTTTCATGGAAATCCTAGTTCTTTTATTGAAATCACCATACCACAGGTTTATGGTTGTATTAACCTGTCAGGTTTTGGTTGCATTCTGACAAGTCATCTCAGAATTTAGTAGCTTTAAACAACATTTTTATTCATCTCATCCTTTCTTGTCAGGAATCCAAATTTCAGTCAGGGCTTTGTTAGGTGGTTGTATTGTTGTAGAAAGTGTAGTTTGAAGTTGTTTAGTTATTCGCTGCCAGTAAATGATCTCTTCTGGTTTGGTGCAGCTTCTCAGTGGCTGGCACCTTGCTGTTAGCTGATGACTAGGCTCTTAGCAGGCCTTCCTCACTGTGAGGTTTCTTGAGTTTCCTTCTAGAGTAGCAGATAACTTCTAAAGGTGAGTGTGTCTTCCCAGAAACCTATGCAAAGACTATAAGGTTTTTTATCGCCCAGCCCAGAAGAGCCAGATCATAAGTAATTAGAAACAAAGCCAGATAAAGGGAGAATTAGATTTTATTTTTCACTGGGAGAAATAGCAAAGAATCTTTTGATGTTCTTGCTCTGTCATATCCTTAAACTATTTTTTTAATATTTAGTGAATATTGTTTAAATGTGGCACCAGCTGTTACTTATCTATTGCAAAGTTTCAGTTAAAGCAGCAAAATCCTCACTATTGAAATTTCTTTGCAACTGAAGTTAATTATTAATTACCTTAACCCACATAAGAGGAAATCAAGATTCTGAAGTTTCACTATCTTGCTTATGAATGAAGATAATGGTATTTACCTAATGGACACAGTCCAACACCACTTCTTGCTAAAAACTTTGATCAAGATTGACATAGAATGAGCATTTTATAATGCAAGCAAAGCAATATACAAAACACCCAATGCCAGCATTATATGAAATAGGGAAAGACTAGAAGTGTTCCTGCAAAGATCTGGACCTAGACACAGACATTCACTTTCACCACTGCTATTCAATATAGAATTGGAAGTCCTTGCTAGAGCTATTAGGCAAGAAGAACAAATTAAAGGAATTCAAATTAAAATCAAAATTTTTAAAAAAAATTGTTTCTTCTTAGTATTTAAACAGATAAATTTTGTAGTGATTTTTCTGTGTTTCCTTATTCATATTCCTAAGAAAATATATGGTAGCAGTGATAAAACCCTCTATCCAAACATGTATTTGAAAGCGGTCATTTGGCACGATGTTTTAAGGCTCTACTTGTGGGAGCACTTGGATATGAGACCTAGTTATGCTTCTCATTCCAACTTCTGCCAGTGCCTGCCCTTGGAGGCAGCAGGTAGTGAGTGAATCAAGTCCTTGCGTATCTCTCACTCCTGTATGAGAGCTGGATTGGATTTTTGCTCTTGGTTTCAGCCTGGAGCAGCCCTAGCTGTTGCAGATGGGCGAATCTTTTTAAAAGTCTGTCTTTCTCTCTGTCTTAGTTTCTCTGTCTTTGGGGTAAATAATTTCTTTTGAAATATATATACACATATACACATAAAACAGGATTATTTAGAATTATGGTGGAAAGAATTATTAAATCGGCCTGTTTGTAATGTTGGGGTTGGATTTGTAGTACAGCAAATTAAGCCTTTGCCATTGATGCTGGCATTCTCTGTTAATTCTGGGTCAAGTCCTGGATGCTCCAGTTCTGATCCAGCTCCCTGCTAGTAATGCCTCTGAGAAAGTGTCACTCAACTGTTTGGTTCTGTGATACCCATATGGGAGATGCAGATGGAATTCCATACTCCTGGCTTCCGTCCTCTTTACTCCCTGCCCGTGTTTCAGTCAGGAGAGTGAGGGAAGATCTCTCTTTTTCTTTCTCCCACTGTAACTCCACTTTTTAAAAGGAGAAATAAATCTTAAGAAAAAAAGAAAAAAGAAATGTAAGATGTTGAAAATTGGTTACCTTTAATATTAATTTAAAATAATTCCTTGATGTAATTCCTCAAGGAGTTACTTTCTTGCCCAACTAGAAGTTCTTTATACTTTGGTTTTCTGTTTCATTACATTTCTTTTTGTTTGAATATATATTTTTTAATGAGCTTTTTAATTTTAACGTTTAATCCAGGTTCTCTTGTATTTTATATACATTTTCATTTAGATTTGTAAGAAGTCTTTTACTAGAAGACCGCACTTGGAGGAACATATGATCCTGCATTCCCAAGATAAACCTTTTAAGTGTACCTATTGTGAAGAACATTTCAAATCACGCTTTGCACGCTTGAAGCATCAAGAAAAGTTCCATTTGGGTAAGCAGACTCCTTTTTCTTAAAGTAGTCATAGGAATTATTGATTATCACATCATGTTGGAAGAGCACTCTATTAAAAGATGTCATTTTTTAAAAATAGTTTAGGTTCACAGAAAAATTGAGAAAGCACGGATAACTTGCTGCCTGTGTTCGTGCATAGTACCTGTTATCAGCATCTTGCAGAGTGATTCATTTTCTTTTATAGTTGACCAACCTAGACCAACACATCTATGACACCCAAAGTGAGGTTCACTTGTGGTGTTGTATGTTCAGTGTACAGTGTATGTTGTATGATCTTTGGGTTTGGAAAAAATACGTAATGACAGATCTTCATATTGTACTGCCAAGCAGATTTCACCATCCTGAACATCTGCTAGGCTTCCCTGTTCATCCTTTCACTCCTAACACCAGCCTCAGGCGACTAGAAATCATTTCTACTCTCTTCTTGGATTTATCCTTTCCGGAATCTCAGATGATTGTAATCATTAAGTATTTTTTAAATTGGCTTATTTTACATTGTCATATACGTTTAAGATTCCTCTGTGTCTTTTCATGTCTTCAGAGCTCATTTGTTTTTAGTGGTAAATAATATTGGATTGTCTGCATATATTTGCATTTGATTATACTTAAAATGCTGCTGGACTTGAGTTAAGAATAAATACTTGTTGAATGAGTTAAATTGGTAAAAGAGTCACATCTTATGGGAGATGAAACCTTGAGACATTTTAAATAAGAAAATATTAAAGGTACTTACAATGAAACGTATTTGGAGGGCCTCTCGTTTCTGTTGTGCAGAATATGTTGCAGTTTCCCTTGTTGTGGCAAGCAGTTTTACCTAAGGATGACTGTGTTTCTGAATTCCAGTGTTCATATTTGATTGTCCTTTCTTTGTGCTATTGGGATTAATATTTCATGTCCTTGTACAATTTATTCTTCCAAATTCAGAGACACTTTCTTCCAAATAGGCAGATTCCTGGAACTGCATGTGCTGTGTTTCTCACACATCAATACCTCTCCCTTGTGGCTTGCTAGTCAGTTAAACTCTGTCTTCAGTGACTTGTTAAAACCCTGGTCAAATTTGAATACTGCTAAGTCAGTTTTAGAATGAGACATATGGGCTTCATTTTCTAATATTAAACAAAGATGCAATGGTATGTTTGATCTACTCAGCATCACTGAACATTTATTATAATTAGGAATAGCAAAATATTGCCAGACTGTAGCTCAATATTAAATTGTCTCATCATTCTTCCCAAGTTTGTCATTACTTCCTCTCAGAAAGTTACTATATAGTTATTTTTATTTTGTTCTAATCTGATTTCAAACTAGAAATTGGCCTTTTAAATTAACCACATGTATGCTAAGTGCTGAGTAAGTTGATAAAGTGATGTTATATACTCACCATGGTGGTTTTATTTACTTCAAAACTATACAGATACTTATACTTTTTATTAATTTACTAATACATTAATTTACTCAAAATTTCTTGTATCCGTCAGATGCCAGGCCTTATACTTGTCTCTAGAGATTCAGGGAATATTATAGTTCACTTTCTAGGAGCCAAGAGTTTGGTAGGGAAGAGAAAACTAGAAACAAATAGTAGTAGGCATGACTCTGTGATACACCTATAAATTTAATTTAGAATCTGTGTGTAAAATTTAACATCACACTATTTTTTGTCTTAGGTCCTTTTCCATGTGATATATGTGGTCGCCAGTTTAATGACACTGGAAATTTAAAACGCCATATAGAATGTACTCATGGTGGAAAAAGAAAATGGACTTGCTTTATTTGTGGAAAATCAGTAAGAGAAAGGTAAAGGCCCTTTTGCATACTAACTGTCATACAGAAATCATTAACAATTACAGGTCATAAGGATTAAAGTAATGCAAGATATAAGATACCTGAATTGATCTTTAGTTTGAAATATAAAGAAAATGGATTTATATAAAATATTATAAAAATATAATATGGAATATAGGTAACATGTGGCAATTTGTTTTTTTCTGACATTCCACTAAAAATACCTGGTAAGTTTTCTGTTTGTTTTTAAAGAGATGTTCTTTCTTTTTCCTTCTTTTTTTTTTTGTTTTTTTAATTTTTTTGTAATTTAATGACAGACAGATCTTATATGTATTGGTTCAATACTGCACAAAATCTGGAAAATGGATGCGTTTTGAAGTAGTACCTTCAGAATTAACAGTATTAGATATATCTAGTTAGTAGGGTGACGGAGAGGCAGAACAGAAAGCATTAGAATAAAAGTCTGGAAAAGTTCCAACTTCGGATGGCCTTCCACCACCCACATGTCCTTGCTGCTGTGTGCCTGCCCTTCCCCCAGGGAGGGATTGCTGGACTGTTACATGATTGGACGATGGAGAGTGCTGACCGCAGTGAGCCTAGGCCTTCTCCTGCCAGTGCTTTGGCTCTTAGATTTTTCTTTGCAGCTTACAGATTAGAAGATCTGTCCCCTAGCAGGTGACACACCCAGATCATATATAGCACAGTCTGTCATCAAGACCCAGCTGTGTCCTTTGACCTTCCTGTCCACATGTTTCAGCCTAAGACACCTAGAACTCAGAGAGGCAAGAGTTACGATAGGGGAAAGCAAGAGGGGTAAGTGACCACTATTTCTACCCAGCTAACGATACACAGTTCGTCAAGCAAGAATTGGCTGTTCTATGAGAAAATCATTCAAACAAAAAAAAATAAATATGAGCTGCAGACATGTAGGAATGATGGCTAGAGTATAGACTCTAGTGGTTGAATTGAAGGGCAAAAGTAGAGCAAAAAGGTACAGGTATGTAAAATAAACATCAGAAAATTGGAGTATGAGACACATGAAACATCTGTATATCAGGTGTTTCAGAAAGGAAGGACAGAGAAAGTGAAGGAGAAATCAGTACAATAATTGAAGGTTTCCACAACTGAAGGACATGCGATGCCAGTTAGAAATGAAGATTCACGAGCCCCCACATTGTGTCAGTACAAATCAGTGCACTGGGTCAAGGAAGCAAACATACTTCTAGGCAGATGGGAAAGTCACATACCTCGTGTAGAACCATCTGGATCTTCTCAGCAGTATTAGAAGTAGAGATTAAATAGTAATACTCTCAAAACTGTGAAAGAATAATCTCCAATGCAGAATTCTGTTATCAATTTAACACAATCAGATCTGGACATAATACCATTTTCAAAAAGATTTATTTATTTGAAAGGCAGAGTAACACCAGACACAGATCTTATCTGTTGGTTCATTACTGTAGTTGAGTTTCCTATAGAGGTGGTGGGTTGTCTTCCATGCTTTCCTAAGTGCAGTAGCAGGGGGTTGGATAGTAAGTGGAACATCTGGGCCCAGGCCATGGCATTTATCAGTTGGCAGCTTAACCCTCTGTATTCTGTAAGGCCCTGGAGCCAACAACATAAAAATGTGCTTGACCAAATGAGAGAGAAACCATAGACAGGCTACAGGAAATAGCAAATTCATAGGAAGATGGTGAGTGAAGATCCCAAAATGTCAGAAGTGGAGTAAGTAGTCTACACTGGTAGTAAGCGGTGTGACTGCATGTGTGGGGAGCAGCACTCCACAAGGACTCCATCTTCTGGTGTGAACCCCTCTGCCTGTTTGCTGTGTGTGTGCTGGGAGATTCCTGCTGTATACTCTGACTGATATAACTGAGGATGTTCATTGCATTTTATGAATGTGTTCTTTCTTGAGCATTCTCTGATAATTAAGTAACTTCACAGCAACGTCTGACTGTACTTCTGCCACTTTCATTACCCAGTGTATTTAGCTCTGTCAGATGCTCCAACTGGAACAACTTAGTGATTTGTAGCATTAATCCGTGACTTTACCCACTGACATGCCAGGAAAATCTCTTGTTGACTCTTAGGAAGCTGCAGCTAGACCTTGACCTGGAGGCCGTGTTTGTATTCTCTTCTAAGCTCTGGAATAGTAGTGATATGCTTACTTTATTATCTTCTAAGCTCTTTAATAATGGTGATATGCTTAGTTTTATGCTTGCTTCTCAAAAGCATATGAACTTTGTACCTGCATATAATATATAATATACGTGTGTGTGCACGTGTGTGTGTGCAGAGGTTGTGCAGATGGAAATGCTCAACATGAACGGGTCCTTCTGAGAAGATGAGAGAAGGATGAGATCAGAGAGGAGCCTGTGCAGACAGTTTTAGTTGCTCTCATTTTATATTTAAATGATTAATACATCATTTAAACAGTATGTATTTGTCTACTTTATGCATTCCACTATATAAAACATTCATAACTAAAACATTCATAATTAAAAATTATAAATGCTGTTTTCATAAAATAATAGATGGCTGTGATGATAGGAGACTCTGTGCTATATTTATATGAAAATATATTTGCAGTTTGGTAAAATTGTATATGCATTATACATTGGTATTTCCCCTGTCTTTGACAACAAAAAGCAAACAAATCAAAAAGCAAATAGAGATAATGTTCTGAATTTTTACTGTAAAAGGGATCCAGAAATCTTTTTCCCAAGAATGAGTAGCACTCATCACAAACTGCTGCCTGTTCCTGGTTGGTGGGCATGTGGAAGAGCGCCATCTACTGGCAAAGCTCTTTAGTGTGGGAGTAAAATAAACACCTAGTGGTAATGATAGCCAAAATGGGCTCTTCGGTTTTGTTTCCTTTTTCCATGAAATTACTTTTTCCATCTTACCTAAACTTTGGATAATGAGGGAAAATTTGGATTTTGGAACTATAAGAACTGCTGCAGGTGTTATGCTTGCAACAATTGTGTTCATGCAATAACCTTTCTAGGGTCACCAGGGCTAGAGGACGTAGAATACATCCTTTTTGTAGGTTGCTTTTTTTTATACCTTTTTTTTTTTTTTAAAGATTTGAATATATTTATTTGGAATGAGAGTGATAAAGAGACATCTTCCATCTGCTGGTTCACTCCCCTGGGGCCAGACTGAAGCCATGAGCCACATTTTCTGCAGGTCTCCCACATGCATGGCAGGTACCCAATGCAGGGACTTGAACAGTCATTCTGATTTGGGATCCAAGAGTTGCAGACGATGGCTGAACCATCTATACCACAGTGCTGGCCCCAGATTAATTTTCCATATCAGCACCTGAAAGTTAAATATGCTGGTAACATTTTCTTTGCCTTAAAACACTTATTTTTATTACTATTATTATTATTATTAGTTCATTTGATAGCAAAACGGACAGAAAAGGAGCCATCCACCAATTGGGTCCCCAGTAATTCAAGGGCTGCTGCCGGGCCATGTGGAAGCTGGGGACTGGACGCTCAGGCCAGTTCTTTGCTGTGGGTGACAGGAACCCGACCATGAAGCCATTACTGCTGTTTCCCAGGGGACACATTGGTCAGAATTACGAACCAGAGCGAGACACTCTACTATGTGACCCAGGAACCTTCATCTCTAGACCCAGTTCCTACTCCATCTTGAAACATTTGTTTCTAAAGTATTCTGCACATATTTGGAAAGAATTGTATTGATAAACTTTACTGCCTAACTAATATTGACCTTGCCCTAATTCAATAATAGGAGTTGAACATTTAAAAGTTATATATCTTATTTCTTTAAAACTTTGCTTAAACTGGATAATTAGATATCTGAGCAAACCAATGATGAAAGAGGTTAAAGTTATCTTTATTTTTGTAAGGAAATAGACCAAGCATTTTTGACACTGGTGAAAATAGCAAAAAGTGTTGGGACTAGTGCAGTGGCACAGCGGGCTGATCTGCCCGGGGCACTGGCATCCCATGTGGGCACTTGTCCACACCCTGGCTGCTCCACTTCCTGTCTGGCTTCCTGCTTATGGCCTGGGAAAGCAGTGGAGGATGCTCAGGTTCTTGGGCCCATGTACCCACATGACCTAGAAGAAGCTCCTGACTTCGTATGGGCTTAGCTCCAGGGTGGTAAGCTAGGTGATGGAAGGCCTCTTGTTCTGAATTTTCTCTCTCTGTAAAATCTGCCTTAAAAGCGTTTTAAGAGAAAGATAATTGTAATACATATTAGCTTGAACTTCTTAAATTTGTTTAATCTGTACATTGACATTTTACTTACTTACTTATTCATTTATTTGAAACTTTTTGAAAGGCAGAGTTGCAGAGAGAGGCAGAGACAGAAAGAGGTCTTCCACCCTCTGGTTGATTCCCTAGATGGCCACAACATCTTGGGCTTGCTGAGACCGAGCCCAGGAATAGGAGCTTCTTTTGGGGTTTAGGGATCCAAGCATCTGGGCCAAACTCTGCAGCTTCTCCAGGGAGCAGGATGGCAAGTAGAGCTTTGGGGTCTTGAATAGTCTCCAATATGGAATGCTAACATCAGAAATGGTGACTTTACCGGCTGTGCCACGTTGACCCCTATCCATTGACATTTTTAAGACTCTTTTTACGTGTATGGTCTTTTGTTTTTAAACACAGAACTACGTTGAAAGAACATTTAAGAATCCACAGTGGAGAAAAGCCTCATCTTTGTAGTATTTGTGGACAAAGTTTTCGCCATGGAAGCTCATATAGGTGCGTAAAGCCCTTTCTTTCCCTAAATTGGATAAAATCATATCTCCATGTTAGTTCCAGATTATCATTTCTCTAATTTAGTATGTAGAATTAAACTTTAAAATGCACAAAATTATTACTGAATAGACTTTTTCTCTCACAAAAGGTTTTATTACCTTCATTCTATGATATGGAGTGTTATTACATGTTTTCTTATTGCCAGGCCTACTAAAGTCTTTACGGTTACCATTGTTTATTGCTTTTCTTTGAAGCACATTAAAACACATTGTTTCCAAAGGTAATGTATTTCTTCACTTTTTAGTAAATAATGCCTTACAATGAGAATGTGTCAGAAGTCACAGTTCTGCTGTCCTCAGTTTTAGAAAATCTTCAGTATGATGATTGTTTTTATAACTTATCTTGTTATTTTTCTGGCTGGATTCCTGACTTTATTTGCAGGTTGTGAAAATTTTTTTCTAAGTAAATCATATGTATTTTTTTAATATTAAATAAGTCTGCAGTTTTAATTTTTCTTAGTCTCCTAATGCTGCTATTTATACTTTCATTTATTATTTAACTCTGCTTAGGGAGTTAATCTGACTATTTACTGGGTTTTGTTACAGTTGAATCAATAGTTTTTAAAAAACTTGAGTGGGAAAGCTTCTCCTTTTAATAGGAGCTAGATAGAGGACTGTGAAGGCAAAAATAATTCAACTTAATGAGTTTTATAATCTGTCCTGGGGTGTCTGTAAAATGAGCACTTTTAAAATTGTTACTTATATGAAAGAATTGACAGAAAGGGAAAGACAGAGAAAGAGGTGTATCTTTTATCTGCTAGTTCATTTCCCAGATGCTTAAGACAGCTAGGGCTAGGAACTTCCTCCAGGTGTCCCCATGGGTTGCTTGACAGAAAACAATTGGGTCACCATTGACTGCTTTTGCAGGGACATTAGCAGAAAGCTGAATCAGAAGCAAAGCAGCTGGGGGCTTGGACGACCACCTTCAGTATGGGTGTCATAAGAGGGCAGGGCCTAACCCTGTCTACCACAGTGCTATTCTGAAAATGAACCACATTTTATTAGTGTGAAGAAAAGTAATGAAATGATGTTCTCATAAAGCTGAGTTTTTAAGACAATATGTTTTCAACTACACATATATAGTATTACTTCATTTACTTCAGGAACTTCATTTGTTTCATTTCTTTCTGTTGTCTTCCTGCTTTTGATATCTCTAAAACTTGGCTGGTCTCATGGAAGGCACCTGCAGACTCTTGGTAGAATCAGTGAAGCAAATACAGGATCTAACAAGACTAGAAGAAATGCCACCCACAAGTGGTGTGAGCTTGAGCAAATGTTGGATTTTTTTTAAAAGTTATTTGTTTGTTAGAGATTGACAGTGATCTCTCAGTTGCTGTTTCGTTCCCTAAATGTTCATGTTCGGGGCTGAGTTAGGGGAACCCATGAGCCAGGGGTGAAGGCTCGGTCTTCCATGTGAATGACCAGGACCCTAGTCCTTGGGCAGTCACCTGCTGCCTTGGGGTACGTGTTGTCAGGGAGCCGAGGAAGGGAGCTGGAGCTCCAACTCGAGCACTGCTGCAGAATGTGGATATCCAAGCAACCTCAAGTGCTGTCTCGTGAAATACATTTTTGAAACAAACAACTATGAACCAGGAGTTAGGTCTTGAAAAACTGGGAAGGACTATGAAAATTAAAAAAAAGTGAGAATAATAATAAAGGTGTTTCTGTATTACCCATTTTAATCATCATCTTTTTTCTGTTATAGACTTCACTTACGAGTACATCATGATGATAAAAGATACGAGTGTGATGAATGTGGTAAAACATTTATTCGTCATGACCACCTTACGAAGCACAAAAAAATACATTCAGGTAAGCTGTATTTTATTATGCTATTTCTAAAACCCCTTATTAAAAAGTATGTGAAAAGTTCATACTATGACATCAGGTTGACTGTAATTTTAATAATTTGGTATATGTTTTACTACTTTGTAAATGCTGGTTCAAAAATGTCTGGAAAAAAGTGTGTGAAGAGAGTTTATGGCATGTTCACTGTAATCTATTGTTTACCCTTTGTGTCTATAAAGTTGAAGTGAAAGTGTGTGAAAGAATTTATGGCTTGTTCACTATAATCCATTGTTTACCTTTTGTGACTATAAAGTTGAAGTAATTCTTTTTCATTTTAGCTAGTACGTAAATATGTGCAACGTACTGGTACTTCCACAAAAGGAGAATCCATGGTAATATTTGTCATTTATATAGATTTGAAAAAAATGTGCCAAAACTAATTAAAAAGGGAATTGTTGGGCCCGGCACGGCTCCATATGGGTGCCGGTTCTAAATCTTGGAGGCCCCATTTCCCATCCAGCTCCCTGCTTTGGGCCTGGGAAAGCAGTCGAGGACGGCCCAAAGCCTTGGCACCCTGCACCTGCCTGGGAGACCTGGAAGAGCTTCTGGCTCTTGGATCAGCACACCTCTGGCTGTTGCAGTCACTTGGAGAGTGAATCATCGAATGGAGGATCTTCCTCTCTGTCTCTCCCCTCCCCCCCCATATATATATATATATATATATCTGACTTTGCAATAAAAATATATAAATCTTTATAGAAAAAAGAATTATTATAATTGGGTGTTAAAATTACCATTATATTGAATTTTGAAACTGCCTTTAAAAAGAGTACATTATTATCCTAATCATTTCAGATCTTTGTATTTATAATACATATGTTTTGGGGATTTCTTTCATATTCTCTGTTGTCCATAAAGTGCTAAGGGAGTGACTGTGTAAGTATAATAATAGGAAAGAACCATATCTAGGAAGAGTACAGCAGGTGAAGGTTACTAGTGCTGTGTAAAGCATCCCCTTAAAAGTCTCAGCAAGTCAGGCTGCATTTTTAGCACCACTGAAAATGTTGGTGAAGCTCTGATGATTCTTCATAGGAATGAATCATGTTTTCATTTACATATGAATTCCAAATTCTGTATCTAGAGGTCACATGCTCTTGTTATATACATATTGAGACCAGGTTTTTAAAGACCAAGAGTTTATAAGTGAATGTAAGAATAGGGCTTGGGAATTGGACTCAGATAATTTTCTACTATGTTTGTGTTTTAACCCATTGCAAATGTTAAAAATCCCCACAGATGAAAGTCTTTTAAAACTAAAGTACTAAGATCTGAAAATCAGAAGGTATTTGTTATAAATAGTAACATGGCCTCATTTCTATTTAATATATGTTCACATTTGAAATGTTTGCTATCCAGATATATGTGTGTGTGTGTGTGTGTGTGTATACCAATTGATACATACACACACATGTTGTTTTTTAGTAATATAAAAACATTTTGTATTTGCATACTTAGAAATACCTAAACACATATATTTAGGAATGTAAGATATCTAATAAAAGAATATTTTTAAAATTCTGACTTTTGAAGTTATTTACCTTGTTGTGTTACATTGAAAGGTCAGGTCTGAAATGTATAGCAAAATCTACCTATTTCTTCTCCATTTAGAAAGAGGAGTCACAGCATGAGTTAAGCATGTGTGTGTAATGAAGTATGTTTGGGTAAGGAATGTGAAGGAAACTGTCCGAAATAAAGATGAGCTCACTTTAGTGGTACATTTCACAAGTGGTTATGTATATATTTTTTGCAAGTTGATATGCATATTTTAATAAAGATACGCCAATCTTTATTTTAAGGTGAAAAGGCTCATCAGTGTGAAGAATGTGGAAAATGTTTTGGTCGTAGGGATCATCTCACTGTTCATTACAAAAGCGTGCACCTGGGAGAAAAAGTGTGGCAAAAGTAAGTGAAAAATCTAAACTTTGGCTAATTACTGGATTGGATGAGTCTCAGTTTTTGGCCGTGCATAGTTTTTCCATGTCAGTTATTTGTTTTTGAAAATACAGATTCACTGAGTTGTACAGCTTTTCCAGGCTTGTCTGCAACTGAAACAGCCAGTTTTGTTCAGCCAGTTTTGTTAAACAGTGCTTTCCATAGCATCTGTTGCTCCTTTATAAACCTAAAAGAATTACATAAAGAATATTTTCTCTAGTTGTTTTTGCTTACTTCAAAGTCTACAGTGTGGTAGATCTTGAAGTCAATGATTAATGTAAAATCTTGAAATTCTTTGGGATATTATGTATCTTGGTTGCTCTATGTGAGCTAAGTAGCTGCCTATGTACTATGCGTAAGAAGACAGCGAGTACAAAATGTTAAGATTTATTTTATTTGAAAGGCAGAGTGATAGGGAGAGACAGAGACAAAGAGCTTGCTACTTATCTCCCCAAATGACTGTGAAGATGTGGGCTGAGCCAGGAACTAGGAACTCCAGTCTAATCTTCCATGTGGGTGGCACTGTTTTGTACTGCTCATTGTCTGGGAGCTATATCAGAAGGAGAGCAGCCAGTACTTAAATTGGTGTTCCAACGTGTCTTAAAGTGCTGTGCCACCAAGCCAGCTCCCCATTGAGTTCTTAATTCAGTGTATGCTAGAAGTGTTGCTGAGTACTAGGATATGAAGACATTCATGAGACTGTTTAGAAGAACTTGAGACGTTGCAAGAATGGATGGCAAAAAGACTTAAAAACTCACTTGCTGAAGGGGTTCTTTAACCTTTTATTTCCATTAACAATTATTCAAAAAAAAAAGCATGGAGCTTTTTGATATAAACTGCATAATATAAAAATATACAAATTGTGTTGACTATATAAATCATATTAGAAATCAAAACTGAAGATTTTCAAGTATTCATTTAAAATGCCCATATGTGTTAGCATAAGTAACATTTTATAAAAAAAATACAAAACAACTTAGAAGAGCAGGATTATTTTGCATTTTTTATAAATGTCTTCAGTGTCTTAAGGCAGCTGGATTGTCATAGCCTTTGCTGTATGTGTTACTTTGGGTAAAGTTAATAAAGAAGATCTAGCCTCACACAGATATGTAATTGGAAACAAGAGGAGCATTGTAATGGCCTTCTCAGGTAATTGTGTGTATTCTTGTTATCCCATTCAAGTGAAGAAGTGGTTGTTCTGTAAAGGTGGCTGCATAGTAGAGTTTGAAACAAGAGCAGTGGATTATTCTTACTCTGTTCCATTCAATTCATGGAGTTTTTGAATGTATTTTGTATCTTGAATGGATTTTTTGGCCGTACATATTTTTTTTTCCCATGTCGTGTATTTTTTCTTGAAAGTACAGGTTCATCAAGTTAGGCACGTTTTCCAGATGTTAGCATATTTCATGGTATGGTATCCACATATCACATTTGTTACTATGGCCTCCTCTCTCTGAAAGGAGTATTGGGAAGCTGTCAAGATCACAATGACAGATTCATGTTTTCCAGAATCTTTAATTAGCTTGAAAGCTGAAAGTTTGTCATTTTTAGAAAGTGTTGTCAGTTGTTTACTTTGAAGGGACTGCTCACTTCATCAGATTTTGAAGAGTTGCCTTTTTTGATACAGCCATCCTAGAATTGCTTCATTTCATCACAGAAATGTTAAAAAGGCTGAGATCTGAAAGGTTAACATTCTTAAATTAATAATTGTGTTCCTTAATCACATCTGTTTTTCTTTCTGTGAATACATGGTGAAGAATGCAATGCCTCTTTAATATATTGGGACATCTCCCTCCTTAGTGCTAAGACAACAGCACTTTTATTCACCATTTCTTTGCATCATAGTATCTTGTAGGGTTTTTTTTTTTTGAAAGATGTATTTGAAAGAATTAAAGAGAATGAGATCTTCCATGTGTTCCTTTACTTCCCAGATGGCCATATGGCCAGGTCTGGGTCGAGCAAAAGCCAGGACCAGGAGGTGTCGTGGGGTTTCCCGTGGGTGGCAGGAATCCAAACACCTGGGCCATCCTCTGCTGCTTTTCCCAGGCCATTAGCAAGGAGCTGATCCAGCATTAGAGCATCTAGGACACAAGCTAGGACCCGTTTGGGATTCTGGCATTGCAAGAGGCAGCTTTACCCGTTATGTCACAATACCGGCCCCAGTTACTATGTTGTTTCGTGAAAGGCCAATAATGCCAGTTATGTTTACTTTCTATCCTCAGCTGTAAAAACCCGAGTGTCCACAGGTATTTCCATGCGTTCCATGATGGCTCCTAGTTGGGTATCATATACTCTGTTTTTAGGGACATGTGGTGACCATTTATATCTGTTTATATTTACCACAAATTTTACTGGAATGAGACAACCAACTCTACCGGTTAGTTAAGGCAACCAATTGTAAGGTTCTTACGATGCCTCCAATTTGCCAAAACCAAATCACTATGAATGTCTGCTTCATCAACCAGAAGTTCCTAGGAGACAGGGCTTTGCTTGATGTTTTGTAAATATTAGTTGAGATGAGTTAAAAATTGTAAATACTATTTGAAACTACTTAAGTATACTTAATTGTATTATATTTCATTTTGGAAATAATTTGCTCAACATCCCAGTAAAACTTAGTGAATATGTTAAAACCAATCTTAAGGAATACTAAATAGCTTTTTAGTGTAATTTGCCATGTATTTATTAGATTTAAATTGTTTCCCAATTGAAATAATAGCTTTAACAATAATCATCGCTTAAATACTAGAAGTTTGTTGTGGGTGTCATGGCTCGGCGTGTTAGGCCACCACTTTGTATCTGAAGAGATGTCTGTTCTGCTGGTGTCCCAGGGAGGCAGCACGTGACGGCTGAAGTAACTGGTTCCCCGACTTCCACATGCGAGACCTGAGTGCAGTTCCTTGTTTCTGGTTTCCATCTGGCCTAGCCCCAATTTTTCTGGCATTTGGGGAATGAACCAATGGCTGGAACATCTCTCTCTCTCTCTCTCTCTTTTCTCTCCATTGCACTAGGCCTCTCAAGTAATTGAGGAAACTTCTGATAGCTATATAACTATTGTAATGTTCACTATTACATTTTAATGTTTAAAATTATTACTTTTCAGGATCTACACTAGGTGCTAATTTCTAAGATAAATTTAGCATGCTTTACAGTATTATTTATGTCTGTCTGCCATTCTCCATACTGACAATGTCAAGATACACTTAAAAAGCAGAATGATGGACTTACAACTGTTTTCTGAAGGACTGTATTAATGTAATAAAATTAGGGGAAATTCGAGAGACTTTGGAACTGTATCATAAAATAAACTTTAAAAAGACTAAAAGTTTGTATTTCATTATTTTTTTACGTGTAAAGTTTATTTTTAAGTTCAAATTCATGATGTTTAATTGCAAGGGAGTCAACCTGTGAGAGCACTGTCACTTTGGTTAATGCAGGTGTTATAATTGTTATACTTCTTTTCCAATCAATCTCACCAGTTTTTTCCTACTCTTCTTAGTCTGTAATTTTTTTTTGAAGATTTATTCACTATTTTTGTTAGAAAGATCTACAGAGAGGAAGAAAGAGAAGATCTTCCATGTACTGGTTCACTCCCCCAGGGGCCACAACAGTCATGGCTGAGTCAGTTCAAAACCAGGAGCTTCTTTCCCAGGCCACAAGCAGGGAGCTGGATGGGAAGTGGAACAGCCAAGACATGAACTGTTACCTATATGGGATCCTGGCACAGAGAAGGCGAGGATTTTAGACACTAGACTATTGTGTGCAGCCCTAGTCTGCAATTCTTAAGTCACATAATCATCACTGAAGTTAGGATATAGAGTGGTTCTAGCTCTGAAAATTTCTACCATTTTTTTCTGTAAGCAGCTTTTCCTTCCTGCTTTAGTCCCCCTTTCAGTCTCCTTTGAGATATTTCCAATATTTTGTTGTTTATTTGATTACCTAATAAAATTCAGTGAGTTAAAGCAATTGAAAATTCCAGCTCATTTTTATAAGTTTTATACTCATTAAAAAAAAAAAAACAGGAAGAAGAGCCAGATTCAAACTAAATGCCTAAAAAAAATTTCCATGTGCCAATGGAATACTGTGTTTTTTTGTTTTCTCTACTTTATTAATCCAAAGATTTTTAAAAATATGCTTGTAAGTAAAGTTTTAACTTATTTTCACTGTTATTAAAATTATACTGAAAAATACACCTTTTTATTTTCTTAGATATAAGGCAACGTTCCATCAATGTGATGTTTGTAAGAAAATTTTTAAAGGCAAGTCAAGCCTAGAAATGCATTTTCGAACACATTCAGGTAAAACGTAATCAATGGTTGTATGTATTTTTATATAGTTATTCAGAAGTATAAGTGTACCTTTTTAACTTTGTTGTTGTAAGTTAAAATTTTTTCCTTATTAAAATGTGTTGTATTGAAGCTCACATCATAAGTAAACAATGTCTTTGTCTCCTAGTATGTAAACCTTACTATTTTAATTTTTTTATACTTTGATAAAATATTTTTGCATAGTGTGTTTACTCAACTTGTAGCTCTCATCTTCCCCTTTTCTGGTTGTTTTATGGTTCCTACTGCTATTCTCTTTTAAAAAATAATGAAAATTTGACTGGATTGTTTTGTTTACCATGTGACTGTTGTGCTATTTCCTTATTACAAAGCTAGTCATCATTTCATGGCTAGTTACAGTGACTGCTGTGCTTCAGCTGATTTTTACTGATCATCACTTTCTAAATGTTTCTCTCCTCTGCTTCAAAAAGTTTATTAGATTCTTTCTTGTAGATTGTCATAACCTTCTTTTGCCTTCTTGCATTAACAGTTCTTGAAATATCTTGATAGAACTCATGGTTTATAAGAGATGGTGAACTTACAAAAAATAAGTTTGTAACCATTCATGATTTAAGAATTTGCCAAATGTAGGTAGTAAGTAAGTTGGGTAATGTAGAATTTGTCCTCCAGGAAATGGTGAAGAATTCTGAACTACGTTTATTCACGTTAACAGTGTACCCTTCTTGGCCACCTGAGTAACTTCATTTTCCTGATTCTTTCTCTTGAGTCAGAATGTCTCTGTGCACTGCTCAGTTCTCACTTTTTGGAATCTTCTGAGCCATATTCCAAACAGACCTTTTCTCTCCCTTTAGCATATCTTTTTCAACAGAAGCGGCACAGTCTGATGGATGTTTGAATTTGGGCTCTGTCAGTTCTGTTGATTCAAATGAAGAGTAGCTGTTTAAGGAGAGTAGCCTAGAGCTGCAGATAGTACTGACTGTGTGTATTGAAGGAATGGATTTCTCATGTTTTCCTGTGACTTTCTTTAATCTCTTCATTGTTTTTAAAGAAATTATTGGAAAATGCATAAGATTTTTTACCTACAAATGACTTATTCTCATCCATGTGTGCTTTGCTTGTGTGAAGCACACAGTGGTGATTGTTCCTGTCTTTTGTAGTTGTCTAATTGAAATAGAGTACATTAACTAGAATGACATAAACAAAACCATAAATGTAGCTTTGGACTTTAATCTTACCTGATTTTTAAAATTTTTATTAATGTGAATTCTTGGTAGGTTATTTTTAATTAACACATACCATCTAAAGATTTTATTTAATATTTTTACTGAATAGCACCCAAAGACCTTAATACATATGTACAACACCTAAAGGTCTTCATATTTTTGTTGAAATGTAGCACCTAAAGATCTGAATCATAACAAGTAACCTAGTAAATGTTTAGAAACTTAAATCTTTAAAAATCAGGTCAATGAATGTTTATTATCGAGTCCATCAGTTTTATAGCCATTACTTAGATCAAGATGAAGAACTCTAGACGCAGCATCTACAGCCTTTCCCCGTCAGCAACCTGCTTGGAAGTGAGAAGGACTACTTTTTGGGTTGTAGCACAAAAAATTTGTTTTTCCCTTTGAGCCTCGTATAAATAGAGTCAGACAATTTTGTCTGACTTTCACTCAGTTCTGGTGATTTTTTGTTTGTTTTCATTATCATGAATATACTCACTGTACCCACTGTCTTTTGAAGTACACTGGGTTTATATTTACCTGGTTCTGTCATGACAAAGTTGCCAGAAACAGTCTTGTTCATGTTGTTTCGTAGAAGTGTGCGTTCATTTCTCTTGAGTGCATGCACTACCCTGGGATGCCCGGCTCACACTAGCCAGTTTTGCATCATAACTGTCTGTAAACAGAACAGTGTAAAACTGGCCTCTAATTACACTGACATCTAATTGCTCCACATTTTGACCGGCATTGTCGTTGTGTGTTTTTTCAATCCCAAAGAGGTAGCACTGTCCGAAACAGCTCTAATAAGCATCCTGTGATGAATCCTGGTATTGAACACCTTTCTGTTTTGTTGGTCACTGGGAGATCTACTTTAATTTTCTATTCATTTTCTCAAATGGAATTATCTGCCTTTTTCTAACTGATAAAGTTTTTTCTGTATCCTGGATATGAAGATATATTTGTATCTTCAACTTTGTGATTTGCCTTTTTATCCTAGTAGTGGTATCTTTCATTGAACAAAGATTCTGAATTTTAAAGAAGTTAATTTTTGTTGTTTTTCTTGTATGTGCTCTGTGAGAAACTCCCTTAGCTTTGGGTAACAAAGATTCTTTTTGCTTAGGTTTATGGAGATAGTTATTTCACTTTGATACTTAGATCTGTAAATCCTCTGTACTTTGTTTTTGTATCATTGGTAGAAGTGGGGAGAATTTTATTTCTATATGGGAGTGGCCAGTTGCCCAGCATTGTTTACTGAACTCTATTTTAATCATTGTATTTGCTGGACAAATGTTTTAAATTAAGTGATAATATATGTGTGATTTATGTCTGACTTTGATTTTGTTGGGTTGTGTTATACTAATGCCCTTGCACCAATACCTACTCCATTTTAATTATTGTGGTTTTATAAGACACCTTGATATATAGAAACATAAATACTCCCCCCGTATTCTTTATTATCATTCTTTTTACATAAATTTGAATACAGATGATTAATTTTCACATACAGAAATATCTACTAGGTGTTGGAGTTTTATTGAATTTATGCCTAATTTTCCTTTTTGTATCTTTATAATATTCAATCGTCCATTACATGGCTACTGAATGTACCTGTAGTAGTTTGTCTTTTTCAAATTTTCCTCAATGTTATATTCTAGTTTTAAGTGTACCACCTTATACATCTACCATAAAATTTGTAGCTAGAAATGTGATACTTAAGTATAAACTTTAAACTCTATTTTTTTAAAATATATATATATTTTTTGTTGGGAAGACAGACTTATAGACTTGCAGAGAGGAGAGAGAGGGAAAGATCTTCCATTCTCTGGTTCACTCCCCAAGTGGCCGCAATGGCCAGAGCTGAGCCAATTTGAAGCCACGAGCTTATTCCAGGTCTCCCACAGGGGTGCAGGATTCCAAGGCTTTGAGCCATCTACTATTGCTTTGCCAGACCACAAGCAGGTAGCTGGATGGAAAGTGGAGCAGCCGGCACGGAACCAGTGCCCATATGGATTCAAGTGCTTGAAGGGGGAGGATTAGTCAATTGACTCATTGCACTGGACCCTAAACTCTATTTTTATGTGTTTATTATATGTGAAAATGCAGTTGCCATATGCTTTTTATGCTGACTTTGCAAAATTCTCTAATTTTTATAGTTTAGATGTTTTGATTTTTTAAACAGAGAATGGGTCATCTGAAAATCTGTCTGATTTTTCCTTTTCAAGTCCTTGCAATTGGCGTGCACATACACATACAGTCTTTTAGTTTTTATGTGTTTATTTGGAAGGCAGAAGGAAATAATATCCTCCATATAGTGGTTTACTCACCAAATGCAGGTGAGGCTGAGCTGGATGGAAGCAAAGCCGAGAACTCTGCCTGAAACTCCAGCGTGGCGGCAGGGAACAAGGCTGAGTTATCACTGTGGTGTTTTCTGTTAAGATGAATTGAAAGCAGATTCAGTCCTAGGGCATCTGATCAGGATGCAGATGTCCTCACCTTGTAGGCTGGAGGAAACAAAACCTTTTTATTTCACAGATTTTTTTTTTTTTAAGTTGGGATAAAATTGATGACAATAATAATAGTTTGGGTTTTCCAAGCACTCACACGTGCTAGGTATAGTCTCAGCTTTGTCTTATTTAGTCTGTTCACTAGCTCTGACACAGGTACTATTACTACAATACAGATTAGCAATCAAGACTTGGAGTTTGCAAGCCTGCTCAAGGTTTGCCTGGTAAAATCTGTGTTTACTTTTACTGTCTCCATTTTGTGATTGTATACTTTGTTATTGCTATTACTAAGTTCTTACGTGTATTCAAATGCAAAGAATGCTACTTAAAATCATGTTACCAGGTGAGTAAAATTAATTCCACTTTTATTCATACAGGTGAAAAACCATACAAGTGTCAAATTTGCAATCAGTCTTTTAGAATTAAGAAAACTTTAACCAAGCATCTGGTTATTCATTCTGATGCCCGACCTTTCAACTGCCAGCACTGTAATGCAACATTTAAGCGCAAAGACAAACTGAAGTATCACATTGACCATGTTCATGGGATAAAGTCTCCTGATGATCCCCTTAGTACTTCTGAAGAAAAACTTGTATCCTTACCAGTGGAGTACTCATCTGATGATAAACTCTTTGAAGCAGAAACAAAACAATATATGGACCAGCCAAAAAGCTATCCATCTGAAGCCAAGACTATGTTACAGAATGTGTCTGCTGAAGTTTGTGTTCCAGTAACGTTGGTTCCAGTTCAGATGCCTGACGCATCCAATGATCTGGTACGACATACTACCACTCTGCCTCCATCTTCCCATGAGATCCTGCCGCCACCCCCACAATCAACTGATTATCCTCGAGCAGCCGACTTGGCCTTTTTGGAAAAGTATACCCTCACTCCTCAACCTGCAAATATAGTTCATCCAGTCCGACCTGAGCAAATGCTGGATCCCAGAGAACAGTCTTATCTTGGAACATTACTGGGTCTTGATAATACTACTGCTGTTCAAAATATTTCTACGAATGAGCATCATTCATGAGTTATTCTAAACATTCCACAGACTTTGGATGGTTCTGTGCTAATGTAGCTAAGATCTGATGTTTTATCAGTTAGTGGGCTGCTGTTTTTTTTTTTTTTTCATTTTCTTAAGTTTCCCATGTTCTCAGAACAATTTCAAATCACGAAAACCATGTGTATTTGTTTACTGAACATATGAATATTTGGACATTTTCTGGCATAATATTTGAGGCGTTTTTTGTGATTTTTTTTAAAAGATGATTTAGTGCTAATTTTTAATAGGTTCTCAAACTTTTTCACAGTTACTAGGTGTTGGCTTTTTTTTTTTTTAAATAATCGCTGGAAAATTTTATTAGTCTCATTCCTATTTTCTCCCTTTCCCAGATTCTAACAGCTTCAAGAACTTTAAGAACGAAAGTAAGAACATGTGAATAACTGCAGCTGTTCTTTATCCTAAGTTAAGATTTATTATCAATCCATCCAGATGTTTAAAACAGAAATTTGGAACTTGAATTTATAAGAAAATCTTGGATAGTTCTATGTTGTTTCCATTTCAATTTGTCCATAATTTCAGGTTATCTTTATCTTTTGGACTTTTGACCAACTCACAACCAGAAAACTAAGATTAACTTATTAATATAGTTGAAATAATTATCCAGATAAGTGATTTTTACCTATACTTCAATCATTATGAGTAAGAAATACAACCTTAGGTCTAGAAGTTGAATTTTGCAAGTTGAAAATGTTCTAAGAGAAATATGACAGTTTTAACTAGATGTTTTTGTAGCTCACCTTTTGTATTTTGCTATTTATTTCAGAAACATTAATAATATAGTACAGCATAAGTCTTCATCTCATTAAAGAAGGGGTGATCATTACAATTAATGACAGTTAATTGAATACACTACTTTTGATTTAATTTTCTGTGACGCAAACTCTGAGGAACACAATCTTGTTATCTTATGTCTAATTCTTAGAAGTGCCAAACAGTTTGTAAAATTTGTGTCTACTCTAGCTCAGTGTCACTTGAAAATGGAATCACTACTCATATTCTGATTTGCATGCAGTTTAAGTTTTTATATATACTTTCACCCTATCTAATTATTCTTGATTTTTATTTTTGTGTCAGACAAAAGTTGAGGACTTATGAGAGGAAATAGCAATTACAATAAAACCTTACTGATTAATACGAATTGAGGAAAAAGTCAAAATTATAACTTGCCTGTAAAGACATGCACTTTCCATATTTTTGATTCAATTTAAATTTAAACCAGGAAAATATTTCCTGGTAGAACTGCTTGAGCATTAGGTTAGACAGGGTTGATTTATTATTAGCATGTCAGTTGTATGTGAACTACTGGGAAATAGTAGGTTTAAACAATTTCTGTTTCATTTGTGTTTACACTCCCAATTGCTTTAAGCACTTTTGTGTGTGTGCGTCAACTGTAAAAAGTCTGGCCTGGCCCTTGTGAGGAAAAAACAAAATATAATGAACTTTTAGTGAATAAAATTTAACCAGTTAGTACCAGTAAGTAAAGGGGGTGGGAGGGGCCTGTTTGCTGAAGCACTTAAGAAATGAAGGTACTTGACAGGAACATTTGCCATAGTAGTGATAAAACAGAAGATAAAACAGATGTTTGAGAACAGAGGCACTTAACCAAAGTAGCTGATATAAATGAAAAACCAACCTGAGTTTTGCCTTATTTATCAAGGTTTGCTTATAATTATATTAGGACCAGTAGACTTAATTACTGTATTTCTTTTTAAAACATTCTTACTCTTGGTAAAAATGTTATATCTGAGGTACTTATGCGGTTGAGTTTTACTATGTGAGGTACTGTTGCTCCGTTAGGCTTTCAAATTGACCTAAAAATGCCTATCTTTATGATTTTTTGTCATGAAGACTGGCAACTTCACTAAAAATCGTACTACAATAAAAACAAATCTTACTTAAAAATATACCTGCCTTACATATACCTAATGTAGAACATTTGGACTCATAAAAGGCAAATGGTATACATATAGATGTGTGTAAATCATATATATATATTACAATATATATATATTTGGTGGCAGAAAAAAGAAGATACTACGTTTTCACATTGAAAAGAATACTTTGCTTTTTGAAGTATTTACAGTAGAATTCTTTCAATAATGATGTCCTAATACTTTAAATATATGATTTAATAATAGAATTGGTTTACACAGAACTGTTCTGGAATACATCTCTTATATGAAGTGAAATACTGTATAATTGTACTTAGCTATTACTGTAGATAACTGAAACTTGAATAGTGATTTACTGTTTTATAAAATGCTTTCACATATGCTATCTCATTTGAACCTCATAACCAGCTCTGAAATAGAAAGGACATGCTATATTCTTATGTTAGAGAAGAGTAATCTGAGGTTAAAATCAAAGAATTCGTGTTACTGCATTCATATGGTCAAGAAGTAGCAGAGCTGCTAGCAGGAAAAGGAGAAGCAAGCATTGGTGCATGCTGCCTCGGTGCCTGGCGCTGCACGGTCTCTCTGATGTAGTATGAACCCAGTCTCGGGGGCTGGTCGTGGGATTCTTACAAAGAAATGGTCTTAACAAACAACAGGGCAACAAATTTACCTGCTGCCTCTAATTTCCAGAAATATGAGAAAATCCTTAAATTGTGACAACCTTATGCATGGATTTGGGCAAACTGAATATATATAACATTTTCAAGTTGGCACAAAAAATATAAAATGAGGCCTCTTTTAAGATGACCATTCTATAACTCTAAAATCTGCTTATTTTGTAAATATATATACAATTTAGAATCTGGCAACTAAGTGTAGCCTCATTCAGAATTTATTTTATGAGTATAATTTATTGTTTTAAATTAATTTTAGCAGATAGCAGTTAGCACTTAATCTGTACATTGAATAATTTGTCATGTGCAGAAATTCGCTGACCTAATCAGTTTTGAACATAAATGCACCAAAGATTTTTAGTGGGTATTATATAGTTTTAAAAAAAAATTAAATTCTTCGTTGTGTGAATAAATATTTGTCCAAAGAAGCACATTTAAAGTCCTGGAATAATGGATTTTTAAAAAGTAGTTAGTTTGAATATTGAGATAAAGTATTAAGTGTTTGTGTCAATATGTATAAAAGTAAAAACAGAAGAAAATACTCTGGGAATAGTCATACTGACCAACTGGTGACAAGGAATAATACTGTTTTCCACAGTTTAATTAATTGAATGTTATGTTTTTAGTGAACACTATCAAATGCTAAATAATAAGTTTATTTTTTACACTACACTATCTAAATAATTTTGGCCTTAATTTTTCTTAAGTCAAGTTGAGATTATTTTTCTAAGAGACTCCATCTGCTTTTTTTGCAGCCTAAAATACCATCTGAGGTTGGGGGTGTCCCTCATTGCCAGCAAGATTTAACCAACACCTGTAAAGGCAGTGGTCTTTGCATACTTTTAATTTAAATACTTGTTGCTGGAAGAAGAGGAATAGCAAAAGATTTTAAATTGGTGCTTTATTAAGAGACTTCCTTTAAAGGGACAATAGATCATGAAATACGTACACTAATACATTTTTTAAAAATCAACTTTAAAGTGTGAGAACATCTTTGTAGAGTGAATATAAACAATTAGTTAAGGGCTAATAAGGTACTTGACTGTATAATTGCAAACACAGTTGAGCTTTCCCACCATATCATTATAAAACATCATTGATGTAAAGTCAGATTTTGAGCATTAGATCTTTGACAGTGTCCTTTTGTACCCATTCTTTTCTGTGTTGAATACTTTGTGCCTTTTCTCTGTGTTGTGGTCACTTACAATCGATCCTGCTGGCTAGATTGTATCGGTTAATAAATGATGTGTTGTTTCCGGTTTGCTTTTTTTTTAATTATCATTATTATTTTTATGAATCTTACATTTGGTTGCCTGCTGGTTGGGCAACCTTTTTTTTTTTTTTTTCTCTTAGATTGCTTTAAGCTTATATAGGAAAATTGGCACTACGTACAAGGTGGACGTTTGTGTGTTTATGATTTTTGTACCTTTTTTTTTCTTAATTCTCTACTATGGCCTTTATCATTACTTTGAAGTCACTCCTGGGCCTGTCTCCAGATGCTTATTAGAGGAATCTGACAAAATTAATAGCTCATGTTCTCTCTCTTTTTCTCTTTTTCCTAAATAACTAGTTATCATACAACTCTGCACTGATAAAGCTTCTTATTTCTGTTTGCCTAAAACTGAGCAAAAGTTTATAGATTGAAATGAGTTTCTCTTTGGAGCGGCAACATCCCAAATAACATATAGCTTGAGTTGATGAACTCGGGAAGACATGAGACTTAAACATCCTACTTTGAACATTTTAAAATTTGGTGCCAAAATGGAGATGACTGAAATGAAAAACTGTAATGAGGAACAAGTAGCATTTCTAATCTTTTAGTATGATAAATGTTACTTGCTGTTAGAGAAAGTAGTAGATAACATGAGAATAATTTTCTAAGCCATTGTTTGAAACAAAACAATTTTTCTTTCCATCTTACCTTTCTCTTTTCTTTACATATCTCTCTTCTAGTCTGTAGTGGTTTGGGGGTGGGTAGGTCCTGCTTAACAACATTTTTACTTAAGATGTATTTTCCCCAATTATATCAGCATGTTTTCTGCCTTTTCTCCTTGGAAATAGCATTAATACAATAGAGGTAGTAGGATTAGGTTATGTGGAAGATGGGAGAACGCAAGTTTTTGTAGAGAGAGTGTGCCTGTTTTGCTTATTTATGTTTCAGCTTGCTGAGTGTGTTGGTCTTCAGTCTTTGACTTCTGAAAAAAATCCCAAAAGTAATATTTAGTCTGCAGTCATTTAAAGAAAAATTAAAGATTTTATTCACAGCATAGAGGTTATACAACAATGAAAGTAAACCCCTTTGTTCAACTTCTCAGACAAAAACAATTCAATCATTACATCTAAAATATTTTTTAATGAAGAGCATGTATACACCTTGTTGTCTGTTGTGCCTCTGCTTGGTATTCCTGCTTTCATTAAAGTTGGACAGTGTACTATAGTGTCATTATGAAATATTTATTCCTTACAACAATCAAGTTCTTATCCATCCTTCTCGCTAAAACTGTGTGACAGTTGGTGAATGTGACTGCCAAAAGATGACACAACACTGGGATTTTAGCTGCTCTGTATCATGGGAGATACTTTGATGAAGGGGATTTATGTTGTACATTAAGATAGAAATGTTTTTAAACTTGCTTTTTGTCTCAAACAATAATTTTTGTCTTTTAATTAAGGATACTTTTAAATTCAATGACAAGGAAAAGTCTAAAATGTCAAAATTCATTGTTAACTGAGTGTAAAATACCTTGTGAGTTTTATAAATATCTTGGCTGTCTCATGTTTATTAAGTACAAATGTCTATAGAAAAATTGAGTTCTTTGTGACAAATAGGAAGTGTCTTGTATATTGAACTAGTTCTTTGTGTTATTTTGATATTTAAAATAAATATAAAGTTCTTTGTTCCCGATAAGCACATCTAGGTTTTATTGAGTTATATTTCTTAGCATGGAAACACTGTACTTTGTATGCCTGCAGAAAAATGGATCATTAACATGTGAAAAAGAGAATCATTGGATACATGTAAACATTTATTTTTCATAAGCTACACATAACTTTGTGACATTTTTATACTTAATGTAAAACGTTAAACTACTTAATGATTTTTAGTTGTTAATATAAACTCATATGTTAGTGATAACTATTTGGCTTGAAATAGTCATGCTATTTTTTTTTTTTGAAAGAAGTCTGAAATTCAGTAAAATCCCACTAATGAAGTGAGATGAACTATTAGGGTAGCCACTCTTCTATCTAACTTACACAGTCCCACTGCTCCAGCCTGGGTTGCTGTCATCACCATCTCAAGCCACATCAGCGGTTAGTAGGCTTTCTCTGTCAGGGAAGCTTCTCCATGTTGGGAGAGCAGCACAGTCCATGGGTAGCAAAATGGGTCTTCTATCAGAAGACAGTGTTTTATGGTTCTTTAGATCTGAGGTCATCAAAACTCTTTGTAAAGGAAAAAAAAAAATTAACATTAGGCAGGCCACATGATTTCTGTCATGACTATTCTGCCATTATAGTGGAAAAGCCATCCCAGATGACATGCAATGAGTGAGCATGACTGTGCTCCAATAAGACTTTGCAAAAATCAGTGAGATGGATGGAGTGGGGTCTCAGGTCATAGTTGCTTGTTTCTGGATTACGTAGTAGTTGATATGATAGTTTGGAACAAATAGCCACCACACTAGGCCTAAACATTCAGTCTTTACCACCCCAATAACAAAACTAGGATCTGCTTTTCAAAAGGCATGGCCTTTTTCCTAAACCTGGAATCCTGTGTTATAATTCCGCTCTGTAACTTGCCAGAGCTTCTACCCCATATCTCTACCCTGCTTCTACTCCTTATCTCTGTCATGCACACTGGAGTCTTTCCAGCCACATAGCATAAGAAGCAAGGTGACACACACTGCAACCTGGATCTGCCTCAGGTTTACCTGCTCCAGACCTCACTTGAAAATGTGGATCTTACAGTTTACCAGGTGAACAGATTGGTGACACATGCCTTAATAAAGCATTCACTGCATCCAAACAAGGCACAGCAAGTGGTTAGAACAGATGTCAAGGCTTATCAGACCATTAGAACCCTAAACATTTTGTGATATGGCAGAAATCTGAACTTTGTTATAATGCTATGATCTGGTCCCTAAAATTATGTGGGAGGTTTAGACACCAAAATGTTAGATTAGCAGGTGTAAGAAAATGAAACCTTAATCCAGTTACAGTGAAGCCTCTGGGAAATGCTAAATGAAAAGATGGAATCACTGTTCCAACATCAAATCTAGGCTTTGGGATACCCTGGGAACCAGGTAAAAGACTTCAGTTAGGTTTCTCTTCAGATGTAGTTATGCTGCCTTTATGTCAAGCAACACGATAGTAAATTGCTCACCTTATTTCTGTGGTCCTTGATCAATTAATTATTGCCACAGCTCTGCCTTGAATTACTCTTCAGTCTTGGGCATACTGTGGTAAACGCTGTAATATTTTTTCTATTAAGTGCCAAGTGAACTTGTTCCTTGAGGATTCCATCATTTATGTGGAGATGAAACTATTTTCATTATAACATTTTCTGTCATCATTATGACCTATAAAAAGTCGCCATGAGTCCTTTTATAGATGACTGAGACATCATAGCTCCTGCATTTCTTTACCCTATGGGCAAAGATTTGTGGTGGTATAGTTAGATATTTATGCACGTTAATGGGTGAGTTAGTTGAATATAAGGCAGATGGGGTGTCCTCCGATGTTCCTACCTTCTGGAGCCATTAGATATCTAACTCCACAGGGTGCCAAGTAGATCCTGGCATTTTCATTTAATAGATGCTAAAACACCATTGAATGCAACTTTCAGTTAGTGAATATAGGAGACTTTCAAAGCCATATCTCCACTCCATACTTGAGTCAAGGTATTAAATAGGTAGAATGATGGTTCCTTATGACTAGTCCCTTGGTCTTTCATCAGTACAATCTGTAGAATTCCATGTAAAAACACAAAACTCAGGGCCACTGCTGTATCCATCAGAGTTACAGAGTCAACACAATATAAGCAAAATTTAACTGTTTGCAAAGATGTAGTCATAACATTAGAAAACATAAAAAAATTATGGGCTTGACATGGTGGTTTAGTAGCTAAAGTCCTCGCCTTGAGCATCCCAGAATCCTATGTGGGCGCTCGTTCTAATCTCATCATCCCTGCTTCCCATCCGGCTTTCTGCTTGTGGCCTGGGAAAGTAGTCTAGGATGGCCCAAGACCTTGGGATCCTGCACCTGAGTGGGAGACCTAAAGGAGTTTGCTGGCTCCTGGCTTCAAACCAGCACAGCAGCAGCCATTGCAGTCACTTAGGGAGTGAATCAAGGGACAGACTATCTTCCTGTCTCTCCTCCTCTCTGTGTATCTGGCTTTGCAATAATAGTAAAAAAAAAATTAATAAATATATATGTCATATATATATATATAACTATAGTTATATAGTTATATATGTCATTGGGACAAGTCACAACAGGGTATTCTGACCCCCCATTAAAGGGAAGAATCTTTGTGGAGAGGGTACCTTTACACGGTTTTGAATGTGGAGACAATCAACCAGCAACCCAAGATGGGGGTGAGAGAGTCAGCAAAATCTTCCCTCTTGTGAAATATAACAGAAGACAAAGGAAGAAAACATGTTTGCAGCTGGTCCACACAAAGAGATGTATGTTAGTATGTTTATGTTAGTAGCAGCATTGCTTTATTTTATTAAGAATGAGCCAACAGAAAAAGTTGTGTTGAGTATTGTAGCATTAACCTAGAGAGGGTTTATTTGCAATGATAATTTGATGAGCAACATCCACATTAAAATATGAAATGTGTTTGAAAATAATAATTCATATTGATGTTTTTGCTGAAACCAAAGTAGGTAGTAGTGCCCTCATAGTCCTGACGGTTAAAAAAATTTTTTTATTTGTGTAAGTATTGTTAAAGTAATAAAGTGTAACTCCAGGCTGTAGTTCCACATGTCATCTTCATTTGTTTGCCACGGAGACCTTTTATTCTTAAGTTGTGTTGTCATACATTCTGTCTGTGTCTGTCTGTCTGTTTATCTGAAGATTCCTGTTACCTTCAGAAGCAGATTCAAATAAAGCACCTGGACACCTATCCTGGCTTTGTCTCTTCCAAGTTAGCAGTGGGCCCCGAATTCCTTGTCTGTAAAATTTAAAAAATAAATTTAATTGATCGGGATGATATTCTGCCAGCTCTACCTTCAAACCAGAGATGGTCTCTCTAAGAGACTGTTCAATCTATCTGGACAATAAGATGCTGGACTCTATGCCTGGTATATGTATGCAAAGAAAGAATCTTGACTGAATTTGAACCGTAATACTGCAGCAAGGTGGAGGAATCCACCATGAGAGGAAGGTATGGGGAGGGGCTGGGGGAATCCCAGAGCCAATGAAACTGTGTCACACAATGCAACATAAATAAATAAATAAACAAACAAAACAAAAAACTTCTAATGAAAGCTCATACATGTATGAAACGGGCTTTAAATTAGTCCTGGCGTAGTCACAGGCAAGCTACAATCATTATTCTCAGATCCTGCAATTACATTAGAAACCAAGAAGTGACTTATCAAGTGACTTACTGGGGATCAAAAGGTTTCATTTAGCTAACCAGGCTCGTTCCGGCATCCTGAGCTAAGAGACACACAGTTGTACCGAGATGCTGCCATGGGCAGTTACTAAAAGAAATGCCTCGCACGAATCAGATTTAACGTTCGATGCGTTTCTAGCACTGGGCTCGGGAAGCCGTGGAAATAAATGTGACTCACTCTGGGCGGACTGGACTCCATGCCAAGAGCGTCCCTCTCGCGTCAGCCTCGGCACCTGAACGGTCACTGCTTCCACTTTGGAAACGCTGGTAATTTTCCTCCTTTTCAACACGGCAGGTCTATAAAACCTGAGGACAGACTTCGGTTCTAGAACGAGGATTTCAGGACCCCTCAGGGGCGCAGTCACAGAGCCGGCCGCGATCACCGACAGCACCCGCAGCGCGCCGGTATCATTTAAATGAGGCGCGGCCGCCTGATTGGCCAGCGCCCTGTGCCCTGATTGGCTCCGAGGCGCCGGGGGCGGTGCCCGGGGCCACCAATTGGCAGAGGCGGTAAGTTTAAACAAGGCGAAGAGGCCATAGTTGTTTGCGGCTCTGTTGCGCTGCTCAGCGTTTCTGTCTCCGGCTTGCACGGTCGGCTGTTGGGAAAGGAAAGGAGGATTCACGCTCTGGGCCTGCACAGCCGCCGCTGAGGGGAGGCCGCCGGCGGGGCTCGGGCTGCCATGGCGGCCCGGCGTGTGGGGCGAGGCTGCTGGGAGGTGAGCCCCGGCGAGCGCAGGCCACTGGCCCGGCGGCGCGGCCCCGCGGCCGAGCGGGACGAGGAGGAGGCGGCTTCCCCGCCGCTGCTGTCCCTCAGCCACTTCTGCAGGTCGCCCTTCCTGTGCTTCGGCGACGTGCGCGTGGGGTCCTCGTGCACGCGGCCTCTGGCGCTGGACAACCCCAACGCGGAGGAGGCCGAGGTGAAGGTGTGGCACCTGCCGGCCGCCGAGCTGGGCTTCAGCGTGTCGCCGAGCCACTTCGTGCTGCAGGTGAGGCGGTGTGGGAAGGAACACGGGAGGGCCTGGGCGGGTTCTGGGGGACCCGCAGGGAAGGCCTGGACGGGTTCTGGGGGACCCCGCACGGGAAGGCCCTCGGAGGGTTCTGGGGGACCCCGCAGGGAAGGCCTGGGCGGGTTCTGGGGGACCCGCAGGGAAGGCCTGGGCGGGTTCTGGGGGACCCGCAGGGAAGGCCTGGACGGGTTCTGGGGGACCCCGCACGGAAGGCCCTCGGAGAGTTCTGGGGGTCGCTTCACAGTGCGGTTTGCTTTTCTCTCTGAAGCTGGGGATGGGTACCGACTGGGGCGGTGACAAGCCCTCTAGACTTCAGCCCTTGCAAAACACTCCTGCGGTCCTAGATTTTTTTCCTAGAAATTTTTAAACTCTTTTTTGGGGGTGGGGGTTAGTGATTGATTAGAACTACTTTTGGATAACTTCTAGTGAGCCTCCTGTCAGTCTAATGTGCATTTCAGTCTCACGGTGTTGCTGCGCCTTCTGTTGAAATAGTGATGCTTTGCAGTAGACTGCAGTATTTGTACGTGGTGTGTATGTGTGCTTTCAGTATTGTAGCTGCTAGTGTAATTTCAATGTTTTCCTGTAGTGTTCCCGGTACTCTTTCGGGAAGCTCCCCTTGGCTTTGACAGCGTTGTTTTGGCCCAAGGTGTGCTCCTGAAGTAGTACAGGAGGGATTGGTTTGGCAGCAACAATTCCTGTCAGCTGCCTAAGTCACCTGCCACTCCCCTCTGCCCCAGGACTCACTGCTGCCACCCTTTCCTTCCTAAATCCACATCATACTTTGGCTTGCTCCTTTTTGTTATTGTATGCGACGCAAGTT
The DNA here is from genome assembly GCF_017591425.1 of Ochotona curzoniae. NCBI lineage: Eukaryota > Metazoa > Chordata > Mammalia > Lagomorpha > Ochotonidae > Ochotona > Ochotona curzoniae. The sequence goes on along the minus strand of NW_024466219.1, from coordinate 9,073,765 downwards.
TTCTTGGGGTTTTGAATGAATTCTGTTTTACGGAATTTACTGCTGTTTTTGAGAGCAGCTGCGTGTTGGTGTTAAGGTTCCTTGTCTTTTTGCTCCAGAGGCAGAGTGTGTGAGGGCAGGGTGTTGCACTTGGTCTACCCGCCAGGCTGCAGGTTTACATGTTAAGGCTTCCTGGGTCCTAAGGACTTCAGCAAAGCTTCATTCTGGATGTGTGTAACCATAGCAACTGCTTCAGAGGAATATGAGCACTAAATGAGTTTTGAAACATTCTGGTTTGCATAGAACCTAACAATTGATAAATTATCATACATATACTATATGACGATGTGAATTTTAAAAAATAGTTGATCTGTTTTATATTTCTTTTGGAATAAAATCTTCATAATGTAAGATTGTTCTATAATGAGATAGAACTACTGTGCATCCCAAAGAAATAGAACAATCAAAATGATTTTGAGACCATTCCATGGTTTTCCTACAATTGATACAATTGAAACAATTGAAATTTTATAACTTTATCCCATGATGGACATTACAATTACTAATGACTTTTTTGTTCCGATGGAATGAGCACATAAGGTTGGAAAAAGATATTTGACTTACTAGATTTTGTTAGGGTATAGAGTATTATTGACTAATCATTTTTAATCCTTTTTCTAAGTATGTAGCATGTTTTCATTGTTAGGCAATTAGCATAGTCAGAATCACTGAAACTCTATTCTTTCACTATAGCCTAAAGAAAAAATTGTGATTTCTGTTAACTGGACACCACTGAAAGAAGGCCGAGTCAGAGAGATTGTGACGTTCCTTGTAAACAATATTGTGAAACACCAAGCAATATTACTAGGAAATGCAGAAGAGAAGAAAAAGAAGAAGGTAATGTTTTAATCATTCCGTGATTTACTCTAAGGAAATGTTTAATGTGTAAAATTATGTTGATGACAGACCTGAGGTTATAAACAGTTTCGATTTTTAAAAATAATACTCAAAAGCTGTCAACTTAATGGGTAAATGTTGTTTATTTTTGCAGAGGCGTGTCTGGAATACTATTAGTAAGAAGAAAATTTCAGCCTCTTCTGGTAGTTACAAAAGAATTTCAAATACTCAAAATGTTAATAGAACGTTCAGTGTTCCCCAAAACATTGACAGGGTTAGGAGCCCATTGCAGGCCTGTGAGAACTGGACTGTCAGTGATGCCTGTTCCAGAACTGAAAACAATTCTTTAACCCTTGAAGAAAATGAAATCCCCCTGTCCCCCATCAGCCCTGCTTTTAAGGAATGCCATGGTGAAGCTTGCGTACCCCTCTCTGTGCGTCGGTCGACCGCCTATTCATCTCTTCATGCGTCTGAAAACGTTCAACTTTTGAATGTAGAAGATGCTAACATTTCAAAAGACTTTAGTTTTAGTGAGAAAGTGATAACTGAAACCTGTTTTAACGTCATAAATATTAATAGCCAGAGTGAGAACAGTGAACTACTTCTTACCCCAAACCATTCTTCAACTTTAAACATCACACAAAACCATGGACATTTTCTAAGTCCAGATTCCTTTGTAAATAATAATCTTGCAGCTAATAATGGAAAACTAGAAGCAGAAACATATCTTTCGTCAGATGGATTTATGAGAGGTGATTCAAAACCTGTGCATTTGGAGTCAAAAACTGTGCATGAAATTTATCGGACAATTTTAAGCCCAGATTCCTTCATAAATGATAATTATGGAATAAATGAGGAAGTAGAATCTGAGTCAGTTCATCCCATCTTATCCCCAAATCAATTCATAAAAGATAATATGGCATATGTACGTGTATCACAACAAACTTGTGAAGTGTCATTGTCCAGTGAAAATCCTCGCGTCTCAGAGTCTCCTGGAAAGTGCAGGAAAAGTGAAGCTTTGCTGCGTACTCCTGCATGTCAGGGATTAAAATCTTCCAAAGCTGTTTTAGAAGAAATCAAAGTTATGGAAATGAAGTCAAAACACTATTCTGTCAGAAAAAGTCATCCCACATTTCCTGCAGTTCCAGATGTTTCCAGTTTCAGCAATAATACAGAACCTAAAAGACGCCCAATACTTTCTGCCACTGTTACAAAAACGAGACCCACCCATGGCAGAGGAAACCAAACAGAGATGATCAAACCAAAGGTGAAAAGAAGCCTCAACAGTGCAGTTAATGAAAAAATAATTGATAATCAAAGAGACAAAGCAGTTTTGCATTCTTTTCTTCCAATTATAGATCCAATAATAAGTAAATCCAAGGGTGATAAAAGTGAAATAATTCCCTCTTCAACACCATCTTTAGTTAGTCGTAAAAGAAAGAGTGAGGGAATCGTGGAAGGTGGAAATGTGACTGTTGCTGTTATAGAACATACTGAAGTGCGAGAAAGCAAAAGAATCCATTTTTCCCCCTTGGAGTCCAAAACATCAACTGCTAAAAAACCAAAAAGCACAGTAACACCTATTTCTAAATATATCAGCAACAGGGAGAAATTAAACCTGAAAAAGAAAACTGGTGAGTCTTACTTTGTTTTGTTCCTGTATAAGATGTATTTTTTGTTTCGTTTGACTTAATTAATCATTAGTTTCAGGTTATAAGTGCTGTTAAAAGGTGTTATTAGCAAATAATTGTATCAACTTGCTTAGTGGAAAATGGGACAGGTGTGGTAGGGGGCTTAAATCTGATATTGTAACAGATAAAAACAAATTGTGCATGTTCATAGATTACCATGAAATGCTTCATAGCTGTATACATTCTATGAGATTAGGGTGTTTTGCTCCTCAAAAATTTATCATTTCTTCATGGTGAACACATGCAAAATGCTTTGCTTTGAATTTTTGCTTAAAAAAAATGCAATATGCGGGTACTTCCAAAACTTCATGGAATACTGTAACTAAGTGATGTTTATTTTGTTACAAAACATGTTGCAGTCTTTGTGTGGTTTTCCATACTATACATTTTCCATGATCTTTCCATAGGTTATTTTTAGCTGTTGTCACACTTTTGTGACACAGGAGCTTAAGTTAGAGTCTGTTAAATTTTTTCTAACACTCCTAATTTTCCCATATTGGTAATACAATCGACTTCTCTGATACTAGATTTTTTAGATTGCTTGTATTTAGAGATTATATAGTACTTATTCTGTACCTTGCTTATTTCATGTGATAATATTTTTTAGTTTTTCCCATGTTTTTGCAGGTAACAGGATTCCATCCTTTTTATGGCTGAACAGTATTCCATTATGTATTTGTGACACATTTTATAAATCTAGCTGTCAGTGTGGGGTACTTGGATTATTTCCTTTTTTAGAATTGTGTATAGTGAAGGAATTAACATGGGAGAAGAGATGTCTCTTCGACAGTGTGGAATCTTTTCCTGTACGACCAGTAATGGGGTTGTTAGATGGCATGGCCCGTCTGTTTTTGAGGAACCTCCATGCTGTCTTCCGCATTGCTTGCACTAATTTACAATCCTTCTGACTGTGCAGAGGTTTTGTTTTCTCCATCACCTTGCCAGTGGCGATTATCTTTTGTCTTTTTGATCATAGCCAGCCTTGTGTATTTATTTGAATTACAAGTTTTTGGCATCTCCTAAGCTTTACAGTCATGGAGAGTTTTTCACATCTGAACAGACACAGTAAAGTCTCTTGTCAAACTCGGTGCTCTCAGAGTAAAAGCCTTAGTGACTGACATAAAAGTATTGCAATATTAGCTCTCCTATTATTTTTAGCATTGTCGAACTTTCAACCTGTTCTTGTATGTCATTTCTCATATATGTTTTTTGCTCTATCTTTATCATAGTTCTGTTAGCAAGTCATATTCTTTATGTCTAATTTCAGTTTCATGAGATAACATGTGAAAATAGTGAATATGCTTCAAAAAGTTTTTGACAAGTTGCAGTTGAGTTTATTTTAGTTCATAAAGAGAGAACTCCTGTCTGCTGATGACAACTGAAATGCACAGCATGGTTAGGAGGCCAAAGCCTGCAGCTGGGAGCTCGAGTCGAGTCTCCTGTGGAGACCAGTTGTTTGAGCCATCACCGAAGTCTTGCGGATTTTGTGTGGCAGGGAGCTGGAATTAGGAGTTGGGAATCAGATCCTGGTGTTCTATGTGGAATGTAGGCATCCTAAGCCGCATCTTAATCACCAGGTCAAACATTCACCTCGATGCAAAGCATTTGTGAAGTCCAAGCATAGATTTTTTTCATAATGCACACCTTCTGTGAACTTTCTGAACATGCCTAGTGTGAGAACTCTTACCTTCTTCCATACTAGTCTGAAAACTTCTTAAGGACTAGGATCATATCTTTCAGTTCTACATATTCTTAGCACTTAGCACAAAATTCTAGTATGACAAATGATTGACCCTAGACTTTAGTTTTTATAGACAAAACCAAATCCTAGTTTATGGTCTGTAAACTTCCAACTGTTAGTTTTATAATGCCTGAATCACAGAGTGATTAAATATCTGCTGGGTGAATGTGGTTATGAAAGAACCATTTGTCTAGTTTTAATACTACTGGTTATGTTTTTGGATTTATTTCAGATTCAGTATTCAGAACTCCTAAAGCAAAAAGGAGAACAAAACCTATTGTTGCTGTGGCACAGTCCAGTTTGACTTTCCTAAAGCCACAAAAAACAGGCAAGTGTTTGTTAATTTAAGTTCTTCAAAAAAGTGACATTCAGTGAGTCATTAATTGTGATACAAATGGAAATGAATTAATATTTTTGTTGGATAAAAACTTGAACAACTGAGTATTCGAATTATATTTGAGATATTCTAATAGACTTGGATGAAATGGATTCAGAATCTCCTAGGATTTTTAAATAGCCAATAAGTGTTGCTTTGCTTTTTCCCCTTTGCTTTGCCTTAATTGTGCTTTATAATGTGAATGTTTACAATTCTTTCCAGCAAGAAGTGGAAAGACAAAGATTGTTTAGTGTTTTATAGATGGCTTTGCTAATAAAATTTGCTTTTTGCTGTGTGCGGTACAATAGTGTAACGGGGATTCCTCATGCAATAACCTAACCGTTTTCTCAGAGATCCCTAGACACCCACTGCCATTTGCTGCAAAGAACATGTTTTATGATGAGCGCTGGAAGGAGAAGCAGGAGCAGGGCTTCACTTGGTGGCTGAATTTCATACTGACTCCTGATGACTTCACTGTAAAAACAAATGTGTCTGAAGGTAAGAATTAAAATAAGATTTAAATTTAGTTACTGCTTACTTCCTGTTCTCTCAACTCAAGCAATGCAGAAAGTTCCATGTAGCTCGACTGTGTCATACTGTCTCTCTTATCAAGTGCTTTGAAGAGAGTTATAGGATTAAACTGAATCTGAGGACAAATTCATGTAATTCATGTTGGGAGTTGTTAGTCTGTGTCTATCCGGAAAAAGGGAATACTTGAAAGTGGAAGAAAATAAAGACATGAAACCCTTCAGATATCTGTAGGATTTTCTTCTGAAAATGATGGAAATTAACTGATGTAAAGCCTTCAGATGAAAGTTCCAGGGGTCATTGTCAGCAGAAGGGGACATCCTTGAAAACACTTCAGTTGTCAAACCATCCCATGCACTGTGTTTTAAAGTAAAGAATGCCCCACTTGTAGTATTTAAATACAAAACACTTTGTGTACGTGAGAAGCAGCTATAGGATTTCTACATAGATAAAATGTCTTTGGATTAGATAATCTCTAAGATCACTTATATTTCCCTCTAGGAAAAAACTCAAATGTCTAATTTTCAAGAGAAAATAAATATGCTTTACAAAAATTTATGTGACATTTTAAATTTTAATTGATATTTAAAAATCGCATTCCTAAGAAGCTTGACTTTTTAGGAATTTATAAAGAGGATGGAAATAGAGAAGCCAATTCAGAGGCTATTTAATTAGATTGGGTTAGCAGCTGTGATGTTAGAACTTGGATGGCGGATACGACAGGAAGAGGTTAGACTGCAGTTAATATTTTACAGATAGAACTGACAGTTACTGGAATTGAAGCAATATTATAATTTTTTCTTTTTTTTTTAAGATATATTTATTGTTGCAAATTCAAGTGTACAGAGAGAATAGGTACAGAGAGAAAGATCTTCCATCTGCTAATTCACTCCCCAAGTGGCTGCAATGGCCAGGACTGAGCCAGTCTGAAACCAGGAGTCAGAAGCTTCCTCTGGGTCTCCTAAGTGGGTACAGGGTCCCAAGGCTTTGGGCCATCCTCTATTGATTTCCCAGACCACAAGAAGGGCACTGGATGGGAAGCAGGGTGGCTGGTCATGAACTACACCCATAGGGGAATTTGGTGGATGTAAGGTGAGGATTTTAGTCACTATGCTATCCCACTTGGCCCTGTAGCGATAGTTTTTAACCAGAAATATTTTTTTTTTCCCTAGTGGATGCTGCTACTCTTCTTTTAGGAGTGGAGAATCAACATAAAATAAGTGTGCTGAGAGCACCTACAAAAGATGAGGTGTCTCTGAGAGCTTACACTGCCCGATGCAGGTTGAACAGGCTGCGTCGTGCAGCATGCCGTTTATTTACTTCTGACAAAATGGTTAAAGGAATTAAAAAGCTTGAAACTGAAATTGAAGCTAGGCGATTACTTGTTCGGAAGGACAGGCACCTCTGGAAAGATGTGGGTAAGAAGACTGCAGAAATCTTTTTTTTTTTTTAAGATTTATTTTATTAGTTTTATTGGAAAGGCTGATATACAGAGAGGAGAGACAGAGGAAGATCTTCCGTCCGATGATTCACTCCCCAAGTGAGCGTAATGGCCGACGCTATGCTGATCCGAAGCCAGGATCCAGGAACTTCTTCTGGGTATCCTATGCGGGTGCAGGGTCCCAAGGCTTTGGGCCATCCTTGACTGCTTTCCCAGGCCACAGGCAGGGAGTTGGATGGGAAGTGGAGCTGCCGGGATTAGAACCAGTGCCCATATGGGATCTCAGTGCATTCAAGGCGAGGATTTTAACCACTGCGCGGCTGCAGAAATCTTGATAACTTTTTTAACAACTCCCCCAACTTTACTTAGGAATAATTGACAAAATTGTATATATTTAAGTTGTACAACATGATATTCATTTGCGTGGACATTATGAAAATGACAGTGACAGCCTGGTTGCTTTATAGGTTACCTTGCGTAGTTACCTATTTTGGTGTGTATGTGTGGTGAGACCATTTAAGATACACTCTTAAATATGATATGGTATTATTAGTGTTAATCAGTCTCTTCAGAATTTATTCAAGACGTAACTTAAAACTTGTACCCTTTCACCAGTATCTCCTGCATTTACCAATACCCGAGCTCCATGACAACCGCTTATGAGCTGCATTTTTTTTTACATTTGCCATAGCAGATCAGGTAGTATTTGTCTTTCTGTGTATGCTTATTTCACTCATATAATGTCTTCTAAATTCATTCAAGCTATCACGAATGGCACCTTTTTTCTTTTAAAAGGATGTGTATGGTATAAGCACATATATAATTATTTTATTCATTTATTCTTTGATGGACACTTAGACTGAATGTGAATAATGGTCCAGTGAATGTGAAAGTTTCCACTGCTCTGTGCATATACCTCTTCTGGATACAGATTTTGTTTCCTTTGGATGTATACTCAAAAATTTGTTTCTTTTTTTTACTTGAAAATCAGAGTTAGAGAGAGAGTGGGAGAAAGAGAGATTTCGCATCTGCTGTTTGACTCTCCAGATTGCCACAGTGGCTGGAGCTGAGTCAGGCGAAGCCAGCAGTCAGAAACTTCATCCGAGTCTCCCGTGTGGGTGACAGGTGCACACATGTGGGTGGTTCTGCTGCCTGGTTGAGGCCATTAGCAGGGAGTGGGTCGGAAGTGAAACAGCTGTCACAAACTAGTGCCCGTATGGATGCCGCTGTTGCCAGTGGTACACCGTTCCACCTGCTGCACCTCATTGTGGTACCCAAGCTTATGTTTGTTTCACTGCTAAAGATGCATGCTTTAGCTTTATTGCCTAAAATCTTACATACTTAAATATTATCACATATCTTGTAGAGGTATATTTCATTTAAATTCAGTTATTTCATGTAAGCACTTGTCCCCCACTGATACCCTTTCTTTGATTAGCAACCTGAGCTTATTTGGTTTTGATATTTGTTTCAGGAGAACGTCAGAAAGTCCTGAATTGGCTGTTGTCATATAATCCTTTGTGGCTTCGAATTGGCCTAGAGGTAAGCATGTTTGAAGTTTTGAAAGCAGTGTGTTATTATCAATGAGATGGTTTTATTTTGAAAGTTACAAAGGCATTTTCTTAGCTTGGTTTACTTTTCAATACAATGTAAGATCTGTTAATAAGTACTCCTAAGTTAGACTATGCCAATGTTTGTTGTGATATCATTAAAGAGCAATTTATCTGTAACTGCTTAAATGTGATGAATATGTGCTGTAGGTAATGACAGCTATGCAAAATTAATTTTTGAACATGAAATGAAAAGACTAAGTTATTTTAAATATAATATCTAATTTAAATGTCATCAATACCCAGTGAGGTATGTATTATTGCCACTTTACTAACAAAACAGCCAGTTAGGTGTTGAGTGAGTTGCCAAATATCAATAATCAGTGAAAATTAACAATCTACTCAACATTGCACTTCAATTAATGGTCAAATCTTTGCAGGCTTAAGAAAGCTTCAAAGACTTAAAAAAAACTTATATAGATAAATTTCTCTATTTGGCAAGTGTTAATGCTTCTTCATGCTTTTATCTCCATATTTTATCGTTATAACATAGTGTTAAGGACATAGGCTATGTTTTTTAGTTTTTTTGAATAATAAGCATGTGGAGGTTAAACTAAACTAATGTCATATTTAAGTCATTTAACCACAAAGACATCTGACCTTCCCAAATTTTGCAGAAGCTTGTTCATTTGTTAAGCATTCTACTTAAGGGGGCAGTTATAATGAGATTTGAACAACATGCTTGTGTTTTTCCTTGATTACAGGAAAAATTTTAAATGTAAATATTATTTGCCAAGTGATTAAGAATTGATCTTAGTCCTGCATTATATCTTTTTTCACTGCGAAGTATTACACATATTAAAATGTGCATAAATGAGGTATGGAGCAATAGCTTAGTGACTAAGTCCTCACTTTGCATGTGCTGGGATCCTGTATGGGCGATGGTTAATGTCCCAGCTGTTCCACTTCCCATCCAGGGCCCTGCTTATCGTCTGGGAAAGCAATAGAGGACAACCCAAAGCCTTGGGAACCTGCACCTGCATGGGAGAGCTAGAAGAAGCTCCTGGCTCCTGGCTTCAGATCAGCTCAGGTCTGGCTGTTGCAGCCAGTTGGGGAGTGAACCAGTGAATGCAAGATCTTTCTCTATGTATTCTGTCTATATATCTGCCTTTCCAATAGAAATAAATAAATGTTTTTTAAAAAGTGCACAAACCACAAGTACAATGTAAACGTGTTATTTAGTGTTTAACCATTTCACTTCTAGTCATTTCTTTAGAAGATCATGCCCTTCTCCAGTTTCATCCTTTGTATCCCCTTGCTTCTGGAAGATAGTATAAAGCTTCATTGGGCTTTAACTCTTTTTCTTTTCAGACAATTTATGGAGAGCTCATCTCACTGCAAGACAACAGTGATGTCACAGGGTTGGCTATGTTTATTCTGAAACGCTTGCTTTGGAATCCTGATATCGCAGCTGAATATCGCCATCCCACGGTCCCCCATCTCTACAGAGATGGTAGGTTTGTCGCACCATCGCCCAGCTGTGTAAATGTCTTGACTCTGTGTCTGTTCTCAGGGAAAGCAGTGTAAATAGGTTGCTGCTTGCACTACTTCCCTTCCTCCAGCCCCATTATTGCCCATCATTTCCTGTATCATTGTTTATAATTCTTATCTGTTTGCTATCTCTGCCCACCTGCTCCCTCAGACTACACTGTGTCAGTCCACTGGAGGAGGTCTTGTTATAATTTGTAGCAGAGGATCTAGCATCTAGGATGGTGCCTGTCTATAGTAGGTGTTCAGTAAACCTTTGTTGAGTGAGATCAATCAAATCTCTTGCTGTTTCTGTGCCTATTTGCTTGTTCATGAATTGGATATGTAGAGTAATAACTGGTCCTTCGTTATTACGATTACGTGGGATTATAAGATCCCCACTAAGAATGACACAAACTGCCTTATTTTTGCTTGCTGCTAGTTTGTACTTGCATATTATTATTATTAGCATATTTTTAAGTGAACTTGCCTGCTATGCATTAACTTACAATGCTTTTCTTATAATTTATTTCAGATCATGAAGAAGCTTTGTCCAAGTTTACACTGAAGAAATTGCTATTGTTGGTCTGTTTCCTTGATTATGCAAAACTTTCCAGACTTATTGATCATGACCCCTGTCTCTTCTGTAAAGACGCTGAATTCAAGGTAAAGTTTTCATTTATGCTTCATATCATTTTCCTGTTTAAGACTCATTCGTTCTGACATGTTCTCTCTTTAGAAAAAAAGTCATTTTTTAAAGACGAGTACTGTGGAGTAAAACAATACCATCTAGTGAGTCTTCACCCAGCTTGACAATGTCATTGCTGGGATTGCTTGTTTCAGTGCCAGGACTCCTTCCTTTCATAAGGCAGCGAGTTACATATTAATTGGCTCTCCCTTCCATGGCAGATAATTTTTGAACCTCAGTTGAAGTTGAGCTCCAAATTTTGAGACATGGGTTTTACAAGAGCATCGATCTGGTCTGCCCCCATCCCAGCCTATGCTCTCCTGCGGAAGTAGCTGTCCTGCAAAGGAACCCTCCCTTATTCCCCTGCCGGCTCTGCCCACTTCCTTTCTTGTTCTCAGGCTGGTTGGGTGCTGCGGTCCCTTCCGGTACAGGCAACCTCACCTTGGCATTCCATATTGTGCACTAGTCTTTGTTGCGACCGAACCTGGGTCGACCCACACTGGTGCCTGGATTTGCCAGTGAATGACATGGACAGATTCAGCCTGGTCTTGCCCCCACATCTGCCAATTGTATGCCAGTGTGTAGCTTTCCATGGCCTTTTCTGGGCTGTTTCCTATCATGTTTCTTGCGCTTACCTGCCGGGTCTGTGTCCTGCCAGAGGAGTTGCCCAGGCTCCTCCATCAAAACCTCTCCCAATGCCAGGTTTCACGCTTACCAGTGGGTCCATGAGCCAACCCTACTCAGTCCACCTCCTGTCATAGCAGGAGCTGTGGATTTTCCTGACTGGCCTTCCACCCAATCTGGTTCTTGCTGTTGGATGTTCCAGCCCAGCCATGGTTTGTCCATACCCACGTATGGCTCACACATGGCTCAGTAGGGATTTGAGACCTTGCCTAGTCCATCCCAAATCTGCCCTGGTCCTCCAGGACACCAGGGGGTGTTGGGGTCCGGCCCGGTTCGGTGCATCCAATCCCAGCCCACACTTGTGCCAGGGGAGACTACAACTGCTTCCAGATCAGAACGCAGCCCCCCTTCCAGGCCACGCGCCTCTTGGTGGGAACCTCAGCCCAGCTAGGGTTGTCCCCTTTGCTCCCCAACCGCGTCTGTTCCCAGCCATAGATCACTTGCCTGCCAGTGGATGCTCTGACTCAGCTTGGCACAGCCCCTCCCCTGTCCCGAACTCTGCCTTAGACACTGTGGCTTAGCGTCCCTGGCTCCCGCAGACCAGTAGGTACAAGAGCCTAGCTCGGCATGACCTTTGCTCCCTCCTGGTTTCTAGTTTTACTTGTGGGCTAAGGTTTGCTCAGTCATGCCTGATCTACTCTGTTCCATTACCAGTTGACACATTAGCCAGCTGTCGGAGCTACTGTTGCAGGACAAGCGCCAAGCCATAGCTTCTGCATGGACTGGTATTTGGTGCTCATCATTATTAGTGATTACAAGTTTTACAAAGGAAGAGTTACTGCCTGTTTCAGGTCCAAGAAGCACAATGGGTTCAACCTGGAGCTAATTAAGCAGTGACTCAAAGAACCAAATCCCCAGAGCTCCCCGGCTGGGCGGCCAGCAGGCGGAGCCTGGCACCAAATGGCACACTGGCCGCGCCGGAAACGGCTCACCATGTGCACATGGTGGCTGTCCGGGATCCAGGCATGAGACACCCCGTCCTGAGACCCACCAGCTGCCGGGAGGGTACTGGAGGTTTAAATTCCCAGACCCAAGGTCGCACCCCTCCCAAATCCCATTCACTGCCCAATGAAGGCAGCGGGTGGGTCCCGGACCTGCCCAGTCCTGGAGGCCTCCCCCCTCGGTCTACTCACCCCGAAGGAAGCAACCCCCAGAACCCAGCAGGCCCAGGGAACAGCTCACCATGTGCACATGGCGGCTGTCCGGGATCCAGGCATGAGATGCCCCGTCCTGAGACCCACCAGCCACCGGGAGGCTGCTACACATTAATTATTTACTATTTTTAAAAAGGCTTGAAATTAAATTATATTTGTGTTATTACCGTATGGTATTAATCTGGCAATCTTTTTGTAAAACTATTTAATTTTATTTCTTTGTGTATAGCAAAATGATTTAGAAGTTTTTTTTAATCATAAAAAATGATATGCTGAAATATAATACCTAATATGTATGTCTTTATAGGCTAGTAAAGAAATTCTTCTGGCATTTTCAAGAGATTTCCTAAGTGGAGAAGGTGATCTTTCCCGCCACCTTAGCTTATTGGGATTACCTGTTAGTCATGTTCAGACGCCATTTGATGAATTTGATTTTGCTGTGACAAATCTTGCCGTAGACTTGCAATGTGGAGTGCGCCTTGTGTAAGTATCAGAATGATTTTGCTTAGCAGAATAATCTAAAATGTTCTAGAAAATACTTTTTACCCCTGTTGACATATGACTAAAGTTCAGTAAAAGTTGCCAACCGCAGAATATAAGTTGAGAAGAGAATTAAACTGAGCTATCAAGTGCTTAAACAGTACCCCTGTGTTGACAGTGGCTTCTACATCATTTGAGACCATAGCATTAGCCTTACTTTATACATGAGGAACATAATTTGAATACTTAGGTAGAATGACTTGCCCAAGTTTATACAGTGTAATTTGCACATTAACTCATGATATTTTCTTCAACTTACATAGTACTTCCTTAGTTACACACTGGAATTCCTAAGATTGGGCAAGTAAGAATGATGGGTTCCCGATTTGTGCTTTGAAGGAATGGCCTTGGGTTTGCTGTGGTTGCCTCTTTAGGATATTGGACTTGAAGAAATCTGCCTTGTTTCTGGGGCACTCCCCATTGTGTCTTATGTCCTTCTAAAGGAAGCACTTTTATTAGAGTCAAGGAAAAGGGCTTCTTTAATGGTAAGATGGAATTTTTCTCTGTGAAGTTTAGTTGTTAAGCCTCAGATTTACCAGTTTGGTTTTTTTTAAGATTTATTTATTTATTGGAAAGTCAGATATACAGAGAGGAGGAGAGACAGAGAGGAAGATCTTCCATCCGTTGATTCACTCCCCAAGTGAGCGCAACAGCTGATGCTATGCCAATCCGAAGCCAGGATCCAGAAACTTCTTCTGGGCATCCCACACGGGTGCAGGGTCCCAAGGCTTTGGGCTGTCCTCGACTGCTTTCCCAGGCCACAAGCAGGGAGCTGGCTGGGAAGTGGAGCTGCCAGGATTAGAACCAGCGCCCATATGGGATCCCAGCGCATTCAAGGCGAGGACTTTAGCTGCTAGGCCACGACACTGGACCCAGATTTACTAGTAAATTTCACATAACAGTTTCATTTAAAATATCCTTACTCCTAGGCGAACCATGGAACTTCTCACAAAAAACTGGGAACTTTCAAAAAAACTCAGAATTCCAGCAATCAGTCGTCTTCAAAAGATACACAATGTTGACATTGCTCTTCAAGTTCTTAAATCACAAGGAATTCAACTAAGTGATGAACATGGTAAAGACACATAAAAATGACCTCTTCACTTAGCATTTATGTGCATATAAGTTGTGCTAATTAATACCTTTTCATTTGTAGGAAATACAATACTATCCAAGGATATTGTGGATAGGCACAGAGAAAAAACTCTTGCCTTGCTTTGGAAAATAGCGTTTGCCTTTCAGGTACTGTATATCTAGTACATTTTGTAGTTTTTAGCAATTTTGAGTATTGACATACGAAAGCAATTTGAATCAAAGAAAGAGTACTAGGGTTTATTCTCTCCCTGGAGGAGTGATAATTCCCATGCACGGATACAAGTTTAATCTTTATTATCCACTGACAAAGTTGGTGTTAGATCTTTCTCTCAGAGCAGAAACTGAAGTTGAAGCTTATGTCATTGATTAGAAGTGGTGTTGGGACTGGAGCCGAGGCTTGCCTTGCTATATATCCCATGTTTTAAGTATTGAGCACTCTAGTGCTTCTATGGATTATGCTTGTCTTTTGAGAAAAATGGAATTTTCATGGTAAAACATATGTTCTATATATTTCCTTAGATTTTTAAAACTTTCTTACTAGATTAATTTCTCTCTTCAATGCTTTCTCTAAGTAGAAAACAGAAATTTGTTTCTGTGGGTTAAAAATACATTTTTATCACTGTATCACATAATACAATGTTAATAATCTTAATATCTTGGAAGAAATATATCTCCATTGAGTTAGCTGTGAATATTTGTAGTTTTGTGCAACTTATATATGTACGTTATTAAATAAATGAAGCATTTTACTGCATGTTTTCAGTAAGATTGTTTTAATAATGCTTATCCTTCATCCTGCTTGTGTGAAGTATTTGGTGTGTTGATTTGCATTTGTTGCCCCATTTTCTACATCCTCGGCCTAGATGCGCTTTGATTATCATGTGTGCATTTATTGGTGTTGTTGAATTCACTTTATGTGTAATATGTGAGGAATTTTACCTTTGTTTTTATCAAGCATACGGGTTTATGATTTTTAAGCTAGATTTATGGGTATGAAGTTATTTTAGAAGGAGCATTAAAAATCAATACATAGAAGACTAAAAAAAACACATGTTTTATCTTTGTGTGTGTATTTCAGGTGGATATTTCTCTAAATTCGGATCAATTGAAGGATGAAATTAACTTTCTAAAACAAACGCGCTGTATAAAGAACGCAATGTCTGCTCTATCATGCCATTCTGATGCTAATATAAACAAAAAAGACAAAAGGAAAAGTGATGCTGGTGGGCAGCATAGTGAGAGCATTAGGTTATTGATGGATTGGGTGAATGCTGTTTGTGCCTTCTATAATAAAAAGGTGAATTTTTTTGTGTTTATTTTAACCTAATGTCTTTTTTCAGTGGAGTAACAGAGCTAAAGAAACACCAGGACACTTGGCCCAGTTTGATGCAGGAAGCTGCTCTCTGCCTTTGTGTTCACCAGTGTCCTTTTCAAGGTCTACTTACTACCCTGTGTTTTGCATTTTTGTGTCTTTTTTGTTCATTTCCCAGTTTAAAATGTCCCTCAAGTGTATTACTGTAGCACTGTCTAATGTCCTAAGATTGTGATACCTAAAACAAGGTTATGTATTGATTGGCGGATGAAAATGTTTTGACCAGCACGTCCCTGAAGCTTAATCCTATACTGTGTTGATGAGTTTGATATTCATTATTTCACTGATCACAAATAATAAGAGTCAGCCATATTTGCTGTGATTTCTGAAGACTGCTGTAAGAATTACTACAGACTGAATGGCTTAAAATAAAAATGTGTTGGGGCCTATTGTCCAGTGTTTATTTCTAGTGGGCTCTATAGTGTATTAGGCTAACTGCAGTATACATCACTTTGTTATGTATTTCATAATATCCTGAATGGTTAATAGGTTTCCTGTGCATAAAAATAGTAAGTGTTTGAGGAGGTTGAATTGCTAATTTACCTGATTTGGTCATCCTAAATTATGTGAGTGTATTGAATTTTTTTTATTATATTCCCTAAAAATGTACAAATACTAGGTCAAATAAAATAATAGAAATGTTTTGTGTCACTATTCCAGAGAATGGAAGTCTGAAATCAAAGTGTTAGCGAAGTCATGCTCTTACTAAATACTCACAGGGGAGGGTGGAACTCCATTTCCTATGTCTTTTTCTGAAACTGGCATTTTCAGCAATCCTTGGCATTCTTTGCCTTGTAGGTATGCTTCTTTAGTCTGCCTTTGTCATCACATGCAGTTTTTTCTATGTCTGCTTCTCTTGTCACTCAAAAATCATAGTTGAGTGCACTTTATACCCGTGTGACTTCATGTAATTAATTATAACTTTAATGACTCAAATTCTCATTATGAAGTTCTAGGTAACACAAGAAGTTTTGAGGGATACTCTTCAACACACAATAATTAGTATCATACTGACAGCATAAATTTATAGTTATCAACATAATCATATCTGGCTTTTGGAGTGATCAGTATAATTGAGAATTTGGTTGTAACTATATTATTATAATAATTTTAACTATTAAAAGGAAATAAAGGACTACAAAATTGCTAAATGTCTTACTACCTAAATGCAGTCAATATTTTTCTGGCATTTCCACTCAGGTGGAGAATTTCACAGTGGCTTTCTCAGATGGCCGTGTCCTGTGCTACCTGATCCACCACTACCACCCTTGCTACGTGCCTTTTGACGCCATCTGTCAGCGCACAACCCAAACTGTGGAGTGCACGCGCACCGGCTCAGTGGCGTTAAACTCATCATCTGAGTCTGATGATAGCGCTCTGGATGTGTCCCCTAAGACCCTGGGTCATGGTCAGTGCCTTCATGTGTAACTTTCCCAGTTCTTTGCCATGCCAGATATTTGGTTTGAGGAGTCTAATATCTGTTTTTCCACCTGCATACTAGAAAATGCTTCAGAACTATTCAAAGAGCTCCTGGAAAATGAGAAGAAAAATTTCCATTTAGTTAAGTCTGCAGTTCGAGACCTTGGTGGAATACCTGCAATGATTCATCATTCAGATATGTCAAATACAATTCCAGATGAGAAGGTAAGTCATCCGAGTCTTAATACTTTTGATAACAAGAGTCTCAGGAGATAGCAAGATGTATATATTCTTTGCTGAAATATGGTTGACATGTTTTGTGTTTTCTCTTAGGTGGTCATTACTTACTTGTCATTTCTGTGTGCAAGACTTCTAGATCTTCGTAAAGAAATAAGAGCTGCTCGTCTTATACAGGCAACCTGGAGAAAACATAAACTAAAAGCAGATCTAAAACGCTATCAGGTACTCCTTGCAAATGATAATATTACAGTGTGCATCGTTCCTTGTAAGATTTTAGTTAATTGATTTCTCATGTGACTTTTAAATATTATTGATGTGTGAAGTTATTATCGTTTTTTAGGTTTTTTGAAGATATTGCTGTTTCGCTCAAGAAATATATTTGTATTTATTTGAAAATCAGAGTTAAAGAGAGAGAGATCTTCTAACTGCTGGTTTACTTCACAACTGGCTGCAGTGCCTGGGGCTCGGCCAGCCCAATGCCAGGAGCCTGGAATTCCATCTGGGTCTCCCGTGTGGCTGGCAGGATCCCAAACACTTGAGCCATCTTATATTGGGAGTTGGATCAAACATGGAGCTGCCGAAACTCGAGCCTGGACTCCCAGGGGATAGCGGCGTCTCAGGCACCAGCTTAGTGCATTGTGCCACAGAGCTGGCCCTGTTGCATGAGGTTATTGAAGTACATTTAATAATTGTGTATTACATATTTTGAGTTGAGGAGATAGGGTTATTTCTCCCTAATATCTGGGAAATCTTTGATTTTATTTGTCTTGCAGCCTCCCTTAATTCTTTCACTTGGTCTGCACAGTGGAAGATGTGTGACTTAACTGGCTTTCTAAGTTTGTGAAGCCCAAGTGGGATAGTTCTGCTCCGGCTCCCTCTACCTGTTGAAATCTAACCAGCCGTCAGAAACTGTGCTCCCTGAGGCTTGTCCTCAGCAAGTGCTGCGGGGTGTCCTGCACTTAGCAAGCCCAGTTCTGTTTGCCAATAAACTGTTTCTTGGAAGATACTTATTTTTGGAAGCTTCTAGGAGAATTGATTTTTAAAAAAGGATTTATTCATTTGAGAGGCAAAGTTACAAAGAAAAGAGGAGATAGAGAGATCATCCACCTACTGGCTCCCTCTCCAAGCTGTCAGCAACATCCAGCGTGGGGCATAACTAGAGTTAGGAGCCAAGAACTTCTTCTGGGACTCCCGTGAGCATACAAGTGCCCGAGGGCTTGGGCCGTCTTCCTCCGCTCTCCCAGGCACGTCAGCAGGGACCAACGTCCATTGGGATGCTGCCCCTGCAAGTGGTGACTTGACCTCCTGCACCTTCCTGTCAACCCCAAATTTTTAAAAGTTTTCAGGAAAGGATCTTTTAGACCTTTCTCAGACTTTACTCTTTTTTTGCAGCACTGAATGAGAATTATAAGAAGTAGGTATTAGACTATATGTAGCCATGGATTATTAACCATAGAAGTTCCACAGGTTTTTACTACTCAGATCCTTTTTTCTTTGTTTGTTTTCTTGATTCAAATAGTGCAGAATTTCTCACTTTTCTTTGTAAAGGGCTAAATGAAAAGCAATTTCTGTAGCTGTGTTTAAACTTCATTGACCTGATCTGACCCCTGGCTTTCTTCTTGGCTGGCCCTCTGCCACCCCATCACCTATGCACCTCCACCCCTGCCTCACCTACATGCATTTTTTATTTGGAACACTGAACAGCAGACTGCTATGTGTCCTGGTAGGATATTACAAGCCACTAAACTGTAAGCATTATCTGGAGATAGCTACTTTTCAGGTTTTATATTTTGCTTGATTATCATTTTGATAATTTACATAAACTCTGCATTGAGTGGCTCAAGCATTTTATAATGACAAGGAAGCACTAGCAAGTAGCCAGAAGTACCTGATGAATTCTCAAAGAAAGACTCCTGCCCATCCACTGGACAGTTTTTCTGTCAACAATTCAGCATAAACTCTAAAACCAAGTAGATCCTCATATTTGGCCTATTTATGAAGGAAGAAGGCACTGTAAGGAAGTGATACGGGATTGCTCTTCATTGGAGAGTTTGAAGTCCTTAAGGGAAGTGTTTCTTGTGTGCTGAGCTCATATCCCATTCCTTCCATTTGGCAATGACTTTTCCAAGGCAGAGAACCAGTTCCGTCCTGGAGCCTGTGGGGAAGCTGTTTGTCTTCACTACACTTTCCAAGACTGGCCACAGACAGCTCCAGCCACCTGGCCTTCTGCATGACCTTGGTACAGAATCTGCTTTTCTCCCAACTGATGGATAAAAATCTATACGCCTCTTTCATTATGACACTTGATTTCTAGCTCAGGTCTGTTTCCCAGCTGGATTATGGAGATGCTCCACATTAATGGATGGGGGGGTCGCTTGGGTCAGGGTGAATCCCTTTTGTCTCTTCTACCTGTTACCATTCCTGCTCTGTCTTTGCACCCTTGTGTTATTTAGTAATCAGGCTACTCTCCTAACCTTATAACCCCTCAGTAATATGCCGTTTGCCCAGGTATAACCTAAGAAACCGTGCTTTCTAATACTTAGTTAACATGCCACTTGAGACAACCCCATTCTATGATATACCAAGAATTCATGTCTTGGTACCACTTCTGATTTCAATTTCCTGTCTGCCCATGCTGGGAAACAGTAGATTTTGGCTTCAGTTTTGGGGTCCCTGCCACCCACTGGGAAACCTACCTCAATGCCATATACTTCTAAACTGCAATGTTCAGTGTTGTAAAGCATTGTTGTTTTTTGTTTGTTTGTTTGTTTGTTTAGCTAATAAGGCTTTATTTTGACTTGACTTTCTGCAGATCGAAAGGCCATTGCTTTCTCAGGAGTTCTGGCAGTGGTGTTAAAAGGCTTGGTCACCTTGATGTACATAATTCTTACTGCCCAGTTTTACAAGTGTCAGGTCTTTTACCTTTAGAGGCATGATCCAATACAAGGCACTTACCATTTATTACTTCGTGTTTTAATCAAATTGATTCTCATTGTTATGTTAAAATAACAATTTGAGGGCATGTGCACACAGATGCCATCTGCTGGCTGTTATTATTACTGAGGCTCTGTAGCTCATCACTGTGTGTGACTTGCTATCCCAGACAGCAGTCTGTAAGTTGATTTCCACCGGAGGAAATAACTCAAATTCCAGCCTGTAATCCAGTTAAAGTGAATAGCTACATGTAGCCTTGGGAAGTGTAGTGACAGGATTAACGCCATGGTCTGGTCTGCCAGACTAGACTGCTTCCTTGAAATCCCAGCTTTGTTTGGAGAAGAAAAATCCCATGACATCTCTGCTTCAGTTTCCTGAGAGAGGTTAATATCCGCTCATTTGTTTTCAAAGTTCATTGTGAGTTTTAAGTGCATTATTCAGAAAATATTTAGAATGGTGCTGGACATAGGCAATATCGTTATTCATGGCAGGTAGTTGTTAGAAGTAACAGAAAGAAGTAAGACACGTGGAAGGTACTGGCCTCCGGTGTTCCCAGGCAGCCATCTGCTCTTTGATCTCATGGTGTTGAGCATGTGAGAGCCCAATCTCAGAATCTGAACTGTATCCAGGTCGCTCGAGTCTCAATGGATTAACACCACAACAGATGCTACACTGAAGAAAGAACTGTTGTTCCCTCCCATTTTTTGTATTGTTCAAATTGTAACGGTAATACTATACTTATACTGTAAAACATTTTTTCAGACTCCTGTTTACTGCAAGTTAATCATTAATTCACTGGACCAGAATCTGAAGACATACCTTCTTATATTATATTTCCTCTATCTCCAATACTGAGGCTCTATGGTGGATAATACTTTTCCATGATTTTTATATTAGACCATTTCTTGGGACTCGTTTGTCCATTGCAAAAAACACCTACAAGTCTGTCAACAGGCTTATTTAACGTTCTCAATTTATCTATGTTTCAAAGATGAACATAAGAAGCCTGACAGATATTTTAATTCTAGGATTAATTTGGTTAATTATGGATGATTATCTAAACATAGTTTTTAAGATCTTTGATTGTCTGATTCACATTGCTAATGTTTTACTTCTTAAGGAAAGAGACAAAGCTGCAAGAATTATTCAATGCGCTACAATCAGTTTTCTAGCAAAACGACGATTGAAAAAAAGGGTTAATGCAGCACTGGTAATTCAGAAATACTGGCGGAGACGGATTGCACAGCGAAAATTATTAACACTGAAGAAAGAAAAACTGGAAAAGGTTCAAAATAATTCAGCATCTGTTATTCAGGTATAGTATCCTTGACTGATGATGAACTTAAAAATATTCATTGTATTTTTTGAGATGGAAGGTAAAATGCAATGAAGTTTTCCATAATTATATCTTTAGTACAGTCAGTGCTTGGTATTTGAATGGGATTGGTTCCTGGATCCCAGCACGTACCAAAATGTGAGTGCTTCTTCCCAGCGTTTGGTTTATATTTGGCCTAACTACTGTTTTTAAAATATAGCCACATCTATTTGTTTATGTGTTATTGAGCTGTGTTGGCAAAGTTGAGTCTTTGTAATAGAACTGGCCCACAAAGCTGAAAGTACTTGTTTGTGGTATTATACAGAAAAAGTTCACTTACCCACAATCCAAATGATTATTCTGTGTGTACTTAAAAAGAGTGTGTGTTCTGTTGTTTGCAGTGTTCCATAAATGTTGGTAGCTCTACTTGTTTGATAATAATCCATTCTTGTACATCCTTACTTACTTTTTTCAACTCATGCTTTTACTAAGCCACAGGTAACAGTGGCTTAGTAACACGTGGACATGTCTTCCTCGTTCAGTTTTTGCTGTATGTGTTTTAAAGGTCTGTTGTTAGGTATATACATACTTGAGATTTTTTAGTCTTTTTGGTGAGTTGAGTCTTTTTCATTATGTAATATTCCTAATGCCTCCCCATACTCTCTGGCAACCAGTGCTCTTACTGTTTCTCCACTTTCTTTTGTAGAATATCAAAGTAGTTTGACCCCTTCGATTTGTTACTTAGTAATATGCTACTCTAAGATGAACACGTGTCTTTTTCTGGCTTGATCATTTATCAGCAAATAATATTCCTTGGTATGAGTTGTCAGAACTTTTTATCCTTTCAGTTATTAAAGGATATTTAAATTCCCCTATTTTTTGACAGTTATAAACAAAGCTTATATAAACATTTGAGTAGAGGATTTTGCATGAAATTGTTTTCAATGATCTGGGGGAGTGTGTGGTTATTAGATTATACAGTAAGACTGTAGCTTTGTGAGTAAATGCCAAACTGTCTTCCAAATGGCTGCACCATTTTACATTCTCTCAAGAAATGGATGAGTTTCTGCTACTCTGTATCTTTGCTAGCATTTGGTGTTGCTAGCACCTTTGTTTTAGCTATTTTGAAAGGTAGGTGGTAGTATCTTATCTTTATATCAGTTTGCAAATCCCAAGTGATGTTGAGCAGTTTTTGATATGCTTAAGGCATCTATTCAAAATTTTTTTTGAATTAAATTAGGTTGTATGATTTCTTATTGTTGATTTTTTAAAAAGATTCATTTATTTGTATTGGAAAGTCACATACAGAGAGGAGCAGAGACAGAGAGGAAGATCCTCCCTCCAATAGTTCATTCCCCAAGTGACTGCGATGGCCGGAGCTGAGCCAATGCGAAGCCAGGAGCTCCTCTGGGTCTCCCACGCAGGTGCAGGGTGCCAAGGCTTTGAGCCGTCCTGGACTGCGCCCCCTCCCAAGGCCACAAGCAGGGAGCTGGGTGGGAAGCAGGGCCGCCAGGCTAGAACCGGCGACCATATGGGATCTCGTGTGTGCAGGGTGAGGACTTTAACCACGCCATTGCACCCCTTATTGTTGATTTTTAAGGCCCTGTATCTATTTAGATTTAAAATCTTTCTCAAATGTTTGTTTAAAAATTATTTTCTATTAGTCTGTGGCTTTGTTTTCATCCTTTTTTAAGAGAATCTTGTGTGCTGAGTATTTTTTTGTGAGTAGAACTCTTAATATTTTGTCTGAAGTGTTGCTGCCAAATTAAAGGTATTTAGATTTTGTGCTGTCATCTTTTAAGCTGTTTAGTTTTGTATTTTTATTTTAGTTAATTATTGTAAATGATACAGAATAAGAGCTTAGATCCACTTTATTTTTTCACATGTGGATGTAACTTGTTTAAATCCTATTTGTGAAAAATAACTTGCTTTTCAATTCAATATACTTAGCATTTTTGTCAAAGATAGTTTAAGGTTTTGACTGGAGCTATAGTGAATCAAATGGGAAGAACTGAAGCCTTAACAATATTGAGTCTTTCTGTTCAGGATAATATCTGTTTAGATCTTCTGAAACTGTGCTCTTTTGAAATGTTATTCATAAAACTCAAACCTACTTTTTCAGATAAATGTACGGTTTTTTCTTTATACCTACTTTTTCAGATAAATACACGATTATTTTTTTATTCTAACATAAGTGCCATAGCCTATAAATTTGTTTAGCTTGCTATTCTTTGTGTTTATTTTTGTTCAGGTCTTTTAAATTATCTTGATAATCTATAAGTAAATATAGTTTCTTTTTTATTAGTCTATATGCATTTTATTTTATTGCATTTATGAAGTTGATTAGGAATGGTGAGAGGTACTTCTTTGTTTTTTTTCTAGATCTTCAGAGGAAAGAATGTAATTTCTGTCCATGCAATTTGATGTTAACTATAGGATTTTGAAATTGAGGGAAGTTCTTCTCTATCCATAGTTTGGGATTTTTCTTTCCCATGATTTTCCTGTATCTTGTTCATCTTGAATAATTTATTGCTCTTAAAATTAATTGGCTTGACTATCAACTATACACTGCTCTCATTCCATTGAGGTTTTTGTTGTAGTCATAGGGTTTTTTAGTTCTATTATTCTCATTTGATTCTCATTTAGTGTCTTTGGTGTCTGATCATGAGACAGTGTTTAAATTAAAAAGGAGAATGTTAATTTGTAAGCTTTATCATATAATTGACTTTTGGAGTTGGGGCCAGAGGTTCTCGTCTGCCTTCTATGGATTTCAGTTCCTTGTGTGTTTCACTAAATGATGATCCTCAGGCCGAGATCCTGGTATAGCTCCTTCGAATTCTAGGGAAGAAAAATGAAAAAGTACAGATAGCAGCATTCTAAGTACTATTTCTGCTTCCACATGCCTTTTCTTTTAAGGATTTGTTGTGTTTATTGGGAAGGGTGAGTATCAGAGAGAGGGATTGAGAGGTCTTCATCATTTTTATTCTGAAATGCTCGCAGTAGTCATGCCCGAATCAGGCAAAGCTTGATCAGTAAATCCATCCAGATCTACATGGTTTTCTACTGCTGGCTTCTCAGGTGTATCCGCAGTAAACTGGATGTGAAGCAAAATGTAGCTAGATCTTGAACTGGCATGGCAATATTTGATAAAGGTATCATAAGCAACTTAACTTGCTTTACCACAATACTGAACAGAAACTTTTCTTGTTGTTGTTGTTGTTGTTGTTGTTAAATGCAGCTTAATGATGCCTTATGCAAAGATAGAGAATTTATTTTCTTTTTAAAGTTTTATTTGTTTTCATTGGATTGTTTCATTGGATTTACAGACAGAAGGAGAGACAGAAGGTAATATCTTCCATCTACTTGGTTCACTCCCAAAGTGGCCACAACTGCCAGAGCTAAGCCAATCTGAAACCAGAAGCCAGGAACTGCTTCCATTTCTCCCAGGCTGGTGCAATGTCCCAAGGCTTTGGGCCATCTGCCACTGCAGTCCCAAGGCTTTGGACCATCCTCTACTGCCCTCCCAGGCCATAAGCAGGGAGCTAGGTGGGAACTCAAGCAGCAGAAATATGAACCAGTGCCCATATGGTGTCCCAGCCCTAGAGAATAGAAGATTAACTAGTTGAGCTATTGTGATGGGCCTGAGAACTTATTGTTTGTTTCCCAGGTCATTTTGTAGTATTAACCTTGGCTATAATTTGATATATATTTTAATTATATGTTTGCATGGTAAGAGAAATAATATGGAATATATTTTTTGTTGGGCTGAAGAGTAAGAACAATATTTTAGGTAACAATGAAGGAGGTCCTAAAGCAGGCGACTAGCAGGAAAAAAATGTTTTGTGTAACTTCTGCATCCTTGGCTGATGTGCTTGGGCCAGGCATAGCTGATGTGTTGAACAGTTCAAAAGGAGTGTAAGGTGTCCAGGTCTTCTGGTCTTCATGAATACATGAGGAAAGTGAAGATAACCTAGGGAACCACTCCTTTTCCCCCTGAATCTTAGGAGCATTTGGATTATTTTGGACAAATAAACCTCTAGAAGAAATCATCTAGATCTTGCTTATCGGTAGCCTGAACTAACCTGTATTCTAGCAATACAAATATACTGAGTGTTTACCATGGCCCTTTGTATTTAGCTGTTATACTCTTGGATTAACCTAGGCATTGTATTAACGGCATGATTTTTCAAGGAATAGAATCTTTGTTACTTTTCAAGTCTTTGTAGAATTTTACATTTTTTTAAACCATATATCTGTAGTTTCTACATTTTTAGAAATAACTAAAGGTATTCTTAGGCAAATAGTTCTCCTGAAAGTGGTCTGGCTCATTTCTTTATCCTGCTTCTGTAGTTGTTCCTTGAATCCCTCATAAGATTGGTTCCAGTACCTCAGCAGGTGCCAAAATCTGTACATGTTCAAGTTTTTTAAATAAAATTTACAAAAATGAATTTTGTGAATGCACATATTTCTGTGCACTTTACAATTGTCTCTAGGTAATATGTTATACCTGGAAATACAATGTAAGAGTTACATAAGTAGTTGCCATGTTGTTATTGACTACAGAGAAATGACAAGGAGAAGACATCTGTCCATGTTGTTCAGTACAGAAGCAATTTGCTTGTCTCAAGTATTTTCAGCTTTCCATTGCTCGGATCCACTAAACCAGGAGATGGAGCGACAGCTATGCTTATATTATTGAGCTTGTTATGTCATGGTATAGAATCTCTCACCTAAGTAATTTCCAATCATTTTAAGAAAGTCAAGCAACCCTAAGTTAAAGGGAACATAACAAAAGATGCAGAGAAAACTTACAGAATCATTTAAGATGAATATGTAATTGAAAATATTGCAATGTTTTGTTTAATTCTTCTGCTTCTGTAATAGTATAAGTTGGTTTATATTCTAGATTCTGGAATACAGATACAATGTAAGTATAATGAGGAGTAGGATATATTCTTGAATTGCCTACAGGAATATCCATGTAAAAACAAATCCACAAATGAAAGAAATAATTAGCACAAATACATTTGTTTTCCGACTTAATGTTTTTGTTTATAAGTGGTGTATTACAAAAATTAGTGTTTTCAGAAGTGTTAAGTACATGAAGTTATATCTATTTTACTTTGTGTCTTTTCTTAACTTTTTTCAGGGGTATTGGAGAAGATATTCCACTAGGAAAAGATTTCTGAAATTGAAATATTATTCAGTCATCCTGCAATCCCGGATAAGAATGCTAATTGCTGTTACATCTTATAAGCGATATCTTTGGGCAATAGTTACAATCCAAAGGCATTGGCGTTCTTATTTAAGAAGAAAACAAGATCAACAGAGATATGAGATGCTAAAATCATCGGCCGTTATAATTCAGTCTGTGTTCAGAAGATGGAGGCAACGTAGAATGAAGTTAAAAACAAGAGCTGTGCTTACTCTGCAAAGAGCTTTTAGAGAGTGGCATTGCAGGAAACAAGCTAAAGAAAAGTCTGCTATTGTCATACAGACATGGTACAGAATGCACAAAGAATTACGAAGATATATTTATATTAGGTCCTGTATTGTTGTCATTCAGAGAAGATTTCGGTGTTTTCAAGCCCAAAAGTTGTACAAAAGAAGAAAAGAATCTATACTGACCATTCAGAAGTACTACAGAGCCTATCTGAAAGGAAAGATTGAGCGCAGCAGATTTTTGCAGAAAAGGGCCGCGGCCATTCGCCTGCAAGCTGCCTTCAGGGGGATGAGGGCTCGTGATCTGTGCAGACGCACCAGGGCTGCCTGTGTTTTGCAGTCCTATTGGAGAATGAGGCAAAACAGACTGCAATTTTTAGGCTTTAAGAAGTCTGTTGTCAGATTGCAGGCACACATAAGAAAGCATCAACAGTTACAGAAATACAAAAAGATGAAGAAAGCAGCCCTTGTCATTCAGACTTACTTCCGGGCTTATGTTACAGCCAGGAAAGTTCTAGCATCTTACCAGACAACACGTTCTGCTGTCATTGTTCTGCAGTCTGCATGCAGAATGACGCAAGCCAGGAAGACGTTTGTTCACATCCGCACGTCTGTTATTAAAATCCAGGCATGTTATCGTGCTTATATTTCCAGAAAGAAATTTCTGAAACTGAAATATGCAACATTAAAATTGCAGTCAGTTGTCAAGATGAAACAAGCACATAAACAATATTTACATTTGAAAGCAGCTACAGTGTTTATTCAGCAGTGGTACCGTTCCCAAAAAATGGCTGCCCAAGAGAGAGAAGAATATGTACAGATGCGGGCATCCTGCATCAAACTGCAGGCTTTTGTCAGAGGCTACCTCGTCCGAAAGCGGATAAGGTTGCAAAGAAAAGCTGCTGTTTCACTGCAGTCTTACTTCAGAATGAGAAAGAAGCGGCAAGATTACCTGAACATTTATAACGCAACTCTTGTCATTCAGAATTACTATCGTGCGTACAGAGCACAAGTCAATCAGAGAAAGAATTACCTGCAAGTCAAAAGAGCAGCTACTTACTTGCAGGCTGCTTACAGAGGTTACAGAGTACGGCAGCTGCTGAAACAGCAATCTTTAGCTGCTGTTAAAATTCAAACTGTCTTTAGAGGTTACAGTCAAAGGGTGAAGTACCAGACTATGCTTCTGTCTGCTGTGAAGATTCAGAGATGGTATAGGGCATATAAGACTGCTCGTGACGTAAGAACACATTTTTTAAACACAAGGGCGGCCGTGATTTGTCTCCAATCTGCCTGTCGTGGCTGGGAAGTTCGAAAGCAGGTCAGGAGGGAGCACAAAGCTGCGGTGGTAATTCAGTCTGCTTTTAGAATGAATAAAGCCCAGAAACAGTTTAGGTTAACGAAATCAGCCGCCTTTGTCATCCAGCAACATGTGAGAGCATGGATTGCAGGAAAGAAGCAGCGTGTGTGGTATATTGAACTCCGTCATGCGGTAGAAGTGCTTCAGTCTGCATGGAGAGGAAGAACAGTGAGGAGACAGATTCAGAGGCAGCATGAATGTGCTGGCCTTATACAGTCATACTATAAAATGCATCTGCAGCACAAGAAGTGGAAGACTATGAAGAAAGCTGCTCTTCTGATTCAGATGTATTATAGGGCTTACAGTGTTGGCAGAGAACAGCGTCATTTATATTTGAAGACAAAAGCAGCTGTATTAATCTTACAATCAGCTTATCGCGGTATGAAAGTGAGGAAAAGAATAAAGGATTGTAACAGAGCAGCAGTTGCTATACAGACTAAGTATAGAGCCTACAAGGCAAAAAAGATATATGCCACTTATAGAGAATCAGCTATTATAATTCAGAGATGGTATCGAAATATTAAAATTGCAAACTGTCAACATAGGGAATACCTTAATTTAAAGAAGACAGTAATTAAACTCCAAGCTATTTATAGAGGTGTTAGAGTAAGACGACATGTTAAACGCATGCACATGGCAGCCACTTGTATTAAAGCCATGTTTAAAATGCATCAGTTGGCAGTAAGATACCATAGACTGAGAAGAGCCTCTGTTGTAATTCAAGTAAGATATAGAGCATATTATCAAGGTAAAATTCAACGTAAAAAGTACCTGACAGTGTTGAAAGCCGTCACTGTTCTTCAGGCAAGTTTTAGAGGAGCTAGAGTTAGACAGACTGTAAGAAAGATGCAGGTGGCAGCAACACTTATTCAGTCATACTATAGAAGATACAGACAGCAAAAATATTTTAATAAGTTGAAAAAAGTAACAAAAACTGTTCAGCAAAGATACCGTGCAGTGAAGGAAAGAAATACACAGTTTCAAAGATACAACAAATTGAGAAAATCTGTAATATGCATTCAGGCTGCTTTTAGGGGCATGAAAACTAGAAGACATTTAAAGATTATGCATTTAAGTGCCACCCTTATTCAGAGGAGATTTAGAACTTTAATCATTAGGAGAAGATTCTTATCTCTCAAAAAAACTGTTGTTTGGATTCAGAGAAAATACCGTGCAAAACTTTGTGCAAAGCATCAGTTACAATTCCTTCAGTTGCAAAAGGCAGCTATCCAAATCCAGTCTGCGTACAGGGGATGGGTAGTAAGGAGACAGATTCAGGAAATGCAGAGGGCTGCTGCTTGCATCCAGGCTGCTTTCAGAATGCACAGGGCTTACGTGGAGTACCAGGCCCTGAGACAGGCCTCCCTGGTGATCCAACAGCAGTACCACGCCAGGAGAGCTGCAAAACTGCAGAGGCAGCGTTTCCTCAAACAGAGACATTCTGCCACAGTCCTTCAGGCTGCATTTAGGGGTGTGAAAACAAGAAGACATTTGAAGAGCATGCACTCCTCTGCAACCCTCATTCAAAGCAGGTTTAGGTCTTTCATGATGAGGAGAAGATTTATTGCTCTCAGAAAAGCTACTATTTTTGTTCAACAGAAATATCGAGCCACCACTTCTGCCAAGCAAAAATTTTACGAATTTTTGGAGTTACGCAAAGCAGCCATTATAATACAATCATCTTATCGAAGACTCCAAAGGAAGAGGTTACAAGAAAGGAACAGGGCTGCAACTGTCATTCAGGCCACTTTCAGGATGCACAGAACATACATTGCATTTCAGACTTGGAAACATGCCTCAGTTCTAATTCAGCGGCGTTACCGAGCATACAGAGTGGCAAAGCTGGAGAGAGACAGTTTTGTCAGGCGATGGGATTCTGCTGTGGTCATTCAGGCTGCGTACAAAGGAATGAAAGCCAGAGAGTGTTTACGGAAAAAACACAGAGCTGCTGTCCTCATACAAAGCACATATAGAATGTATAGGCAACATTGTTTGTACCAAAAACTTCTGTGGGCTACAAAAGTAATACAACAAAAGTATAGGGCCAATAAAAAGAAACAAGAAGCTCTTCTACACAACACACCGAAGGAAGCAGCAGTGACTTCTGCTCAGGCAAGTTGTCAAGGCATGAGTGTAAGGCAACAGGTTCAGAGACAGCAGCAGGGTGCTGTTATTAAGAAGCATTTTGCTTATTTTTTAAGATTCTATTTATTTGAAAGTGTTGGGGAAACAAGGATCTTCCAGATACCCACAAGGGCCACAGCTGAGCCGGTCCCTTGCCCTGGAGATAGAAGCTTCTTTCAGGTCTCTCTTATGTGGGTGATTGGGACCCAAAAACTTGGGCCATTTTCCACTTCTCTTTCCTAGCCATAAGCAGGGAGCTTGATCTGAAGTGAAGCAGCCGGATACGAATGGGTGCCCATATGAGATGTTAGCATGGCAGGATGGCAGGATGCAGCTTTACTTGTTACATTACAACATTGGCCCCGCAGAAGCATTTTAAAGATTTTTTTCAAGATTTAATTATTTTTATTAGAAAGACAAATTTATAGAGAAGAGAAGAGAGACAGAAGGATCTTTCATTCATTAGTTCATTTCCCAAATGGTCCCAGTGGCCAGAGATGAGCCATCCAAAGCCAGGAACTTCTTTAGGTCTCCCATGCAGTAGCATGGTCCCAAGGCTTTGGGTCGTCCTCTACTACTTTACCAGGTCATTAGCAGGAAGCTAGATGGGAATTGGGGCAGCAAGGACATGAACCAGCACCCATATGGGATTAAAGTCCTTAAAGGAAATGTTTTCTCCACTGTAAAGCTACGGGACATAGAGCATGAACTGCAGGGTAAGCCCATGCGGTTATTTTCGTATAACCTTTCTTACAGAGGGCTATCCAGTGTGGGCATCTGGCTGCCATACTGTTGAAAATGCATGGGCCCATGACTGGTTATTAAACAAAGAGAACCGTGGTGATTCTTATACAGAATTATAGATCGTGTCCAAAGAAAAAATAGCTCAAGCTGTCTCTGGCAGCATGAAAGTTAGACAAGAATTGAAGCCATATCTGAGCAAAACACAGTAGCCATTGTTAACCAGTCTGCCCTGCTAAAGCAGAAGCAAAACTCAATATGAAGTTGCACAAAGTTGTGATGCTACAATTCACATGTGGTGTAAAGCTTTCCTACTTGCTTATTCACAGGAGGAAGAGAATTGTGCTCACAGGAAAGATTCAGTGACCATTCAGAAAGCTTTTCATGAAATGGTCACCAGAAAACTGGAAATGCAGAAATGTGCGGCCCTACGAATTCAGTCCTTCCTTCAGATGGCTGTGTATCGCAGAAGATTTCTTTGCCAGAAAAGAGCTGCCGTCACGCTGCAGCGGTACTTCAGGGTGTGGCAAATGAGAAGACAATTTTTAATGTACCGACAAGCAGCAGTGGTATTACAGAATCACCACAGAGCCCTTCTGTCTGCAAAACATCAAAGACAAGTTTATCTGCAGACCAGAAGCAGTGTTATCATTATTCAAGCTAGAATTAAAGGATTTATACAGAAAAGGAAATTTCAGAGAATTAAAAATAGCACCAGAAAAATTCAGGTATTTACATGTTTAAATGCAGAATTTTGTCCTTTTGTTACCAGTATTTGAATTTATAAAACAAGCTAAAGCAGGTCATAAAGAATTGTAGTGTAAGTAACCATCTTTTTTCTCTCCAATGTAGTTTTGTTTTTGTTGTTGGGAGATTTTTTTTTTTTAAAGTATGAGACAGGCCAGAACACTGAGTAGATTTTGGCCCTGGACATACCACACTTGGTATAATTCAGTTAATGTTAATCTTAGCACATCTGCAAGAATTGTTCTCTCATTAGTCAACTTTTTGTAAGTTAAAAATTTAAGCTAAAGTGAAATGTTAATTTGGCATTATGCAACTCAAATAGTAGTGTTTTACTCAATTAGATCTAGCTGCGTAGACTAAATATGTTGTTTAGTACTTTTGATTTCTAAAATGCTTTTGTGTAAATTCCAGCTGTAAACCTTGGCTGAGTTCCAGGCTCCTGGCTTCAGCTTGCACCAGCCTTATTTGTTTCAGGCATTTGGCACATGGACCAGTGGATAAAAGAAATCATTCTGTCTTGCTTCTTCTTTCTGCTTTCCTGTTTGTCCTCCTCCTTTGTTTCTTTCATTACTCTTGTTCTTTACTGCTTTTTTCCATGCCCCTCCTTAGAAATTTAGAAAGGTTAAATAACTTGCTGATTTCGCACAAAAGCAGGTCCAAGAATTGAGTCCAAGTACTTCAGCCATTTCTGCACTAAGTTGAAGAATGAATTGGGAACCACCAAGTAAATTGTGTGGACAGAATATTCCAGTTGCAAGAGAGAACATAGGGAATTCCATAGCCTAAAGAGAGCAATAGAAAGTGACACAGAACTGCATTAGCAATGGAGGCAGCAAGATTTTTACTGACTTCATAAGAAACGGGAAAAAAAAATCAGTATTTTTTCTAGAGGAAGAGATGTTCTAGAGGAGTTTAAGCAAGATCAGGTCAGAATCCCATTTTTACTTTTAAAAATATGGTTCTCGCAGGAATGTGGAAGATAGACTAGAAAGGAAAGATTAAATGCAGAAACTGGATTGGAAATTGTTAGCAGGAGCTCAAGTGAAGCACGGTCATGGCTGTGTAAGAGACTGTAAGGATTAGTGTTCAAGGTTAGAGTTTGTATTGTTACATGGAGCTTTCCGTCTGTGGCTTATGTAAGTTGACAGTTACTTTTCACTGCCAGAGGTAATAGATGGTGACAGGTTTGTGGGATGACGACTTCAAGTCGTAGTCCATGAAGCCTGATGCACTGACCAGATGTCCACTTGAGATGTCACTCGTTCTGTTTGGAGTTCAGTGGTTCATTTTGGTGTTCAGAAAAGTGGGTTTGTGCATCATAGGCATCTGTTGATAATTCTAATAACATTACCTTGTAGCAATTTATAGAATAGATGCAAGAAGAGTTCCTGGGGTATGAACCCTGGAGAAAATAAAAATTGATATACATTGAGAGGATAAGGTAACACATAATATTAAGAGAGAAAGAAGAAAACTACAAGATTTCAGTATCAAGAAACCAAGGCTTGAGGGAGGAAGGGGAGAGGGCTCAAATTCTAAGTACATCAAATTCAGATTCCTCTTCTTCCTGTAGAAGTAGAATAAGCCACTGTCCTTTTCTTTCTGTCCTTGTGGTTTGAGGTGAGGACTATATCTGGCTGCCCACACAGCGTACATGTCTTGCAACTGTTAAGTATTGGCTAAGTTAGGTGGGGTTGGAAGCTGGGCTTAGGTTTGGGTAGTAATGGGCATGGTATTGTTCAGTGGGGTAAGCCTCATGATTCTCAGAAGACCTACTGTGTGTGAGAGTAGATGATATGACTATGTTTCTGAAGCTGCTTATTTTTAGTGTTATGCTTACATTAATTATATTTAATACTGATTTTTCCAGTTTCTAAGAAGCAGGCAGCTCATTGCATACTTGTCATATTTATGATTTTAATAGGCCGCATGGAGGATGTACAAGACTAAGAAATATTTATGTGAAGTAAGAGCTGCTTGCAAGATTCAAACCTGGTATAGGTGTTGCAGAGCACGAAAAGAATATCTAGCTGTGTTAAAAGCTGTTAAAATCATTCAAGGTTACTTCTATACCAGACTGGAAAGAGCACGGTAATGTACTGCAGCCCTGTAGGAGAATGGGCATGTGGGGCGTGTGCATGCATGCACAGGTGTGTGCCAAGGAGAGTGGGTGTGTGTGGGGGGGGTGTGTTCTTCCGTGCACATGTGTGTAGCTAAGTCCTATATAAAAAGCACTGGTGGACTGACATTGTGACACAGTGGTTTAAGCTGCAGCTTGGGATCCCAACTTCCCTTCTCAGAGTCCCAGTTTGAGTTTGGGTCACTCTAGTTCTGACGCAGTGTCCTGCTATTGTTTCCCAAGAGCCAGCAAATGATGGTTCAGTTACTTGGGTCTCTGCCACCCATGCTGGAGATTCAGATAGATTTTCAAATCATGTCTTTAGCTTGGCCCAGCCCAGGTCCTAGTAGGAATCTGGATTGTAAATCAGCAAAATGGAAGGTATTCTCTCTCCTTTCCTAACTGCCTTCCATTTATTTCTTCCACTACCATTTCTTTTTCTTTGTCTCTGTTTTCTCTGCCTTCCAAATTATTAAAAATAAATAATAAAAACATTTAAGGAATCTTCATTGATTTTTCTTTATTAATTTAAAATTCACAATAACTGCTTTTTAGGTTTTTGAATATGAAGACATCAGCAATTATCATTCAGAGAAAATGGAGAGCTAGACTTTCTGCAAGAATAGCGCGTGAGAACTTGATGGTAAAAGTAGGTATAAAATATTGTCATTTTCAAAGCACTGTTTTAGGAAACAGCAAAAAATGTTTTTTAAATTTAACTGCATTTATCTATATTTATATACACACATACATATTGCAGTTGATTAAAAACTGTTTCATGAAAATAAACCTATTTGTTAGTATTGTAATATGTATCTAAACTGAAAGTTTGAAATGAAGCTTGAACTGAAGTTTGAAATGGTTTAAGTGAGAGTAAACAATTTAGAGACAGTCATAATATATATAACATGTTTCAATATAAAAATATTAAAATAGCTGCAATCCATACGATGTGTTATTAAATGAAAGTTTTGTTATGAATTTCATTGTTGATGGTTATCCAGTGTGGTTATTTATTATTATTTCATATCCTTTTTGTATCTATTAAATTTTGGTTGTCAGCATATTATAAGATGGAGAAGTATTAGCATATTAGAATGGAGTTGTGCAAACTTGCCCTCCTGCTGGTTAAAATGTCCAATATGCTATTCTTACTGTAACTAGTATTTTTGTTAAATATGTTTGCTTTGTAATAATCTTGGTTCTTTTCCCCACTACAGTAAGAGCAATCAGGGGGATAAGAGGGTAAGAGGCCCTGGCATCTGTGGACCCTGTTTTGTTCCTTCTTTTGTATAAGACCTCTGTGGGCTTATCAATAATGCTTCATGGCCTTTCATATATGTGAAAAATAGGACATTTTTAAACTGAATGCTTTGAAAACCATGATTGTACCATTCCATTTTACACTTAAAAATTCAAGAACTTCTAACGCTTTGAAACTTATTATTTCTGTTTATTAATGAAACTTATAATTTTCTAGAGACATCAAGCTGCGTGTGTGATACAAGCACATTTTAGAGGATATAAAGAAAGACAGGCCTATCTTCACCAGAAACCTGCTTTGATCATAAGAAGATATTTACAAGCCAGGGAGGCTGAAAAGTGTGAAAAGACAAAATACATTGAGTTGGAAAAGTCAGCAGTTATTCTCCAAGCACTGGTGCGCGGTTGGCTAGTAAGAAAAAGAGTATGTATTTTTTTTTCTTTTTTCCATTTTTTTATTAAGTAGTATATCTCCATGTTATGAAATATAAGTATTTGATGTGAAGTGTTAAGAAGTTTTGAATTTTTAGAGAATTTCAGAGTGAGTAAGTTTTCAGCTGTTAAGCTTGTTCAGCTAACAGGAATATAGTTTTGACAGACTTAATGTTTTATGATCATATCCTTTCCTAGAAAGGCTCACTTCTAAGCATGAAAAGCACAATTTCCTTTGTGATAACTCAGATAGCTGACAGACTGTGAGAACAGGGAACCAGAGGTAAAGGAGAGCAACACTACCACAAACATCTCTCAAGTGTATCTCTGATCCTTGTGGCAGCTTCTACAGCTGTAATACAAAAAATAGCGTTTCAGGGTGCTTGGGAGACTTGGAATCTTGCTGGTATATATAAAGCATTGGCTACACAAAGTAATAAGATTTGAAGTTAAAAAGGAGAACTTATTTATGTTTTGTTCATTAAGTATAAATTTAATGTTACAGATCTCAAGTTATTACAGAAAATTTAGAGTGTATAAGCCTTATGCTCATTTGTGCTGGACCAATACTGGAGAAAGAATTCATTTTATTTTGTCTGACATAATACCACCATCTAATAGTTCTGCGTGTAACCTATTATGTGTTTCATATTCATGCCATTCTCATTGCAAGCACATTGCGAAGCTTTAACTAGTGTTGCAGAGTACACTTTGAACACTTTGGGTCAATTGAATGCTATTATTATTTAGTCATGTGCCCAAAATGTAATTTTGCTTTCTATGCCATAGGTTATGCTATTAGAAATAGGATTATTAGAAATAATAATCACTTTGAATTATAGTGTTGCTATAATAATTAAAAGTTTATTTTACTGTTGACAAAATTTGAAATTCAATTTGTAAAAAAATAAATCCTAGTTAGTTGTCTTAGTCAGGCATCAGATTCTTGCTAATTAATATGGCACTTCCTTCTCTCCCCTTGCCCCCAACCTTTTAGATTTTAGAACAGAGAACCACAAGCCGACTGCTGCGCTTCACAGCGGCTTCGTACTATCACCTGGCTGCAATTAGGATCCAGCGAACTTACAGAGCTCACCTGGCCGTGAAGATCGCTAACAAGCAGGTTAATGCAGCCACCTGCATTCAGGTTAGCAATAAAACTCCATGCATGATACAACTTTGCTGTTAGAAACTTTGATGTACAATAAGTACCCAAATGCCTTATATGAAGACTCTATGTTTAGGCTTCCAGTGTTTAGTTATTAGGATGATTTGAGAGTTAGAAATTGGCTGATATTTTATAGCACAGAAACCAAGCGGAATTATTCTGCTGTGTAGTCGTTTTATGCACAGTGCTGCTGTAGGAATCTTTCTTTACACGCCCAATCAGGTGAAGGCGTCAGAACACTTTTGATTTTTGGCACTCTAATGAATGGAAAATAGTGTCATTTTCATTTTAAATTACTTACATTTTTAGCTAGCATCTTATGTTTTGATGTATTTGGGATTTTGTATTGTTTTTTAAATGTGATTTTATTATACTTTGTTTTTCTGTTGGATGTTCTTATATTTAAGTATGCTTTATATGTTCTGGAGAAGGTTCCTATTTGATACACACACACACACATATGCATACACACAAAGTTTTGAGTGACACATATTGCAGAATGAAGTATACAGCTTAATGGATTTAATGCAGATTTTGAAATGAAAACTGCTTTGCACAGTTAAATATGTTTGCATACATACACAATACATACTGACTCAACATGAACTGGAAGGGCTCGCACCGAGTAGAGCAGGGAAGTAATGCTACTGGCATGGGAGGGAAGATGCTTCAGGGACCAGCATTGTGGTATAGAAGACTAAAACCCTGCCTGCGACTCCAGCACCCCATATCATTGCTGGTTCATATCCCAGCTGCTCCTCTTGCAATCCAGCTTTCTGTTAAGAAAGAGAATAACAAAAATTGGCCCAAGTGTTAGGATCCCTGCTCCCAGAAGGGGGACCCAGATGAAACTCCAAGTCCCTGACCTTGGCCTGACGCAACCATGGCTGTTCTGACCATTTAGGAGTGAATAGGCAATAAAAGATTGTGTCCCTCCTCTGTCTGTAACTCTGCCTTTCAAATAAATGAATCTTAAAAAAAAAGAAAAGAAACTATACTTTTTAAAAATTGATGTGTGTAAGTGTCCTAAAATAAAAATGAAACCAGCCTTTGAATGCTTTAAAGAGACGGTCTCAAACAAGATTACAACAAAAGAGATTTATTCAGAAAAATGATAGCATCTCAAAAAATGAACATGCATCCAACAGTGTCTGAGCCGGCAAAATAGGGCGGGGCCAGGGGGCGGTGTGCCGTTTTCCCCTGCACTGAGAGCGGGAGGAAATTGATAGTGGAATCACTAAAATCCAGGTAAGTGAAAACTAAGTGATGCTTAGTTCAAAACCCGAGTTGTTTTAGTTGAAATGATATCATATATAAATATGTCAAAGCGTTTGCATGTGGAAACAGATAAAGACATAAGTTTAAAACCTTGGGTGTATTACTAAAGTTGCTGTTTCTCTTTAAGGCTTTATGGAGAGGCTATTCTTGGAGGAAGAAAAATGATTGTACGAAAATTAAGGCTATTCGGCTGAGTCTACAGGCTGTTAATAAAGAGATTAAAGAAAATAACAAACTCTACAACAGAACTGCACTTGCACTTCATTACCTTTCAACTTACAAGCATCTTTCTGCCATTCTTGAGGCTTTGAAGCACCTAGGTTAGTTTGTTTTAAGACATCTTGGAAAAATTAGGAATGCTTGTAGACTGCTGTCATAGTAGAGTATTTGGTAAAACTTCATTTTGTAGCTCTGGATTTATCCAGATATATTGTTTTTCTTTCAGAGGTGGTTACTAGACTGTCTCCTCTTTGTTGTGAAAACATGGCCCAGAGTGAGGCAATTTCTAAAATTTTTGTTTTGATCCGAAGTTGTAATCGTAGTATCCCTTGTATGGAAGTCATCAGATATGCTGTGCAAGTTTTGCTTAACGTAGCTAAGGTAATTTTCCATTTTAATAATTAAATATTCATTTGTCAAAAATTGTGGATCTACAAATTAAGTTTGTGGCTCTCTTAACACTAGAACTTGGATCTAAGTTAAAATGCATTTATGTGGGGCTAGATTGGAGTGGTGATATTTGTCTGTTAACAGCTACAGATAGAAACTAATTTTTGCATGATTTCTTGTGTCTTTCTAACGTAAGCAATAGTTATGACTAACATTGAGTCTGTACTACATGCTGGGAGTTTTCATGCATTGTTTAACGGTTATCCTCTGAGATCGTGCTCCCATTTTATGGAGATTAAAATAGTGGTATTTCTAGTCATTAGTGTCCTTTTCTGAAAATCCACATGTTTTAGGTAATGGAGCTGAATCTAGATCCATTTCTTTCTTGAACTGCTGTTATCTGCTGCGCTATCCCAAATCAGTAGCACCTCAGTGAGAGTGTGTCTGTCTGGCACAATGTGACTACTGTAATTTAGATAACTTGCAATGTTCTGTGTATCAGAATGTGTAACTTTTGGCTTTGGCAGTTGATATTTATACTGAACTATTTTTGCCAGCGAAGTTATTAATATGGAAGTTTTCTCTTCCCTACCCAGTTCCTTGGAACACTACCACAACCTAGAGCAGTTTGCCCTGTATTTGCATATTGACAGGTCAGGTTAAAAGCACCAGTTCTCAGGTCTAGGTTTTGAATGTCATTTTAGATTGTTTGCCTCTAGATTTAACTCTCCCCAGCTATAAAATAGACAGAGTAGCAGGACCCTTCTCCAAATGTTATTTTAATGATTAAGAAGATTAATATACAGAAGTACTTGATACATAACCATGCTATGTAATTGTCAGCTGACTAGTGTTTTGTTATTTTTATCTTGCTATCATTTTTGTAACCACACAATTGATTATGACTATTGACACAGATGAGTGAAGTAAGATAAGTATGTACTAGACTTGCTAATGGCACATTTTTTAGTTAATTTTCATGGAAGCTTGTTTTCTGCTCAATAAACATATAATGGGACATTTAAGTAGATATTGCTGTTGCTCATGATGTTACCCCGTGATCAACTATGAGGATAAGTTCTTGTATTCCTGAAAGGTTCATATTGGATTTGATTGGTTTTGTGTGGAGCTTCTGTGGGAAGGAAAGGGGTTACAATGTGAATAGACATATAAGCTAGATCCAGCAAGGACAGTGATAACAAAAATTGTTTCATGGACATGTTTGTACTGACTGAAGGTGCTCCAACATTTTCGAAACTTTGTGTTTGATTGGGCTTTTTCTAAAGGTTTGTGTCCATTGTAATTTTTAATTTCACTCATTCTCTTTCAAGTATGAGAAAACTACTTCAGCAGTTTATAATGTGGAAAATTGTATAGATACACTGTTGGAGCTTTTGCAGATGTACCGAGAAAAACCTGGCGACAAAGTTGCAGATAAAGGTGGAAGCATTTTCACAAAAACTTGTTGCTTGTTGGCAGTTTTATTGAAGACAACAGATCGAGCCTCTGTAAGGATTAATCTTTCTCTTTCTCTCTTTTTTTTTAGAGATTATTTTTGTAGGTTCTTAAGACTATGAGTTTTCCTTTGTTTTATTTTTTTTCATTGTTTTCCATGATGCAGTTTTGTAGATTTAGTGGCTTGTCCCTCTTCCTGCCCTCTCTCCCTTTGCATTTTCCCCTCCTGCCATTTTCCCCCATGTTGAGTAAATTTTCACAGCACGGTATAAAATTAGATATGTGTAAATTCCTGTCTTCCTGTTGTAAACATGTGTTTTTTAAAGTTTTTCTAGGGTGAGATCTTTGAGTTGTTCTCTGTAACTGTTACAGTCAGCATTGGGGTTGTATAGATTTTAAGCTAACAAATGACCTTTTCCAGTTTAAGTTTTACTGTGATCACTCTGGCTACTGATTGAAGAATGAATTTGGGCAAACAGTGCAGATACTGGAGGGGGAGGGGGGCATTAGAAGGAAGGCAAGTGTAGATTAAAGTGTGGTCTAAGAAAACGGTTGTACTTGACCTAGGGTTGTATCATTGAGAGACAACTTTGAAGCTTTGGCAAGGTAAAACTTACAAGACTTGATAACTGGATGTTTTAGACATACTGACTGTAATATTTCAATAAGTTAAGTGTACAGATTTTGAATATTTGATTTTATTACAGTTACCTTATACTTTAATCATATTGAAATCGGTCTACCTGTTGAACTTAAAGAGTTTTTGTCCTTTATTTTTAAAAGATAAAAAGCTTACTGCATAGTGTTTTTTGCGATGGATGTGTTGCTGTAGAAGAGACCAAAAATACCTAATTCTTACTAGTTTTTTTTTTTTTTAATATACCTTTTCTCTTTTAGGATGTGCGAAGTAGGCCCAAGGTGGTTGACCGTATTTATAGTCTCTACAAACTTACAGATCATAAACATAAAATGGATTCGAAGAGAATACTTTACAAACAAAAGAAGAATCTTTCTTCAGGCATTCCCTTTATTCCAGAAACACCTGTAAGGACCAAAATAGTGTCAAGGTATGCAGTTAGGCAAATGCCTTGGTTCTGTGTCACTCTTCTTTGCTTCATTCATTTATTGTCCGCAGTATGTTGTTTTTAACAAGAAGCAAAATATAAGTAAGAATAGTGTAGTTGGTGAATTTAAAGAGGCAGTTTCAAATAAGTAAAGAGATAAAAAAAACTATAACTTTTAAGTATTTAGTGGTTATTTAGAAATTTTTTTCCTTAATTAGATAAGAGCTGAAACAAAGAAGCTTGTTATATGTTGTTATAATCATCTATGAAAGACAAACTACAATTTAGAAGGTGCTTGTGCAAAATATCAACATTAAGTCCTCTTATAATCACCCTAATTTTTGAAGTTTCATTTTATAGAGAAGGGTTTTCTTAGTGCATGTATACATATACATATATATATATATATTTTTTTTTTTTTTTAAAGGTAGAGTTAGAGAAAGGGAGAAAGGAAGAGACAGAGACTTTAGTCGTCTGGTTCACACTCCCCAGTGGTTGCAACTGCTGAATCTGCCCCTAATTTTCATTTGGCCTTCTCCTCTTTCTTCATTCTTTGTGTCCCTCATGAGGACATATTGTTGTTGAGTTTAGGTCCCCCTCACATGATTCACAATGATCTTGTCACAAGATCCTTTACTTTGATATATCTGCAAAAGCTCTTTCCAAATAAGGCAACACCCATAGGTTCTTTGGATTACATGATGGATATTTCTGTGTGCTGTACCATGCAATCTACTACAAGACCTATGGAATCCATAGATTTAGCTAGTTTAAGATATTGATTACTTTTAAAGTTTATAGAAAAATCAGTGCTTGCTTACCTGGTTAAACATACAGATTCTCTATCACCATAAAGCATGAAAGACTGAAAATGGTATGGAGCTGTATGTACTACAAGGGACTGAGGTCTCAATGTGGTAGAAAGATTCATTTGCTAGTTATATTAAACCAGATGAATGAATCAGAAATGTTGGTTAGAGAATGGAGGTCTCAACTGAGATTTCAATGACATTGTATTTCTGATGATGACAAGACTAGTATATGCCTAAATATCTAACAGTTAGTGAATGGACAGAGTCTACCAGGAGAAAGAATTGGTTGAGGTAGAACAGAACAGGCAAAAACTGACCAGCTTGTTGAGCTTTGGGCCATGTGTATGCTGACTCATGGAACTGGTGCAGGGAGCTGAGAGATGACCAAGAAGCAGGTGCACAAACACTAAGACACCGGGGTCTGTTTCATACGCCAAAGGCAAAGGCAGAGATAAGTAGAAGCAACATCAGGGAAGCCAGTGTTGGGGAGGATGGAGAGGAATAGTGTGGAACTCAGACTGGGCCACTGCGTGACGCCTTCCACCTCTCTGACAGAGTTGTAAGGAACACCAAAGAGAAAACTGAAGGCATCTCTTTTATTAATACTTTATTAATACTGTATTTTTTCTTAACAGACTTAAACCAAATTGGGTTTTGAGAAGAGATAATATGGAAGAAATCACAAATCCCCTACAAGCTATTCAAATGGTGATGGATACACTTGGTATTCCTTATTAATAAATGTAAACAGTTTCAGCATATACAGTGTACAGAAATATTAACTAATCATGAATATGTAGTGTTTTTTGCCTTTTTTGTTTAAAACTTAAAATTTGACATTGTATTAATATTAAAATTTGCATGTATGTATAACAAAAAAATGTTATAGTCCTCATTGTTTCTTTTATTATTTAATACCCTTATGTATATAATAAACTGGTCTAAGATGATTATCAGACTTTGTCATTCATGCATGTTAAAATATTGGAACATTTAAATACAATCACGTTCTGAAAGAGGAAAAATAGCTTATTGCCAGTGTTTCATAGACCGTATTTTTTCCAGAGAAATAGCAGAACTTGAAGATTCTGACGACTGGATAGAGTAAGCCCACACGAATGTCTGTGGGCACAGCTCATTTGTTTCCTTGACTAGCTA
The DNA here is from genome assembly GCF_017591425.1 of Ochotona curzoniae. NCBI lineage: Eukaryota > Metazoa > Chordata > Mammalia > Lagomorpha > Ochotonidae > Ochotona > Ochotona curzoniae. The sequence continues at coordinate 9,030,825 of NW_024466219.1, read as the reverse complement.
GTATATCCTAAAGCAAAGAAGCCCCCGTGGGAAAGTTAAGAAAAATTCCATCTGCTACCACATATTCTAATAATCATTAGCTTTGAACTGATTGGGTTATGATTTGAATTTAAAAGAGCATGCTATTGCTTATAACAAACATGTTTATGTACCTACCACAGACCTGGAAATGATTCAATGTTGAAACGTTAGTGTGTGAATTTCTTAGGCCGCAGGAAGTCTAAATTCTGATTGCCATTTGAAATCTGATTGAGTTCAAAAGTCTGTTTGTGTTTGCATATGGCATAGAAGTTTTAATTATTTTGAAAAACATGGTAGTGGCTAGAAAAGATGAGGCTCTTTACTTAGTATATATTAGAGCAGTTTAAGGATTATGCCCGACTGGACTGCAGTTGTCTGTTTATGATTAGGTCACAATAGACATAAATATACTAGTTTGTTTAAAAAATATATAGAATTAACTTGGAGTAGGGCCCAGTGTCGTGGCCTAGCGGCTAAAGCCCTGGCCTTGAATGCTGGGATCCCATATGGGTGCCGTTTCTAAACCCAGCAGCTCCACTTCCCATCCAGCTCCCTGCCTGTGGCCTGGGAAAGCAGTCGAGGACAGCCCAAAGCTTTGGGACCCTGCACCCACGTGGGAGACCCGGAAGAGGTTCCTGGATCCTGGCTTTGGATCGGCATAGCATCGGCTGTTGCGCTCACTTGAGGAGTGAATCATTGGACAGAAGATCTTCCTCTCTGTCTCTCTTCTTGGTATATCTGACTTTGTAATAGAAAATAAATAAATCTTTTTAAAAAATTAGCTTGGAGGTTTTGCTTTTTAAAAATTTGTTGCAGTAAAATTTTAAAAGTCTTCATACTAAATGTTTTTCAAATAATATTTTTTGTTTTTTCTTCCATTGCTTAATGTTTCTCCTCCATTTAACAGTCGCAATGCAATTTCACTTTGACATTCTATTAGGATATAACTGATCATCATACAAAATGCTATTACTACAAATTTCTCTAAGCTAGCTATAACCAGTTAGTAGCATAAGGCATACAGATAAATATGCAGGATGACTTTCAGCTTTTAATTTAACATTGTATCTCAGGCTGTAAAACCTGAATGGACCTTCAACCCACACACTTCCTATCCGACTAGATTGTACTAATTGTTCCTAACGCGGGCAGTAACGTCAGTCATCCTGGGTCCTCCCAGAGAGAGCTGTTCTGTTTGCCAAGGAGTGAGAGGGCCAGTCCTGCTGTTAGAACAAGACCGCACACAGCCCTGTTTGAAAAGTTGGAAGTTGTGTGATGCATTCTGGAATTACTACGAGGAAATACACTCTCAAATTCAATGTAGGAATATTATGTTTTGGACGTAGGTATTGATCTTGCATACCCGAGTGCAGTTCCAGTCCTGGGACAACCAGATAAGGCAAGATAAAATGTGAGGTATGAAAGAGATAAAGTGTGATTTTCTCATCATCATTATATAATTACGTTACATTTGCGTTTTTGCTTCCCAGTCCTAGATGACTTTCTTGCAGTCTCCTTGACTGAACACATTCATTTAATCAACTTCAGCATGCTTGCCAAATATTTTTTTCCTACATTTTTAAAAAACCATACCAATTTTTACTAAGATTGCTATTCTGAAAATCTTAAGCAATAGATACATTTATTCACTTGCTATTTGGAGAGTAAACTAACAGATGGAAGGCATCTCTATGTGTCTTCAACTACATAACTAGCTTTTAATAAATCTTACAAAAGGAAAATGCAAAGACAAGTACAGCCTAGGTAAAAATCTATACAAATCTCACATTTAGTCAATAACTCCAAAATACTGACTCTCAAAGGATTAAAATTAAAAAGCCTCAGTGTAAAAAGCAGCTAAGACCTGTCTTTATAGTAGTTTTGTTTTTAGTGTCCCTATTTTTTAAGATTTATTTAATTTTATTGGAAAGGCATATATACAGAGAGAAGAGAAAGGAAGACCATCCATTTAATGGTTTGCTCCCCAAGCAGCCGCAACAGCTGGAGCTGAGCCAATCCAAAGACAAGCCAGGAGCTTCTTCTGGGTCTTCCATGTGGGTGCAGGGTCCCAAAGCATTGGGCCGTCCTTGACTGCTTTCCCAGGCCACAGGCAGGGAGCTGGATGGAAAGTGGGGCCGCCAGGATTAGAACCAGAGCCCATATGGGATCCTGGGGCGTTCAAGGCGAGGACTACTGTGCCGAGCCCTGTTGTCCCTGTTAGTTATGACATTTGACTTGAGATTTTTGCCAATAAAGTAATTTATTTATTTATTTATTTATTTATTTATATTTCGCTGTCCCCTCTTCAAATCCCCTCCCTTCCAACAAATTCCCTTATATTATTACTATAACATAGTTCACCATAAAGGGTCACATGTTCATTATTGCGGCATGGACGGTGGCAGAGTCAAGCATCCCATTGTCAAGATACAGCTTATAGTTTCATTAGTAGTCCATCTTTGATCTGGAAGTAGAGATGCACACTGCACTGCATCCTCACATCTGGACATGATAGTATTCATTACATAGTCTCCACATGTCCCCTAAATGAAAAACAACAAGACAAAATCAACAACAGGAAGAAAAATGGAAAACTTACAAACTATGAATTTCTCAAGAGGTTGTGATGGTTCAACAGTCCTGAATTGTTGGCAATCCCGCCACTCCAATCATGATGAAATCTCTCCCGAATCCACTGGCTGCTATAGTCTACCTTAGTGTCTCTGCCCAGATCTTCACTGCCAACGCTTGGCTGTGATAGCTGATCAATTTGTTCTGTCCTCCACCTTCTGCCATGGTACCAGGTGTCCTCTGGAGGCTCCAATGTAGTGCCACATCCTTCATGTACATTTGGATATTCTGTCCACTGCTCTGCGCCACTGAGGAGGCCCAGCTCTGTGAAGGTAATAGTTTTAATTCATTTTCCCCTGCTTTCCATCCAAAGACTATGACATGGCCTGGTATGTGGTAGACACTTAACACACTTTTCATGAACGAAGGATGATACAGCACAGTGGTGGTCTCATTCTCTGCTACCGAGTTCGAACCCTCTAAATGTTCAACATTACCATTTTTAATAATATCTCTGTCATTATCTGAGACAAGTAAGATCACTTAATCTTCCTAAGGAGCATAAACCAGATAGTACACATTATAACACTGGGCATTGTTTTATGTTCCTAAGTTCATCTCTGCACTTGATCAATACAAGCAAATATCAGTGGCACCAGCGGACTTTACTCTGAGAACACACAGCTGGGAATTCATGTTGAAATACACCCGCCCTTCCACACAGTTCTTGGTAGTATTTATGCTCCTGTGATTGTCAGCTGTCTTGTTGATCATGTTCTTACTGGGCTTGGGTATGAAAAGTAATGACAGCTAAGGTGCTTGTGTTATTCTCATGTTCTTTGAAAACATTTTCAGTGTATGGTATGACATGGTAGCAGGACTTACATAGACGTTGTAAATTATTAACTTTCCCTTCGAGAGAAGCAATGTGTACTTATTGATGATTACCTAGTGTTCCAGAGTTGTCAAACTCTATCTGAATCACACCACTGAAGATGAGCCTGAGAGAGTTGCCTTTTATTATCATACTAATAATCTCAGGAGAACTCTATGCAGAAGAAGGTAAAGTCTTAATATTCTTTATTTTCTAAAAATATAAGTGGGAATTCTAACATTCATATAGCTTGAGTCTTGATATATTAGTTCATTTTGATATATAAACTTTATAAGATAGTTTTCGTAAATATAACTTGGCATAGTATTTTCTTAAGAGTTATTTATTTTCTTTGAAAGAGTTGCAGAGATCTTCCGTTCCCTAGCTCACTCCCCACATGGCCGTACAGGCTTGGGTTGCGCCAGGCCAAAGCCAGTACCAAGACTTTGATCCAGTCTCCCAGGTTGGTGCAGGAACCTGAGGACTGAGACCGTTATCCTGGATCTGGATCACAGGCAGAGCAGCCAGACTCCAACTAGAGCCCGTATGCGATGCCAGTGTTGTAGGTGGTGGCTTAATCTCTTCTTAATCTCTTATGCCACAACACTGGCCCTTGTCAGAGCATTTAGATAGACTTGCTTGGGAAAATCTTCCTGGGAAACTTTAATAAGCTGTTTTCTTCACTGCATAATTTAGTAGAACAAAACAATACCAAAATCCTTTATATCCATCCGTAGGTTTGAGGCCACAGGAAAACACAAGCCGTGTTAAAGTGCGTTCCAGCTAGTCACAGGCATTCTGAAACTTACTTGTTGGCCTGAATTCTACTTCCGTTCTAGAATCCATGCTTTACAACATGTTCACATTTAAAAAAATCTGTTCACATTGTAGAACTTACTATGGGAAGTTTGAAAAAAAAAACAAACCATAAACCATCAACAAGATTTTCAAGTCATGACACATTGTTTTTTTATCCCAATGACTTATGCATTTAAAGTCATAAAACAGGTTGTTAGGAAGACCATGTGACTTACAAACAAAGACACTTGGAAGGGTAAGCAGGGTTCTATTATGTTTGGATAACAGGCATAAATCAGATCTGTCTGGGCAGGTTGTCATCTGAACGTTCCATAAGTAGCAGAAATATTTACGGCAGACTGCCTGGTATGTAAGGTTAGTGTGAGAATGAAGGGGCGCCAGTGAGTACATGCAGGTGGTCTGGGAACCATTGTCCTGTTGTTAGGCTGCAGGGTTAGGTATCCAAACCAGTGGACCTGCGATAGCCTAGTGGCTAAATCCTCACCTTGAATCCACTGGGATCCCATTTGGGTATCAGTTCATGTCCTGACTGCTCCACTTCCTGTACAGCTCCCTACCTGTGGCTTGGGAAAGCAGTGGAGGATGGCCCAGGGCCTTCCTGGGGACCCTGAACCCATGTGGGAGTCCCAGATAGGGCCTCTTGGATCCTGTATTTGGATCAGCTCAGCTCCAGCTGTTGCAACCACTTGGGGAGTGACCCAGTGGATGGAAGGTCTTTCTCTCTGTATCTCCTTCTCTCCATATCAGCATTTAAAAAAAAAAAAAAGAAAGAAAGCAAAAGGGAATCTAAGGAAGCACTAAGCACCAGCAAGAGTGACGAGTGAGTGGACAAAGTACAAAAGCACAGCAGTAAACCTTTCCTAAAATAAACTCCTTAGGAATTGTAGGATAAAAAATAGTTAATAAGTTATAATTGCATCTTTGTTGAATAGACTACTATAATCTTTCTAACAAAAACACGGGTGTACAGTTAAAATTATTAAAGTGAAATATATAGAATTAATCTAATTGGGCACATTTAATTATATAATAGAAATATTTTACATGGATACTTTTATTAAGGGAAATTCTAATTGATGTGTCTGTTGTCTATTCCAGGAAGATAGTGCAATACTTACTGAGTTTTCCAGTTATTGTATTTCTGTGATTTATTTCACACAAACCAAATAATGTGCTGGAAAACAGAGCATGCTGTCATGTTCTCAGAGTCCCTTGGTCCCCTGGAGCATCAGGAGGAAGAAGTGAGTTCAGTGTCCTTCAAGGCCGAGGAGAAGCCCCCTTTTGTGTGGCTCAGACATTTTTCTCTCTCTTGACTTGCATTTGCCACTGAACCTGTGCTGCTTTTACATATACATGTTTTTACATACGTGAATACTTTCATGAATCATGTCTTAACATTGATTGCTGTAGGTATTTAACATTTGCCTACGTGGGAAGTTACTGTAGAGCTCATTTCTTGTTTTCTTTACCTAGAACCACTGATTAAAAACATTTCCACTTTGCTGAAGTTAGGTCATTGCTTTTAACTGCCACACAGATTCTCATATTGTTGACCTTCTGCTCCTCTGATGGTGAGCACAGAGTCATGCCGATTCCCACCTAGCCGTAAATAAGTGTGAGGTGAAGGCTGCTTGCATCCCTCTGAGAACTTCTTCAGCCTGACGCTTCATAGGTGTGAAGGATGGGCAGCGCCTCTGTGAGGCGTCTCTGAGCACACGGTCACAGGTTATTTTGCAGCCTGGTCGTCTCAAAGATGGTTGTTTCCAGAAGAAGCTGCCGGCTGTGGATCCCCTGGTCTCATCAACACTCCGTATTCTCTGCCTGCTACTGTTTGACATGCTGTTGTCCAGAAAGTTCCTTCCCGCTTTTATTTACTGGCAATTCCCCGACCCCCAAGAAAAGCCGTCTGCTTCTTCATTTACTTTTCTAGTGTTCAGATTTTCTGATTTTTATCTGCTCAGTCTTCCATTGTGTTTTATGCCTTTGACAGCTGTTTGTGAAAGTTCTTGGTAAGCTGTAAATTCAGCTATTATGCAAGTATGTCTATGAACTCTGTTCATTTTTTATTAGTAAAATATAACAAATAAATAAAACTTAAGTTTTCACCTGTTTTAGACAATATAAATTCCTTCTTCCAAAGTTTTATATTTTAATTACTGCATTTATATATATATATTGTTTACAGTGACTTTCATGAGATGAAACCGTTCATTCTGGTATAATCAACTTCATCAAATTTTGCCAAAAAAGGGTTTTTTCTTGAATGACACAGTGTACTTGTTCCTTCAGAAATGAATGCCCTTAATGTTATAAAGTAGGGATTTTTAAATTTTATATTTCAGTATGTTAGATCTTTGGCCAAAACCATGTGTTTTCTACACTTTATGTGCTATTTTTAAATCAAGTATTGTATTTTCATGCTTTTTCTATTATTTCTTCCTTATTACCATTTACTGATAATCTATATCCCTGATGTCCCCTTAGACATTCAAACACACAAAATTCAAGTCCTTCTCTGACTGCTCCGTCAGCTTTGCTCTGCCTCATACTGATTCCGGTTTACTGACTTGCCTTTATCACGGTTGAGATCATCACATTTCTCCTTCATTTTTTTCTCAAGTTTTCATGTTCTCTGAGACTTTTTAGCTACTAGGAACGTAGCTCCCCTGTGATGTCCCCAACACAGTTTCTGTAACTACAACCTAGGAGCTTCCACTGCTAGCGTTGCCTCTGAGCAGCAGCCGTGTCCTGTGGGCGATCTCAGCAGGTGCTTCTCCTTGTAGAGTCCTGTGTTGGTTGTGTACTCAGGGAACTCTCTCGTATTTGGATTTGAAATTTTCCTCTCTCAGATGCAAATTGTCTTGCTAACTCCTCACACCCATCCCTGCTTCCCTAGGCCTTAGGCTGGCTCTCCTATTTATGTTTCAGGGTGGCAGTGGGGTAGGCAGTGACCAACCATGGCAGAGATGCCAGACGAATTCCATTGGCTCCAGCCCTTCTACCAGCCTGGACTATGTATTCTTCCCTGTGTTGTCCTGGGGGTTGCTACAGGGTTTCTCTTGCTTACACATTTTTATGATTTTAAGATACCCAATCTAAAAGTAGCTATTTGAAATAAGCTTTTTATTTGGACTACAATATACAGAAAACTGAAAAGCCATAAGATAAACTTTTGTAAATTTTTATAGAAAGATTAGGAAACTGAACGTTATTAATACTCCAGAAACCTCCTTGGTGACCACTAAACCCCAAAGATAGAATGTTAAAATATATTTCTAACATGTTGGATCAAAAACCATATTATTAAAACTGCCTTCAAGTGTGCTTTTCTACTTTTGTAAGTGTGACTACCAGAAATGTTGGAATGCCATAGGTGGCTGGTATGATAAACCTATAGGAAACGTTCCTGAGATTGGAGACTGGTGGTTTGATGATGCCTAGGAGTTATGGCACTACCCGCAGATTCATTATGGAAGGCAATGCCTGAGTTGTCATAAAAGCACCTTCAGACTTGAAGTAACAAAAAAATCAGTACCGTTTGGAATATCTGCAGACATCTGTTTTTAAAAATGTGTGGTCACTTCATCACAGATTTCCTGGGTTTAGATGTTTCTCCATGTTCATCTGGAATTTCCTTGTTTCAGAGAAATTCTGCGATTTTCCTAGCGTGGAGAATGGAAGAATCGCCCAGTATTACTATACTTTTAAAAGTTTTTACTTTCCAATGAGCATAGACAAAAAACTGGCGTTTTTCTGCTTGGCTGGTTACACGACTGAAGCCGGAAAGCAAGAAGCACAGATGAAGTGCACGGCGCAAGGCTGGGTCCCGGAGCCCCGGTGCTTCCGTGAGTCGAGGGTGGGGCTGCACCTGTCGGAGGATAAAACTTTCAGTGACATGTGGGAAGTGGTGAAATCTTTCGGTAGACCAGAACAAAATTCCTGGCAATATTCCGAAATCCCACAAATAGTGTTTTCACATTAAAATGTTGTTTTCATTTTTTATTTTTGATAATGCCCACTTTGAAACAGCTCTTTTTGGTTTTATTACAAAGCGTGTTTGAGTGTGGGAGTTACTATGGTTGACATGTCTTGTTAACACACCTGTTACCTGTTCTATGACTTACAGGATGTAAAGTTCAGCATTGTACTATCAGGATTAATAGCGATGATAGATTTGCTCTAACAAGTCCCATTCACAGCTAGAGCATAGAAACAAATTAAGCACTCACATTTATTAACTAGTTTGTAAGAAAGAGCACTGAAACAGGAGCCAAATAAGACCTGCAGCTAACACATGACTTTTTCAGTCGCGTCAACCTTAAGTGAATTCAGTTCCACCACTCGGAGATGATATGCCATTCCAATTCTAAGTTTCTGATGCATAAAATTGATACAATATTCTTTCAGTGAAATAGCCTTTATGTGGTGCTCTGACAAACCGCAGACACTAAACATATGTGAATTAATATCAACCTTTCCTTCAAATTTTAACTAATACAGTATTTTTGTCTTAATTTTGGATCATGGGAGATAAGCCTAATATGATTAGGTTAAAAGATATTTTTTTCCACAGAAAAATGCACAAAGCCTGAACTGAGAAATGGTTACATCTCCGATGCAAAACTTGTGTACAAAGTGAAAGAGAACATGCGTTATGGGTGTGCTTCAGGATACAAAACCACTGGAGGGGAAGACCAAGAGGTGGTTCAGTGTCTTGCTAATGGCTGGTCTTCTCAGCCAGCCTGCAGGGAACTGCAAGGTGTGTATGGAGAAGTCATTTCCTAAACCACAGAGAAGAGCTGGCGAGGTCTGTCTTTTAATTTGTTGATAGGCATTTTTAAAAAAGATGTATTTTAGATTTTGTTGGAAAGGCAGATTTACAGAGAGGATACACGAAGATCTTCCATTGCTGGTTTACTCCCAAGTGACCACAATGGCCAGAGTTGTGCCAATCCAAAGCCAAGAGCCTGGAGCTTCTTCTGGGTCTCTCACGTGGGTGCAGGGTCCCAAACCTCTGGGCTGTCCTTGACTGCTTTCCTAGGCCATAGGCAGGAAGCTGGAAGGGAAGTGGAGCAACCAGGATATGAACCAGCATCCATATGGGATCCCGGCACGTGCAAGACAAGGACCCCAGCCACTAGGCATTTTGATATAACTTATTTTCATTGTCCTTCAAAATATGAGAAGTTAATTTTATATTTTTCCAGATGCTAAGTTTTTCCTTAATCCAAGTGTTCTCAACTCCTACTCCAGCAGGTACTACTTCATGGTAATTGAAAAGAATCTAAATGCAACAAAATTAAAGGGCCTTATTCTTCTGTATGTGTATATATATACACATATATACATGTGTATGTATATGTCTATATATACATATGAAATATATGCATAGTTTTTTTATTACAGAATAATTTAACTCTTGCAATTATTTCTTATTATAAACTGATGCCACATATGCTCGAAGATGATCTAAAACTCAAAGATACTTCTTACAAATAACCAGTTTTAGTTTTTTTATTTAGATACTTGCTTGGCTCCCGAACTGTATAATGGAAATTATTCCAAATTGCAGAAAACATTTAAAGTGAAGGAGAAAGTGCAGTACGAGTGCTCTCCTGGCTACTACACAGCAGGAGGAAAGAAGGCAGAGGAGATAGAATGTCAGTCGCATGGATGGTCGGTCACACCAAAATGTCACAGTAGGTTCCCTTGCCACATAAAATCTACTTTTTCACTCTGAAAAATTCCTCTTGCACTTAAAAGTGTTTCTATGTGATATGAATCATGTTCTGTTTGCTGTGTTTATTTTTGTTTATGAATCTAATTATGTTCATAGCAGGCTCTGATTATTAAAAGTTCTCAAACAGAAATAACTTTTAGCTCAAATTAAGCCTAATGATATTAAATGAAATATATATAATGAATTCCTAAGTTTTAATTAGTTAAAGTAAATTATGGCAAGCTTTTACATTTTTATTCCAGAAGTGATATGGAGAAGTAAAGCTAAATACTTCTTTGTATATTTATTCATTCTTTCATTTTTAGAATTAAATTGTTCTCCTTTAAGATTAATAGAAAACGGTTATTTTCATCCTGTCAAGCAAACCTATGAAGAAGGAGATGTTGTTCAATTTTTCTGTCATGAGAATTATCACCTAAGTGGATCTGATTTAATTCAGTGTTACAATTTTGGTTGGTACCCAGAGTCTCCTGTGTGTGAAGGTAAGTGTTTTTGTTTTTCCACTCATCTCAGTAAAAATACCATGTCCTGATTAGCTTTCATCATTAGGAGCTCAGGAAAAAAAATGCGCCTGGTGTTATCTAAGTCTTCTCTGTGTATTATTTTAAGAATAGATGTCATCTTTTAAAATCAGCAGTATTTTCAGCAGTCTTAAATATGTTTCAAATGAAGAAATCTGAAGTTTTCTATTAATTTTCCAAATGGGTGTGTCTTTTAAATATAGTATGTTAAGGTACCAGTTACAAAGTTGAATCTCTTCTTACAATAGAGGACTTTTCTAGGAGCTTGCCAATGGCTTTAAACCAGCAGCTTCATGAAGATCCTTTCTTAATTGGCAGTGAATTTCCAGATGTGAAATTTCCATGTCCCAAATGATGGGATAGAGAGCAGGAAAATCAGATGATATAACCCAGAAGTGAAAATGGGGTCATTTAAGACGGGCCACCCAAATATGTGACGGCTGAGGCCCCCTGCCGCTGGAGGTGTCTGAGTGGGTGGTGGGATAGCATGTTAGACGACACCAACTGAGTCACCATGTGCACATACTACAGTGTTTTATGAACACGTACCTAATGAGCAGAGGCAATACATGAAGAAACAGGGACTATAATGCCATTAATGATTTAAAGGTCATCAGCAAAGTGACTAAACAAGAAAACAGCATTCAGTGTTTTAGAATAATTAAGTATATGTTGACTAAGAGAGACAGATCCACCACCTACGACTAGTATACAGCATTTCCTTGTAAGGTTTAGTGTTTTTACATTGTGGGCCCATTTAATAAGTTGCATGTGAAAAGCTTCCTGCTTTATCATTCTGGTCATGCAGAACATGGTCACCACGGACTTGGCAGCAATTACTGTTTCCCGGTTTCTGCATCCAACAATGTGGCCATCCGAGTGTCACCTGGGAGAGCCAATGTCATCAGAAGCTTGGCTGAATAAGACTCTTCTTCAAAACCGCAGGATTGCTAGCAAGGTTCAATTCTGTGCAGGCTGCTGAACTGAGCCCCAGTTTGCTAGCTGCAGTCCCTCACCCCTTGCCCAGGGCTTTCTGCACAGGGCATCTCTGTGCAACAGGGAGAGGGTGGTTCAGCAAGCAGGCCTCTCAGCTTTACCATCCATAATCATCTGTGCTGTTACATTCAGCACCACCTTCTGCTTTACTTTGTTGCCTAGAACCCAGTCAGTGAGCTTGGAGTTCAGGATGGAAAGGGACCTTGTACGTCCTTGCTATGGTGCTTGGCTCAGTTTGCATTCTCATGATGTCAGTATTATCTCTTGCAACTATGTGAAGAATTGTGTGGATGTTTTTTCCATAAGGAAGAAGAAGTCGATGCCCTCCTCCACCTATGCCTCTAAACTCCAAAATTCAAACATATTCAACAGCCTATCGTCACGGAGCAACAATTCAGATACAATGTGAGCTAAATTTTGAGATACAGGGGCCAGGAGAAATGCGTTGTGAAAGTGGAAAGTGGACAGAACCTCCCAAATGCATTGGTTTGTAACACCTCAAACAAACTTTCCCTGACGTGAAATCGACATAGGATGTTCAAAATCTTCATGGAGGGGCTGCTGTTGTGGCATAGTGCGTTAAACTCCTACTTGCAATGCCGAATCCTATGTGAGCCCTGGTTAGAGTCCAGGATGCTCCACTTCTGATCCAACTCCATACATTGTGTCTTGCAAAGAATGAGATGACCCACGTGGGAGAGAGACCCAGATGGAATGCCAGGCTCTTGGCTTCACTCTGGCCCAGCTCTTGCTGATCTGGCCGTTCTGAATGACACAGAGGATGGGATATCTCTGTCCCTCTCTCTATGTTGCTGTCTGCTTGTCAAATACAAGTAATATATAAATAAATCCTTTGTTTTAAAGTTCATAGAAAAACTGGCCTTTACATATGTTTTTGATGGAAAAAATGAGACACACTATCCATTTTGATAATATGTATTTTCACAGTAGGTTTGTTCTGTGACGTTTCAAAGATCCTTTAGGATGTAGCTGATTGGTCTTCTCTACTTGTAACTTTCAGAAGCAGAGAGGGTAGCCTGTGCCCAGCCACCTGTCATTGAGAATGGTGCAGCAAACGTGCACTCTGAGACTTATTACAGTGGGGATACAGTGACATACAAATGTGACAGTGGCTACCACTTCCGTGGAACCCGTGCAATAACTTGTAACCATGGGAAATGGACAGCGCTCCCCGAGTGCACTGGTATGTTTCCACAGGAAACGTCTGGGGCTAAACCTACAGAGTAGAGCTTTTCTTTCTGGGTGTTTAATCTTTATATGCATGGCAGGGTAGTACTGCTTAGAAATCTAAAATACCTTGCGATTATGCTCTGTGTGTGTGTGTGTGTGTGTGTGTGTGTGTGTGTGTGTGTGTGTGTGTGTTAAATTCTATCCATAGGCTGTAAGCCAGTGAACCGATTCAGAAACCAAAAAAATTTAGTAATTTGGAAAGTAGACTCTGTTATCTGACCCATGTGATGCTATGGCTTACAGACTCTGCGTGGCAGTGCCTAATCAGTGATTGCTTCAGGAGGGAGGTGAGCACCTCGACAGAGTGACTCGCCTGAGCAGCAGGACCTGGTCCCTCTTGCTCTGTGTTTTTGTCCTGCTTTCTTCCTGACTTAAACTGAGTTCAGCTTGGTCCCCTGCCTCTCAGATGGGAGATGTGGATGAAGCTTTTGGTTTCAGTCTGGCTCAATGCTTGCTGTTTTGGCCTTCTGGGGTGTCAACAGGCAACATTCTCTCTCCCTCTGTAACTGTGGCTTTCAAATAAATAAATAAATAAACCTTTGAAAACAGAGATAATAAAGGAAAGATTGTGCAGAGTTGGGGGAGGGGAATACCAAGAACAGCAGATATTCCATTCATTCTAGGATTAAGATCCTGGACAAGGAGAAAAAGAAAAAAGTGAAAGCGGGTATTCCAAAGGTCAGGTGCAAAATGATCCACAATCTTCAGATTAATTAACACAATTTTCCTTTCTAGACATTCTATGAATATATGTCAGAATTCTTCCACAGTCAAGAATAAGAAACAAATATCTTAAAAACAAGTATACATATATACTTGTCCTTAAGAAAGGCATTTGCTGATTTCTTCCCTCAGTAAATGTTTTGTTTTAATTTAATTATTTTTATTGGAAAGTCAGATTTATAGAAAAAAGGAGAGGCAGTGAGAAAGATATTGCATCCACTGGCTCACTTCCCAAGTGATTGCAACGCTTAGAGCTGAGATGCTCCAAAGCCTGGAGCCAGGGGCTTCTTCCTGATGGATGCAGGGCCCAAGGCTTTGGGCCAGCCTCTAGTGCTTTCCCAGGCCACAAGCAGGGAGTGGATGGAAAGTAGAGCAGCCAGGACAGTAGTCAGTACCCATTTAGAATCCTTGTAGATACAAGGCTAGGATTTAGCCACTAGGCTACTGTGCCGGGCCCTCATCAGTAATTCTTTAAAATATATAGCACTTATCTTGTTTATGCTGAATTTAGAAATCAATTGCCCTAATGTATATAGTATTAATAGTTACGTTCTGTAGTCTGAGTAACTATAGTCCATACTTATGTTGCTGTGAGTTCATACTAACTTTAAAACAATCTCCTTCCCAGCAGGTGCTCCTCTTTGCGTGACTCTGATTTCTAAAGGTTTTGAATGATGCAGCTATGCACCCAAGTTTGAGCTATGTGTGTGGATTTATAAATAGTTCCCAAAAAGTTCAAGTGCATTGTGGCGTGTGAAAAGGTTGAGAGTGTGTGCGTGTGTCTGTGTACTTTTGTTTTTGTTTTGTTTTTCACATGTTCTTTCATCTTTCCTCTGCTTTGGCCTTGCAAATTTCAATCTGTAGACCCTGAAATGAAATCATCTTATAATGCCCAACTTAGTTAAAGTTGCAAATTGGATTCAGAAAGGGATGTGGCATTTTGCTTTCTGGTTCAGTGACATTACTGGGAGCTCAAAGTTACGTTACATGGGGTAGCTGTTTTAACCTTAAGTTGGAATGATACCGGATAGTATTTCAGATTTTTTTAAGAATTTAGTATGAGAAATAAATATTCTGGAATAAGTAGCAAATATTTTAAACAGAAGCAAATAGCCATTTTCTTTCTGATGATCACAGTAGAAAAAATACATGAAAACAACTGACTAAGTTTATCTGGGCCTGCATTGACTAAAAGTAATATTGTTACCTGTCTGGTGGAAAATGAAGTGTAACATAGGAATGTGCCCAGTTTTGTAGTCAATTTGACATTAAAATTATGAAATTTTAAGGAAAATCCATTTCAAAAGAAAAGTCAAAGTAAATTAACATGAAAAAAATCTCATTTCCTAGCAAATATTGAACATTGTAAGCCTCCACCCAATATAACCAACGGGGCTATTGTTGATGGGTTGCTGGCAAGTTACGCAACAGGATCTTCGGTGGAGTATACATGTAATGAATATTATTTACTGAAGGGACCAAAAATATCTCGTTGTGAGCAAGGAAGATGGTCGCCTCCACCCGTTTGCTTGGGTAAGAAAGAAAACACATTGACTTTCTTTATTATATATACGTTTTTGTGTTATCTTCTTTTTAATGATTCATAGTATGGTGTTAAAACAGTCATTTAAACTTAAAAAAAGCATTTTAAAACTACAAATCAAGTCTCTGTAATTGGGCCAAAGCTAGTAAGTAAATAGAAGCAACCAGGAAGAAACATGAAATAATATCATGGTTGACTGAAGACATTGTTGTTCATTGTTCATGGCCAAGATGATGAAAGGCCTTTCATTATACACATACACCCAAGACACCAGTACTATCACTACTACCAAAATGATGTCATGTAGGGTTTGTGAATCTCTGTGCTTTCTCACTTAAAACATGCTATTAGCAGGGTCTGACATACTCTTAAAATATATTTTAATGGCTGCATAGCATTCCAAAATTCAGATATGCCATAATCAGTTTGATCACTTTATTAATGCTTTATTAATGCTTTATTAATGCTTGTGTATCTTTCTATATTCCCATACAAAGTACCATTTCAGACGTCAGGAAGCCCTCCCTGCTGCCCACTCTTCCTATTCTCACCATGTTCTATTCTCGGGCACTCTCCTCACCTGTCATTCCTCAAGCATCGCAGGACCTTTGCACTGTTTGCCTGCTCTGACCTGGCCTTTTCACTAGAAGGTAGCAAAACCCATCAACCACAAGTTCTGTGTCAAAGTTCTTTAAGCCTATGCTATACACCTCATTTAACAGTGCAACCTACCCCCCCCCCAAGCCCTGTGTATAGCTCCTTTACCAGTACTCTTTAAAAAAAAAATCAAATAATCTTGTGCTATTGTATTTATAATTTATTATATTTCTTCTTTCTGTATGTAGCGTAAGCTCCATGTAGACATGAGTCTTTGTTTTATGGTTGATATATGAGGGGTCTTCAAAACGTTTGTGGAAATGGCAGTAAAGTGTAAGATTATTTTGGTGTGCTGAAATTTTTGAAATCCATGCATAGGCAGGATTTTCAAAAAGTTCATGGAAGATGTGTATTAGGGAAAAATTATGCATGGATTTGAAAGATTTACATTCATCAGTTTGCAACTGGAAATTATTATGATTAGTGAAATTAGCCCGTGCCAAGAAGACAAATACCGTGTTTTCCCTGGTCTGTGGGAATTAATACGCAGAACAAAAAATGTAATCGCTACAAGAGTTTTACTTTGAGATTTGGTTACTGTTTATGCCCTTTGTCTATACTTTTGAAAAATGAAGGGTCTTATTTTTTTCAACTTGCTATGTGCTAAAATATTTATCTGAGTGTTAAGCCTGTGACTGCAAAGTGAAATTGAAGTATGCCATTATACAATTTTTTAAAAAGAAGTAAGGCAGGAGATGGGTGAGTGAGGAATGCAGGCAAGAGGGAAGTGGAGTGGGACGCAGCACGTGCTCCAAGTCTGTATGGTGAGATCAAGTCTGCATTGTGAGATACATGAAATTTGTACACGATAAATGAAATAACTTATAAAAATCAATAAAGTTATCCCTAATTCCATCTCTCCACACATGCTTTGAAGTGCCCTATTTAGTGAATGACAAGTTTCCAACAAATATTTATGTAATAAATGTGCTTTCCATCTCAAGGCTTTTTTTTTTCTGTAGAAAAGAAATCATGATTAAGCTGATTGCTTACTTGTCATAAACAATACTTACAATGCTTCAGATCAACAGGTTTTAATTTTATGACACAATGAAGATTTTAAAAATGCTTAAAGTCATTTGATAATAATGTTGCATGTAATTATATACAAATGTGGTATTTTAATCATAAACATCAAATATAAAATATCGCTATTGATGCCATCATAATTTTCAAAGCAAAACACTTTCATATTTATCAGAGAGTTGAGAATTTATAAATCATTTTGTTTTGCAGAACCTTGTGTTGTTAACATGGATGACATGAACAGAAATCATATAAAGATGAAGTGGGAGTATGGAGGGAAGATCCTGCATGGGGATTTAGTAGACTTCCTGTGCGAAACAGGATATGACTTGTCACCGTCAAGCTCACGGTCAGAATTATCTGCGCAGTGCAACAGAGGAGAAATGAAATATCCCTTGTGCATTAGGAAAGGTAAAACAAAAGTGATTTCTGAAAAGTTCTTCCTTGATCACACGCTGCCCCTGGATTGAAAGTTTGCCCTGAGGACCTGAAGAAATTCTCCAGTATCATCAGCTCTGTTCTCTAAGCTTGGAGCAATCCAATTTCAAATCCCTAGTATTGCACATCCCTGGCCTTTAGCAGAAGCTGGATTGGAAGTGGAGCAGCCGGCACTGGATCTGCTACTCCCGTGGGATGCTGATGTTGCAAGTGGTGGCTTAACCCACCATTGCATAATGCTGCCCCCTTGAAGCATTGCATTTAATAATAAAACAAGGAGGAGATGATGAATGTAGAAAACACGGTTTCAAACGACCTGAATTGGGAGGAGGGAAGGATGGTGTAGCTGCGACTGCAGAGGGACAGGGACAGGTTTCAGCGGAGCAGAGCAGGAACAGGAGAATCGCTGGAAAAAGTGCTGGAAACTCCCTGATGTTGGTGGGACTAAGGCAGGTCCCATGCAGGCGAGGGAAAGCCATGTAAAACCCTCAGATCGAGTGCTCGCTGGGATGGCATCAGGTGGCCATTCCCCAGCCCAGATACTGGGGTGGCAGGGAAGCTGGGTGCACTTTCTTTCCTAATTTCCCTTCTTCCCTCACATACAGAACGAACAGAGGGAAAATTTGGAAACAACGATCTCACCTTGGTCAACTGTATAAACATCATCAAAACTAAAAAATAAAATTAAAAAAATATGTTTTCACTTTTGCCTTAATAAATAGGAAAAATGAAATAATGGTTGTTGATATTTTAATATATATGATAAATGGGATTTAATGTATTACTATTTTATAAATTGACAGTTTTAGAAATAAAATATTTTAAAAGTATTTGATAACTCTCTTAAAATGCCTTTGTATAAAATATGTAAGATTATAATGGCTCTAGGTACTCACTGAGTGTGTGAAAAATTATGTTTTGCAGAGTCTACAGGAATGTGTGCATCCCCTCCACTTATTAAACATGGAGTCATTCTTAGTTCAATAGTGGGCGCCTATGAAAATGGCTCCTCAATAGAATACAAATGTTTTGACCACTATTTTCTACAAGGGTCTAGGGAGGCCTACTGTGTAGAGGGAAAATGGACTACACCACCCATGTGTTTAGGTAAGTTGTGCCAGATACACCCCCAAGAGGTGAATTTGTATACTTTTTAAAAAAATATTCTGTGATTTTTGAATTGATGCAACGGCAATATAATGCTTATCCTCTATTTGTGTTGTTTCATTGGTGTGTGTTTCATTGTCAGCTGTCTTTTTCCATTCTAGATAATAAACGAGTGGAATTCAGTTCGGTTTAACTAACATTGAGCACAATTTATGTGTCATGTACCGTTTTAATAGAAGGCTAGATGAAGGCTACCAGGGGATGGGGGATCATGGTAACAGTTTTCGCTGAGTGTGAGTGGTTCCGTAATAGGAGACGTGTGTATCAGAGGGAGAGAAGAACAGAAGCAGATGTCTCCATATTGCAAAGATGACACAAGTCAATGCTTTATTGGCAAGGCAGGGTCATAACAGCAAGAGCATCGGCCGTGGCTGAAGAGGCATAAGATAATCTATCTGCAAGTAATAAGTAGGCATTTCTTTGCTTCAAATTCTGACTTCTATTAATTTTCTTGTCTTATTTCACTGACTAGGATTTTAGTGTTACGTTGACTACAAGAGGTAGTGAGCGTCTTTGATCCCCAAATTTGTAGGATGTTTAAATGTGGAGTTATACATATTTTAAAAAATAAGTTAAAGATATATAGAAATTTTCTAGTTTGTAAAAAGTACTTCTTTTACAAAATCTTCATCGATTGCTTTATTTTAGTAATGTGTTGAAGCAATCCTATGGTTATCGTTTCTGTAATTTGCTCGTAAGTAGTGAATTATATTGCTTCTAACTGGATATTATAGTATGTATTCTCTGTGGAAATCTTCCAAAGTTGCAATAAAGCATACTTATTACATACTGTTGGGTTTCAGTCATTATTTTTATCTTGCCATAAGAGTGATGCATTTATTTTCATGGGCGGGAATGCTGGTGCTGTTCTCCTTTCAGATTTATTATCAATTCATCATTGTCAATTATCAGAAAATGAATATGGACATGTTGTCTTCCCACCCCCTTTTTTGGCTGTCTGGAATTTGTACTAATGTGATGCTGTTTCTTATCAACTGTTAAAATTTGCCAAAGACATCATCTGGATCTTAAGTTTTCTGTGTGGAAAGATTTTAATGACGGCTCCAATTTGAAAATAGGCAGGAGTATCTGCTCTCTGTCTGTTTGAAGATGGAGCGGTATTTTGGAGTTTGTTACATGTGAACTGTCAACCTAATTAACATATAGTGCTTCATTATATTCTTTTTTTCTTTTAAGATTTATTTGTTTTTATTACAAAGTCAGATATACAGAGAGGAGGAGAGACAGAGAGGAAGATCTTCCATCCGTTGATTCACTCCCCAAGTGAGCGCAACGTCTGGTGCTGCACTGATCCGAAGCCAGGAACCAGGAACCTCTTCTAGGTCTCCCACACGGGTGCAGGGTCCCAAAGCTTTGTGCCGTCCTCGACTGCTTTCCCGGGCCACAAGCAGGGAGCTGGATGGGAAGTGGAGCTGCCAGGATTAGAACCAGCGCCCATGTGGGATCCTGGCACGTTCAAGACGAGGACTTTAGCCACTAGGCCACCGAGCTGGGCCCCATGATATTCTTTTAAAAATGTTTTTAGTGATGCATCTTTTGTTATCTCTGCAGTGAACAGCGAGCTCTTTCCTGCTATGTCTTGCCATGGAAGTCCATATGTTTGTCATGATTTCCAGCAGCATGTATATTTCACCATCCTGAAATGTTGCTATTTCAATAGTTCATACCCATATTTTATTTTTTTTCTCTTTGACTTCTTTCATTTTCTATTAATCTTGTTCTATCCTATTTTAAAAAATTGTTTTTGAAGATTTAATTGTTTTAAAGGAATTACAAAAAGACAGGGAGGGGGAAGGGATAAGTAAAAGAAGGAGATAAAAAGGAGAGAGACTCAATCATCAATTTTCCATCTTTTGGTTCAGTCACCAGTGGTTGCAATAGCCAGTGCTGGGCCAGACCACAGATAGGAGCTAGGAGCCTCATCTAAGTTTCCTACAGGAGACCCAATGCTGAGGCATCGTCTGCTGCTTTTTCCCACGCCACTAGCAGGGAGCTGAATTAGAAGTGGAGCAGCTGGGACAAAAACTGATGCCAATATGGAATACTATAAAAGCAAGCATCAGCTTTAACCACTGTGTCACAACACTGACTCCTCTGTTAAAATGAATGCCTGGATTACTAACTTTAACCTTTTATATTTTTTCCTAATATTTCAGCTTGCAAATTGTCTTTGGAACACAACTTTATTCCATGTAGTCTTATATTTTGAACTTTTATAATTTTGCAGTTTAATTTTTTAAGGTTTTATGTTTTTATTTGAAAGGCAGATTTACACAGAGAAGGATACACAGAGAGAGAATTAGAGAGATATCTTCCATTTGCTGGTTCACTCCGCAGTGGCCAGAGCTGTCAATCCAAAGCCAGGAGCCAGGAGCTTCTTCCATATCTCCCACATGGGTGCAAAGGTCCAAGGACTTGAGCTGTCCTATGATGCTTCTCCAGGCCATAAGCAGTAAGCTGGATCAGAAGCAGGGCAGTCAGGACTAGAACCGGTGCCTGTATGGGATAGCAGCCTTGGCAGGCAAATCAGCCTATTGATCACTGGACTGGCCCCAGGCGATTACACTCATTGCTGCCCATTTTGATCATTTCCTATACTTTCTGAGTCATTTAGAAGTTTCTTTTCTCGAAGTATAAACATCTGAAAAATGTTCTTTCTTTTGGTTGTCGATTTCTAGTTTAATTACTTTGAATGATGTTTATTCTTTGAAATTCATTGATGCATGATTTATAATAAATGAGTATTTACCTTAGGTAAGTATTCTTTTGTAGCTCAAAAAAGGTTAACTTTATGAATGAGTCCACTATTGTTTCATATATTTTCTTTTGCTATTAGTCTTATTTTTTTTAAAGACAGAGGGACAGAGAGAGAGATTCCCCCATCCAATGGTTCGCTCCCCAGAAGCCTGCGTCAGCTGGAACCAGACCTGGCTGAAGTCAGGCTCCCGGAACTCATTTTAGGTTGCCATCCTGGGAGCCAGCATTGCATCTTTCCAGTGTGCTCTTCAGCAGGTGCTAGAATTGGAAGCAAAGTCTGGGCTTAACAATGAGCTTGTCCGTGTGGGTGTCTCACACTGTTGTACTGCTGTTGTCAGACGCTCCCTTTGTTTCACTGTTCATCCACAGCTGCACTTGTTTGTTCGTTTCACTGTCAGTTACTGAGACATCTGTGCTAAAATCTTGTTTGATAATTGAAAGCAGTTCTCAATTTGTTCTGTCAGTTTTTGCTTTTGTAACTGATGCAATTTTATTTGGCAATTCTATCAGCTATGCCTGTTTGCTTTTGGTCTCCATTTCCCTGAAGCATCTTTTTCCTACCCTTCACTGTCAGTGTGAAGTGAGTTTCTGGCAGGCAGCCTATAATGAGATTTTGTTTTTGTGGTTTTTAATCCTTTTCGTCCAACTGAAGTCTTTTGGTTCCTAAATTTTATATATTTACAATCAAGGTCAGTATTGATAGATAAGAACTAAGAGCTGTCATTTTGTTGATTGAACAATGGCTCTAACTACCGTTAGTAAACTTGGTGGTGGCTTAACGGGCTAGTCCACAACACCAGCCCCTACAGTCTAACTTTGTAACACATCTATGTAGAGAAAACCAATAAAATTAGGCAACCTGCCATTGACTGTCTTTACCTGTTTCATTTGGTTACACAGTACAATAGTGTGAAACTCCATAATCCTGTGTACTACAGAACACTAGATATTTTTATCTTTATCTGGTTGTTTCGGAACTTATTGTTCATCCTCTTTTTATTCCTACTCCCTTCCTTGTTCACAAACTCCAGTAATCAGTCTAATTCAAATCTAGCATTTGATTGGAAATTTAAAAGTAAGAAATTGTTAATTCCTTTGGAAAGCACCAGGTAATACATTTGGGTCAGGCTTGATAATATAGCATGCTTACACATCTCTTAACCAACACCTGTTAAACAATCAGCGTTTGTGTCATGGAAAATGTGTTTGAACTTTCTAAGAAGATACAGAAGAATCATTCAGGGATATTGGAAACTGCAAGTGCTGCCCCAAACACCTTACTATTTGCTGTCTTTGGAAGACCAAGTGGCATGATGCTAAAGAACTGGCAGGACGAGTCCCTGCTCCAATTACAGAGCCATGGAGGAAAGTGGTGCACTGCGTCCTGTGTGGTCCTGTTTTCTGACTCAAATGTTAATTCCAGCTAACTTGCTGTTCTAACGCCTTAGGATTTTAGGGTCTTCATGAGATGGTAACAAAATAAGTCCTGTTATTATCAAGATATATCAGGAAAGTTTTCTTTTTTTTTCAGAGCCTTGTACATTATCATTTGTTGAAATGGAAAGGAATAATTTACTCCTGAAATGGAGTTTTGACAACAGACCTTATATTTTCCATGGCGAGTATGTGGAGTTTATTTGTACCGGGGACACTTACATAGAGGAGTCATCTGTTCTCGGGTCCAGGCTCAGAGTGCAGTGTATCAGAGGGCAGTTAAACTACCCGGGATGCATTGCAAGGCAAAGGTAAGAGGAGGCTTCCATTTACAGCTGCTTTTTAAAATCTGATTTCTATTCAAGAGATTCATTACATTGTAAATCTCAGAAATGTTGTAGAGCTCCAAGTTTATCACTGTTGGAAAGAAAACAGTCATATTTTCTTAAACCCAGTGAACTCCTAGAAGAATTTATTTCATAAGCCTTCTGAGTTGTCTGAAGTCAAAGCATTGTTTGCCATTTGATACGTGCGACAACCTGGGGTTGAATACATAAGTCAACCTCAATGTGTTCTGTCTGAATGTGTAAAAGCTAGTCTGTATGTTCTTGGAGAGAAGAGGTTAGCTTTTCTCTCACTTTTCATTGTGAGTTCAAGTGTAACAAAGGTTAGTACATGTAGTTGCACAAACATTGTCTAATGAGATGTGTTAGTAGTAATGTTTAAAATTATGGCAGCAATTTTCAGACCAATTTATATGTAAGAACTCGGAATTGTTTCTCTGAGTGTTTACCCATTAGACAATTTGCAAACTACACTTTCTGCTCCTTGATGAATGAGAAATAAAGAAAAATGTTAAACGAATACAATAAACTGTTATAAATAATTTCATGTAGTCAAAATTCGAAATCTTTTGAAGATGTAATGTAAAATTTAAATTCATGGGCCTGGCATGGTAACCTAGTGCTGGAGTCCTTGCCATGCGTCCGCTGGGATAGCATGTGGGCACTGGTTGTAATCCTGGCTGCTCTACTTCCTTTCCAGCTCCCAGCTTGTGGCCTAAAACAGCACTGGCAGTCAGCCCAAAGCCTTGGGACCCTGCAGCTGTGTGGGAGGCCGGGGTTGCGGGGGCTGCTTTCTCCTGGCTTCGGATCGGTTCGGCTCCACCCATTGTGGTCACTTGGGAAGTGGGCTGGCTGTTGGTGAATCGTTCTCTCTGTTTCTCCTTCTCTCTGTAAATCTGACTTTCCAATAAAAAAAAAATGTTTAAAAAGATGAAATTCATTTTTGCTCAATTAAGGACATGTATTTAAGGGGCTGATGGAATAAAAAAACTACGTATCTGAGTATGAACTCTTTACACCCTGAACACTCAAAAGAAACATTCACTAGATACAAAATGTGGGAAAAAGTTTTATGTTTTAAAAAATTAGAGCAAAAAATTTCATATAATGTAATGGATGACATTGAGTTTTAAAAGAGAACTGGAGGTATGATTTTCCAAGTATGATTATTTACTCTTACCAGTACCCATCAGTTCCTAATCAAAACTATTAATATGAAATATTGAAAATATGTGACTAGAATTACTGCCTATTTTAAGAAAATCTCTCTCACTCTCTTTCTCTCCCCGCCCCCAAGATCCCAGTCTTATCAAGAATCATTAAGGACATAAAAGTGATCAGCAGAAACAGCAATAGTATTTCAACGCATCATGAATCCCTTCTTAAAGTTCATTTTTAGAGGAATTAGAGTAACAATGATTGTCTTCACTTTTTTGAGTATAGGAATCTACATTGTGCTGATTGTTTTCTTTATTTATAAATAAAAGCCAAAACATGTTCCCACTCTAGTTTTGATTATTTGCTCATTTAATCTTTACTGCGCATCTTCCAGCCATGAAAAATTCATCTTTATGTCAAAAACAGTCTCATTTCCTATTGCCATTGGCATGATGGTGTTGCTTCGTCTGCAATTCATGAGAAAAAAAATTCAAATTTGCATTTGTCCTTGCCATTTATTTCAGAGTTTTTGTTCACTTTGAGTTAATGTTAAAGAACTAGGCATGTGAGTGAAACGAAGCGACGTGGTTGTGAAGGATTTGCCTTGTTGAGTGCAGAAGACATTGCTCTTCAGAGTTTCTGAAGCTACAGAACATTTCCTGTTAAGTGCAGGTGCAACAAGAAAAGTGATCAGACAACTGAGCAGTGGAGGAGTGATGTCTTCATATATTGTTAGGGGAACATGGGCACCTACAGGAATGACCCTATGATTCTTATACTTTACACTTGCCAACTAATGCCTTTTCTGGACCTGGTCATTGCTTATTGTAAAGTTGGAAATTGGTAGATTTCACAGCAAGCACCAAATATGCCTGTGCCAGTGGGAAACAGAAACAGCAACCCTGCGACTTTGTGTCTGAAGTAAATTTACGCGTGCAGTGGTTATTTCAGCTCACTCGTGGGCACATGCATTGGCACCGTTTGTATCCCAGGACCCTGTTGGGGCATGTGAATGTAGCACAGAGTTCCTCTCACTCAGGGTCTTGGTGTCTTATCACAATGATGTTCTTCAACCCCCCCCCAACACGCAGTTCTAGATTGTTGTCCTATGAAAGCTTCTTCTGGAAGTGGAGCCACAGCTGGACCTAACTCTACATTCATTCAACACTAAATGTGCGCATTGTAGAACTGACTCTGAGCTCATGATAATGATTTTATCTCCTACTATGCTTCCAGAATCAGTCTCATAAAATTGAAGTTTGATTAAAATCAAATATCAGTATGAGTGTATTAATTTTAAGTAATAAAATCATGAAAAATTCAATGAATATTGTAGATCACCTGAGGTATGTGGGAAGCATATAACATCTTGAGTGATGCTGGGTTCATGGATGAATAAATTAAATCTCATTGTATCTAAGAAACTCACTAAACAGGAAACTGGCAGTTTGGCAGAAAAGATAGGCAGGTACTGGCAACTTTAAAGTCAAAGACTCACAGATGATTGCGTGTGCAGCGTAAGCACAGCCTGTTTGTGGACATTTCTGGGGGACTGCAGAAGGCATGCTCTGGGCAGTTGTGCACAGCTGCCATGTGGACGTATGCAGCCAGTGCTTTCATATCTTCTGATGTATTCATTATAAAATTTACTGGCTTTTATATGTTGGGGTAGTAGAATAGTCTGGAATAATACACTGCCTAAGAATATAGAACTGCAACAGTGGGCCTGGCATGGTGGCTCAGTGGCTAAAGTCCTTGCCTTGAATGTGCTAGAATCCTATATGAACACTGGTTCTAATCCCGGCAGCTACACTTCCCATCTAGCTCCCTACTTATGACCCGGGAAAGCAGTTGAGGACGGCCCAAAGCCTTGGGACCCTGCACTGACATGTGATACTTGGAAGGAGCTCTTGGCTTAGGATCCGTGCAGCTCCAGCTGTTGCACTCACTTGGGGAGTGAATCATCAGAGGGAAGATCTTCCTCTCTGTCTCTCCTCCTCTCTGTATATCTGACTTTGCAATAAAAAATAAAATAAATCTTTAAAAAATGCAGCAGTAGAAGCAGCTACAGAATAAAATGATGGCTCAATAGAGGTGATAATTTCGTTACGTGGATGAGATGGGAAAGTGTGAAGCTTACAAGACTGAAGACATTCCAAGCAGAGAAACTGACGTATTTATCACATGTCATGCACTAGGCATTATTCTAGGCACTGGGCAGCAATAGCATTACATTGTGGCTGAGGAGGTCATAAAAACTTCATATGTGTCAGAGATACTTTGTGAGCGAATATCAGGGGTCACAGCCTAGTTCTGGATTCCCTAGAAAGCGTTAGATTCCTGAGATTTTCAATGAGGAAGTGAAGTGTTTCTGTTCCAGAAAGAACATGTGGAAAATAGCAAAGAATAAAGAAAACAAAATGGAAATTCCTACAAGCTAAGATAATTCCAGCATGGCCTGAGTGGAAAAGAATGGAGAAAAGGAACAAAATAACTCCACAGAATTGTAGACGTGATAATAACGGCCTTTGTAGTCCACACTACAAATCTTGAAAGTCATCAGATGGACATGGTGATTACAATATGGAGAATTATGTAAAAGGTGCCAGTGCATGTAGGGGAAAGCCACTTGGGAAAGCAATGAAGCCATGCAGGTAAGATATGCTGATCATGTACCTTGGAGTCAGTAGCAGGGATGAGGAACATGGCTATTGCATGAAATAGGACATGAGCCACCATGGTGGAAGGGAGCAGAGAAGACAGCTCAGGAGGATGTCTAGGCTTTGAAGATGCCTAGAAGAACATGTGAGAAGTGGAGATTACCACAAATACTTGAGTTTTACAAATGTTATAGCAGTTGATTTTTGGGGTTGATATTGTGATGAAACATCTGGATTCCTATCAGAAAGATAAACTTTCTCTCCCAGCTGTTGGGAGCTCTCATAGGTTCAGGCCGTAAGAAGATTAGGGGTGGGAATGTCTTCTCAGTGATAATATCCTTCTCCCTCGAGAGCATAAGTCCTTCTCAGGCTGGCCTGCACCAATGAGTGGGCAGCAGACATCAGAAAGAGAAAGGGAAGAAAAGGCCCCTCTCTCCAGCTGAGGTTAACTTCTGAAGGTCATCTGAGTTCCAGGCAGGATATGATTGGCTGAGACCTGTGGCTGAAGCCATTACAGATGTACTTCTCCCGTCTAGGGTTCTTCCTTTCTCTTCCACAGATATAGATCTAAGAGAACTCCTACAAATCCTCCTGATTGTTTCCATTTAGTGCCTGCTTATTCTGTACGTAAGAGCTACATAAGAATGGGCGTTGAGATGTGACTCTGGGTATAATCATTAGTTGGTAGGTATTTACTATACCTATGGTATTAGATTTTTTTTTTCCAGAGTAAGGACAGGCAGAAACCTGATTTGGAGTTTTGAAGGTATCCAAAGTTTAGTGCTTGAGATAGGTTAGGGTACAACAAAGGAAACTATAGAATGGCAATTCAGATTAGATAGAAATCAGAAAAGTTAGAGGCTAAAAATGTGATTTTTATATCAGAGGTGAGCCTGAAGGGAAAAGGATGAAACATGGAATTGGAGTAGGCTGCGGAATAAATGTTCATAAAGAAATGGAAACATGAATGCAGTGAGATTATCAATTAGTGTGGCAGTGCAGGGGGAGATGAGAGTATGTCTCTGAATAAAAACGAGATAAATTGTGCATGTTCAAATTAAGTGGCAATAGGACAGTAAAGGACATATGGAAGACAATAGGAAAACATCCTAGATAATTTAGATTCTTAAAAATAATGGATTTCTTCCTTTATTTCTTTCTGTTTCTTTCTCTCTGCCTTCCTTCTTTCCTTCCTTCCTCTCTTTCTCTCTCTTCTTTCATTTGATACAATTCCTTAGGCTCTGAGATTCTCCGAAATCCCTCCCCCCACTAATTTCCCCTATGTTATTATGATAGTATAGTCCTTCAAAATCAATAGATAACTAGAAAGAAGACTTCCCGAAAAGGTGGGAAGAGATAGGATGAAGGGCACGGTATAGGGTGGTTCTTGGTCAAGATGGAGAATTGGATTTATGACAGAACTGTTTATGACACTGTTTCCATCTCTCTTCTGTGAGGGAGAGAACACTGCAGGCTGAGAACGTGAAGGGACATTTGGTCAGCAAAGTCAAGGACTGAAGAGACCAAAGATGTTTGAGAAAGTGGTGGAGAAAATGTCATGATGACCGAAGGCAGGGCTTGCTTGATGAAGAAGCACAGCTGAGCAAGGGGATCCAGCCGACTGCACAACTTCATTAAACTGTCGCTTCAATTAGATATCTGAGGGCCTGAGAATGATCTTCCAATTGTGACTGTTTTGTTTTTAAACAGCTTTATGTTGTAAGACAATCCTCATCACGAATTTTGCTTGGAGTGTGTACCCTCACGAGGCACAGGGGCCCTGAGCAGATCAAAGAATCACCAGCGTGATGGTCACTCTCGGTGTTCCAAAGCTTAGACACCACTGCCTGGTTCTGCACAGAGAAATTTTAATTTTTCAAAGGGAATTTAAGAAGTCATAGATATCTGTTTTCATCATCACAAAAAAAGAAAGATCAAAATGCTGGAGAACATTATACATTAGAACTGAATTCGGGGATCTCAACATACTTCCTTGGAGGAAAAAGCTGGAGAAAATGGGGTCAGAAAAGCCTTATCAAAACTTAGAAGAATTTTTGAAGAATTTATCTTCTCCGATAACAGTAGAATTCTATCTACTTTCACTCTGGCAGCCATCTAAATTTGCTTTCGTATGACTTTCAAACTATTTATAAGGAAATTAAAATTCAGTTAACCTATTTACTTACCATCAAATAAGTTTTTCTGTGGTCAGGTATGTTAAAATTATTATTTTAAAATGATTTGTTATCTTTCTTAAATATAAGGCCAGTCCTTTTACATTGTAAAGCAGTTCAAGCAATACAAATGTTATAAGTTAATGAATAAGATTTTCTGATTCCCCTCATAGTTAGCTTCACAGGGAATATTTTTGGTCTTCTGAGATGTAAAAAAAACTTAAGGTATTTATTTATATATACACATGTCTATGTATGGGACATAGTATTATATATCACAGTGTAATACAATTATTTTTAATTTGTATTTTCAACTAGAATGCAAGAGACCTATCACAATTCCAATACAAATGGAGCAGTTTTCTTTTTTGTAATAATTATGTACCATTTCATCAGCTGGAGGACACACAGTTTATTATATTATTCTTAGTTATTTTATCTTTTTCTTTTCCTTCCTTTTCACCTTCCTTCCCACTTTTCTTCATATATTATAGGCAGAAGTTAAAGAGCAAATTTAAGGTTGAGAAAGGATATAAAAATTCACATTTAACTAGTTAAGTTCTACATTTTCAGTTCTGTAAATATTTCAATGATATTATATTTATTTTAAGCATACTTAAAGTGTTATATTTATTACTCAATAAAAGTCTTTATAGATGTCTTATACATAGAGTGACAGGCCCTAGTGTATTAAAAAAAATATATGCACCAAGGTAAATCTCAAAATTGAATTAAAGTAGATGACAGACAAGAGTGAAGAAACTAGAAGGAAGAAAGAAGTTGTGAGCTAATTTTTTGTAATATGGACAAGTAGACATTTCTCAAAGCATGTGGGGGTAAGCTATTTTGAAAAGACACTAACATGGGTTAGAATTTGGCTTAGCAGAGCAATAATGACTAAGAAATATGGTTTTTAAGTTCTGGGGTCTATTAATGACATTTTGATTTTTTTGATCTTTCTATAACCACTTCAAGAGGAAAAGGCAGAGGGGTTGTCTCAAATTCTGGAATCGTTTCTCTGGAAATTTCTCTCAACTCTTCTTACAAATTTTGGTTCTAAATTTGTAAATCTGTCCATTGTATGCTGCTGCCCTCCCACATTATTTGCAAATATTTTAAAAAATATTTTTAGATTTTCTCAACTGAACTGCTAAGTAAGAACAGTTGAACCCATTCCTATAATTTCAAACAATGTTGACTGGGACGTGATGAGTTGCCATGGTGACTGTTAACTTCATTTGATTTGGTTTAATCAAAGCAAGATGAATTTGTACAGCTGGATACATACAAGTTAACAAAGCAAATAGCATGAAGTGTTAACAATTGAGAAATTTAGTTGTTTAACAATTGTTAAATAGAAATATTCAGTCAAACATTTTGTTCACATTTCTAATTATTAAAAATATAGCTGCTGGTGAAATGCAGGGTGAATGTTTAATGAAATGAGCCTCTGCCATCTTGTTTTTTAAAATTCAACAAGAATGTACCATGGAAACAGTCCTGCTCAGGTGCAATGGCAAATAGTTTTTATTTTATATGTAGGCCAAAGGACAAAACATGCTTATGCAACTCAAACTTTCATCCTTTTTCAGGCTCAACTTTAGCTCAGAAGTGTTTTGCCTGTACTTTTTCACTAAGAAACCTCTAGTGTATTACAATATGAAATTCACCATATCACCTATGAGAGTTTCTTAACAACAAAAAAAAAACATTTGCAGTCTAATTTGGTCTAATGATTAAACAAATACGAGGTTGGTTTGAACTTTAGCCTTTCTTTCCTTTTCCCACATGGTTTCCTGTGAAGTGGAAGGGTCTAGTGGAACTGGGTGGCCTTATTGACTCCCGTGCTTGCCTGGGAAGCTGTTCCCTCCAACCAAGCAGCTATAGTCCATGACCTCTTAGGGTTCTTAGAAGAGGAAAAACCAGAATGATACCTCTGTGGACAGCTAAAACCACTCTTGGACCCTCCTTGTTTCTCTGCATTCCAAAACCTTGCTCTCATTTTTATCAGAGTGAACTATGAGGAGGTATGTCTTCTGGACAAAGATTGTCTTAAGACAATTTCTCTCTCCTGCTTTGTCTCTGCTTTTTTTTTGGGGGGGGGACTTTAATCCTTTTTAAAATTTCACTCAGTGCTAAGACACGGATCTATGAAATAAATATCAAAGCCCCCAAGCAGCCTCTTTGAAGCCCCATTGGACTCAGGGAATGAGACGCCACCCACCCTCCACAAGAAGACTGCTGCAGAGACAGAACCTGATGACAATTTATATAGAAATGTTTTCTGGAATTCCCAAACTTATCCCTTTGTTTTTCCCAATTTAATTTGTACCTAAGAGGGAAACAGTGAGCTGACAACAATTCAACAAGGTTTGAATTGTTGCTCAAACATGCATCTCAAACAACTTGGGAAAGTTGAAAGACATTCTCAGAAACTGAGAGGGAAAAAATCCAAATTTAAGATACTGTTACATCTTGTAGTCTGAATAAAACATATTTATGCATATTTCATTCTTCTGAAACATGGGTGAAATTCTTCTTTAGAATTTCTCTTTCAGACGCGGGAAGGGTAAATGAAGCTGTTACTTTCCCCTTTCCTAGACAGCAGATCTGCTGCTTCAACAGATGGCAGATGTGAGCCCCAGTTCTTCATTTTTTCTTTTTATTAAACCCCATACAAGTTTATTCTAAATTCTCTATAAGCCTTCATCTTTACATATTATTTAAATTTTAAATTTCTAAAATGTTTATTTCCTGATTCTTTCGTGTTGTACAATTTTTTGATAATAGCTTTATAGGGATTCAACTCACCCATCTGAAGTGTTCGGTGTTTCTTAGTGTAATCACAAAATTGTACAATGACCTCTATAAGCAATTTTGACCTTACATTTATTTATTTGCTTGCTTACTTATTTCAGAAAGAGAGAAAGAGTCCTAAACAGAAGAAAAGTTGCTGCCTTGATGATTCACTCCTTAAAAGTTCTCAATAACCATGCCTGGGCCAGGCCAAAGCCGGGAGCCAAGAATTCACACCAAGTCTCTCTCATGTGTTACCTGCCAGAGTGTGCATTAATTAGAAAACTGGAATCTGCAACAGAGTCAGAGCTGGAGCTCAAGCACTCCAAGTGAGATGCAAACGTGCCAAGCAGCATCTTCGCCACAGACCTGACCCTAATTATGACTTTTATGTAGGTTCGTTATCTCTATATGAGAATAGAAACACCACACTATGATTTACTTAACTTTCAAAGTATTCTACTCGTTGCAGAAGATTGTTTTTTAATTGTTTGAGGAATACTCAATATTTGGGAGCTAAGCTTATATACATGCTTGCTGATTACCTGTAATGATTATGAAAAGCAACATTTTTTTGCTTGCACATCAATATTTTTTGTGAAATAAAATCGATTCAGGAAACTTTAGTTATGTTAAAAACCTTTAGACAAATAGAAGAGGTTAGGAAAACAAGTGTTGCTAAGGGCAGTTATCTCTATATAAACCTGCTGAACAAGAAAGCCCATCCTGTGGCTTGCCTGGGTAGTCTCTTCAGGTCAACGAGGCATTGATCTCGTGGCTTGTAAATTTCTGAACTTCCAAAAATCTAGAGTCCCAAACAAAAATGAGCTGACACTTGAAAGAATAAAAACTGTGACTATACAATTGCCTATGTAAGGGATACTGCAAGCACACATTTATGATTATGGTTAAGAACATTTTCAGGGAAGTTGCAGTTGTCTCATTCACATTTGGGATATTCAAATTTCCCTTCGTGACAGACGGCCCGAAAGGCTGGTGTGTGTTGTGCTGCTTTGCGTGAGTCTTTACACATGAATTCCACAATGTCACCTGTTTTTGCATAAAGTTTTCTGCTGTCTCTCCACTTCAACTGAATGTTATTTTTTTTCATATTTTCTTCTGATATTATACATGCATCTGAAAGAAAAGAGTAGTGAAATAAAATAAATAAATACCTCCCACTTATAGAGTAATGAAATTGCATTTAAGGATATTTAGGAATGATTGGTATAATGAAAGAATATTGACAACCAATGTGTTCAGAGTTACACCAAGTCCTGTTCTCAGCTTGATGCATGTGTTGTCTGCAAGCATTCTGCATTGCTTTTGCAGGCTACACAGGAAGTGTGGGAGGCTCTGAGAGGTTTCGTCCAGCTCACAGGGACACAGACAGAGCTTGGAGCCCAAGGACAGAGCCCCGCAGTGTGACAACAGAGCCTGGGCTCTTACTGTTGGACATTACTCGCCTAAAAACCACACAGAAGATAGTGATACAAACATCCTCAAGGTCTATGTTGTTCAATCTGTGATCCTAACCCTGGATTTTTCTTGACTCTATTAATATCAGAATATGCATGGTCTCAACACCGCATATCTTCTAATATCTTCCTCAACATTATAGTCAGATCATTTTTTCCTGCCCATGAAATGCATAGTACAGGGAAAGGCTGGGAAAGACTTATACTGAAGATGACACATCCAGAAGCTGCATCCCTCTGGACATTTCACAAACACGTTCTTGAAGACAACTGTGATCATTGACATTGAAACTCCAACCAACTCTAGGCTTGCTTACCTGAATCTCCCTTTTTATGTTGCAATTCATCCACAGATCTTAACTATTGGGAACTTTGAATTTTGTACTAAACAATGTAGTCTTCCATCAGTGATTCCCTCATTCTTTTTTTTTTAACTAAGCATTAAGCATTCTCATCATGAATTCATATATATATTTTTTTAAAGATTTATTTTTTACAGAGTCAGATATTCAGAGAGAGGAAAGACAGAGAGGAAGATCTTCCATCCGATGATTCACTCCCCAAGTGAGCGCAATGCCTGGTGCTGCACCGATCCAAAGCCAGGAGCCTGGAACTTCCTCCAGGTCTCCCATGTGGGTGCAGGGTCCCAAAACCTTGGGCCATCCTCGACTGCTTTCCCAGGCCACAAGCAGGGAGCTGGATGGGAAGTGGAGCTGCCGGGATTAGAACCAGAGCCCATATGGGATCCCAGGGCACGTTCAAGGCGAGGACTTAGTCCTTCCCTCATTCTTTATTACACTAACATTTGTTTAAGAACTTTGAGATGGAGATGCATTCTACTTGTAACACATTCGCCATGTTCTTTTCTACCATAATCTCTGAAAACAGGAATTATTCAGATGATGCTTTTGGATCTGGATTGATCCATACCCAGAGATCCTAAGATATGTTGGGAAGCACAAAGGACTTCAAAAAGTTTATACAAAACAGAATTAAATTATTTTTCAGTGCCATATTTTTTTAAAACACATGTGTAAAGAGTCTTCAAAAGTTCACAAAAAGCTCATGTTAAAGACAAATTACATGTAAATTTCATTTTTATGGTACCAAAATCAACTTGTCTTTAATTCCATTTTTACTTTTAAGGCACTCATTTTCTGCATAATTCGTGACAAACTGTCAAGGTGGAATGACTTTCTCTCTAACCTTAGTCATGAGAGGTCCATGGCACAGGACTTAGGTCCATGGGATTCTGTCTGAGTACTAGCACAATCAAACGTGGAATTTGAATGAAATACTCAGACTTTCTGTGGCTCTGTTAGTTCATCTGTGAATGCCCACCAAGTCTGTTAAGAAATTCCGTTGTAATTAAAAAAAAATCCCAACATTGCTAAATACAGATTTTCAAACATTTTTCTTGTTTAATAACATTTGTCAGCAAAAGATTTCACTGGAATGGAATTTTACTGAAGATATCATCCTATGGAATTAGTTCATGGAAATTCTACCACAGATACTCTATCTTAGACTACAGAAGAATATTAAGCACTCACCCAGGCATTTTGGTGGTTCTGACCACTGTCCATTTCTGCATGTTACATATCCGGGGCCTTTGAGTTCATAAAAGGCTTGGCAACTATACCCCACTCTTGACCCTGGTGGATATTTTAATAGTGGGAATGAAGTGATATCGCCATTGTCAATAGGTGGAGGGGGCCCACAACTTTGTGTAGAGTCTGGAAAAGAATATTTATTTGTTGAGGAAAAAGTCAACACATCAGGCACCATATAACTTATCTTCAGTATTTTATATGGTACCTGAGAACACAAATAGATTCATCTTTTAACTAGTCCAACACTTTGCTCTGTGAATTATCCCCATTTTTGATAGTATCAATTTTCATCTCTATGTGGAATCACTCACCAACCTGAAAACATGACTAACCAGTCAAAACTCAGAAAGGTAAAAATTCTCCCTAGCCACACTGACTTTCCAGCCACTGCTCACTTCTCTATTCCCTTTAGAGTGAACATACTTACTTTCTCTTTCCCTGATCTACAATTCTCCACTCTTCTTTTTAGAAATATAGTAGACTTTACATATTTCATATACACAGTTTTAAACCCAAAATACCTCCCAACTTCCTTGGCTCCCTCCCTTCTTCCTTCATTTTTATTTTTTCTTTTAATTTTTATAATGATGCGCTTTCAATTTAATTTAAAGTTACTGTCTTACTCTCCAACTACACAAACAATTGTGCAAATAAAAAACCCCTGCTCTGAGATAATAACCCTGAATATAAATGTTTAAACTCTCCATCCAAAGATGCACAGAGTAATTGCTTGGATCAAAACATGGCTCATCTAATGGCTACTTACAAAAAACATTTCTCAGCAATAAACACACACACAACAAAGAAACCTTCACACAGAATGTAAAAGAAATGAACAGGTGTTAACCATTCTAATATCAGGTGAAATGGCCTTTAACAAAAAATATTTTAAAGGAGATGAGGGCTGGCATTAAATAATGATTAAGGGATTAATTAAAAAGAAGCCACTATAGCAAATGTATACGCACACAGGACCAGGACACCAAGCCTTTTAAAGCAATTGTTAAGGAGCCTAAAGGAAAATATAGACTCCAACACAATAATGAGGGGGAAATTTCAATGCTCCACTTTCATCAATGGACACATCAACCAGAAAAAAAAAAGGAAAGAGAAAAGAAACTAAACAATAGAACCAAGCTCCTCTATTGACCAAATAGGGCTCATTGACGTCCATAGAATGTCTTGTTCCAAAGCTGCAGAAGAGAGATTCTCTTCTTCAGTACAGGGAATTTTCTCTAGGATAGACAATACGTTATGCCATAAACCTGTCTCAATTTAAAAAAATTTTAAAAACCCTCAAATAACATGATGTGCTGTTTCTGGCCACAATAGAATGAAGCTAGAAATCAACAACTTGAGAAATTCTGCAAAATAAGCACAGTTTCATGGAACGTGACCAAAAAGCTCCTGAATGAACAGAGAATGATCATAGGGGAAAAAAATCAAAAGGGAAATAAAAATCCCTAGAAATCAATGAAAATGACAATGCAGCACATTAAATCACATACAGCAAAAGCAATGTTAAGAGGAAAGTTTATAGTAATTGGTGCCTACATCCAGAAGCTGGTAAGGTATTAAATAAATAATCTAACTGCACATCTCAAGGACTCAGAAAGAAAGAACGAAATAAACTTCAGTGAGTGGTAGGAAAGAAATAAAAAAAAACCTGAAGAAATACACAACATTAAAATAAAAAATAATACAAAAGATCAGTGAAATGAAAAGCTGGCTTTTTGAAAAATGAAGTAAAATTGAAAAAACATTGACTCTACTAATAAAAAAAATGGGGGGGGCAGGAAGAAGATACAAATCAGTGAAATCAGGTGAAAAATGAGGTGTTACACAGATACCCCAGCATTTAAAAGAATCATGAAAATTACTACAAGTTTTATGCCACTACTCTGGAAATGTATAACAAATGAGTAGATCGCTGGACACAACAACTTATCGATACTGATGCACAAAGACATGGAAAATCTAAACAGAACAAAAACCAAGATGGACATTAAGAATATCACAGGACCACAAAAGCCCAGGATCAGAAAGCTCTACCAAACCTTTAAAGAATAACTAGTCCACATTGTTTCTTAACCCACTTAATTATGCATTAACGGTCTTAAGAAATAACCCTGGGGAAGTCACCAGTGACTTCCAGGTAGTTGAATCCAAAGTTCAATATCAGATGTCTTGCCCATTTCTAAGCAATGTTTCATGTGTCTGACAACTTGTTGAATGATATTTTGAGATATATCCTGTTGAAGCAATACCTTGGAGATTCCAGGAGCCTTCAATTTTCCTCTCAAAATTCTATCTGACTCCCCTTCATCACCCAGCTCTCTAAAAACGAAGATCTCCAATGCTGAGTTCCTTTGACCTAATCTTTTAAAATGAAATTTAGAGTAAATTACTGACCAATACATTGTGGTAATGATTGCCATTGTCCGTTTTTACACACAAGTTCCTTTACTTCTTGAAGTTGAAAATTCTCTTTACAAAGAATAGCTACTTTTTCTCCATCTTGGTAATTCACTGTGGTTGTCATATTTTGAGCATGAGGTATCTGAGGTGGTGGGGGGCAGAGACGCTTGTTCTTTTCTACAAAGCAAAAATTTTATTTAATTAATGAAGGTTAACAAAAAATGGCTCAACGGCATGATGCTTCAGAATTATGGACTATCCAACAATATCTCTCTTTGTTTCATTTAAAAAAAGCAAAATTTTACAGGTTCTAATTTGGTTTTATTCGTTGTTTCTGTTGCTGCTCTTGTATATCTTACGAATTAACCAATTTATTTCTTCCGTCTAGTTGGTATGAGTCAAAATGGTAGTGCACATGTGAGCCAAACAAGTTAGAACTCAGATTTTAAAATGACAGCAGCAGAAAAGACAACAGCACCAACCAAGCTTTTCCTCAGTGACTTCAACCTAGCACTCAATAAAGGATTCAATGACTGCCGTTTTCTTCCGAACTTAAGAACTGTGGACTATGGACATAGAATGCCTCTCTTGGTTGAGGGATTAGCTTATTTTTGATCGCTTGGATGTTTTTGGAAATATTTTCATTGATTCTTAAATGAGATGGTATTGTCATATAAACCACATTCCAGCACTGATTAAATAAGGTCAAGGGAAGTATCTTGTGTGAAAGGAAAATATCAAGAAACCGTGCTTTTTCAGCAATCCAAACAGCTCCTGCTATTTCCCCTCTTCTTCTGTCTTCATTTATTCTAAAAATAATGCTTGAGTTATTTCCCCCACATTTCTGTTTTTATCTGTCTTAAATGTTTACTTAAGCCCGTTGATAGTTCTTGATTAGAGTCGACCTAATTAGACAGGTCAACTTAGAAATATATATATATAAATATTATATATAATATATATAATATATATTTTTATATATTATAATATATATAAAGTGAAAACGGCATTGAATAAAATACAATATTTTACTTACAACTGATCTATCCCATTAAAGTAAAATATTGTATTTCATTCAATGCTGTTTTCACTTTTACTGTTTCTCATTTCTTCTCATATCTGGATTTTACTTCCTATCTTTTTAGGATGTTTGAACATTTCAACTTATTTTCCTGCCAAAAATAAATTTGAAGCTCTGAACTTTGATTAGGTCACAAATTACAGATTTTACTTGTATAGTTCTTAATATTTCAAGCATTTTGAAACTAAAGTGAATTATTCTGCTATCCAAAACGAAGCTTATGAAGTAGATAATTTTATGAGTACTTTTACACGTTATGTCATTATGATTTTAAAAAGTGATCTGTAGGATTTCAGCATTTAAAAATTATAAGGTTTATTTTGTGCAACTGCTAAGAAAAATTTATCTCTCATTTTTCATTTACTTGTTTATTTGAAAGGTGGGGCAGCACATAAACACACAGAGAATTTTGGGTAAGAGAGGTATATTCCATCTGCTCATTTCCTCTCCAGATGCCCATATTGGCTGGCTCTGGACCAAGATGAAGCCAGGAGCCTGAACTTGAACAAAGTCTCTCATGTAGGTGGCATAAAGTTAAAACCTTATCACTTGCTGTCTCCCCAGGCTTGCATTAGTAAGTATCAGGAGTGGGAGACAGGACTGAACCCAAGCAGTTTGATATGGAATACAGACTTGGCAAATGATATCTTAACCACTAAGCCAAATACACATTCCAAGCCAGATATTTTAAAGATTGGTATTTGTTTAGAAACAGTGCTGGGACCAGGTTTTATTTTTTTCAAAAGAAAAAATTTTTAAACTGCCCTGATAAATTACGTAATTTTAAAATACAGTATTTTCAGTTGAAGGCACAATGGGATCAGCAAAAGTTTCTGTAAATCTTACCTGTGCAACTTGGCTTGGGATTCCAGTTCCCATTTACACAGACGGTTCGCATGTAGCTGTGTGATCCAGTGCATCTATAACTTATTGTGGTATTATGATTATATTCACTCATATGTGGTCTGAAGAATATTCCTGAACCAAGGCTTGATCGTGAACACTTCTTGAGTCGATCAGTGGCTATAAAAGGAATATATTTGTAAACAACAAGACTATTTAAAGGAAACTAAGAAATTATGTATAAATATATTGAATATTAGTAGGATAACGAGCCAAATCAAGATGGCAGAGTAGGGTAAGGACACATTTTAACAGACAGAGAAACATTAGCCAGTGTGAAGCAAGGAGGACACACTCCAGGAAATAGGACAGGAAACAGCAACAATAGATGGGTACCTGAAACTGACACAGGAAAGCAGTGGACACAATAGTGCGGTGTTGCAGTGACAGATAACTCAGCAGCATTCAGTGAGCAGTGACTTGAACTGCACCAGCAACAAGGTGGGACAGGGCGTTCACTGGAAGCTCATGAGGTGAACCCAGACAAAGAACTGCCTGTCCTGAGGTCTGTTTGACTTGACCAGGACCAGAGAGAGAGAGCAACAAGTAGCAGATGGGTGCTTTGGGAGCAGGGTGGATTTCACAGCCCAGTCTGCCCTCTAGAGCCGGATTGAGCACCATTTTGTGTAGGGAGGCAAGAGCTAAGGACAGGATTGTGCAGGCACTGAGCTGGGAGTGAACTCATTTCTGTCTCAGTGAACTGCAACAAGGTGGCATGCTAAAGGTTCCACCCAATATAGGTCTGGGTAGCCCTCAGACCTGACAGCCAGCAGATCAAGAGCTCTGGTAGTGGTACATCAGGCACCATTTTGTGCAGTGTGGCAAAAACTTTAGGACTGTAGGGAAATAAGAAGGTACATATACTAATCTAGGAGTGAACTCACTGAGCTCAGGGCATTGCACTGGTCCCACAGGAAAAATAATACTGACTTTGGCATCATATGGGTCAAAATAGGTCCATGTGGCCCTCAAACCTAATGCCCAACAGATTGTGACAAGATCAACACCACCAACAATTTAGCTATATAGGGCACCTGATGTCTTTTTAATCCTGGGACCTGCTCCAAACAGAAGTGGGAGAAAGGTTGTCCAGACAACCGTGCAGCCTCAGCACGGTATCACAGGAGGTGGAGACTGATGATGCAGGAGCTGGGGCTATGGAGATCATGGTAGAAATCTAACATAAGAATTCAGACCTGGAACTCCCTGGAGGGAGTGGCACAAGTGACTGCAAACAGAGTCATGTACCAACAGCAATAAGTACAATTGAACTGTAGACCTGTGGGTGACATAGCTTAGAAACCTGCCCCCAGGAAAAGGATCTGATAACCAGAAGAACAACAACCAAGAGCAAAAGAAGAGACAGAGGCACAATGAATATTATTGAAAACTCCCCTGCAAAGGACCAAAAAACCTTTGCCAACCTCAGAAAAAACTGAGTAAGACATTGAGAAAATGGGGGATACAGAATTCAAAGCACTTATTTTAAAGCTTCTTACCAACAATGAGAAGCACGTAACAGAAGTTCAAGCAATTTAAGGAATATGTCACACAGGAAATGAATCAAATGAAAGCTGATGTATCAGAAATTAAGTATATAGTGGAGCAAATTAAAAGTACAGTGGAGAGTCCCCAAAATAGAATAAATGAAGCAAAAGAATCTCAGAATTGAAAGATATTTCCTGTCACCAACAGGAAAAAAACAAAAAGCTGGAAGCAGAGCTGAATCAAGCAAAAAAAACAGTATTCAAGAATTGAAAGACTCTATTAAACAGCCAAATGTTGGAGTTATGGGAGTCCCTGAAGGTGAAGAAAGAGAAGCTAGGTTTAAAAATGTATTTAATGAGATAATAAGGGGAAATTTCTCTAATCTAGAGAAAGAGTTGGGAAATAACATCAAGGAGGGGCACAGAACTCCCAACAGGGTTGACCAAAAGTGATCTTTACCATGAGACATGATCATCAAGTTGTCTTCAATGGAACATAAGTTAAAAGGTCCTTAAATATGCACGTGAAAAAAATCAACTGACATATAAAGGAATTAAAATTAAGTTCACAGCTGACCTCTCAAATGAAACCGTGTAGGCCACTAGAGAATGGAGTGACATATTTCAGATTTTAAAAGCAAAAATTGTCCAGGATAATGTACCCAGCATAGCTTTCCTTTGCCTTTGGAAATGAAATAAAATTCTTCCACAGTAAAGTTAAAAGAATATACCTCTTGCAAACCTGCTCTACCAAGGACACTTAAAGATGTTCTCTTGAGAGTAGAGAAATAGCACCCACAAAAACCAAAAAACCAACGGCAAATGCGAAGAACATCCCGGTAAAGTAACAACAAAAGACTAAGTCAATGAACAACCAACCGCTAAGATGATAGGACCAAATTACCACCCATTCATATTAACCCTGCATGTAAATGGCTTAACTCATCAATCAAATGTCATAGATTGGTAGACTGGATTCAAAAAACAAAACCCATCTATTTGTTGCCTACAGGAGACATCTCTCGCCATCTCACCAATAAAGATCAACAGAAATTATATCTCATAGATTTTTTGTTTTGGTTTCAACTCTTCAAAATACTTTGTCACTATATTCTCCAATAACTCATAGATCATGCAGTAGCATCATTTTTTTCAAGAATATTCTTGATTTTATTTTTCATTCCTTCAGAGACACATTAGTCATTCAGTAGCATGTTATTTAACTTCATGGCATTGTTAATTTCTTTTTTTTCTTCCTTCTGTTGATTTTTTTATTGTGGCTTTTCATTTAAGGGGATGTACAGTAACTGTGTAATGCAGGCTATCATATTCAGATGTGAAGATACAATGCAATATTCATCTCTACTTCCAGACCAAAGATGGACTCTCAAAGAAACTGCTAACTATATCTTGATGATAAGATGCTGGACTCCACCATTCTCCATGCCCGCAATAATGGAGCAGTGACTGTTTACGAAGAACTATACTATAGTTATAATATTGGAGAGCTCAGTGGTGTGGGAGGGAAGGAGACTTGGAGAAAAGGTAAGGGAAATCCCAAGGCCTATGGAACTGTATCTTAAAATAATAATTAAAGAAGTAAAGAAAATAAATAAAATATGGTATGCAAAAAAACACCCAAATACCAGGTTTTGATGCTTTAGGTAACATGACAAAGAGCTATTCTTAATCTTATTGCATGAAACAGATTGTTGTTGAGAAGAATTTAACAAGAAATCTAAACAATGAAAATATACTGTATCCAGTCTTTGAGTGACAGAAAATTGTATCATAATGCTTTGGGAGAAAGAAGTGCAAGATGGATTCCTCCACTCCAGGGGAATTTTGGCTCAGCGAGATTTCTGGAGATTTTCAAACTGTACGCAATTGTTATTGTTTCCTCTAAGTCATATAAAAAAAAACTTCAAGAATTTATATAAAAAAGGAGGTCATTCAAGAATCAGCCTGTGGGAGTGATAATATTAGTAAAAGATATAAATCTAGACATACTTTTATGCGGACATTCAGAGCTTAGCAGAAACCCTGAAGTCAGAGTACATTTAAGGGAGAGAGCATCAACCATGTCAGATCCAGTATAGCTGTTTCCATTGGTCCTTGTTTGCACAGTTTTCATTGTTACATTTATTTTTTCCAATGAATGCTGGCTGTGCATCCTTTCTCCTGGCATGTTGGAGGATGAGGTAATGCAACATGGGTTGTGCTTCGCTGCTTCTGTGTGCTTTCTGCAGTAATTGTAACTTCGAACTTGGTTTGTATGGTGCTCATGCACAAAAAGTAGTGATCATTGAACTAGCCTAATATACCACTGCCTATAATAGAGCTGGTCTCTTGGTAGTAAAGACCTCACATTAGGCCATCACAGATGAGCAGCTACCAGGTGTCTGGCAGGCCTACAGGATTCAACTACTGCCATCTCTCTCCAGAAGTGAATAGGCCCGTTGAAACCTCGGGCTAGGTCATGGGGCAAGAGGCTGGCTCTGGATTCTGCTTTTAGATTCTGGAAGGAGAGCAGCAGCAGAGTCTCCTTATCTTTGCAGCTGAAAATGAGAGGTGTCAATACACTGGGTTTGTGAGACAAAGGAAAAGAGAAGCCAACATCTGAGGATGTCATGAAAAATACACCATAGCTGGAAGCCTTAGTATTACTGGAATGCAAAGTAACAGCGCAGCACACAGGCTGACGGACAAACGGAAGAAAATTCCAAGCCAGATTTCCCCTGCGTCTGCGGGGAGAACACAGAAAAGCCAGCGAAAACATCCTGCGTTGTAATTAGGGAACTGTGAGGACAAGATTTGCAGGAGTGGTACCTAGTTCCTTGGTCTCGGCCCCTCTTTTTCACTTTGCAGAAGGCTATGAGTTCAGACTACATGATTACTGTTTGGATTGTGTTTTCTAGGTTAATCTCTGGCATAAACGAGATTAAAACTGTAATTGTTGAAGCATAATATCCAAATTCAATACTAGAGCTAATACAAGAATTCAACAAGGTTAGTGATAACAAAATCAATACACACAATTAAATTATATCTTTTATATACAAAGTATAACAATTCAAACATATGAATTAATGAAGGGTCCCAAGCCAAAAAAAAAAAAATCAGTAAGAACTTTATAAGGAATAAAAACAATTCATAAAATCATACGGAAAAGTTCAATATAGGACCTGAGTGAATGAAATAATATTGGCATTCCTGAGGGTAAGAGTTAAAACTGGTAACATTTTCTTGATAAGATTATAACTCTAACTAGTTACTAATTTTGTACAAGCCTAACCAGAAATATAAACAATCAAATGGAAAGTTAGAATGCGTTCTCACCAACACACTCTGGAAGTTCTGTCCACATTCCGCTTAGGCAGGAGATGCTGTGGTTTCCAATCATTGTATGCGTGCTTTTGCAGCTCAGCTCCACTGTAGCGCCATGTGGATAGGGAGGGGCAGAGGGCTGGGCATAACCATGCTCTAGTTTCGGTAAAGAGCTACATGTTTGCACTGGGCCTAGGCAAATGTCAAAGTTATATTTATCCTTAAAACATTCAAAACCCATTTATGCATGTATTTATGTATCAACGTAAAATAAAACAAAATGTCTGTTTATGCATTAGTGTCTATTTACCTACACAAGTGGGCAAAGTAGTCCATTCTCCATCCATACATTGTATTTTGCTAGGCCCTTTCACTGTAAAATGAGAATTGCATTCATATTGCACCACTTCCCCATGTCCATATTCTTCTTTCCTTGAGTCCTTCACTTTCCCATTGGGGAGTTGGGGAGGTGGACCACATGGTTGTACTTGCTCTGTAATAAAGAAACTATTAATAATGCCTAATTGACCTTTTAATCATAT
This sequence comes from Ochotona curzoniae, assembly GCF_017591425.1. Classification (NCBI taxonomy): domain Eukaryota; kingdom Metazoa; phylum Chordata; class Mammalia; order Lagomorpha; family Ochotonidae; genus Ochotona; species Ochotona curzoniae. The sequence goes on along the minus strand of NW_024466219.1, from coordinate 8,986,285 downwards.
ATCCAGAAAAAAGTGGAGTCACTAATTGAGTTGACTGAGTTTAATTTCTGTCATTTTCATTTTGTAGATCTGCTTTTCAGTGTTGATAATATATTGACTATTCATTTTTTCAAATATCGATTTTTGTTCTGAATGTTTTTGAACAAATTGAAGAACATGTAATAACCTCTAATTTACTGGACATCCATTTATCAAAATAGTACACTTTGTCCTATTTGCTCTATTTATTTTTTTGTAAAATAATGTAAAATAACTGACAGAGATTTTATTTCTGAATCCTTTAGAAGCTGATCTAGCAAATAAGGACATTATCCTTACATATACAAAATATGTAACATTATGTCTTGCCAAATTAAGAATAACTTCTTAGTGTAATCTTACTATATTCTTTCTATATTCAAATATCTCATTGTCCTGTCCCCCATATTTTTATTTTATTTATTACAATCAGGATTTTAATTTGTGTTACTTGAGATTTTAAAGTAGGAGAATGGTCTTGCTATAATAGAAAAGTAAGTATCTCTCAAATATGCGATATTATTATATGTAAAAAGTATAGTAATCGTTTTTATTAATTAACATGCACAAACACCTAAATTAATTGTATCAGATATCTTTGATAATGTCACCTAAACTCAGCAGCAAAGCATTATTTCCTTTTATTGAATAATTCTTCCCATCACATTGCATTTGATGATCTGCTTATTAATTTCTTAATTTCATAAAATATAAGGACATCTATAACATTTTAATTTTTAATGAACTAGAGACAACAACAAAGCCTTCTCAACTTCAATGACATATTTCTTATTTTATTTCATTTTATTTTGAGAGACCGTGAGACAGAAAGAGAAGAATGAAAACAGTGCTCCCACCCAACAATTTATTCCTTGAATATTGGCAACCATTGTGAATGGGCTCTGCTGAACCAGGAGATGGGAACCCCATCTGGGTCCTCCATGTGTGGCACCCAAATAAATAAGTCAGCACCTGCTACATTAGCAGGAAGAGGAACTGGAGCTTAAACCAGGGTGTACTGATGTGGGGCGTGGCTTTTTAAGGATTGAATCAAATAGCCAACTCATCAGCTACTATATTTCAAGCTATAAAATCGCATGAGATATTTCCAAACACAGAGCCAGAATACTTGATTACCAGACTTAAATGATTAGCCAACTCAATTACTATAGACCAACATCCCCCCTCCTTCTCAAATACCATCTTTGTTATTTTTTTCTACTTTGTTAGATTCTAGATGCAACGATAGCTTTAATAAAGTAGGAAGATGATAACATAAAAATGAATTCTTGCTTCTAAAAGAAATATTGACCTTTGCATGTTGGAAAATCAGGTGACCACCCAAATTGGTAGCACTGGACTGAATCTGGTCCAACTCTTGCAAATTTTTGTCTGCAGGAAAATTTCAACACATCTCCAACTTTGTATTTTTCTTGTTTTGGACGGGCATCTAAATATGCTTCTAAAAATGGAAGAGGACATTCTATTTCTAAAAACAAAATTAAAAACATTAACATATGTATGAAATTTTATTGCAAAAAGTTAACATATACTAGACTAAAAGATGTAAATAAATGTATATTCAGAGAAGTATAAAACATATCCTTATCTTCAAATATATATAAGTTAATTTTTATACCCAACAAATATATACAAAACCTTCTAGGCAAGTTAAGAAATTGAGAAACAAGGTAGAATCTTATATGGTAATTTCTTCAGGATTACACCAAACAGTCCTGAGAAGTTACTTAAGGACAATATTTAATTTATTTAGGCAGCATGTTTTAATTTTGCATAATGAGAAGTATAATTACTAATAAAATAGAATATAAAGAATTTTCACATTCAGTGTCTCAGAAAGTCATACTGTCATGTAGCACAAATGTTAAGTGCAATATATTTTTACACTTTTCATTAAAATTATAATCATGTTCAAAAAGCAGACTATTTGTAACACCCAAAAAGATATACCCAACAAATTTTAAGTTGGAGGGAATGTTAATAATGAAAGAATAATACTAACTTAACAATAATACTAATAATAATACTAACTTAACAAATAAGTAGTAGGTTATCAAAGACTTTTAAAACACAATGCTGAATTCTCATTAGCATGTTCACAAAAACTTTTATCTCCTGGTTTAATCATAGATTTGTATGAGAATCTATGTGTGTTTTTCCTATTTAATCATGTTTTATGTTATTTGAATTAGCTTATGTTGTGTCAGAAACCAATGCTGATGCCTCATTCTTGAGTCTCAACCTATGAGCCAAAATAAACTATTTCCCGTATCAAGTCACTAGCGACATACAATTCATGAAGACATATTTTTAAAGAAAAATTATATTTGTTGGAATTTATAACAGCATTTGAAAATGAATTCATAAGGACCGAAATGTGTGGTCCCATTTACATCAAAGTATGTTTTGGTATAACTTGAAAGTCCTGTGTGCAAAGTTCAAATCCAAGACATGGACCACAAGTGTTAGGAGCTGATGGATAGAGGAGACTGGAAGAAAGCCAAGGAGTGAAATACGTTTTTGAGGAAGGTATAACCTTCCATGTTTTTGCTAGTGTTCACCCAGTTTTGAAGGAATTGACAGTACAAATTTACTAAACCTTAAGAATTCCTTTCATTTTAGCCACAGATCTGATGGGGGTGGCATATAAACGACCTCGTTTTGAGTAAACAATGTACTTTGCATATACATATGATAATAATAATCATGTCTTCAAGTCACCTAGAGACACCTCAAATTTGAGTATTATTATTATTTTGCAAACAATTTTCTAAAGAATCCAGAAAAAGTACATGAATAAGCACATACTTCTATTTTCTGGATGAAAAAATCCTTACCGTAGCACATGGGCAAATGGGACCAGCCATCCTCGCCACAAACTATGAAGCCTGAAGTGTGCCCATCTCGGCTCTGGTGGCCATCGCTGCACTCATACTCCAGCTGCTCATTGAGCATAAACCGTGTGCTCATATTTCTCACTCTGGCATTCACCAAGACTGGCAAATCACAAGACTCTAAGGCACATTAGAGATCAGGATTTTATCTCACACATCACCTCAAGAACACAACAAGCACAAGATTCTTTAATAGGTTTTGTTAAAATTTTAATAAGTTTAAGTCATTTCATGCTAACAAAAATATATAAAATATCTTTACAGAAAGTTATTGCTAAAAACAATAAAAATGGATATAACTCAGTTTTACAGAAAAGCAGATGTGTACCTGAGATGGCAGAATCAGCACACGCGTGCTTATTTGGGTGAATTTATAAATTCAAATAAATTAAGAAGCAACTACAAAGTATCCTGGATAAGTTTATATTTTGTATATGATTATATCTATCATTTGTAGCATGGTACACACACACAAGTACACTTAATAATTAAGTAAATATCAAATCTATGATGAACTGATTGGTTTGTATATATCCCTTAATAGGAAGGTTTTTCTTTTTAAAGATTTATCTTATTTTTATTGCAAAGTCAGATATACAGAGAAGAGGAGAGACAGAGAGGAAGATGTTTTTATCCAATGATTCACTCCCCAAGTGGCCAAAGCAGCTGGAGCTGAGCCAATATGAGTATAGGAGCCTGGGGCCTCTTCCAGGTGTCTTACGTGGGCTGTCCTTGACTGCTTTCCCAGGCCACAATCAGGGAGCTGGATGGGAAGTAGGGCTGCAGGGAATAGAACCAGCGTCCATATGGAATCCTGGCGCGTGCAAAGCGAGGCCTTTAGCCACTATGCTCCCATGCTGGATCTGATAGGGAGGTTCTTTAGAGGCTATATAATTTTTAACATTTAGTCAGCCAGTCAAGCTCCCTGAGTTCCAACCCGTAGTCCATCAGTACCACTCCATCGGATGAGAGGTTGGTAGCCCGCTATTCATGCAATGACTCTGTACACAGGGAAGGAACCCCGAAGTTAGGACAGTTATAGTCTTCCATCTTGCTGATTTACATATCCTGTGAGTTGTCTGGAGGTGAGACAGGAAGCCCCTGTGGCTGCAAAAGACTCAAGCAATTCTTGCCCGTGCATGTCATCTGGCGTGGAGATTCCCCCAAGGATTGGTGAGTGGCATTGCCTGCATTCACACTTGCTCTACAGCCCCGTCCACTAGGAGTTTCTTGGTCGTCCGCCTTCACAGGCGTGGTCTCTGGAAGACATTGTGCTAGAGGATTTTCCCTCCCTGCAGTTTTTCCAATACCCACCCAAATGAGCATGCGTGTGCCTCTGCCACCTCAGGCACACCTCTGCTTTTCTGTATGAATCCTGAATTCCAGAAATGTGGCAATAAACGGGGAGAAAAAAGCAATAGAAGAAATGGTGCGTTTTCCAGGTCCTCAAATACAATTTAGTGGATTTATTGATAATCGAATTTGTATATGATATAATTGCTAATTAACAAATATCAGAACATTGAAATTGTTATTAGTTACATAAAGACATACAGTAACACAAAGAATGTTTATTCTCTGGTGGTGCATTTTATGATAGATGATTCATAAGTTTATCACAAATGAAGAGTATATTCCTGACTATTGAATTTCACAAACTGGATAGTATGAGGAAATAGTGTATACTTCTTTACTAAGAGCCACTAGAAGACTACAAATGGAAAGGAACGATAATAAGTTGGAGTGGTTTTCTTACTTTCTGTCTGCAACACTGAGAAGAGTTTATGAAATAAGTTTGGTATAAGAATAATTACTTTACCTTATTGATCTATTTTCTTTGAAAATGGACTTTATTTTATGTGATTATTATGTAGGTCTAAAAGATGGGAAAATAAGAGTTGGAGGAATGTTTGATGCTACAATATTTAGAAAAATGCAACATAAAATATAAAATTACTTACTAATACAAGTAGGTTGTATAGACCACCCATCTTGCAAACACGTAACTGTCCCAGATGTCTTTCCATCTGCTGTTGTATATCCTGGCTTACACTTAAACTGTGTTTCTTTATTCAAAGGATAAGTGTATTCAGATTCAGTTAAAAACCCATTGTCAATTGTAATGTCTGATTTTGAACAGTTTTCTGAGGGGAGGCAAAAATAAGAGAAAAATGAATTCATTAAAAATTTTCACCGTAAGTCAATTTATATGACAAAAAATAAGATGGAAAATAGTAGATCTCCTGTATCTTGGAATCATTCTTGCATCCACATTTTAGAATACTGAAGATAAAACCTGGCAAGCGTTTGAACTGATATGTAGTAAGATCTCGAGTTCTCAGGTCGGTGCCTGGCTCCAGCTCCTGACCCAGCTTTCTGTTAATGCTGGAGTGACTCACGTGATTAAGGTCCTGCCACCTGCATGGGCGGACTGGATTCTCATCTTCTAAGCATTGTGAGCATTTAGGGAGTGAGCCGGCAGAGAGGCAGCCACTCTTCCTTTATTTATCTGTATTTGTCTTTCTGCTTTGCAAATAAATACTTGTTCTTGAAAAATTAATAGTTAACACTAAGCTTTTAGGAGAGAATATTCTAAAAAAACTATGCAAAATATAATCAATGTCACATAAAATAAAACAAACAGAACATGAAAATCAAGGGTGAAGAATTCTTGCTAACAGAGTTTGGCATAAGCCATTTGACTCAATAATCCATTATTTCCTATGGAAGAATATGGGTAAGGGATTTGAGTAGACTGCATCCCTTTATGCACTTTTCACATTGATTCAGGTATCTTAGGTAACAGAGAACACTCTTAAAATGAGGGTCTCAAAGTAGGTCCTGTGTCAAACCAGAAATGCACTGAATTCACAATTGGACATCCAAACAGGAAGTGTACCAACTAGGAGACAACTGGCTCCAGAGGTTTGGTTATGTAAAGAAACAGTACATCATGATAGAGAAACAAAATCTATATGTGGCTCCTCTAGGGCAGCAGTTTCTATTCAGGTAAATAATCTTTTTTTTTCCATTGTTCAATATAGTAGGAGGAATCTAATAATTAGCAATAGTATTACTTCTGTTGTAATTGTCTGTGGAAGTCTGAAGAATAGCCCCTACAAATATCTATATTTTAATTTCAAGAAACCATGGAAATTATTATGTAAGGTGAAAGAACTTTACAGATAGAATCAAGCTAATTAAACAAAAACTATGGACATTAACTTTGTTGTTTGTGCAAATACAGACATTATAAATTGATCACCAAGAATCTTAATGAACTGGAATGCATAGTAATGGAAATTCTGATAAACCTTGTATGCAATTCCTGGTCATCTTCTGTAAAATAATCACCACCCCCACGAGAACCTGACGGGACAATACTTACTGATGAACCTGCATTCGGGAGCAGCAGACCAGCCTCCTTCTGTGCACACAATGCTATTCCCACCATTTTGAAGTCCATAGCCTCCATCACAGACAATTCGCACGGTGTCACCTTGCAGGTGTATTTTTCCTGAAGACTCAGAATGACCATTTTCCACAAAGGGAAAGAAACACATTCCTGAGGAACAACAAATGATTGAGGACAAGATAAAACTGGGGAAAAAAAAATAAGATAAGGGTGTATTCCTCAATACTTTAGAAAGAATAGGAAGCCTGAAAAATAAAACAAAATATGAAAACAAAACTTCAAAAGAAAGTACATTATGCAATATGAATAAAGCGCCTTCTCACTGGGGCATATGCATTTATTTATTTATTTAATGATACCGTTCTATAGGCTCTGGGATTTTCCCCTCTCCCTCCTCACATCCTCTCCTCTTACTGATTTCCCCTATATTTTTACAATAATTCAGTCATAAGTTTATCTTTCTGCCATTTAAGTGTATCCTAACATTGTAGGTATGAACAATGGCAGAGTCCAGCAAAATTTGACACTTTTTAATATTTAGAGAATATCAAGATAACGTACCAAAGTTGACATAGTTTTCTTTTTCCATTTTATTTTGATAAAAGGCCATTCAAAAAGAAGGGCTATATTTCCTGTCTCCACTGGCTCTTCTGGTCTTTGTCCTGGTGCTAACCAAGACCCCTCCCTCTCTCCTCCAGGCATGACAATGCTGTAATGACCACAACGTGTACTCACGGAGGCACCTTGGTGTTGGCGACCATCCTTTTTCAGTGCATGTTATCTGAGTCCAAAAAGACTTCGAAGGAGACACGAAGCTGTATTCGCAGGAGTAATAGAAAACTTTCCCTATTGGAACTGGCAAAAATGCCTGATACTTCTTTTGATCATAGAGAATGCCATGCTTTATTTCTGGAAAATTGCAAAGTCCCACTGTGAAAAATAAAACACAACTGAGGCATTAAATGCTGGTCAATTAGGAAGTCATTAAAGAGCGTTTTAATAATCTTATTGATGACATTTCTTTCATTTAATTAATAACTTTTGGCATACTAATTAATCAGGAACAAGGAAAGAACTCTATTTCAGATACAAGGCTGTTTGGGGAAGCCATTGCCAGTGCAAATGAATACTACACTCTGGAATCATGTGAAAGACGAACCGTGTTAAAGTGTTAGAGACCTTAGGGAAGGGAATCTCACACGGCAAGTTCAGAGCTGAGTGAGCAGCAGTAGCAGACTTCATTGATCTGTGGACTGTGGGATGGAGCGTGTGCTTGCTTCTCATCTCACTTGTTTGATGTGCGGGTGTCTGCACCAGCCATCTGTCTCCTCATTGTTTTCTTGGCAAAAATACTAAACACATGGTTTCATTTTTTTATTTACTAATATGTTTACTTACACAGATTACAAAGTTAATATAATTCCCATGGGGATGATGTATAATAGGAAGAATCATGAAGAATCACTGCATGCAGTAGAATCATACCCGAACCACTCCGTATTTTCAGGAGACCTTGGGGAAAAGATCCTTCACCTGATCACACTCACCCACCTAACCCTGTCAGATAAGCTTTGCACCCCCACCCCATCACAGCACTTATTTTTCACGTATCGAGACCCACACAGTTCTTGCTAGCCAGAACAATTTTGCTGCCATCATCCAGCAATGTTCGATCCATTGTTCATAACTTGCTCTGTAGCATCCATCAAGCAATTACTGAGAACGTAGGCGCTGAATGTTAATTCCTTTTGCTCAACTGTCTATTGCAAAACCAGAGGACAATTTCCCTTGATTCTAAATTCTAATAGAATCTAGTGAACATATTTCTTATGAGAAGTATACACACGTACACACACATTGGTATTCACATGGACACAAACATCGACACAGGCATGTGTAGAAAGACATCTGTACACACACAGACAGACAGCATTGCGACTCATCTGTAGACTCATGTTTCCCTTTCCTCATGAGAAATTGTAAGAGGCAATGAGGCATGGTTGGGATTTTCATTTTGTTTCCTAGCTTCTAGGCTACCATATAAAGCTTACCATACTAGTATTTCTATACTGAAAGCTTGTAGACTTTTCTGTTTCTACGAAAGTGTTACTATTTAGTGCACTGGGCTGTTTGGATAATAACACAGTACACACCAGCAGGGAATGTGCAATGTGCAACTACCTGTCATTTAATGCTGGGACAATTTTTGAACAATGTTTTGCTGAAGCTTCTCCAGGAGATTGAATTTGAACTTTAATATCTTTTAAGGGTTGTCAAAGTTCTGTTATTTCTTATTAACCTGTCTCTGCTATTTCCATATTTGTAAATTACCTTTTAGTATCTCTCTAAGCAATGTTTAAATGACTTCATAAATGCTAGAAACAAAATACTAAAAGATAAAATAATAAGAATTCCTAGGTTTCAGTGAGAGCTTGTGAAGATATAGCCCTAACTGCAGGCTTGTTGAGAATACTCAAGAGTTTTAACTGGACTAACACATCTTTGGATGGAAACTTTGCCAAAGTTGATAACTGTTCACCAATAAGAACTCATTGTTATTACGTGGCATAGGTATGTTGGATGGAGTAGCACATGCCATGTTGGCAACCTGTGGATGCTGGTTCAAGTTCTAGCTTTTCCTCTACCAATTTACTTTCCTAATAACGCTCTGGGAGAGGCAGTTGAAAATAACACAGGTGTTTGAGCTATGGCTACCCACATGGGAGACCCTGATAAAATTCCTGTCTATTGACTGTAGCCTGTTTCAGCCATCTGGGGAGTGAACCAGTGGATGGAAGATTTCTCTCTGTCTCTCCCTCTCTCTGTGGCTCTGACTTTGAAATAACAACAACAACAAAATCTTTAAAAAACAACTACAAGTGAACATATAATGAGCTTCAGGTTCACATTTTTATTTTCCTGATTATAATTTGGGTATTTTTCTTTAAGGGATATCCACATAAAATTTAAGCCATATAAAAATGGACAATCATCTAAAGAGTAAAAAATAATACAATAAATACTCCTGAAATCAAAGTAAGCATCCTGATTGAAAATCCTTTTGCACACATAATTTAATTTTGTGCCCTATATCTTGGTAGGAGTTTTGTCTGTAATTCCTTCAGTGTGATGGCTTCCTTTTCAGCATGGAATATGTTACAGCAGCTTTTCAAATTGTGAGTAAAGTTTGTTAAAGAAGTAATAAAAGCTTTCTTTCATTTTCACCATTTCTTGAAGAGCTCAAAAAATGAAAACCAAAAAAAAAAAAAAGAAAAGAAAAAGAAAAGGGCAGTGCACTGATGACTGATTTGCAAAAATTATGTTTTTTTAAAGATTAATTATTAATTATTTTTTTAAAGATTTGTTTTATTTTTATTGGAAAGGCATATATACAGATTAATTTATTTTTGTTGGACTTGCAGAAAGAAGGAGAGAAAGATCTGCATCTGCTGGGCAGCAACAACTTAGCTAAGTTGATCCAAAGCCATTACCAGAAGCTTCTTATGGGTCTGACATGTAGGCCTAGGGTCTCAGAGTTTTGAGTCATTCTCTATTACTTTCCCAGGCCACAAGCAGGAAGCTGGATGGGAAGTGGAGCACTATGACACAAATGGGCACCCATATGTGATTCTGGTGCTTGAAGGGGGAACATTAGCCAGTTGAGCAATTGTGTGGGGCCCAGCACTTATTATTAAAAAGGCACTTCTTTTTCTTAAATGACACTTAAATTTAAATGGCACATCTCTCATTAAAATCTCAGATTTACAAGGCTTTCAAAATAAAATCTTGCAAACATTTTGTATGTCTAGATATTTGGGATATTCAGAGACATTCCAGGGGTACTCAGAATTATACTCCTGCTTTGTCTTATTACTTTCACTTTCATTATATGTAGATTTTCATATTTGAATTCCTCTCCAAATCCTGTTTTGGGTAGCTTTTTATAGTTTTTCATTTTGCTTTCTTTTCCCATACATGTACATTGGAAACATTTTCCTACAATATAGTTGTGTTATTATCCAATAGTCAAAACATTCTTGGCTATCCATATTCATGCACACAAGCCAACATACACAAAAGCACTCATGTCAAATATATTTGAAAAAGAACCTGAGAAGTCAGAGTTGCTTTTCAACTTACCTTGTCCAACGACAGCAGGAACACCTAGGAGGAGTATGACATTGGCTAAGACAAACATGTTGGAAAATCCTGTCATACGAAGCTTAAACGCTCCTGCAGCAGCGGGGTGGTGTTGCTGGGAATGCTATTTTCATTAGCAGTTTGGATCCTAGCTTTGAATTTCAGTGTCCTACCGGGAAACTGGTTAGGTGAAGTAATTTTGGTAAATATCAAAGTTCACAGAGTGTCACGGGAAATAACGAAATAGTGTCTAACCAATGCCTTTACAGGAGTACCTTGAATATATTCTTGGTATCTGCTTGACCAAATGATATCTGTTCAATTTCCACATTGTGGTCAGTGTCCCTGCATTTGAAGTACTCAAGGCTGGACTCCTTGGAGCTGTGGGGGGAGATCACTTTACCTTCTGCCTTACCAGGAGGTAAGTACTTTGAAAAAGATCCCAGGCACAAACATGAATCCTTCTTATACTTCAATAGCATCAATGCTCTACTAACCAATTTTTTAGAAAAGATTCACTAAGGGTTAGATTCTGTCTTTACAGTTTATACAATTTGGAGATAGTTTAAAATTATGTTAAAACCAATTGGCCAAAATGCTTCCTGGAATTTGGGGACAAATTGGATTTCAAAATGAATTTGTTCACATCAGACTTCAAGATTGCTAATGTGAAGAAATTGCTATCTTTTTTTCCTCCAAAATAAAGTAATATAATCTGAATATCTTCTTATAAAAGTCATTTGTAGTCTTTGGAGTTTGACTAGAGTGCATACTGTTGAGGAGCAGTCCTTCCAAAATTTCTCTGTAAGTCTTGGTGATGGAGAGTGGTAGTTCTCATCAACCACCACCTGCCATTCCAGTTCCTTGGCTCAGAAGTCATGCCCCAAGCAGAGAGGCAGGACACGTGGACTGACATCTCTGTGGCTGAGAGCTGTGTGTGTGTGTGTTTGCTTGGAGTCTTTGAAGGCCAAACCAAATGACATTGTTGAATAAGAGGAGATTAGAGTGGGATGCACGTTAGTGAAGACTAGTATCTCAAAGTCCTACTAGTTGGGCAGACACCAAAGAGGCTGGCCAGTCAGAATTCAGTAGGGAATTTGGGAGTAGGAGACAGCAAGAAAGGGTCCCTTTTGAGATGACACTGACCTGACTAGCTGGGATCCAAAAGCTGATGGACATGCAGCAGGCTGAGTCCAGGTAGACAAACCAGGGAGCCCTGAGCTGGTAGTCCTTCAGTAAAGGTGGGATGGGAATGTCAGTCTTAGTTGAAACACATTTCTCCAGTCACTCACTGACATAATGGTGAAAGGTAAGAAGAATCTCATTGGCTCAAGTTCTGGACAATGATGGGCTGACTACTAAGCTATGATGACTGAGAAAGCACTCCTAGGAAATTCAACTACAAAATGCACACAACAAGCAGAAACTGAGCGATGGCCTCAGATCTCGTGTCCTTTGAAGAGAGAACCTACAGAATTAGTCCAGGTAGGCCACCAAACAAGTAAACAATGTTGTGCAGTGTCAGAAGTCCTTGATCAGGAGGATTCGTAAGTCAGAATTGCTGCAATGTGTAATCTTAGATCTCCAGCATTTTTTAATCAAAAGGAAATTGTGTTTTAATATGGATGTTATGAGACATGGAAAGAAATAAGAAAGATATTCCACACAGTAGACAATAAATAGTCATTAACAGACAATAAAAATTGTCTTTGAAATGAGGCAGATTTGGGAATAAAAACACGAAGGTGTCAAAGCTTATAAATATGTTAGAGCATGGAAAGATACATGAATGATTATAGCTTTGTGAGGTCATAAAAGTTGCTGATGTAGAACTAACCATTCATCATTCTGTGTGTGTGTGTGTGTGTATTTCAAATCATGTTGCATATGATAAATAACTTTATCTGTTAAAAATAAGATTCAAAGGACTTTCACAACAGTGGTTAAGGTATATAATTCAGTAAAATGATGACTAGTCTAAGCAAGAAAAATTTGGAAGTTCCATAGAACTTCTATAGTTCCATAGAACTATCTATAGATAGATAGATATAAAAGTTTTCCTGTAGGAAGTAAGATTTAAATTGTATTCAAAGGAGAAATCAAGCTGCAGTCAAGCATGAAGCATTCAGAGAGAACATGCTGGATTAGACTTGTAATGTAGAAATCTATGTTTTAAAAAATACTCCGTATGCACAGGGGACATTGAAGATTTCCCATGCATGGGACAGTAAATTGAAGCAAGCATGTGTGAAATATAAGTTTGACAAATAGAGAAAGTGTTTAACCAGCTGTATATGTGCCCAAGTGCAACGTTGGAGTACCAGGGTTCAATTCCCAGCTCTGGTTCTTGACTCCAGTTTTCCACTTCTTCAATTATGACAGGCAACAGTGTTGACTCAAGTAATTGGATTCCTATAAGTCACGGGAAGACCTTGATTGAGTTCCTGGATCCCAGCTTTGCCCTGGCACAGTCTCAATAATTCCTGGCGTTTAAGGAAGAGACCAAAGAAAATTCTATTTCTGTGTTTCTCTCTGTCTTTTTGCAAAAGGCAATGCAATAAATATTACAGGAGAAACAAACTGTTAGTAGTCATCAGTTTTGTGTTCCACCATGTGTGTTTTCAGAAGCTTATTAGAGGCATTTTTCTGGTTCAAAGTGTCCTACCTAGACCCATCTTTCCAAACTGTCTGAGAAAGTCACATTAGACATTGACTAGCAGAGGAAAATGCAGCTTCTTGGATACATTCATTTTGGATAATCTTACATGCTTCTACTGACATAAATTGTACATCAGCATATATGTGAAAATTCTACTTATCTATTATTAACTTTCATTAATTAATTAGATTGGTTTAAATCACTTTTATAAACTTATTCTCCCATATTTTAATAGACTATAGTTAATTTTTAGATATTCATTTGTATAATGATCTGTTGATTAGGGATAAGCCTGGATTATTTTAAAGTGAAAATTCTACTGTGCTTGTAGAAATTTTTGATTAATCCTCAGTTTCCTTCATTGAGCATACCAACAACTTTCATAAGAGTTTTATGGTTCTGTTATTTCTAAGTATTAACTATTAGAAGCTTAATAATTCATTGAGCTAACTTTGATATTGGTCTTGCTCCTGGATTTTTTAGTAGGAAAGAATATCTCCATTGATAATAGAGGTGAGGTATTTTTTACTTTCCTACAGAATAAGAAGAACACTTTTGGGCTATTGAGAACAAATCAATGCATAAAATATTTAAAATTAAATAAAGAATGAAGCACTGTAGATATCCATACATCCAGCTTACTGAAAAGGCATGGAAATCCTCCAATTGTTAATCAGTGTAATTCATTTATGTAATCTTGGAACTGTAAGGTTTTCAGACTCTCTTTCACCCTAAGATACAACACACAAAAACAGCCCAAAGCCCTGCATGGTTTAGGTTAAAGTAAGTGTTGACATTCTTAGCGATAATTTTAGATTTGCTTAATTTCTCTGATAATTTTTATCAGTTTTTTTTTTTGCTTGAAACAGACTAAAACTTTCTTGCTTGATCAAGATACAATTATAATTTGTGTACTTACTTGTTAAATTAATATTGTTTGGTAATATCTTCCTTTATTGATGTTCAAGAGTATACTTTGTGTGATGCTAACATAGTCATTCCAGATCACTTCTGTGTTTTCTTTTGATGTCACAATTTTTCAATTTTAACTTCAATCTGCCTTAATATTCATATGAGTATGTGAATGACTTATACAGTCATGTAGGTATATAGAGTGAATTTCTTATAGCAAGTGGATACTAAAATCATTAAAATCCACTTAAAGCAAACATTTTATATAGCAGTTCAAATGTTGGTTGTTGACTACAACCCACATTGGAATGACTGGTGTAAATACCAGCTCTATTTCTCATTTCAGTTTCTTGGCTTTGATAATTGGGTCTCTGCCACCCATATGGAAGAAACAGACTCCAGTTCCTGTATTCTGGTTTGCAATGGCCCAGTCCTGGATGTTCTGGGCATTTAAGAGTGTGAACCAGATGCCAGAGTTCTCTCTGTAGATTATTTTCTCTCTCTGATAATTCTCTCTGCCTTTCACAGTAAAATACATAAAGTATGGCAAAAATAAAACTTTGAAATTTCTGTGGTTTAGTCAGTGTATATCAGATATTAACATTTTGTGTAATAATTGGTATGTTTTTATCACACTTGTTGAAATGATGTAAAATTCAAGAAATTGATATTTTAAATTTTCATTGATACTCATATGGCTCTGAGCTTCCTAGAGTTCTGTGCCATTTTCTTTCACTGCTAAAAATCTTTCCCTTCCACTTGCTCACATTTGAAAGATCCTTCCTTCACAAATTCATTCAACAAGGTGCAACTAGAATTTATTGAGAACGTATCTAAGCAGCCCTTACAAAGTTTATGAAAAAGAGACAATCACCTTTACTTGTACTTTCCTACAAACCACTTAACCCTTTTGCATACTTCCGGTACAACTCCTGTGAATCAAAGTCCCTTTTCTGATGTTGTGAATTTGCACTCATCTTTTAGTGCTTTATTTATCTCATACAGTGTATAATAAGTAATATATCCTGTACAGAAATAAATAGCAGTGGATATATAGATTGTGTATTTAGTTTCATATCTCAAGCAAGTAGTTATATGTGGATCACAACTGTGCATACTTTAACATATTTGAAGGCATTCTATGTAATAGTACACGTTGCTTTAATAGAAATCTTTGAAAGTGGTGAGCAGCTCCACAATGCACACACACACATAGACACACATACACACATATACATACACACATGCACACACACACATAAACATGTACGCACACACAGACACAACACATATACACACATCGGCCTAAAGGTTTCATCCCATAACAA
This sequence comes from Ochotona curzoniae, assembly GCF_017591425.1. Taxonomy (NCBI): domain Eukaryota; kingdom Metazoa; phylum Chordata; class Mammalia; order Lagomorpha; family Ochotonidae; genus Ochotona; species Ochotona curzoniae. Next base: position 8,970,898 of record NW_024466219.1, on the reverse strand, counting down.
AAGAGCTGTAAGTGAGCATGGTGCTTGCTCTCCTTTCCTTGCCAGCTTCTGCACTACAGCTAGCAATGGATGAACTCTTCAGGGAACATCATGCTACTCAATGCACAGAGACGTTCCTATCTACACAAAGTGTTCTTGCACTAAATGGGTTACTTTTTCCTGTGATGCTTCAGCACAGGTCTGACCCAAGCTTGAGAGCACTACTCTCAAATCTGCTTGTAGAAGAAGCTCACTGAAGGAGATTATTTTTCATCCAAACAATTAGGAAAGGATTTGCCACAGTTACACATTTCATTTTATGGTTTCCTCTGCTATTGCATTTATTTTTGATAAATCCCTTAAAAGCCACACTAACTGACAGCAAGATCCTTGGGCATCAGGAGGAGTGACAGAGGACAACTGCCCAGCTGGCAGCAAGTGCACTGATGAAGGACCCTGATGACAGGACCCTCCCTCCGGGGAAGGTGCCCCTCAGTGCTCTCACTGAGACATTTAAGACTCTATTGCAAGATTCTCATGCAGATGCTCTTGATGCCAGTGAATGAAATTGCCCCCAGCAGACTTAAGCACACAAAAGTAGTAAAGTACTTTTGTGTAGCAGGTAATAAAGCATTAAAATGATTTGCATTGTGAAAGGAACATGGCACAGTAATATATATATATATATATCACATATATATATAATTTGTAAATCATGTGTAATGGAATCTCTTATAACATAGTACAGGTTTATTTATATCAAGTTGTAAGTGAATGTATTTGATTTTAAAAGGGACATGATATTTAAAGGTATCAAATGATAAATTATTAAGATAAAAACAGAAGGAGAAAAACTGTACAAACAAGATCTTAAAGATCTGACACAAATATCACTAGAATTAATACATAAAATAAATTTCATTTTTGTTTAAAGAGTCTACCAATCAAATGCTACGTTTTGATGTACAAATCTATAGTAGACTTGTACTTAGAGAAGGTTGTTTTGAAAACATATTGTTATGAAGCAGAACACAAATGAGGAAGCAAGTGTCATAGCATAGTATTATTGCCAAAATCGTATCTATGTTTTCATTCAAAAATTTATCTGTAAATGAAAGACATATTAACTGAAGTAGACTCTCATTCATTGCTTACTAAGGAAATATTCTATTTCTTGCTTAAATTCATATTGGATTAGAAAGTTCAAATGGCAACAGAGATTTATTTGTTAGACGATTCAGATATTTGTATCTGAGGCTAATAGAAGAACTATTGAATGAAAAGGAAAAAATCAAAGAGAAAATGATTTACTAAGAAACAATCAAAAGGCCCAGTGGACTGTTTCAACTGGCCAGTTCTCCCTGTCCAAGCACCGGGATCTCATGTGGGCATTGTTCATGTCTGGCTGCAGCTCCCTGCTCCCTGCTCCCTGCTTGTGGCCTGAGAAAGTAGTAGCAGATGACCCAGGGCCCTGGGATTCTACCAGAACTGGAGACTCAGAGAGGCTCTGGCTCCTGGCTTCAGATTGGCTCGGGCCTGGATTTGCAGCCCCCTGGGGACTGAATCAGTAGATGAATGATCTTTCTCTATGGCTCCTCTAATTTCTGTAAATCTATGGAAATAAAAGTTTAAAAGAAAAATAACAATGAAATATGTGTCTTAGTACTGAAATTTACTGTAAAATTGGAGGGAAATAACAGCATTTAATGAAGAATTAAATACTAAAACTCACTGGACTTGTGCTGGAGAGTAGTTCCAGCTGTGTTCAGAGCTTATGAAGGCTCTGTGGAATTGGTGAGAAGGAAGGCATAGACCACTATGACTTGATGCTTATCAGGGACAACTCAAAAACCTGCCTTCTTTATTGGTACGGAAATCATCACAAGCCTTTGCACAAATATCCAGTTTTTTCATTTTTACATCATGGTTGAAAGAATAATTACAAAGATAATTCTAAAAATTTTTATAATCACTTCACTTCAAAGAAAAGCTTCTCAGTAAGCCATTACTTATTCAGACCTGCAGTCATCTGGCTGAGGCCAGGAACGCCATGATTGTCAGCACAAGTGGTTACATAGTGAAAGGTGATTTACTTATATCCAAAATCAATATTCATTTGACTTAAACTAATATTACTTTCAAAATCAAGAATGAAGAAAGTTTTAAAAAGCTTAGAAATGAATGAAATTTATAAAGACATATATCATTAATGCCTATTAAATCTTTTTTGCTTTATTATTTTTTTATTATTTTATTTTTATAATCTTTACACAGTTGATTAGGGCACAGAGGATCAAGAGCTGCAGGGAGGTAGGTAAGGCCAATGTTTCCACATTCTCTCTCTCTTTTTCCTTTTCTGTTTCTGAGGTGAGGGGGAAGATAAAAGGAGAAGCCCACCTAACCTCCCACCCATCCCAGGGTCCCTGACATGGTGCATGTAAAGGAGGGCACTGCTTAACTGGTTTTGATAGTTCAACAGTTCTGAATTGCTGCCAATTTTGCCATTACAAGTACAATTAAATCTCTCCAGAAACCACCTTAGAGTCTCTGTTTGCCCAGATTTTCACTGCCAGTCATACACTAACTACCATCACCTTCTCCTAGTACTGATTCAATTGTTATTATTCTTTTGTTAAAGGGTAGTGAGAAAGATCAGGACTGCTTTTAGCTGTGTCTCATTATCTTCAGTTACTAAAGACCCTTTTGCCAAACATGCTTGATATTCAGTATCCAGTATTACACCAGTTATAGAAATCCTCTCACATGTGCAGAAAAACATCACCCTCAAGAGAATTCCAAGTATCAGAGTTGATCGAGTGTTCATGCAAGAGGCGAGGCAGCAATGAGGTGATTAGAGACATTCCAGCTAGAAGTTCCTCTTAGCTTTGTCAACAGGGGGGCCATCTTCCTTACACCTTTGCACTGTTTGCCAGAACTGCATGGCTCCCTGTAGGCTTGAAAATGGGTTAATATATGCCATTGAAGAAATGTTAAAAGAGGATCAAAACATGTACTGTTCAATCACATATGGATTCAAATAATAGTCCCAACAAGAAGGAAAGAAACTTTGGAGCAGAAAAAAAATAATTTTGTGTCTATGGAAATATTTGAATTTTTGTCCTTGAGTCTATTGTGGTATATAACACTTGATTAATATAGATTGAATTGTCATATTTCCTGAGAAATAAATCCCTTTTGATCATGATGTACGATTCTTCCATTATGATATTGTTCCATTTGCTAGTGCTTTGTTGAATTCCTTTTTATTTAAATTTTTTTATTTATGTGCAAGGCAGAATTAGAGATGTGGGGAGTGGACTAAAGAGAGAGATCTTTCATCCCTTGGTTCACTAATTAAGTGGCAGCTAAAGCTGGAGTGGGACTGATCCTAACAGGGGAGAAAAAACTTCTGGGATTCCTAAGTGGGTCAGGGGCCCAAGCTTTAGGGTCATCTTCTGCAGGAAGGGGGATTGGAAACAGAGCCAAAAGGACTTTAACCAGAGTCCAGGTGGGATGCTGGTGCCACAAGCAGTGTCTTTTCTCACTATGTCACAGTACTAGCTGTTGAAGTCTTTGCTGTTTTGCACATAGGTTCCTTATGTATATGGAACTACAATTTCTTTTGTTGCATCTACTCAGCCACTAAAAGGGAATGTTACATTCACCTGTGACAGTCAAAACAGGTGTATTACACTGAGAGGGAAGGCAACCAACTGTAAAGCAGCTGACTGACTGACCAGGACCAACGTTCCTTTGCCAATGTATGGCCCCAAACAGCATATCCACAGGGTTTTTATAGGGACCCTTTGAAATGGTTTGTTGTGGCTGAACAGCCTGAGCACATCTCCTCTCCTCTCTGGTACTTAAGATAACCAGACTTAAGCCTTGGAGCCACCTGTGAAAAAACCAGACTCAGGTGTTGATTCCTGGGAACTGAGAGTTATCTGTGCTGAAGGTCAAGTAGGTGACTTGGCCTGCACGCTTGCAGTCTAAAAGAGAAGATATGAAAGCAAAAAGTATTGCAGTTAGCAATTAGCAATGTTTCGCCATTTTGTTTTCAACTCTACACTTCTGCTGCAGTTTCTCACTGTGCTTTTTGGTTTTTGATAAAATACATCTGCAAATATTCTTTGCTAATTATTTTGTGGACAATTTGGGAAGATTTGATGTTCCCTACATTTGGTGGAATTCTGCAATGACATCCTCCAATTCTTGCACTGATTCTTTGTTAAGGGAATTAAACAGCTCCTGTCTTCAGAACTCTAAAGCACAAGCAATTGTCATCTATTTTTCCTCCTTTCCTGAAAATGCTTTTAAACATTACATATTAAATTAGGACACAACGTCTTTCAAGTGTGTCATAACTTACTAGATCTTTGTCATTTTTCTGTTCGTTATGAGAGTCATGTGCTCATTGTAGTTTTAGGTGTGATTTATTTCATTCTGCTAGATTGACGACTTCTAGAAGTAGATTTATCACATAGTACCTAATACATTCATGTGCTGATAGTTAATAGTAATGGCTATTTTTTCATTAGCAACGTGAGACCATTGAGTTTTTCAGATGTTTGTGTTACAATTTTGAAAATGAAGACAATATATTTTCTATTTCTGTGTCAAAGAGTCCCATATGTCCCTCAGAAGCTATGTAGAAAGATTTGAGGGTTTTAGTGAGTAAAGGTCAGAGGCCATAAAGTAATGACATCTTGTTTCACACCACAGATACTTTAGAAAAGGACACAAAACATTTTCCAACACCAACTTTTATTTGTTTATTGGCAAGGCAGACACATAGACATGGAGCTCTGATCCACAGCTCAGTGCCCAGACATTCACAAAGGCAACAGCTCAGGGAGTGTGAAATCAACCCAGGTTTCCTACGTAAGTGACAGGGACCTAACCAGCTGAACCATCTTCTGCTGCCCCCCAGTGAGGGCATTAGCAGGAAGCTGGAATCAGGAACGGATCCAGGGACTCTAACATGGAACACAGGTATCCAACCCATTAGGTCTTCACCCCTAGGCGACATTCCTGCTCCTGGTTCAGCTCAGTGTAATGCTGTACTTTCAGAAAGTGTGATGCTCAGCACGGGGAGGCCCACACCCTGTATCATAGCATCCCCAACTCTGTGTTTTCAACTCAGCTTCTAACTAATGTACATCAGAGGCAGCACCTGACGGACCAAGCATTTGGGCTCCTGACACACATGTGGGAGACAGGATTGCATTACTGCCTCCTAGTTTCCACTTGGCTCAGCCCAGGTATTGGCAAATCCTCAGGGAATAAAAAGTGGCATTAGACTGTAAACCTGCAATTACAGATTAAGATCAAGGTAAAATCTTAATGAAGAGTAAAAGTCGGCTACACAAAAACTTGAAAAATAAAATTGAGGATTAGATTACAAGAAATTCTGAGTAAAGTTGAATATTTTACTTATACTAACATCTTGGAGTTTTTATCACACCGGGGGTATTCCAACTGGCCGTCAGAGCATGTTACTTGAAAGGACTGAGAAGTGGTGGGAAGATAGCCCTGCATACATTTAAATTCAACAACATCTCCTGTTTCAGCATAAACCTTTTGTTTTTCTCCACTCTTAAGCGTTATGTTATGTTTTTCCATGATTTCTTCTGTTATGACACATGCACCTGAAAGTAAAAAAATGAACAGAAAACACTCTATGACACATAAATCTTCTCCAGTCTTACAGAATTCAAGTTGACTGTTAAACAATTCTTAGGAAGTCTTTGTTATAATCATTTACAAATAAAGTCTGCTAAACATTATATCAAATATGTAAAATAAGTTGCTAAAACACTGCAATTTATGAAAAAAATGGTGTTTGATAACAGATATTAACATTAAAGGTACATTTCAATGACATATTAAAAGCTCTGCCTTTAAAATCTTCTAATAAACAGCATGGTGATGTTAGTTAATAATAATGCATTAATTCCTTCAAATTTTATAGGAGAGTATACGTTTAGAGACTTTAGCATGAAACCCGCTGCCAACTACACACTGCTCATGGAATGTTCATGAGGGCACAACGGTAACTGTGGGTGGTGAGGAATGTGTGAATCTGATTGTTGTGAAGCACTGCATTATATTACGTCAAATCATCAGTGTGTACGCTGCAAATACATGCCACTTTTCTGCTAAAAATTGTAAAATGAAATATAAAAATTGGAAACTTTTCTCAGCTTCATCTCTTCACATATAAATACTTGGTGTCAAGGACTCAGCATAATTGTTTTCATTAATCTGTAGACCTTCTATTGCAATCAGCATGATTTTATGTTCATTTCACCAATTTTCCCAGAACTCATGAGAATGTTAAAGCACTCACGTAAGCATCTAGGTGGTTTCCCCCAGTTCCCATTTCTACACGTTATTTTCTTTTCCCCCTCAAGCTTGTACATGGACTGGCATTGATACTCCACCGATGAACCATGAGGATACGCTTGCCATGGGAATGAAGTAATGTCCCCATTTTCAATTGGGGGAGGAGGTCCACATTTTCCTGTAAAATCTAAAACAAATTTTTTTTTAAAAAAGGAACTATTGAGACATCAAGTCAAACTACTGGTTAATTTAAAATAATCCAAAGAAAAATTCTGCATGATATATGATATCAAGAAACTTGAGATTTTGTGATTAAGAAAATGTTTTATGAAAGAAGTTTCATCACATAAACTAAACTACATGTATCAGGTCTTTTTAATGGTTCATTGTATTTACTTGATAGGCAGAGTGACAGAATAGGAGAGGGGAGGGACAGAAGCAGCAGGGAGGGAAGGGCGGAGGAGGGGAGAAAAGCAGGGAGGGGGAAGAGAAAAAAGAGAGAGAGAACGAGAGTGGTTCTAAGGCTGGCAGAGAATTCCATTTGGCTAGGGACTTCAGGACTCATTGACAACATAGCAGTGTGCCCTTTGTGTTCTGTGTTCAACCCTGTGTGTTGGAATGTCGTGGCAGAGTGCCTGGGTTCATGTCCAGGCTCTTCTCCCACTTCTGGATTCCTGCTAATATTCAGCCTAGAAGCAGCAGCTTGATGGCTCAAACATGAGGGTCCCTGCTACCCATTCAGCGGACCTGGATGGAGTGTCAGACTCCTGGATTCAGTGTGGCCCAGCCCCAACCGTGAGTTCTGAGGGATGAGCTAGTTGATCCCTGTACCTCATATTAAACGTAAAATATTAAATTCCTTTTCAAAGGGCCTGGAAAACTTCACAAGTGAAGATACAACACTGAGATGTCAGATGTTGAAACTGATAGCATTTTCAAAAATACAATAGAATTTATAGACATGAACCCAAGAATACGACTTTTTTTAAAAAAATGATTTCCATAGATGGGCATCATAGTAGATTAAACTTTCATGGAAGAATAAATCTATGAACTGGAGGACAAAGCAAAAGAAATTATCCAATATAAAAACCAAAACAAAACCAAAAACCAATTAAATAAATAAGTGAAAACTGAACTTCAGTTACTTTCAAAGAAAATATAGGAAAAACATTAAATAATAAAATGGAAAGAATATATAAATGGAAGCAGAGTGTAAAAGGAAATACAAATTATGAATATTGATACTAAATGCTGATACTAATAATATTAATGATGATGATGGCGGTGCAAATTCCTGGCTTTCCAGATTTGATACTCTAAAAATTCTAGAGCTATTTCTTAGTTCTCACAAATGCATAACAGTATGTAAGATGTTAACTTTATGAAAACTTAAGCAGAGTGTTTTGTGACTTTTTCACAGAAGTAAAACTATTAGCAAATTAAAACTACCAATATTGATAAGTTGAGCACAAGACATACTCTCACATAATCAGAGAATCAAGATGGCAGAGTAGGGTAAGGACACATTTAAACAGATGCAGAGTACTGGCCAGTGTGAAGCAGAGAGGGCACATTCCAGCAAATAGAAGAGGACAGAACGACAGCAGAGGGGTACTTGGAGACTGACAGACATGGGAAAAGAGGGGACACAACAGTGTGGTGTTGCAGTTACTGATACCCTAGTGGCATTCTGCGAGTGGCAATCTGAACTGCAGCAGAAGCTGGAACTCCACCAGCAATCAGGTGCAAAGGGGCATTCACCGCGAGCTCAGGAGGTGAACCCAGACAAAGAACTGCCCTTCCTATGTATCTGTGTGATTTGACAAGGAGCAGAGACAGAGTGGCAGAGCCCAGATGGGTGAGGCAAGAGCAGGATGGATTTCACAGCCTAGTCTGCCCCTTAGAGCTGAATCAAGTGCCATTTTGTATAGGAAGGCAAAGGCAATGGGAACGGAATGCACAAGCACTGAGCCAGGAATAAACTCATTTCTGTCTCAATGAACTGCAACAATGTGGCATTCTACAGGTTCCATCCAAAACAGGTTCAGGTAGCCCTCAGGCCTCATGGCCAGCAGATCAAGAACTATAGTAGTTCATGTGTTATTTTGCACAGTGTGGAAAAACTGCAGGGACTGCAGGGAATAAATTGAGCTGTGCATGCACTGAGCAAGGAGCAAACTCACTGAGCTCAGTGCCTTGCACTGGTTCCAAGGGGAAAATACTACTGACTTTGCAATTGTATGGGGCCAAAATAGGTCTGTGTGGTCCTCAAGTCTAATGGTCAACAGTTTCTGGCAAGATCAACAACATCAACAATCTAGCTATTTTGGACACCTGGTGTCTGCCTAATCCTAGGACCTGCTCCAACCAGAAGTGGGAGAAAGGTTGTACAGACAATGGTGTAGCCTCAGCATAACACAGGAAGTAGAAAGTGGCGAGCCAGGAGCTGGGGCTACAGAGATGATGGTAAGAGTCTAACATAAGAACCCAGACCAGCAACTTCTTGGAGGGAGTGGTGCAAGTGACTGCGAACAAAGAGAAACTTGCCCCAAGGAGAAGTTCTAGTAAACAGAAGTACAGTGACCTAGAGAAAAGACAGAGGCACATGAATGTTACTGAAAACTCCCTTGCAAAACAGCAAAAGCTTTGCCAAACTCAGAGTTAACTGAGGAATACATCAAGAAAATGGAGGAAAAGGAATTCAAAACACTAAAGCTTCTTACCAACAATGAGAAGCATGTAAAGTAGGCTTTCAAATAATTTAAGGAATATGTCATACTGGAAATGAGTCAAATGAAAGCCAATGTATCAGAAATTAAGTATATAGTGGAGCAAATTAAAAGTACAATGGGGAGTTTTCAGAATAGAATGAATGAAGCAAGAGCCTCAGAATCAGAAGATATTTTCCTGTCACCAGGGAGAAACAAACAAAAAACTGGAAGCAGAGCTGAATCAAGCAAAAAAACAGTATTCAAGAATTGAAAGACTCTATTAAACAGCCAAATGTTAGAGTTAGGGAGTCCCTGAAGGTGAAGAAAGAGAAGCTAGGTTTAAAAATGTATTTAATGAGATAATAAGGAGAAATTTCTCTAATCTAGAGAAAGAGTTAGGAAATAACATCAAGGAGGGGCACAGAACTCCCAACAGGGTTGATCAGAAGTGATCTTTACCATGAGACATGATCATCAAGCTATCTTCAATGGAACATAAGCAAAAGGTCCTTAAATATGCACGTGGAAAAAATCAACTGACATATAAGGAATTAAAATTCAATTCACAGCTGACCTCTCAGATGAAACCATACAGGCCTGTAGAGAATGGAGTGACATATTCCAGATTTTAAAAGCAAAAATTGTCAGTCCAGGATAATGTATCCAGCATAGCTTTCCTTTGCCTTTGGAAATGAAATAAAATTCTTCCACAGTAAAGAAAAGTTAAAAGAATATGCCTCTTCCAAACCTGCCCTACAAATGATATTCTATCAAGATATTCTCTTGATAGAGAAGAGGGATAGCACCCACAAAAACCAATGGCAAATGCGAAGAACATCCCGGTAAAATAACAACAAAAGATTAAATCAATTAACAACCCATTCCTAAAATGACAGGACCAAATAACCACCCATTCATATTAACCCTGCATGTAAATGGCTTAAACTCATCAATCAAAAATCATAGATTAGTAGACTAGATTAAAAAAAACAAATCCCATCTATTTGTTGCCTACAGGAGACATCTCTCACCAACAAAAATCAATGAAAACTGTATCTCATGGGGTTTTTTTAGTTTCATTTCTCAAAAATGCTCTCCCATTAAATTTTCAGGGACTCATAGATCATACAGTAGCATCATTTTCTTCAAGATGTTTCTTGATTTTCTTTTTCATTTCTTCAGTGACACATTAGTCAATCAGTACCATGTTGTTTAACCTCATGATATTCTTAATTTCTTTTTTTCTTCCTGTTGTTGAAGTTACGTTGTGGTTTTTCATTTAAGGGATGTACATTAACTGTATAATGGAGAGTTCATATCCAGTAGCATGTTATTTAACTTCATGGCATTGTAAATTTCTATTTTCCTTCCTGTTATTGATTTTGTATGCTCAAATCATATCCAGATGTAAGGATACAATGCAGTATTCATCTCTACTTCCAGCTGACGGATGGATTCCCAATGAAACTGTTAACTGTACCTTGACAATATGCTGGACTCTTTGCCAATACCCATGCCCACAATGATGAACATATGGCTGTTTATGAAGAACTATACTATAATATAATATAGGGGAATTCAGTGAGGGTGGGGGAGGGAATTTAAGGAACGGGTAAGGGAAATCCCAAGAACTATGAAACTGTATCATACTGTATCATAAAGTAATAATAATAATAACATACTACCACATGCTCAAGAAACTGAGTGAATTCCAAATAGAAAAAACTAAGTGATATTTGTGACAAAATGTGTCATAGTGGAAGGACTGGCTGATCTGAGAACCAGGAGAAGGTGTAGGAGGGGCCAGATCAGGCCACAAAGCTAGCCAGGGGCAATGTGGTAGTGGATGCTGAGGTAGGCAAGCCACGTCAACCTGGGTTTAGTGGGCGCTGGGTGTCTGAGCCCCAGGATTGGGATCACCAGGCTTGGGTCCTTGGGCCTGAATGCCAGGTGGGTGCTGTGTTCATGAGCCCTAATGGTGGGGGATCTGGTGGGGCTCAGGTCACCAGACCTGGGTCCAAAGGGCCTGCCTGTGAGGTGGTTTCTGTGTTTGTGAGTGCTGAGGGAGGGAGATCCAGTGGGACTCAGGTTACTTGGTCCAAGTCCTGGTCCTTTGGCCTGCCAGAGCAGTGGTGCTGGGTTCATGAGCCCTGGCAGCAGGGAATCCAGCAGAGCTGATGCCACCTGAACCTGGTCCTTGGACCTGCCCACAGTTGAAAAAGGCATAGTAGTGGAGGCAGACCCTGATGTACATGCAGAATATGGCAGCCCATTTGATACTGTCGCAGAAGAAAGAAAACACTGCAAATTGGACAACTACCCCAGCAAACAACGGCCACAAAAACCTGGGTGAATGGAGGCAGGGCTCGACTCTGGCAGCTAATGATTTGGGAGGGTTGCCTCATCCTTGGATTGGTGAAATCAAGAGCATTTCAGAACTCCAAAGCACTTGGTCAGAATCCTCAGATTATGCAGTATAGCAGGTCCCTGGGTTGGCATCAGGTGGTAGTTCCCCATATCTGGGTACTGGGATATTTGGGAGGCTGGATGTGGCTTCCCGCTTTATCTCTCCCCATCCCCCAGGGTCAAGAAAAAAATGGAGAATTAGGAAACAATGATTTCACCCACTTTTCCTAACCCTCAATTCTTCCTTCCCTGGTGAAGCATGTTATCATCATCAAACAAAATAAATTTAATTTAAAAAGAAAGAAAAGTGGAAATAGTGTCTAGAAGCTATATATAACTTATCAATCACCATGGAAGCCACAAAGCATGTTTTTTCTAGTGCTAAAGGAACTGAGCTGTCAACCCCAAGTTCTATATGCAAGTACATCATTCTCCAGAAAAAGATGGAAAGGCATAAAGACAAAAGACATCCTCAAGCAAATAAAAGCTAAGATAATTTGTATCCAGAACACTATTTTTAAATAACAACCAAAGAAACCCTTAGAGTTGAGACTACATTTGAAAGATACTTCAGGAGGGAGCAAGAAGGAGTTGGATGGGAAAAAAAGAGGGGTAAAGATTGAATTGTCATTTTCCTTATGGACTCATTAAATTACGTTTGGTGTTTGAAGCAAAATTATATCATGCTCTATATTGCTCAACACATGTAATAGAAACACTAAAGTCGTTTGCAGTTCACATGTGGAAAGGTTAGTAGATCTAAATGGAAGTCAGATTTCCATACTACAACTTGCCTGTACTACATAAACATTAACAGGGAATAAGGTACTTACAAATGCAATATTTAGAGCAGTAATTTAAAACTGGGGTAGAAACACACTTCTGAAAACACTACAGATACTCAGACTTTTTAAAAATCTTTCCTCACAGTGAAGTGAATTAACAGGTAAGAGAACCATGAAACAGAGGAAATACACACTAACAAATAGGATGGCAGATAAGCCTCAGATGTGAGTAATTATTTTATGTGTAAATAATCTCAATGTATTTGTTAAAAACACAAACGATCAGAGATAGGTTTTTAAAGAAGACCTAACTGCATGTCAGCTGTGTAAAATCACTGTCAATGAAAGCATAGATAAATTAAAAGAAAATGATTCAGAAAATTTCAGGCAGAAAATTGTTTTTAAATGGAAGTGGGTGACAATATGTTTATTGTGGGTTTCTTATTTCTGAAATTTTAAATATATGAGTGTCCCATGAAAACATACTTTTTAGAAGTAAAGTAATTTATTTGATAGTTTTATAATCATCTCTCTTCTTAATACTGTTTACTTAACTAATTTGAAAGACACAGAAACAGAGAGAGAGAGAGAGAGAGAGAGAGAGAGAGACAGATTGTTCATTTCTTGCCTTACTCCCTGGAAGGCCACAACATCAAGGGCTGGGCCAGGCTTCAGCAGGCACTAGGAGTTTATCCTGTTTCTCCCAATGCGTGCAGGCACAAAGCACTTTCCCTGGTGAGTCGATGGGGAGCTGGACTCGAAGCAGAATATCTAACACTCAAAAAGGTGCCGAATGGGATGCCAGCACTGCAAGCGATAACTCTATTTGCTAAGCCACAGCTCTGACTCTAAGTTACTTATGTTCAACTACAAATGATATGTGGAAATGCCCATGTTTGTAACATATTCTGTGATTATTCACAACAGCCTACGCCTCATACCATGGTGGATATCTGCTAGGCCTGTAGAGTGGACATAATCTGTATTTTGTGAATATACTCCCCAGGTAACAACTGAGCATTACTACATTTAAGGAAAGGAATTTTCCCAGATACCATGTGCCTTTAAACTAATTGAAAGTTTCATGGAAAAGCATGTCATATTTCTTGATTCTATTCATGAGAAAAGAATTTAATTCCTTTTATTTTATTCAATCACTTTATTGATTGCAAAAGAACTGCTCCACTTTATTTATATCAGCATTTTTATTCCTACTGCATTCTCTTGCACATTTGGAGAAATATGGTACTGTACCTTTGCATTGAGGTGCTTCTGTCCAGGCTCCATTGTGACACATGACTTCTGCTTCTCCAAATATTTCAAAAGGACTATTACATTCATAACGTACTTTATGCCCAGACAGGTACCTTGCCATCTTAGGGGATATTATAATAGCATTTTCTACAGTGGGTGGATTCACACATGAAACATCTAGAAAAACAGGGAAAAAAGGGATCTCATCTCAGTTTAGCCTTTATGTTTAATAGCCCATCAAGGCATAAGCAACCATGGTTCAAAGGGATATTTAAAATCAGCAGGTAATCTGTTATGAAACATTGTGTTTGTGTCCATTCATACACTGTTTGTCCAAGGTAAGACTGCAATTTTTGGTAGATTTTAAAGTGTACCTCATTAAATAACTTCTCCTTTTCTCCTTCTAAAAGTGCAAGTATCTTCCTCCCTTGGTAGTCAGTGTATATTTCTTTATTTTTTTGGTGCAGATTTATTTATGCGTTTGAATGGCAGAATGACAGTGACACACTGGGGTGAGAAAGAGGGAGAGAGGAGTGTGAAAGTGGGAGAAAGAGGGGAAAAGAAATAGCTCATTCTATCACTGCTTTGCTATTAAGATAGCTACAAATCGGGGACTGGGCCAGGATAAAATAAACAGCTTAAAATAACATATTAGATATTTTATGAGCAAACAGAAAAAAGGAGTTCCAAGGCTCCAATCATGAAGTAATTTTAGAAAAACGCAAATGCTGGTTGTATTGACTTTGTCAGCGCACATCGTAAACACACATTGAATTGTCACGCTGTAGTCCTCACATACATATGCTAATTACTAATTGAAAAGTTTACACTCAGTTTTGTGGCCTGGAAAAGTCATAGAGGACAGCCCAAGGCTTTGCGACCCTGCGCTTGTGTGGGAGACTCAGAAGAAGCCCCTGCCTCCCGGTTTCTGATCGGTTCAGCTCTGGCTTTTGCGGCCACTTGGGGAGTGATTCAGTGCACATAAAATCTTCTTCTCTGTCTATCCCCCTATCCATATATCTCACTTTCTAATAGTGAATAAAAGAGTTAACTTCTGGGTACTTATCAATGAAATTTATTAAGAGAAATATTTCTGTAGAAAAAAACATATTCAGTATAAGCATACTTACAATTTTGCAATAAGGTAGAAAGTTTCTATTAGTAATATATATATTAAAACAAAGAAAAATACAAACCACAGGAAACAACATATAGCAATACATACAATTGAAAGAAGATTAACATTCACAATGACCAAGTTTCTTAAACATTAAAACCCTTAACCATGTAAATTTAGAAAATCATCAAACTTGCTCCCATAGATTAGATTAACTTTCATTGACATTGTCATCTTCAACTCAAGTAGAAAGAATTACACATTCACACTGCAAAGGTATAACACTTTAGAACCATTCTTTCTGTAAATAGTAACCTGGGATATCCCTCAACCATTATCAAGAACAACAAGGGAGCCTGGTGTGATAGTGTGATGGTTAAAGTCCTTGGCTTGCATGCGCTGGGATCCCATATGGCTGCCAGTTCTAATCCCGGTGGCCCTGCTTCCCATCCAGCTCCACACTTGTGGTCTGGGAAAGCAGTCAAGGACGGCCCAAAGCCTTGAGACCCTACACACACGGGAGACCTGCAGAAGGTTTCTGGCTCCATGCTTCAGATCGGCACAGCACCAGCCATTGCGCTCACTTGGGGAGTGAATCATCAGACAAAATATCTTCCTCTCTGTCTCTCCTCCTCTCTGTATACCTGCCTTTGCAATAAAAATGAATAAATCTTAAAAAAAAAAAAAAGGAAGAAGAACAGCAAGGAAATGCAGACAGGCACATGTACTGGTACAGCCATTATGGGAGGCAGGATAGGGCAGAATGTGCATCATGTCCCAGAAAAACTCATTCTGGTTATGTATGCTGGAGAAATACTACTGGGAATAATACTTAAATGCATGAATGTTATTTTTTGCCATTATTGTGTAATTTTCTATTACAGATTTAAAATCCATGTTCATTTTGAGTCAACTGATTGATCATTAATGTATTTTTCATTATCTATTTTTATTGGAAAGTTAGAGTTGCCCAGAGAATTAGAGAAGAGGACAAACATTAGCCTGTTGATTCACGCACAAGGTGGCCGCAGTGGCTGCAGCTAATCCATTCAAAGCCAGCAGCCAGGAGCTTCTTCTGGGTCTCCCACATGGGTGCAGGGACCCAAGGTTTGGGGCCATCCCCTATGGCTTTCCCAGCCCACAAGCAGAGAGCTGGATAGGCACTAAAGCAGCCTGGGCATGAACTGGTGCCCATGTAAGTTTGTGCCACGTGCAAGGTGAGGACTTAAGCACCAGGGTACCATGCGCGCCGAAACATACATGTTTTCTGAAACTATTCGTTTTATGTATCTGAAAGCCAAAATTAGACTCTCTGAGAAAGAGAGTAAGAGTATGAGAGCCAACAAGCCAGACAGTGACATACAAGAGAGAGATACCAAGAAAGCGAGAGAGCTCTTTCCCTCCCCTGGTTCATCCTCACATGGTTTATAATGATTGAGGATGGGCCAACCCATAGCCAGGAACCACAAAATTTTTTTAGGTTTTCCACAGGGGCTTAAAGGGCCCGGGAACTCAGAATGTCTGCTGTACTTTCCCGAGCATATTACCATGGGTTAGACCGGAAGTGAAAGAACCAAGTCCCAATCACATCTCGATGCAGATGATAGCATCAAGGTGATGCTACCATGCCAAGGCAAACTACCTTGCTGCAACTGCAGCCCAGAAGCGCACTTTATATGTAACATTATCCAAAGTCTTTTAATGCATTCTCAGTTAAATCCATGTACTTATTCTACCTAATAAGCAGACTTGTATAACCACTAAAAAATACCTGAAAATCAAATCAGGAAGGTGATGAAACCATTGACCAGCTAATGGAGATCATTTTCAGGAAATGACTAACATACTGGGGTCTTAGAACAGTTTACTTAGGGCCCTGCATGATGGCTCAATGGCTAAGTTCTCACCTTGTAAGTGCCTGGTTCCCACATGGGTGCCAGTTCATGTCCTGATCACTCCACAACCCATCCAGCTCCCTGCATGTGGCATGGGAAAAAAATAGAGAGTGGCCCAAAACTGCAGAACCTGTACACACATGGAAGGTCTGGAAGAAGCTCCTGGGTCCTGGCTTTGTGTTGGCTCAGCTAAATCCATTGTGGCAAATTGGAGAGTGATTCAGTGGGTAGAAGAACTATCTACAACTGCTCCTCTCCTTAAATCTAGTCTGTCTTTCCAATTAAAAAGAAGTCAGTCTTTAAGAAAGAAAAAGTTTACTTACTGGCACGAATGCATTTGGGGTGAGGGGACCAGCCATCCTCTGTACATGTAATGTTGGTCTGCCCATTTGGAAGACTATATCCTGGATAGCACTCAACATTCACAGATTGATGTTGAAAATATGTTCTTTCTCTAGATGGATCTTTTCCATTTTCCACATTTTTGAAAGTACATTTTCCTGAGAGTCACATTTCAAAATAAGAATATTAATTAGGTCAAAATGTTTTTATTATATTGAAATGAGAAATCACAAGCAGCCAAAAATCATGTGTGATTAACAAAAAGTAAAATTGCTACCCAATGTTTAAGAGAAGACCAATATTCCACTTTATGTATCATTAGCTTTTATATTACAATATGCATAAAAGATACTGAAATTCTTGTAAAACCCTTGTAATATTTTTCAGAACGTTTCCAAAACATAAAAAACCTGCTAAAATTTTTCTTGTAGTTTACTCTCTATTTTTTTTACTATTTATCAGTCCACTTAATTGGGAACATGACAGAGAAAGAAAGAGGAGTGAGAGAGAGAGAAGCAGGTTGGAGATTTATCCATGGCTCACTCTTCAAATACTTGCAACAGCTGAGAATGAGCAAGAATGAATTCAGGAGCTGGAAACCCAATACAAATCTGCCACAGGGGTGAAATGGGCCCAGCTACTTGAGCCATTCACCCCTGTCTCCAGAGATGCACATGAACAGGAAGCTGGAACTATGAACAGAACCAGGGCTCCAAGTGGACACTGAATCAGGAAGCCGGTGACCCACTGGTGCCTTCACCGTGAGACAAAGGCCACCTTATTTAGTATTATTTTACACACATAAGACTTCGTTGCAATCATGTATGTGCTCTTCTTTCTGCACTCTGCAGTATTCACACACACAGAACAGGTAAGACATGTACTTACTGAGGCATGGCACTTGTGGTATCCATCCATCTTTGGTGCAATAAAGGTAATCCCAGTATGAATCTGAAGCAGTCACAAAGTTGTTGTCACAGTAATAGCTATAACGCTGTCCTATGGATACTGGGAAGTATGGTTTAAATCTCGTTTCATAATATAGACGACCATGATTTATGTGTGGAAAATCACAAGGTTTCACTTGCAATGAGAAACACAAAGACAGCAGATATTAGCTTTTACCTTATGGAACAATCATAACAGAGATGAATCTGTTGATCAACCTGTTATATTCTCTTACTAGCACAATTACATACACATGCATTAAGGTTTCTAGGACCAGCCAGGTCACAGAATTCAGATGCCTGAGGTATGTGAACGGTCTCTATCAATGAAGGTGTAACTGTGACTTTTTGATCTCATGACATGGAAATTTGTAAAAATTATTCAGAACAAATGGGTACAGACAGAAACAATACCATTGCCTTGAGTACATATGAGATTTTCTTCGTTGTCTTTTTAGATATGTTTAAGAATCTTTGTTAAGAGATGTGTGTGTGTGTATCTTACCTGTTAGTTCCTATCTTATTATTGTTTTCTGTTCAGTTGTCATCAGAAATCTGGACCCTGTCTTTTCTCAGAAAAATTCAATGTACAGATAGCATTTTGTATTGACTTCACTCTTTCAATTTTCTGTTTTTTTCAGAGTTTGTAATGATCAGGAAAAACACACAAGAAATTTCCCTTGGTCATGATACATAACATATCAACCTTATAAACAGAGCAAACATTGTGTTAAGAAGGAAGTTTTGGGGCCAGTGTTCTTACATAACAGTAAGGCTCTGCCTTCAGCACCAGCATCCTCTATTGGTGTTTGAGTCATGACCACTCCTCTGTTTGTGATCCTGGTCCCTACTAGTGCACCTAGGAGAAGGGTGGAGGATGGCCCAAGTTCATGGGTTCCTGCCCACTCAACTGGCAGGTCTGGAGGCAGCTCCTGAACTTTGACTTGCATCTGTTCCAGCTCTGCCCTTTGTGGCAATTTGGTGAATGAATCAGAAACATCTTTCCCACACTCTTGGTCTCTACATCTCTCTCTCTCTCTCTCTAACACTGCCTTTCAAATGAATATATAAATGTTTATTAAAAGAAGAAAGTTTCAGAAATTAGTCCCTATATCAAAACGGAGACAGGAATCATATAAATAATTTTACAGGACACCTCAAAGACCGAGAGAAAAAAGGACAACAAAAATTCAAAATTAAGAGGAGGAAATAAATTAAAAATTGAGAATATTTTTTTAAGAAAAGATATATTGTACAAAATATTAGTAAAATGAGATATGGTTTTTTTGAAACGGGTAGAACTGCCAAAACAATGACAAATGTTACCAAAAAAGAAAGGAAGGTTCAAACTAGTAAAATCAGAAATGAAAAATAAAACCAATACTACAAAAGTACAACTAATCTCAACTCAACTTAATCTACTCAAAGTAACAGAAAGTTAGAGAAGCCTTCAAAATTCATTCCATTTGGTGAACATTATCTTAATTCCAAGTAAAAGATACAACAAAAAATGAGCTATACACCTGTACCCCTAATGAAAACAGATTTAAAATCCCACAGCAATGTAGTAGCAAATGGAATCCAATAAAACATCAAAGTAATCATCTACTAAAACAATTATCAGTTGTGACAGGCACAGTTCAAAATCAGTAAAAATGGCATATGATATCAACAAAATAAAAGACAAAATCATATGATTATCTTAATAGAGGCAGAGAAAGCATCTGATTAAATGCTTCCATGGTATAAACCATGATATTAAGGAACATATTTCAACAAATTCAATGATTATGACAAATCACAATCAGAATCAGTCAATAAACTGCAGAAAAGCAGGAAGAATTCCCACTATGATCCAGAATCAGACAATCATCAAGATTTTACCACCAATATTTAGTATATTTCTGGGATTTTAACCAGAACGAGTGGAATACAAAATGGGAAGGAAATGTCAAATTATACCTGTTTACAGATGATTTAATCCTTCTGACAGGAAAACCAAACTACTCCACTAGTAGAAACGATTAAAACCCATAAGAGAGTTTAGCAAAGTTTCAGGATATAAAAATCAATGCACAAAAATCACCAGCAGTTTTATATGCACAATTATGCTTATGCTAAGAAATAACTTGCAAGACAATTCTGATTTACAACAGTTACCAAAAATCTTATATGCTCTTGGACAAATTTAACCAGGATGATTACAATGAGAACTATACAAAATTAATGGAATAAATAGAAGACACACACACATAGACGGAAAAAAGATTTCACATTAATGAATTGGCAGAATTAATGTTTTCAAAATATCCATATTTCTTGCAGTGTTTCATAGATTCAATTCAATCAGAATCAAAGGGCCAAGGACATTCTTCAGAGAACTAGAAAAAGAAATCTAAAGTTCAGGGCTCAGCGGTGGCCTAGCTGCTAAAGTGCTTGACTTGAACTTGCCTGGAACCCATAAGGGTTCTGGTTCTAATCCCGGAAGCTCCATTTCCCATCCAGCTCCCTGCCTGTGGGTTGGGAGAGCAGTTGAGGATGTGCCAGAGCCTTAGGACCCTGCCCCCACGTGGGAGACCAGGAGGAAGTTCCTGGCTCCTGGCTTTGAATCAGCGCAGCACCGGCCATTGCAATCACTTGGGGAATGAATCATCGGGCAGAAGATCTTCCTCTCTGTCTGCCCTCCTCTCTGTATATTTGACTTTGCATTAACAATAAATAAATATGAAAAAAGGAAATCTAAAATTCATAGGGAAACACAAAAGACCCAGAAAGGCCAAAGCAATCTTAAATAAAAGAAATAAAGTGGAGGCATTATAACATCAGATGTCAAGACATATCACAGTGCAGTTATAATCAAAACAGGCTGATAGGAGCGCAAAATAGCTATATGGACAATGGGTTATAGCAGAAACCTCAGAAATTAATGTACACATCTACAACCCACTACTCCTTGAGAAATGAGCTTTACATACTCCCTGGATAGACAATATCCTCTTCCACAAGTATGCTGTGAATATTGGGCTTCCACATAGAGAGGTTTGAAACAAGATCTTAATACCTCACACAAAAATCAACTCACAATGAATCCAAGACCTAGACCTTAGTCCTGAATTCACCGAATTTCTAGAGGAATAAAAAAAAAAAAAATTGGAGGGATTTCTACAAAATATTGGCCTAAGCAAAGTCGTCTTAGATAAGACACCCATAAGTACAAACAAAACAAACAAACAAAATAGACAAGATCATTTAGATCAAGATAAGAAAATGCTGCATAACAAAGGAAAAAATCCACAGAGCAAAGAGGCAACTGACACAATGGAAGCAAGTACTGGCAAAGTATAATTGATAACAAACAATCCAGTTAAGGAATGGTCAAAGAAAATGAACAGACACTTTTCAAAGCATGAAATACACATGGCCAACCGGATAAATCAGACAACGCTCAGGATCACTAGCCATTAGGAAACTCAAACCAAAACCACAGGGAAGTAATATGTCACCACACTTAGAGTGGCTATTTTTCCAAAAATGAAAAGCATAACAAATTCTAGTGAGGAAATAGGACACCCTAATCCATTATTGGTGGAAGTGTAATCTGGTACAACCATTATGGAAGACAGTCTAGAGTGCTCAGGAAACTGGAATTAGATCTATCACAGACAGAACTCATCTACCCCACTCCTGGAACTATGAAAGTGTTACACGACTCTCACATTTCTGGCACTTTAGTTCACAATAGCTGAGACATGGAATCAACTTGTGTGGTGTCTATCATCCTTTGCATAAAGAAATGTAGAATATATACAACCAGAATATTAGTTAATTATTAGTAAAAAAGAAAGAAAGACAGAGAGAGAGAGAAAGAAAGAAAGAAAGAAAGAAAGAAAGAAAGAAAGAAAGAAAGAAAGAAAGAAAGAAAGAAAGAAAGATCCTGTCTTTCGTAGCAAAATGGATGCAACTGGACATCATTATGCTAAATGAAGCACACCCAATGAAAAATGACAGATATCACACATTTTCTTCAATTGGTGCTTTGTATTCTATTGACAGTATACAGAGAATAAGAATTGTGTGAACATCAAAGCTTTTAGTAGGTAGTTATAACAATTGCTTTGCTGAATCAAACCATTTAAAGCACAAAGTGCTCCTTTTAACACATTAAAACAAAGAAATTGGGGGGGAGTATATTAGGACATTTAGGTTACTTGTAATATTTCATTCTTAATTTGCATATTTGAGCAAATGATAAACATTGTAAGGGAACTTACAGCTGCATCTTGGACGAGGCACCCAGCCTGCACGTGTGCATATTGCTCTAGTTCCTCGAGTGGAAGGATAAAAACCTTCTTTACACTCATAAGTGATTTCATCTCCAGTTCTGTGTTCAATCCTTTCAGGTGAGTAGGAGCCATTTGGAATATGAGGGACATCACATCCTTCATCTGAAAACAAAAGGAGTATGTGAAGAATGTAGAAATCAATGTCAGACAAATCAATCAACTACACAAAAATTTAAAAGCTGATGTTATTTAAATTGGCACATCACAAATTGACATGTAAATGTGTATATCTTCATATTCACCCGACATTATCACTCAAAATTTCCTTCACCATGTTTGTCTCCACATGTATCTGTGCCTCCTGGATTCCTAATCTTTCTCCAAAGCCAACACGGACGTCAGGATGTTTCCACCTGCTGTGACTCAAAACATATAATGTCAACTCTTCCTTCTGCTTCCTTCTCCCCCTTGGTTTCTGCTGTTGTCACTAGTAATTGGGTTATTTGAAAGTATGTTGAGAGATGTTCAAAAATATATAGAGATCATAGGCATACATCCGCTCAGAAAGCGAGTGATAAAGACGAACATTAGTAGCTGTTTGTACGTGCATGTGAATACATCTACAAGTCTATAGAACACTTTTGGAAAGAGTCTTATAGACAGTGTAATATAGAATGTTCAGAGTAATAACTATTATATAATTATTTTGGCACATTTTTAGAAAGGTACATTACAGATACTGAGAAAATGTTGATTTTCCTATTTTATTAGAAAAGAAATTTTGACTAGTAGCTTGCATTAAAATGTCCTCAAAAAGCAATAAATACATGAAAAAGAAAATAACATTTAGGTTCTTAAAATAAAAAAAAACAATGCTTGAATTTTTTAAAATCTTGAAGAGAAATACTGCTTTAGAGAAAATGGATGGATTATAAAAATACTTATAATTTTCTATTAAGGTTTAAGAGTTCCATTAACAATATGCATTAAAGCAAAAATACAAACCACAGAAAGGAACACATAGAATTGAAAAAAAGAATAATATGTACAATGGTTAAGTTTCTTAAACATCAAAACCCTCAAAAAGACAAATTTAGGAAATCAACAGACTCAATTCCATAGTTTTCATTAACTTCCATTGACCGTCTCAATTTAGACTTAAGTAGGAAGAAATGCACATTCACACTATAAAGATACAACTCTTCATAGCCTCTCTTCCTTAAATAGTAACCTGGGACTTCCCTCAGCAATTGGCAAGCACAGTAAGAAATGCAGACAGACATGTGTACTGGTACAGCCGTTACAGGAAACCTTCCAGGGCAGAATGCACATCATGTCACAGAAAAACCCAGCCAGTGATGTATGCTGGAGAAATTGTCCAGGGAAAAGTACTTACATGCATGAATGTTATTTTTGCTATGAATGTATTATTTTTTATTTTGAATTACAATTCTGTGCTCATTTGAAATACATTGAGTGATCTTGAATGTATATATTTTTTGGAAAGATTCATTTTATATATTTGAAAGCCAGAGTTAGAAAGTTAGAGACAGAACGGGATCAATTGCCATCCAGGAACCAAAACTTGTTTAGTTTATCCACAAACGTTAAAGGGCCCAGGAACTCAGACCATCTGCTACTGCTTACTCAAGCACATTTTCATGGGTGGGTTTGGATGTGGAACAGCCAGGACATTAAGGCATATCCATATGCAAATAATAGCATCAAAGCAACCAAGTTTGCCACAATGCCAGCCCCTAAAATACACCTTCTATGTAACAGTAAGAGTTATATTCAAAGCCTTCTAATGCATTGCCAATTTTTGTGTATATATGTGTGTGTGTGTTTGTATATATGTGTATGTATGTTTATATAAAGTTGACAACATATATATACTTGTTCTGCCTGATAAGCAAGTTTTTTTGGAAGCCAGAGTTTAACTTCTTTACTGAGAATGACAGCAAGAGAGCCAGAGAGCAAGAATGACATAGCAGGAGAGAGCTAGAGGGATCTTTTCATTCACTGGTTCAATCCTCACACAGCTTGCACGACTGAGGCTGGGCCAGCCTAAAACCAGGTCATGAAATTCTCTTTAGGTTTAGGGTATCCACAGGGGTTAAAGGGTCCAAGAACTCAGACCATCTGCTGCTGCTTTCTCAAGCACATTATCCTGGGTTGGATTGCAAGTCGAACAGCCAGGACTCCAACCCGCATCTCTATGTGGATGATAGCATCAAAGTGGTGCTACTTTGCCAACACAATCCACTTTGCTACAACACCAGCCCCTGATGTACACTATCTATATAATAGGCAAATATTGTATCCAAAGCCTTCTAATGCATTGTTAAGTGTTGTCTACATAACAATATGCTTGTTCCACCTGATTTGTGTAACAATTAACACCTGAGAAACAAATCAAGAAGATGATATAATCATTGTGCCACCGTTAATGGAGAAGGTGATCAGGACATGGTGAACATACCAGGGTCTCAGGACAGTGTACTTACTGACACGTAGGCATTTAGGAGGAGGGGACCAGCCATTCTCTGTACATGTAATGTTGGTCTGCCCATTTGGAAGACTATATCCTCGATGACAGTCAACATTTACAGATTGATTCTGCCAATATGTTCTTTCCCTAGGTGAATCTTTTCCATTTTCCACAAAATATAAAGTGCATTTTCCTGAGAATCATAAAAAGAAGTTAAGAATACGAGTTTGTTCAAGATCATAAGTTAATATCAATTTTATATAACTGAAAGCAGAAAACATAAGCATATGTGATATGTGATAAGCATATGTGATATTAAAAACTAGACTAGAAGTTCTGCCAAATGTTTAACAGAAAATCAATATTCCATGTTATATATCATTGGCTTTCATAATTACATTATGCATAAAAGATATAGAAATTCTTGCACAAAATATTTGTCTTCTTTTAAAAGATTAATTTGTTTCCATTGGAAATCAGATTTACAGAGAAAAGGGCAGACAGAAAAATTCTCCATTTGCTGGTTCATCACCAATGTGGCTGCAAAAGCTGGAGTTGAGCTGATCTCAAACCAAGAGCCAGGAGCTTCTTCCTGGTCTCCCACACAGGTACAGGGTTCTAAAGCCCTAGCTGTCCCTACTGCTCTCCCAGGCCAAAAGCAAGGAGCTGAATAGGAAGTGGAGCAGCAAAACATGAGCTAGTACCAATATGGGATTCCAACACATGCAGGCGTTAACCCAAGCCACTAACTATGGCTCCAGGCCCATTTGTCATGTATTTATGAAAAGATTCTCATTATAGAGAAAAACTATTAGGAATGGGATTTTTGTAGAATTCTTCCTTTATATTATTTTTTGTATTCATCAATATGTTTATTTATTTGAGAACAAAATAGAGAAAGAACAAAGAGGGAGAGAGAAACAAAGAGGTTGGAGATTTATCCATGGCTCACTCTTCAAATACTTGCAACAGGTGAGAATGAGCAAGAATGAATTCAGGAGCTGGAAACCCAATACAACTCTGCCTCAGGGGTGAAATGGGCCCAGCTACTTGAGCCATGTACCCCTGTCTCCAGAGATGCACATGAACAGGAAGCTGGAACTGTGAACAGAACCAGGACTCCAAGTGGACACTGAATCAGGAAGCCGGTGACCCACTGGTGCCTTCACCGTGAGACAAAGGCCACCTTATTTAGTATTATTTTACACACAAAAGACTTCGTTGCAATCATGTATGTGCTCTTCTTTCTGCACTCTGCAGTATTCACACACACAGAACAGGTAAGACATGTACTTACTGAGGCATGGCACTTGTGGTATCCATCCATCTTTGGTGCAATAAAGGTAATCCCAGTATGAATTTGAAGCAGTCATAAAGTTGTTGTCACAGTAATAGCTATAACGCTGTCCTATGGATGCTGGGAAGTATGATTTATATCTGTCTTCATAATATAGACGACCATGATTTATGTGTGGAAAATCACAAGGTTTCACTTGCAATGAGAAACACAAAGACAGCAGATATTAGCTTTTACCTTATGGAACAATCATAACAGAGATGAATCTGTTGATCAACCTGTTATATTCTCTTACTAGCACAATTACATCCACATGCATTAAGGTTTCTAAAACCAGCCAGGTCACAGCATTCAGATGCCTGAGGTATGTGAAGGGTCTCTGCTAGTGAAACTATAACTGTGTCTTATTGATCACAAGACAGGGAAACGAGCGAGAATTTTTCAGAGCAAATTGGTAAAAACACAATGCCAGTGCCTTGAGCACATATGAGGTTTCCTCATTCGCATTAAGGGTCTGGTTAAGACTGCTTGTAAAGTGATGAAGATTCAGTTCTCAGTCTATGTTCCTACCACTTTTTTTTCTTTTCCATTGTCACCAGAAATCAGGGCCCTCTCTTTTCTCAGAGAAAATCAATGTATCGAAATAGCATTTTATTTGGTTTTGTTTTAAGTATTATGTTTTTCAACTTATTTCAGACAATGTAACAAAACAGAGAAACACCCAAACATTTTTCCCATTACTATAACACACAACATTTCAAAAACTTATGGGACAGAGAAAAAAGAATGTTAGAAAGGAAGTTCAGGCCCTGGTGTTGTTACATACAGGTAAGCCTCTACCTTCAGAACTTGCATCCTGCATGGTGCAGGTTTCAGTCCTGGCTGCTCTGTTTCTGTTCTAGCTCCCTGCTTGTGCACCTGGGAGAAGGGTGGAGGACAGTCCAAGTGTATGAACCTTGCACACTCAGTTGGGAGAAGTGGCGGAATGTTTTAGCCTCTGACTTGGGTCTGGCCCAGCTCTGGTTGTTGTGGCAATTTGTTGAGCATACTGATATGATCTTTCCAACTCTCTTGTTCTCTACGACTCTCTCTCTCTCTCTCTCTCTAGTGTATAAACTCTGCCTTTCAAATAAATAGTATGTTAATTAAAGGAAGAAAGTTTAAGGAAATCTGTGCCTACATAAAAAATGCAAAAAGTATAAAATAATCTTACAAGAAAGCTCAAGGACAAATAACATTCTCAATCAATTAAAAGCCCCAACAAAACATCAACAACAATTTACAACATTATGGCATTAATTGACATGGTATTGATTAACTAATACGTTAATAGGAAAAGGCAGGTTCTTAGCTACATCCTGTGACTTCTTCATACACATTTCAATTTTGGTTTATTTTCAACCGGGTTCTATACACCTCAAAATGGCAATAGATTACTATTCAGCTGTCTCGTGTCTATTTTCACTTTAGTATTTAGCTGTTTATAGTGTTGAAGCATGAACTTGGTTGTTTTTCAGATGGTCTGAACTGGCTTATAACTAGCAAGACATGTGTCATCAGTTTAGGAACAGAACATTTTTTTTTAGTGGTGTGTGCAGAGAAATCTTTAATAACCCAGTGAGGCGTAACTAATCTTTGGTTCCCACCTAGTGAGGTATGCGTGAATACACGCTGACCATTTCCTGTCTGATTCTAAACTTTCCTTGTTGTTATCTGTCCATTCTAGGTTTTTTCTTTGTTTGTATGCATCTTCATTTGTTTTGAGGGGTTACTGGAGCGATCCTAATGGTCACCGCAAGGGAGGGTGGGAATCCAAAGCCAGAGCTAGGCAAGGACCAGAGAAAGCTCGCCTCCCTAGTCCCGAAGGAAGTTTATTATGCTTCTGATTCTGTAGATCGCTCAGGGCTCCTGGCCGTCATTCCAATGACACTGGTTTCTACACAGCAGAGTTTGGACTTCTTCCATCCCCTGTGGAGGCTCCAGATGGGGGTGGGTGACCTCAGAGTTCACAGCCTCTGAAGGCACTCCTCTTCCCCGTGGTCTCCTTAGCAGTTGGGATGTAGTCCTTGGTGTCCATGTTGATAGTCCTTGGTGGGGATCTGTGAGTGTTCAGGGTTGGGATACAAGCCTCCTCCTGTCCACCTGCTCCACTACAGGGTCTCCCCCCTGCTCCATACGCATGACCTCCTGTTAAGAGGCTGTCAGGATCACTCCTGATTCCCCCCTTATGCCTGTGTAGCTTTACTATTGTTTAGTGCCAACTCGAGTCTGTTGTCTATGAGTTACCAGATTTAATCCTGATAGGCTATATTTCAAATACTATACATGCCACATTTGTAGAAATGTTACATAATCATCCATGTTAGGATCATATTATAATTTAGACTAAAAATGTATGGAGGACATTTGGTATTCCTGGAATCCATTCAGATGTCTGTAGCTCACTTCCTTGTCCATTGCTCAAAGCAAACACTGATCGTACCCAGCGTTTTGTTCCTACCATCACCTTGAGCACACATGAGTTTTTCTCATTCTTGTTAAGGGTTGTGTTAAAAACCCTTGTGAAGAGTTTAATTTATGTAACTTACTGTGATGTTTCTTTTTTATTTATCTTTTCAGTTGCCACCAGACATCAGATTCCTGATAAGCAAAAAGTGTGTTAAGAAGTTTAAGGACTGGTGTTGTTACATACACGTATGACCCTGCCTTCAGCACCAGCATGCACTATTGGTGCCTGTTTGAGTCCTGGCTGCTCTGTTTGTGATCCAGCTCCCTATTAGTGCACCCGGCAGGAGAGTGGAAGATATTCCAAGTGCTTGAGCTCCTTGCACTCTCAGCTGTGAGATGTGGGGGAAGTTCCTGGCTTCCTATCCGGGTGCAGCCCGGCTCTGACTGTTGTAGCAATTTGAAGAGTGAAGTAGAGGAAGATCTTCCTCACGCTCTCTTAGTCTCTCTCTCTTTCTCTCTCTCTCTCTCTGACTCTGTCGTTCAAATATATAGATAAATATTAATTAAGAGCGGGAAAGATGGCTGAACAGGGTATGCAAGTGTAGCTGAGCGAGCAGAGAGAACTCGCAGACGAAATTGGGTTGAATCAAGAGTTAAAGAAAGAAAGTCCCTGGGCTGGGTGAACGAAGCTCCCTGGGGACCAACTGAGGGAAAAAAGAAACAACAAGGAGAAATTACTGAAAACATCTGAAGTTGCAGCCAGCCACCCAAGAGGAAGGTGAACACAGGAGAGCAACAGAAAGGCATCTCCACAGACAGACAAAATCTGAGTGAATTCGAAATCGATATCAAGAGAACAGGAACAGGCAGACTCCTGGTGGGAACAGGCACCTTCTGCATGACTATGAAGCCCACGGGCCCCTAATTGATCAAGCCCCAGGACAGGGTGGGCAAGGCCTTGTGGAATGAGCCTCTAGAGAGAGAGCAGCTGTGGAGTGATACAGGTTGAAGGACCAATTCAAAGATCAGAGGGCACCCCACAGCTGGAGGTGTGCCCTAGAACCCCAGAGAGATACCAGAACCACCCAAAAGGGAGACTCTGGATCCCTGTGGGGCAGAATGTAGATTGGGAGCAGCTAAACACATTGCAGTATGTGCCACAGTGAAATCCCAGGGAGCTCAAAACAATGTGCATAATTGTGTTATCCATTTATATGTAAAATATGAATAAATGGATATATTATCATAAATGTAATTAAACATTTTGACAGGTTGATATTTTCATCCTTAGCAATGCTTACTTTTGAAAAAAGGCCTCACTGAGCATGAGAGTGTAGCCTTAAGATCCTCCCTGTGTATATGGCCGGAATTTCTATTTTTATTAATACTTCATTTTGTTTCATTTTATTTTAATATATCAATCAGTGTGAGGAGTGATTCGAACATCCCACCTTGGTCCCCGCGCCCTTTCTTGCTTCCCCTTCCCCACAGCTTGTGAAATTCACCCAGTTCTGCTTATCCACCAATCAGACGTAAGCTGGCGCCTTACCTGAGAATCCGGCTCCCCAGTCTCTCCCAGTGCCTCCCCCAGCCCCTTCCCACCACCCTGCGGCTCAGGTAACCTCAGTCACTGGTCCTTGGGGCACACAGCTCACACAGCCCCGCCCTTCCCTTCCCTCTCTCTTTCCCCTCTTCTCCTGGCTCTCTGTGGCCTCCTCCACCCTGTACCTTATGGTTGGTTACTCTTGTGCTGCCAGTCCCCATCCTGCCACCATGGTAGGAGACATGTCCCTTCTTCTTTCCCTCCCATCTGTCCATGTCCCTGATCCTACCCCATTGGGAAAAAGGACCTCCTAATATCACACCGTGTCTGGGATTTGGGCTAGTGGTAAACTAATCATGAAAAGAGAACTTGGCTGGTGGAATTAGCTGCGTGTAGCAACATTAAGAACTGTAAGTACTTTAAGTGCATTTTAAAGCCTAACAACTGGATTATGTAATAGTGACTACTTTGATCAACATGTGTTACAATTACAAATGTCTGTGTTTACAATTGTATTAAAGAGTGGGTTAAAGTAAACAAATTAAAATACAGTTATCATGTGATGTTAGAATTTTGTTGGACATTAATATATTAGTCATGATTGTTTTAGATCTCTAAAACTAACACATAGGAAATCAGCCAATTAAGACCCCAGCTAGAGATGATATTATTTTAAAGTCCAATCAAAAGACACCAAATAAGGATTACAGCAGCAACAGCAAAGAAAGCATCATAACTTGCTTGAAAAAGATGTCTGATATCGCAACACCTTTCTTGAAAAAAAAAAAAAGAAAGAAAGTCCAGGCCTGTGCTATAATTTAGCTGGTTAAGCCACCACCTTGGGTGCATGCAACCCAAATGGGTGCCCATTGGAGACTGGGCTGCTCCACTTCCAA
The DNA here is from genome assembly GCF_017591425.1 of Ochotona curzoniae. Classification (NCBI taxonomy): domain Eukaryota; kingdom Metazoa; phylum Chordata; class Mammalia; order Lagomorpha; family Ochotonidae; genus Ochotona; species Ochotona curzoniae. The sequence goes on along the minus strand of NW_024466219.1, from coordinate 8,940,156 downwards.
TCTCTGCTAATATACCTGAAAACAGTAGTTTAAGATGGCACAAGTACTCAGAAACCAGAAGTTTCTTTCTGGTCTCCCATGAAGGTGCAGGGTCCTTAAAGGCTTTGTGCCATCTTCTACTGCTTTCCTGGCCACAAGCAGGGAGCTGGACAGAAATGGTGCTGCTGGGACACAAATCAACAAGTACATGGGATGCAAGGAATGCATAAAGGGGAGCATTAGCAATCGGAGTCATTGTGCTGGGTATAGTGTTATTTTATTTACAAGGTTTTTGTTCTTGGGTGACACCTAAATCTTTATGTTACATCTGACGTTATAATGGTACTTAAAATGTTAAGTACACAAATTTTGAAAGTGAAATCTTTTGCAAACATCTTATGTGACATTTCAGGGCTAGGCAAAATTACACTCTCTTTGCCTTAACAATTTGAAGTTTGATATATGTAGATTTTCATAATTTAATTCCTCTCCAAATCACATATGGTGTGTCTTTCATCAATTTTCACCTTTTTTCCATTTTGTTTTCTTCTTACTAAATGTGCATTGGAAGCATTATCATACAGCTGAGTTATATTATGAACCTTCATTCAGACATTCTCATCCAGTTATTTATACACAAACACACACACACACCCCAATCATGCTCCCCCCATCAATACATTTGAAAATGAAGCTGCTTTCAACTCACCTTGTCCAATGACAGCAGGAACACCTAACATGAGCATGACATTGATTAAGGTGAACATGTTGGAAAATCCAGTCATACAAAACTTAAATTCTCTTGCAGGAGTGGGTTGGTGTTGCTTGGAATCCTACTTTCATTAGCAGATGGACCCAAGTTTTGAATGTCAGTGTCCTACCAGGAAACTGGCTAGATGAAGTAATTTTGGTAAATATCAAAGTTCACAGAGTTTACAGGAAATAACAAGAGATTGTCCAATCAATGCCTTTTCATGAATACCTTGAATACATTCTTGATATTTGCTTGATCAAATGATAGCTGCTCAATTTCCATGTTGTGGTCGGCGTCCCTGCATTTGGAGTACACAAGGCTGGATCCCATTGATCTGGGAGAGACCCATGACCTTCTCCCTCACATGGAAGCCAGAGGTTTGAAAAAGGTCCCAGGAGCTGATACCAGTTCTCATTATATTTCAATAGCATCAATGTTCTACTAATGAATTCCTTTTAGAAAGATTCACTAAGTGTTAGATTCTGCCTTTACAGTTTTCACATTTTGTAGATAGTTTTAAAAATCTGTTAAAAATTAACTTTGGCCAAATATACTTTCTGGAATTTTGGAACAAATTGGATTTCAAAATCAAATCGCTCAAATGAGACTTTAATAATGGCAGTGTGAAGGGATTGCTATCTATCTTTTCTTCCTCCAAAATGAAGTGATAATAACTTGATATATTCCCTTTTAAAAAATTTTTTTTATTTATGTTTTTTACAATCGTTACATAATTAGGGTTAAAAGGTTTCATGTGCTACAGGAAGATGGGTAAGACAATTAGTTCTGTATTGTTTCCTTAACATATCTGATGTAAAAGGGAATTTTAAGGGAGAAGCCCCACCCAGTCTCTCACCAGCCCCAGGTCCCTAATGTGGCACATGCTCTGCGGGTCTTGCTAAGTGGTTTTGATAGTTCAACAGTTATGAATTACTGCCAATCTCACCACTCCAAGCATGATGAGGTCGTTGAAGAATCCACTGATTGACATAATCCATCATACAGTCTCCAATTGCCCAGTTTTTCACTGCCAATATATACTGAGGGGGTTGATTTGCTTGTTCTGTCCTCTGTCTTTTCATGGTTAGGGTTCTGAGTCTGGCATTTCAATTGGGGAGATCCCCAAAGAAACTGTCTGAGGTGCTCCCAAACCAGATTCTTGTATGTACTAGCAAATACAAGGCCGGCACTGTCCATTGTCCCGATCAGTTAGTGGTTGCAATTGCTGGGTTGGTTCTGTTTCCATCCCTGTCTTCCACTGGAACCAACGGGTGTTGCAGTCCAGGCTGGTTCTGCCCAGTACATACTCGGCCCTCACACAAACCAGTGTGGGCTGCAGCAGTCCTACTAGTTGGGCACGCAGTAAAGAGGCTGGCCAGTCAGAATTTCAATAGGGAATTTGGGAGTAGGAGACACCAAGAAAATGCCCCTTAAAATGCCCCTTGACACTGACCAACTGGTATCCAGAAGCTTATGGTCACGCAGCAGGCTGTGTCCAGATAGACAAACCAGGGAGCCCTGTGAGCGGCTAGTCCTTCACTAAAGCTGGGAGGGAAGTGTCAGTGTTCTTAGTTGAAAGGCATTTCTCCAGTCACTCGCAGGCAATGGTCAAACATAAGAATCTCATTGGCTCAACCTCTGAGATGTCAACCAGGCAGTGATGCGTTGACTAATAAGCTATGCTGACTGAGAAAGCTTCCAATGTAGAAGTCTCCATATACACAGGGGACAGTCAGGAAATAAGAAGTTGAAGCTTTCACAAGCATTGGAAAGTAAATTCAAGTAAGCAAGTTTGTGTAAAGCATAATTTTGAAAATCAGAGCAAGTCTTTAGTTGGCTGTGTATGTGCCCAAATTCAATATTGGACTATTAGGATTCAATTCCCAGCTCTGGTTCTCGACTCCACTTTCCACCTTTTCAGATCATGGGAGACAGCATGGATGACTCATTAATAGAATTTCTGCCAGTCATGTGGGTGACCTCGATTCAGTTCCCACATCTGACCTTCACCCTGGCATAGACTCAAAAACTGTGGGCATTTGAGAAATAGACCAGACAATGAAAATCCTCTCTCCCTGTTTCTCCCGCTGTTTCTTTTCAAAGAGCAAAGTAAAAAATATTACCGGAGAAAAGAACTGTTAGTAGACATCCATTTTGTGTTCAACCATGTGTGTTCTCACAAGTTTATTAAAAGCATTTTTCTGGTTCACAGTGTCCTACCTAGACCCATTATTCCAAACTCTCTCAGAAAGTCTCATTGGATATTGGCTAGCGGAGTAAAATGTCACTTCTTGGATACGTTCATTTCAGATAATCTTACATACTTGAATTGACATAAATTGCACATCAGCAAATTGGTGAAATTTCAACTCATACATTACTAACTTCCATTAATTAATTAAAGTGATTTAAATCAGCTTTGTAAGTTTAGTTATCCAAAATGCTAATATATGACAATTAATCATTAGATGTTAGCTTGTACAGTGATCTGTTAATTATGAATAAGCCTGAATTATTTTAATGTATGATTCCAGTATGATTTTTAAGATTTATGATTATTCCTCAATTTTTTGATTAAATGGGCATATCAAAAACCTTCCTAGCATTTGGTAGCTTCTATTAGAAGCTTCAGGATTCATAGAAGAATCCTGACATTGATATTTTTAACTAAACAGAATATGTCCGTTGATAATAACTGGGAAGTATTTTTTACTTTCCCATAGAATAAGAAGATCTAATTTGATACTCTGTATATAGAAAACATCAACATTTCATGTAATATTTGATGTGTTTTCTTTCACATTTGTTGAAATAATGTAAAATTCAAGGAAGTTCATGCTTTCAATTTTCACTTAGTCACATGGCTCTGAAGTTACAAGAGTTTTGTTCCATTCTTTTCCACTGCTAAAAATCTCTTTACCTTCCACTTGCTCACATTTTGAAAGCTCCTTCCTTCAGAAACGCATTCAGTGATGTTCAGCCAATATTCATTCAGACCATAACCAGCAGGCCTTAAAAAGTTCATGAAAAGGGCCCAGTTTGGTAGCCGAGTGGCTAAAGTCCTCACTTGCACATGCCAGGATCCCATATTGGTGTCGGTTCATGTCCTTACAGCACAGCTTCCCATCCAGTTCCTTGCTTGGGCATGGTTCCAGAGACCAGCTCAGGCTGACTCGAGAACTTGCAAAGGACGCATGGATCAAAGAGAAGATAGAGGAGAGACACCATGGGCCACCATGACATGATGCTCATAATGGACAACTCAGAAAAGTTGCCCTCCTTATTTATACATAAACTATCACAAGATTTTGCACAACATTCAATTCTTTCATTTTTATTTCATTATATAAGAATGACTACAAGAAAAATCCAAAAGAACATTATTGTTATTTTACTTCAGAGAGAATATTTTCAGTAAGCCATTGCTCGTTCAATACTTCAGTCACCCAGCTGAAGTCAGGAACTCCACAGTTGGCAGAACATGTGGTTACATAGTGAGAGGTGGTTTCCTTATATCCAAAATCAATTTTCACTAAACCTATTGTAGTATTACTAAAAATCTTAAGAATATAAGATTAAAAGGAAATCCTATGAATGAGAGAAACTTATAAAGGTAAATATCGTAGATTCATTACTAAATTATAATCAATCATATGCTAATTGCTATCACTTTAACCTAGTAGTGATTCAATCATTCTTTGTTTTTGTCTTGTTGGTGGTTGTTATTGTTGTTGTTGTTGTTAAAGGGCAGTGAAATGGAGCAGGGCAACTCGGCCTTTCTACAAACAGAGGGTCTTTACAAGAAATGTTTTTTCTTTATCAACTGATTTCTTTCCTTAAATATAAATGCCACTACAAAGTACAAGTTTTAAGCCATTTTTCTTTGGAGGTTCACATTTGCTTCCCTTTAGAAGATGCCCCATACACTTTCTGCTTTCCAAGGTGAGAAACCAAAATGTGTCATTGCAGGTGTTGTAACGGTTCAAGCCTGCACAATATAAACAAATTCTTTGTAATTCCATATTGCCATCTGTTCCAAGATATTGCAGGTCATTTCTTAAGGAGAACATTACTTATATTAGGACAAGGCCCGGGACATAAGTGGGCACATAAAAGGAAGTTTAGGGACATTGCGGGCTCAAATGTACTATTGTATGCTTTTAGCTGTGTGCCATTGCCTTAAGCTGCTAAAAACACTTCTACCATAACAAGATTGATCAGTTTGAGGTTTTATACCTGTTATGGGGAAACATTTCACATTTGCAGAAAAGCAACAACACCCTTGGGAGAATTCTATGAAATATCAGAGAGGTGACTGAGTGTCCATAAGATGGGGTGAGGCAGCAACGAGGTGACCAGAGACATTCTGCAGGACCTTGCCATGCAGCAAGAAACTCCTAGTAGGCTTGCTAATGGAGGAGTGGTGCTAATCACACCATTGCTCCAACTGTCCCAACTGCATTGCATCCGCAGCCTGGGAAGCAGCTGAGGATAACCCAAAGCATTGTGACCCTGCAACCAAATGGGAATCCTGGAAGAAGTTCCAGGCTCCCTGCCTTGCCAAACTCAGTACCTGCTGTTGTGGCTGCTTGGGGAGTGAACCAATGGACAGGAGATCTTCCTCTCAGTCTCTCCTCCTCTCTGTATATACAGTTTTCCAATAAAAATAATTAAATATTTAAAACTGTGTTTTAGAAGATGTTCGACTGAGGTAGTCTGAAGTAACCCAGAGTGTGGAAGGAAGGAGACAGGATTCAGCGGAGGACAGGGCAAGAAGAAAAGAATCACTGGGAAAGCTGTTTGAAACACCGTGCAGTCCATAGGACTGAGGCAGAGGGTTAACATCTGTGAGATAGATACGAAAACTGTCGAGATTGTGAACTGTAACTGCAGCCCAAGAGGGTGAAGGTGGCTCTAGATCACAGAACCGCATGAGTTGAAGAAAGAGGGGAGTGAGTAGGAGACATGTGCAAGTCCAAGCACACTGTACAGCCATCCTGGCAGTAGGACTGGGCACCAGTGTCTGGGGCAAACAAAGTGTGTGACATTGGAGACAAGGTAAGGTGTGGGGACCAGGAGCCTGTCGGCAAGGATTTAGGAAAGTATCTGCCGGGTGTACACCCAGGAATACAATTTGGAACACACTGTGGCAGACCAGGGAGGTAATAAACAGTGGGAGTAATTAACAGCAGCCTACCTTGAGAAACTCATTTATACTAAAGTTACAAAACTGGCCCTTCAACATTCCTACCTAGATCTGGGCAGAGAGGGCACTCAAGCCTGGAGAAAAGAAATAAACTGGACACCCACAAGGTGGGAGCAGTGGACAAGCAGAATGAGTGTTAAACTCCAACTCCCCAGGCTACACTTGCCTTCTGAAGAAAGCAGGTCCAAAGAAACCCTCATAACCACCCACTAGCAGGGTTACAGTGTGAGTATCATTACCCTAGGTCTCTCATGTCATTGAACAGCCAGAATTGTCCCAGAAAACCCCAACAACACATCAGAGACCAGTACCACAAGGTAACAAGACAATACAGGCATGGAGAGAGGCGGCAGGAAAGAAAAGTCAGACGAAGAGCCTATGCTTCCCAATCACAAATGATCAAAAGATCATGACAATCTCAGATGCAAGATGAAGACATTGACAAACTATCAGGCAAGGAATACAAAGAAATCATCATGAAACTCTACCAAGACAATGAAAAGTGATAGGAGGAACTTACAGAATTCAAAAATCACATCATCACAGAAACAAAACAAGCCCAAACTTAAGTGCTTGCCTTAAAAACCATGATCCAAAGCCTGACCAGCAGAATGAATGCTGCAGAACAGAATATCAGAAATAAAAATACAACAAAAATGACAACACACAATTCGTTAAGCATCTGGAAGAAAACCTGAGCAGAGTCAAGAAAACTGTATAAGAAATCAACAATGCCATCAAAAAGTCAAAAGTCTGATGTAGAGGTCTTCCAGAAGGATTGGAAATAGACAGGATTGTAGGAGGTACTCAATGAAATCATAAAAGAGAATTTCCAAAACGCGAGGCTCATAGGGGCAACCCAAACCCAGAAAGGACAGACAACCCAGTATGGATTCAACCTGAAATGGACTTCACCCAGGTGTGTCGTTTTCAAGCTCCCCTACAACAAACACAAGGAAAGAATTCAGAAACAAGCACAAAGAAAAGACAAGATTGCACTTAGAGGAAAACCAATCAGAATCACTGTAGAAGAGTAACTGAAGAAGAGACCCTTTATGCAAGAAGACAATGGAAGAACATTTTGAGATCCTAAAACAAAAATAACTGTCAACCAAGAATACTGTACCCAGTAAAGTTTTCATTTCTATGCAAGAATGAAATTAAATACTTCCATGATAAGGAAAATCTAGAAGAATGTGTCAGCACTAAGCCAGCTCTAGAAATATTCTTCAGCAATGTGCTAAAAATTTGAAACAAAGGAACAAATCATAATCAAAGATGGGATAAGGGAAGAACTCCTCACTAAAGTCCATACAAGGGCACCACTGCTATTTAACACAGTAGTCGAAGTACTGCAAAAGCTATACGACAAGAGAAAAATCAGATGAATTTAAATTGGAAGCGAGGAAGTCAAGTTATCTCTGTTAGCAGATGATATGTCCCTATACATAGGAGAACCAAACATAGTGTATGCAATTAACTCCAAGGCAGAAAAAATGCTAACCAGCATGGTAACCTTCAAAATAACACAGAACAAAGTGAAATACCTGGGAATAAACCTAACTAAAGATTGGAAGATCTCTATGAAGAAGACTATAGAACTCTGAAAGAAAAGAACAGAAAGGAAGAAAGGAAGGAAGAGGAAGACTTCAACAACTTGGAGAAATATACCATGTTTTTACACAAGCAGAATCAATATCATCAAAATATCCATATTGGATGTCTCTTTCTCCCTCCTCTTTTGAGAGGCACCCCACCTCCTGGCTTCTTTTCCGGAGGTGCTTCCCCTTCCTTCCCTTCCCTGCTCCCCTGGTCCTTTCGCAAATAAACTATTCTGTTTGCAACAGAGAAAAAAAATGAGCATATTACCAAAAACAATATAAATATACTTTCAAAGCTATCCCAATCAAACTACCAACAACATTCTTCATAGAGCTTGAAAAAAATGACACAAAGGTTCATCTAGAAACACAAAAAAACCGCCATCAGCTGGAACCATCCTGAAGAATAAGAACCTAGTGGGGGAATCACAATCCCAGACCTTCAGAAATATTAAATGGCAGTGGTTATTAAAATAGCCTGGTCCTGGCACAAAGACAGAGAGAAACATCAATGTAGCAGAATAGAGGCAGCAGAAGGGGATCCACACAGGTACCACCAAATAATCTTCAACAAGAAAACAAACGATATCCAAGGAAAAAGGAAGGTTTCTTCAATAAATACTGTAGGGACAACGGGTTGATAGCCTGCAGAAATAAGAAACTAGACCCACCCCTTCACCATACATAAAGATCACATTTAAATGGAGAAAAGATCTAAACCTACATCCAGAAACTATCAAAGTTTTGGAAGAAAAAGTAGAAAACACTGTGCAAGATACAGGTGTTAGCACTGACTTCCTAGAAAAATCATCAAAAGCAAAGGCAGTCAAGACCAAAATAAACAAACAAGGCTACACCGAACTAAGAAGCTTATATACAGCAATGGAAACAATCAGCAAAGTATAACAACAATCAAAAGAATTTGAGAAAATCTTTGCACAGTACAGAGGAGACAAGGTGCTAATCTCCAGAATACAGAAAGAACTCCAGAAAAACAAAAATAACAAAATAAACAAACCAGTCAAGAAACAGGCATGGGAAATGGGCAGACATTTTACAAAGGAACAAATCTAAATGGCTAACAGGAATAGAAAAAATGCTCAAGCTCCCTGGTAATAAGGGAAATCCAAATAAAAACATCACTGAGATGCCACCTAACTCTAGTAAGAATGGCTCATACAGAGAAAACCACCACCCACACCTGCTGGTGAGGATGTGGGGAAAAGGAAACCCTACTCCACTGCTGGTGGGATTGCAGGCTGGTGTAGCTCTAAGGAAATCAGTATGGGGAATACTCAGACAACTGGAAATTCACCTACCATATGACCCAGCAATACACTTCTACACTTTTAGACATATATCCAAAAGATCTGTTGCACAAGAAAGTAACATGCACCACTATGTTCATACCAGTACAATCAATAATCAAACAAACATGGCAGCAACCAAAATGCCCATCAAACAGAAGACTGGGTAAGGAAACAATGGCTCATGTGCTCCATGGAATACTACTCAGATGTGTAAAAAAACAAAAATGAAATACATTTCTTCATGTCCAAATGGGCCCAACTGGAAACTATTATGCTAAGGGAAATGTACCAATCCCAAAATGTCAGATAACATATGTTTGCCTTGATGTAAGATAATACAATGTCAAATCTAACAAAAAACTCATATCTTTAAATTGTATCTTATTACATTTCCTAGCTGTCTCTACTACACACAATAAGATCTTGGGATGTAACCAAACCTATTAACCAATAACTCATGACCGACTGATTGCATGTGATCCCCTGATATTGCTAATAGCCCTCTAATCACGGGTGTTACTACTACCCATGGGTAACTATGATTTAGTCTATACTGTACACCCATTTGAACCACACAGGTCATACGTTAAGCATTAATTTCTGCAGGAAGATATTGGACTCTCTTATGCTTCACCCTAGTATCACATTGATACCCCTGCTATGAGTTTGACAACACCACGGAGATAAAGAGTCACTATTTCATTTAATTTAAATTCTTTTTTCTATCTTTTCTCTCTCTCAACCCAAGGGGGGGGCTGTTCCTAATGGGAGGTAGAAGTAAAAATGAATATATCCATAGGCAGAAACAGAAAGCATATCCCCATACTTAAAATACAAGAATGGTCTCAGAGTGAAACAACAGATAAGCCCCTACACGGATGGGAGACACCTCAATGGCAGCATGATGGACTTCTGAGGGTAGCTGGAAGACACCTATTGAAAGACTGGAGCGGAGGAGCAAAATGCAGATGGGTAACGGGGAGGCAGAGCACCAATTCCTATTAAACTGTATCATAAAATAAAGATAATCTTGTAAATAAATAAAAAATAAAATTCATCAAAAATACAGATCATTTGGGTTTTTCCTACAAACTACAAACTTCTTGCATACTTCAGATACAACTCCTGTGTATTAATGTCCCTTCCTGATGTTCTGAATATGCAGTCATCTTTTAGTGGTTCCTTTATCTCATACACTGTCTAATAGGTAATACGTGCTTTGCAGAAATAAATAACAGTTGATATATAGATTATCTATCATAATACACATTCTCAAACAAGTAGTAATACGTGGATCAAAACTGCACACACATTAACATATTTGAAGACCCTCTATATAGTAGTACACCTTAATTTAATAGAAATCTTTGAAAGCATCGAGCAGCTCCACGATGCACGCACACATGCATGCATCAGCCTAAAGGTTCATCCCATAGCAAAAGTGCTGTGAGGATTGTGCTCTCCTTTCTTTGCCAGCTTCTGCACTACAGCTCGCAGTGAATGAACTCCTCGGTGAACATCATGCTACTCAATGCACAGAAATGTTCCTAAGTGTTTTTGCACTAACTGGGTTGCTTTTTCCTGTGACACTTCAACACTGGTACGACCCAAGCTTGAGAATATTAATCTGAAATCTGCTTGTAGAAGGAGTTCATTGAAGAAGATTATTTCTCATCCAATTAGGAAAGAATTTGTTCCAGATTCACTTTTCACTTTCCCATTTCCATGTTCACTTTCACTTGTGTCTTTTTCAATAAGTGTCTGTGATTCATTAATAGATCATTCGTATGAGACATTTTGACTGTCTGTAAGCACCCGAGTTTGTAAATGTCCCTTGCAACACTTCTTCAAATATCTCATAGGCCTGATATTCATTACTGAATGAATATCAACATATGTATTCAAAAAATGATATCATTATTGTCATTTCTTGAGCAACAAATGTGACATGCAATAGCATAAATTGCTTTAAAAAAGTTATTTTTATTCCTTTTCATCACTTCAGGGATGCATCCATCATTCTGTAGCATGTTGCTGTAATTTTTCTTTTTCTTGCTGTTGTGGGTTATTTTCTGGCTCCATATTTAAGGAGATATAAAAAAGAAGGGGAGCAGAGATTAACATGTTCAGATGTGGAGACATAGTGCAGTATGCATCTCACATCCACACCAAAGATGGACTCCCAGGGAAACTGCTCAATATATCCTGACAGTAGGATGCTGGACGTTTTGTCAATGTCCAGGCCTACAATGTCAGGAAACACTTCAATAAGAGAAGGATGTGCATCACTGTGCATGGAAGACCACCCATTGTAACAGTACAGGGGAAATCAGAAGGGTGAGAGAGGAATCATGGAGGGGGATGGGAAACCCAGAGCCTATTGAACTCTATCATAATAATAATGATGATGATAATAATAAAAGCAACAAATATTAAGAAGAAGCAATGTCACAGTGTAGCTTTAATGCTATAAATTTAATCTGGAGTCAGAATGCTTAAGATCTACATCAAAGAACTGTAAAACCTAAAACACTCTTATACCTTATGTTACTCCATCATGGGGAGGGAATGCAGAGAAATCCTCCATCTCCCTAATAAGTGAGTGGAAGACGTGAAACATAGCCTATCAGGATCAAATCTGATAACCCATAGACAACAGACTCGAGTCGGCACAGACAAGAGTAAAGTTACACAGACCTCAGGGGGGGATCGGGAGCGACCCTGTAAGCCTCTTAATGCATATGGAGCAGGGGGGAGACCCCAGAGTGGAGTGGGAGGTCAGGAGGAGGCTTGTATCCCAACCCTGAAGACTCACAGATCCTCACCAAGGACCATCAATATGGACACCAAGGGCTACATCCCAGCCGCTAAGGAGACCACGGGGAATAAGAGTGCCTTCGGAGGCCGAGAACTCTGAGGTCACCCACCCCCATCTGGAGCCTCCACAGGGGATGGAAGAAGTCCAAACTCTGCAGCGCAGAAACCAGCGCCATCGGAACGACGGCCAGGAGCCCTGAGCTATCTGCAGAAACAGAAAAATAATAAACTTTCTCTGGGAATAAGGAGGCTAGCTTTCTCTGGTCCTGGCCTGGCTCTGGCCCTGGGTCCCCACCCTCCCTCGCGGTGACCATTAGGATCGCTCCAGTAACCCCTCAAAACAGACAAACAAATATACATACAAACAAAAAATCTAGAATGGACAGACAACAACATGGAAAGCTTAGAATCAGACAGGAAACGCCCAGCGTGGACCCAAACAGGTCTCACTAGGTAGGACACAATGATTAGTAACGCCTCACTGGGGTATTGGGGATTTCTCTGCACACCCAATCAAAATTTAAAAAAAAAATGTATTGTACCTAAATTGATAACTGTATGGGAACAGGGTGAATACAAGCCAAAATTGAAATGTCTATGAAGAAGTCACAGGATGTAGTTAAGAAACCGCATCTTCCTATTAACATACTGTTAATCAATGTCATGTCAATTGATGCCATGAGGTTGTAAATGTCTGTTGAGGTCATGTCGGAGCCTTTAATTGTTTGGGATGATGCTTAGCTGGATTTACCTTCAGACCAGAGATGGTCTCACCAAGAAATCGTTGAACACACTAGGATAATAAGTCACTGGATTCTATGCTTCGTAAATATTTCCAATGAAAGAACCACAACTGAATTTGAACTGTGGTAATGCAACAAGGTGGAGAAATCCACCATGGGGAGAGGGATCAGGGAGGGATGGGGGGAATCCCAGTGCCCATAATACTGTGTCACATAATGCAATATAATTAATAAGATTTAAAACAAAAATAAATAAAAACTTAAAAAATTTAATCTGTAAACGAAAACATAAACTGAAATTGACTTTCATTCCAGTGGTAATTAAGAATATATTCTACTTGATTGCATGCATATTGGATTATAGAGCTCAAGTGGAAATAAGATATTTATTTGTTAGACAATCAGCTACTTGTGTGTGAGGCTAACAGAAGAACTATTGAATGAAAAGAAAAAATTCCAAGAGAAAATGATTAAGTAAGAAACCATTAAAGGGCCAGCGGGCTGCCTGAATTGGCTAGTACTTCCTGTTCAAGCACTAGGACACTGTATGGGCATTGGTTCATGTCCTGGCTGCAACACTTCCCATCCAGCTCCCTGAATGTGGCCTGGGAAAGAAGTAGAGGCTGGCCTAGAGCCTTGGGACTCTACCAGAACTGAGACCAAATAAGGACTCTTAGGACTCCTGTCTTTAGATCAGATCAGCCCCCGACTGTTGAGGCACCTTGGGGAGTGAACCAGCAGATGGATGTTCTTTCTCTTTGGCTCTCTGGCTCTACGTAAATTGGTCTTTTCAATTAAAACAAACAAATCTTTCAAACGAAAATAATCAAATATGTGTGTCAGAGAAAAGAGAAATACACCATCTGTGAAAATGGAAGGGAAATAACAGCAGCATGAAGAATTTAATGCTGATAATCAATGGACTTGAAAATGGTTTAATATAAAATGAATGTCAGAAGAGGAACAAAGCATGCAATATCCAATCACCTATGGAAACAAATTTCGTGACCCAAACAGGAAGGAAAGAAACTTTGAAGCAGAAAATCATTTTGAAACATTTAATTTGAAAAGTTTTGTTTATTGATGAGGCAGACAGACATGGAGCTCTCATCCACAGTACAGTGCCCAGACATTCACAAAGGCAACAGCTCAGGGAGTGGACGTAGAAATCAACCCAGGTTTTCCTACGTAAGTGACAGGAATCCAACCAGCTGAACCATCTTCTGCTGCCCCTCCGTGAGGGCATTAGCAGGAAGATGGAATCAGGAACGGATCCCAGGGACTCTAACATGGAACGCAGGTATCCATCCCATGAGGCCTTCTCCACTAGGCGACATTCCTGCTCCTGGTTCAGCTCGGTGTAAAAAGCTGTGCTTTCAGAAAGTGTGATGCTCAGCACCGGGAGGCCCACACCCCGTATCATAGCATCCCCAACTCTGTGTTTTCAACTCAGCTTCTAACTAATGTACATCAGAGGCAGCACCTGACAGACCAAGCATTTGGGCTCCTGACACACATGTGGGAGACAGGATTGCATTACTGCCTCCTAGTTTCCACCTGGCTCAGCCCTGGCTTTAGCAAATCCTCAGGGAATGAACAAGAGATTAGACACTCTTTCTCTCCCTGTGTGTCGCCATTTGCCTATGTCACTCTGCCTCTCTTATACTTACGTAGACAAAACTTGGGGGAAAAAAGGAACTGCAGCACTAGGTTATAAGATATAAATCTGTAAGATCAATGTAAATTCCTAATCAAGAGTAAGGTAGGATAAACAAAGACTTTCAAAACTGAGAATTGGATTAAAAGAAATTCTGAGTAAAGTAGAATAAATCCGATATGTTAATATCTTCTTGGAATTTTTTCACAACGAGGGTATTCGAATTGGCCATCCATGCACTTTACTCGAAAGGATTCTGGACGGGTGGTTTCACGATATCCATATAAACACTGAAATTCAACGAAGTCTCCTGGTTCAGCATAAAGCTTTCTGTTTCTAAACCACCTCACCATTATGTTATATTTTCTCATGGTTTCCTCTGAGATAACACATGCACCTGAAAGTAGAAAAAATAAACAGAAAAATTATACAGCACAGAAATATTCTCAAAGTCTTTGCAGAGTACAAGCTGAATGTAAAAGAATGTCTTAGGAAGCCTTTGTTATAATTATTTACAAATAGAGTCTGCCAAATGCTATAGCAAATAAATAAATCTCTAAAAATTGCAAGGAATGTTAAAACATGCTGTTTAATAAGAGATATAATATTCACATCAAAGATTCATATCAATGATATATATTAAGAGCTCTACATTTTAAAACTTATTAGAGCTGGCTTTGCTTGATAACGATGTTGCGCAAAGAGTACAAATTAAGATGAACACAATGTCATTAGCTAGCATACAACATGGTGCTGTTAGTTGGTAATAATGCATTGATTCCTTGGAATTTGATGGGAGAGGACATGTTTAGACCTAGCACTAATCCTGCTGCCCCCTACACACTGCTCATGGAATGTCCATGAGGTCACAATGGTAACGGTGGGTGGTGAGGAATGTGTGAATCGGATTGTTGTGAAGCACTGCACTACATTACATCAAATCATCAGTGTGTACACTGCAAATACATGACACTTTTATTTATCTGCTTTATATTCTAAAACAAATATAAAAATTAGAAAGTCTTCCACTGCAGCAAAATGAGGAAAATCTGTCGGGGGTGGAGTTTGGGGGTAAATTTCAGTTTATACAAACTTGTACTACATAATTAAAAAATTCAAAGTATAAATAAATAAATATATATGTGTATATATATAAAAATTGGAAAGTTTTCTCAGCTTCATCTCTTCACATATAAATACTTGGTGTCAAGGACTCAGCATAATTGTTTTCATTAATCTGTAGACATTCTATTACAACCAGCATGATTTTATGTTCATTTCACCAATATTCCCAGAACTCATGAGAATGTTAAAGCACTCACCTAAGCATCTAGGTGGTTTCCCCCAGTTCCCATTTCTGCACATTATTTTCTTTTCCCCCTCAAGCTTATACATGTCCTGGCATTGATACTCCACCGATGAACCTGAAGGATACTCTTGTGATGCAAATGAAGTAGTGTCTCCATTTTCAATTGGGGGAGGAGGCCCACACTTTCCTGTAGATTCTATAAAAGATATGAATGATTGAGTCATCAAGTCAAACTACTGGTTACTTTAAAATAAAGCAAAGAAAATGCAGCATGACATCTGATGTCAAGAATCTTGGAATTTTGTGATGAAGAAAATGTTTTACAAAAGAATTTCATCACATACACTAAGTTACATTTGTCAGCTGATTTTATGGTTTATTGTATTTACTTGATAGGCAGGGTAACAGGAAAGGAAGGAAGGATGGATGGAGGAAAACAGAGAAGGAGGGAGAGACTAGGAGAGATACCAAGGGTGCGGGAGAAAGAACGAGAGTGACGGGTAGAGTGTCTGGTAAACAATTCCATCTGGCTAGGGACTGTAGGACTCAGGGACAACACAGCAGTGTGCCCTTTGTGTTGAACCCTGGGTACTGGGATGTCGTGGCAGAATGCCTGGGTTCATCTCCTGGCTTCGCTCCCAATTCTTGATTCCTGCTAATATTCAGCCTGGAATCAGCAGCTTGAGGGCTCAAACAGGTTCATCCCTGACACCCATTCAGGAGATCTGGATGGAGTGTCAGACACCTGGTGTGGAAGTGTTAGTGGTTCTAAATGGAAATTAAGTTTGCATATTTCAATTTACATGTACTACATAAATGTTAACATGGTAGTTACCTATAAGTGTAATATCTAGAACAATAAATAAATGGGGTTGTTGGGGAGGCATGCAGATATAGGGTCAGATAGGTTTAAACTGAGGGACAATCACTAGCCATAGTAAAGCACAGATGGCAAACTCTAGGATAAAACAGAAGTCTGACCAATGGCAGAGAGGTACCTGCAGATCACTGGACACAGGAAACAGCCTCAACAGCAGAGCAGTGTTTCAGAGATTACATAATCTCAGTGAGCAGCAATCTGAACTCTAGGGGCAACCAATTTCAGAGGCAGACATATTTCCAGTGGCAGTGGCAGTCAAAGCTTCGGCCACATCCACAGCTTCAACAAAAACTATGTGGGAAAGAGAATTCACCGGGAGCTTGAACAAAGGTAAAGAACTGCCTGTCCTGCTGATTTGTTTGACCAGACCATGAGCATAGAGCAGTAAACTCCAAGTGGTTGTGTAGGAACAGGGTGTATCTCACAGCCAAGGTCCCTACTAGTGTCAGTCACATAAGGCATCATTTTGTGTATTAGGGCAAAGAGTGTGGGTCTCAGGGATGGCGGGAAGAAATTTATTTCTGGCTCAGCATACTGCTCTTATTCTACTGGGAAAGCAGCGCCAAATTTAAATCCAGCAGGTTCCACACATGTTGGGTCTGTGTGGCCCCCATACCTAACATCCAGGAGCACCAGAACCACAATTGCAAGATCAGGCTCCATTATGTAACTACAAACAAAGAACTGGATACCAAACCAAAACAATAAAACCAACCTGTATACCTGTGGGTAACAGAGCTTAGAAACCAGCCCTAAGCAGAAGAAACTGCTAACCAGACTTGCAATGATCAAGAGCAAAAGAAGAGACAAAGCACCATGAATATAACTGAAGAATCTCCAACCATACAACAGAAGTCTTTGCCCACTTCAGAGTTAACTGATGGATACATCAAGGTAATGGGATACAGAATTCAGAACACTTGTTATAAAGCTTCATATCAACAATGAGAAACAAATACAGAAATTTAAGGACTATGTCATATGGGAAATAGCAATACTGAAACAAAATCAAGCTGAATTATTGGAAATTAAGTTTGTAATAGAGTAAATTAAAAATTCAGTAGACAGTCTCAGTAACAGAATGAAGGAGGCAGAAGAAAGAATCTCAAAATTGGAAGATATTTCTTGTCATTATGGGAAAACACTCAAAAAGCTGGAAGCAGAGCTATGTCAAGTTAAAAAAAAAAGTATTCACCAAATTAATAGGCACTATTAAATGGTCAAATATAAGAGTGTCAGGAGCTCCAAAATGTGTAGGAAGAGAAGCTCTGTTTAAAAATTTATTTCATGAAATAATAAGAAAAAACTTTCTTAATCTGGGAAAGAATCAGGAAACAGAATACAGGTGAGGCACAGAACTCCTAGCAGGGCTGACCATAAGGGATCTTTACCATGATGCATGATAACCAAGCTCTCTCAGTTGAACTAAGGAGAAAATTCTTAAATGTGCACATGAAAAAAAAAATCAGTTGACATATAAAGGCAACTAAATCAGACTCACAGCTGACAACTGACAAGAAACTGTACAGGCAAAGAACAGAATGGAGTAACATATTCCAGATTCTAAAAGGAAAAATTTCTGCCAAGATAACCATCTTAATTCCATGGGTCGGGCATGCGGGTGGAACTCTGCGTCATCACCAATCTTGGCCAATGGAGCAGAGGAAGCAGCCCAAACCCAATTGGTTTTGAAGTAGCTGGCAACACCTTTATTCCAAAGGTGGCCAGTGTACTCATTGAGTGACAGGCTTTGCCCACTAGCTGCCCACCTATGAGTCCTGGGGACATGGCAGTGATGAAATATTACATATGAACATCCATGGATACTGACATCATATATGTAAGTGAGGAATGAATCCTGAAGGACACATACAACAGGGCCACTGTATTTGCTGGTAAGTGAAGGGATTGAGACATGGTGGTAGGAGGGTAGAGACTGACAGATCTGTATGGGTGAGACTGATCCACCAGACCACAAGGGAGTCCTGAGATGGGCTTGTTAGCACAGGGCATCAGTGATCACCACACACCTCACCACATCACATGAATGCTATGGCTTGGGGCATGTCTAGCATACCCAGATCCAAGTACCTGATTGAGTGGTGGAAGAGGGGACAGACCACATTAGGCAAGGGCATGACACTAACCAGGACCATGGGTAAATTCTTGGGGGATAAGTGGACCTAACCCTATGAAATACAAGTCCTACTGGTTAGCTCAAGAGCTTGGGTGGTGAAGGCTGAAATGGGAATGAACACAGAACCTGCCAACACACACAGGTCTGAGACTAAGAATGGGCTGGGAAGTTTCAAGCTGCAGCACCTGCATGTGCATCCTAAAACAGGGTGTGGGGTGCACCGGCAAACAACATCCACCAGATCATAGAAACGCCAAGATGAGGGGCAGGCTATGCCAGGCAAGGGTCTAGCACCTCCTGGGGCATGTGAGTTCTGGGTCTGGGGGTGGGCTCAGTGGGGAAACTGGGAGACTGCCATACTGGACCAAAGCTCTCATTAATGAACATGTGTTCCAGACCTGTGGGTCAGGCAAGCTGTGTAAGGTAGCTCCTTCTGTTGGCAAGTGTTTGTGTTGGTTTTGGAAGGGGGCAACCAGACAGGGCCAAGCAGATTTTATCCCACCTGCAAATGCAGAAACAAGGCTGGAGTGCAGGTCATGCCAGGCTAGGGTATCCCAGCTACTGGTTCACATGAGCCAGGGATGGGAGCAGACTGAGCCAGGTTGTAGCACCCACCAGCAAGAATGAGACTTGGGGCTGGCCAGGTCAGGCCAGGCTACAGCATCAAAAGGCAAAGGTTAAGACAGATGGGGGCTATGCCAGGCCGGGTCAGAGCAACCACTGGCATGCTTGAAATCTGTGGAGGGGAGCAGGCCTGGCTGGGAAGCAAAGGCCAGGTTGTGATCCCCACTGGAGAGTGCAAGGGCCAGGGCCAGGCTGTGGTCTGATCTGGATGCAGAATCCCTCAGCATGTGTGTTGGCTGAGTGTGGGATGCACCAGACTGGGAAAAAATCTAGCACCCATTGGTGCTTATGAGAATCAGTGTGGGTATAGGATGGGCTAGACCAGGTCTCTGCCCTCACTGAGCCATGTGTGAGCTGTGTCTGGGCGTAGACCAGGCTTGGCTGGGCTGTTGCGCTCAGTAAGAACTGGAATGGGTGAGGGCCAGTGAGGAAAGGGCACTGCTCCTGCTAGGACAGGAAGTGGAATAATAGGACTGGCCCATGGATCCACTGCTGTGCGAAAGATCTGGTACTATGAGAGATCCTGATGGAGGAGCCTGGGGAACTCCATTGTCAGGACACATTCCCTGCAGGTGAATGCAAGAACCAAGACGGGGAGCAGCCCAGACCAGGCCACAATATGGTACTCATCAGCATACATTTGGTGCAGGTCAGGGCAGGCCACACTGGGTCAGTCCATATTACCCACTGGCAAATCCGAGTGCCAGAACGGAGTGTGGTTCAGGACAGGTCAGGACAAACTACCAGCCAGTCCACATGAGGGCCAGGACTGGGAGCTGGCAGGACTGGGCTAGGCTGTATTCCCCAATAGTGTGAGCTTGATTTGGGTATGGGCCTGGTTTGTCCAGGCTACAACTCCCACTGGCAGATGCTGAGGTGAGGGGCTGTGCTAGACTGGGCTACAGCACCCAACCAGCACATGTGAAACACAGGGCTAGTGGGGATGACACCAGTGGAAAGAGGGAGGACTTAGAGAGCCCTCCTGCCAGGCTACTACCCCCACTCGTGAGCATGAGAGCTGGAACAAATGAAGACCAGACCGGGCAGCACCATATCCAATGGCCTACATGTGAGCTGGAACAGGGAAAAGCCAGGTTGGGCTGTCTGTACCTTCTGATACACGCATAAGCCAATGTCGGTGTGGATGGATTAGACTTTGCCACAGCCTCACCTGGCAGATGCTGGCACAGGGGCCAAATTCTGTCCTGCACAGGCATGGCTTAGGTAGATGGTGGCACCTGCTGGCACCAGTGTGGATTGGAGAGTGGGGCTGGTTGGGATGAACTGGGCTCCAATTCCCATCAACATGTATGAGAGCTGAATGGGATATAGGACAGACACAACCAGTCCAAGAAGGAGAACCAGGGCAGGGGCAGGTCTGGTGGGCATTTTTGAAGGTCGCTCCTACTATACTGCAGCTGCCACTGGTTTATGTGAAGGTCGAGTATGTGGTGGGCAGAATTGGGCTAGGCTCTAACACCTGTTGGGATGCTTAAAACATTGGGCTGGAGACAGAAATGACCCAGCAATTGCAACTATCAGTGTGTGGGAGACTGATTTGGGCGACAAATTGTGCCGGACCCTGTATTGGCAAACACATACAAGAATCAGGTCTGAGATTGCCTCAGATGAGGTTTCGTGGGCGATTCCCCACCAACTGAACTGCTAGACTCAGAGCCCTAACCAGGGGCTGACTGGGAGTGGGTGTGTCAGAGCTGGGCCTCCTCAGTGGCACAGACAGAACAGTGGACAGCCTAACCAAATGTACATGGAAGATATGGCAGCACATTAGAGCCTCCAGAGGACACCTGGCAGAGGATAAAGGTTAGAAGAAATTGATCAACTACCCCAGGCAAGCATTGGCAGTGAGGATCTTGGCAGACGGAGACACTAAGGTGGACTAGAGCAGCCAGTGGATTCTGGAAAGATCTCATCATTATTGGAGTGGCGATTTAACCAGCAATTCCATATTGTTGAACTATTAAAATCTGTTGGGAAATTCATGATGTTGTAAATTTCTAATTTTTTTTCCTGTTGTTGATTTTGTATTGTGGCTTTTCATTCAAGTGGGATGTATGTGACTGTGTAATGAAAGACTTTCATGTCCAGATGTGAGGATGCAGTGCAGTGTGCATCTCTACTTCCAGATCAAAGAGGGACTACTAATGAAACTGTTAGCTGTATCTCGACAATAGGAGGCTGGAGTCTCTGCAATTGTCTATGCCCGCACTGATGAACATGTGACTGTTGGTGAAGAGCTATGTTATAGCAATAATGTAGAGCCCAGTCCGGTGGCATAGTGGTTAAGGTCCTCGCCTTGCACGCCCAGGATCCCATATGGGCCCCGGTTCTAATCCCAGCGGCCCCGCTTCCCATCCAGCTCCCTGCCTGTGGCCTGGGAAAGCAGTCAAGGACAGCCCAAAGCTTTGGGACCCTGCAGCAATGTGGGAGACCCGGAAGAGCTCCTGGCTTCGGATCAGTGCGCTCGCTTGGGGAGTGAATCATTGGACGGAAGATCTTCCTCTCTGTCTCTCCTCTCTGTATATCCACCTTTCCAATAAAAATAAAATAAATCTTTAAAAAATGATAGCAATAATGAAGGGGAATTTGGTGGTAGGGAGAGAATCTGTAGAGGGGGCAGAGAAAATCCCAGGACATGTTGAGCTGTGTCATAGAATGATGATAATAATTTGGAAACAAGTTAAACAAAAAATAAAATTTAAATTAAAAATATCTTTGTGATCCACAAAAAATTTTTTTCAGACAGGATAACATACCCAGTAATGTTTTCTTTATTTTTAAAAATCAAATAAAATGCTTCTACAGTGAAATTCAAATAATTCACCTCTTCCAAACCTGCCTTACAAAACATATTTCAATGAATCATAGCTCACAAGGTAGCATTGTTTTCTCCAAGAAGCACTTGTTTTCTTCAAAAAAACACTGGTTATTCAGTCACATGTCATTTTTTTCAATGTTGATATAAATCTTTTGTTTTACATTTATTACTGTTGTTGATTTTATTTCATGGCTCTCATTTAAGGTAATGTGTAGTAAACGCGTAATAGACATTATCATATCCAGATGTAAAGATACAATGTGTTATTCCTCTCTGCTTCCAAATCAGAGACAAACTTTCACTGAAACTGTTTGATGTATCTTGACAATAGGAATCCTGGACTCTCTGCCAGTGTCTGGACCAGCAATGTCAGGATAAACTTAAATAGCAGAATAATAGAACTATGACTACTTATGAAGGACTATACTATTGTAATAATATGGGGGAAAATAAGTTGGGAGGAGTCAACCTCAAATCCAGAGCCTATGGGATTGTACCATAAAATTAAAAATAAAATAGAGGGGAAATGGAGCTAAAAGGTACTCCTAAGAACATTAAACACTCAAAAATCTTTAAAATCTTTACCCATGGTGAAATTAAGTCACAGGTAAGAGGATCAACGAGCCAAGAGGAAATATAAACAAATAGGATGGCAGAGAAGTCAGAGGATGTCAAAGGTCAGATAGGCATTTTTAAAGAAAGTTACTTTAAAGAAGACCCAACTGTATGTCAGCTAAATAGAAATCACTGCAAAAGATACCACAGGTAGATTCAAGAAAACGTCTCAGAAAATTTCAGGCAGAAAATTATTTTTAAATGAAAGTGGATGGCAACATGCCCATTGTGGGTTTCTCTTATTTCATAAACTTTAAATATTTGAGTGCCCCATGAAAATATACTTTTTCTAAGAAAAGCAATTGCTTGGATAGGATTATTGTCACTTCTCTTTTCTTAAAAACATATTTGACTCAATTGAAAGACACAAAGAGAAAGACACAGAGATTTCCAAGCTCTTAGCTCACTCCCTTGAAGGCCAAAATGGCCAGGTCTGGGCCAGCTTAAGCCAGCAGTCAGGAGAATCTTCAGGGACTCCCATAAGAGCACTTTTCAGGGGCTTTGGCAGGGAGCTGGATTGGAAGCAGAACATCTAAAACAAAACGGTGCCAGAAAGGATGCCAGATTGAAGGGGATAGCTTTATCTGCTTTGCCACAGAGCTGACTCCAGGTCCCCTATTTACAAACTACAATCTGTGTATTGACAATGCTCATATTCACATTACATTCTAAGGTTATTCAGAATACTCCTCAGGCTACGGGGATGTCTGCTAGGCCTGTAGAGTGGATATAATCTGTATTTTGTGAATATACTCCCCAGGTAACAACTAAGCATTACTACATTTAAGGAAAGATATTTTCACAGATCCTATGTGCCTTTAAACTAATTGAAAGTTTCATGGAAAAGCATGTCATATTTGTTGATTCTATTCATAAGAATAGAACTGAATTCATACCACTATCATTTTATTGATTGCACAAGAACTGCTCCACTTTATTTATATCAGCATTTTTAGCCCTATTGCATTCTCTTACACGTTTGGAGAAATATGGTACTGTACCTTTGCATCGAGGTGCTTCTGTCCAGGCTCCATTTAGACACATGACTTCTACTTCCCCAAATATTTCAAAAGGACTATTACATTCATAACGTACTTTATGCCCAGTTGGGTACCTTGCCATCTTAGGGGATAGTATAATAGCATTTTCTACATGGGGTGGATTCACACATGAAACCTCTGAATAAAGAAGGAAAAAAAAACAATTAAGCATTCACATTGAGAAGCCAATCACTGCACAAGCATCCATGGTTCAAAGAATATTTAAAATCAGTAGGTAGCCTGTTGTGAAACATTGTGCTTGTGTCAGTACATTCATACATTGTGTGTTGAAACATAAGACAAAGCAATTTTTGGAAGAATTTAAACCTCTACCTCATTAAATGTCTTCTCCTTTCCTCTTTATAATAGTGGTAAGAATCCTTCAGAAGTTGGTATACAGTTCTTTCTTTCTTTTCTGTGCAGATTTATTTATGTGTTTGAAGGGCAGTTTGACAGTGACACACAAGAGATGAGCAAGAGGGAGAGAGTGTGGAAGCAAAGGAGGGTTGGAAGAGAAAGATATCCTTCTTTCACTGCTTTGCTATTCGGGTAAAAATCGAGGGCTGGGCCAGGCAAAAAATAGCTAAACAGCTTAAAATAACATATTAGATATTTTATGAGCGAACAGAGGAAAGGAGCTCCAAGGCTCCAAACATAAATTGTCAGAAATAGGCAGATGCTGATTGCATTGACTTTGTCAGCACACATTGTAAACATACCTTGAAATGTCATGCTGTAGTCCACACGTACATATGTTCACCACTAATTTAAGATGCCTACACAGTTATGCACTATGTAAGTATTATGATCCAGCTTTTTTTTCCTGCAAAAAGCAGTGCAAGCTGGCCCAAGTCCTTGTGCCCCTGTCACGCACATAATATAACTTGAAGAAACTTCCCTTCCTGGCTCCAGCCTGAAACAACCCCAGGGGTTGTAGTTCTCTGAAGAGTGAACAAGAAGATGGAAGCTCTCTTTCTCCTCCTCCACCTTTCTTTCTGTAATGCTTACTGTCTAAGTAGTAAAAAAAAAAATCTTTTTAAAAGAATCTTCATTACCTTTATTGTTATGATGTACCCATACAAGAAAATCCTATATGGTTTTTCAAACATTAAAATTGCTCTGTAATGAAAGTACTTCTAACACTTATCAGAACATCCACAGACTAACAGGCAAAACAGTGTGTATAACTGTATTATTCATTTCTCTCAAGCATAGATTATAAATAAATGGGTATATCAGCACAACTAAAATAAAACATTTTGGCATACTGACATTATAATCCTTAGCATTACTTAATTTGGAATAAAAACTTCACTGAGAATGAGAATCTATTTTTAAGATTATCACTATCTAAAATGTTTGAGCTTCTGTTTTTACAAATATTTTATTTAGTTTTATTTAAAAACATCAATTGGAATTTTCTAGTAGTGAGAATTTGGCTCAATTTGTTTTACAGTTAAAATTGAGTTTACAACTGCATTAAAACGTGATTTAAAATAAAAAAACAATTGGAATAAAGTTATCAAGTGATATTATGATTTGGTTAGACGTTATTATATTAAGATTATTGTTTAACATCTCTAAAACTAAACACTTAGGAAATCAGCCAAAAATTAAGACCCCAGCTTAAAAGCAACTTAATTTAAATATCAGTCAAAAGACATAAAATCAAGATTCCAAATACAACAAACTAGTCTACAAGCATAAAGCTAACTCTGTTAACTTGCCAATGTTTAAGAATACTACAAAGAATGTATTACTCATGAGAAACCTTCATATGTTTACACAGCCGTAACAGGACATAGCAACGCTTTCCCCACTGAATGCAAAGAGGCCCCTGCAGGGTGTGATCAACAGTTTCAGGAGCCCATCACTAGATTTTTCATTAAAGAGGTCTAAAAGGATCTCATGGACTTTCATTTTCAGCAATTTGCTAGATGATGCTGATGCTCTGATCTGCACTTTGAGAACCACAGGGCTGGGAGGAGAACCACTGCGTACTCAATTTGTCCCTATATTTTTAGGCTTACACCTACTTGCTCCTGTCCTAACAAATTAATGTATACCCCTTTTCATGATGCTAAATTCCTTTTTATTCCTTATTGCCTAAGACACTTGAATAAATTCATTACAAAAGCATATGCAGGTACCTTGGCACATTGGCGTTCCTATCCACTTGCTGTTAACACATGTCACAACACTGGATCCAGTCATCCTGTAATTTTCTGGGCATGTGTAAGTCACTTGGTCTCCTGATTTATATGTGTGCTTTCTCCTTCCACTGGGTATGGCAACATCAAAGACGGGTAAATTTAGACAATCTGTTACTAAAAGGAACAGAAAAACTAGTTCAGGAAATGATAATAAACAGTAATTACATTCCAAAACATTTGTTACCTACATATGAAACCAATGAATAATACATAAACTTGTGTGAAACATGAGGTTACAGGTTCTGCTCTAATTGTTTTAGACTGATCTACATCTATTAAAAAGATAAAATGAGGGCGGTATTGATGTCCGATGAGACATTGGTAGCTGTACCTGAGAAAGCATTTTTTATCCAGATTCCTATTTTTCCTACTTTAAAGAAATTTGGAAATGTGTTTTTATAGGGAGGTAGCTTTACATGGAAAACAGAATGAATAACGATGCATTCTATGAGTCGTGGTGAGCTGTGCTTCAGGAAGAGAGAGGAAAAGTGAGAGGATGTGTGTTTCTGGAAGTTGAAATCCCACACAAGATGAGGCAGAACTGAAGTCACATTTGGCTCATAACCCCAAACCTTTTCCTTGTCATTAGGACTATGATTCTTGGCTAGAATCCAAAACCTTCAATAGTAGGACACCCTATAAAGTTCTAGAACTGCAATTGATTTGTTTCTCATACAATTTTTACTCCCAAAGAACGGTATATTTAATATATGTAATAGATCAAATATACTATACTTATGCAAGCTGGGGGTGGTGACCATTTTCCTCCTAAACATGTTATGGATTCGGGTCCAACAATTCCAAAACCTTCATTACATATGTATGTGATTTCTCTTCCGTACTGGTAACTGGCTGATGTAATAATGGCAGCACCATTAGAAATCTCAGGTGGAGAGCCACAAGGAAGTCCTACAATCAAAATAATGCAGGAATTAATTCATATTAAATGAACTCAGGATTTTAGTTGCATGTACTGGCTTTTCAGTGGTTGTATTTGAACAGGTGCAGAAGCAGAGCAGTGACTATTACATCAATATGAAAGGCTGCAAGTACTTCCTAAAGCCACTGTTGTTGTGTGTTTGTTAAATGTCAGAGCCTGAGAAATTACTCAAAACAATAAAACATATCAGCACCCTTATGAACTAATCAATATCGATTTGGGACACCAGATGATGGTCCTGGTTCTTGGCTTCTGCCTGTCCCAGTCCCAATTGTAGTGCCCAATTTGGAGAATGAACCATTGGGTGAACAACTCTCTATGTTTGCTTCTCTCCCTCTCTTTGTGTTTTAATGCAAAAATAAACCTTTAAAATAACAATCCAAAATGTCAGAACAAGTGATTTTATAATGAGCCAATAAAATCAAATTTTAATTGACTTATTCAGAAAGCATTTTAATGATAAATATAAAAACCCTTATATGTGTGTAGTGGTTCAATTCTTCAACATCAGGAACTTGATAAGAGAGATATACATTTAAATGTTTATTTGTTTTTATTGAAATAGCAGATTTACAGAGAGAAGGAGAGACAGAGAGAAAGATTGTCTGCTGGCTTATTTGCCAAGTGCCCCAATAGCCAGAGCTGATCCAATATGAATATAGGAGCCAGGAGTTTCTTTGGGATCTCCTGTGTGGGTGCAGCATTCCAACGCTTGGGCCAACCTCTACTACATTGCCAGGCCACAAGTAGGGAATTAGATGGGAAATGGGGCAGCTAGGAAATAAACTGGCACCCATACACAATACCGGCACACACAAGGCAAGGATCACCCACTAGACCTGAGAAGAGATAATTGCAATGAATTATACTAAAAAAGAGCTGGGGGTTTCACAAGGCTCTTACCCACACACTGAGGTGGAGAGCTCCATCTCCCCATGTGACATGTTATGCCATCATCTCTCGATATCCTGAAGCCATCTTCACAAACATAATTTAATTTGGTGCCATGTGGGTACGCTCTGGGAACAACTAGGTCTTTGCTTTTTCCTAGAGACATAGATGATGCAATGTTTCCGTGTTCTATTTCAGGTGGTTGAAAACATGGATTTTTTTCTGTTGAAGAAGAAAAATCAAAGGTAAACACAAATAGGATGTTTAATGCTTAAAATGAAAAACCACCACAAAAACTATTAAAACAATTACAATTTGAACAAATATTCAAAAATCTAAAAATTGAAATCTGCAAGAATGTGCTTTCATTTTTCTTTCTGGAATCCACTTATGCTATTTAGTAATCCCAACTCTGTTTATCAATGTCCGATTCATTATGAGGAGTAAGATATATTTATGTGGAAATTTACATAGTATTTACACTATGTCCCAAGGTTTTGTCCTAATTTTTCTCACCTGAATAAAAGAATGGTAATTAATTTATGCTCCTTCAAACATAACTGAGAGTTTCAGGATTAGAATCACAGAGGAAAGGTTTTCTGCATTTTCACCACACAAAGCCCTAGGAGACTGTCCATCTCCGGGAGGAATTAATGAAACCAGTGACAGAGTACTGACCAACACAACGTGGTATTGATTGCCATCTTCCCTCCTGGCACACCATCTCCTCCGCTCCCTGAATTACATAATTTTCTTGGCAGAGAACAGATATTTTTTCTCCATGCTGATAATTCACTGTGGTGTTCATATCTTGAGAGTTGGGAATCTGAGGTGGTGGTGGGCATGACTGTGCTTGTCCTAAAAAATTAAAAGTACATTGCTTGAGTAAAATCATAACAAAATACTAAAAGCTTAATCAACAATAAATTTCAATTTTAATAGCTAGGATAATATATTACCTTATAAATGCTGTGCTCCATTTACATATGCTGTAGCTTTTTAGCTTGTATGGAAATTTTACATTACCTGTTTTCGGGGTCTCCAATGTAGTTTCTACCATTTCTTTCCTGCTTGACAAATCTTGACTGATTTATATAAAAATATTTTAACTATATAAACCTTCTAGAAAGTTTTATCTGCATTACACTTTCTTAATAACAAGTGGTATATATATATAACAAGAACCTTTTAGAATTGTCAAGGATCAAATCATTGGGAATGCATGGAAACCCCCACAAGGTAATTTACAGTATAGGGTGCTTACTCCTAGGAGGACTGCATTTCCAAAGAGCCAACTAACCTTTTGGCAGGATAGTACATGCGTTTGCCAGTGATTTTTAGTGTGTTCTTTAAAGTTTGAATTATCCTGGAAATACTACTTGAGTAGTTTATCTGTGCTGTTTGAAGAAAAACAAACTGATAATATGTATGTATCAGAAAGCATTACACAGCCTGTACTAGTTGCACAATCAGCAGATGTAAAAGACAGGTTTGTAAGTTTTCCAAATTTGTGAAGTGTCCTATAAGATAGTTCTAGCTGTTTTATTTATTGTTTTGCGTTTAGACAGAAGATTAAGATGTTTATTTTTTCAAATAAGTTCAGATTTCCATTATTACATGGAACTGGGAAATTCATTCATACGATACACTTCAAAACAATGCAAAATTCAATACAAGCTTTTAAAACTTACCTAGAAATATTTTTGTAATAACAGTGGCAGTTCACAAAGACAAATCAATCATGAAATCATGTGAATAAAAAATAAAACATATAAAGCAAAAATGCATTTCCTTGACTTGTTGAACCAAAATAAAGGTTATTTTGAAGACATGGACTGATTTGAAGAACAGTATGAGCTATGTTAATCTAATCCTACAACTGGAATATATACTTTTTAGGTTTTTGAAAGAAGCATCACAAAGATTGATAATGAAAAATTACATTTTACAATCTTGTATAATACCCTCCATAGACATACAGGAAACGATTAAGTTGTCTCAGAAGATATTTGTTTATTTAATACACAAAATAAATAATAAATCAGATATTTATTTATATAATAAAAACATTAAATGATGTGAATCGACAAAGGACAAATATAAACAAATATAGATATTACTTCATAGGTGATAAAAATTAAAATGAAATATGTTTTATTATATTTATACGTGATTCCGTACAATAATACTTAAGAAATTTTATGTTATAAAGATATAATGATGGGCCAAGCATGGTAGGCTGGTGGCTAAAGTCTTCCTTTTATGCGTACTGGGTAGCATATCTGCCCTGGTTCCTGTTCTAGCTGCTACACTTTGCTTCTAGCTCCCTGCCTGTGGCCTCAGAAAGCAGTAGAGGATGGCCCAAAGCCTTGGGACCATACACCGTGTAGGAGACCCAGAAGAAGCTCCTGGCTTCTGGATTCAGATTAGCTCATCTCTGACCTTTGAGGCTACTTGGGTAGTGAACCAGCAGATGGAAGATGACTCTCTTTGTAAATCTGATATTAAAATTAAAAAAAACTTCAATACAAAAACACAATGACAGATACATGTTTTAATTTTTGCACTGAAAGAATATGAATCATTAAAATGTTTTTAGAAGAAAAAAATGAAATACAACTGAAAAAGTAATAGATAAGACAAACGTAACAACTCTTTAAATAGTGACATTTAAGAAAACTAAAAAGGAAAAGAAAAAAAGGGAGAAAATCAAAACAGGGAAAAAGTCATTTGTTTGAAAATGTTAACAGAATGTGAGAAAACAGGGAAATGATGAAGGGGAAACCCACCAAAGACAAGAATGATAGAGGGGGTGACATGAACAAAGTAGTAGAACAGGCAGCCCCAACTCTGCCTGTCCTCGGTGTACACACTGAGGGAACAACAGGCATGATCAGGATCCTTTGTGAAATCTGACAACTAATGCAGCTGTCTGGCAGCTAGGTGAGCAAGAACAACTGCAACAATGCCAGTGGGGAATCAATGACACTCTGTTCCCTTCCCTTCGTGTAAAGTAATTCATACAGCTGACAGGAAAGACCAGGTTTTCCCACTGGGTGGAGGAAGCACCATTGGGGGAGCAGTCTGAAGGCCTGGCTTCTGTGTCAATTACAATACTTACAAACCCAAACACTCGAGCAATGACTATAGAAAATACTAAAGACCTGAGTGTGGTCAGCCATTCTAGATCTGTTGAAAATCATTGACTCAGCTTAGCCGAATATGTTAGGGGAGAAAGGCAAAAGTGCAGCATTTGTCCAATTTTCTGACTTTGCAGCAATCTGCCTGAAGGTCTGCGTTTGTCTTACCAAACCTGGAGAACAGATGGAACAAAGTATGCTCCAGATGCCTGAGGGTGACGGACAGCAGCAGAGTGGGTGCCAAATGTTTGCTCCCAGACACACCATGGGTGCAGTAGACAGAATCAGACACAAGCTAAAAGATCAAGAGATGGGGGCCATGGGGCAAAGGCAACTGCAAATCCCCCTGACTGTGAAATTACACCCACATGTTCAGAGAACACACTGCCTCAGAAGATAATGTTTCCTAGGACTCCAAACCTCTGGCGTGACTGAATGGTGAAAAATGTATTCCTATGCCAGCCAACCTGTAGACGTTGGGAAAGCGGACTTTTTCCAAATGTGTATGTATTTTAACAGATAACGTGGAAATCAGTAAACATAGAAACATGGAACACATGACCCAAACAAATCTCCAAAAACTGACCCTACACAACAAAGACATATTAAGTATACGACACAAAAAATTAAAAACAATCATCATAAAGACATTCGATGAGTTCAGGAAAACATCATCTGACCAAAACTAGAGCTCTATCAATGAGATATGAAAAAAATTAGTAACGACTATTACAGCTGATATGAAAAAATTACTGGTGTGGCCTAAAGATTCTTAACTTATGCAGTAGAAAGATCAGTGAACTTAAAGCCAGGTTAATTGTAATTATCCAGTTAGAGAAGATATATGAAACAATGAAATTACGAAGTGCTTTGAAACTAAATACCCAACCAAGTGCTCTAACATCTATCCTATGGAAGTTTTGATGGAGAAGATTGAGCTAGAAGGTATCAGAGAACGTACTTAAAGAAACTGAGCTTGGAAACTTGCAAATGTTGGGAAGCATATGAGCATCAAGATTCAAGAAGTCCAGGGAATTCAACAATGATTATGCCAAGGGAGACCACATAGACATTGTCAAAATTAAAGACAGTGAGGTGTTCGCCAGTTTCCCATTCTATCTTTACCTCTGCTTCTCATTTCTATATATTAATTACAGAACTGATTGAAAGCACAAAAAAGTCAGATATACTTCAGACTTACTTTTAAAATACAAGTTTAGTAGCTACAGAAAAATGTATCTGTGCAAATAATAGCCTAAATTATAAAGCAGTGATCAAATACATTACAGTTATGACATACTGGTAATGAACCAGAATCATTTCAGCAACAATGAAGTCATAGTACAAATGAGTAATAGAAAAAAAAATGTTGAAAAAGTCACAAGTATGTGAAAGATAATCAAAGAATTTTGTACAACTAGTGGGTCAAAGAGGAAAAAATTTAAGAAAATACCTTGAGATAAATGGAAATGAAAATGTAACTTATCAAAACTAGAGGATTTAGGAAAGTATTAGCTAAATAGTACTTTATACATACAAAGTCACCATTAGAAACTGCAACTACATTTAAAAGTCAACTGTACATGGTAAACTACATTAAAAAACAGAGACCTTCAGTAACAAGGCAACCTAATGACTCAGAGTTACCACAGTAACCACAACAACAGAAAAAGAAGAAAGCAACAAAGGGTGAAATCCCTAATTAGGCTATGAAACTTTAAATGCAATCGAGTAAATAGGAAATAAAAGATGGGACACTATAAGTGATGTACAGAATAAACTTGAGTGTGAGTGACTTCTGTGAACCATTACTTGTCAACAGTTCGATAGTTTAGTAGGAACGGATAAATTCCTAGAAACATATAGGCTACCAGGCCAGTCATGAAGCCAATAGCTCTAAATAGCTCTAAAACCAGAGAGGAATAAAGCAATAATCACAAACCTCTATGAAACAAATATCATGTAATAGCTTCATAGTGACTGTACCAAAATCTTGAAGAAGGAATGTGAGTATTTCTTAAGCTTTTAGAAAAAAAACTGAGGGTTCATTCCTCATCTCTTTTTGTGAACCAAACTTTACCCTGAAACTGAAGGCAGAGGAAGCATACCCCAGGAAAAGCAAAGTGTAAACATATATATACTTGATAGGTATAGACGCATACATACTTTACAAGTATTAAATTCAACATATTATTACAACTACTAACCACCAGGAAGAAGCTGAATTTATCCCATGGATGTCATAGGGTTCAAGAACCAAATTCACCAGTCTTCTGCATATATTGTCATAGCATAAGGAAGGACACCTTCACAGGGTCATCTCATTAGTCTGTTAATCATTTGGCAGACCCAATGCAGCAACCTAGTGGCTAAAGCTCTCGCTTAGTATGTAGCAGGATCCTATATGGTGCCAGTTCATAACCCAGCTGCTCCACTTCCCATCTAGCTCACTACTTGTGGCCTGGGAAAGCAGTAGAGGATGATTCAAAGCCCTGGGAAACTGAATACATGCCTCCTCCAACCCTTTCTCCCACCTCTCTCCCCACCCAGGCAAGACCCAGTAGAAGCTCCTGCCTCCTTGCTTCAGATCAGCTCAGCTCTGGCCGTTGGGACCAACGAGGGAGTGAACCAGCCATGGAAGACCTTTCTTTTTGTGTGTGTCTCCTTCTCTCTGGAAATTTGCATGCCAAAGAAAAATAAATAAATGCTAAACACATAATCACTTGGCAGAATTCTACCCCATGCATGATACAAGCCCACAACAAAATCTACACGGAAGGGGAATACATCAAGAAAATAAAAGCCACGAATGAGGATCAGCAACTAGCATCACAGTCCATAGTTACAGGCTTATAGTCTGCTCTCAGATTAGGAATGGGGTAAGGATGTCTACTCTGGCCACTGTTTTCAAACAACATGTCCTACAATTCCTCAGTAGAGCAGTTAGGTCAGAAAAGAAGTGTGTGACATTGAATCAAAAGGTAGAAGAAAAGCTCTCTGTGTGCAGATGAATACAGGACCTTAAAATAAAATAATCGACATTACCAAGCATATTAGGACTATTAGAAAGGATAGTACATCAATTTGACAAGTTATATAGAAATATTATCTTCTTATAAAATGAGGCTTTACTAAACAAACACAAATAAAAATCCGATTAACTTACCACCATGAAAGAAACTGAGTTCACTGTCAAGAAAGCTTTCCGAAACGTAAGCCATAATATTAGATGACGTCACAGGTGAAGTGACACAGTAATAGCAGCATTACACCTACACTTTTAGAAAACTGGTGCAAGGTACATTCCTTTCAAGATTATATAACTAAAATGCAATACATGCATCAATACAGATCTTCAAAACATAGAGTCAAAAATCCAGCACACTCAGATACAGCGAAGGTAATATATAATGACCAACAGGAGTTCATATCGGGGATTAAAAATTCAACATTGACACTCATATACACCTTTCACAGTATTAGAATTAAGAAGCTGCATCATCACAGCAATAGATGCAGACACATACGTGACCATTGGAAACAGTTGTTGATCATGAAGTGCCTCAACTAAGCTAAGAACACGAGGATTCTCTCAACCTGCTGAAGCCCACCACCAATAAATCTGACATTATCCTGGTAAAAATATTCAAGAGATTCTTAAACACCTACAGAACCAAGAGATTGTTTTCAAAGTCTTATTTACACATACTGAGTTAAGCAGTGACTATATAGAGAGGAAAAAGAATATCAACCTCTAATCACCATGATTCTCAAAGTTAGTATAAGATGGATATTACACTCAAACATAAGTGATAAACTAAAAATATTCAAGGAGGAAATGTAAGAGAATATGTCCAGTTCACTGCAAGTAAATACTTTTTTGCCCTTAAAAAGACTATAAGCATGTTGAAGCCATGCACAATGAGGTTAGCTTTGCATTGGTGATTGGCTTTTGTATATTATGCATTTGCATACAATTATGAAAACATCAAGGCTAATGAGGGAAAGTATCCCACAGCAGCAGAGAGAATTGCAATTAAGAAAAACTGGAAATCGAGAATAAATCCTGTGCTTATCAAATGAGACTGTACATTTCAAACCTGATTTACAGGTTTTTTTTTTAAGGTAACTATAAACAAATACTTTAACAGGTGATCACATACAATATATATCAACATAATCAGACAGTTAACAAATTTCCATGTGTCTATTATATTACAAGAAACTGTAATCCAATTAGGATTTAGAAACTGTTCTTTATTTTTAAAATAAACTCCCTGTTTACAAAAGACTTAATAAACCATTCTTATAAGTGAAAAAGAAATGGAATATATTTAAAAACTATTTTTAAAAGTACTTGCCTGTACAGGTCAGTTTGGGTTTCCAGCTTCCATTTATGCAGGTTGAGTGTTTGTATTCTGATTTTTGTTTACATCTGTAACTTACGGTGATGTTATGATTAAATTCCTTCTTACTTGATAAGGTTGTCTCACTTGCAATTGAGTTTGATACTTTACACTTCTTAAGTTGACGTGTTCCTATAAAGGGAAAATATTTCCATGCAAACTAATTAATCATTAAATCATTAAATAAACTACTTTATTATAGCAATGACTCAGTATGCCTAGAGCGCCCCCTGCAGCTCGTGAATTTCTGTTGTCTGCATTTGAAACGCATGAGATGGCATCTTTGTCAGAAGCTCTTAGAAGAGAAGAATCCTAAAATTAAACAAAATTAAACAATTCATGATTTCTCTGCTTATGGTTAATACTTCTACACTCATTCAACATCCTCACCAACACACTGAGGAAGCTGAGTCCATGTGCCATTAAGGCATGTAACCGATCTCCTTCCAACCATCGTAAATGCCTCCACACAGGTGAACACCAGTGAATCTCCATGGCGGTAGGGAGGGTCAGAAGGCTGGACGTAGCCATGCTCAACTTCAGGGGCAGCTCCACACGTGCTCTCTTCCTCTGTGGAAAGTTCATGCAAATATATTGATAGGTTTGCATGTATATATGAAAACAAAAGCTGCTGAAGTTCAAATATTGAGACGGGTGTAGTTTACCAATGCATGTTGGTAAGGTTGTCCACTTTCCGTCAACACATGCGATTTTATTAGGCCCCTTCAAAAGAAATCCAGAATTGCAGGCATATTCTAGCACCTCACTGTGCTCATATTCTTCTTTCATTGTTCCTTTTAGTTGTCCATTGGGGAGCCTTGGGGGTGAACTGCATGATTGCACTTGGACTGCAGTGGAACCATGATAAATATTGGTTAAATTGCCTTTGTATAATCCAAAAATGCAATAAGACGGAGTTTTCTTCTTCAATTTGTGGCATTCATGAGCATTGTAAGAGTATTGTTTATATTAGATTCATACTCCTAATTACATCACTTGCACTGAAATAACATTGGAGGCAAATTTAAATTTTAAATGTGTTCAACAATCTATATATTTTGAAGATGCATGCAGACATATTAACAAGTGTATTTGTGTAAATTATGTTAATTTTCATTTCATAACATTTTGTATAAAGCTGCAAGGTTTAAGCAAATTTTGATCTATATGTTTTCACTTTCATTTATGACATGTGCAACAGAATTAACTGTACATATGCGATGAATTGTGGAGTAAGACACATTCCTCAGAAAATAACCAACATTAGTGCTGGTATGGTACACAAAAGGGAAATTAACAAAGGAATCTTTGCAATCTCAGTTACTACTGTGCACCTGCAAACACTTCCAACATAGATTTCATGACACTGTTGGAAACTTTTCTTAAGCAACACTTGACTTTCACAAGTAGAGCACTGAGTTATTTCATAAGCTTTTAGATATACTGGAAGCTCCCAAAAAGTATGACAGAGAAATCAGCATATTCAAAATCTGACTTCTTATTTTAGCAATTGTGAAATAATCACCTTTACATGTCGGGACATCAGGGGACCATCCAAAGTCATAACACTGTATAGAATCTGGTCCAACTCTGGTAAATCCTGATCTGCAGGAGAATTTTAGCACATCTCCAACTTTGAATTTTTCATTCCTGGGATTACCAATTAAATTGTTTTCTATTTGTGGAATGTTGCACTCTCTTTCTAAAATCAAGCAAAACACAAAATCAAGTTAACAGGAATCTTTGCTCAGCTAAGTTTTAAATGTGCCGTGTGAACATGAGCAGCTAGTTGGTAATGGATGTATTCAGGTAATCGCTTTCTTCTTTAAAAATCTGTTACCGGTGAGGTTTCATGCACTATCCACATCCACACTGGATTCTGAGAAGTGTTATATCTCTAGTTAGAAATGCCTCACATGAGGTCATTTTATTTTTTCTTAATCCTGGAAAATAGAAAACTTAGTGTCAAATGTAAAAGAGATTCTTGACATTATCCACACAATTTGCCATAGAAAAAAAATGAAGAATTACCCTGGAAAACCCAGGAAATTAACACTCAAGGTTTATGATAGAAAGAAGAAACTCAGAAGTATAATACCAGAGAAAATTGTAACCGATTATGTTAGTAATTGATGCTCAGGTTTAAATTATTTGAAAATTACACTTAGTATAATAATGCAGTTCTACTGCTATCACAAACCAGTAATTGCTATAGTTTATAAGATACATTAATTTTAAGTGGCATTTTGATGGTAGATGATTGATTTTGGGGCTTCAAAGTACCGTCTTCCCACAGTCTACCAAAAATCAAAATTACCTATTTTAACTTAACCTTTGTTCCTTAAATTAAAAAGATCAACGAGACATTCACTCTTTTTTTAAAAAATGGCAAACATTCAAATTTATTTTTGTTCTGAAACAAACAAAAAAAAATACTGAAAACTCAGTACTCACCATAGCATGTGGGTAAATGAATCCAACCATTGTCACCACATTCTATAACACCTTTGGTGTCTCCATTTTCATTTTCATAGCCATCCCAGCACTCATATTCCAACATGTCACCAATCTTATACCACACAGCATTGTTTTGGGTTCTGGAATTCTCAAACAGGGGCCTATCACAAGATTCTGATGCAGAGCAAATACAGTATTTTATTTTTGATGTCATCTAAGGAACATTTCTCAGAAGAACAAAGGCTTTATTATTCAGTAAGAGCTGTTCACAGATTATCAAAGACTAGTGTGATAATAATGCTAGTGATGAACAGGTCAGTATAATTGCTAAGAAATTGCAACATCAGAGTAGCATGTTTGGTGTAAAGAAGCAGTCAGTCATTATGCCATGGTTAAAAGAGGAAATCATTACTGAATTAAAGACTGATTTAACTTAGAGTACCATAAAAGGGAAGTTTCATACTGATTATGATCATAACTTTATAAAGGTATCATAAGCATTATAAATTACAAAAAATGTTAAAACAGTGAGCATGGGTTTATTTTCCATTTCAATAACATCATGATTAATATCATTTCAAAAATATCCTTGCATGACTTAGTAATAAATACATTTAACTGAATCATACACTCATTGAAAGATATCCTTCACATTTGAATAAACGGGTGAGAAATCTTTCAAAGCAAGAAAAAAATGACCTTATTGTAAAATTTCTGTTTCTCACTAATAAAAGTATTTTATAAATATGTTTAGATATAATATATCATAATATATTTATAATGTAACTATAATAAATATGTTTATGAATAAAATGTGAATATAAAATATTTATATAACTTAAGTATGCAATATATTCATATTCTTTGAATTTAATTTATTTAGAAATGTATCTACATTTTATTATTAAGCAGTAACAATAAATGTTAGATATTTCTGGGGTTCTATATATGGACACATACTACTGGTAGATTCTTTTCATGTCTAGAGGAGAAAGATTTTGGCGTAAAAACGATGTCCACCAAATAAAGGCACATTTAACATTTACAAAGGCCTCAAATGTAAATAAAGTGTGTTTACACCAGAAATGTGTAAGCTCCCTAACCCTTTCCTAAACTAAGTATGATTTCAAATGACAGAAAAGAAACATGACTATGACGTCAATATTCCAACCTTGTTACTTAACATTAAACAGAAGAATATATATATATATATATACATTTAGCTGAAATTTTTATCTTTACATAAAATATTTTATTTTT
The DNA here is from genome assembly GCF_017591425.1 of Ochotona curzoniae. Taxonomy (NCBI): domain Eukaryota; kingdom Metazoa; phylum Chordata; class Mammalia; order Lagomorpha; family Ochotonidae; genus Ochotona; species Ochotona curzoniae. The sequence goes on along the minus strand of NW_024466219.1, from coordinate 8,901,338 downwards.
ATACAAATCTCATTAATATACCTTAATGACCAACAAAACTAAAGCAACCTTCTCTACTTCAACAGGATAATGGACACTAACACCCACATTACTTACTAATGCAAGTGGGTTGATGGGACCATCCACTCTGTAGACACGTAAGTGATCCAGATGTTTTGCCATCTGTGGTTACATATCCTGGATTACACCTATATTCTGTTCTTCTGTTTAAGGTGTATGTCCAATCAGATTCAGAAAAAAAGCCATTCTCCACTTCCACATCTGCTTTTGAACATGTTTCTAAAAGTGAAGAATGAGGAAAAGATAATGACGTGTTAGATTACACTTATATAAAGACTTTATTAGCATGAAAAGATTCATAAAAACAGGGAGTTATAAATAGAAGTCTGGGTTAAGCATGATTATTCAAGTTCTTGTGCTCAAGAAAATAAGCTACAAGTTTCCAAATATAGCTGCTCAAAGTCTCTCAAGATACAGGACATTTTTTTTTCTTTTGGGTAACGTAACAGGTTTTAAATACTCATAATCCTTTCCAAGAAAATAATTTCCAATAAATTAATGGCTCAAGAGTATGCCAAGCTAATTGACACGACTTTGTCTCTAAGAATTTGAAATGCTGGGCCTGGCGCAATGGCGCAGTGGTTAAGGTCCTCACCTTGCACGCCCGGGATTCCATATGGGCACCAGTTCTAAACCCGGCAGCCCCGCTTCCCATCCAGCTCCCTGCCTGTGGCCTGGGAAAGCAGTCGAGGACGGCCCAAAGCTTTGGGACCCTGCACCTGCTTTGGAGGCCCGGAAGAGGCTCCTGCCTTTAGATTAGAAAGAAAGAAGGAAGCAACGAGGGAATAAATGAATAAGAGGGAAGGAATGATGGAAGGAAGGACTAAAGAAGAAACAAGGAAGAGGGAAGGACATAAGGCAAGAAGGCAGGAGGGAGGAAGAGAATGAAGGGAGAGAGAAGGAAAGGAGGGAAGGGAGAAAGGGAGGAAGAGATGGAGGAGCAACGAAAGAAGGAAGGAAGCTGTGTGAGAGGAAGTGAGGGAGAGAAGGGAAGAGAGAAAGAAAGGAAGGAAATAAAGGACAGAGGCAGAGGAAGGAAGAAAGGAAAGGCAGGAAGCAGGGAGGGTAGGAAGGAAGAAGGAATGATATAAAGGTAAGAAGGAAGTACAGAGAGGGAGAGAGAGAGGGAAGAAGTTCAGAAGGAAAGAGAAAAAAATGAAGAAAAGAAAAGAGAGAAAGAAAACAAAACAGTGTCTGACTTATCAGCTCCCAAATAAATGAAATATGAAACTTGATTGAGTTGCTTTAGAGAAACTGTGAAACCAAAATTCAACATAAATATGCAAGAATGCAAAACTGAAGGTCAGAGAGATGTGGACTTATGAGGGAAATCATGTTTCAGAGAAGCAAGCCAAATAAGCAAAAAAACACAGTCAGAAAAAAAAACATAAAAAATTAAGTGTAGAAGCAGAGAAAAATAGTGCTGAGGAGGATGGATTAAGAGGGAATGGATCCAACTGGAAACTATAATTGAAGGGAAATGAGCGAATCCCAAAAGGTTAGATACCACATGTTTGCCTTGATTTAACCTGTAATTTTTGTTTGGTTGTTTGCTACTTTTTGAACCTGTCATTGATACTGTCTCAACCCAGATGTTTCGAAGAATGGAACTTGCATTATTTTTAACATATTGTTTACTCAATACTATGTCAATTAATTCCATAACATTGTATATTGATGCTGATGATTTGTTGGGGCTTTTAACTGACCGGAATTTTACTCTGTTAGCTCTACCTTCAGACCAGAGAAGGTCTCCCCAAGAAGCCACTGAACTTATCTGGACAATAAGATGCTGGACTTTATGCTAGGTATATGCTTGCAATGAAGGAATCTCAACTGAACTTGAACTGTGGTTATGCAGCAAGGTGGAGGATTCCACTATGGGGGGAGGGTTGTGGGAGGAGTAGGGGGAAGCCCAGTGCCTATAAAACTGTATCACATAATACAATGTTAATAACAATTAAAACAAATAACTAAAACTTAAAAAAATAAAAATAAATAGTTATTCAAAAAAAAGAGGGAATGGATGAAATGAAATGGTTATAAGTGAAATACTCTTGGTATGAATAAAAATTTAAAACTTACCAAATGAAACCTCATTCCAAGTTTAAAGCATGGGTAACAGTATTAATCCTTTACTAGGACTCAAAAAAATGATGGAATACTAACCAGAAGAGAGAGTTGAAAAACTAAAGCTTCTTTATCACCAAAATTGGGTGATAGAAGGTAATTGATAAGCATGCATTCAAACAAAAGTTTGAAACGTTAGAAACTGACTACATTTATGAATAGAAATGCTCAATATCATATAACTGTGAAGTTTTTCTGAAATATGCTAGATATTGAATATAACTAGAGTGGAAATGTAAATAGGGCTATTTAACGAGATTTTGATAAGATGTTTAAAAATATACAGAGATCACAGACACATATCCTCTCACAGAGACTGATAGCAAATTAGGGTAAAAGGTCATTAGTAGCTAGATATACATATAAATGAATATATATATAAATCTATAGTAATTAAGATAAAACTTTTGGAAAATGATTTACAGATAGAGTAAAACACAATGTTCAAAACAATAATTATTAAGTAATTGTTTTGACACATTTGAAAGGCACATTACAGAAACTGGGAAATGTTGAATTTCCCATTTTATTAGAAAAAAATTATGATTATTATCTTGCATTAAGATATTCCCAAATGCATTGAATACATGAAAAAGAAAGATAGCATATCTTTTTAAAAATGAAAAGCAATTTTCTCTTGAAGAGAAATATTGCTTTAGAAGAAATAGGGTAATTCTAAAAATACTTGTAGTTTCATAATAAGGTAGAAAACTTCTATTATAATATTCATCAAAGCAAAAATACAAGCCAAAGAAAGAAGCACATTTACAAAACCCTCAAACAGGTAATCTTAGGAAATCGTCAAACTCTATTTCATAGATTTCATTAACTTCCATTGACCTACTCACCTTAGACCCATGTAATAAGAAATATGCATTTACACCACAAAGGTAGAACAGTTTATAGGCATAAACACTTCATAGCTTTATACTGGGAAATCCCTCAAGAGCAGTTAAGAACCACAAAGGAACAGTAGACAGTAGACAAATAAGCCTTATCATGGCTGTACTGGTACAGGCATGACAGGAGGCTGTGCAAAGCAGAATGTGCATCGTGTCCCAAAAACCAGTTACTCTAGTGATGCATGCCAGAGAAGCAGTCCAGGAAAAAGTACATAAATACACAAATGTCTTTTTTTGCTATGATTGTTTTATTTTCTATTTTAAATTATGATTCTATGTCCATTTTTAAAAATTTGAGTGATTTTGAAGGTATGTATTTTTTGAAAGATTCATTTTATGTATTTTGAAAGCTAGAGTTTGTGAAAGCTGGAGACAAAGATCGATGAATAAAGAAGTCTCTCTCCATACAGAACCAGAAACTTTCTTTAGTTTTTCCGCATGGTTTAAAGGGACCAGGGACCGAGACCATGTGCTGCTGATTTCTTAAGCACATTATCAAGTTAGAAGAAATAGCCAGGACTTCAACACATATCCATATGCGGATGATAGCATCTAGGTAGCCTACTTTGCCACAACACCAGCCCTTAATGTACAACTACTATGTAACACCTTTTGTGTAAGTATTGTATCCGAAACCTTCTAATGCATTATCAATTTTTCTACCTGATAAGCAGGGTTGTGTAACCACTAATAAATACCTAAAAACAAACCAAGAAGATGACATAAACATTGGGCCACCGTTAATGGAGAAGGTGATCAGGAAATGGCAAACACATAAGGGTCTCAGGACAGTGCACTTACCGACACGTAGGCATTTAGGAGGAGGGGACCAGCCATCCTCTGTACATGTAATGTTGGTCTGCCCATTTGGAAGACTATATCCTCGATGACAGTCAACATTTACAGATTGATTCTGCCAATATGTTCTTTCCCAAGGTGAATATTTCCCATTTTCCACAAAATATAAAGTGCATTTTCCTGAGAATTAAAATATTTTAAATTAAGAATATTAATTTGGTCAAAGTCATAAGTTAAAATGGCATAATTAGATTCAAATTAGAAAGCATATGTATTCAAAAGTACAGTGTGATAAATAAAAACTATGGTACTACCAATTATTTGTTGAGAAAAAAATCAATATTCCATGTGATATGTCAATTGTTTTTAAATTACATTAAACATAAAAGAAATTCTTGCCAAAATCTTTGTCATTTTTATAAAAAGTTTTATATAATAGAAAAACTGTTAAGAATACTTCCTTTGTTTCATTTTTTATATTCATCAATCTAATTATTTAAATGAGAGCTTAGAGAGAGAAAGAGGAGGCAGAGAGACACAAATAGCATGCTGATTTATCTACGGGTTCACTCTTCAAATACAGGCAAGCACTGCGGATGGTCTAGAATGAAGTCAGGAGCTGGAAACACAACGCAGATCTGCTGCGTGGGTGATATGAAGCCAGTTACTTGAGCCATTCACCCCTGTACCCAGAGATGCACATAAACAGGAAGCTGGAACTGTGAACAGAACCAGGACTCCAGGTAGACACTCTGAATCAGGAAGCAGGTGACCCACTGGCATTAGGCAAAAGTTCACCCAGCTGTAATCACATATGTGCTCTTCTTTCTGCACTCTGTGCAGTATTCACACACACAGAACAGGTAAGACATGTACTTACTGAGGCATGGCACTTGTGGTATCCATCCATCTTTGGTGCAATAAAGGTAATCCCAGTATGAATTTGAAGCAGTCATAAAGTTGTTGTCACAGTAATAGCTATAACGCTGTCCTATGGATACTGGGAAGTATGGTTTATATCTGTCTTCATAATATAGACGACCATGATTTATTTGTGGAAAATCACAAGGTTTCACTTGCAATGAGAAACACAAAGACAGCAGATATTAGCTTTTACCTTATGGAACAATCATAACAGAGATGAATCTGTTGATCAACCTGTTATATTCTCTTACTAGCACAATTACATCCACATGTATTAAGGTTTCTAGGACCAGCCAGGTCACAGAATTCAGATGCCTGAGGCATGTGAAGGGTCTCTGCTAGTGAATGTATAACTGTATCTATTGATCACAAGACAGGGAAACTAGCAAGAATTTTCAGAACAAATTGGTACAGAAAAATGCACTACCTGTGACTTAGACAATCTCCGTCTCCAGTCCCTGGCGCCAGCACACAGGCCCTCCCTTCTCCTTCCCCCTCTCTCTTCCCTTCCTTCCTCCTGGTTCTGGCTCTCCCCTGTCCTCCTCCATCTTGTCCCTTTCCCTGCTCTGGCAGCCCCCATCCTGTCACAATGGCAGGAGATGTGTCCCTTGCAGTTCTCTCCCCCTCCGCCCCTGCTCCTGTTGCTACCCTGCTGTGATAAAGGGCCTACTAAACAACAACAACAACAACAAATCAGCGGCATTTTTATATGCCCAATTATGCTTTGGTTGACTTGCAAGATCAGCCTGATTTGTAACAGTTACCAAAAAACTGATACGCCTGGGGTAATTTAAACAAGGATGTCTACAATGAAAGTTACATGAAATCAAGAAAAAAATTAGAAGAATACATACTAACAGACAGAGACACAAAGAGAAATATCTTTCACATTAAGGGATTGGTAAAATTAATGTCGTTAAAACACCCATATTTCTTGCAGCATTTTACACATTCATTTGGATCACAATCAAAATGCTGAGGACATTCTTCACAAAGCTAGAAAAAGAAATCTAAAAATCATATAAAATACAAAAGACTCCAAATAGGCTATCAAACTTAAATCATAAAAACAAAGTAGGAGGTTCCGGCGCAATGGTGCAGTAGTTAAGGTCCTCGCCTTGCACACCCGGGGTTCCCATATGGGCGCTGGTTCTATCCCCGGCAGCCCCGCTTCCCTTCCAGCTCCCTGCCTGTGGCCTGGGAAAACAGTCGAGGACGGCCCAAAGATTTGGGACCCTGCACCCGCGTGGGAGACCCGGAAGAGGCTCCTGGCTTCGGATCAGCATAGTATCGGCCCGTTGCGCTCACTTGGGGAGTGAATCATCAGATGGAAGATCTTCCTCTCGGTCTCTTCTCCACTCTGTATATCTGACTTTGTAATAAAAATAAATAAATCTTTAAAAAAAAAAAGCAGAGGTTTAGGGACTGGTGTTGTTACATACAGGTAAAGCTGTGCCTTCAGCACCAGCATGCACTATTGGTGCCTGTTTGAGTCCTGGCTGCTCTGTGATCCAGCTCCCTATTAGTGCAACCGGCAGGAGAGTGGAAGCAATTCCAAGTGCTTGAGCTCCTTGCACTCTCAACTGTGAGATGTGGGGGAAGTTCCTGGCTTCCTATCCAGTGCAGCCCAGCTCTGACAGTTGTAGCAATTTGAAGAGTGAAGTAGAGAAAGATCTTTCTCATGCTCTGTTAGTCTCTCTCTCTTTTTCTCTCTCTCTCTCTTTCTCTGTCATTCAAATACATAGATAAATATTAATTAAGAGGGGGAAAGATGGCTGAACAGGGTATGCAAGTGTAGCTGAGCGAGCAGAGAGAACTCGCAGACGAAATTGGGTTGAATCAAGAGTTAAAGAAAGAAAGTCCCTGGGCTGGGTGAACGAAGCTCCCTGGGGACCAACTGAGGGAAAAAAGAAACACAAGGAGAAATTACTGAAAACATCTGAAGTTGCAGCCAGCCACCCAAGAGGAAGGTGAACACAGGATAGCAACAGAAAAGCATCTCCACAGACAGACAAAATCTGAGTGAATTCGAAATTGATATCAAGAGAACAGGAACAGGCAGACTCCTGGTGGGAACAGGCACCTTCTGCATGAGACAGTGGCAAGCGAAAAGCCACAAGACAAAACACCGCTGAAGGGAGGCACTGCTATGAAGCCCACGGGCCCCTAACTGATCAATCCCCAGGACAGGGTGGGCAAGGCATTGTGGAATGAGCCTCTAGAGAGAGAGCAGCTGTGGAGTGATCCAGGCTGAGGGACCAACTCAAGATCAGAGGGCACCCCACAGCTGGAGGTGTGCCCTAGAACCCCAGAGAGATACCAGAACCACCCAAAAGGGAGACTCTGGATCCCTGTGGGGCAGAACGTAGATTGGGAGCAGCTAAACACATTGCAGTATGTGCCACAGTGAAATCCCAGGGAGCTCAAAACAATGCACATAATTGTGTTATTCATTTTGTTTATATATAAAATATGAATAAATGAAATATGAAGAAATGGATATATTATCATAAATCTAATTAAACATTTTGACAGGTTGATATTTTCATCCTTAGGAATGCTTACTTTTGAAAAAAGGCCTCACTGAGCATGAGAGTGTAGCCTTAAGATCTTCCCTGTGTATATGGCCGGAATTTCTATTTTTATTAATACTTCATTTTGTTTCATTTTATTTTAATATATCAATCGGTGTGAGGAGTGATTCGAACATCCCACCTTGGACCCTGTGCCCTTTCTTGCTTCCCCTTCCCCACAGCTTGTGAAACTCACCCAGTTCTGCTTATCCACCAATCAGACGTAAGCTGGCGCCTTACCTGAGAATCCGGCTCCCCAGTCTCTCCCAGTGCCTCCCCCAGCCCCTTCCCACCACCCTGCGGCTCAGGTAACCTCAGTCACTGGTCCTTGGGGCACACAGCTCACACAGCCCCGCCCTTTCCTTCCCTCTCTCTTTCCACTCTTCTCCTGGCTCTCTGTGGCCTCCTCTACCCTGTACCTTATGGTTGGTTACTCTTGTGCTGCCAGTCCCCATCCTGCCACCATGGTAGGAGACATGTCCCTTCTTCTTTCCCTCCCATCTGTCCATGTCCCTGATCCTACCCCATTGGGAAAAAGGACCTCCTAATATCACACCGTGTCTGGGATTTGGGCTAGTGGTAAACTAATCATGAAAAGAGAACTTGGCTGCTGGAATTAGCTGCGTGTAGCAACATTAAGAACTGTAACAACTTTAAGTGTATTTTAGAACCTAACAATTGGATTATGTAATAGTGAGTAAGTACTTTGGTCAACATGTTTTACAATTACAAATGTCTGTGTTTATAATTGCATTAAAGTGTGGCTTAAAGTAAACAAATTAGAATAAAGTTATCCTGTGATGTTAGAATTTGGTTGGTCATTATTATGTTAATCTTGATTGTTTTAGATCTCTAAAACTATCACATAGGAAATCAGCCAATTAAGTCCCCAGCTAGAGATGATATTATTTTATAGTTCAGTCAAAAGACACCAAATGAAGATTACAGCAGCAACAACAAAGAAAGCATCATAACTTGTTTGAACAGAATGCCTGACACCCTTCTTATTTATTTATTTATTTATTTTTTAATTACACTGCATTATGTGACACAGTTTCATAGGCTCTGTGATTCCCCCAACCCCTTCCCGAGCCCTCCCCCCATGATGGATTCCTCCACCTTGTTAGAGTATTACAGTTCGAATTCAGTCAAGACTCTTTCTTTGCATACCTATACCAAGCATAGAGTCCAGCATCTTATTGTCCAGATAGATTCAACGGTTTCTTGGGGAGACCATCTCTGGTCTGAAAGCAGAGCTGGCAGAATATCATCCTGATCAATTAAAAGCCCCAACATAACATCGACAACAATTTACAACATTATGGAATTAATTCTCATGGTACTGATGGTACCATGGTACTCATGGTAACCAATATGCTAAAAAATGCAAGCTCTTAACCACATCCTGTGACTACTTCATTGACGTTTGAATCTTAGTTTATACACAGAACTAGCTGCTATACACATTAAAATGGCTATAGAGTACTATTCAGCTGTCTCATGTCTATCCTCATTTTAGTATTTAGCAGTTTATAGTGTTGAAGCATAATTTTGCTGAACTTGGCAGATTTTAGGATAAACTAAACTGGCTTATAACTCTAACAAGGCATATGTCAACAATTGAAGTGCGGAACAGTTTCAGGAGGGGTGTGCAGAGAAATCCTCAATACCCCAGTGAGGAGTAACTAATCTGTGTCCTACCTAGTAAGGTATGTGTGAGTCCACGCTGACTGTTTCCTGTCTGATTCTAAGCTTTCCTTGTTGTCTATCTATTCTAATTGTTTGCTTGCTTGTTTTTTGGAGGGACTCCAGAGCAACCCTGATGGTCATTGCAAGAGAGTGTGGGGATCCATAGTTGGAACTAAGTAAGGACCTGAGAAAGCTCTTCTCCGTAGTCTTGAAGGAAGTTTACTGTTCTTCTGTTTCCGCGGAATGCTCAGGGCACCCGGCTGTTGTTCCAATGACCTTGGATCCTGTGAGGAAGGATTTGGGCTTCTTCCATCCCATGTGGTAGAGTCAAGCAGGAGTGGGTGACTTCGGAGTGCCCCTGAAGGCACTCCTATTCACCATGGTCTCCTTGGCAGGTGGGATGTAGTCCTTGGTGCCCATACTGAGTGTCCTTGGTGAGGATCTGAGAGTCTTCAGGGTTGGATACAAGCCTCCTCCTGTCCACCTGCTCCACTCAGGGGTTCCCCCCCTGCCTCTTCTGTGCATATGACCTCCTGTTATGAGGTTGTCAGGATCGCTCTTGATTCCCCCATATGACTTTGTAGTTTTACTATTGTCTAATGCTGATTTGAATCTATTTTCTAGGAGTTACCTGTTGTGTTCCTGATAGGTCATACTTCATGAGTTCCTCACAACTTCTAAGGAGATGGAAGAATTCTCTGCTCTCCTGCCCAATTTCCGAGTAGCTTAGGGTCTTAAAAGTATATTAGATTTTACAACTCTTTGATGTAGATCATAAGCAGATTGACTCACATTGATAACACACCTTTCTTGAAAAAAAAAAAAGTCCATGTCGGTGCTATAGTTTAGCTGGTTAAGCCGCCACCTCGGATGCATGCAACCAGTATGGGTGCCAGTTGGAGACTGGGCTGCTCCACTTCCAATCTCTGCTAATATACCTGAAAACAGTAGTTGAAGATGGCACAAGTGACCAGGAACCAGAAGTTTCTTTCTGCCTCCTGTGAATGTACAGGGTCCCAAGGCTTTGGGCCGTCTTCTACTGCTTTCCAGGCACAAAGAAGGGATTTGGGCAGAAGTGGTACAGCTGGGACACAAATCAACATCTACATGGGATGCAAGGAATGCTTGAAGGGGAGCATTAGCAATCTGAGTCATTGTGCTGGGTATTGCATCATTTTATTTACAAGGTTTTTGTTCTTGAGTGACACCTAAATCTTTATGTTACATCTGACGTTATAATGGTACTTAAAATATTAAATACACAAAATTTGAAAGTGAAATCTTTTGCAAACATCTTATATGTGTCTAAATGTTTTGAGATGGTATTTTTCTCAGTTCAGAGACATTTCAGGGCTAGGCAAAATTACAGTCTGTCTGTGCCTTAACAAATTGAAATTTGATATATGTAGATTTTCATAATTTAATTCCTCTCCAAATCACATATGGTGTGTCTTTCATTGATTTTCACCATTTTTCCATTTTGTTTTCTTCCTACTAAATGTGCATTGAAAGCATTATCATACAGCTGAGTTATATTATGAACCTTCATTCAGACATTCTCATCCAGTTATTTCTACACAAACACACACACACACCCCAATCATGCTCCCCTATCAATACATTTGAAAATGAAGCTGCTTTCAACTCACCTTGTCCAATGACAGCAGGAACACCTAACATGAGCATGACATTGATTAAGGTGAACATGTTGGAAAATCCAGTCATATAAAACTTAAATTCTCTTGCAGGAGTGGGTTGGTGTTGCTTGGAATCCTACTTTCATTAGCAGATGGACCCAAGTTTTGAATGTCAGTGTCCTACCAGGAAACTGGCTAGATGAAGTAATTTTGGTAAATATCAAAGTTCACGGAGTTTACGGGAAATAACAAGAGATTGTCCAATCAATGCCTTTTCATGAATACCTTGGATACATTCTTGATATTTGCTTGATCAAATGATAGCTGCTCAATTTCCATGTTGTGGTCGGTGTCCCTGCATTTGGAGTACACAAGGCTGGATCCCATTGATCTGGGAGAGACCCATGACCTTCTCCCTCACATGGAAGCCAGAGGTTTGAAAAAGGTCCCAGGAGCTGATACCAGTTCTCATTATATTTCAATAGCATCAATGTTCTACTAATGAATTCCTTTTAAAAAGATTCACTAAGTGTTAGATTCTGCCTTTACAGTTTTCACATTTTGTAGATTTAAAAAATTTGTTAAAAATTAACTTTGGCCAAATATACTTTCTGGAATTTCGGAACAAATTGGATTTCAAAATCAGTTTGCTCAAATGAGTCTTTAATAATGGCAGTGTGAAGGAATTGCTATCTATCTTTTCTTCCTCCAAAATGAAGCAATAATAACTGGATATATTCTCTAGAAATAGAGTCTCTAGAAATGGGTTAGAGGGCATGCTGTTGAGGAGCAGTCCTTCTAGAATGTCTCTGTGAGTCTTCTTGATGGAGAGTGGTAGTTCTCATCAACCACCACCAGCCACTCCAGTTCCTTGGCTCAGAAGTCATGCCCCAAGCAGAGAGGCAGGACACATGGACTGACACCTCTGTGGCTGAGAGCTGTGTGTGTGTGTGTGTGTGTGCTTAGAGTCTTTGAAAGGCCATGCCTTAATGCACTGTTGAATAAGAGAAGATTAGGGTGGGAAGTGCCTTAGTGAAAACTGTTATCTCAAAGTTCTAGTTGGGCAAGCAGCAAAGAAGTTGGCCAGTCAGAATTTCAATAGGGAATTTGGGAGTAGGAGACACCAAGAAAAGGGCCCTTTGAAATGACACTGACTAACTGGGATCCAGAAGCTTATGGTCATGCAGCAGGCTGTGTTCAGATAGACAAACCGGGGAACCCTGTGAGCAGCTAGTCCTTTAGTAAAGTAGGGATGGGAATGTCAGTCTTAGGTGAAAGGCATCTCTCCAGTCACTTGCAGACAATGGTCAAACATAAGAATCTCATTGGCTCAACCACTGGGCAATGATGGGTTGACTACTAAGCTATGCTGACTGAGAAATTGCTGTTAGGAAATCCAAATATGAAACACACACAAGAAACAAAAACTGAGCAATGGCCTCAGATCTCATGTCCTTTGAAGAAAGAATCTACAAATTGGCCTACGCAAGTCACAAACAAGCAAAATTGTGCAATACCATGAAGCCCTTGATTGGGAGGACTCATGAGTCAGAATTGCTGCAATGTGCAATCTAAGATTTCTAACATTTTCTATTCAACAGAAAATTGTGTTTTAACATGAATGTTATGAGAGAAGGAAAGAGGTGTGAATGACTCCACACAGTAGAAAGGAGTCATAAATGGGCAATAAAACTTGGTTGTGAGATGAGGCAAGTTTAGGAATAAAAACATAAAGGTGTCATAACAGTATAAATGTGATTGGGGTGTGGAAAAGTGCAGCACATGAACAATTATAACTTTGTAAAGTCACAAATATTGCTTATCTAGAATTAACCATCCATCATTTTATGTGCATATATGCATATATACATGCATATTTCACAACATGTTGCATATGATAAATACACACAGTCTGACCTTTCTGAAACTAAAATTCAGAGGACTGCCACAACAATGGTGAAGGTATATAATTCAAATATGTGATAACTGAGCAGTCTAAAAAACAAATAAATGGAATATACAAAAATTATAGATACTAAATAAGTTTTTCTGTAGGCAGTAAGATTTAAATCATATTCAAAAGAGGAAACATGCTGTAGAGAAGTGTGAAGCCCTCGGAGAACGTGCTGGATTGGGCTTCCAAAGTAGAAGTCTCCATATACACAGGAGACAGTCAGGAAATAACAAGTTGAAGCTTTCACAAGCATTGGAAAGTAAATTCAAGTAAGCAAGTTTGTGTAAAGCATAAATTTGAAAATCAGAGCAAGTCTTCAGTTGCTGTGTATGTGTCCAAACCCAACATTGGAGTATCAGGATTCAATTCCCAGGTTTGGTTTTCAACTCCATTTTCCACCTTTTCAGATCATGGGAGACAGCATGGATGACTCATTAATAGAATTTCTGCCAGTCATGTGGGTGACCTTGACTCAGTTCCCGCATCTGACCTTCACCCTGGCATAGACTCAAAAACTGTGGGCATTTGAGAAATAGACCAGACAATGAAAATCCTCTCTCCCTGTTTCTCCCGCTGTTTCTTTTCAAACAGCAAAGTAAAAAATATTACCGGAGAAAAGAACTGTTAGTAGACATCCATTTTGTGTTCAACCATGTGTGTTCTCACAAGTTTATTGAAAGCATTTTTCTGGTTCACAGTGTCCTACCTAGACCCATTATTCCAAACTCTCTCAGAACTTCTCATTGGATATTGGCTAGCGGAGTAAAATGTTGCTTCTTGGATTCATTCATTTGGGATAATCTTATATACTTGTATTGACATAAATTACACATCAACAAATTTGTGAAATTTCTACTCATAAATTATTAACTTCCATTAATTAATTAATTAAAGTGATTTAAATCAGCTTTGTAAGTTTTGTTATCCAAAATGCTAATATTAATCATTAGATATTAACTTGTGCAATGATATGTTAATTATTGATAAGCTTGAGTTATATTAATGTGATCATTCTGCTATGAGTTTTAAGATGCATGATTACTCCTCAATTTTACAATGTAAATGGTATACCACAAACCTTCACAGCTTTTGGTAGCTTCTATTAGAAGCTTCAGGATTCATAGATGAACTGTCTTTAATATTTTTAACTAAACAGAATATGTTCATTGATAATAGATGGGGAGTATTTTTTACTTTCCTAAACAAGAAGATCCATTTTGAGTTGCTGAGAACAACTCAACACACAAATGAAAGATTTAAATGAAGCACTTAAAAAACAGCTTACTTAAAAAAAAATGTGAGTTCTCCAATTGTTAATTAGCCTAATTCATTTATGTAATCATGGTGCTTTAAGATTGTCAGGCTCTTTTCCTAAGATACAACATACATGGCACAGTTGGCAAAAATAGCCCAAAGCCCTGCATGCTGTAGGTATGAGAGGGTGTTCACAATCCTAGTGATAATTTTAGATTTGCCTAATTTCTCTGGTCACTTTGATCAGGTTTTGCTTGAAACAAATTAAACCTTTGTTGTAGCTCAAGATACACATAGAATTGCCATGTCTTCTTGTGGAGTTTGTGACATTATTTGGTAATGTTGACCTTTTTTGGTTTGTAAAATCTATTTTGTTTGATATTAATACACGCATTCCACATTGCCTCTGATTATTCTTTCAATGTCATAACTTTTTCACTTTAATTTACCTTAATACTCATACAGGCATTGTTAGATTGTTGACCACCCATGTATGAAAAACATGAGCCTGTTGTAAAAAATGTAAAGAGGCTTTTATTTGAGTTTCCCTCTCGGGCTCCCTTCTCAGTCAGCAAGGAAAGAGAGAGACAGCTGTGGAGAAAAACGTTAAGCAGGGGAGTGTGTGAGTTTTATGCCCCTCCTGACACAGAGGCTGGCATACGTCGGGAATGTGCACCTACGTCTATCATTGGCCAGCTAGCCCAGTGATGTGCCTGACCCCAGCAGCCCTTTCTGGTTCTGGGCTTGGGTTTGAGTGATTGACCGGCATTGAGTCAGCCCAGTCTATTTCCTCTACCTGCAGTAGCTATCAGGTATATGAGTGAATTGTATAGTCACATAAGTATTTAGAGTGAATTTCTTATAGCTAGCTGATATTTAAATCATTAAAAATTCATTTACAGCAAACATCTGAAACAGCAGTTCAGGTATTGGTTTCTAGATTGCATCCCACATGGGAGTAGTTAAGTTCAAATTCCAGCTCTATTTCTCATTTCAGTACTGAGTTGTTTTTTTTTAAAGATTTATTTTTATTATTTTTCTATTGGAAAGGCGGATATACAGAGAGGAGAGACAGAGAGGAAGATCTTCCGTCCCATGATTCAATCCCCAAGTGAGCGCAATGGCCTATGCTATGCCAATCCGAAGCCAGGAGCCTCTTCCGGGTCTCCCACGCGGGTGCAGGGTCCCAAAGCTTTGGGCCGTCCTCGACTGCTTTCCCGGGCCACGGGCAGGGAGCTGGAAGGGAAGCGGGGCCACCGGGATAGAACCGGCGCCCATATGAGATCCCGGGCGTGCAAGGCCAGGACCTTTAACCACTTGCGCCACCGCGCCGGGCCCAGTACTGAGTTTTAATAATTGGATCTCTGCCATTCAAATGGAACAGACAGACTGAGTTCCTGGATCCTGGCTTTGGAAGGACCCAGTCCTTGATGTTCTAGGCATTTGAAGCTTATGAAGCAGCAGATGGGAGAGGTCTCTCTGTAGATCCTTTGCTCTCTGGTAACTCTCTCTCTGCCTTTCACAAGAAAATGCATGACAAATGGAAAAACATAAATTTTGAAATTTCTATGTTTTAGTCTCTATACAGAACATAAACATTTCATGTAATAATTGATATGATTTCTGTCACACTTGTTGAAATAATGTAAAATTCAAGAAAATTCATTCTTTCAATGTTCATTTAATCACATGGCTCTGAACTTACCAGAGTTTTGTTCCCTTTTTTTCATTGCTAAAAATCTCTTTACCTTCCACTTGCTCACATTTTGAAAGCTCCTTCCTTCAGAAACGCATTCAGTGATGTGCAGCCAATATTCATTCAGACCATAATCAGCAGGCCTTAAAAGTTCATGAAAAGGGCCCAGTTTGGTAGCCGAGTGGCTAAAGTCCTCACTTGCACATGCCAGGATCCCATATTGGTGTCGGTTCATGTCCTTACAGCACAGCTTCCCATCCAGTTCCTTGCTTGGGCATGGTTCCAGAGACCAGCTCAGGCTGACTCGAGAACTTGCAAAGGATGCATGGATTAAAGAGAAGATAGAGGAGAGACACCATGGGCCACTATGGCATGATGCTCTTAATGGACAACTCAGAAAAGCTGCCTGCCTTATTTATGCACAAATTATCACAAGCTTTTTGTTGCACAACATCCAGTTCTTTCATTTTTATTTCATTATAAAAGAATGACTACAAGAAAAATCCAAAAGAAATTATTGTTATTTTACTTCAGGGAGAATATTTTCAGTAAGCTATTGCTCATTCAATACTTCAGTCACCCAGCTGAAGTCAGGAACTCCACAGATGCCAGCACATGTGGTTACATAGTGAGAGGTGGTTTCCTTATATACAGAACCAATTTTCACTAAAACTAAACTAATATTACTTAAAATATCACAACTCAAGATTAAAATGAAATCCTATGAATGAGAGAAACTTACAAAGGTATATATCATAGAATCACCACTGAATCATAATCATATACTAATTGCCATCACCTTAACCTAGAACAGATACAATTGGTGGTTGTTGTTTGATTGTCTTTGTGAAAGGTATCAGGACAACTCAGCCTTTATATAAACAGAGGGTCTTTACAAGAAACTTCTTTTTAATTTATGAACTGTTTTTTTCCCCCTTAAATACAACTTCCACTATAACGTAGAAGTCTTAAGCCATTTTTCTCTGGGGATTCACATTTGTCTCCCTTTAGAAGATGCCTCATATACTTTTTGCTTTCCGTGGTGAGAAACCAAAATGTGTCAGTTCATATGTTGTAAGGGTTCAAGGCTGCATATTGTGGGCTCAATTGTACTGTGGTATGCTTTTAGCTGTGTGCCATTGCCTTAAGTTGCTAAAGACACTTCCACCATAACATGACTGATCAGTTTGAGGTGTTATGCCAGTTATGGGGAAACATTTCACATTTGCAGAAAAGCAACAACACCCTTGGGAGAAGTCTATGAAATATCAGAGAGGTGACTGAGTGTCCATAAGATGGGGTGAGGCAGCAACGAGGTGACCAGAGACATTCTACAGGACCTTGCCATGCAGCAAGAAACTCCTAGTAGGCTTGCTAATGGAGGAGTGGTGCTAATCACACCATTGCTCCAACTGTCCCAACTGCATTGCATCCGCAGCCTGGGAAGCAGCTGAGGATAACCCAAAGCATTGTGACCCTGCAACCAAATGGGAATCCTGGAAGAAGTTCCAGGCTCCCTGCCTTGCCAAACTCAGTACCTGCTGTTGTGGCTGCTTGGGGAGTGAACCAATGGACAGGAGATCTTCCTCTCAGTCTCTCCTCCTCTCTGTATGTACAGTTTTCCAATAAAAAATAATTAAATATTTAAAACTGTGTTTTAGAAGATGTTCGATTGAGGTAGGCTGAAGTAACCCAGAGTGTGGAAGGAAGGAGACAGGATTCAGCGGAGGACAGGGCAAGAAGAAAAGAATCACTGGGAAAGCTGTTTGAAACACCGTGCAGTCCATAGGACTGAGGCAGAGGGTTAACATCTGTGAGATAGATGCGAAAACTGTCGAGATTGTGAACTGTAACTGCAGCCCAAGAGGGTGAAGGTGGCTCTAGATCACAGAACCGCATGAGTTGAAGAAAGAGGGGAGTGAGTAGGAGACATGTGCAAGTCCAAGCACACTGTACAGCCATCCTGGCAGTAGGACTGGGCACCAGTGTCTGGGGCAAACAAAGTGTGTGACATTGGAGACAAGGTAAGGTGTGGGGACCAGGAGCCTGACGGCAAGGATTTAGGAAAGTATCTGCCGGGTGTACACCCAGGAATACAATTTGGAACATACTGTGGCGGACCAGGGAGGTAATAATCAGTGGGAGTAATTAACAGCAGCCTACCTTGAGAAACTCATTTATACTGAAGTTACAAAACTGCCCTTCAACATTCCTACCTAGATCTGGGCAGAGAGGGCACTCAAGCCTGGAGAAAAGAAATAAACTGGACACCCACAAGGTGGGAGCAGTGGACAAGCAGAATGAGTGTTAAACTCCAACTCCCCAGGCTACACTTGCCTTCTGAAGAAAGCAGGTCCAAAGAAACCCTCATAACCACCCACTAGCAGGGTTACAGTGTGAGTATCATTACCCTAGGTCTCCCATGTCATTGAACAGCCAGAATTGTCCCAGAAAACCCCAACAACACATCAGAGACCAGTACCACAAGGTAACAAGACGATACAGGCATGGAGAGAGGCGGCAGGAAAGAAAAGTCAGACGAAGGAGCCTATGCTTCCCAATCACAAATGATCAAAAGATCATGACAATCTCACATGCAAGATGAAGACATTGACAAACTATCAGGCAAGGAATACAAAGAAATCATCATGAAACTCTACCAAGACAATGAAAAGTGATGGGAGGAACTTACAGAATTCAAAAATCACATCATCACAGAAAGAAATCAAATCCAAACTTAAGTGCTTGCCTTAAAAACCATGATCCAAAGCCTGACCAGCAGAATGAATGCTGCAGAAGACAGAATATCAGAAATAGAATAAAACCAAAATGGCAACACACATTTCTTTAAGCATCTAGAGGAAACCTGAGCAGAGTCAAGAAAACTGTATATAGACAGGATTGCAGGAGGTACTCTATGAAAGTATAAAGAATTTCCAAAACACGAGGCTCATAGGGGCAACCCAAATCCAGGAAGGACAGAGAACCCCATATGGATTCAACCTGAAATGGACTTCACCAAGGTGCGTTGTTTTCAAGCTCCCCTACAACAAACACAAGGAAAGAATTCAGAAACAAGCACAAAGAAAAGACAAGATTGCATTTAGAGGGAAACCAATCAGAATCACTGCAGAAGAGTGACTGAAGAAGAGACCCTTTGTGCAAGAAGACAATGGAAGAACATTTTGAGATCCTAAAACAAAAATAACTGTCAACCAAGAATACTGTACCCAGTGAAGTTCTCATTTCTTTGCAAGAATGAAATTAAATACTTCCATGATAAGGAAAATCTAGAAGAATGTGTCAACACTAAGCCAGCTCTTGAAATAATCCTAAGGAATGTGCTAAAATAAAAAACAAATGAACAAATCATAATCAAAGATGGGATAAGGGAAGAACTCCTCACTAAGGTCCATACAAGGATACCACTGCTATTTAATACAGTAGTGGAAGTACTGCAAAAGCTATACGACAGGAGAAAAATCAGATGAATTTAAATTGGAAGCGAGGAAGTCAAGTTATCTCTGTTTACAGATGACATGATGCTATACATAGGAGAACAGTGACTAAATAAACAGAGTGTTAAAAGTTATACGAGGGTTCGGCTGAGTGACAAAATAAGTGAATAAAAATCAGCAGCCATAGTGTATGCAGTCAACTCCAAGGCAGAAAAATAACTAACCAGCATGGTAGCCTTCAAAATAACAGAACAAATGAAATACCTACGAATAAACCTAACCAAAGATGTGGAAGATCTCTATGAAGAAAACTACAAAACACTAAAACAAGAAAAAAAGAAAGAAAAGAAAAAATAGAAGAAGATTTTAAAAATTAGAGAAATAATATACCATGTTTTTACACGGGCAAAATCAATATCATCTAAATGTCCATATTACCGAAAACAATATAAATATACTTTCAATGCTATCACAATCAAACTACCAACAACATTCTTCATAGAGCTTGTAAAAACGATACAAAGGTTCATCTGGAAACACAAAAAAACCGCTATCAGCTGGAACCATTCTGAAGAATAAGACCCTAGTGGGGGAATCACAATCCCAGACCTTCAGACATATTAAATGGCAGTGGTTATTAAAATAGCCTGGTCCTGGCACAAAGACAGAGAGAAACATCAATGTAGCAGAATAGAGGCAGCAGAAGGAAATCCACACAGGTACAATCAAATAATCTTCAACAAGAAAACAAATGATATCCAAGGAAAAAGGGAGGGCTCTTCAATAAATGCTGTAGGGACAACTGGTTGATAGCAGAAATAAGAAACTAGACCCCCCCCTTCACCATACATAAAGATCACATTTAAATGTAGGGCCTGGCACAGTGGCCTAGCGGCTAAAGTCCTTGCCTTGAATGTACCGTGAACCCATATGGTCGTTGGTTCTAATCCCGGCAGACCTGTTTTCTATCTAGCTCTCTGCTTGTGGCCTGGGAAAGTAGTTGGGGATGGCCAAAGCCTTGGGACCCTACAACCCTAGTTGCAGCTCCTGGTTTCAGATTGACGCAGCACCAGCCTTTGCAGAAATTTGGGGAGTGAATCATCAAATAAAAGATCTTCCTCTCTGTCTCTCCTCCCATCTGTATGTATGACTTTGCAATAAAACCTAATAAATCTTTTTTAAAAATCTAAATGGAGAAAAGATCTAAACCTACATCCAGAAACCATCAATGGTTTGAAAGAAAAAGTAGAAAACACTGTGCAAGATACAGGTGTTAGCACTGACTTCCTAGAAAAATCATCAAAAGCAAAGGCAGTCAAGACCAAAATAAACAAACAAGGCTACATCGAACTAAGAAGCTTATATACAGCAATGGAAACAATCAGCAAAGTATAAAAGCAATCAAAAGAATTTGAGAAAATCTTTGCACACTATACAGGAGACTAGGGGATAATATCCAGAATATAGAAAGAACTCCAGAAAAAAAAAAAACCAGTCGATAAACAAACCAGTCAAGAAACAGGCATGGGAAATGGGCAGACATTTTACAAAGGAACAAATCTAAATGGCTAACAGGAATAGAAAAAATGCTCAAGCTCCCTGGTAATAAGGGAAATCCAAATAAAAACATCACTGAGATGCCACCTAACTCTAGTAAGAATGGCTCATACAGAGAAAACCACCACCCACACCTGCTGGTGAGGATGTGGGGAAAAGGAAACCCTACTCCACTGCTGGTGGGATTGCAGGCTGGTGTAGCTCTAAGGAAATCAGTATGGGGAATACTCAGACAACTGGAAATTCACCTACCATATGACCCAGCAATACACTTCTACACTTTTAGACATATATCCAAAAGATCTGTTGCACAAGAAAGTAACATGCACCACTATGTTCATACCAGTACAATCAATAATCAAACAAACATGGCAGCAACCAAAATGCCCATCAAACAGAAGACTGGGTAAGGAAACAATGGCTCATGTGCTCCATGGAATACTACTCAGATGTGTAAAAAAACAAAAATGAAATACATTTCTTCATGTCCAAATGGGCCCAACTGGAAACTATTATGCTAAGGGAAATGTACCAATCCCAAAATGTCAGATAACATATGTTTGCCTTGATGTAAGATAATACAATGTCAAATCTAACAAAAAACTCATATCTTTAAATTGTATCTTATTACATTTCCTAGCTGTCTCTACTACACACAATAAGATCTTGGGATGTAACCAAACCTATTAACCAATAACTCATGACCGACTGATTGCATGTGATCCCCTGATATTGCTAATAGCCCTCTAATCACGGGTGTTACTACTACCCATGGGTAACTATGATTTAGTCTATACTGTACACCCATTTGAACCACACAGGTCATACGTTAAGCATTAATTTCTGCAGGAAGATATTGGACTCTCTTATGCTTCACCCTAGTATCACATTGATACCCCTGCTATGAGTTTGACAACACCACGGAGATGAAGAGTCACTATTTCATTTAATTTAAATTCTTTTTTCTATCTTTTCTCTCTCTCAACCCAAGGGGTGGCTGTACCTAACAGGAGGTATAATCAAAGTGAAGTAAAAATAAATATGCCCATAGGCAGAAACAGAAAGCATATCCCCATAGTTAAAATACAAGAATTGTCTCAGAGTGAAACAACAGATAAGCCCCTACATAGATGGGAGACACCTCAGTGGCAGCACTATGAACTTCTGAGGGTAGCTGGAAGACACCTATTGAAAGACTGGAGCGGAGGAGCACAATGGGGGGTGGGGGGTAAGAGTGAGGGAAACCCAATGCCTATTAAACTGTGTCATAAAATGAAGATAATTTTTTAAACATGAATAAAAATAAAATTCATCAAAAATGCAGATCATTTGGTTTTTTCCTACAAACTACAAGCTTCTTGCACACTTCAGATACAACTCCTGTGTATTAATGTCCCTTCCTGATGTTCTGAATATGCAGTCATCTTTTAGTGGTTCCTTTATCTCATACACTGTCTAATAGGTAATACATGCTTTGCAGAAATAAATAACAGTTGATATATAGATTATCTATCATAATACACATTCTCAAACAAGTAGTAATACGTGGATCAAAACTGCACACACATTAACATATTTGAAGGCCCTCTATATAGTAGTACACCTTAATTTAATAGAAATCTTTGAAAGCATCGAGCAGCTCCACGATGCACACACACAAACACGCATCAGCCTAAAGGTTCATCCCATAGCAAAAGTGCTGTGAGGATTGTGCTCTCCTTTCTTTGCCAGCTTCTGCACTACAGCTCGCAGTGAATGAACTCCTCGGTGAACATCATGCTACTCAATGCACAGAAATGTTCCTAAGTGTTTTTGCACTAACTGGGTTGCTTTTTCCTGTGACACTTCAACACTGGTACGACCAAAGCTTGAGAATATTAATCTGAAATCTGCTTATAGAAGGAGTTCATTGAAGAAGATTATTTCTCATCCAATTAGGAAAGAATTTGCTCCAGATTCACTTTTCACTTTCCCATTTCCATGTTCTCTTTCACTTGTGTCTTTTTCAATAAGTGTCTGTGACTCATTAATAGATCATTTTATGAGACATTTTGACTGTCTGTAAGCACCCGAGGTTGTAAATGTCCCTTGCAACACTTCTTCATATATCTCATAGGCCTGATATTCATTACTGAATGAATATCAACATATGTATTCAAAAAATGATATGATTATTGTCATTTCTTGAGCAACAAATGTGACATGCAATAGCATAAATTGCTTTTAAAAAGTTATTTTTATTCCTTTTCATCACTTCAGGGATGCATCCATCATTCTGTAGCATGTTGCTGTAATTTTTCTTTTTCTTGCTGTTGTGGGTTATTTTCTGGCTCCATATTTAAGGAGATATAAAAAAGAAGGGGAGCAGAGATTAACATGTTCAGATGTGGAGACATAGTGCAGTATGCATCTCACATCCACACCAAAGATGGACTCCCAGGGAAACTGCTCAATATATCCTGACAGTAGGATGCTGGACGTTTTGTCAATGTCCAGGCCTACAATGTCAGGAAACACTTCAATAAGAGAAGGATGGACTTATCACTGTGCATGGAAGACCACCCATTGTAACAGTACAGGGGGAATCAGAAGGGTGAGAGAGGAATCATGGAGGGGGATGGGAAATCCAGAGCCTATTGAACTGTATCGTCATAATAATAATGATAATAATAATAAAAGCAACAAATATTAAGAAGAAGCAATGTCACAGTGTAGCTTTAATGCTATAATTTAATCTGCAAATGAAAACATAAACTGAAACTGACTTTCATTCCAGTGGTAATTAAGAATATATTCTACTTGATTGCATGCATTTTGGATTATAGAGCTCAAGTGGAAAAAAGATATTTATTTGTTAGACAATCAGATACTTGAGTGTGAGGCTGACAGAAGAACTATTGAATGAAAAGAAAAAATTGCAAGAGAAAATGATTAAGTAAGAAACCATTAAAGGGCTGTTGCCAGCCATATCTGTATGTATTGGCTACATGCCGTACCCAAAATGGCGCCGGCCAGAGAGGCTAGATCTTGGTGCCTGGTGGAAAGTCACGTAGCTTTCACAGTACTGCGCACGTGCCTAGCGCATGCGCAGTGAGCTGCGGCGCGGCAGGCACGTAAACACTGGGACTGACGAATCCAGTCGCCCAGAACCCTGCGTATCATGACGCCGACCTATCATCGGCGGAGGCGGGGCCAGACAGCACATAAGAGTAGAAGCCTGCCGGGATTCACGCTTCCTTCCTCATGTTAGTGTGCACAATAAATTTTACCGCAGGAGACTTCACACGCGTCTGCGTCTTATTGCTGGGCGGTAAGACACGTGGGCGCGACAACTGGTGCCGAATACCCGGGACCTGGAGGGAGCCTCCCGTTCAAAACGGGACGGAGTCAGAACTGCGGCCATAAGACAGGTAAGGAGCTCTGAGAGGGAGAACTTTCGGGTGACTAGAAGCATAAATCGGAGGTATATGAGCCGCCGCTTCTGGTTATAGACATGGGCGCACAGGTCTCTCTGGTGAAATTTTTGCAGATGGTTTATGCCCCGCATAAGGGAGCGGTCAGAGAGAGTGACGAAGCCCTTCAGTCTGCCCAGGATAGTCTCTCAGAAACAGAGCGGGAGAGGAGAACCGGTTTGAAGCAAAAAATAAAGGTGAAACTTAAAGCAGTATCTTCCTCATCAAGTTCGGAGACTTCCGACGCTGAGGAAGGGTATAAGTGGGATAGGCGCTTAGAACGTAAACCTGCAGGAAATAGACAAGGATTAGAAAAGGAGAAGAAAGATAATGACGGTGCTACTGCGCCGGCCACGCGCGGCCCATGGCCTCAGGACTCTGGAGCCATTTCATCAATGGCTCCTCCTCCTGTGACGCCATCAGCCCCGCCCATGAGTTATGGTGCCGGCTCTTCCTTCATCGATGCAGCCGCGCGCCGGGAACTTCAAGATATGTTCCCCGTCTTAGAAGAAGAAAGAGAAAGAGTTCACAGACAGGTAGATGCAGCATTAGTGCGAGAATTGGCCATGTCTGTAAAGCAATACGGTCTTCATGCCAATTACACTTTGTCCCTGTTAGAACGTATGGGGGGAATGAATATGACTCCCTCTGATTGGCAATTTGTGGTGAAGGCTGTTCTCCCTAATATCGGATCATATCTAAATTGGAAGAGCCTATGGCAAGAGCTTTTGGCTGAGACCGCCCGGGCAAATCAACAGCGTGGCGGTGATGCTTTGACCTGGACTTATAATATGCTTTCCGGACAAGGCCAATACTCTGATGATCAAAATAGATATCCATGGCCAGTGTATACCCAGATCTCTACTGCAGCTATAAAGGCTTGGAAGGCCCTTTCACTTAAAGGGCAAGAGAAACTGGGCATTACACAGGTTAAGCAGGAGCCAGATGAGCCCTTTGCTGATTTTGTGGCACGCGTAATGCAGGCCGTGGAAAGGACCTTTGGAGAGGGAGATCAGAACACTAAAATGGAAGAGCAGATAATTTGGGAGCAGTGTAATGCAGAATGTAGAGCCCTACTCAAGGATCGTAAGTCCAAGGGAATTTCAGATTGGCTAAAGGTTTGTAGGGATACAGGAGGCCCCTTAACAGCTCATGGACTAGCAGCCGCCATTTTGAGGTCTAGTCATAGGGAGAGAACATCACCTGTGTGCTTTCAGTGTGGTAAACCAGGACATATGAAAAGGGAATGCCGTGCAGGGCCTAGCAATAAGCCTCCTGGGATGTGCCCACGGTGCCGCAAAGGTAGACATTGGGCCAATGAGTGCAAGTCAGTGAAGGACATAGGAGGACGCCCTCTCTCGAGCCAGGAGTCAAAAAACGGGAGTTGGGGACCGAAGGCCCAGGTCCCCTCGACCGATCGGGCACTCTTCCGTCAGGCACGAGGGAACCCCGCCAGGAGCGACGCCCTGCAAGCCTGGACCTCTGTGCCGCCACCGGAGTCCTCTTAAAACCAGAGGACGGCATTACGCCGGTACCGGTCATCTTAACAGACACGGTACCACCCGGTGCGGTCGGGCTTGTGATAGGCCGAGCAGCCTTGAGCTCTCAAGGTTTTATTGTAACACCTGGAATTTTACATCCGGAAGCTAGCTCTTTTTCAGTGCTGTGCTCAGTTGCACGAGGTGTTTTTGCTGTTGCGCCAGGTGATCCTATAGCCCAACTCATATTTTTACCAGCTTTAATTAGTGCAGACAAGACTGTCCAGACCCGAGTAGAGGTTCCTTATATAAATTTAATGATGGATATGGTCGATAGACCCATGCTTGAGTTGCAAATAGAGAATAGACCGTTTATGGGGCTTTTAGACACAGGAGCTGATAAGAGCATCATAACCTCCAAGTATTGGCCGCGTGATTGGCCTTTGATTCAAACTTCTCACAGCCTACGCGGTCTGGGGTTTGAACAAGCTCCATCCCAAAGTGCCAGAGCCCTACAGTGGAAGGATAAGGAAGGCAATTGCGGGACAGTCACACCCTATGTCCTGAACCTACCGGTTTGCCTTTGGGGAAGAGATATTCTTAAACAGATGGGGATACGACTAGTCTCCAATGCCTCCGGTTATTCTGAAGTCTCTCAAAAGTTGATGGATAAAATGGGCTATATTCAAGGAAAGGGTTTAGGTAAACAGAGTCAAGGTATTGTCCAGCCAATTGAACCCCGGGGAAATCCAGGCCGTAAAGGTCTGGGTTTTTAGTAGCGGCCATTGGCACGCAGCTGCCCATACCTTGGAAAACAGCAGAGCCGGTTTGGGTTCCCCAATGGCCGCTTTCTCTTGAAAAATGCCAAGCTGCTCAACAATTAGTTCAGGAACAGCTACATTTGGGACATCTGGAGCCCTCTGTTTCTCCCTGGAATACTCCTATCTTTGTTATCAGAAAGAAATCAGGAAAGTGGCGTCTCCTACATGATTTAAGAGCTGTAAATGCACAGATGCAGTGCTTTGGTCCCGTTCAACGTGGCCTTCCAGTTTTGTCATCCCTCCCTAAGCAATGGCCGTTATTAGTGGTTGATTTGAAGGATTGCTTTTTTTCTATACCGTTAGCATCGAAGGATAGGGAGAGGTTTGCTTTTACTATTCCCTCCATTAATCATGAAGAGCCAGATAAGCGATATCAATGGAAAAGTTTGCCCCAGGGGATGGCTAACAGTCCTACTATGTGTCAACTCTATGTTGCCCAAGTGTTACAACCATTGCGAGATCGTTTTCCAGCGGCCCGCATCGTCCATTATATGGACGATATTTTAATTTGTGCCCAAAAGCAAGATCAGTTGTTACAGATTTACGTTGATCTGAAGCGGGCTCTACAGGATTATGGCCTTATAATTTCATCCGAGAAGGTTCAAATGCAGCAGGTGAAAGCCTTCTTAGGGTCTTTAATTACAGAAACATATATTAAGCCTCAAAAGATAAGCCTCAAGATTTCTCATTTGCGAACTTTGAATGATTTTCAGAAATTAGTGGGGGATATTAATTGGTTGCGACCCTTCCTTAAGATCTCTTCTCAAGAGTTACGGCCTTTGTTTGCTCTGCTTGAAGGCGATTCTGATCTCGCTTCCAGGCGAACCCTCACCCATGAGGCACAACAGGTCATAATAAAAGTCCAGG
This sequence comes from Ochotona curzoniae, assembly GCF_017591425.1. Classification (NCBI taxonomy): domain Eukaryota; kingdom Metazoa; phylum Chordata; class Mammalia; order Lagomorpha; family Ochotonidae; genus Ochotona; species Ochotona curzoniae. The sequence continues at coordinate 8,874,088 of NW_024466219.1, read as the reverse complement.
AAGCTATTGAAAAGGCTCAATTAGTACGCCTAGATCAAAATCAGCCTTTTGAGCTATGTGTATTGCCTACAGAAGTTTTCCCCACTGCTGTATTATGGCAACAGGGCCCGTTACTTTGGATTCATTCTCAGGTTTCTCAGATTAAGTCTATTCAATGGTATCCATCTGCGATCGCGTCAATAGTGTTTAAAGGATTAAAATTAGCCTTAATTCATTTTGGGCGTCATCCGGACCGCATAATAGTCCCCTATACTGTTCAGCAATTACAAGTGCTGAGTGGGTGTAGCAATGAGTGGTCCATCTTAATGTTTATCTATCAGGGAATTTTTGATAATCATTTTCCTAGGCATCCATTACTGCAATTTTTACAGCGACATCCTGTGGTTTTTCCGATAAGAACCAGTGCCTGTCCTCTCCCTGGTGCTCTTACAATTTTTACTGACGGTTCCTCGACAGGAGCCGGAGCCTTAGTTGCCGGAGATACTGTGATAAAAAAGACCTTTGCGACGGTTTCTCCTCAGAGGGTAGAATGCCATATGGTGCTTTTTGCCTTACAAACCTTTCTAGAACCTTTGAATATTGTTTCTGATTCTCAATATGTAGTTAATGCAGTGAATGTTTTGGAGGCCGCTGGCTCTATTTCAGAGTCCGGCCCGGTGGCGGATCTCTTTAAACAAATTCAACAGGCCATCTGGCATAGAAGCCACCCCTTTTATATAACCCATATCCGAGCTCATTCAGGTTTACCAGGGCCATTAGCTCGAGGGAATGCTCTTGCCGATGCCGCCACCAGAACCCAAATCATGATTATGATGGTGTCTCCACCATCCTCAGGGGAGAAAGCCCGCCAGTTTCATTCACAATTTCATGTTTCAGCCCAGACCCTCAGACTCCGATTTGGGATCACTAGAAAGGAAGCGCGCCAGATAGTTCTTGATTGCCCTGCCTGCTGCGAATTTAGACCTGCTTCACATGAGGGGGTCAATCCTAGGGGATTGAGACCCAATCAATTGTGGCAGATGGATGTGACGCACGTCCCATCCTTTGGGAGGAACCAATTTGTTCATGTATCTGTGGACTCCTTTTCTGGTGTGCTCTTTGCATCAGTTCTAACTGGGGAGAAGGCCATCCATGTAATCCAACATTGCTTAGAAGCATGGGCCGCATGGGGTAAACCTGAGTGTATTAAGACTGATAATGGCCCCGCCTATACTTCAGCCAAATTTCGTGATTTTTGCATAAAGATGGGCGTTAAATTAGTGACTGGCATCCCTTATAATCCACAAGGTCAGGGGATAATCGAACGTGCTCATCGCTCTATTAAGGAATTGTTGCAAAAGCAAAAAACCACCTGGGAATCACTTGGCCTCGCCAGTCAGAGCCCTCGGGCCACTCTAGCCCTGGCTCTCTTCACCATCAATTTTTTACAGCTGGATGAGAAAGGCCTCAGTGCTGCAGATCGTCATTCCCTCAAGACGGCGCAAGAGCAATCTTGGGTCAAGTGGAAGGATGTTCTGGAGTCCAAATGGAAGGGCCCAGACCCAGTTATTAGGCAGGCTCGAGGAGCCATTTGTGTGTTTCCACAGGACGCCCCAGTTCCGGTTTGGGTTCCAGCTCGATTGACTCGTTCCTGTCCATCACCGCCTTCTGACGTTTCTGCAACTGCTGGAGCGCTTGCACGAGGATCTGACTTGGGGAAGATTCATGCAGACCCGCAATCAGAAACTCCTCCTACAATCCCACAGGACGATGGTGCCCCGCCCAGTGCAAACACGGCTGATGGTGCAACTAATGGTCTGTATGGCGCTTGTGAGGATCGTGATTGCTGAGCCACGATGAGGAGTTTTGAGTGTTTTTCCACGACCCTTACCGGTCGCCCACTCAGCCCGAGTGTTTCCTCGATTTTTTCTTCTTTGGATTTGCCTTTTCTCCCTTATGATGATATTAAGGAGAATATGAGTAATTTTTTATTCTCCCTACAGGACACGCTTTGTTTTCAAGCGTCTCCTGAGAATTTTAGTGTCAAGGTTTATGTGTTACTTATATTCCTTTTCAAAATGTTTCAATGGCTGCTAATCTTTCTTGCCAGCTTTCTTCCTATCTTTTAGGAAATTGGACGAGAGAATTTGATATTTTACAGTCGGAGTTGAGAATTGCCATTGTCCAGATTAATTCTACATGGGTGGATCCTGTAGTTGCTGAAACCCTGGCTACTTGGATTTGGAACATCACTTCCCATATTAAGGAATGGGTGGGAGTGGTTGTGCTAATTCTGCTCTTATGTGCAGGCTGTGCCTTATGCCTTTTTTGCCTGTGTCATTTGAGACACCGCGCTCAGCGAGATTGTGTGACAATACATCAAGCCCTACTAGCCATGCAGTATGGTGACTCCCCCATGGTATGGTTGAGCATGCTTCAACAGGCTTAGTTAAGAGCATGGACATCATGGCTCCTGCACCTCAGGTCATTATGGCATTGCACTGAGTTCGAGCATGATGCATAATGCACCTGACTAGCCCTTGCACCTCGCAGGTCTTATCCATTGCACGCGAGAGGGTAGTCAATCTTATAACTAACTTGTCGAGACATTGCTCTTTACAACCACCGCGGTTGTAGCCCATGACGGGTAAGATAGACCCAGACAATTATCGGTCTAAGACAGGGACTACGTCAAGCCACGCAGCCTCCCTATGACGGATCGTGCGCCTTGAGTCTACAACCTAAGACAGGCCCATACCAGCTTATTTTTTCTATTGTATAAGAAAGGGGGAGATGTTGCCAGCCATATCTGTATGTACTGGCTACATGCCGTACCCAAAATGGCGCCGGCCAGAGAGGCTAGATCTTGGTGCCTGGTGGAAAGTCACGTAGCTTTCACAGTACTGCGCACGTGCCTAGCGCATGCGCAGTGAGCTGCGGCGCGGCAGGCACGTAAACACTGGGACTGACGAATCCAGTCGCCCAGAACCCTGCGTATCGTGACGCCGACCTATCATCGGCGGAGGCGGGGCCAGACAGCACATAAGAGTAGAAGCCTGCCGGGATTCACGCTTCCTTCCTCATGTTAGTGTGCACAATAAATTTTACCGCAGGAGACTTCACACGCGTCTGCGTCTTATTGCTGGGCGGTAAGACACGTGGGCGCGACAAAGGGCCCAGTGGGCTACCTAAATTGGCTAGTTCTCCCTGTTTAAGTACTGGAATCCAGTATGGGCATTGGTTCATGTCCTGGCTGCAACACTTCCCATCCAGCTCCCTGAATGTGGCCTGGGAAAAAAGTAGAGGCTGGCCTAGAGCCTTGGGACTCTACCAGAACTGAGACCAAATAAGGACTCTTAGGACTCCTGTCTTCAGATCAGATCAGCCCCCGACTGTTGAGGCACCTTGGCGAGTGAACAAGCAAATGGATGATCTTTCTCTTTGGCTCTCTGGCTCCATGCAAATCTCTTTTCAATTAAAACAAACAAATATTTTAAACAAAAATAAATAATCAAATATGTGTGTCAGAGAAGAGAAATGCGCCATCTGTGAAAATGGAAGGGAAATAACAGCAGCATGAAGAATTTAATGCTGATAATCAATGGACTTGAAAATGGTTTAATATAAAATGAATGTCAGAAGTGAACAAAGTATGTAATATTCAGTCACCTATGGAAACAAATTTCGTGACCCAAACAGGAAGGAAAGAAACTTTGAAGCAGAAAATCATTTTGAAACATTTAATTTGAAAAGTTTTGTTTATTGATGAGGCAGACAGACATGGAGCTCTCATCCACAGTACAGTGCCCAGACATTCACAAAGGCAACAGCTCAGGGAGTGGACATAGAAATCAACCCAGGTTTCCTACCTAAGTGACAGGAATCCAACCAGCTGAACCATCTTCTGCTGCCCCCCAGTGAGGGCATTAGCAGGAAGATGGAATCAGGAACGGATCCCAGGGACTCTAACATGGAACGCAGGTATCCATCCCATGAGGCCTTCTCCACTAGGCGACATTCCTGCTCCTGGTTCAGCTCGGTGTAAAAAGCTGTGCTTTCAGAAAGTGTGATGCTCAGCACCGGGAGGCCCACACCCTGTATCATAGCATCCCCAACTCTGTGTTTTCAACTCAGCTTCTAACTAATGTACATCAGAGGCAGCACCTGACAGACCAAGCATTTGGGCTCCTGACACACATGTGGGAGACAGGATTGCATTACTGCCTCCTAGTTTCCACCTGGCTCAGCCCTGGCTTTAGCAAATCCTCAGGGAATGAACAAGAGATTAGACACTCTTTCTCTCCCTGTGTGTCGCCATTTGCCTATGTCACTCTGCCTCTCTTATACTTACGTAGATAAAACTTGGGGGAAAAAAGGAACTGCAGCACTAGGTTATAAGATATAAATCTGTAAGATCAATGTAAATTCCTAATCAAGAGTAAGGTAGGATAAACAAAGACTTTCAAAACTGAGAATTGGATTAAAAGAAATTCTGAGTAAAGTAGAATAAATCCGATATGTTAATATCTTCTTGGATTTTTTTCACAACGAGGGTATTCGAATTGGCCATCCATGCACTTTACTCGAAAGGATTCTGGACGGGTGGTTTCACGATATCCATATAAACACTGAAATTCAACTTCGTCTCCTGATTCAGCATAAAGCTTTCTGTTTGTTATCCACCTCAACATTATGTTATATTTTCTCATGGTTTCTTCTGAGATAACACATGCACCTGAAAGTAGAAAAAATAAACAGAAAAATTATACAGCACAGAAATATTCTCAAAGTCTTTGCAGAGTACAAGCTGAATGTAAAAGAATGTCTTAGGAAGCCTTTGTTATAATTATTTGCAAATAGAATCTGCCAAATGCTATAGCAAATAAATAAATCTCTAAAAATTGCAAGGAATGTTAAAACATGCTGTTTAATAAGAGATATAATATTCACATCAAAGATTCATATCAATGATATATATTAAGAGCTCTACATTTTAAAACTTATTAGAGCTGGCTTTGCTTGATAACGATGTTGCGCAAAGAGTACAAATTAAGATGAACACAATGTCATTAGCTAGCATACAACATGGTGCTGTTAGTTGGTAATAATGCATTGATTCCTTGGAATTTGATGGGAGAGGACATGTTTAGACCTAGCACTAATCCTGCTGCCCCCTACACACTGCTCATGGAATGTCCATGAGGTCACAATGGTAACGGTGGGTGGTGAGGAATGTGTGAATCGGATTGTTGTGAAGCACTGCACTACATTACATCAAATCATCAGTGTGTACACTGCAAATACATGACACTTTTATTTATCTGCTTTATATTCTAAAACAAATATAAAAATTAGAAAGCCTTCCACTGCAGCAAAATGAGGAAAATCTGTCGGGGGTGGAGTTTGGGGGTTTAATTTCAGTCTATACAAACTTGTACTACATAATTAAAAAATTCAAAATATAAATAAATAAATATATATATGTGTATATATATAAAAATTGGAAAGTTTTCTCAGCTTCATCTCTTCACATATAAATACTTGGTGTCAAGGACTCAGCATAATTGTTTTCATTAATCTGTAGACATTCTATTACAACCAGCACGATTTTATGTTCATTTCACCAATATTCCCAGAACTCATGAGAATGTTAAAGCACTCACCTAAGCATCTAGGTGGTTTCCCCCAGTTCCCATTTCTGCACATTATTTTCTTTTCCCCCTCAAGCTTGTACATGTCCTGGCATTGATACTCCACCGATGAACCTGAAGGATACTCTTGTGATGCAAATGAAGTAGTGTCTCCATTTTCAATTGGGGGAGGAGGCCCACATTTTCCTGTAGAATCTATAAAATATATGAATGATTGAGTCATCAAGTCAAACTACTGGTTACTTTAAAACAAAGCAAAGAAAATGCAGCATGACATCTGATGTCAAGAATCTTGGAATTTTGTGATGAAGAAAATGTTTTACAAAAGAATTTCATCACATACACTAAGTTACATTTGTCAGCTGATTTTATGGTTTATTGTATTTACTCGATAGGCAGGGTAACAGGAAAGGAAGGAAGAATGGATGGAGGAAAACAGAGAAGGAGGGAGAGACTAGGAGAGATACCAGGGGTGCGGGAGAAAGAATGAGTGACGGGTAGAGTGTCTGGTAAACAATTCCATCTGGCTAGGGACTGTAGGACTCAGGGACAACACAGCAGTGTGCCCTTTGTGTTCTGTGTTGAACCCTGGGTACTGGGATGTCGTGGCAGAATGCCTGGGTTCATCTCCTGGCTTCGCTCCCAATTCTTGATTCCTGCTAATATTCAGCCTGGAATCAGCAACTTGAGGGCTCAAACAGGTTCATCCCTGACACCCATTCAGGAGATCTGGATGGAGTGTCAGACACCTGGTGTGGAAGTGTTAGTGGTTCTAAATGGAAATTAAGTTTGCATATTTCAATTTACATGTACTACGTAAATGTTAACATGGTAGTTACCTATAAGTGTAATATCTAGAACAATAAATAAATGGGGTTGTTGGGGAGGCATGCAGATATAGGGTCAGATAGGTTTAAACTGAGGGACAATCATTAGCCATAGTAAAGCACAGATGGCAAACTCTAGGATAAAATAGAAGTCTGGCCAGTGGCAGACCACTGGACACAGGGAAATAACCTCAACAGCAGAGCGTGTTGCAGAGACCTGATATCCTCGTGGCAGTCAGTAAGCAGCAATCTGAACTCTAGGGGCAATCAATTTCAGAGGCAGACATATTTCCAGTGGCAGTGGCAGTCAAAGTTTCGGCCACATCCAGAGCTTCAGGAATAACCATGTAAGAAAGTGATTTCACCGGGAGTTTGGGAGGTGAACAAAGGCAGAGGACTGTCCATCCTCCTGATTTGTTTGACCAGATCATGAGCATAGAGCAGTAAACTCCAAGTGGTTGTGTAGGAACAGGGTGTATCTCACAGCCAAGGTCCCTACTAGTGTCAGTCACATAAGGCATCATTTTGTGTATTAGGGCAAAGAGTGTGGATCTCAGCGATGACTGGAGCAGGTTTATTTCTGGCTCAGCATACTGTTCTTTTTCCACTGGGAAAGCAGTGCCAAATTCAAATCCAGCAGGTTCCACACATGTTGGGTCTGTGTGGCCCACAGACATAACAGCCAGGAGCATGAGAACTCCACAAGTGAGACATCAGGCTCCATTTTGTGTAATGGGACATAGGTTGAATGATACAAGGAACTACAGTAAACTTTATATGTGCTAAAAGAGGAGCAGTTTGGACGCTTTTTCACAGGACCAATGGCTGTGGTCAACAGCGAGCTGTGCGCAGTGTCTTGTAATGGTTCCCCAGGTATTCCCCATCATTCCACATGTTCCACCCAAAATAGGCTGGGTGGCTCCCAGCCCAAATGGCCAGCAGGTGTCGGCAAGATCAGCACCACTGACAACCCAGTTATTTAGGACAGCTGGTGTCTCCCTAACCCTGGTCACCGCTTGAAACAGAAGGGGAGAAAGGCTGTATAGACAATAGTGTGGTCACAGCACAGGAGGGATCACAGGATGTAGAAAGTGGTGATCCTAAGGGTGAGGCTACGCAGGGAGTCTGTGGTAGAAGCATAGCACAAGAACCCAGGACTGAAACCTGATAGAGGACCTGGCATAAGCAACTACAAAGAACTGAGTACCAAACCAAAACAATAAAACCGACCTGTACACATGTGGGTAGCAGAGCTTACAAACCAGCCCTAAGCAGAAGAACCTTCTAACCAGAATTGCAATGATCAAGAGCAAAAAAACAGACAAAGCACAATGAATATAACTGAAGAATCTTCAGCAAAGCACCAAAAGCCTTTGCCAACTTCAGAGTTAACTGATAGATACATCAAGGAAATGGTAGAGAATTCAGAACACTTGTTATAAAACTTCTTATCAACAATGAGAAGCAAATACAGGAATGTAAGGCTACATCACATAGGAAATAGCAACACTGAAACAAAATCAAGCCGAATTAATAGAAATGAAGTTTGTAATAGAGCAAATTAAAAATTCAGTGGAAAGTCTCAGTAACAGAATGAAGGAGGCAGAAGAAAAAATCCCAAAAATTGATACACACTATTAAAAGGCCAAATATAAGAGTGTCAGGAGTTCCAAAAGCTGTAGAAAGAGAAGCTGGGTTTAAAAATGTATTTCATTAAATAATACGAAAAAAATTCCTTAATCTGGGGAAAAATCGGTAAACAGAAGGAGGGTGGGGCACAGAACTCCTAACAGGGCTGACCAAAAGGGATCAAGTTCTCGTCAGTTGAACATAAGATTTTAAATGTGCACATAAAAAAAATCAGATGACATATAGAGGAAACTCAATTAGACTCACAGCAGACGACTGATAAGAAACTGTGCAGGCAAAGAAGAGAATGGAATAATATATTCCAGATTCTAAAAGGAAAAATTTCAGCCAGGGTAACCATCTTAACTATACGGGTCGGGCATGCGGGCAGAACTCGGTTTCATCAGCCAATCTTGGAAAAGGGAGCAGAGAAAGTAGTCCACCCCTGGCTGCTTTTTAAGTATCCTGCACCATCTTTATTTGTGGGCGGTGAGTGCACCCATCGGATGCCAGGCTTTGCCCACTGGCTGCCCGCTGATGAGCTCTGGGGATTTGGGGTGATGAAATATGCATACAGACATACATGGATATTGAATACATATGTGTAAATGATGAATGAATCCTGAAGGACACATAACAACAGGGCCACGGGTGGTATGGAGGGGAGAGACTGGAAGATCTATATGGATCAGACTGATTCACCAGACTGTATGAGAGTCCTAAAATGAACTTGTTAGCACAGGACATCTCTGATCACCATACACCGCACCACACCACACAAAAGCTACGGTGGAGGCTGTCTAACAGACCTAGGTCCAAGTACCTGATCGAGTGTTGGAACAGGGGACAGGCCACATTAGGCACGACTTTGACACTAACCAGCACAGGGCCAAGCAGATGTTAGCTCAATGGCGAGTGCAAGTCATGCTGGGCTAGGGCATCACACCTACTGGTTCACATGAGCTGGTGATGGGAGTAGACTGAGCAGGGCCAGGTTGCAGCACTCACCTATGAGAGTCGGGACTGAGAGCTGGCTAGGTCAAGGCAGGATCAGCATCCAAAGGCAAAGGCTAAGATGAATGGGGGCTATGCCAGGCCGGGTCAGAGAAAACACTGCCATGTGTGAGATCTGTGGGGAGGAGCAGGCCTGGATGGGGAGCAAAAGGGACACCCTAGCCAAGTTGTGATCCCCATTGGTGAGTGCAAGAGCCAAGGTGGGGGCTGTGGTCTTGTCCAAATATAGCGCAGAATCCCTCAGCATGTGTGTGGGCTAGGTATGGGATACTCCAGACTGGGGTAGAATCCAGCACCCACTGGTGCTCATGAGAACCAGCGTGGGTATAGGATGGGCTAGATCAGGTCTCTGCCACCACTGAGTCATGTGTGAGCTATGTCTGGGTGCAGACCAGGCGTGTCTGGACTGCTGCGCCCAAAAAACAAGAATTGGAATGGGTGAGGGCGGGTAAGGAAAGGCCATGGTTCCTGTTAGGACAGGAATGGAATAATGAGGGCTGGCCCATGGACCCCTTATGTGTGCATAAGATCTGGCATTGGGAAAGAACCTGATGGAGGATCCTGTGGAACTCCTTTGTTGGGACACATTCCCTGCAGGTGAGTGCAAGAACCAAGAAGGGGAGCACCCCAGACCAGGCCAAAATATAGTACCCACTGGCATACATTTGGTGTAAGTAGGGTATGGGCCAAACTGGGTCAGTCCATATCACCCACTGGCAAATCCGAGTGCCAGAATGGAGTTAGGGTCAGGCCAAGTCAGGGCAAATGACTAGCCAGTCCACATGGGGGCTGTCAGAGTTGTGAGAGGCTGTAGTCCCCAGCAATGTGAGTTGCAATTGGGGGTGGACCTGGTCTGGGCAGGCTACAGCTCCCACTGGCATGTGCTGAGGTGAGGGGCTGTGCCAGACTGAGCTGTAGCACCCAGCTAACACATGGGAAACACTTGGGGTAGTGGTGATGGCTCCAGGAAGTGTGCTACAAGAGCCCCTCTGCCAGGTGAATACTCCCACTAGTGAGCATGAGAGCTGGAAGGGAAGCAGACCAGGCTGGGCAATGTCACATCTGATAGCCTACATGTGAGCTGGATCAGGGAAAAGCCGGGCTGGGCTGTCTGTACCTTCTGAGACATGCATAAGCCAATGTGGGTGTGGATTGATTGGGCTTTGCCGTAGCATCATCTGGCAGATGCTGGCGCATGGGCCAAATTCTGTCCTGCACAGGCATGGCTTAGATGGTGGCACCCATTGGCACCAGTGTGGATTGGAAAGTGGGGCTGGTTGGGATGAACTAGGCTTCAATTCCCATCAACATGTATGAGAGCTGAATGGGATATAGGACAGACACGACTAGTCTGCTGTACATACTGGCAAGAAAGAGAACCAGGACAGGAGCAGGTCTGGTGGAGGTTTTTGTGGATTGCTCCTACTATACTGCAGCTGCCACTGGTTTTTGTGAAGGCCGAGTATGTGGTGGGCAGGATCAGGCTGGGCTCCAACACCAACTGGTTTGCGTGAAACACGGGGCTGGAGACAGAACTGACCCAGCAATTGCAACTACTAGTGTGTGTAGAGGATGATTTGGGTGACAGTCTGTGCTGGATCCTGTACTGGCAAACACACACAAGAATCAGGTCTGAGATGGCCTCAGATGAGGTTTCTTGGGCGATACCCTAGCAACTGAACTGCTGGACTCAGAACCCTAATCATGGAGAGAATTGCAGATTCTGTGGGCTGACTGTGGGAGTGAAAGTGTTAGTGTTGGGCCTCCTCAATGGCTCAGACAGAGCCTGCCTTACAAAATATATTTCACTGACTCATAGCTCACACAGTAGCATATTTTCTCCAAGAAGCACTTGTTTTCTTTTTTTTTTTTTAATATCATACTGGATATTCAGTAGCATGTCATTTTTTTTTCAATGTTGATGTAAATCTTTTGTTTTACATTTATTACTGTTGTTGATTTTATTCCTGGCTTCTCATTTAAGGTAATGTATAGTAAATGCATAATTGAGATGATCATATCCAGATGTAAAGATACAATGTGTTATTCCTCTCTGCTTCCAAATCAAAGATGGACTTTCACTGAAACTGTTGGATATATCTTGTCAATACGATGCTGGACTCTGCCAGTGTCCGTACCAATATCAGGATAGACTTAAACAGTGGAATAATAGAACTATGACTACCTATGAAGGACTATATTAATGTGATAATATGGGGGGAAATAAGTTGGGAGGAGTCAACCTCAAAGCCAGAGCCTACGGATTTGGTCAATTAAATTAAATATAAAACAGAGGGGGAAATGGAGCTGAAAGGTACTCCTAAGAACATTAAACACTCAAAAATCTTTAAAATCTTTACCCATGGTGAAATTAAGTCATAGGTAAGAGGACCAACGAGCCAAGAGGAAATATAAACAAATAGGATGGCAGAGAAGTCAGAGGATGTCAAAGGTCAGATAGGCATTTTTAAAGAAAGTTACTTTAAAGAAGACCCAACTGTATGTCAGCTAAATAGAAATCACTGCAAAAGATACCACAGGTAGATTCAAGAAAACGTCTCAGAAAATTTCAGGCAGAAAATTATTTTTAAATGAAAGTGGATGGCAACATGCCCATTGTGGGTTTCTCTTATTTCATAAACTTTAAATATTTGAGTGTCCCATGAAAATATACTTTTTCTAAGAAAAGTAATTGCTTGAATAGGATTATTGTCACTTCTCTTTTCTTAAAAACATATTTGACTCAATTGAAAGACACAAAGAGAAAGACACAGAGATTTCCAAGCTCTTGGCTCACTCCCTTGAAGGGCAAAATGGCCAGGTCTGGGCCAGCTTAAGCCAGCAGTCAGGAGCATCTTCAGGGACTCCCATAAGAGCACTTTTCAGGGGCTTTGGCAGGGAGCTGAATTGGAAGCAGAACATCTAAATCTAAATGGTGCCAGAAAGGATGCCAGATTGAAGGGGATAGCTTTATCTGCTTTGCCACAGAGCTGACTCCAGGTCCCCTATTTATAAACTACAATCTATGTATTGACAATGCTCATATTCACATCACATTCTGTGATTATTCATAACGGCTTACTCCTCAAACTATGGTGGATATCTCCTAGGCCTGTAGAGTGGACATAATCTGTATTTTGTAAATATACTCCCCAGGTAACAATTGAGCATTACTATGTTTAAGGAAAAGTATTTTCACAGATCCCATGTGCTTTTAAATTAATTGAAAGTTTCATGGAAAAGTGTGTCATATTTGTTGATTTTATTTGTTAAAAGAAAATTCCTAACACTATCATTTTATTGATTGTACAATAATTGCTGCACTTTATTTATATTAGCATTTTTAGCCCTATTGCATTCTCTTACACGTTTGGAGAAATATGGTACTGTACCTTTGCATCGAGGTGCTTCTGTCCAGGTTCCATTTTGACACATGACTTCTACTTCCCCAAATATTTCAAAAGGACTATTACATTCATAACGTACTTTATGCCCAGTTGGGTACCTTGCCATCTTAGGGGATATTATAATAGCATTTTCTACAGTGGGTGGATTCACACATGAAACATCTGAATAAAGAGAAAAATAAAGAATCTAAGTGTTCACGTTGAGAAGCCCATCATTGCATAAGCATCCATGTTTCAAAGAATATTTAAAATCAGTAGGTAGCCTGTTGTGAAACATTGTGCTTGTGTCATTGCATTCATACATTATGCTTAGAAATGTAAGACAGAGCAATTTTTGGTAGAATTTAAACTTTTACCTCATTAAATGACTTCTCCTTTCTTCTAATAGTGGTAAGAATTTTACTCCCTTGGAATTCAGTGTCTATTTCTTTCTTTGATTTTTTGGTACACATTTATTTATGTGTTTGAAAGTGAGGTTGACAGTGACACACAAGAGGGAGAAGGACTGAGGAATGAAAGGGAGATGGAGAGAAGAAAGAGATCCATCTGGTACTGATTTCCTGTTCAGATAGCTACAAACTGCTGGCTGGGCCAGGATAAAATAGCTAAACAGCTCAAAATAACATATTAGATATTTTATGAGCAAACAGAAGAAAGGAGCTCCAAAGCTCCAACATAAATTAATGTCAGAAAAAGGCAAATGCTGATTGCATTGGCTTTGTCAGCAAACATTGTAAACACACATTGAAATGTCATGCTGTAGTCCACACATACATATATTCACCACTAACTCAAAAAGTTTACACTCATTCATATGCTCTACAAGCATTTTTGATCCAGATCTTTTCCTGAAACAGGCAGTGCAAGGTGGCCCACGTAACTGTGCCTCCATGACGCACATAATGTAACTGGACAGAACTTCCCTCCTGGCTCCAGCCTGAAACAACCTCAGTACTTCTGATCATCTGAAAAGTGAATGTGAAAATGGAAGATATCTCTCTCTGCCTCCACATCTCTTTCTGCATTGCTGACTCTTGAATTAGTAAATAAATCGTTTTAAAAGATTCTGTATTGCCTTTATTATTATGATGTAGCCTTGTAAGAAAATTCTAAGACTTATCAGCACATTCACAGATTACCATGCAAAACAATGTATAACATATTATTCATTTCATTCAAATAAAAACATAAATAAATAGACATATTAGCATAATTCACATGAAATTCTTTGAGATGCTAACATTATAATTCTTAGCACTGCTTACTTTTGAACAAAAGTTTCACTGAGCATAAAAGTCTATTTTTAAGACTATCGTTTCTATAATGCTTGAATTTCTATTTTTACAATTTTTTTGTTTTATTTTAAACCATCAACAGGAATTTCCAGTAATGGGAGTTTGGCTCAATTTGTTTTATAGTTGCAATTGTCTGATTTTACAATTGTATGAAGGTGTGGTTTTAAATTTTAAAAACTGGATTATAGTTATCATGTGGTATTAGGATTTGGTTAGACATTATCATATTAATATTTATTTTTAATCTTTAAATCTAAACACTTAGGAAATCACCCAAAAATTAAGACCCCAGCTTGAAAGCAACTTAATTTAAATATCAGTCAAAAGACATAAAATCAAGATTTCAAACACAACAAACTAGTCTACAAGCATAAAGCTAACTCTGTTAACTTGCCAATGTTTAAGAATACTACAAAGAATGTATTACTCATGAGAAACCTTCATATGTTTACACAGCCGTAACAGGACATAGCAACGCTTTCCCCACTGAATGCAAAGAAGCCCCTGCAGGGTGTGATCAACAGTTTCAGGAGCCCATCACTAGATTTTTCATTAAAGAGGTCTAAAAGGATCTCATGGACTTTCATTTTCAGCAATTTGCTAGATGATGCTGATGCTCTGATCTGCACTTTGAGAACCACAGGGCTGGGAGGAGAACCACTGCGTACTCAATTTGTCCCTATATTTTTAGGCTTACACCTACTTGCTCCTGTCCTAACAAATTAATGTATACCCCTTTTCATGATGCTAAATTCCTTTTTATTCCTTATTGCCTAAGACACTTGAATAAATTCATTACAAAAGCATATGCAAGTACCTTGGCACATTGGCGTTCCTATCCACTTGCTGTTAACACATGTCACAACACTGGATCCAGTCATCCTGTAATTTTCTGGGCATGTGTAAGTCACTTGGTCTCCTGATTTATATGTGTGCTTTCTCCTTCCACTGGGTATGGCAACATCAAAGACGGGTAAATTTAGACAATCTGTTACTAAAAGGAACAGAAAAACTAGTTCAGGAAATGATAATAAACAGTAATTACATTCCAAAACATTTGTTACCTACATATGAAACCAATGAATAATACATAAACTTGTGTGAAACATGAGGTTACAGGTTCTGCTCTAATTGTTTTAGACTGATCTACATCTATTAAAAAGATAAAATGGGGGCGGTATTGATGTCCGATGAGACATTGGTAGCTGTACCTGAGAAAGCATTTTGTATCCAGATTCCTATTTTTCCTACTTTAAAGAAATTTGGAAATGTGTTTTTATAGGGAGGTAGCTTTACATGGAAAACAGAATGAATAACAATGCATTCTATGAGTCGTGGTGAGCTGTGCTTCAGGAAGAGAGAGGAAAAGTGAGAGGATGTGTGTTTCTGGAAGTTGAAATCTCACACAAGATGAGGCAGAACTGAAGTCACATTTGGCTCATAACCCCAAACCTTTTCCTTGTCATTAGGACTATGATTCTTGGCTAGAATCCAAAACCTTCAATAGTAGGACACCCTATAAAGTTCTAGAACTGCAATTGATTTGTTTCTCATATAATTTTACTCCCAAAGAAGGGTATATTTAATATATGTAATAGATCAAATATACTATACTTATGCAAGCTGGGGGTGGTGACCATTTTCCTCCTAAACATGTTATGGATTCGGGTCCAACAATTCCAAAACCTTCATTACATATGTATGTGATTTCTCTTCCGTACTGGTAACTGGCTGATGTAATAATGGCAGCACCATTAGAAATCTCAGGTGGAGAGCCACAAGGAAGTCCTACAATCAAAATAATGCAGGAATTAATTCATATTAAATGAACTCAGGATTTTAGTTGCATCTATTGGCTTTTCAGTGGTTGTATTTGAATAGGTACAGAAGCAGAGCAGTGACTATTACATCAATATGAAAGGCTGCAAGTACTTCCTAAAGCCACTGTTGTTGTGTGTGGCTGTCTTCAAATGTCAGAGCCTGAGAAAGTACTCAAAACAATAAAACATATCAGCACCCTTAAGAACTAATCAATGCTTCAGCTGCAAATTGGGTGATAAATGAAAATCACCATGGGGATTATAAATCTAATCAAAGTATTGTACACTGTATGATAACTGATGGAACACTGTTATAATAATCATATTTAGAAGCAAGCGAAGCATTGTAATTTGTATAAATAGGATGTTTGATGTCACAACACACCTGTTTTTACTATACAAACAAGCGAGGAAAAAATCAGGGCCAGTGCTATAGAGTAGCTAGTTAATTATCACCACTGTCAGCAACCGGTGCCTACAACCCATTTGGGTCCAGTTTGAGACTGTGCTGTTCCACTTCCAATCCATACTGATACACCTGGGAAAAGTGGCTGAAGACCCCCCAAATACCTGGGCCGCTGTACCCATTTGGGAGACCAGATGATGGTCCTGGCTCTTGCTTTGGCTGGCCCAGCCCCAGTTGTAAGGGCTATTTGGAGAGTGAACCATTGGGTGAAAAAATTCTCTCTTTGCCTCTCCTCCTCTTTTTGTGTACAACTTTCTGCGTCTAACAATATAGAATCTTCAAAATGAATAACCAAAATGTCAGAATAACGAGCAAATTTATAATGAGCTAACAATCAAATGTCAATTAACTTATTCAGAAAGTATTTTAATGACTAATATAAACATGATTGTGTATGTGTAAGAGTTTGATTCTTCAACATCATGACTTTGATAAGACGTATAAATATATTTAAAAGCTTATTATATTTTTGTTGGGAAAGTAGATTTACAGAGAGAAGGATAGACAGTGAAATGTATCTGTAGGTTTACTCCCCACGTGGCCACTATAGCTGGAGCTGAGCCAATCCCAAGACAGGAGCCAGGAGCTTCTTCGAGGTTTCTACACGTGTGCAGGTTCTCAAGCCTTTGGGCTGTCCTCTATCGCATTCCCAGGGCACGAGTAGAGAGCTACCTGGTAAGTGGGGCAGCCGGGACACAAACTAGCATGCATACAGGATACTGGCACATGAAATGCAAGGATTAGCCACTAGCCTTAATAAGATATATTTTTAGTGAATTATACTAAAAAAGAACTGGGGGTTTCACATGGCTCTTACCCACACACTGAGGTGGAGAGCTCCATCTCCCCATGTGACATGTTATGCCATCCTCTCTCGATATCCTGAAGCCATCTTCACAAACATAATTTAATTTGGTGCCATGTGGGTACGCTCTGGGAACAACTACATCATTCCTTTCTCCTGAAGACACAGATGATGTAATGTTACCATGCTCTATTTCAGGTGGTTGAAAACATGGATTTTTTTCTGTTGAAGAAGAAAAATCAAAGGTAAACACAAATAGGATGTTTAATGCTTAAAATGAAAAACCACCACAAAAACTATTGGGATTTTAAAACAATTGCAATTTGAACAAATATTCAAAAATCTAAAAATTAAAATCTGCAAGAATATGCTTTCATTTTTCTTTCTGGAATCCACTTATGCTATTTAGTAATCCCAACTCTGTTTATCAATGTCTGATTCATTATGAGGAGTAAGATATATTTATGTGGAAATTTACATAGTATTTACACTATGTCCCAAGGTTTTGTCCTAATTTTTCTCACCTGAATAAAAGAATGGTAATTAATTTATGCTCCTTCAAACATAACCGAGAGTTTCAGGATTAGAATCACAGAGGAAAGGTTTTCTGCATTTTCACCACACAAAGCCCTAGGAGACTGTCCATCTCCGGGAGGAATTAATGACCAGTGACAGAGTACTGACCAACACAACGTGGTATTGATTGCCATCTTCCCTCCTGGCACACCATCTCCTCCGCTCCCTGAATTACATAATTTTCTTGGCAGAGAACAGATATTTTTTCTCCATGCTGATAATTCACTGTGGTGTTCATATCTTGAGAGTTGGGAATCTGAGGTGGTGGTGGGCATGACTGTGCTTGTCCTAAAAAATTAAAAGTACATTGCTTGAGTAAAATCATAACAAAATACTAAAAGCTTAATCAACAATAAATTTCAATTTTAATAGCTAGGATAATATATTACTTTATAAATGCTGTGCTCCATTTACATATGCTGTAGCTTTTTAGCTTGTATGAAAATTTTACATTACCTGTTTTCGGGGTCTCCATTGTAGTTTCTACCATTTCTTTCCTGCTTGACAAATCTTGACTGATTTATATAAAATTATTTTAACTATATAAGCCTTCTAGAAAGTTTTATCTGCATTATACTTTCTTAATAACAAGTAGAAAACAAATGTATATATACCAAGAACCTTTTAGAATTGTCATGGATCAAATCATTGGGAATGGTTGGAAACCCTCACAAGGTAATCTGCAGTAAAAGGTGCTCACTCCAAGGAGGACTGCATTTCCTACTAAAAATGTATCAAAACTTAGAGGGCTTATGAATCTATTAGCAAGAGAGAATATTATACTTACATAATCTCCATTAAAAACTGCAACTGCATTAAAAAGTAAAATCCATGTTGTAAACTAGATGAAAACACTACCTTAAAATTTAACAATCAATATCATAAAGAATATGAGTAATATTAGAAACAACTGTATATCAGTCAATTGGATGTTATATAGAGATATCGTCCTTCTTTAAAATGAGGTTTCCATACACTGGCAAAAATATAAAAAAAAAATCTGAATAACTTAGCACCATAAAAGAAACTGAGCTCATCATCAAGGAAGTTTTCAAAAACGTAAACCATAGGATTAGATGACGTCACAGGTGAAGTGACACAGTAATAGCAACATTAAACCTACGCTTTCAGAAAACTGGGGCAAGGTACATTCCTTTTAAGACTATATAACTAAAATGTAATATTCCCAAAAACACAGATCTTCAAAAATAGAGTCACAAATTCAGTACATTCAGATACAGTGAAGATAATTTATAATGACCAGCAGGAGTTTATTGCAGGATTTAAAACACTCATACACAGCTTTCACAGTATTAGAATTAAGAAGTTGCGGCGGTTCGGGCATGCGAGAGGAACTCTTCTTTGTTGGCCAACCGACCAGAGAAAGCAGTCCACCCCCCAATCCCTGCCAGCTGCTTTTTAAGCAGCGGGCACCATCTTTATTCTAAAGGTGGCCTACATGCCAATCTGGCAAAGGTTTTGCAGCTGGCCGCCCGCTGATGAGCTCTGGGGATTTGGGGTGATGAAATATTGCATACAGACATACATGGATACTGAAACCATATGTGTAAATGATGAATGAATCCTGAGGTACACACAACAGGGCCACTGTACTGGCTGATAAGTGAAGGGACTGAGACCTGGTAGTATGGAGGGGAGAGATTGGAAGATCTATATGGATCAGACTGATTCACCAGATTGTATGATAGTCCTGAGATGGACTTGTTACCACAGAGCATCACTGATCACCATATGCCATAGCACACAAAAGCTACAGCCGGAGGCCTGTCTAACAGACCTAGATCCAAGTACCTGATTGAGTGTTGGAATAGGGAACAGGCCACATTAGGCATGACCATGAAACTAACCAGCACGTGAGAGAACCAGGTACGGCGGTAAATTCTTGGGGGATAAGTGGGCCCAACCCTATGAAATACAAGTCCAGCTGGTTTGTTCAAGAGCTGGGGTGTTGAAAGCTGATGTAGGAATGAATATGGAACCTGCCAACACTCTTAGGTACTGAGACTAAGAATGAGCTGGGTAGGTCCAAGCTGCAGCACCTGCATGTGCATCCTAAAACAGGGTATAGTGCGGGCTGGCCAGTATGGAGGGGCGGGATATGCCAGGCTAGGGTCTAGCACCGGCTGGGGCATGTGACATCTGGGTCTGGGAGTGGGCTCAGTAGGGAAACTGGGAGACTGCCCTACTGGGCCATAGCTCCCACTGCTGAACACATGTTCCAGATACAGAGGTCAGGCAAGCTGGAAAATGTAGCCCCATCTGTTGGCAACTGTGTGGGTTGGATTTGGAAGAGGGCAAACCAGACAGGGCCAAGCAGATCTTAGCCCAATGGTGAGTGCAGAAACCAGGCTACAGTTCAAGTCATGCTGGGCTAGGGTATCACACCTACTGGTTCACATGAGCTGGTGATGGGAGTAGACTGAGCAGGGCCAGGTTGCAGCACTCACCTATGAGAGTCGGGACTGAGAGCTGGCTAGGTCAAGGCAGGATCAGCATCCAAAGGCAAAGGCTAAAATGAATGGGGGCTATGCCAAGCAGGTCAGAGAAAACACTGCCATGTGTGAGATCTGTGGGGAGGAGCAGGCCTGGATGGGGAGCAAAAGGGACACCCTAGCCAAGTTGTGATCCCCATTGGTGAGTGCAAGAGCCAAGGTGGGGGCTGTGGTCTTGTCCGAATATAGCGCAGAATCCCTCAGCATGTGTGTGGGCTAGGTATGGGATACTCCAGACTGGGGTAGAATCCAGCACCCACTGGTGCTCATGAGAATCAGCACCCACTGGTGCTCATGAGAACCAGCGTGGGTATAGGATAGGCTAGATCAGGTCTCTGCCACCACTGAGTCATGTGTGAGCTATGTCTGGGTGCAGACCAGGTGTGTCTGGACTGTTGCACCCAACAAGAATTGGAATGGGTGAGGGCGGGTAAGGAAAGGCCATGGTTCCTGTTAGGACAGGAATGGAATAATGAGGGCTGGCCCATGGACCCCTTATGTGTGCATAAGATCTGGCATTGGGAAAGAACCTGATGGAGGAGCCTGTGGAACTCCTTTGTTGGGACACATTCCCTGCAGGTGAGTGCAAGAACCAAGAAGGGGAGCACCCCAGACCAGGCCAAAATATAGTACCCACTGGCATACATTTGGTGTAAGTAGGGTATGGGCCAAACTGGGTCAGTCCATATCACCCACTGGCAAATCCGAGTGCCAGAATGGAGTTAGGGTCAGGCCAAGTCAGGGCAAACGACTAGCCAGTCCACATGGGGGCTGTCAGAGTTGTGAGAGGCTGTAGTCCCCAGCAATGTGAGTTGCAATTGGGGGTGGACCTGGTCTGGGCAGGCTACAGCTCCCACTGGCATGTGCTGAGGTGAGGGGCTGTGCCAGACTGAGCTGTAGCACCCAGCTAACACATGGGAAACACTTGGGGTAGTGGTGATGGCTCCAGGAAGTGTGCTACAAGAGCCCCTCTGCCAGGTGAATACTCCCACTAGTGAGTGTGAGAGCTGGAACAAAGAAAGCAGACCGTGCCGGGCAGTGCCACAACTTCTGATAGCCTACATGTGAGTATAGGAAGTGTCAGAGATGGACCTCTTCAGTGGCTCAGATGGAGCAGAGGAAATCATATCCAAACGTACGTGGAGTATATGGCAGTATATTGGAGCTTCCAGAGGATACCTGGTACTATGGCAGAGGACAGAAAAAATTGATTAACTACCCCCACCAATCATTGGCACTGAATATCTGGGCAGACAGAGATTTTAAGGTGGAATATAGCAGCCAGTGGATTATGGAGAGATGTTATCGTGATTGGAGTGGTGGGATCACCACCAACTCAGGACTGTTGAACTATGAAAACCTGTTGAGAAACTAATGGCATTGTTAATTTCTTATTTTTCCTGTTGTTGATTTTGTATTATGGCTTGTAATTTAGGGGACGTGTGGTGACTGTGTAATGGAGACTATCATGTCCAGATGTGAGGATGCAGTGTAGTGTACATCTCTATTTCCAGATCAAAGATGGACTACTAATGAAACCATTAGCTGCATATTGATTAAAGGAGGCTGGACTCTCTGCCATTGTCCATGCCCACAGTGATGATCTTATGACTGTTGATGAAGAGCTATGCTATAGTAAAAATATTGTGGAATTCGGTTGTTGGGGGGGATTGGGGAGTTGGCTGGGTAAAAAAAAAACCTAATTAAAGGAAGGAAGGAAAGAAGGAAGGAAGGAAGAAAGAAAGGAAGAAAGAAAGAAAGAAAGAAAGAAAGAAAGAAAGAAAGAAAGAAAGAAAGAAAGAAAGAAAGAAAGAGAAAGAAGGAAAGGAGGAGAGAAAGAAAAATGAAAATTAAGAAGCTGCATTGTGCCAGCAATAGATGCAGACATATACGTGACCATTGGAAACAGTCGTTGATCATGAAGACCCTCAAATAAGCTAAGAACACGAGGATTCTCTCAACCTGCTGAAGCCCACCACCAATTAATTATCCTGGTAAAATATTCAATAGAGATTCTAGAATTAAACACCTACAGAACCAAGTGATTTTTTTTTCAAACTCTTTTTCACACATATTGAATTAAGCATTGGCTATAGAGAGAGACAGAGAACAAAAACATCAAGCTCTAATTACCATGATTCTGAAACTTAGTATAAGATAGATATTATCATTTAAGCATAAATGATAAAACTAAAAATGTTCAAGAAGAAAACATAAAATATGTCAAGTGTACTGCAAATAATTACTATTTGGTCACAGGAACAACAGTCAGGAGCTCTGAGCGGTCCGTAGACACAGAACAGTAAACTTCCTTCAAGATTACGGAGAAGAGCTTTCTCAGGTCCTTACTTAGTTCCAACTTCGGATCCCCACGCTCTCTTGCAATGACCATCAGGGTCGCTCCAGAGCTCCCCCCCAAAAACTAACAAGCAAAATTAGAATAGATAGAGAGCAACAAGGAAAGCTTAGAATCAGGAAACAGTCAGTGTGGATTCACATATACCTTACTAGGTAGGACACAAAGATTAGATATTCCTCACTGGGGAATGGAAGATTTCTCTGCCCACACCTCCTGAAACAATTCTACACCTCAACTGTTGACATATGCCTTGCTAGAGTTATAAGCCAATTTAGACTATCCCTGAATCTGCCAAGTTCAGTAGAATTATGCTTCAACACTATAGACTGCTAAATACTAAACTGAGGATAGACACGAGACAGCTGAATACTACCCTATAGTCACTTTAAGGTGTATAGAAGCTGGTTGTATATAAACTAAAACTGAAATGTCAATGAAATAGTCACAGGATGTGGTTAAGAATTTGCATCTTGTAACATATTGGTTACTCAATACCATGACAATTAATTCCATAATGTTGTAAATTGTTGTTGATGTTATGTTGGGGCTTTTAATTGATCAGGATGATATTCTGCCAGCTCTACTTTCACATGATCTCCCCAACAAAACTGTTGAATTTATCTGGACAATAAGATGCTGGACTCTATGCTTGGTATATGCTTGCAATGAAAGAATGTCAACTGAATTTGAACTGTAATACCGCAACAAGGTGGAGGAATCAACCATGGGGTGAGGGCACGGGGAGGGGTTGGGGAAATCCCAGAGCCTATGAAACTGTGTCACATAATGTAATGTAATTAATTTAAAAAAAAGACTATAAGTGTGTTGAAGCCATGTACAATGGAGTTAGCTTTGCATTTGTGATTGGCTTTTGTATATTATATATTTGTATAAATTTATGAAAACATCAATGGTAATGAGGAAATGTATCCCACAATTGCAAAAATACATTTAAGAGAACGAGAAAACAGAGTAAATCCTCTGCTAATTAAACGAGACTGCAAATTTCAGACCTAACTTACAATTTTTTAGGTAACAACATTAACAGGTAATTACATACAATATCTGTATTCATAAACAAACAGATACAGAGTTTTAGTTCTGGTATAACTGTATAACTCTATACAATAGAGTCAACAATCTTCTTGTGGTCTGAGCATACACACTGCCCAGATGTGAAAGTTGTGAAGTTCTGTGTGTCTCTTAAATTACAAGGAACTGTTGTACCTAATACAATTAGGATTTAGAAACAGTGTTCTTTATTTCAAAATAACCTTCCAGTTTAAAAATGACTGAATATATCACTCTTACAAGTCAGGAACAAATGGAATGAACTTAACAAATATTTTTTAAAGTACTTGCCTGTACAGTTTAATTTAGGTTTCCATTTTCCATTTATGCAAGTTGAATGTTTAGATTCTGATTTTTGTTTACATTTGTAACTTATGGTGAAGTTATGATTAAATTCCTTCTTACTTGGTAAGATCATCTCACTTGTACCTGAGTTTGGTACTTTACACTTCTTAAGTTGATTTGTTGCTATAAAGGGAAAATATTTCCATTAATCATTAAATAAACTACAATCTAATATAACATGCCATTAATGTATAATAAACTTATGACTGGTTTCTACAGACTTCACTGATCCTATTACTCCTGGTCAGAGAAGAAGATGGAGAAATAGAGAGAATCCTAGAATATAGGGTTTTGGATATTTTCACCATAAAGAAACAATAAAATTTGAAAAAATCATTATGTAATGTCTAGATGCTTTGAAACATCATACAATACTCCATACATCTGTGTATTTGTTATGTCTGTTAAGATGTTTTAAATAGAAGTAAAAACCAAGCTGACTCGGTTGAAGAATAAAGTCCATCCATGAAGTGTTTTTGCTGGCCCAGGACCCTGTTTTTCTGGTTCCTGAGTTATGCTAATGAATCAGAATGCCTAGCGCGCCCCCTGCAGCTCCCAGACTTCTGTTGTCTGCATTCGAACCGGCCTGAGATGTCATTCTTGTTAGAAGCTCTGAGAGGGGAAGAATCCTAAACAAAGCAGCAAATTGATATTTTGTCAACTTCATTTCTTGGCATTCAAGGACTTCAAAGAGTGCCATGTGTTAGCACCACGGATATTCATGTAAAATGAAAGATTTTCAAGGTAAAATATACTAACTAGTAAACACTACACTAATATTTTGTATGTTAAAAATATATATAATTTTCATTATAATTCAAAGTAAAACAGCTTCATACTTGTAAGATAAACAATATTAATCTCTGGTGCAAATATATTCCCAAAATTCTATAGTTAGTTCTGCTTTCCCTTCCTAGTCATATATTAAATTATAATCAACAAAATATTCATTAGTTTTAAGAGTGGATATTTTAGAATATTGTTCAATATTAAAAATAGGACCGCAAATACTATTATGCAATAAAACACAAACAAAATTAAACAATTCATGATTTCTCTGCTTATGGTTAATACTTCTACACTCATTCAACATCCTCACCAACACACTGAGGAAGCTGAGTCCATGTGCCATTAAGGCATGTAACCGATCTCCTTCCAACCATCGTAAATGCCTCCACACAGGTGAACACCAGTGAATCTCCATGGCGGTAGGGAGGGTCAGAAGGCTGGACGTAGCCATGCTCAACTTCAGGGGCAGCTCCACACGTGCTCTCTTCCTCTGTGGAAAGTTCATGCAAATATATTGATAGGTTTGCATGTATATATGAAAACAAAAGCTGCTGAAGTTCAAATATTGAGACGGGTGTAGTTTACCAATGCATGTTGGTAAGGTTGTCCACTTTCCGTCAACACATGCGATTTTATTAGGCCCCTTCAAAAGAAATCCAGAATTGCAGGCATATTCTAGCACCTCACTGTGCTCATATTCTTCTTTCATTGTTCCTTTTAGTTGTCCATTGGGGAGCCTTGGGGGTGAACTGCATGATTGCACTTGGACTGCAGTGGAACCATGATAAATATTGGTTAAATTGCCTTTGTATAATCTAAAAATGCAATAAGATGGAGTTTTTTTCTTTTATTGCTGACATTCATTTCAGTATATCATTTTTAATCATTGTAACAGTTATTTATATTAGATTCACATTCCCAATTGTATAGCTTTCAATGAATTAACATTGGAGGTAAATTTAAATTTTAAATGTGTTCAACAATCTACATATTTTAAAGATGCATGTAGATATATTAAAATTGTGCTTGTATACATTATATTAATTTTCATGTCATGTTATAACATTTTTAATAAAGCTGCGAGGTTAAGGCAAAATTTTATCTACATGTTTACACTTTCATTTATGATACACGCAACAGAATGAACTGTATAGAAGCCAGGAAATGTGGGGTAAAGCACATTCCTCAGAAAATAACCAATATTAGTGCTGATATGGACCATAGAAGGGAAACTAACAAAGGAATCTCTGAATCTCAGTTACTACTATGCATCTGTAAGCACTTCCAACATGGATTTCAAGAAACTGTTGGAAACTATCTTCTTAAGCAAGATAATCTGAGGTATGTGCCACCCAACATTTGTCTTTCACAGGTACAGCGCTGAGTTATTGTATCAGCTTTTACACATAATGGAAGCTCACAGAAATTCTGACAGAGAAATCAGGATATTCAAAATATGACTCTTATTTCAACAATTATGAAATAATCACCTTTACATGTTGGAACATCAGGGGACCATCCAAAATGGTAACACTGTATAGAATCTGGCCCCACTCTGGTAAATCCTGATCTGCAGGAGAATTTTAGCACATCTCCAACTTTGAATTTTTCATTCCTGGGATTACCAATTAAATTGTTTTCTATTTGTGGAATGTTGCACTCTCTTTCTAAAAACAAACAAACAAACAAACCAAAAACAGTATCAATTTAATGACAATCTATAAGTTATCTTTGCTAAGTTTTAAAAGTGTCATATAAAACCATTCTGTCATAGTTTACATGGTTATCAGGTGAGTTCTCTTTCTTAAAAAAATTGTTACAGGTGAGGTTTCATCCACATCCACATTTGAACGGGATTCTGAGAAATACTGTATCTCTAGCTAGAAACACTTCACATGAGCTCATTTTCCTCTTTTCCTAATTCTGGAAAATAGAAAATTTAGTGTCAAATGTAAAAGAGATTCCTGGAATTATCCACATAACTTGTCATGGACAAAAAATGAAGAACTACCCTGAGGAACTGAAGAAATTGGCACTCAAGGTTTAAGATAAAAAGAAGAAATTCAGGAATAAATTAGCTGAGGAAGTTGAAACAGATTGTGTTAGTAACTGATGCTCATTGTCAAAACATTTGAATGTTTACACTTAGTAAAAACAAACACAACTCTACTCACATCACAAACTTGTGATTGATATAGTTCATAAGACACCTTAATTTAGGTGGCATTTTAATGGTACATCACTGCTTTTTTGACTGCAAAGTACCTTCTCCTCCCAGCTTACCTTACATCAAGAGGACACATTTTGATGTAACCCTAGTTCCTCAAAAAAACAACCAACAATCAAAACACTCCACTAGAACATTCACTCCTTAAAAATATGGCAAACATTCAAATTTATTTTTGTTCTGAAACAAACAAAAAAATACTGAAAACTCAGTACTCACCATAGCATATGGGCAAATGAGCCCAACCATTGTCACCACATTCTATAACGCCTTTGGTGTGTCCATTTTCATTTTCATAGCCATCCTGGCACTCATACTCCAACTTGGCACCAATTTTATACCATTCAGCATTGTTTTTGGCTCTGGAATTTTCAAATACTGGCACATCACAAGATTCTGATGCAGAATAATACATATTTTCTCTTTAATGTAATTTAATAGATCACCCAATAAACATTTCTCATAACAAAAGGCTTTATCAGATTATCAAAGACAAGTGTGATAATAATGCTGGTAATAATATAAGTCATTACAAATGTTTTGAAAATGAGACAAATAGAGTAGCATTTTATGTGTTAAGATACAGTCAGTTGCTGTAACATAAAGGAGGAAAACATCAATTGAATAAATTATTGATGCATCTTATATACACAATTCTTCCATAAAAGGAAAAGTTCCATACTGATTATTGATCATAAGTTATTACAGACCTCATAATAACATAGAAATTAGAAAAAAAAAACTTAGACCAGTGGGCAAAGCTTGTTTTACTTCCCATTTCATTAATAGCATAATATAATATCACTTCAAAAATATCCTGCCAGGTTTGGTAATGAATACATTTAAGTGAATTAGACTATCTTAGAGAATCTTCACACATTTGGAAAATGTGATGAGAAATGCTTCAACACAAGAAAAGTGACACTATTGTGAAACATTTCATCCCCACTACTACCTAGAGATCTATGAAGATTTGCTAAGCAATTTTTATTCAGAAATGCATCTACCTTTTAGTGTAAAACATAAATGATAAATGTCATCTGTTTATGGGGTTCTATACCTGCACATACAACTTAAATAATATTTTTATGTCTAGACAGCAAAAACTTTTATACAAAATGTATGTCTCCTGAAAACAAGCTATTTAACATTTGCAAAGATCTTAGATAAAAATAAGTATGTTTAGACCAGAAATGTAGAAGCTCTGAACTTGTTTTTAAATCAAGGATGATTTACAGTGAGGGGGAAAAATCTTGAATAAGATATCAATATTCTACAGTGTTAATTAAACTTAAAATTAAAGAAAATATAAATATATATTATATATATTATACATTATATACATTATTGGAAACGTTTAATATTCTAAAAAATATGGAAATCACATAAATCCTTTTAAAACCTAGTAAAACTAAAGTAACCTACATCAACAGGGTAATGGACACTGACACACACATTACTTACTAATGCAAGTGGGTTGATGGGACCATCCACTCTGTAGACACGTAAGTGATCCAGATGTTTTGCCATCTGTGGTTACATATCCTTGATTACACCTATATTCTGTTTTTCTGTTTAAGGTGTATGTCCAATCAGATTCAGAAAAAAAGCCATTCTCCACTTCCACATCTGCTTTTGAACATGTTTCTAAAAGTGAAGAATGAGGAAAAGATAATAATGTGTTCGTTTGCACTTATATGAAGACTTTACTAGTATGAAAAGATTCATAAAACAGGGAGTCATTACAAATAGAAACCTGGACTAAGCATGATTACTCAAGTTCTTATGTTGAAGAAAATAAGGTATACATTTCCAAACATAGTTGTTTAAGAACTTTCAAGACTTTTTGTAGCAACAAAACAAGATTTAAAACATAATCCTTTCCAAGAAATTATTAAAAAGCGAATGGGTCAGAAATCTGCCAATCCAATTGTCACAACTTCGTCTCTAAGAATTTGAAATGCAATCATAATTGATTGCTTAAGCCATATGGGTTGATGGAGTTCAAAGAAGATAGCAATTAGTAACACATTCATTTATCTCCTTAGGTTACTGTGATGATTCTTCAAAGTATTTTTCTTGATTTATTTATTGAAACCATTAGCAGATATGTGAGTTATCAGTCCTCCCCCAAGAATTCATTTCCAATGATATATAGATAAAAAGAAATAAGGAAAAAAGATTAAATAGTTTTATTTAAACCATATTTAAATATATTAAGTAAAATTGGAAGAGGAACAGTTGACATGAACTGGTGCCCATTGAAATGCGGGTAGATGCAGGTGCTTGCAGGTAGAGAATTAGCCTAATAAGCCACGGCACTGGCACTACTCATTTCCTATTTAATAAGAGGCCAACAATAATTTAATGGAGAGTGAATAGATTTTTCAACAAATGGTATTAGAGCATCCAATGCTGTCACATAGCAAGTAAAGCTGCTGCCTATGACTCAAGCTCCCTTTGGTGGCACATTTAAGTTCTTAGTGTTCCCTTTCCAATGCTGCTCCCTGTCAGTGTGCCTGGGAAAGCAGCAAAAGATGGCCAAAATGCTTGGTCTCCTGCAGCGAGGTGGGAGACACAAATGAGGCTCCTGTCTCCTGGCTTCAGATTGATCATTTGGAAAGTGAATCAATGGATGGAAGATCCTCTTTCTCTCTCTTCCTCTCTCTGTAATTCAGCCATTTAAATAAATCAACCTTTAAACAAACAAATAATATTAGAACAGCTATCCAAATGCCAATGAAGGCTGCACACATTCCTCACACTTCATAAAACATTAACTGAAAATTGGTCATGAACCTACAGGGAAATATACACTAAAGAACAGAGTATGATCTTAGTTCAGCAAAAGCGTTTCAGAGAGTACAAAAACCATGGTTCACAATGAAAATATTCAGTTCATTGAATGCCATCAAAACTACCCTTTCAACGTTTTCTAAAAATCTTTTCTTTCTTATTCAAGATTATTTTTATTTTTATTGGAAAGGCAGCTCTACAAAGGAGAGACCAAGGAAAAGATCTTTCGTCTGCTCATTAATTTTCCAAGTGGCTATAATGTCAAGAGTTGAGCTGATCCAAAGTCAGGAGACAGAGCTTCTGCTAGATCTCCCAAATGCATGCAGGGTTCACAGGCATTGGGTCATCCCCCATTGCTTTCCCAGGCAAAAGCAGGAAGCTGGATGGGAAGTAGGGCAGCCGGGACATGAACCAGGCACTCCTATGGGATTCCACCACATGTAAGGCGATGATTTAGCAAGTCCCCAAGATCCTTTTCTTGTACCCTTGTCTAACTTATTTCATTGAATAAATTGAATAAATTCTATGAATCTCACAGTACAGATTTAAGAGCATAGCGCCACCTCCTACCCCACCCTTCCTCCTCTCTACCCATGCTCCTCCTTCCTGATGTCTTTTTTCATACTGTTTGGTTTGGTTTGTGTTGTTTTCCTTACGATTCATTGATAAACCATTTACTTAATGCCTTTCTGATTTTTTCTTATGGGAACTAAATCATATGAACTTCCCTTTCAACAAAACTTTTGCCATTCTTAGATATTTAGTCAAAAGAAGGGAATTTACATTCATATAAAAACCTGTTGGCAAATTTTTAAAAGATTATTTTTATTG
This sequence comes from Ochotona curzoniae, assembly GCF_017591425.1. NCBI lineage: Eukaryota > Metazoa > Chordata > Mammalia > Lagomorpha > Ochotonidae > Ochotona > Ochotona curzoniae. Next base: position 8,843,688 of record NW_024466219.1, on the reverse strand, counting down.
CAAAGTCAGATATACAGAAAGTAGGAGAGATAGAGAGGAGGATCTTCTATCTGATGACTCACTCCCCCTCAAGTGACCGCAATGGCTGGGGCTGCACCAATCTGAAGCCAGGATCCAGGAACTTCTTCCAGGTCTCCCACATGCTTGCAGGCTCCCAAGGCTTTGAGCCATCCTCCAGTGCTTTCCCAGGCCACAGGCATGGAGCTGGGTGGGAAACAGAGCTGCCGAGATTAGAACCAGCATCCATATGGCATCTCAGCGTGTTCACTTGTCCAAACCCTTTTAAAACACACCACTATCTGGAGGGATCAGCCACTAACCCAAGTTCTTTCAGTTATCTTAAAATCTCAGCCTTGGCCTAAATCTTCTGAAGCCCTCTCCATTGCATTATGCTCTATGATGCTTTAGTTTGTGCCAGATGGTACTCTCCCCCCAGGGGTCCCCAGGTGGCTCCCTCTATGAGTTCAATGGAATTAAGCCTCTCTCGGATTTGTCTAAGAATAAACCTGTTTTACCAATGAGTCTGCCTTTTGTCTCATCTCTGACTTGCTCTCCTGTCTTTATATTTGGTGTTCTGTGGGATCCAGAGTGTGAGATACCCATCCCCCAACCCCACCCATTGTGACCCCAGGAAACTCATACTGTCGGTAAGCAGTCATTGGGAAACCTTCTCTCAGGAGGTTCTATCACCCTGCCATTTGTTAAAAGCTCTAATTCCCTTTTGGGTAAGTACCAAAGTTCTCCTTTCTCAGAAATTCTGTTCCTCTATATGGCAAATGGAGTTAGAACCATGAAGTGAACACTGAGTGCCCAACCCTCACAGATCCCTTCCTACAAGGAAATCCCATGGCCTTGTTGCACCTGTCTAGCTGAATTTCCAACCAGATTCTACCCACTCCTTTCCAGCTGTTCACCCCTGCCACCAGTACCTGTGAGGTGTCAGGCACTGAGGGAATCACCCCTCTCCGTGAGGTGTCAGGCATTGAGGGTATCATCCATGCCCAACTGCTTCTTTCTGACATCACTCAAACTCAAAAATGCCTGAAATCTTACACCATGGTTCCCATCCAATAACCAAGGAATTCTAATAGCTTATCTACTGCTATGATCTCAGCTACCAGAATGTTATGTTCTTATTTCCTCGTCCCTGACACCTAAACAGGTTTGGATCTAGGCTGCTACCATGGTTTTTGTAGACCCATGTACACACAGGAACAAACTGACACTCTGTTGAAACAGATGCAATTGCTCCTAATGACCCCAGTTGGAATTAAGACAAAGTTCAAGAAGTCACCCAAAGATGTAACAAAAACCCAAAAAGTGTATGAACTGACTCAGAGGGTCCCTCCTTGGATTCACCAACTTAGATCTTGGGGCATATGACTAAGCTAAATTCCATCATGCCCCTCCCATATCCACTCTCCTGCTTCTAGCCCCTTTCCTTAACCCCGTATCCCAGATAACTGCCACAAATCCTTTGCATCTTGTAGACCCCCACACTCCAACTAGGACACTGAACACCCTTCACATGTCATTAATAACATCCCAGAGAATATCCTTGGGTACTAGGGAAGTTGGGAGACTGGGTGTGGCTTATTCTCTTGTCACCCCCCTCCCCAAGATATAGAAGAAGGGAAGGAAAGTGTGGAAATAGTGGTCTCACTGACTCTAATGAACTGTGTAAATTACCTCTAAAACTAAAATTAAAAGTAAGTAATAATAATGACAACCCTTTTTCCTGTGCAACTCTTTTCTCCAGGGTGTTTTTGTTGACTATACTTTTGATGGCCTTTTTGTTTGGTTGGGTCTGTCCACTCAGTCTGAGCTCCAGTATCCTAAATTGATTCCCATGCTTTTCTCCTGGTCAATTCTCTTTCTCGTTCCACTCTGGCCCCCCTGCAGGACTTGCTCACAACACTTTACTTAGAGCACACAGTCGAGCTTATCTGCTCCTTTTTAAATACCATAAACACTAATCCTATTATGAAAGCTGACTATACCTCTTCTTATCTTTTTCTTCTTGTACCAATGCCATGGCCCTCCAATTCACAGTCCAGGTCAGTAAAAGTCAGGGCACCATCACCCTGGGAAACACCCTTCCTGAGCTTTGCAATGTAATTACCAAGTTCACCAACCCCTCTGACCATGAGTAAAGTTAAAGCACAATATTCCAGTCTGCATGCGTGAATGTGACTGAAGCTTAAAACTGATCATCCTGGGCCTGGTGCAGTGGCCTAGCAGCAGAAGCCTCCACTTGAACACACCGAGATACCATATGGACGCCGGTTCTAATCCTGGCAGCTCTGCTTCCCATCCAGCTCCTTACCTGTGGCCTAGAAAAGCAGTCAGGGACTGCCCAAAGCCTTGGGACCCTGCACACACGTAGAAGACCCCAAAGAGATCCTGGCTCCTGGCACTTTTCTAAAACAGAAGCTGCTATGTAACAGGTAAGTGTTGTATCCAAAGCCTTCTAATGCATTGTCTAATTGTCTATATAATGATGTGCTGGTTCTACCTGAAAAGCTGATTTCTGTAACAACTAATACACACCTGAGAAAGAAATCAAGAAGATGATTTAAACATTGTGCCACCGTTAATGGAGAAGGTGATCAGGAAATGGCGAATACCTAAGGGTCTCAGGACAGTGTACTTACTGACACGTAGGCATTTAGGAGGAGGGGACCAGCCATCCTCTGTACATGTAATGTTGGTCTGCCCATTTGGAAGACTATATCCTCGATGACAGTCAACATTTACAGATTGATTCTGCCTATATGTTCTTTCCCAATGTGAATATTTTCCATTTTCCACAAAATATAAGGTGCATTTTCCTGAGAATCATAAAAAAAATTTAAGAATATGAATATGGTCAAGATCATAAGTAAATATCAACTTTATAACATTGAAATCAGAAAGCATCTACTACAATATGTGATACTGAAAACTAGAAGTTCTATCAACTGTTTAACAGAAAATCAATATTCCATGTTATATATCACTGGCTTTCATAATTATATTATGCGTAAAAGATATAGAAATTCTTGCACAAAAATATGTCATTTTTTAAACAGATTAATTTTTGCCATTGGAAAGTCAGATTTACAGAGAAAAGGACAAACAGAAAGATCTTCCATCCACTGGTTCACCCCTCATGTGGCCGCAAAAGCTACAGCTGAGCTGATTCCAAACCAGGCACCAAGAGCTTCTTCCTGGTCTCCCACACAGGTACAGGATCCCAAGGCTCTAGGCCGTCCCCTACTGCTCTCCCACGCCACAAGTAGGAAGCTGGATTGGAAGTGGAGCAGGTGAACATGAACCAGCACCAATATGGGATTCCAGCACATGCAAGGCGTGGACCCTAGGCACTAGCCTATTGATCTAGGCCCATGGGTAATGTTTTTGTGAAAAGGTTCTAATTATAGAGAAAAACTATTAAGAATGTTTTGTTGTGGAAATCTTTCATTATATTATTTTTTATATTTATCAGTCCACTTAATTGGGAACATGACAGAGAAAGAAAGAGGAGTGAGAGAGAGACAAGCAGGTTGGAGATTTATCCATGGCTCACTCTTCAAATACTTGCAACAGCTGAGAATGAGCAAGAATGAATCCAGGACCTGGAAACCCAATACAAATCTGCCTCAGGGGTGAAATGGGCCCAGCTACTTGAGCCATTCACCCCTGTCTCCAGAGATGCACATGAACAGGAAGCTGGAACTATGAACAGAACCAGGACTCCAAGTGGACACTGAATCAGGAAGCGGGTGACCCACTGGTGCCTTCACCGTGAGACAAAGGCCACCTTATTTAGTATTATTTTACACACATAAGACTTCGTTGCAATCATGTATGTGCTCTTCTTTCTGCACTCTGCAGTATTCACACACACAGAACAGGTAAGACATGTACTTACTGAGGCATGGCACTTGTGGTATCCATCCATCTTTGGTGCAATAAAGGTAATCCCAGTATGAATCTGAAGGAGTCACAAAGTTGTTGTCACAGTAATAGCTATAACGCTGTCCTATGGATACTGGGAAGTATGGTTTATATCTGTTTTCATAATATAGATGACCATGATTTATTTGTGGAAAATCACAAGGTTTCACTTGCAATGAGAAACACAAAAACAGCAGATATTAGCTTTTACCTTATAAAACAATCATTTCAGAGATGAATCTGTTGATCAACCTGTTATATTCTCTTACTAGCACAATTACATCCACATGCATTAAGGTTTCTAGGACCAGTCAGGTCACGGAATTCAGATGCCTGAGGTATGTGAAGGGTCTCTGCTAGTGAAACTATAACTGTGTCTTATTGATCACAAGACAGGGAAACGAGCGAGAATTTTTCAGAGCAAATTGGTAAAAACACAATGCCAGTGCCTTGAGCACATATGAGGTTTCCTCATTCGCATTAAGGGTCTGGTTAAGACTGCTTGTAAAGTGATGAAGATTCAGTTCTCAGTTCTATGTTCCTACCAGTTTTTTTTCTTTTCTATTGTCACCAGAAATCAGAGCCCTCTCTTTTCTCAGAGAAAATCAATGTATCGAAATAGCATTTTATTTGGTTTTGTTTTAAGTATTATGTTTTTCAACTTATTTCAGACAATGTAACAAAACAGAGAAACACCCAAACATTTTTCCCATTACTATAACACACAACATTTCAAAAACTTATGGGACAGAGAAAAAAGAATGTTAGAAAGGAAGTTCAGGCCCTGGTGTTGTTACATACAGGTAAGCCTCTACCTTCAGAACTGGCATCCTGCATTGGTGCAGGTTTTAGTCCTGGTTGCTCTGTTTCTGTTCTAGCTCCCTGCTTGTGCACCTGGGAGAAGGGTGGAGGATAGTCCAAGTGTATGAACCTTGCACACTCAGTTGGGAGAAGTGGAGGAATGTTTTAGCCTCTGACTTGGGTCTGGCCCAGCTCTGGTTGTTGTGGCAATTTGTTGAGCATACTGATATGATCTTTCCAACTCTCTTGTTCTCTACATCTTTCTCTCTCTCTCTCTCTCTCATGTGTGTAAACTCTGCCTTTCAAATAAATAGCATGTTAATTGAAGGAAAAAAGTTTAAGGAAGTCAGTGTATACATAATAAATGGAAAAGGTATAAAATAATCTTACAAGAAAGCTCAAGGACCTAGAGAAAAAAAACAAACAAAATCCAAAATTAAGAGGAGAAATAAATTAAAAAAAAAACTTAAGAATAAAATTCCCCCAAATATAGAGAGAATCAAGATGGCAATATAGGGTAAGGACACGTTTAAACGAATGGAAAAACATTTAATCAGGATGAAGCAGAGAGGACATATTTCAGGAAATAGCAAAGAACAGAACAAGAGCAGAGGGGTACCTGGAGACTGAAAGACACAGGAAAGCAGTGGACCCAACAGTGTAGTGTTGCAGTGACTGATACTCCAGAGGCATGCAGCTCATGGCCTTCTGAACTCCACCCGCAGCCAGAACTCCACCAGCAACCAGGTGGGAAGGGACTTTCACTGGAATCTTGGGAGGTGACCCAGACAAAGAACTGTCCATCCTGTAGGTTCGTTTGATTTGACCAGGAGCACAGACAGAACAGCAGATCCCAGATGGGTAGTGCGAAAACAGAGTGGATTTCATAGCCCAGTCAGCCCCCTAGAGCTGAATTGGGTGCCATATTGTATAGGGAGGAAAGGGCAAGGGAAAGGGCTGAGCATGTGCTAAGCTGGGTGTGAGCACAATTCTGACTCAGTGAACTGCAACGACGTGGCATTCTACGGGTTCCACCCAAGACAAGTCTGGGTAGCCCTTAGATCTAACAGACTACAGATCAAGAACTCTAGTAGTGGTATGTCAGGCGCCATTTTGCACACTGTGGCAATAGCTTTAGGACTGCAGGGGAAAACAGTGAACTGCACATGTGCTGTGCTTGCAGGAACTTGCTGAGTTCTGTGGATTGCACTGGTCCAGCAGGAATATAATACCGACTGTGGCATTGTATGGGTCAAAATAGGTCCATGTGGCACCCAGATCTAACATCCAACAGGTTCCAACAAGATCAGCGCCACCAACAACCTAATTATATAGGACACCTGGTGTCTCTCTAATCCTGGGACCAGCTCCAACCGATAGTGGGAGAAAGGTTGCAGAGACAACAGTGCAACCTCCGCATGGTATCACAGGAGGTGGATAATGGTGAGCCAAGAGCTGGGGCTGTGGAGACCATGGTAGAAATCTGACATAAGAACCCAGACCTGGAACTCGCTGGAGGTTGTGGCAGAAGTGGCTACAAGCAAAAAGTTGTGTACCAACTGCAATAAGTAAAATCGCATTGTAGACTTGTGGGTGACACAGCTTAGAAACCTGTCCCAAAGAGAAGACTCTGTTAAACCAGAAGTACAATGATCAAGAGCAAAAGAAGACACAAAGGCACAATGAATATTATCAAAATCTCCCCTGCAAAGGATCAAAACCGTATGCCACTCTCAGAGTTAACTGAGGATGATATCGAGAAAATGGGGGACACAGAATCCATAAGACTCATTTTAAAGCTTCTGATAAAAAATGAGAAACTCATGCAAGAGTTCAAAGAATGTAAGGAAGCAATAAAGCAAACCAAGGCTGATATATCAGAAATTAAGAACACAGTAGAACAAATGAAAAGTACAGTGGAGAGTCTCCAAAATACAATGAAGCAAGCAGAGGAAAGAATCTCAGAATTGGAAGATATTTCCTGTCATCAGGGGGAAGCAAACAAAAAGCTGGAAGCAGAACTGGGTCAGGCAAAAAAAAAAAATATTCAAGAATTGAAAGACACTGTTAAGAGGCCAAATATACGAGTTATGGGAGTCCCAGAAGGTGCAGAAAGAGAAGCTGAGTTTGCAAATGTATTTAATGAAATAATAAAGGAAAATTTCTCTAGTCTAGAGAAAGAATTGGGAAACAAGATCCAGGAGGGACACAGAACTCCCAACAGGCTTGATCAAAAGCGATCTTTACCATGACACATGATCATCAAGTGCTCTTCAATTGAACACAGGAAAAGATCCTAAAATGTGCACATGAAAAAAAATCAATTGACATATAAAAGAATGCCAATTAAACTAAGGAGACCTCTCACAGGACACTCTACAGGCAAGAAGAGAATGGAGTGATATAATCCAGATTCTGAAAGAAAAAAATTGTCAGCCTAGGATAACATATCCAGCAAAGCTTTCTTTTGTCTTTGAAAATAAAATAAAATTCTTCCACAGTAAAGAAGAATAGCACCAAACAAAACCAAAGGCATACGGGAAGAACATCCGAGTAAAATGACAACAGAAGACTAAACCAATGAACAACCCATTCCTAAAATGACAGGACCAAAGTGCCACCCATGTATATTTAACTGAATGTAAATGGTTTAAGCTCAGTCAAACATCATAGATTAGTAGACTGGATTAAAAAACAAAACCCATCTGTTTATTGTCTGGAGGAGACCCAATTCACCCAGAAAGATCAGCAAAAACTATATCACATGGGTTTTGTTGTTTTTCTGTTAGTCTCATTTCTTCAAAACACTTTCTTCTAATTAAATCATTCAATGACTCGTAGCACATGCAGTGGCATCATTTTCTTCAAGAAGGTTCTTGATTCTCACTTCTTCAGCTACACATTAGTCATTTAGTAGCATGTTATTTAACTTGTTGGTGTTAATTTCTTTTTTCTCCAGATGTTGACTTTGTTTTGTGGCTCTTCATTTAAGGGGATGTATAGTAACTGTGTAATGGAGACTGTCATATCTAGTTAACATGCCATTTAACTTCATGGCAAGGTAAATTTCTATTTTTCTTTCTATTGTTGATTTTGTATCATGGCTTTTCATTTGAGGGGATGTACAGTAGCTGTGAAATGGAGACTAACATCCAGATGTGAGGGACAATGTAGTATGCATTTCTGCTTCCAGACAAAAATGGACTTATAATGAAACTGTTTACTATATCTTGACAATAGGATTCTGGACTCTCTGCCATTGTCCATGCCCGCAATGATGGACATATGACTGTGTATGAAGAACTATATGTTAGTAATGATATAGAGGAACTAGGTGGTGGGTGGGAGGGAATTGGGGATGAGGTAAGGGAATATGGAACTGTGTCATAAAATGAATAATAATAATAAAATGTAGAAAAAAAACCCTCTGGGAAGTCAAATGTTACAGTCATCCTGCTTTAATGAGTCTGCCCTGAGCTACAATTTTCCTGTGCTTCCTGATCTTTAACTTCATTGGAGGATCCAGAGAGATGGGCATATCTGTTAGCCAGTCACAATGTTATTGTTGGCTGGAAGTACTGTCAGGTCTGCCTGCCAACTTCTATATAAACTGCCCACTACTGCTATATAAGCCTGTGACTTCTATCAAATAAACAGACATCCTTCACCACCAGTTTTTCTCCAGTGCTTCTGCTGAAGAAGGGCACTGTCACCTCATCCCTTGGTGTTCTTGCGGCCTGCTGGACAGATGACCCCAGAGAGAGCAGTTTCCCTAATGAAAACCCATTTAAAGTTCCACACCAACATACTAGCAAAGCGAATCCAAAAAATTCAAAATCAGCAATCACCCGGTTCAAGTGGGATGGTGCAGCACACAAATCAATAAAAACAACATATCCCATCAACAAAACAAAAGACAAAAGCATGATTATTTCAATAGAGGCAGAGAAAACATTTCACTACATGCAACAGCCTTCCATAAAAGCAAATTACAAGAATTTCCTCCAAGACCCAGAATCAGACAATGCTGAAGCTTTCACCACTAGTTTTTAGTATATTCCAAAACTTTTATCCAGATCCATTAGATAAGACAAAGAAACCAATGGAATACAAAATGGAAAGGAGATATCAAACTATACCTGTTTATGGATAATTTGATCAAAAGACAGGAAAAGCAAACTACCGCACAAGAAGAGGCTCTTAAAACCCATAAGAGAGTCTGCTGTTTCAGGTTATAAAATAAATGCATAAAAATCACCAGCATTTTTATATGCTCAATTATGAAATAACTGCAAGAGCAATAACTTGCAAGATCAGTTTCATTTATAAGAGTTACCAAATATCTAATGTGCCCTGGTACAAATTTAAGCAAGGATGTCTACAATGAAAATTACATGAAATTAATGAAAGAAATAGAGTGAGAAATTTTTCATATTAATGGATTTGCAAATTAATGTCCTCAAAACCCCCATATTACTTGCAGCATTTTACACATTCATTGGGATTACAATTAAAATGCCGAGGATATTCTTCACAAAATCAGAAAAAGAAATCTAAAATTTATATGGAAACAAAAAAGACCCAGAATGGCCAAAGCAATCTTAAATAATAAAAACAAAGTGGAGGCATTATAAGATCAAATGTCAAGACATATCACAGGCAGTTATAATCAAAATAGATAGGAGCATAAGGTAGACATATACACAATGGGTTACAGCAGAAACCCCTAAATTGATCTACACATCTACAATCCACTAGTTTTTGAGAAATGAACTTCAGTCACTCATTGGAGAAAAATATTCTCTTCCAAAAATGTGCTGGGAACATTGGGCTTCCACATGTAGAGGTTGGAAACCAGATCTTACACCTTGTACACAAATATCAGCTCACAATGGATCAAAGAGGTAGATCTAAAACCTGGATTCACCAAATTTTTAGAGAAAAAAGTAGAGGAATTTCTACAAGATATTGGCCTAGGCAAAGTCGTCTTAGATAAGACACCCAAAAGTATAAACAGTGCAAGCCAAAATAGAGAAGATCAATTACATTAGGAAGCTGCTGCATAGAAAAAGAAACAATCCAAAAAGCAGAGAAAGCAACTGACACAATGGGAGCAAGCACTGGAAAAGAACAACTGATAAGGGATTCATAGTCAAAATACGTCAGCAGCCAACCAAATTCAACAAGAAGCAAACAAGCAATCCAGTTAAGGAATGGGCAAAGAAAATGAACAGACACTTTTCAAACGATGAAATACACATGGCCAACGGATGAATGAGACAACGCTAGGATCACTAGGCATCAGGAAACTCAAACCAAAACCACAGGGAAGTAATATGTCGCCACACTCAGAGTGGCTATTTCTCCAAAAATGAAAAGCATAACAAATGCTAGAGAGGATATCGAGAAGAAGGGATCCTAATACGTTGTTGGTGGAAAAGTAAACTGGTACAACCACTATGAAAGACAGTATAGAAAGTCCTCAGGAAAATAGAAAAACATCCATCATAGGACTCAATGATCCCACTCCCGGAAATGTAAATGTAAATACAAATATAAATATAAATATAAATATAAATATAAATATAAATATAAATAGTGTTACATGCACTCTCACACTTCTGGCATTTTAGTTCACAATAGCTGAGACATGGAATCAAGTCGTGTGGTGTTCATCAACCTTTGGATGAAGAAATGTAGAATATATACAATCGAATATTAGTTAATTGTTAGAAAAAAAAGAAAAAATCCTGTCTTTCGTAGCAAAATGGATGCCACTGGACATCATTGTGGTAAATGTAGTAAGCCAGATGCAAAATGATAAATATCACACAATTTATTCTATTGGTGGTATGTATTCTACTGATAGTAGACAAAGGATAAAAACTGTATGAACATCAAAGCTTTTAGTATGCAGTTATAATTACTGCTTTGCTGAATCAAAGCATTGAAATGACAAAGTCTTCTTATTTAACACTTTAAAGAAATTGACAGGGGCAAATATTGAAGTCTTTTAGGGTACTAAAAATAATTTATTCTTAATTTGGATGTTTGTGAGTGTGAGCCAGTGTCCAAAAACCTCACTGACCTATACACATATTTGCATTTATTAGTAAGCATATTATATGACATACTGTATAGAAAAAAAATTTTTTTAATTAGATGAAAATTCTAATGGAACTTACAGCTACATCTTGGACCAGGAACCCAGCCTGCACTTGTGCATATTGCTTTAGTTCCTTGAGTAGCAGGATAAAAACCTTCTTTACACTTATAAGTGATTTCATCTCCAGTTCTGTGTTTAATCCTTTTAGGTGAGTAGGAGCCATTTGGAATATAAGGAATATTACATGTTACTTCTGAAAACAAAAAGGATATATGAGGAATGTAGAAATCAATATTCAATCAACTACATAAAAAATACAATGCACATGTTTTTTAATTGGCACATCACAAATTGACATGTAAATGTGTACATCTTCATATCCACCCTACATTATCACTCAAAAATTTCCTTCACCATGTTTGTCTCCACATGTATCTGTGCCTCCTGGATTCCTAATCTTTCTCCAAAGCCAACACAGACGTCACGATGTTTCCACCTGCTGTGACTCACAACACACAATGTCAACTCTTCCTTCTGCTTCCTTCTCCCCCTTGGTTTCTGCTGCTTTCATAGTTTACAAGTATTTAGTGTCTTTTTCTTCCACATGGTCATCGTATTTCTTATATAAAAACATAAAATGAAAATGGATGTAAGTATCTTTCATTTTAGGGAGAAAGTTTCAAAAGTTATTGTATATGCTTTATGTTCTTTTTCTCATACTTCCATGTTTCTCATCAAACTGTTATAATTATTTAAATGAAAAGTCCTTGAAAATGAGCATGAATAGGAAAAAATAATTTATTGAGGAAGCAAGATACCGTAATACATTTTCTTAGAATAAGCCAGTACAGTGTATGGAAAATCTTTTTGTAAGAGGACAGACCGAAGGTCTCTGGTGCAACTAGTTGACTCTGTGATTGTGGAGCAAAAGCAGGTGTAACAAAAATGTAACATCCCTAAGTAATTGGGCATGACCAAGGTCTGATTCTGTGACTCTACGTTGTTTATTAAAGGAGGAGAACTGGATTTGACCCGTGAGCTCAAATCTGCCATGCTTTGAACTCATCTGCAGTCTCTTCTTGTAAACATCTTTCTTACTCCTTTTGATCACCTCTGCTATCTCTCAATAATGGACCAATTTTCAATATTCCTTTTCAAATACTATTCATGGCACATTTGTAGAAATGTTACATAATCATCCACGTTAGGATCATATTGTAATTTAGACTAAAAATGTTTGGGGGACATTTGACATTTCTGGAATCCATTTAGATGTCTGAACTCACTTCCTTGTCCATTTTTCAAAGCAAGCACTGATCGTACTCAGCTTTTTGTTCCTACAAAGAAACATCTGGAGCAAGCTAATTTTGCAAAGGAAAAAAGGCTATCCGGCATTACTGTTCTGGAGCTTCAAGGACTGGTGGATTTCTCTGGTCGTGGGCTTCTTGCTGGCAGAATTCCAAGCTGGGTGGGGCAATGGATGAGTAGAGAAAGGGAGGGCAATGGTTACGTGTCTCCATACCTCTGTGCTGTTTATTCTCATAGTATCACCAGGCTTAAATTGTGGGGAGTCATACTAATGACCTTGTCTACTGTTAATTTCTTTTCAAAGATCTCACCTCTTAGCACAGTAATTAGATTCAGGTTTTCACCTTCATAGTGTCCTTAATTTACAACTTTAGTTCTCAATGCATGGATGTGGCGACCAAATTCTATTCAGGTTGTCACAGTGACCTACAGTCTCCCATTTTTTTCAAATTACCTAAAGTATTACTCCCTACTAACACATAATAAGTCTGCATCTAAACAATTGAAAACTACCAGTTGAGATATTTCTGTATTTCTCTTCCCCATTCCTTCAACATTAGTTGATACATTCTGATTTAGGCCTTGCCTTCAGTGATAAAACATTCCATTCAAATTTAGACTAACTTCAAACCTTTTGTTTTCCTTCAAATCTTGGACAATTGCTTATTCCTTCCCTTACTCATCTTGTCAATTTCTCTCTCTTAAATCCACATGAAAACTTCTGCAATTTTCATTGACTTCACTTGACCCCTTCCCAAAGTCTCTCTAATGTGGTATGCTCACTTTCCCCTTCACAAGCAAAATTTCTAAAATATCTTATCACAATTACCTTCTCTACTTGTCCACCTCTTTTTGTTGTTGTTGTTTGTTTTTGCTTCCACTCACTACTCTTTAATTTCTGTCTCCCTCGTGGTGCTGTCACCACACAAGTGACCAGTGTGCTCCAATCTCCAAATCCAGAAACTTTCTAGTCTACCTACAACTGTGGCTGGTATGCATTATGAGCTTCTTAATTATGTGTTGAACTGAACAGTAAAACACCTCTTTAATATTTGACCCTGTTGATCACTGACATGTCAAAGTTCATCAATCCATTATATTCTTATGTTCATTTCAAGCTTCTAGAGGCAACAAAGAGTTTTGAGTCATACAATTTCAGAGAAAGTAAGACACATTCATCCTCAATTGATAGGTAGTTTCTTGAACTGTGCCAGAAAAAACAAAGAAAATTATTTATGATGAATTAGCTGAGGTGCAGAAACTACGGTATCATTATAGCTATTTTTATTATTAAGAAAACTCTGGGAAGTTGTTAACCCAACATATATTTCATTAAAATGAGGCATATTCTAAGAGAGAGTTCATGTTCATCTAATTTGGAATGCATATCCATTTGTATTGACCTTTAGTGAGCTACTCAGTGAAGGAAACACCCACTCCTAGTGCTTTTTTTTCTCTCCCTAAAGACAGTAAGAGTCTAAAACATCTCATCTTGAAGTTTTAATATTCAAGTTGTACTCTGGGAATTGGAAAAGACATCTAATGGAAAAATAGTTTTAAAATAAGGAGAGAGAATCATGTGTGTGTGCATATGTATTGTGCAATACAAATCAAGTCTTCAGCAGAAGGGACTTACGTTGGCAATTAGTAGCAATTGTAGTAAGCAATCCTTGGAAAAATGGAGAGGGTTTTCATTGCAACAACAAGTATGTGTTAAGCAACAGTTTCAATTAGGTAGCTAAAATTAGGTAGCTAAATGAGTAAAAGAAAATACAAAAGAAATGAAATAATCAAAAGACCTTGAGGAAGCATTTGAGTCATTTTGAGACACGTGCTAAAAAGAACATGCAAACCTAAATTCCCAAGACTTTACTCTGAATTCATTCAAAGTAAGTATCATGGTTAGTTGCAATGGTTACCCAACATAGAAAGACCTGATATGAATGAATTGGTCCATAACGTTTTTTGTGATTAGCTGGGTTAAATTAGCTAGTTCTGAGAGGTTCTGAACTGAAGACATACAGTAGATGTTAAAGCTAGAGGACTTATAATTGGGGGGGGGGACTAGGAACCATAAATGTTATGAAGTCTAAAGCTGGACTCCACATACCACCACCCAAAAGATGAAATATGGGTTGCATTGCCTCATGCTCATTAACCCCTTTCTAAGTTGTTTCCTTCACAGTGCTTAAAAGCAAATTTACGGGCCCGGCGCGGTGGCGCAAGTGGTTAAAGGTCCTCGCCTTGCACGCCCGGGATCCCATATGGGCACCGGTTCTAATCCCGGCAGCCCCGCTTCCCTTCCAGCTCCCTGCCTGTGGCCTGGGAAAGCAGTCGAGGACAGCCCAAAGCTTTGGGAACCTGCACCCGCGTGGGAGACCCGGAAGAGGCTCCTGGCTTCGGATCGGCATAGTATCGGCCCGTTGCGCTCACTTGGGGAGTGAATCATCGGATGGAAGATCTTTCTCTCTGCCTCTCCTCTCTGTATATCTGCCTTTCCAATGAAAAAATAATAAAAATAAATCTTTAAAAAAAAAAAAGCAAATTTACTCATTTCTGAAAAGGTGATTTCCAAGGAGCTGGATGTGAGTTCAAATCACATTTTTTAAAAAGGCTCAAAATTACCTGTAGTTCTCACAGGATCACTAAAGCAAGAGTTATGTATGCAATTAGAAATCACGTGACTTAAGGTTCAGGGAGTTTTTAAGAATTCAACTCTTCCTGCTACCACAGCATTGCAGATCTTGTAATAAATAGTGACCCTTTCAAAGGGTTACCACGCATTCACATTGCACTTTGAAGCTCTACAGCAATACTCATCAAAGTCAACGAGCCTCTTTCAGAAAAGGTGATCATTAGTATATTGTTAGGTATATCTGGCTATTTATGGTAGGAGTCCTTAAATTTGTTGATTATATTCTCTCTTTTAGACCATGACAGTTTTTAATTCATTTCCTTGGAAATGAAGTCATCTAGGTAGAACACAATTTGAGGTCAATTCACTATCTCCATCACTATCATTACTGAATCAGATTGTGTCTGTTAACAGAAAAAGCATGTATATCCACTTAATCCCATTGTCAACTGAGGTTTTACTCATCTGGTATTCATGTATTTCAATTTTTAAAGCTAAATCTTAGGTTTGGAGGAGTACTCAGAATTGTATGTAAATGGGAATTAGGAATATTTTTATAATCGCATGTCTGTTTTACATGCATCTGTATGACCACAAGCCGAATATTTAATAAGTTCTTGAACTTTTTTAGCCCTGTACATGTTCTATCGTTAGAGTGAAAAGTTCAGACCAATAGCTCTAGAAGTGGACTTTACACACGTAAGCTGTAGCAAAAGAAGGCACTGCAAAAAAGGATCATGGTCAATGAAATTAAAATAAGATTACTTTGGAGAAAAATGTTTGAATTCATGAATAAATTTTACCATGCTACATGTTTTTGTTGAAATTCGTGAAGACCTCACATATAGATAGATGATAGATGGATGTTAATTTTTATAAAATAATATGTTCTATGAGAAAAACCTTGTTTATTTAGAAATGTTATACTTATTCACATAACTTATAATCATAGCGACGGATGATACATAAAGCATTACCTTCACAGGAAGGTTCTGGACTCCATCCACTGCTGGTGCACACAGCTTCTGCTCGTACAGAATGTTCAAAACCTTGTTTGCAGTGATACTGAATTCGTTCGTTCTCCTTATAAACATTCTTTCTAGAAACAGCTTCTCCATGTGCAACTTTCGGGGGAAGGCAGGAAATTTCTAAAGAGAAGGAATTTAATTCCATGACTTGATTATGAATTAAGGTGCTGTGACCTAGACATAGCTTCAAGAAGACAAATATTTTATTTCCATTAGGGAAACAGTTATGTTTTGATTTTCCTGCTTAATTATTGGCTTATCTGCTATTATCACCTTTTATTTTAGAAAGAAGTTACATTAGAAATTCATTAAAATTTATTAAAAGTTAAAATAACATTAATTTAATTTAATTTAATTTAATTTGGTTTGGCAATAAATTATTTCCTGTGAAATATACAATGACTGATTATATTCATCAGACATATAGAACAAAACTGAATATAGATGCATGTTCATCTTGATAAGTATTTTCATTGAAAACCTGACAAAAATAACATGTTTTCTTCATTGATAAAAAAATAATTATTGACAGAATACCTTCTCAGGGAAATACATTTAACTCATTGCCCCTGTATCTCTGAAAATAACTGATTTTAGGTTTTTGTGTTTCCAGCATTGAGCCAGGTTTTCTGTCCAACAGAAAAACTGGCTATTATCTTAGATAGTGCAAATCTTTTCTCTCGAATTGTGGCAAGGGTACCCTTTTCCCAAACCCTATTCTCCCATCTTCTAATCAGTTTGAAATCTTTCACTGAATCCCCAATCAGCCTGACTGAAGGCCATGTTCTCCATGCGGGGTTGCATCTATCCCCTCAGCACCTTTTGCAGGCATGTCTTCAATGTGTCACTCACAATTGTGTACCTGGTTCATGCACTGGATAAGATCAGCGGCACTTCTTGCCCACCAGAGCCTTATTTCATGAACTCTTTGGCTGCCATGCTCTGGCCCTCTTCTTTTGAAAAAATCTCATTCTTTTACACTGATCCTATGCTGCCGTTATGCCAAGAGAATTTCATTAGCCACATGAATCCACTTTTGAGCAAGTAAACTGCCATCTAATATCCTTTCAAAAATAGTATGTTCTCAATGAACCATTATGAACAGAAATAGCTAGTTTTGTTAGAAAGAGTTTTTAAAACAAAAATGCTATTCTAGCATCTTACATTAAGGCAGATTAGACTCTAAAAATTAAAAGTAATTTGAGGATGAAATATTATGTTTAAAAAACTGTGACAGATATTTTTGTTATACAATATCGGTAAAATACTGTTAGTACTATTAAACCTGTTGACCATAACACTCAATTTAAAAAATCCAGTGTTCAACTGGCCATAATGCACAAGTCAGAAGTATTATGATCAAGCAAATCTTGAATTATTGCTTAGTAGAAACTTTTTTAAAAGAAAAAGTGGAGTATAGGCTAGTACAACCACTATGGAAGTCAATATGCAGAGTGTTAAGAGAGCTGAAAATTGACATGCCGTATGATCCAGTTATCCCACTTCTGGGAATATATGAAAGGGAAATGAAATTCACAAGTGAGAAAGGGATATGTTCTATGTTAACACCAGCACAGTCTGCAAAGCAAAGACATGGGAACAACCCGGATGCTCACCAAAAGAGGAGTGTGTAAAGAACTGTGGAATATCTACTCCATGGAACACTACTCAGCCATTAAAAAGAATGAAATTCTACCATTTGCAATCAAATGGTCCCAACTGTTCATTACACTCGGAGAAACAGTCCATCCCAAAAGGACAAATATTGTATATTCTCTCTGATACATGGCAATTTTCATGCAAAAAATAAGCTCAATAGTCCTTTCAATATTGTTTCGCTACACCTCAGGGGGTTTTGATATTTTTTGTTATTATTTTCATTCATTCAAAAGGTTGTTTTTTTTTTAAATTAATTTCCTCACTGGCTCTTAGGTCATACAGTAGCATTATTTGCTTCAAGATGGTTTTAGCTTTCTTTTTATTTCTTCAGCAACACATTGGTCATTCAGCAGCACGCTATTCGACTTTATGTTGTTAATTTTCTATTTTTTTTCCTGTTGTTGATTTTGTTTTATGGATTTTCATTTAAGGGAATGGATAGTAACTGTGTAATAGATACTGCCACATCCAGATGGGGAGCTACAATAGAATCTGCATCTCTAATTTCAAATCAAAGATGGACCCCCCAATGTAACAGTTAAATAATCTGGACAATAGGATACTGGACTCTCAGCTATTGCCCAAGTGTCATGAAACACTTACATAGCAGAATGATGGACTTAAGACTGATTGTGAAAGTCTATGCTATTGCAATGACATAGGGGAAATTGCTGGGGAGGAGTAAGGACATAGGGGAGGGGAGAAAAATCCCAGAGCCTATGGAATTGTGCTATAAAATAATAAAATAAAATAAAATTTAAAAAGACAGATTGATTTCATTGATTGAAAACAGAAATATTCATGGGGAATTTTTCATGAGAATATAAAATAAGTCAACTTCCTAGAAGTGTTCATTCAAAAACAGAGTGTCATCACAATGAATCAGTGGAAATTAAGTAATGAATCTTTGTCTATCAAAATGGAGGCCAGAACTGCAACTTGCAGTTGTTCAGCATTTTATATCGACTTGTAAGGGTCAACTACTGTACAATCATATTTAAAGCATGGATTTCAGTATGAGATCCTAGATCTGAATTTTACCTATTCTATGGTAATCTAGAGAATGTGATTAAACTTCTTGCAACAGTGTTTTTGATTATAAAACAAATATTAGTGGAGTACATTTAGAGAATTGTCTTGAAAACAAAAGAGCTTAAATCAGTGATGGGGAATAGCAAATGCTCAACAATCATTTGTTGTCTTATTTTATGTTTTTTAGCATGGACAATGTTTTGGACTCCATATTTTCAGAATAAAAACTAAAAATATTCAAAACAATAAAAAATAACAAATATATCTTACCAACACAGTTTGGCTTTATTCCACTCCAGGCACCATTTTCTGAGCAATGCATTTGTTTATCTCCTTTTAGACTGAAGCCTGAATTACACTCAAACTGTATCACTTGTCCAAAATAATATTCTTGATCCGGTTCTAATGCATTGATAATCCTCCCATTCTCTGGTTCTGTCACTGGTAAGCACTTGACAACTGAAAAAATAAATGCAAAGTTCCAGTAGAACTGAAAAATGTGTCATGAAAACCGTGCATGTGTAAATTCATCAGCAGGATAAAACTGTGGGACATTATTTCAGTTTTCGCAACCATTTAATATATTTATTTGCAAGTGAAGCATATTGCTAACTTAGAAAATAATATATTCATCTCTGATTCATTTCTATAGGTGGTAGACAAAGAAAATTTCTACTTTGTATGCTAGTAACAAACAAGTGTCTCTTAAACAAATATGAAGCATGGAATAGTATATTGAAAATTTTCATCTGTGCTCCTAGAGTAACACTGTTACACTCCTAAAAGAGGCAAAAGCAACTTTTATGATAATATTTACATTAAAAATCATGCTTAACTTTCTTTCTTTGCCCACGTCAGTGGGCTAAGCTAATTTGACTACTTCTTTTGACTTTACTTTGCATTTTCGGTATTCTCCAGTCAGTATTCAAACTTAATGTTATTGCAAAAGACTTAGGTGCTTTATAAAATGCAAATTCTGGGAAAATTTCCATGCCCAATCACCCCAAGGATTCTGACCAAAACTCTGTTTTTAACATGCACCCCAGGTGATTTTAGCGAAGATGTTTACTAGAACTTCTACTTCTTTTGTCTTATTTCCAGTTACAAAATACTCCATTCGCTCTTTTGGTCAAGTACTGTGAGATCATATTTCTTCTTCCTGCCAGATCTTTCCTTTCTTGACTTATTACTCACAATACAACCAAGAAATATCATTTATCTATTTCTATGATGACCAGAAATCAGATTATTGGGTTAAAACTTAGAAGATAAATCTATATTATCTCATCTTAATTATTTGTTCTATGCATCAGAAGGGGGAAAAAGGCAGAACTCTCGTTTTCTCCTGCATCTTTTCATTAAAATTAAGACCACAGGAAAACCTCCCTTTGTAGGAAATGGGAAGAGAGGGCGGAAGCATCTTTCCTTCAGCTGCTTCATCGAACCCTGAATTTGGATAGATGCCTCTTCAGAAAAACCGAAATCATCATTTTCATTCAGACAGTGGTGCTTATATGGCTCATGGTTAGGATTCCAGAGCAAAGAAAAACAAATTTTAGATACCATATTATCTTACACTTTGATAATCCAATCACATTTGGCTGTATTTATGCTTGCTACCGAAAAAAAAAAAATGTGGCAGTTAAGAGGGCTAACTAGGCACTGAATACCAAACTAGAAACCTTAAAAACGATGTGACCAATACATGTTTAATTGCAGATTTTCATTTTAATGTCAGGGATTTTGACAAATGCCTATTATTTTTGGCATTTCGATATATATTATAAATCAATGTGGTACCTACCTTCACACAGGGGAATATCATTGGTCCATCCATCTACCAGACATTCACGATAGTCAATGTCACCTAGCATTCTATATCTGAGAATCAAAAAAAGCAAACAAACCACCACTGTTATGAGTGATGTGTGCTTAAACAAAGTGGAGGCTTAAAACCATTTTGAATGTCCAGAAACTCCATTTTAATGAAAATTAGGTTTGTGTATTTTCATTTTTCCTATTTTCTTTGTTTTTCCTTCCTTTGTTCCATTCTTCACTCTTTCCTTCTTTCTTCCCTTTGCCTATCTCACAGTTCCCAAATTTTTTCTTCTTTCCTTTTATTAAATTTGTTTTCTTTCTCTGAGTGACTTACAAGTCATCTGGTACAAGGATTTGAAATCACAACAGCGATTTCACTATATGACCAATTTCATTATTGTCTCATGCATGGTACTCATTTTTCCATTGAGTCCATTTCATTACTTAATTACCTTCAATAATACAAGAACCTAAAGCAATGACTAAAACAAAGCAAAACTAGAATAATGGCAACAAACAACTAAACATGTATTTCCCCACATTTCTTTCCTCCATAATGCTGATATTTTGCGGACACTTCAGTCTTCCTACATAGTAAAACAGTACTTGGCAATCATTCTTGGTGTGTGATTTATTTCCATTACTTGTCTCCATCTCTATCCTGCAGTTCTTTCCCCAAGTGTGTTCAATGAATCAAGTCTGGTTATTCAAACCACCTGATACTGAGCTAACCTAATTGCTGTAATGTGTCAAGATGGCCCTTCAGATCTAATATGGTCTACTTGAATATTAAATCCTTGGAGCTGGAGAAAATGTGCCATCATTGTCAGATGCTTCAGAACAGAGTAA
This sequence comes from Ochotona curzoniae, assembly GCF_017591425.1. Taxonomy (NCBI): domain Eukaryota; kingdom Metazoa; phylum Chordata; class Mammalia; order Lagomorpha; family Ochotonidae; genus Ochotona; species Ochotona curzoniae. The sequence continues at coordinate 8,822,513 of NW_024466219.1, read as the reverse complement.
AATGTCTCAATATTGCAATGGAAACAAAAGGACAAAAGCATTTTCTCAGAAAAATAATGGGAATACATTTTGATAATCACAAAGAAGTCATTTTTGGAAAAGTATTTTTCACCACCTTCTAAATAATTCTACATAGACACTTGTTTCCTTTTTTTACAAGTGGGAATTACATAGCTGATTGATTTGTTCCTAATTATCAAAGGGAAGAATGAATTTATGCAGGCCTAAATGTTGAGCACTTACCCTTTGTCTCTTACTTAAAGGAAATAAAATAATTGATAATTGTGGCAATCCTCTAGCTCTTCTATTAGGTAGAGCGTACCATCATTGAACAGAAAAGATTGCCTGTTGATCCCCAGAACTTTCAGATACTTCCACAAAAAAGTCTTCCAAAGCCCATATACATAAGGGATGTGTGGGGAGTTAGACTTTGCTTTTGTAATGGCAGCTGGGAAAATGTAAAGGCTTACATTTCTTCAACCCACACAGGCAAAATAGCAGGAAACTGTTCTAGAATGTCTGCTCAGAACTACTGTCTTAGGCGGTAAAGTTAGATCGTCAAACTCAATGTCCTGTTAGGGAGCTGATACTCAACTAAACAGATACTCAGTAGAAGAGCAGTCGCTGGGTGATCCAAAAGAATAAGTGAGCGGGCAGTGATTACAATTGTAGTAAGCCAACCTTAATGGTCTCCTTAGATAGATAAGCACTCATCAACAAAATTCTTATCATATAAGTTTAATACTCCCACAATAAAAGTTAAAATAGTATAAAATAGTTTATTTTGCTGATTCAGTATAATCCAGTGAATATTTCAGTAAAAATATGTAGCTTTTTGGAAATTCAAACTGAGTAGTAAAGTTAACTTATGAAGAGGAAATAACAGAACTCAAGATGATGGTCGTAACGACCAGTAAAACAAGACAAGAACTAATGGCAAGTGCATAACCTTTTTTTTTTCCATCATGTTGTAAGTATTATGAATGCTGAGAGTGAGATAATTGAGTAAAAGCAATATGAATTTAATGTTCTTTAATAGGTCTAGGGTTGAACCTAAAAGCAGAAAATCGATCTGGAATGAAGGAAAATTTGTAAGTGAAGAGAAAAACTAATAGAGTCATCTAAACTTTTTGGTTATGTATATAAAGTTAGTGGAAAGGACTTATGCACTTAATAAAAAACTCCTTCAGTAGTTACCAAAGACTAAAGTCATAAGACTGAAAGTAATTATGTACCTTCGATATACAAAAAGCTTTCAAGAGGATTCAAGTAGTATAAATATATACATACAAAAATATAATGACCTTAAAAATACACATTAATATGGGTCATTTTATTATCTCAATTATAAATCTCTCTTTATTTGGACTACATACCCCTCGTCACATGTATAAACAACCTTTGCTCCAAATTCAAATTCATTTCCTACTGTGAGTTGAAAAGATCCAAAGGGAGTATCTCCAGGGTGTCCACATGGCTTTTCTAAAATGAAAAAAAGAAAGTATACAACCTTAATATGCAAAATAGGGAACACATTTTATGTAGAAGTTGGGATACAAGCATATTTGACGTTACAGTAGAGGACAGCATTGAACATAAGGAAAATTAAAAATAACAAAGCTATTATTATTTAATATGTAAATATGTGGTTTATGAATTGTAGAGGATTATATTCCCTTTTTAAAAATACTGATATATTGGTCTGTATTTCGGTGACAATAGTGATATGATTCAGCCAGTGTTGCTTTAATGTCAAACACAAATATGTTCTTAATTTGAGCTTTTTGTTACTGTTGTAATTGTTTGGAGTACTTACTGTGACATTTCCTTGCTGGATTCACAGACACCCATTCTCCATTCCTGCATTTCATTGCAATAGTTCCAAGAGTTCTGTATCCAGGTCGGCATTTATAGACAGCCTGAGTACCCTCAGGATAGCTTTTTTCTTGCCAGGAACCAGAGAGAACTTCTATATTTTTCTTTGGTGGAGGTTCTGTACAGTCTGTAAACAATAAAACTGGAATTATCTGCTGATCATAGTCACTTAAATATAAAGTTTGTTTTTAAAAATACCCATATCAGACTTCATCTAAAAGTTTATGAGGAAAATGAGATTAAAATGTTTATTGTGGTGCAAAAATTTTGAAGTTCACATATAGCTTTTCCTTAATATACATTTTCCCTAAAATTTTTTGAAGACCTCTCATAGATGTAAGTCCATGTAAATACAGTTCTTAATATTCCAACGACAGGAATGTTATGAAACCTCTGAAAATTGAATCTCACAATCTTGTAAGAATGTCCACCTATGTAAAACAATCTGAATAACTTACTAGTTCATGGGGTGCATTCTATCACGTCATTCTTAATACTGTGTCATATTTCAGTGTTTTTTCTTTGGTTAGGGGAAATACTTACTGGACTTATTTCTAAATTCTGTTGTTATTATTTAGTTTATTTGTTTTTCTTCAATTCTAATTTTAATTTGATTTCAATTTTCAATGTGATTTGTAGATGTAACTTGAAGAAACACTGATACTCCTTTCTTTTATCCCTGCCACACACCTTCAATTTCCTCCTTTCATGACAGTTTTTTGTATATACATACAGCTTTAAAAGACATAAACAGATAGCATTTGGATAAAATAGAATTAATATTTATAACGAGAGCATCAGTAAAAAAATATTAATCAAAGTATTATGTGAAAAGTACTCAATGCAATTTCACTTTAATTTAATTAAAAAACACTAAAATCGACCTTGGCCTTCCATAACCATGAGTTGCACCATTGTGGTTCAAATGGGGATCAAACACAATTTGAAAAAATTATGTGCAGACTTTTTCTTACCATTATTCCCTATAATCTAACATCATTTGCACAGTATTTACAGTGCATTGGGTATTATAAGTAATTTATAGTTGATTAAGAACACTGATATATAGGAATATAGTCATCGGTTATATGCAGATATTTCATGTAGGGACTCGAGGATCTGCAGATTTGGGTAATCCCAGTGGATCCTCGAATCAACTCCATCGGAGTACCAAGAGACAGATGTATTTGCATGTGCTGAATGTCAGGTAAGTCTGTGTTTGCATAAGACATACCATCTTGTAAATTCTCTCACTAAATGCAAAGACAATGAAGAACATTTAAACATTAGTTCTCTTTCATGGCCTAAGAAACCACCCCAGAACACAGTACCAACACACAAACTCCACCTCCCCTTGCTGTTCTATAGCATGGGAATGTAGATCTTGAGTGAATGGGTCAGGATGGGGTCAGCCACAGTCTGGCTGCTCCAGAATTGCCTCACATATTGACTTTATCCTGGTGGGATCACGTGTCAGTACCAGACATGTGATGGCTCATGCTCCAGCAGGGTAGCCCAGGCTTATTCATAGATAAAAATTAACAAATTGTCTGTTCTCAAAGTTTATTCTCTATTGAAAGGGAAATCAGTTATCAAGTAATCAGATGTATTATATGCACTTTAGGCAGATAAATTCATTTATGAAGTAAATCCAGATAATCCAAAATTAAACGAAAGCATTCCAATAGGATTAGAATACAATGGAATAAAACATGCTCTGACTACAAACTGAAAAGAAACAACACATTTTGGGGGCAGCATTGTGGCTCGTAGCTCCCGTCTTACGCGCCTGGGAAAACGGTGGAAGACAGTTCAGGTACTGGGGATTCTGTCCTTCACAAAGGACATACTGATGGAATTCAAGGTTCCTGGCAGCCTTTCAAATAAGTTAAACAATCATTTTTTAAAAAGATTTATTTTTATTATTTTTTTATTGGAAAGGCGGATATACAGAGAGGAGAGAGAGAGAGGAAGATCTTCCGTCCAATGATTCACTCCCCAAGTGAGCGCAACGGCCCATGCTATGCCGATCCGAAGCCAGGAGCCTCTTCCGGGTCTCCCACACGGGTGCAGGGTCCCAAAGCTTTGGGCCGTCCTCGACTGCTCTCCCGGGCCACAGGCAGGGAGCTGGAAGGGAAGCGGGCATGCAAGGCGAGGACCTTAACCACTGCGCCACTGCGCCGGGCCCAACAATCATTTTTTGAGGGAACAATTACTTGTGCATGTTTGTATATGTGTATTTAAAACAACTTAAACTGGGCAAAGAGGATTAAATGAAATAAACCCAAGTTGGAGGCTCCATCCTACAGCAAGTTCTTGCATGGTTATGTTTCCTACTTCTAGATTCAGACTAAAGGTCAGATTTTGTCCAAATGGAAAGATAATGAAGAAAGGAAGAGCAAGAAAACGTAAGGAGGCCGTGCCGAGACTGATGGAATATAAACTTTGTACAGAATCAGGTAGTGTGGCTGAAGTTGGGTAACTGCTTTAGCTTAGACTGGAACTCTCACAGACATCACAGACAACGTTCCAATCTAAAAAAAACCAGAAGCTACAGAAAAGCCACTCCATAACAACAAAAAGTCAACTAATCTGAAGAACAGAGCAATTTTATGTAATACCTTTTTAAGGGCTTTACAAATTTAGGTGGAGAGAAACAAATCCAAAATTCAATTTGGTATACTTCTTTTGGCAATTGATAGAAAGCAGAAAAAAAAATCCCTAGGCTGTAAAAGATTCAAAAACATACATAACAAGTGACCTAAACTTGCAGATTGTTATACCCCAAATTTTTAATAAACATAAAAGATCTATGTAAATAGATCACAGTGACTTACACTTTGCACAAATTTTAAAATACTAAAATCAAACAAATACATTCTTGAATGTTACAAGAAAAAAAAAACAAAAACAACAGAAATAGATCTACAAATTAGAAAATCTTCTATAATGAACCAATTAAGAAATCACAGTAAAAGAGTATATTTTGAAGTAAACAATATAAAAATTCTAAAAGTATAAACTTTGGCAAACCACTTAAAAGTAGTAGGATGAAAACTGAACAGATGGAAATAGTCTTAAGTTAAAAGCTGGTGCCAGCGCGGTGGCCTAGCAGCTAAAGTCCTCGCCTCAAACTCGCTGAGATCCCATTTAGGAGCTAGCTACCAGTTTCAGATTGACCCAGCTCTGGCTATTGGGGTCTTCTGAGGAGTGAACCAGCAATGAAAGAGCACTCTCTCTATTTCTTTGTAACTCTTTCCCAAAGAAAGGAAGGAAAAAGGAAGGAAGGAGGGATAAAAAGAGGAAAGAAAGGGAGAGAGAGAAAGGGAGAAAAAAGCAAAGGAGGAGCAAAGACGGGAGGGAGCGGGCCAGGCAGGGAGGACGGGAAGGCCAAGGTATCTACAAGTCACACTGGTCTGTTAAACACTGATTCCTATTAAAAATTGGAGCACACTCACTGTCCAACAATAGTTGCGAGGATAAAAATGTATGCCACATGCACTCAATGGAATAATAAATCAATGCCACAGACTAAGGTGCGTAGAAAAGTAAGCGTGAAATACAAAGGTGTGTCAATTGTACAATCATTGCCTCTATGTGAAATTCAATAAAGTTGTCCTATGTAGGTTGTTAGGGATGTGCACATAGGCTGTGAAACTGTCAATGACAATTAACAATGTGGTTACTATACATGTTAAGATCATTTTCTTCTTTGTCCAGAAAAAACAAAATAGAGGATTGATTAGGAGAGAGCCACAGGAGTTTCTGAGATGCTGGGAATTCTTTTCTGTTGAAAGGGTGATTATAATCATTTGTGACATAACATATTGATTTTATTCAGTTGTGTGTACTATGTTTCGTGATACAAAATGTTAAAGTAACAAATTTATATATTTATAAATAATGAAATATGCATATATGCTTCTTTCTGCAAAGAATTAAACTAAATTATATTATAGAAAAAAAATACAGAAACTTAACATCTAAGGTTAAGCTGATTTGCTTTGTTAATTATTTTTACAGAGTGTGCTGCTGAATTTAAACCCAACTACCCTGATGTTGTAATGTGTATCAAATCCTACACACCACTTTTTTTAAGTAAAGCTCTGTTTTTTAAGATTCATTTATTTTTAATCGAAAGGCATAATTACAGAGAGAAGAACGGACGGACGGAGAGAGATGTTTCATTTGCTGGTTCTCCCTTCTAATGGCTGCAATGGTCTGAAGCCAGGAGCTCCTTTTCAATCCTCCTTGTGGGTGCTGGGTCCAAGGAACTGGGCCATCCTCCACTAGCCTTCAGTTGCACAGGAATTAGACTCAAAGTGGAGCAGCCAGGATGGAGACTAACCTGTGAGGCCATGGCTTTGGCCCCTCCACATTAAGAATGGCAAATTCCACGATATTTTATTTCATATGTGGTACAAAAAAGGTTAAATTGCTATTTTAACTGAGAAAATCTCTCTTACTGGGTTAAATGGCTTCACCTGTTACTCCTGAAATTCTCTTAAAAAGGAAAGTGGGGGGAAAATTGTCTGTTAAAGGCCAATTGCATCGTGAAATAGCCACTTAAAAACGCTTATCAGAATTTCATAAAACAAAGTTAGGACACTGTATTTTATAAAATATATACTTGCCACAAGCTCTCAAACATACTGATTTTCCTTTGAAGACTCTGAAATTTAGCACATTTGTGTCAGTGAACTATTTTTATAAATTCAGGAATCAGTTTCATCCACTAGATGGTGCTAACATCCTGTCATAAAACTACCTACGCTTCCTTTCAGCTGTCAGTGCTGCTGAACCACCATCAGCAAAATGGGAACTTTCACTTGTGTCTTAAATATTTGTACTTGTGTTTTTACTTGATAAGCATCCATTTAATTATAAACAGAGCTTCATGTTTTTTCAGTTTGGGGAAAAATAAATTACCTAAATTGCAAATGTAGATGTTAACACTGTGAGTTAAAGTGTTCCCACAACTCTATTACTATTTTGATAAATTTAAATTCTTTGCACTTAATAATCTAATGTAACAAAAGAGTAACAGAAATTTTTCTATCAATTTATTTGAGTGAAATTAATGTTGTTAAGTAATGACTCTTTTAAAAGAACAATGAAATCTATCCACAAAACCCAGCAGCCTCCCAGAGGCAATTTTTTCTTCCTGGTGATTGCTGTATTAGAAGACAATGTATTTAGACTGTTTCTTAATTTTTCAAATTTAGTTCATTGCTCTTAACAACCAGACAAAAAAGACAATTTTATACATTTTGGTGCCACATATATATATGGGGTGTGTATATATATATATATATATATATATATTCTTTATATAAATATTCAATGTTTCCTAGACTTTAACATTCACTTTGTATTTCTCATCTGGCTAACTCACATGCAGCCTTCCAAACCTACCTAAGATGCTGTCTTATTGTATATTATTATTGTATAGTTCTCTCTATGCTTTCCGTTTTACAATCCAACTTCTCAACGCCCCCCCTCCCCCGCCCCGCTCTGCTTTTGCACTTACATTTGGAAACGTCTCCCTTAGGATGATTTACAAAACTTAAGTATTTCAATTTTAGTGTAACATTGTATACTGGCAAGGCTCTAGCGGCATGTGCATCCCTGTGATATGCGTGAGTTAAAACGGGCTAAGCCAGCCCTGGTACAGCTGACATGGCTATGCCATCCTGTGGGCACTCTCCGCCCTCCCCTCAGGAGGCTCTGCAGCGTTCTTGCATTACATGTGTTCTCCCTTGGAATATCTAATCTCACAAAATCACTTTATCCTACTTCTCTTCCTCATCATCCATTCTCTCCTAAAAGAATGCAGGGAAGTTTTCAAATTATAATAATTCACATAAATTGTAACGAATAGACTATATTTAATGATCCCAATGTAGTTTATGTGTAGTGTATTTGTCATTGACTAATTCTAGATTGGTTGAACTTACGGTCATATCTAACAGACACTGCATATGAGGAGAGAAGGTACTGCAGGCAACTGGGACATTAAGTCACAACTCTAAGTCAGACCGTACAGACAAATATTCATGCTGCTCCGAAAAGGGAGAGGGCATTAGGGAGAGGAAGAAGAATTCTTATGTATCGCATTGCCATTTAGGCTGATAAACCACCATGACACATTTTCTGAATTAGATCATGATAGAACGCATTCATCATGAAGAATATTTTCTATTCTTTACAACTATAGATTACAACTATTTTCATAATATTTATAATGTTATTTTCCCCTGTAGAATTAGATCAAAGTTGAAATCATACTGTAGTTGAAACAATGTAATATGCATCGAGATGACTTTTTTCTCTGAGTGAAATGGTATCCCTCAATGTTGGGTCTACCAGGCCTTTTGGGGTCTGAGAGGCCTCTCTGATGACCACAGCTCCAACAGCAGAAAACACATCTCTCCTGGAGCAACAGATTGACTTTGGACAGATTTCAGCAAGGTTTTGTTTTGTTTTGTATTTTTGCTTGAAAATCAGTTACAGAGAAGCAGTAAGAGACACGGAGAAAGATAAAGAGAAAAAGAGAGATCTTCCATCTACCAGTTTGCCCCCCAAAAAGTCCCAACACCTGAAGCCCAGCTGGGAGCCAGGAGCTTCCTCTGGGTCTCCCATGCGAATGCTGGGTCTGTTGTTTTGCCAGACCATAAGCAAGAAGCTGGATCGGAAGTGAAGCAGCCAGGACTCAAACAGGCACCCATACGGGAAACTGACACTGCAGACAAAGAATTAGGTGGCTCAGCCACACACCGGCCCTTGGTCAGGGTTTTAATTTATTCACTTTAATCATTTTAGAATTTCTGAGCTGTGGCTTAATTTCATATAGTACAACTATTGGGATTTAAATTTTTAAAAATCTACTTTGAAATTTGACCAAAATACATTCCAAAGAGCTGGAACTATGTAGTTTGGTTGAGGAAGTGTTGTTTTAAACTTTGTCCTGTAAATAAATATCACACAGTTCTAAGCAGTGATAGTGACTTCCTGAACCAGGACATTTACAGGAAATAAAAAGTCATATTCTTGCACAACAAGGAATGTGAATGAGGATACTGTATTGTATCTAATAGCTCCTACTTATTACTCAGTGCAGTACAACGGGAAAACAAACAAAACTGAGTTTTTGAATTCTTCCTGTGGGACATTATTCTTAAATATTGAATAGCATTTTTTTTAAGAATGCTTATTTTTTACAAGGAAGAAGCAATTTGTGAAATGCTGCACTGATATGTCTGGTTGGGTCAAGTAGATACTCTTTTTTACAATTTCTCAATGTGATATTCAATGTTCAAACAAAATCCAAACATAAAGCCAGAGGTAAGTTTTGAAGCTCTGCAGTACTAATTTTTAATGTCATGGTGCTGAGTGAATGAAGTTTCTGTTGAGTAGGGCAGAGTGATGGAAATTACTCAAATCACAAACTAGTTGAATTTCAGAGATCATTTAGCAAACATGGAATGATACAGGACATTTCCCTTCGAAGTCCGCGGAATGTTTTTCTTGGCTAACCTTGTGCCTTATATGTACTTTTATGAATATTATGAAGCTAACCTCAGCATTATCTTATTCACTCAAGTTTAACTGTTAGGAAATAACAAGATACATTATTATTTTTAATACCACAAGTACAGCTGTTGCTCACACTGTCATAGAAACTGATAGCACATTGAAACACATGCGCATTAAAAATCAAGTATAACTGAAACAAGTCATCTGCAATTAAATTATGTAAAGGAGTTTACACCATTGTTATCTAACTATCTCATATGCTTTGTAGCACCCTGTTTTAATAATATTTCAGATTCTACTTTATATTAAGTTATTTAATGAAACTTGTTCTTTGGTTTTTCAAAATACCCAAAAATAAAGTAATTTAATTGTGACAAATACTGCATATTCAACTGCATTTCAATCTTCAATAACACCTTCTTTTTAAGGACACAAGGAGTGTTTGTCCACAAGACTTTCCTTGGATTTTGCAATAGCAGTTGCAAATAATGTGTTTCTTTAGAAAAACTTCCAGTTAAATCTTTCACAAAATTTGAAATGTTTTTAAAGCGTTAAGAAGTAAATGACTATACATAAGGCATTTTGGTGAAAACTTTAAATGTAAAGGGTAATTTACTTTGCATAATAACTGCAAAGGAAATCATGCCAGATTATCGCTTTCTAAAATATTCATTAAGATGTTTCTTGATGTTTACATTAAATAGAAGTATAATGAATAATCATATATGCCATTCAAACGAGCCACTTATCTTTTTTAACAATTTTAAGAATTCTACAAATGCTAAGCTACAGCCCAGTAATTAAATCGCACGTTCTAGACAAACATTTGATTACAAATTTTAAAAACTTCACTAGCAAATGTTTCGAATTAGTGGACAAAGTAGTTTCAAGAACAGTAAGCAAAAATATTTCGCTTTTAAATCTTACCTTGTGCTACACAGACAGTGCATATCACAAGCAAGAGCGCCTTTGCTAGAAGTTTCATTTTGGGAATCTTTCAGAAGTACATTGACGAGCCCACACCGCTCCGCCTGTCCAGTTTTCCTCTGCTGAAAACGGAAAATTAGAGCTGAATGTAGTTGCTCCAAAACGAAGTTGAAACACAGTTTGAGAAATGGGGAATTGGTGCTCCGCCCATCAGAAACCGGTGCAAAGTAAACTAAACCTCAGCCAAGAGCCCAGCAGCTACAGAGTTTGAGCCTGATTCTCACTGCACTCTCAGAGTTAATGCCGTAATCTGCTTTATGATCCCTTCTTGTAATCCGGCTATGTTCTTCTTTGGAACAAATTCAGGCTCTCGAAATGGGCAAAGCAGCAACAAGTAGATTCATCTGGCTTTGGTGAACCCTCTGATTACCCAAACTGTTTCCAGCTCTACTGAGTGTAAACTACAAAAGGAAGACTAATGAAGCTCCTTTAAAAATCATTTACACAACTTCATGTTGAGCAATGTTTTCAGAATCAACACAGTCATGATATAAATACATTTTGCTCAAAATGCCATGCTGACTGATTTTGAAGGTCTAAGGTCTAATTTTCTGGCAGTTCATGAAAATGGTCTTCTAGAGATGTTTCTTTGTGCATGTAAAGCAACTTCCTCCATGTTATTTGATGTAAATTAGTTTACTAATTTAAAAGACAGGAGAATGAAATATTATTTTAAAAAAATGACCACCCCTCATATGTGCTCAAGACCATTGTGCTTCATCAAACCAGTGAGATTTTCCCCAGAAAACCCCAAATTTCCCTGTTGGTCAATATCTGGTCTCTACCCACTATACAGACTGACTGCCTTCCTGATCTATAAGAATGTGAACATTTGTCACTGTTTTTGCAAGACATATAAATAAAAAAGAAGCTATTTACTGTTGAAACCATTGTTGTGTTTAAAATCCCTTGTTTTTGAGACATTCATGACATTGTTGTACATAGTTATAGATTGTTAAATCTAGTTCTGTTACTATATTTCAAATCTTACTTGTGCACTTTTTAATGGGCAGTTGAGTAGATTCCAGTTTGAAACTAATGCATGAATGATGTATTACATTCTGTGATGTTTCTAGCAAATGTGTCAATGCTTCTTATGAGTACATACTGAGTGGAATATGGAGTACTAACTTAGAAATATGCTTCAGTGAGGCAGAGAACTCCAGAAGATAGCTTAATGACAGCATACTAAACGACATTCCATCAGCAATGCATGAGCTACTCCTCAATGCCATCTCATATTTTTAATCTTTATGATTTTAGCCCTTCTGGCTAAAGCATTGAGCACTAATTTTCTGTGGTTTGAAATGCATTTTCCTGATGACTAAGGAAGAAGAGCAAATTTCATACAGTAATCAGTCATTTAGACATCCTCTTGGGTGAAGTGTTTAATCAAGTCTTTTGTGTGTCTGTATGTATGTGAGTTTCCATTGGTTTGTATGCCTTGTATTAATTCTTTAAATCTTCTTGATAAAAGATATTCTCCGAGTTATATATTGTAAATATCATTTCTCATTCCGCAGGTTATCTTTCCACTCATTGCTATATGTCATTTAATAAAATTTTCAAACTTCAAAATAGAGCGAACTTATTTTTCATGTTCATGCTGATAAATTATCTATCAAGAGGAAAGGAATGAATTTAGGCAAAATGTTTAAGAGTTCAGGGACATAAATGTGTACATGAGCATACTAAATATGACTATGTGTTACACTGTTCTGTTTGTATTTTTATTGGTTGCAATATATGATTAACAGCTTCCTACTTTATATGTAAAAACTCAATTTAGTCTTTTAAGCCTTAGCTTTTGTTTATCTCGAGATGCTTTCATTTATCCCTGGAGTAATTTTAAATTACTGAAGAAAATAAAGTCAACCTAGAGTTCTACACTTAATAAAAATTTTAAAATATAAAGGGAAAACTTTCCAAGAGTATAAATACTGAAAGGATCCACATCAGCAGGGTATGAAATGAAGATACGTTGCATTATACACGTCTACTTCCAAATAAAACAGGACTCGCAACCAAACTGTTCAATATACTTTGACAATAAGATGATAGAGTCTCTGGTGTTCTCTTTACCTACAATGTCATGACATATTTAAATAGAAGAATGATGGCCTTGTGACTGTTGCTGAAGGGCAATATTAGTGTTATCATATGGGGAAGAAAGAGGCAGTAGGATTTGGGAGGGTAGAAGGAAAAGTCCCATGGGCCTGAGAAACTGCATCATGAAAATTAAAAATTAAAAAAAGAAATGAATGAATTAAGGTACAAGGAAAATGATAACATGCAATCATATGAATGTAAGCAAAGGAATGAATAGCATTAGAAATGGAAATTGCAGTTGTGCTGCCTACCATATGTTAATAACACCCCAAACTAAAACTTTTCCTAAAATTTCTAAATTACTCTCTACATTTCACTGGTCATATCCTGAATATTCAACAGTCACATCTGAGCGGCTGCTATTACGTTAACAGCACAGATGTAGAACATTTCTGGCATCACAGAAATCCTACAAGATGGTACTAAGTGATATGGTTTCCCACAGTAGATTGCCCATTATGCTCAGAAATGTTAAGAAGACACTATTTCTATATGCTGATCTACATATATATTTAAAAGAGTGACATATGAAACATCATAAATTAATGATGAAAAGGCTATGTACATTTGGTATGCAAATTATTTTCCTTTACTTTTTTATAGAATTTAAAAAATTATTTTATGATACAATTCCATAGGCTTTGGGATTTCCTTTATTCCCTCCCCTAAGTCACCGTCCTACCACTGATTTCCCCCATACTATTATAATAATATAGTCCCTCATAAATAGTCATAAGCCCATCATTCTTCTATTTAAGTGTATCCTGACACTGTGGGCATAGAAAATGGCAGACTCCAGCATCCTATTGTCAAGATATATTTAACAGTTTCATTCAGAGACCATCTTTGATTTGGAAGTAAAGATGCATGTTACATTGTATTTTCACATCTGCATATGATAGTCTCAATTACACAGCTGCTGTACATTCCCCTTAAAAAGTTGTAATTCAGGGGCCCAGCGGCATGGCCTAGCAGCTAAAGTCCTTGCCTTGAACACCCTGGGATCCCATATGGGTGCCGGTTCTAATCCCGGAAGCTCCACTTCCCATCCAGCTCCCTGCTTGTGGCCTGGGAAAGCAGTCGAGGACGACCCAATGCTCTGGGACCCTGAACCCGTGTGGGAGACCTGGAAGAGGTTCCTGGCTCCTGGCTTCGGATCGGCATAGCATAGGCTGTTGAGGTCACTTGGGGAGTGAATCATCGGACAGAAGATCTTCCTCTCTCTCTCATCCTCTCCGTATATCTGACTTTCCAATAAATAAATAAATCTTTAAAAAAAGTTGTAATTCATAGATCATAAAGTAGCATCATTTTCTTCAAGAGAGTTTTTTTTCCTTTTCTTCAGCAACACATTGGTCATTCTGTGCGAGGAGTCAGACCGGGTTGTAGGCAGTTAGGGTATTCTGGGTCCCTGAGTCATTTTTCTTGGGTCTTTTATTGTGATGTTTAGCAAGCTGACTTCATCTGCATATCCACAGCAATTTTGGGGAACTTAAGAGTCAGAGAAGATATTCAGCTCTTATAACTTTTTTTAGATTTATTTTGATTGCAAAGTCAGATACACAGAGAAGAGGAGAGACAGAGAAGATCTTCCATCCGATGATTCACTTGCCAACTGATCGTGTTGTAGCGTTTTTTTTTTTTTTTTTTTTACCCTGAATACGGCAGCAACCTCAATTCTTGTCTCGCAGGAAAGAAGAATTTTCATGTGGACACAGTTTAGTTTTATAGCGAGATTTATGAGAAAAGTTGAGAAAGGAGACTCCCGTCCTAGTGACGGGAGGGGGCTTTGAGATCCTCTGCCATCTTATCAGGAGGAAAAGCAAGAGAGAAAAACCCATATTAATGGGGAGGAATGCACCTTTTAAAGCTTTACTTCAAAGGGGCTCTCCAAGGACAAAAGGAAATTCCTGGCCCCCTGGTATCTGGCTTTGGGGCAAAGACCAGACAGGTGTCAGACACTGGACATTCCTGGCCTTGGGAATATGAGTAGTAAACTTCCTCCTGCCCTCTTTTCAATGATAACGAGAGCAGCCTGAGGCCCTCCCACACAATGGCCGGAGACAATGGCTGATGCTTCAGGTGGGGAATTGATATACTAATATCGCCCTTTTTCCTTTGCAAGACTTGTGAATCTGGTTAATCTAAGACATGGTGGGGAAAATGCCCTTTTATATTTCAGGAAAAATGACTTGGGGACCCAGAATACCCTAACTGCTTACTACCCAGTCTAATTCCTCTCACAATCACAACGGCTGGAGCTGAGCCAACCTGAAGCCAGGAGCCAGGAACTTCCTCCGGGTCTCCCACATGGGTACAGGGTTCCAGGTTTTGGGCTGTCCTCAACTGCTTTCCCAGGCCACAAGCAGAGAGCTGGATGGGAAGTGGAGCCACTGGGATTAGAGCTGGTGCCCATATAGGATCCTGGTGCCTTCACGGTAAGGACTTAAGTGGCTAGGCCACTGAGCTGGGCTCTCTTGTAACTCTTGAGGTTTCATTTGCAACATTCCAAAAAAAACGTACAATTTATACCGTAAATAATTTGGTATAAAATTAAGCTGTAACACACTATTAAATTACTTCAAGGTATAAGTTAAATTAATGTGGCATTAATTGTCTACAAAGTGTTTTCATATATTAAAGTAATTCTTGTGTTTTTGACCATTCATCCAATTTCTTGCTGCTTTTATGTGCGAAATCAGACCGAGTAGTAGGCAGTTAGGGTATTCTGGCTCCCTGAGGCATTTTTCTCATATATAAAATGGAATTTTCTCCACTATGTCTTAAATTCACCAGAGCAGGCTTCTCCCAAGAGACAAATGCATGATTAACATATAAGAACATGCTTCCCTCAAGAGGTAAGGGCAAAATTAACATATCAGCTCCCTATACAAAGAAGGTGCTCAAATAATCTCCAGGCCTTTTCCAAGGGTGTAGTGTCAGCATGGTCACTTTACCATTAGAAAGAGATTGAAGAAGTTAACAGGTAACACATTTGGGCCTTTTTGTACCAGGGCCAGTTACCATGGAAACCAGGAATCTTTCTTTGTTTTTGGAGAAACTCCTTTAAAGTGAAGTTTTACAAGATCCTATCCCCACCATTAACTTGGGTTTTTTCTTCTTTCCTCCTGCCACTATGGCAGGTGGTCTGGGTTTTCTCTTTCCTTCCTCCTGCCACTACGGCAGGTGGTCTGGGTTTTCTCTTTCCTTCCTCCTCTACCATGGCAGGTGGTCTGGGTTTTCTCTTTCCTTCCTCCTCTACCACGGCAGGTGGTCTGGGTTTTCTCTTTCCTTCCTCCTCTACCATGGCAGGAGGTCTGGGTGTTTTCCCTTGAAGTCCCCTCCCATCACTAGGACGTGGGATGACAGCTTTCCCTGTCCTTATCTCTAGCTTTGGCATCCTTTCCTCTTTGAGTGACTATAAGGATCTCTCTGGAGCCCCAGTTACCTCAGATAAAGTTCACTGTTCCCATTTAAAATAAAAATAGAAACCAATATAGAACATTAGATGTTCCAGGAAAGTTGGCTAGCCTGTTACTACTCAGCTTTTACCATTGGCTGGGCCCCGCTACAGGCCTGCTCACCAGGTTCTCTTTAAGATTTTTGCTAGACTAATGGCGGTAGGACACCCTCACTGCTCTGATGCAATTCATGTCTTCCTCATTTGTTAACTTACTGAAGATTTTTTTTCTGATCAACTGCCTAAGACTCTCTTGTTCCCTAATGATCAACATAAGGCTTGTTTTCTTAGAACTATTTTATAGCTTGTCCCTGCCATAAGTATTTAAAGTTTTGTAAATCGTACTAGAGTGCTAATAACTGCTGGATTTTGTGAATCACTAGCTTTAGATCTTTGCCAGCTACTATATGATTCATATAACTCTTTACAACAAGTGCTTTGTTATTGTGCTCTATGTTCTTGGATAGTATAATTGTTTTAGAGAATCTGACACCATTTGTTTTAAAGAATCTGAATCCATATTTCCTGCCTAGATAAAAGATGGCGTTAGTCTTTTCAAAGTTCAAACCCAAACAAAGGAAAACCTCCAAGCTCCAATGAATGCTTCAGATACCTGATGACTTCTACCTTCTATCAGGGACCTCTAAATCGAATCCCTGGGAACTGCCTTGCCACTGGTCTTTCAATGCCCCTTTTCAGCATGAAGCAGCCAGACCAGTTGTCCTCCAGTGTCCTTGGCAGCTGCTAGGGTCCATTCTCCTGGCGGTAACCTGAGGCGCCAAATGGGACTGGCCCCTGGTGAAGTCACCTCTTAATTTCCAGAGTGTATAACCTCCTTGGCCCTGTATACTTAAGATCATACAGATTTTATTAATGGTAGAGATGTTTTCATTTTCACTGCCTGCATTATTTAATTACATGTGGCTTGATACATCTTTTGAAATCTTTGTGATAAGAACGATGTCAGTGCCTTGGAGTCCAGCCCAGCTGAGTGATGACTGGAAGGGACCCTGAAAGCAAGCACACAATGGGATCTTCTATTGCATTGTGCACTG
Organism: Ochotona curzoniae; assembly: GCF_017591425.1. NCBI lineage: Eukaryota > Metazoa > Chordata > Mammalia > Lagomorpha > Ochotonidae > Ochotona > Ochotona curzoniae. The sequence goes on along the minus strand of NW_024466219.1, from coordinate 8,805,491 downwards.
GGTGCAGTACACCCCTGGCCTCATCATCACCACTGCTGTCTCCTTTGTGACCACAGTGGCTCACACTGACTCAGACCAACCAGACTGTAAGAACTGTGACTAACATAACCATACTGGCCACCTGTGTCCTTGGGACTCAAAATTAGGCCAATCCTTAAACATACACTGTACCAGCTTTCCAACAGAAATTGGACTTAACATCAGGGACATTCGATGTTGTGATAGGCATTCTGCCTGAGAAGTGATACTATAATGAATAATGTTCATGTTATATTTTCTCTCAAATGTCTACATCCCAGGACCATCCCTAAAATGTCAACATCCTAGAACCATAGGACATACAGCTGCCATTTTGGTAGAAGTCTGTGGTGGAATTTGTTCCAAAAGCAGAGGGGAGAGATATGGGCAATTCAATTTTTTAAATGTTAAAAAACATTAAAATTTTTGAGTAAAATCACTTGTCTGGTCTTGCTCTCTCTATACCTCAATTTTGTAGGCTTTAATGATACAATATTAAATGCTAAGTAATAATTCACGTGTACTAGGAGTTGTAAAAGCCACATTGCCATACTCCTTTAACACTTTATGTGATAATTCAATCATTTCCTTCTTATGCATTGAATAGCTGAATTTCAGAGAGGCTTTAATGAATTGCTTAAGTTGGTAGCACACATGAGATCTGAATACAGAACTTCATGCTGCAGCTGACCATTTCAAAACTGGGCTTACCACCTTTCCTACTCCATGTATATAATATTCCCAACTTCGTTACTAGCTTTGACCCTGGACAGAGAAATTTTTATCTTTTCCAGGATCTAATGAGGATTTTTGCTGTTTAGTATTTTGTGTAACATTGCTAATTTGTAAAATATTCTGTGTTCTGTATATTATCTTTCTGGAATAAATTACATGCATATATATATGTAATATTTTCTTAAAATACAAAATGTCTTGCCTGTGACATGACAATACCAAATGGCTAAAAATAAGTGGCTAATAATCATTTAATAATTGAAACTAAATGGTTAATCACCTAGTTAATAAAAACTAATTATGTTAGTATACATATCTTGCTTCAAATACAATTATATTATCTGGAGATCTACACTTAAAATTTTTTTACATTAATACTTTAATCTTATTTTATCTATGGATACATAAGCTCTAACAAAGTTTTAAATGAACAACAATAAAACTAAAATTGATATAAATTACACTGTGTATGTGATCATGTTTCAGGAACATTTACATAAGAATCTTGATACATATATTAAGAAAACCAACATGGTTAACTCTCACTGTATTGCTAATTTAATCTATTGGGATATACTACCTATCAATAATTTAAATATATATTGCTAACAATATCTATTTCATGTCACCAACAAATCAACAAAATTACAGTTGATTGTAATACAGACACTCTTTCCTCAGACATTCTAAGGGAATAAAATTTCCACAAAATCTATGAAAATAATTTTAAAACAATCCCACATTTTTATTTTAGGCACATATTACAATTTTAAATAAATTCATAGTTTCAATAACTTAAATGATAGAACATATCATTAATTCCTTCAGTTTCCTTTGCAGTATTAAAAATGACTGATCAGAAATAATTCCATGAGATTACATGTAAAGAGCTTTTAAAATGGTTTACTGATTAAAATGACCATTTCTTGACAGTCACAGTGCCCATGACATTACTTTTAAGAACCGACCAAAGTCAGCCAGATTCTAATGGTCTATTTTGAAAGCTACAGCAGATGTCTTTTTACACAGACAACTTAAAATTGTTACATAGTTTATTTAAAAAGAGCACTTATAGTGTGGAAAACATTGGCTATACCAAGATATACCTACAATGAGATTAATAATAAAAACCTTTTGTTCTTGAAGAAGAGATGCACACACACATGAAATACGTGTAGTTTCTTAATATATAAAGAATGCCTCAGTGAAGGGATTTTATGAACAGTGGTGTTCAAAGTCAGTGGAAACCTATCCTTGAGACATTAAATAATGCTGCTACTTACTTTGATCCTCTACTAGCAAATCTTAACTAATGGCCAAGTAAGGCTTTTGGGTTAGATATAGACAGAAGCATTTGTCTAGTTTTTTATGTTATTTTAAGATCGAACTACATATTGATCTTAGTTACATGAAGTGTAATGTGACTCTGATTCTTTGCACAAAGAGATGGCTGTCAAGAAAAGCTGAGTTAGATTACGCAGTGAGAAAAGGAAGAGCACAGAAAAAGAAACTTACTTCAATATGAACTTAATAGGGAAAATAAATGTATATTGGATAAATACACGAAGGGAGAAAACTGTTAAATAAGGATATATGTATAAAGTCAAAAGGCAGAGAACATCCAGGTTCTTCAATTTCACCAGTTACAAAGATAATCATGTACAGTTCGTTTCCTTTAGGCTTACAGTTTCCAACAATTTTTTAAAGACTTTTTTATTGCAAAGTCACATGTACAGACTTTCCCACGCGGCTGCAATAGCCGGAGCTGTGCTGATCTGAAGCCAGGTGTCTGGAGCCTCTTCCAGGTCTCCCACACTGGTGGAGGGTCCCAAGGCTTTGGGCTGTCCTCAACTGCTTTCCCAAGCCACTAGCAGGGAGCTGGATGGGAAGCAGGGCTGTCAGGATTAGAACCAGCGCCCTTATGAGATCCTGGTACATTCAAGGTGATGACTTTAGCTGCCGATCTTCTGTGCAGGGCCTTTCAATAACTTTTTAAGTTCCTTAGACCACTTCTTCCCCTCATTCACTTTTAGTTCAATGAGAATATATAAGACGATTGATATATACTTAGTTGTTGTATTGCAATATGCATCTTTAAGATTTATTTATTTTTTGAAAGTCAGAAGAGTATTATTTATTTTTATTAGAAAGAGAAGGAGCTACCGCGAAAGCTCCTCTGTCCACTGGCTCGGTCCCTGAGTGGCTGTGCTGGTTGGGGCTGAGCTGATCTGAAGCCAGTAGAGAGGAGCTATGTGAGTACATTCGTGTTCACTCTGCACGTTACAAAATTGTTTGAATTCTTGACAAATGCATAACGCATTGCCCATTATAATGCTGTATGGTACTATAAGCCTTTCGCTGTTCACTTTAAAAAAAAATGGAAGATTTCATTTTATCTTTGTTTCTCTCAATTTCAACATTCTTTTCCTTTTATCTATTTTTAATTTTTTCCTTAAATCTACTTTTTTGATCTATACCATCTTCATTCCACCTGAAGAAAATCATTCAAGACTTTCTGTTCTCCTACTCATGAGGAATTCCCTCAGCAGTTACTTGTGTGAGAAAAAGCAGTACTTATTCTTAACTTTTGAATGAAGACATTGCTGCATGAAGAATTCTAGGCGAGTAGACTGTACTTTCAGAACTTCAAAGTATTTCATTCTCAGGTGGTTTCTGATGAGAAGTTGGCTGTTACTGCTTATATCTGCTCCTCTGATGGTAAGGTACTTTCTTATTTTGGATTTTGAAATATTTTCTTTGTTTTAATGTTGATTATCTGAAATTTAAATGTGGTGCCCTCAAGGTTTATTGGTGCCAGCTGGCTCTGAGGACACCAAGTGTGAGGTGGACAGTGTTGTTCTTCAGCAGTAGTATCTCAGGGATAAACTGGTGAGGGATGTCACAAATTCAGCACAAATTCCGAGTTTGTAATGGTTAAGGAAAGGGAGGGCAGGAAGGTGGCTTTGGCCAGAAGGCACATGTATCCCTTTGACCCGTGTCAGAGGTCAGGTTCCCCTCACAGGGCTGGAAGCTGTGCCTCAGGTCGTGTGCAGCTAGGCCCACCAGGGAGCAGGCTGAGACCCAGGGGCAATCACTCACATAGTACCATTAGGAATTTTTTTTTTTTTGTATTTATCCTATTGGTGTTCCCTTATCTTCCTGGTTTTCTAGTTTGGAATCTACCACAAATTTTTTTAAAGTTCTTTAGCATTATTGCTTTAATTTTTTTTTCTTCTCCTTCCTGTTTTTTTCTTCTTTCAGTATTCTACATGTTGCTGCATTTGGAATTGTCTCCTAATTCTTAAAGGTTTTCATCTGGATATTTGCTTGTTTTTTTCTTTAAAAATTTTTTTTTTCTTCCACTGGTTCTTTCCTTGGCTTACTTCATTCTACTAACAAGTCAAAGTATTCTCCATTTCTGTTTTAGTGTTTTTAATGTCTAATATCTTTTGAGTCTTTGGATTTTTTCTCAATTTACATTAACCATCCATTCTTGCACATTTTCTTCCATCCAATTTCTTAACATGTTAATGACAGCTTCTCTAAATACTACACCTGATATTTTTGACATCAATAACAAATCTGAATGCAGATCTGATGCTTACTTTCTTCCTTCAAACCTTTTGGTGTACTTTGTAATTCTTGTCAAACATTGAAAATGTTATATCAGGAAGATGAAGACTTATACATCACTCTGCTTGCAAATAAATAAAATAGATCATTGAAAAAAATTATCTATACTTGGCATGCTTCTCTAGCTTGCACAATTGAATCAGCATTTTAACTAGCAGAATAATTAATTCATGATGTTCTTAAACTAGTTAGTGGAAGCAGAGGCAGGGTCTCAGATTAATTTCAAGTTCAATAAGTCTGACCAGACTTTGGATGCTATTGAGGACAACGATGGCTTAGATAAGAATGCAGGCATTGTTGTTCCTATGCTGGAAATTTGGCTTTGTTAGGTGGTGTTAGAGACCACACATGCCCTATTTTGTATTCATCTAAAGGAAAATCATATCATACTAATCAAAAGCCATTGAGAGGTTAGACATAATTTGGAAGTATGCAAATTCTTGATGGATGATCATATTCTGTTACAATGACTGTTAATGATGACTGCTATGAGAAAACTGCTTAACACCTTCCAGGCCCTCCTAACACAACTGACAGAGAGGCTGTCTCCAAATGAAACCAGAATTCAAGGCACAATGCAAACTATGGTATTACGAGCAGTGCAGAATATAGCAAAAGAGAAGTGATAAGGATTAACCCTTAGTCCTACAAATACTAATCATCAAAAAGAGGAACATATCTGATAAGATTTTGAAGATAACACAATAACAATTATAAAGTTGTTGATGGTTTCTACATCAATTCAATAGACAGCTTAATTTGTAATAGCTAACAGCCTCAGTCTCTAGTGATTCAAGTCCTCCTCAAAATCTACGTCTCCTTCAGATCCCGAGACATTACAACTATCTGTGCACAGCCTCAAGGTTGAGTGAAACCTTAGGTAATAGGCTGAGTGCCTGCCAGCCTCTAGAAATCTCTACTCCAGGCTGTAGGGCAGCTAGTTTCCCTGATAGATTTAGACTATTTCACTACAAATAAAATTATTGCTCTTTAATGGGAATCTTTTTTTTTTTTTTTAAAGATTTATTTTTATTATTTTTTTCATTGGAAAGGCGGATATACAGAGAGGAGAGACAGAGAGGAAGATCTTCCGTCCGATGATTCACTCCCCAAGTGAGCGCAACGGGCCGATACTATGCCGATCCGAAGCCAGGAGCCTCTTCCAGGTCTCCCACGGGGGTGCAGGGTCCCAAAGCTTTGGGCCGTCCTCGACTGCTTTCCCGGGCCACAGGCAGGGAGCTGGAAGGGAAGCGGGGCTGCCAGGATTAGAACCGGCGCCCATATGGGATCCCGGGCGTGCAAGGCGAGGACCTTTAACCACTCGCGCCACCGCGCCGGGCCCTTTAATGGGAATCTTAAGGTTTGAAAAATAACCTTTAGGGCCTGGAGTGGTGGCGCAGTGGTTAGGGTCCTCGCCTTGCATGCCCAGGATCCCATATGGGCGTCGGTTCTAGTCCCCGCAACCCTGCTTCCCATCCAGCTCCCTGCCTGTGGCCTGGGAAAGCAGTCAAGGAGAGCCCAAGGCTTTGGGACCCTGCACCCGCGTGGGAGACCTGGAGGAGGCTCCTGGTTCCCGGCTTCGGATTGGCACAGCTCTGGCCGTTGCGGCTCACTTGGGGAGTGAATCATCAGATGGAAGATCTTCCTCTCTGTCTCTCTTCTCTGTATATCCGCTTTTCCAATAAAAATAAAATAAATCTTAAAAAAGAAAATAACCTTTAAAGCATTATCTACCTTAACAAATTTACCTTTATACAAAAACAACATAGTTTATATATATTTATTTATATATATTATATATTTATTAAAAATATATAAACACATATTATATCTATATATAATACAATTATATATTTATATTAATTTGTATTTATAAATATATATAAATCCATATATACATATATAAAACCACAAAGGCTTATCTCCAGAATGGACAGTGGATTTAAGTTGCCTTTCCAACACAATGACAGATTGTCAATAGTTGCTCTGAAAACGGACTCAAAATTAAAGATTATTCCTGGACATGGAGCACATAATTCAAATATCTGAGATTTATTTTATATGATCTTTTGTATCAACATAAATGTCATAAAAGCCATAAGGCTAATTAGGAGTATTAATTAGGAGTAATTAATTAGGAGTATATAATATACTAAAAATACACCAAGTGAAACCAGATAAAACAGCTGTTTCATGGTCTTAATCTCTATATCACATGCAATCAAACATGAAGAGCTTATTTTTAAGTAAATGCATCTTCATTTGCAGGATCAATGGTTAAGTGCACAGACAACGAAACCTCCAAAAAGCTAGTGTTATTTTCAGAGCTCTTACTATTTGCAATTATAACGATACCTATGGGGCAGTGTCTTTTAATTCCTACAAATTTTATAGGGCCATATCTCCTGTCAGCCTTAGCAATGTTGCTTGAAATACATGAGTCAGAATGGCAAACAAGACATATTTGAGAAGGAACAATATTCTCCCCTCTTTTTTATAACATTATATTAAATATGTGTAACATGTCTTTCCAGACTTTTTATCTCTTACGGACATGTGCAAGTAGCCCCCAGGCCTTCACATCATCCTCTGCAGAAACGTACTACAAAATGAATCGTATGGTGATGTTTCACACTTTATCAGGCTGAAAGTTCTCATTGTCACTTCTTTCAATAAATAACTGTGCAAACTTCTCTATTCCAAGACACACTATGAAACCCACTATGAGCTGGTGTAACCAGAACCAATGAAATTACTTACACTTAATCAGCACTCCCAGATGATGTGGGAAATCATTTTCCAACTTCTTTTCATAGCACAGCAAAGATCTGGTCCAGTCTAACTGAATCACTGTGGACAGAAACAAAATTGATTGCTGACATCTGCACTCCAGGCATCCAAGGTATTTCCCAAAGCACTGAGTTTTTGGATGAAGACCCTTCATATGCCCACTCTCTTGTGCTTTTTCTAAGATTGCTTGAAACATTATTTTTTTTTGCTGATGAAATTATGCATTTTAAAGTCCATTTTAAGCTGATTCATGTATATGTAACAGTCAGGAAGCAGGTTTATTTTCTTTTTAAAAAATTGTAAATTATGATGAATTATTTTTTATTTAACAGGTGAGGGAGAAGAAAGAGAGAGAGGATGAGGGATCTTTCAGCTCCTAAATGCCCTCACATTCATGGCAAGGTCACGTGGATACCTGCAGCTCAGAACTAAATCTGGGTCTTGTTCTCAGCTTACATATTTCAGCCGAAATCCCAATGTTCTAAATGGTTTTATAGCTATTGAGATTTTTCTCTTTCTCTTTATATCAGTGCCATCAACTTCTATCTACAAACTTTCCTATTTATGCGCTTATTACACATAAATTTTCATTGTCTTTTGACATCACTAACCAAGCATTTTATTATAAACTTTTGTATATATTTTGCTATTTAGATCATCCTCCTCTTGTTATTTATGAAGGCAGAACTTCTAGCAGTTTCTTTTTCTCTCTTTTGATGATTTATTTACGTGAAGGGTAAACTGACAGAGGAGACACAGAATGTTGGTGTCTCAAGGTCTGACTTAACTCACCGCACCACAATGATGGTAATGATGGTCTCCATCAGCTTTAATCTTACCTGCTCTCATTAAATAATTTCATGTGAAAATTTTCCTCATAATCTTCATTCACAGACAGCTTTCCTTAATACCCAATTTTAGGATGCCTTATTTGCTCTTAGTGTTGTGAATAGCGTATTTCATTACTTTGAATTTTTCCTTTTTTTATTCATTTATTTTTTATTGGAAAGGCAGATGTATAGACAGAAGATACGGAAGATACGGAAGAAGATCTTCCATCTGCTAGTTCACTCCCCTAGTGGTCGTAATGGCGAGAGTTGAGTTGATCCGAAGCCAGGTGCTTCTTCCAGGTCTCCTGCAGGAGAGCAGGGTCCCAAGGCTTTGTGCCATCTTCCACTGCTTTCTCAGGCCTCAAGTGGGGAGCTGGATGGGAAATGGAGCAGCCAGGACACAGAAAGGTGCCTTATGGGGTCCAGGTGTGTGCAAGGAGAGGATTTGGACTAGGTTAGTGCGCTGGACCAGAGTTCTTCCTCTTTATTGGTAGTAATCTTTATCTTGTTGGTTTTGGTTTTGTTGTTTTGTTTCTTTACAATGTCTGCCTTCTTTGAGATATTCTCTTTAGGGGCCTTCAGTGTCTCATACTGTGAATCAAACTGTGAATTTATTATTTACATTGCTACTGTAGTCTTCATTGTCTGTTTTCTTTTGCTTTGAAAAATATCCAGGTATGATTTCTTTAATGGTCTTTCATTTTATTTATGTATTCCTTTAAGAGATTCATACTAAAGATATGTCTTTTATTTCTAGCCTTATATTTTCCTTTCTTGTGATCTTGTCTATGTTGTATTTTGGGTTTTTCAGATTTGCATATTTATTTTATATTCTGTTTCTGATCATATCAATATCAAGTCTGTGTGTTGTAGAACTTTAGTTCAGATTTTTTCTCAGTCTTTTAATGCAAGCTTCCTAAGCGTTTGAAGAGCTTTTCATCAATTCCTATTTTCTTGCTATGCAAAAATCCTCAAGGCCTATGGCCTTATCAGAGAAGATTTTCATATGATTCTGCCTGTTTCAATGAGTCAGCATTGGGCAATTGGGCATTGTGGAAACTGCATTATTCCTACCAGCGAGATATAGTGGTAATAAAAGGAAATATAAAGTTTCAGTGGCTTAACACAAGTTATATTTTTGTCTGTATACATGAAAACAAATATGCAAAATATCAAATTTTGTAAAAAAAAAGTAAAATGCATATAATTAATTTCAAATGAATTTCTTATATAAAGATGGTAATGTATTATTTTCTTGTTGCTTATGGTATTTACTTTTTGTAGGAAAACAGTCAGTAGGACCTCAGACGGAGACCACCTGGTGGGCCACCAAGCAACAAGACAGGAAAGAGATCTGCACCTGTGCACCATTTCTTGAAGCTCCCTTTCTGATGGCAGGTGAATCACTTTAACTCTCACTGCATTGTCCAAAGTATGTTCCAGCAATACGGTTTTCAAAAGATTTATTTGTTTTTGCTGGAAAGGCAGATATACAGAGAGAAGGAAATACAGAGAAAAAGATCTTCCATTCACCAGTGTACTCCCCAAGTAGCCACAGAGCTGAGCTGATCTGAAGCCAGGGACCAGGAGTTTCTTCCAGATCTTCCACATAGTTGCAGAATCCCAAGGCTTTTAGGCCATCCTCAACTGCTTTCTGGGGTCACAGGAAGGGAGCCGGATGGGAAGTAGAACAGTTGGGATTAGAACTGGCGCCCATATGGGATCCCAGTGAGTGCAAGGTGAGGACTTTGGCCATTAGGCTACTATCCAGGGCCCCTAGCATCACATATAACATTAAATTTGTGATGCATGATCCCACTATTTGCTTTTTAATAATCTTTTAAAATTAAATTCCTGATTTTGTTAAATTTAAGATTTCTTCTGATTCTGGAATTTACATTCAGTTTCATAAATTTTTTTTTCATTTTCTTCAAATCCTAGTTTTATATCTCAGTGGATTTCCTTTATATTAGCAGTTCTTTTTTCAAAATATGACTTTTCTGCTTTTGAGATCTTAATTTTGATTCATCTTTTTCCCATGCATTTCACAATCAGAATTTTAGGACAGGCTCTTGGACTCTATTCCTTCATTACTTACATATTCATGAATTTATTTCTTTTATACCAAAATGTCAACTTGACTGAATATAAAAATCTTGAATCACACTCCTTTTTCTTAAGAACTTTATAAATATTATTCCACCCATTTTTTACATGATTATTCACAAAAAATCTAATGTTATTCATATTGTTCTCCTTCCCTGATTTTCCTTGAATTTCCATAGTCTATACTTTTAAAAATCAATCTAAATCTAATTTATTTGCATTTCAAACTCACAAAATAAGATTTTCTGTTTACAGCACAAAGCAGAAAATCCGTTAGTAGCCTTCATAGTTGCCACTTATATCATTTCTTTGAGTTTATATTTAAACATAATGCTTGCGTTATTACACAGATGCATAGGGCATGGGATCTTATATGCAGAGTTAGCTAATTGTAGAAACATGAGTGCATTCACAAAAGCAGTTTACAGGTTAAAACCCCGGTAAAATAAGAGCATTCTTGGAGTCCCTGCATGGCAAAATTCCCTTTGAATTATCCCTTTCCAAAGAATAATCATGACCCTGAATTCTAATGGCTAAAATAGGCTTAAAGTTTCTAAAACTAGGAAACAAATAATTTCTTTGATTAAGTAAAAAAATAATGATACCAAGACAGTGGAAGGAAAAATTATTATTTGGAAGGTAGAGCAGAGAGAGAGAAAGAAACAGAGAAACGAGATCTTCCATCCACTGCTTTAAGCCCTCAATATGCTCTCAATCCAAGGCAGAATCAATCTGGGTTAGTCGGCGGGTGTCAGGAGCTGGAGTATTTGCTGTCTCCCAAGGTGGATTTCAATAGGAAGCTGAAATGGGCAGTGCAGCCAGAACTTGAACCCAGGCACTGTCTATGGCATAGAAGTTAAAGTCACCTCTGACAATGTCAGAATCCCTGACTGTTCCACTTCATACAGCTCCCTACTAATGTGTCTAAGTAAGAAGAGGAAGATGGCCTACGTGCTTGGGCCCCTAGGAGATGGGGATTAAACTCCAGCCTCCACCTTCCACCTGGCCCAGCTCTGGTCTCTGTGGTCATCTGAGCGCTCTCTCTCCATAAAAATATAAAGAAATCTTGAAAAGAGCTTCTGTCGTATCACAAGTCCCTCTTCACTCTTGACCTTTAGATCCAGGTCTTTCCTGTTTGTGCTACACATTCTTTTTCATGGCTTTTCCCACTCAGTATTCAATTGTACTTATGTATCGTATGAATGAATGCTGACAATCACTTACAAAAGTCATTTATATAAAAAAATCTCATCTATATCGAAAGCATATACTTTTTTTCTTAAATAATGCAGTACAAAAATGATTCACATGCCATTTTCATTGTATTCAGTATTACTAGTGATGTGGTCAGAGACAAATGCTACAATGTTTTATAATAAAGAACCTAAGAATACTCAGAACAATTTCCTACAGATTCCAGGAGATATTTGTACTTGTGAGATTCATTCTTACTGTTGTGAGTGGCTGTTCTTCATTCTGTTTTTGCTGTGCCATACTGTGGTGTCTGGCTAATCCACAATACAGCCACACAAATGCTCATGGGTAATTATTGTTTTTTGATTGTTACAAGTCATGTTGCTGTTAACATTTTAATACATGCCATGTGTTTTTTTGTAACATGCATGCACATTTAAAACATATATCCATAGATAAAACTATTAAGCTGCTTAGATTTGACACAGTCTGTCCAAGTTTTCTACACATTATATCCATTCCCATCAGCAATATAACAAGTTCCAGCTTCTTCAACATCTTTTCGATGCTCAATATTGCCTTTTTTTTTTGTAATTTAGTATTTTTTTCTGTAGGTATATAATAATATTCTGTAGTCTGAACTGATTCTTATGCTAGCCAGTTCAGGTTTTTGTAACTAGGTGACTTAACAAATATTTCTCACTATCGTGGAAGACTCAATGTCTCACAACAGGACTTTTTTGGGTTCTCGGTGGGGGTCTGCCCCAGGTTCACAGATGTTTGTCTTCTTACTGCACAGTCACTTGGTAGGAAAGGGAGAAAGGCAGCTTTCCTTTGGGTCCTGCAGGGACGCTAATCCCACTATAACAGCTGCTCCTCATGACCTAATCAAAAAAGGCCCACCTGCTAACATAAAATTGCGAGACAAATATACAATACACAAATTTAAGGAAGAACACAAATATTTGTTCACAGTCATTATTTACAAGCCTTATGCTATTTTGCAGCTTTTTTTCCTTATGTTCAGAAAGATACATAGATTTTTATTATTCCTTGTTCATTTGTTGCTTACCATTTAATATATGCAAATTATTCATAATATAATATGAAGAATTGCTATGAAATGACTAATAAATACCACATTATCTTGTTAGAATCTTCATCTTTGAAACGCATAATTTTCAAAAGCATTTTCCTTTTTAAATCTCATCATTACATTTATTATTTTTTATTCATTTACCTGTAGAATCAATGGATTGAGAAACTCATTTTCTTCAGTTTAAAGGCATCTTACTTGTTACATTTTTTATATACACTTCCTTTTTTCTCTAACAGTTATCAGAAGCATTAAAATATACAAGTGTAAATGATTTTAGTTCATGTTCTTCTGAAACACGTATTTCACTTTTCTATTTGATGTAATACTTTTTTTTCTATACATCTCATAATAGTTCTCAATTCTTTTTATTTTATTTTATTCAGCATTTTTAAAATGTCTATCCATATCTGTATGGATAGCTGCATGGCTTCCTATAATGCACGCTAATCACAAGTAACTCGTCTATGCCTTTAGAAACAGTCACTTAAATTGCTCCAAATTGTTGTTCCCCCCAAAATGATACAATGCGTTTTTTTGTACTTGTGTCTTAGATATGACAATAAAGTCAAATCTGGGTGTTTGGCATTGTATTACTGGTTCACAATGCTTATGCAAAGCAATTGTGATTTTATACTAGCAGATGGTTCTCCAGAATAGTCATCCATGACTATATTGTTACTACACAAAGATTCCTATATCCTTATAGGGTATCACTGTTTTAATTTTAATTTATCTAGCAACAAGTAGCATAGACATTTCTTCTATAGTTCATATATGCATTAAACTTTGCAATTTCATTTATGCAAAAACTCACTGATATTCTTGTTTGTGAAAAATTGTTTAAGTATTGATATGATTGATAGAAAGAACTTTCTTAAATGTTGCTTATATATTCTAAACTAACCCATTGCTGATCAAATTTGTCATTCGTCTCTTCAATTAGATGTCCATTGTTTAGAAAAATCATGGTATTTGTAAGTTTATTTTATACCTGGCAATTTTAATGAACTCTTTTTATCAGTGCCCATGATTTGTTATTAGTGTAGCTCTTCCAATTGTTGTCTGAGTTTTATTGTTCTGGCTCAACCTTTCCCCCCAAAATGTTCTTTTAGTTATAAGGAAAGGACATTTTCTTTTCAGAAAAGTATGCTTGCAATAAATGTTTGAATTTTTAAAATGCATCTTACTTTATATGTGTTTATTATATGTGTTTTATTCTTATAATTGGTATTACTGAATGCATATTGTAATCACAGTAACAAATTATGTAATTATGACATTTATTTTCATTTTTTCTACATTTATGGTTAGATATTTAATTACTCAAAAATGTTCACTTTGCTTCTTTTGTTCTTCATGTCTGAAAATACAGAATATGGATAAATTGTGTGTGTGTGTGTTCCTACAGGGCATTTTGTATTGATTTGATTTCTCTAGGTCTTTTTAAGGTTTATTTTTTATTGGAAAGGCAGATAAACAGAGAAAAGGAGAAACAGAGAGAAAGATGTTCTGTTCTTTGGTTCACTCCCCAAGTGGCTGCAATGGCCAGAGCAGAGCTGATCTGAACTAGAAGCCAGGAGCTTCTTCCAGGTCTCCCACATGGGGGCAGGGTCCAAAGGCTTGGGGTATTTCTCTAGTACTCCCTCAGGCCACAATCAGGTTGTTGAATGGGAAGTGGAACAACTGGGATACAAACTAGAACCCATTTGGGATCCTACTGCATGTAAGGCGAGTGCTTAGCTACTAGGCAATTGTGTCAGGCCCGAATTCTGTATGTTTTATTATTCCCTTTCATCTTCTTCCAAGCTATGTAAAATTATTTTTAATTTTTAATCTTACAATATTTTTTCAGGATCTACTATTTTGCTTGAACCCAAAGTGACTTGAATAAAAGCTACCTATAGATACATGGTAATTTTTCCAGTGGCATTTCTCTCTCTCTTTTTTTCTGTTTTTTTTTTCACACTGCTTTTTCCCTACTTGATTTTTAAGCTATTTCGCCCGTGCCTATAAGTTTAATTTTTAATTAATTTTGAATAGGGCACACATATCTGGTGTAAATATTTGCCAATATGTGACAAACAGTTAAAATGTGGCTGGGAATTTCGGAACTATCAAAATCACATAATCAGAAACCTCAGAACATGCTCCACATTGAGGACACTGGGTTGATATCCGGTATCTGTTCTCCATCTTGGGTACTGGAGTGGTTGCGAGGCTAGGTGTGACTTCCTTCTTTATCTCCCCTTCTCCCAGATACAGGAATGAAAAAAAGAAAATTTGGAAACAATGGTCTCATCCACTTTTCCCTAATCCTTGATCCTTCCCACCCTGATCAACTATGTAAACATCATCAAAAATTAAAAAAAAAAAAATTGTGGCTGGGAGTCCTGCATCCTAAAGTGGCATGACTGGGTTCAAGTCCCAGCTCTGCTTTGGATTGCAGCTCCTGCCAACGCACTCTCTAGGAAGAAGTGTGTGATTACTCAAGCAGTCGGGTCGTTGCCTCCCACATGGAGACACAAACTGAGTTCTGAGATGCTGGCATGGAATTGGCCCAGCCTTACTTGTGGCCATTTAGGGATTGAACAGGCAAATGGGAGCTCTCTCTTATATCCATCAAATAACTACAAATAAAAGCATACACGTGCATAAATAGTAGAGGAATCAATGTGAGCTGAAGAAATGAACTTTTAGGATACATTCTCCTCACCTCTTTCACCCTCTCAGTGAAAGTTTCCATTTTTACATCAATGAGCAGAGAGTATTCAAAGATTTCACAAGAAATTCTATGTTCTGGGTGTGTGTGACATATTGAGTCCTTATTAATTGATTCTGAGCTGGTGTTGATGACCTGTCTCTAAGATGCTGTGGTATACACACATCCTCTTGTCAGCTTTGCGAAGAGATGACTTCTTATTCAGGTTTCCTTCCCAGATTGATCTTGCTTTAGGACACTGGTATTCTTTTTGTGCATTCTGTGTGAGATATCTTTGATCCTGTCTAAGTAGTGCCATGTACTTTGAGTTATTACAACAAACTATTTAAAGTATGTTCAGGAATTTGCATTTGCTTTTGACACCTCTTCTGATTTTTTGCTCCAATATTTTTAATGCAATTTTTATTTTTAGTCTGTGACTTTGGGTGTGATTTTATCCTTGTCTCATTGAAAATATAGTAATCTGTATTTTTTAATATTTGGTTGCTCTTTCAGTTGGCACTATCAAAATGGATAAAATTACAAAAGGAACGAATGTCCAATTCCTGTGGCTAAAATGATATCAGAACAATACATTATAATTAGATAAAACTGGCCAGTAAAAATAGCTTTTAATTGCTTATTTGTAAAAGCTTGCTATTGTTGTGAAATTTAACATTTTTTTTCCCATGGGATCAGGTGGTCATATGCTTTATGGTGGGTGTGTAACTGCTGCAGAATGTAAAATTTGGGACCTGAATACTGGGTGAAATGCCAGTGAATTGAAACTTAACATCCACACAGCATGGAAATTTCCTGAGAAAAAATTATAAAGTTATTACTATATTTTTTAGTTTTAATAGGAAAATAAAGTGGCTGAACTTGGGTCAAAATAACTGATAATTGTTTAAAGCACTACTAAGATGTTTATATTTTATTAGGACATTTTTTTTTTAACAACCAGAAATTCCATAGAGTTCATCTTAAGCAAGAAGAGCTTGTTAGTTCCCGAGACTTGATTATTTTGTTGCAGTAAGACTTGAAAATTAAAAACAAGTAAACAAACAAAGCTCTTGTGTTGTTGCAAAGTACTGAGTATTTCCAAGTCATTCACAAAGAGGACACATAGTTCCTTATTATAAACTCTGAGAACTTCTCTTGATATCCAGACATGAAAGATTCTTCTTTCCCACTGTCCATACTGTTAGACCCAACTCTGGTCAAATTGCCATGTGTGTATGAATGAAGGGAAGAATGTATGCATGACCAAATGAAAGAGTGGGACTTTAACACCTAGGAATCAGATGTTGGCAGGCCAACACTTTCCCAATGTTATGCAGACAATCCCCAACTTTGCATAGCTAAACTTAAGGATTTTTCAGTATTACATTTCTATTATAAGCATATGGTGAATTTCATTCTTTTGGTGTGAAAGAGAATGGAGAAATAATGAATCCTATAAACTGGATTGTTTCAATGATCATTATTTTTTAGTTGTAGACTGGAAAATCCAACATGAGCTACTCATGCTGGTAGCTTCAAGTTTTGCTGGGAATTCTACCTGGTAACCACAGAGATGGATACAGAATCCCGGAGATGAAAGGCATGGGAAGTATGTCTTTGCAACATTCATACTAAAGTTTAGTTAAAACTGTTCTACCTATGAATTTTTCCAGATGTGAGGTAATATATTTCTTTAATTTCCTATGATCATACCGATGGGGTATTCCTCTGTTTATATTGAAGAATGATGGGCCAGGAGAGCTGTCCTTCACCTTGATGAACAGTGGCCATTTCTTCACTGGGACAATATGCTATTTGGATATGTCAAATGTAGGTTTAAGTTCTTTTAAGTCCTATAGTGGCTCTTATTCTCCCTAGCTATATCTAAATCTAAAACCAACCCCTGTGTTGTGCGTATTTCACTTTTGACTTGATTTTCTGCACAGGGTTTTTCAACCCAGTTTCTACAGTCCTAATATAGATATCTTGGTTTCTGTTAGATTATACCTTGGATGTGTATATTTTATCCTCCATTTGATTAATTCCAGCTCATCAGTTCACATTTGATTTGCACATGAATGACTGGTCTTCTAGTTTGTTTAAGGAGGATTACATCCACAGACTTGAGGTAGCTTCTCGTCTGTATGTGTGTTCATTAGAGGACTGATCCTTAGCAGGAGTTTTTAGCAATGGAAAAAGAAGAAAGACCTGGTGGGAAATTTAAAAACAAATCTCCTTGATTTATTATTTCCATAATCTGGGCCTCATTTTGACACATTCAACTAAACTGTGAATAGATATTTTTGAAGAAATGCCTGAATAAAACAGGTAATTCATAGGGAATTTTGAGGCTAACTATTGGGAAAAGAATCTATTATTTATTTAGAAAATGAGTTGAAAACTCAGTTTTGACTGCTTGGTCATTAACATATGAAGGCATTCAGCCTTTCCATACCACACTTTGCAACTTCCGCCATCTTCCCAGGGCTTAAGTCCAAGTGAGCTAGTAGGTTTGTCAGCAAAAAGAAATACACGTTCAAAAGAGAAATTAAAGTTGTTTTTTATTTTATTCCATTTTCTAAATATAGGTAAATACTGTATCAAAAAGGTTAGTCTTTACTTTCCGGAATACTTGATGTTACATTGTGCCTCCTAATCAGTACTTCAATGTGTTTTGTATTGATACTTGAGTAGGAGGTGGGGAACTTTTCTCTTAATCATTGATTTGGCCATGACATTTCCAGATTGCTTTTGTGCCTTCTACTTATTTTCTGAAACCATAAAGTTTGTGTGGACCTAGTGTAAAAATTGCATTACTCATTTAGCTCTGTAGCACATGTTCAGCTTGTTGCATCTGAACTCAATATGGTGCATATATTTTTTTTGCTGTGCATGTGAATGTAATTCAAGATGCTTGTTTTAATTTTAAATGTCTACATGATCTGGCTTCTAACTAGAGAATATCTAAGGCTTTTTCTGATTATCCATATTTATTATTTCCATGTGAATTTAGAAGAATCACTGAGTAACCAGGTTTTTTTTTTTAACTTTAGTATATTTATTTTGTTTCACTTGCTCTGAGGGTGCATACTTTAGTTTATCTCCTCAAAAATAATCAAAGCTGTTCCACCAGTTGTGTGAAATTTGAAAAGCATAGTTAAATTCATTAGATGCTGAACAGTAAAAATGAGTTTATGTTAAGAAAAGAATTTCTAAAATTAAAAAAATATATATCATTACCCAGTTATGTGATGAATATAATTCTAAAATAAATAGGTGCATGAATTAATTTGATCTTCCCAAAATAAGTGCTGTGGTTATCCCATTTTGTAGGTAGGAAAAAACTCAATCACAACAGGCAAATTTACCAAGCTCAAGCTACTACAAAAATGCTGGTTTTGAGGTTTAATTCCAGATAGTCCTGATCCAGAAACTGTATGCTTGATCACCAAACAACATTGTTTCACAGGTAGTTGGCTGATGTGAGGTGAGAGGAGAGGCTGATCAGGGAGGCAGGCAGGAAAGAGTGATGAAGAGTAGCAGTAGCTTTAAACTATATTCACATCTAGAAATCAATGCCTATTTATTTGAACCGTGGAAGAGAATCTTCCACAATTTTATTTGTTTGAGTGGACCTGTGTATGCAAAAGATGAGACACAATTTTTGTCTTCCTCAGACTGAAGTGATCTGGAGGTACAAAGGTAGCATTCATCCAAAAAAAGATATATTAAAACACTTCAAAAATTCATAGAACATTGAAGGTACACTTGTTTTTGGCATAAATTGGTTTTGAAATCAGTGCATGATTTTGGCACAGAGGTTAAAATGCTTCTGGAACAGATGCAAGCCTCTTACATCAGAATACCTGGGATCGACTGCTGGATTCTTCAGTTCTGATGCCAGTTTCCTATTTGTGCACACCATGGGAGGGAGCAGGTGTGTCAAGAAGTCAGGTTCCTGCCAGTCATGGTTAAGACCCAGGTTGGTTTACAGGATCCATACGTTAGTCTGGTGCAGCTCTGGTGTTGCAGGCATTTGAAGGGTGAATTAACAAACGGAAAATCTCTCTTTGTTACTCAGCCCCACATACATAAGGATTTGGAACAAGCAAGCATGTATAGCACATTCTGCCTCATTACATCCAAACAGTAGATGTCCATATTGAAGGAAATAGTCCAATTCAAGATAGCTAATAAGATGTGAAATCCTTAATGACAATTTAGAAATCACCCTTTTCAATGCTATCTATAGTATCTCATGTTCCATTTTTGTTCTCTCGAAGATAAAACAAAGATTTCTTGACAAGATGTTAAGTTGTTGCTGTTTATATGGCTATGCCTGCTGACTTCCTCACTTTTCTCAATTCCTGAGCATGATTTTCCAGTGTCTTGACAATAGGATGACTATTTATATATATTTTATTTTTATATAATAGATAAATGTACATTTACCTAGCATTTAATGCCTTAAAGTAGTGAGCTATTTGAAGCAAAAAAAAAATCATAGTTTTGTATTTGAAAGTAATAGATTATGAAGCAGCTAGAGTGGGAATGGTAAAAATGTAGAGACAAAGGGGCCGTCTGGTAATGTGTCTCAATGTATATGGGAGACAGGCCTGAGCTAGAAATCAAGTGTCATAATGAAAGAGGTGTATAGATTTTCATCCATCAGTTGGGAGAAAAGCAGGTTCTGTACCAAGGTCATGCAGAAGGCCAGGTGGCTGGAGCTTGTGTGGCCAGTCTTGGGAAGTGTGGTGAAGACAAACAGCTTCCCCACAGGCTCCAGGATGGAACTGGTTCTCTGCCTTGGAAAAGCCATCTCCAAAGGGAGGAGTGGGAGATGAGAAGACAAGATGAGCTCAGCACAAGAAACACTCGTCTTAAAGCACCCTGTGCAAACTCTCCAAGGGGGAGCAATCCCCATATCACTTCCTTCTGAAGAAGGCCCCTGTAGCTGCTTTCTCCAGAGCCTTCCCTCTGCTACTTCAATCACAGCTCTTTCCCAGAAAACTTTTTGCTAAAAATGTCCTTCTCTGTTCATTTGTCTCATACTTTTGCAGATACAACAAGTTCCTTATTATCAGCTACGGCATTCACAACATCTTTAGTAGAAGAAAAAAATATGTTGATGTCAGGATCTTACATATTATAAACTTACCCTTACACTGTCCTCTATATAACCTGAGTTCAACACCAGCAGGCAACATTTTTTGCTTTGCTTTTTCTGATATGCTACTTCTATAATTTCTATTGTAAACAGAATTAGGACTGCCTAATAATTTGATTTTTATAGTAATTATGCTAAATATATGCCAAAATGACTACTGATACATTTTAGTATTAACTGTTAAATCATTATCAAAATGAGGTAAATATCTATCATGTCAATATAAAACATTATCAAATTATGATACATCATGCATTGATGAATCTGAGGTAATTTTTAGTCCTAGAATTGTAAGTGTATATTATAAACTGATAATACATAATAACTATATGTTTTATTATAGAAGAAACAATATTACCCATGTAAGTACAACAAGTTTATATGCTAAGACCATATCACAAATGTGTTTTCCCACTGACAGGCACCACTTTGCTTCTGAAATCAAACCCTGTGTAAGAGAGAAACTATTGCACCTCAATATGAAGCTCTGATTTAATACTTTTCAAATTTTGCCCAGTTTGGTTAAAGATGATACATGCACGTGTTTGCAATAATGTGCGATTTTTTTTTTAACATTTTTTAATGTTGGGGCCTGTGTTGTGGCTTAATGGATTAAGTCATTGCCTGTAATGCCTTCATCCAACATGGTTCTAACCTCAGTTGTTTCACTTCCACTCATTTATTGTTGAATATTAATCCAAAAATCACAGTAAAACAAAAGAAGACAGAAAAGTTTTTTTAAAAAGTTAACATCTCACTTATGCAATTAGCACACTGTAGCTGAATAATATGTGAAACTAAATTTTTTTTAAAAGGCCTTCAGGTTAAAAATATTTGAAGAAAAACAATTGTAGTAGCTCTCACACAGATATTCAATACAATATACTTCGTGTCTAGTCACACAAATATGTGTGGGGATTTTTCCCTACTGATAGCTAATCAATGTGCCAATGGACATTATCACCTGGCCTATAATTTATACCATTGCTGACATTCTCTTACTGGAGAGACCTCATATTCCAAAGGTTAAAGGCTCAGACCCACAAGATGGCTTCCTGATTCAGATGCCAGTTGCTGGCACCTCATGATTTCACTTGTATTTCTGACAAACTTCAGGCAGGAGCCTCTGGAGAGCTGTCATCTCATTAGCACATAAAATTTACATTTCCATTCCAGAAATTTCAAAGTTTTTTAGGAGCTATGAATCGAGAATCACAGAGACCCAGTATCTATTTCTTATTATGTAATGATAGAAAATAACAGAGGCTAGAAACAGTGGATGAGTGGCATAGTACTAGGACAAATTGAGTTTATTTTATGTTAGATTTCAATAGGCAAACAATGTCTTCTAGTTCTTGAACATGAAACTTTTTTCTCAGGTATATTAGGAAGAAAGTTTTTCC
This sequence comes from Ochotona curzoniae, assembly GCF_017591425.1. Taxonomy (NCBI): domain Eukaryota; kingdom Metazoa; phylum Chordata; class Mammalia; order Lagomorpha; family Ochotonidae; genus Ochotona; species Ochotona curzoniae. The sequence continues at coordinate 8,783,815 of NW_024466219.1, read as the reverse complement.
TTCACTCCTCACACACATGTTGATCTCCCCTTATTGCTCAGAGCTGTGAAAAGACAATGTTATAGCAGACACACATTACTTTAGGGTTGGTGTGGAAAGAAAAGTCTGAACAGAAATGTCTCCTCCAACCTATCAGTGAATAGCAGTTGGGACAACAGCATTACTGATAGACCATTCAGTTCAAGACCTGGTCGTTTTTTTTTTTTTTTCCTGAGCAATGAATATATGCTTTTAATGTGTGTACGGTTTCCAGATTTCTGAAGGGGATTGTGATTCAGATTTGACATGAAATAATAACCCCTTTCATTGATGTTCTCCCATAAAACTTCAAAATGAAGAATACTCAAAAAGCACATAAAAATGGAGGTGATTTATTTTATTTTAAGGGTGGTAACAGGGCCAGTGTTGTGACATGTTGTATTAGGAATCTGCCTTGCAATGCTGGCATCATACATGGGTGCTGCTTTGTCTCTTTGATGCTCAACGTATGACCCATTCCTTTCTCATGCCCCTGGGAAAGCACTGGAAGGTGTCCCAAGTCCTTGGGCGCCTGCTGCCCATATGGGAGACCTGATGACGCACCTGGTTTCAGCCAGGCTCAGCTCCAGCCATTGTGACCATTTGGTGAGGCAACCGGTGTAGGAAAGGACTGCTTTCCCACCCTCCCCCTCTGTAATTTTTGCCTTTCAAACAATTTTTCTTTTAAAAAGAAGAATGATGTTGAACAACATGGGCATTTCATGAGCGAGCTGGAAGAAGGAAGGAAGCAAGTGGAGGATCAGAGAGGAGCTTCCTTATTGTAACAAAGTAAAATGTTGTGTGACACTCTTTACCTCTCATACACAAATTTTCTTTTCAGAATGTCGAACAAAAAATACTAGACATATTGAATACTTTACAATAGTTATTGGGATATCTTTAGAAGCCTGCTAATGGCTTTTTTTTTTAACTTTATTTTTACATTACTTACCTGTTCAGGTGGAATTTGTGAATCTAATGTTGTATTGTTTTTTCTTTCTTCCCCTCCTTTTTTTTCCCCCTCCATTGACTTCCCCTTTTCAGAACTGCTGAAATAAAGAACGATTTGCTTAGGATGCTGGACCTGCTTAGAATATAGGGCCCATTTTATGACATTTCTATTCCAATACCTAGAATCTATTTTACTTGAAGCAAGGGTCACAGAGTAAAATTCATCAAGAACTCCCTGCTCTGATGTAGAAGCTGAACTGCGATTTGGCTTTGCTCCCATCTCTGACTCATCTCCTCTCCTGTGCAGAATTGATAGGCTCAAGCTTTGCCCTCCTCTTTTTCAGCCAGGGTTAAGAGCTTTTGTCCTCCAGTTTCAACAGCCACCTGTGTGTCAAAATTTTCCTGTTTCGTACCTAGTCATATACTTGTTCCATATATTCACACTCATACATTCAAACCTTCTAGAGTTCTCCGTTTGATCTTTGGCAGATGGCTCAACATGACATCATTTTCTCGTTTAAACTTACTGTAAGCATTCCTGCTGCATCCAATAGTAATACTCTCTACCCACTTACCCCAGAAGGCAGGGAAGAAGTACTAGCTCTTTATTTTCCATTAACTTTCATGATCTCTCAGCTATCAATTCTGCCTTCTTAATTTCCTATAAATCTGCTGTCTGCTTTCCATCTATCTTGCTTCATTTCAGGCAATTGCCATATTTCATCTGAATTACAATGTAGTTGTAAGTGCCATTCTTGCCCTCCCCGTGGATCAGTTAGGTACACAGCTGCCACGATGGTCTTTCCAAATAGGTTTGTCGTTACCTACTTTAAATCCTCAAACGATTTGTTACTGTTTTCAAGACAGAAGTCCCACATCGGATTAAGCTGCAACCTGTGTTTTTGGCATCCCACATGTGTGCTGGTTTGAGTCCCTGCTGTTCCTACCTTCCATGCAACTTCCCGCTTTTACATCCAAGAAGGTAGTACAAGATAACTTAAGTATTTGGAGCCCTTCCACTTATACAGAGTACCAGGATGGAGTTGCAGGCTCTCTTTGACCTGACCTAGCACTGGCCTTTGTGGCCATTTGGAGAGTGAGCAAGCTAATGGAAAATTCTGCCTTTTCCTCTAATGCTGCCTTTCACATAAACTAAGTTAAAAAACAAACAACAACAACAAAAACTCAAACATTTTGGCATGGTGCATAAGGCCCCCTGGAGAGATATCCAGTGAAAAAGATAGCTCATAGCTTGCAATTTTCCTGGTGTTTCCTCTCCTTTCTGCATTTCCTTCTCTTTACCTGAATATATGTACCAGCCCACACTACTCATTTTTGCATTAGCTGAAACTCACCTTGTCTTTTACTGTCTTTTATTTGTGCCTATATCCTTGAGGCTGCTTCCGCTTCTACCTTCTCACTCATCCATTTCATTCTACATTCTTGCTGTCAGCACCTGCAGAAGGTTCCCTTGCTTTTCCCAAATCAGTATCTGGTATCTTCATGTGCACCTAAGCAAGACAGCCACCAGTGGGACTTACCACTGAGAACCTAAGCATATCTCCTGGATAGGTAGTTCTAAGTTTGCTCTCCTCCGCCCATCAGATTATGAGAAACAAGATTCATGGTAATACATTAGGACACATTCACACTGACATAGAAGCTCTGCATCTTGGTCATTGCTATGTGAATGGATGTGGAGTAGTCATTTTCGGGGAAGAAGTATCTATGAGGTAGGGAAATCAACAGATACACAGTTTCTTTCTTTCTTTTTTTTAAATTTTCTTCTTGTGTTTCCTTTCTGAACAGCTGTTATAGGGCTATGTAGACATAATCCTTAACAGTTTGCATAACTTTGTTCAAAAATGATGCATAGAATATACATATTCTTTTTGCTTTGGTGTAAAAGCATGTCATAGTCTATGCAATTATGTTCATTCAGCACGAGATAGCTGTCAACTGATTGTTAACTGCTGACAATATGGAAATCAGTCTTTCCTTTTTATGTCTAAACAAGCTGCTAATTGATCAATGCATCCAAAGAATCAAAGATTTTTTTCAGGAATATTTTCTGTTAATGGGAAGATATCTTCAAATGTGCTCTCTGGAAAATAATAAAATTGCTAAAAACAGAATGTTTCTTTTTAATCCTTACTCTCATTGCTTGCTGTTTCCTTCATCATCATAGCCATTCAGAAGATTCTGGCAAACTGTCTTGTTAGGATGGAACTGATGTCCTCTATCCTCTCCAATTATGCTGAATGTTCATTAGAAAACTTGAGAAAACCAGCAGTTAAGATACAAAATTGCAACGTGCAGATCCAAGTTTGGAGTTTGGTCCAAAAAATCTGAAGCTCCTGCTATAGTAGAATAAAAGCTTTCATACATGCAGAGAGAAAAGGACTCTATAAGACAGGAAGATTAAAAGCACACAGTGGAAAAAGCAAACCAAGGTAAAAGAGTGAAAGAGGAAAATGTATTTTAGCAGCAGGGAATGCCATGACATGACAAGGGAGAAAAGAATAGAAGTAGAAAGATAGGTGGGCAAAGTGGAAGTCAAAATTAATGGTGAAATAGAAAATGTATGGAGAAGACTAAAAAAACTATAAAGTAGAGCGAAAAGATCTGCCAAATATATATTTAAGCTTCAATGAACAAATATTGGTGTATTTTAAGAAGACAAGGGCAGTGTCTCTTACTCTATAAAGTTTTTGAAGTTTAGAATTTTATGACTTTTTACATTGACAACAAATTTATGGCACCCCCAAAATCAATATATCAACAGTTCAGTGGTTTCCAACTAGCTTGACTTAGCATGTTAAGATACTTTGCTTCTAAAAAAAGTTTAAAGTTTTTTTTATTATTTTTTTTAATTGCAAAGTCATATACAGAGAGGAGGAGAGACAGAGAGAATGTTTTTCCATCCGTTCATTCACCCCCCAAGTGGCCACAACAGCCAGAGCTGCTCTGATCCAAAGCTAGGAGCCTGGAGCTTCTTCTGAGTCTCCCACATGGGTGCAGAGTCCCAAGGCTTTGAACCATCCTTGACTGCTTTCCCAGGCCACAAACAGGGAGCTGGAAGTGGCTGCTGGGGTTAGAAGTGGTGCCCATATGGGATCCTGGCGCGTTCAAGGGTTCAAGGTGAGACTTTAGCAGCTAGACTATTGCACTAGGCCCACGTCAAAACACTTTGTAACAACTGTCCTTAATGGCTTGAACAACACTGAGCAGGATTAATTTTGTTTATCTTTTTAACATCTTGGGGCACATAGGAGACAAAGGACTAAGACTGTCACATTGATGTAAAATAAAGCTGAACAGCTTTCTGTTTAAGCAAGATGTTATTGCTTTACTATCTGACCCCTAGAATCTCAGGAATCTACCACTCAATTTTTTTTTTTTGCAAAAAAATTACTTCTTTCAATTATTATTATTATTTTTTAGTATACTTCTCTGGGTCTGTGACTGACATAGAACTGTTTGAAAGGCTTTAATAATAATTAATAATAATTAATTCTAAACAATAGAACATTAAAGGTAAATTTCAGAACCTGCTAATAGCAGACAGTAAGGTGAAAAACATAAGCCAGATGTTCTCTCTTTAGTTAGCTGGACGAACTCACACTATAACTAAGTAGTTTTCTCATTTGGTGGGGCTGGCACATTGGCTCAACTGCCTAATATTTTGTCTTCAAGGGCTTCATTCCTTATGGATTCGTGCCCTGGGCTGCTTAACTTCCATCAAGCTCCCTGCTTGTGGCTTGGGAAAGTAGTAGAAGTTGATCAAAGTCCTTGGGACTCTGCACCCACATGGGAGACCCAGAAGAAGCTACTGGTGCCAGATCAGCTTAGTTCTGACCATTGTGGTCATTTGAGGAGTGATTCAGTGGATGGAGGATCTTTGTCTCTCCTTCTCTCTGGAAATCTGCTTTTCGTATTAAATTTAAATAATAATAAAAAATCCTAATTAAAAATTCTCATTTGGAAAGTGATTACAGAGCTCAATCTAATGATTTTTATAAAAACAAATCCTCTTGAGCTAGAAGAAAATGTGAGAATTTCCTAGATTCAATAGCCTTTATTACATTTGCAATGCACAGTTGTCAAGAGTTTAGTATTTTGAAAGCAGTGTTCTGGGAAGAGGAGGCACAGAAAGCAGAAATGATGTAACAGAAACACACAAATAACAAGCCAGATCAGAGTACAGTAAGGCTATAATAAGCAGATCCTTCACGGGGAGTGAGGAGGTGAGGAGTGTTAGGAAGGGAAGGGTGTTTCAATCAAGCGGAAGACTTGGCCATGCAGCACTGAACATATCACTTGCTATGGATCTGTGAATGGGAAGCCTTCTGACGACAAAGAGGACGACTATTCCCATCTGATATTTCACTTTTTGGTGATTTCTCTTTGCAACTTTGCAAACCCTCTGTTACAAGACCTCTACCAAGAATCAGTGGTATCGAATTAATGGTCATTTCCTGAATAAAAGAGATCTGAGCAAATCCACTGGGCTCCCCTCAGTCACTCTCTGTGGTGGTTTCCTATTTCCTTCTCTTGGATGTGGAAGAGGCTTCTTTCAGCTGCATGGTCTTTTTGACCCCACCCGTGACTTCCCACAGACCTTTCTAAATCTCTCCACTGAAGCTTTTATTATTGATTACCGTGTCATATAATGTCCCGGCTTTGAGCAAACCTTGTGACCCCCAAGTGAGGGTGGGAGTCAGGGGTTCCTGCGAGGGGACTTTCTGGATTTACTATATAATTTTAAATTTAGTTTGGTGCCCAACAACAAAAGTGCACCATTTGTCGTTTCTTATAACATACATTTTCTTTCTTTCAATTAATTATTTTTTTAAATAACCATAGTTGATTAGGGTACAAAGAGTCAAGGACTACAGGAAAGTGGGTAATACTATCGTTTCCACACTAATATCATTTTTTCTCCTGTATCTGGGGTCAGGGGAGGAAAAAAGGGAAAAGTCCCACCCAGCCTCCCACCCATCCCAGGTCCCTGATCTGGGGCATGCTCCGAGGGTCCTGCTCAAGCAATTTCAACAGGTCTGAATTGCTGCCAATCTCACCATTCCAATCACGATGAAACCTATTCAGAACCCTCTGGCTGACATAGTCTCTTCATGGTTGGAGTTCTGAGATCAGCAGTTCAGTTGGAGGGATCTCCAAAGAAACTTCATCTGAGATGATCCCAAACCTGATTCTTGTGTGAATTTGCCAGTACAAGGTCTGGCATAGTCCGTCGCTCCAATCAGTTTATGCACATGCTGGTTGTTGCAATTGCTGGATCAGTTCTGTTTTCATCCCTGTTATCCACTTGAACGAATGGGTGTTGCAGTCCAGCTCTATCCTGCCCACTTCATATTTGGTCCTCAGGCCAACCAGTGGGAGCTCAGCCTAGTTGGGTTGACTCCCCAAAACCCCTACCAGGCCTGCCCCCTACCCTGGTTCCCATTGGCATGCCATTTATAGTTTTTATAACATACGTTTTCAATGAGATTTTGGCAGGCTTGTTCACTTATATGGATTCTACAGTAAGTTCATCTTTTAATCATTTTTCTCTCTGTCTCTTTTTTCTAAGAACTTTCGTGGCTCCCCAGGTGCGCGGTGCCACTGGGACGTCTCCTGAGCCCGTGGATAGGTCCATCAGCCGTGAACGAGGTACGGGAACCCTGAGGGACAGTGGCCTCTCCTGGCGCCTGGCACTCGTGAGACCCCCGGGGAGCCCCTCGCTGCCTGTGGGAACCGTCATTCCCAAACATGTCACCCTCCGTGGCTCCGAGCGTGCCTTGCCATCACCTACATGGGCTCTGTCTCCACGCTTCTCCTCAGCCGCTCGCTCCACGCGGCCCCGCGAGCGGGGAAACCCCTCTTCCAGGAACGCGAGGAGAAGCGCGGCTTTCCTGAGGCAGAGCGCGGGGATTCCCTCAGCAGGCACGCGCACGCCCCTTCCCGCCCACGCCGCGCCGCAGCCGCCGCCACCACCCACGCCGGGCGCTCCCGCCTCACCTCAGCCTCGCCGCGCGGCGCAGGGGTCGGCGGGCTCGCGGGACCCGCTCCGGGGCTCGCCCCCATTGGTCATCCTCGAGGCTCCCCCGCGCCGTCACGGCGTTATGCTAATGAGGGGGCGCCCCATTGGCTGGGCCTCCCGCTCCGGCGCCGGAGGGCGGCCTGGTCGAGGCGGGATCCCACCGCCCTCAGCACCGGGCCCGCGGGCGAGGCGGGCGAGGCGTAGCGGACGGGCGAGGCCGCCGCGGGGTCGCTGCTGGGGTCGGCGGCCAGCGCCTTCCGCCGGCCTCCCGGAGCAAGCTCTTCTTCCCGCGCCCCCGCCCGCGGCGGCCGCTCCCACCTTGACGCGAGTCGGGGGCCCCGCGCGGTTTCCCCTCGCGAAGTAACTTTTGCGTTCCCGCCTCCTCCGTGCCCGCCTCCCGGGTCCAGGGTACCAGAGGCGGCGCCGAGGCAGGGGGCGGTCCCCTGGCGCCGCCGGCTCTCCTCGGAGCCAGACTTTTTGCTCCTGGGCTGGGTTTGCATCATCCCCCATCGCACCCTCAGGAAAGACGAGCCAGCCTCACTCGCCAGCCTCGGCTTCCGGCTCGAAGCCGATCCCCCTCCCCGCGGAGCCCCCCGCTGCCCTAGGCCCCCTTCCCTGCCTCGTCCCCGGCGGCGCCGGCAGCTGCTCCCGCTCTCCCCGCTGCTGTCTCATGTCCCCCGGGCTCTGAAGGATGGTCGATCTGGAGAGCGAAGTGCCCCCCCTGCCTCCCAGGTACCGGTTTCGCGATTTGCTGCTAGGGGACCAAGGATGGCAGAACGACGACAGGTGAGCGCCGCGGTGGGGTGCTGCTCCCCGGAGCCCGGGAGCTCGGGGCGCCGGCGGGAAAGCGATGGCAGGCGGCGAGGGAGCGCCAGGGGACTGTGGTGTGGCGCTGCCTCTCCATTTTGATGGATGGAGCAGTTGTTACGGGTGGGGAACTCCAGTGCTTTCCACTTTTTCTTCTCGCCTGGAATCCTGTGTTCGGCGCTTGTCCTTTGTCTGTTTTCCGTGTGTGTGTGTGTGTGTGTGTGTGCGTGTGCAAGGCAGGTGTCAGGTGCAACGTGCATAAACGTGGCAAGCGAGTCAATGCTCACTGATGTTCATTCATGCCCCCTCGTCCTTAGGTGTGGTTAATCAAACTGGAAGACCTACCCAAGTTGATTGGAAAACGCAGGTTAGAGAATTAAGCTCCCCTGCACCACCTGCTGTCCTCCCTGTTAGCGTTGCCCAGATTAGATGCCCCTGCTTGCCACTAGGAAATTTATGCAAACATTTGGAGTTTCAGGTAGATTGTTGGTTTCAATATGTAACAGGTAGTTAGTGAAAATGACACTCCTTGCCACAGGAAGTACCTGAACAGGTGACTGTGAGCTTTATTGCCCCACCATTGACAAGTGTGATGCATCGTTTCCATAATTAGAAGTTTTTCCTATAAAATTGTACACCTCTCAGCATTAAAACTAAGTTTCAAGACTGGGACATTTATTGTTCCCATAGGCATGTATTCACAGCATCCCACTTTTGCAGTAAACTTCTGAAATTTTTCTGACAATCTTGTCTCTGTCTCTCTTTCTCTCTCTTCCTCTTTCCCTCACTCCCTCCCTCCCCTCCCTTTAAAGCCTATTTTTGTGTCCTTGAATTTAGTCAGTTCTGGAGTAGTCATTTCTGTATCACATGCCACATTTCCTTGTTTTCAAATAAAGGGTGTTACCAAATTCATTTGAAATGTTTCCTTGAAGTTCTGTTTGATAGTACTCTTTTCTTTAATTGCATAAATGTTCATTATTGATCCACTCTAAAAAGCTCTCCTCATCCACCACTGGGAAATAAGCCTCTGCTGCCTCACCCATTCAGTATTCGGGACCGACCCCTGTGCCCACATTCTGGGACTTTACTAGAGCAGCAATTGTGGATGTGGTTTTTGTCCTCCTGTTAGTGATTCAGGGGACTTGGGGTGTTTTGCATAGGAGGGCGTTTGAGTTCACGCTCTTCTGTTCAGACACACACACACACACACACACACACACACACACACACACACACACACTCTGCCATGTGTGTAATGGCAGTTGACATTTGGATCAGCTATGGCTCAGTTTCATTGCTTGTCAAGTGTACCTCTGTGTTCCTGGGGATTGGCTGTATATTTATGTCAGGGCTTTGGGGTCGTTATGTAGGATAGAAATCTTTATTGTGGAAAGTGTGTGAATGCTTGAATGTCTAAAGGGAATGCTTTACACATGATGATGGTGCTGCCGCTTCGTGAACATATCCTCCACAGGATGGTAGCTGTCTTTGCCTTCATTTTTCTTAGGCTGCTACAAAGATATTTTAGCAATTCGGAATTTTTGGTTAGTTGAATACTATCCAAGTGAGTCATGGCTATATTTTTAAAACTTTTGCCCGGGTACTTAAAATTTCTGCTAATTATAATTAAGGTGTGTGCTAGTGCAACATTAACATAAAAATCTAAGCCATTAAAGTATTCAGTATTTTACTATATTCACTCATTTTCAAATATCTGAGTGGGTTTGTGAATTCATGCCAAATGTATTTGGTCTGGGTTCTGTTAGTTGTTAATCTTTGAAGGCACTAGCCTCAAAACCTGATATAACCAGACTCTAGCCCTCTGCTTCTTCTGCTACTGGCTGGAGGAACTGGGACACGCCATCCAGCCATTTAGAGATTCGATAATTATATTTTTATAATGGGAATATCTGCCTCATAAATGTCTCCTGCATAGAATTGTAAATAGTGGGAGGATGGAGAGGTAAGGATTAGGACTTGGTTGGCACTGAGCACTGCCTGGCACTTGGCATGTGCTTGGGTTAGCTCAGTCATCACGTGGACTCTGAAGGGTAGATCTTATTTTAGGGACCAGGAACTAACTCTGGAAAACCAAACACCCTCTCTTGGGCAGTATATCTCATCTGTGTAAGGATGATCTTGAGCTGAATTTTTTATGACTCAAATACCTCAAGAAACTCTTTAGGAAAGAAAAACTCAAATTCTTTCCACTGATTTTCTTTTTTTTTTTAACTTTTAAGGATGATTTTATAACTCCTAGCAGAGTTTAGGGGCTCTCTGAATAGCAGTTGCTCTTCACTTCCAGTTTGCAGTTTGCAATTCTTTTACTTGTAGGAGTCTAAACTAATATGCAGTAAGTAAAGTCATCTCTTTTTGTCTTTAATTTGATCACAGATTCCTCTTAGCAATTAAGCCTGAGTGGCAATCTCATTCTATTCAGTTATCTTCTTGGATTCAATTCCTGTAGAGTTGGGGAAGAAGCACTGTTTCTTAAGGGAATAATAGTTCAGTTCTTTCCATCAACAGATGAATTGGTGCTCTGGAAGTAATCCACAGGCTGGTTTCTGTGAGAACCTTCTGCCTGAGGTTCCCCCAGCATGTAATCTCACCTCACCTTTACTAAACTTCAGAGAAACACTAGACCTGAATGGAGAATGAGTTGAGTGTCGCTGATTAAATAGGGTGCTGTTGAATCAACACCATGGCTTCTCGGCTTCTTGGTTGGAATACGTATGTATGCCCTGTGTCCAGGGAACCTGAGGTTCAGTTGCGTACAGAAGCAACTGACTCAATCCTAGAGCTTTATCAGCTTCTAACCGTTCCCTCTGATGTAGATATTTTCTGGTTCAGTTCCCAAATGAACTGTCTCTGTTCCAGTGATAACTCAAGGTTGGCTTCTAAGGGAATCTTAATTAAAAGAATGCTCTCTGTTTCTGGAGTCACATCCTAGAAATCATAGAGATTTGTCTGCTAACCAGTGGGAAGTAGACACTTTCTCTTGTGCTTCCCACGTTGGTAATTTTAAATTAAATTTTATTAGGACATGGTTGATTGGAATGTGAAAATGATTGAGGAATGTGATAGATGCATGAAGGGACATTGTTAAAGAATAGGGATATTATATTAAGTCATATGAAATATACTATATATTTTACCATAGATGTCAAATAATAGTGGATAGACCATTCACATTTGTATTGCAGCCTATTCTGGTAGGTGAACAATCGTCTCCTCCACCTCTGATGATTAATGTACCTGTAGCATGTATCTGTAGAAATACAGTCTGTATTGTGTTTTACACATGCTGTATAAGCACCTGTATATGTGTGTATTATCTCAATGTGTGTCATTTGCTTTCTGCAAATGGGAAGACAAAGTTTAATACAGCAGTTCAGAATTTTGCTCATGTATAACATAGTCTGTGGGGCTACGAAATGTGTGCAAACTGCTAAATGAGGACAGAGTTTATGTCTTGGAGATATATGTTGTGCCTGTTTTTTTTTTTTTTTGGACATCCTGAATAAAAAACAAAACTGTATTTAAAATGGTTTGTATAAATGTCTTTACTAGCTGTCACCTATTCTGCTGATGTTGGAATGCTTGCTACGTCTCAGCACCTCATTAAGTTGGATCTGTGGAAGAATATGGGAAGGGACATGACACAGAGGTTGATCTGGAAGTGCTTGCAGATATGATCAGAAGGGAATTTCCTCCTTCCCAGGATCCTGACAGTATTGTTTTGTTATTATTCCTTGTGGAATTTCCATTTTAAGACAGGCAGATCCTGTACCATTTGTAGATAATATATTCAGCATCTGCCTAAAATAAAGGAACTGAAATCTTTATTACCAATGGCTTGAGGTATCATGATATTTTGATTAGCGTATTTAGAACACTTTGTACCTTCATACTTATTCTGTGATTAAAACTAATATGACCAGAGATTGGATTTAGCCTGTTCATATGGAAACTCTTCTGGGATATGTAGATTTATAGTGTTAAAGGTCATTTTTGCTGTAATATTGCTATAATTTATAAAACAGCACAGATTTAGGGTTCTATCCCTTAATTAATGACTGATAAGTTTCAGGGTTTAATCACCTTCCGCCAGCTGGGATAAGCAGTTCTCTCTCATCATACCTTAGTAATTTTAAAGTTTGACACGTAGTGTACTCTGAGTGAACACATCATTACAACTCCATTTGTCGTCAATGGACAAATCTCAGTTATGGTCATAGAAGAGCAGATCATTCAATTCAGACCATTCTGATTTTTGAAAGACAGGTCAGTTGTTTAAAGTTTGGTAATTTTAAGTATATTTTCTCTATTTTTATGAGTGGCATTTAAAAGCAATGCAAACAAGTCACCTAATGCATCGTAGTGATTAAAATTGTGAAAGGATTTAAATCAAGAGTGTAAATCAGTGAACCAAAAATTTAAGAGGTTTTTATTAGATGGGGGAAATGTTTAAATAGCTTTTAGAATATGTGTAATTTCAAATATCATACACTGAAAAATATGTTGCTGTATATAATACAGTTATGGGGTGGGATTTTAAATTGTTTTTTTGATTAATTTATTTTTAAAAGTAATCTTAGTTGATTAGGGTACAAAGAGTCAAGGACTACAGGAAAGTGGGTAATACCATTGTTTGCACACTAATATCATTTTTTCTCCTGTATCTGGGGTCAGGGGAGGAAAAAAGGGAAAAGTCCCACCCAGCCTCCCACCCATCCCAGGTCCCTGATCTGGGGCTTGCTCCGAGGGTCCTGTTGAAGCAGTTTTCATATTTCAACAGGTCTGAATTGCTGCCAATCTCACCATTCCAATCACAATGAAACCTATTCAGAACCCTCTGGCTGACATAGTCTCTTCATGGTTGGAGTTCTGAGATCAGCAGTTCAGTTGGAGGGATCTCCAAAGAAACTTCATCTGAGATGATCCCAAACCTGATTCTTGTGTGAATTTGCCAGTACAAGGTCTGGCATAGTCCGTCGCCCCAATCAGTTTATGCACATGCTGGTTGTTGCAATTGCTGGATCAGTTTTGTTTTCATCCCTGTTATCCACTTGAACGAATGGGTGTTGCAGTCCAGCTCTATCCTGCCCACTTCATATTTGGTCCTCAGACCAACCAGTGGGAGCTCAGCCTAGTTGGGTTGACTCCCCAAAACCCCTACCAGGCCTTTACTAGTTTTAATTAGATGGGGGAAATGTTTAAATAGCTCTTGGAGTATGTGTAATTTCAGATATTATACACTGAAAAATATGTTGCTGTGTATACTACGGTTATGGGGTGGTATTTTAAATTGTAAAGGAATATTTTTATGAGTTCCCAATTGTATCTCCCATACTAAATTGTGTAGTGTTTTAGAGATAGCCATTTATTATTAGGTATTCTAAGCTTGTTTCAGATCAATATATATGCTTCCAAAAGATTTTGAGTGTTGTTAAAAATGAGTGAAATGTTATTTTACTGTTAATTATCTGGTAGGATCAACTGTGTCTAATTAATTTCAATAAAATTGCATAAGTACTTATTTTAAAAACTTTTGATTAACCTGTAGTAATTGTACATATTTATGTGTATATATACATGTGTACATATTTATGGCGTTTAGCATTTCTGTTTGAGGCGTTTTCCTGGTTCTTCATAGAAAGCCTGATATGTTACTGTGTTCAGCAGTCATTCCACGCCACTGTGAACACTAGAGTGACTCCTCGTACGCATGTCCTGGTGCCTGTTACCTTGTCTCTTTTTACTGTCCTTCCTTCCAGCCCTTCCCAATTTCTGTTAATCACTTTACTGTATCTCATGTTGAGATTTTATTTTATTTATTTATTTATTTATTTATTTGCTTATCCTTGTTCAAGAGTGTGTGGGGTGTTTGTCCTTCTGTGTCTGGCTTATTTCATGTGAATGTAAGTCTTTCAGTTTCATTTGTTTTACTGCAAATGACAGGATTTCATTCTGTTTTTAATGACTGGATAATATTCTATCCTATCCTCATAGATATACATATATGTTGTAGAATCATCCTTTAATAAATATTTTGGTTGTTTCTGTGTCATGTCTGTTTTGAATAGTGTTGTAACAATTATGGGAGTCCAAATATCTCTTCAGAATTACAATTTTATTTCCAGTTATATAAGCTGAAATGAAAGAGCCTGATGAAATGGTAGATTTAGTTTTAGGTTTTTGGGGCATCTGTATACTGGTTTTCATAATGGCCGTATTAACTTACTGAGGGTGTGTAAGAGTTCTGTCTTCTTAGCACCTTTCCCTGCATTTATTTGTGTTATGGATAATAGTCTCACCGTGGATGAAATCCATATCTCTGTGCTTTTATTTGGATTTCCCTGATGGCTAGTGACACTGAGAATTTCTTTATGTACTTCTGGATCATTTGTCTTTCTTCTTGTCCTCCTGTCCTCCTTTTCTTCTTCCCTTTCTTCTTCTTCTTGTGTCTTTGGATCATTTGGGTTTGTTTTTGCTTTATTTTATTCCTCATATATTCTGAATCGCAATTCATCATCAGTTTGTAAATATTTACTTATGTTAATTGTTTCTTTTAATTAATCTCATTTGGTTTATTTATTTATTTATTTATTTGATGTTTTTCTTTTAAAAAATTATCAATGCCTACAGCCATGGCTTGAACATTTTCTCTGTTTTTCTAGTAGTCTGTTTCATGTCTGAAGAGTTAGATCTTTGGTGTGTTTTGAGTTGATTCTTACATGGGATGAACGATAGGGTTCTAGTTCCATTCTTTTGCTTCCCTACACCATTTATCCAAGAGGGTGACCTTTCTCCAATAAATGGCTTTGATGCTTTTGCTAAGAATCAGTAGACTGTAAGTATGTAGGTTTATTTCTGAGTCAGCCATTCTGTTCCATTGGTCTCTGCGTTAGCTTCGCCTAAGCAGTGTCCTCTGTAGTTCCCTAAAGATCTTACAGTTTTTCGTGTTTTGGTTCTGTGAAAGATGTCCTTACTACTTTGGGCAGTGATAATTTTTTACTATTAACAGTCCTCCACTTTCTATGCATGAGACCTCTCCAGCTTCTGTTTTTTTTTTTTCAGATTCTTTATTAGTGTTTCGTAGTTTTAATTGTAGAGGTATATTATTTCCTTGGTGAAATTTATTTCTAGGCATTTCATTTATATTGTGGTAGCTGTTGTGAATGACATTGCTTTGTAATTTCTTTCTTAGCAAGTTAATCATTGATGCTCAGAACTAACACTTTTAAATTAATTTTGTGTTTCATAACAGCCTAGGCATTTTTGTTAGAGAATCAAGATAAGCCCATGTTTCTTATATATTGAGAGAAATTGCCACAAATGTGACAACAAAAAATAAAGGCTGAAGTGCATTAAGGTGCCAGAATTATTTTAGCTATACTCAATATACAAAATACCAAAATGCATAGGAGAATGCATTGTTCAGTAATTATTGCTTTTCAGTAGTTATCAAGGATTCAGAAATTAGTATTTATATAAAAACACATAGAATTCTGTGCTTTTTACTTTAATAAATGGAATTGTAATACAAACTTTCAGAAGAAATGACGTTCAGTTATAAAGTTTGATTCCACATGATCAGCATTACATATCCACGTTCTGTACTTAGTTGTCTGTGATTCTTGTTCTTTTCGATTTTTTAGGGAATCTGCACATAGTAGTAAGTCTCGAATCAGGGAAGTTAGGATGTAGTAATCCTATTTTTCCACATAAGATATGTAACATTTAAAAGAGGTGAATCTTTCTTCTAAACCCTCTATTTTAGCTTCAGTCAGTGTTGAGGATGGATGCACAAGTGTATTTCCAGATGAATGACCAAGAAAATTTCAACTAATTTAATTAAATGTATTAGGATACTTATGCAATCAAAACTTGCAAAAATAGTTTTAAAAGACAGCATAGAAAATAATCCCAAGGAAAGTTAAACACTCATGACTTTGTCAGTACTGAAAGTAAAAATTAAATGAACTGTTTGGTGGATAATATGCTGCAGTTTGTTAAGCCTTCGTTTGCGAAGATGTCTGCCCTGACTCTCAGTCCAGCTTTCTGCTAGTGTCCTGGAAAGCATGATCATGGCTCAAGTGCTTGCACTCCCGTAACGCAGGTGAGAGACCCAGACTGTTCTGATCTCATGGCCCTGGGCTTGACCCCAGTTACTCGCTGTTTTAGATATCTGGGGAAGGAGTCAGTGGCTGGAACATCTTCCTCAGTCTGTTTTTCTCTCTGTGTCATTCTGCCTTTCAAGTAGATGGAAGTATGTAGGTAAACATTAAGAAAATTAAACTAGTAATATGTATTATAGAATGCACTAGCAGCTATACCATTATATATTTTCTGTTAACAATCATACTAAACCCAGCATTTTTGCTAGGTTTTGAAAATTATATTCTTGTTTATTAAAATACATAAATCATTTTGTCATTGATTCATCTATTTTTATTAGTGTAAAATAGTGTTTTAATTATTACTATGTATTGTCAGTGTTATCTGTGTGTGCACTATGGTTGTCTAGGCTTTGTTTGGAAAATGAAGTGCAAAGAATACATTTTTACAACAGTTTAATCAGTTAATCTTTATAATTTGAAATTATGCTAGACAGGCCCTTTCTGAACAGTATTTAATATCCTGCATCAAGATTTTTTTTAAACTAATGCTTTTCCTAAGTTTTAAATTGGTAATTAAAGTTTTCTCTGTAAAAGTAATCAATGGAAAATAATGATTGAGAAAGACAATTGCTTTAACTTTTTGACAGTCCTTGATTGAATATGGCATTTTTTGGGGGGCAATTATAACACAAAACTGTTCTTTCCACAAGGATCTTTTATTACTAAAGTCCGTTGTGTTTTTTGCTAAGAAACATCTTCATGATGAAAGTTGGCAGTGATGTGGAAAGCTGAGTCTTTTCCTTTTTTTTTTTTTGTAAGATTTATTTTGTTTTTTATTGGAAAGTCAGATATACAGAGAGGAGAGACAGAGAGGAAGATCTTCCAATCCTCAGATTCACTCCCCAAGTGGCCACAACGGCTGGAGCTGAGCCGATCCAAAGCCGGTAGCCTGGAGTTTCCTTCAGGTCTCCCACACGGGTGCAGGGTCCCAAGGTTTTGGGCCGTCCTCGATTGCTTTCCCAGGCCACAAGCAGGGAGCTGGATGGGAAATGTGGCTGCCAGGACATGAACTGGAGCCCATATGGGATCCTGGTACATACAAGGCGAGGACTTTAGCCACTAGCCTACTGTGCCAGGCCCAATCTTTCTCTTTTCAAAGTTACTGTGTTCGAAGTGACATTGTAGAGAAAAGAACTCTGAGAAAATTGGGCATCAAGTTTGATGAAATTTCATCCTGCATCCTATGTCCAGTGTGTTTGGAGAAGGTGAGCTGTAATGGGGAATACAGTGCAGAAGTCCCTTCTCATGGTCAGCACGCTTCCCAGACAGATTAGGTGAGCAACACCATATTTTTCTTTTTTTGTGAATGCTGATGGCTTAGGGGGCTTTGAAATTTGAAGCTAATGATGGAATTTTATGAACAGATTATCAATACTGAGCATAGATAATGTGTTTTACTCCTAAGTAAAATATAGGACAATGTTAATATCTTAAACATTTCATATAATCTTTATTATTAATGCTTAATATACACTGGTAAATAATTATTGCACTATATTGTAGTTAACATGGAACACCAGAAATGCACCACATACCACAATCAGAGTTTCATTTTGGCATACAAACCGCACTCTTAAGTTTTCATTGCCTAGCACAAGCATTCAGAATTCCCACTTCACTCAAATTTTATGTTGTCACCGCAATTTTTAAAACTATGCATTTGTGTCTGATTCTTTAGTAGCTGAAATTTCCTTACATTCCCATCCAAACTTCTGTCTTTTTAGCCTATCACATTGTTCATGTGTATTTTGTCTCATAGCCTGAGTGCTGGGAAACGTTACACTACTGGGGTACTTGTTGATTGCACCCTCTCATGACCTTGTACACACTCAAAGCAAATGAATCACAGTTCAGACTTTGTGAATAGAAGAAGATGCTGTGAAATAGTTTTTTTTTTTATTTTCTGCATCTAAATATCTAAAAGAGCAGTGGATTAAAAATTTTCTGTCATTGGGCCTGGTGGCATGGCCTAGCTGCTAAAGTCCTCGCCTTAAGATATCCCATATGGGCACCAGTTTTAATCCCGGCAGCTCCACTTCCCTTCCAGCTCCCTGCTTGTGGCCTGGGAAAGCAGTCAAAGACGGCCCAAAGCCTTGGGATCCTGCACCCGCGTGGGAGACCTGAAGGAGGTTCCTGGTTCCTGGCTCCGAATTGGTGCAGTACTGGCCGTTGTGCTCACTTGGGGAGTGAATCATTGGACAGAAGATCTTCCTCTCTATCTCCTCCTCTCTGTATATCTGACTTTGTAATAAAAAATAAAAAAAAAATTCTATCCTTGATTCCTCAGTGACTGATGCAACCAGACCAAACTCATGGAGCCTTAGATTTAGTATACTTCACATATGTGAAAGGATAGATCCGTTATGCCAACTAACTTGATTAGTATGCCTGTGGTTTTAGAGTTTTGTTGGGTTTGGCTAAGAAGTGGACCCGGGTTTGGAGTTTGGAGGTGACTAGTTTTGAGCCTGGAAAAGCCTATGGGGAAAAGGAGAAATGATCTAGGGTGTGGGTCAGAAGAGGATCCTGAGTGGTGGGATTTCCCTTTAGAGTGTTGCCTGGATGGTACTTGGCATCATCATTTTGGCAAATAGAAGCAGTGAAGGACACAACCCTGGTGGGCTTGGCGTTCAGAAGGGCTGGCAGCTCACGTGTGACTCTGCGATCCCTTTCTCCCGTAGAGTCTTGGAGTCTTGGCTTGACCCTTCTCCCACACTGTGCTCTCTGAGTCTCAGCTCTAGGGAAATTAAGAGTAAAAAGCGTTCCCCTCTGTGCATGCATTCCTTGAGTTGTATTACTTCCAATTTTCTAATTTTCACAGTATGTAAATATGTGCAAGAAATGGACTTGCTTGCAAAGCCAAAAAAAAAAAAAAAATCAGAGAATCCAGGCAATAAAGGACTGCTTGTTCTTGGCTTTTTTGCACTGGAGTTACACAGAATCATAATGATTACAAGAGCACACTTAGCCCAACTTGTAAATCGCTGTGTGAATAGGGATAAAAGCAGATTAACACATTTCAACCTCATTTAACTCTCTGTGGGGAAACTTGTAGATTCTCCATGTATTGCAAACAAGCAGTTTTGAACAATAGGGTACAGATGTGTGGTTTAATAATGGACAGTCTGCTGTCTCAGACCTGTCAAAATCCAAAATATCACTGGACCCCCTAGGAATCCAAAAGGGTCAACAACAAGCTCCACAGGTACCAGAAAGAAGGCATGTTGAAGACTTCAGTCACTGTCATACCTTGTAATTGCATTATCAAATTGTGGATGGAATCTTTCAGAATTTTATTTCTACATTATGACTGTCTCTTCTCCAAAGAGCTTATGTGCTATTTCACCTCTTTCTTTTAACAAAATACAGGGGGGAGGGGAACTAATGTGCAATACTGCATGTATTATATGGAACAGTGCGGATTGTAGATCTTAATATATGTCAAGTATTGCTTTAAACGTGTTGCACATCTTTTTAATTTATTTTTAGTTCTGAGGATGTCTATTATTTTTCTATTTTTTTGGGCAGCTCACTCAAGGTACAGAAATATGTAGCTTTTTTTTCAAGACACATAAACTCTAAGAGATAGAACTAGAATTTAATTGATATGCATGCTAAGAATATCTACAAAATATGTAAATATGATTTAATGCTGTTAAACAGAAAGGTTACAATGTAAACAAAAATAAAGGCTTTTCAACAGAAATTTTGCAGCATTTAGTACAGTAATAATGAAACTTGAGCTAGTAATATTTTATAGGAAAAAATTATTTTGTCTCTTTAGATTCAGTGCATTGTTCTTTTGAAAATCTAAGTCAATGGAAATTCAAAATTAGCAAGACAGTTAAGAAAACTCTGTGTATGTATGTGTATTTAAATTTATGTATTTGAAGTCAGCTAAAAATGATTAGTATCTCAAGAAAAAATAGACAATGACATTGTAAAATGCTTAATATTTTTAAAAAGATGAAAAATAAATAGATCCCAAGGATATATGAAAATTTTTAATAAGGTTATTTAATGAATATTTACTGTTTTGGTTCCAGGCTTGTGATTTAACAAGTTAAACCATCACCTGTTATGTCAGCATCCCATATAGGTGCTGGTTTGAGTCTCAGATGCTTCAGTTCCAATCCAGCTGCCTGCTAATGTGCCTGGGGAGGCAGTGGAAGATCCTCATGCCCCTTTACCCATGTGGCAAACCAGCATGAAGCTCCTAGCTTTGGCCTAGACCATTCCTGGCATTGAGGCCATTTAGGGAGTTACCCAAGGGATGGAAAATCTTCTCTCTTGCATTCTTTCTCTTTCTCTGCCTGTCCTTTTTAACAATTTTTTATTTATTCATTTTTTTAATTGAACATATTTATTTTTTTGTTTAATTACATATTGCATTATATGACACAGTTTTATAGGCACTGGGATTCCCCCACCCCTCTTTTTTTTTATTTTTAACTCTGCTTTTCAAATAAATAAGCAAACCTTAATATGTATTAATATACTTAATACATATTGAACACATTTGTGGCACATATTGGTACATACATATTTGAAAGGCAGAATGACAGAGGGAGAGATCTTCCATCTGCTTGTTCACTATCCAAATGACTATAAAGGCTGGAGCTGGACAGGACCGCAGCCAGGACCTGAGGATTTCATACCTTTGTGGGTGACAGGGGCCCAAGTACTTGAGCCATCATCTATTGTTTGCCCAGTCTCAGTAGAAAGGAACTTGATTGAATATGGGATAGCGAGAACTGGAAAGAAACTCTGAGCCAGGACCCTCATGTTGCGAGAAAAATCTTGACTTGCTAAGTAATGCTGATCCCCTTACTAAGAATCTCGAAATACCGATTTTGGAAACTTAAGGGTCGTTGTCCCAGTGTGCAGGACAGGGCGCTCAAACCTGAGGGTGGACTGGGAATGCTGGGGTGCTAGCCCCCAGGCTGCTGGCTCAAGAAACACATGGACACAGCTACTTGGTGAAAGAGAGTGTCAATGCCCTTTAACTTACTCCTCATATATGTAACTTCTTCTCTAGGAGAGGAGGGTAAGGGGAGGGGTTTCCTGGAACTAATTATCTTCATTTAAGCAGGGAAGGAACTAATCATCTATATTGTAACAGGGGAGGAACTAATTATTTGAGCAGGAACAAGGGTGGAGGGTCTGTTCCACTTGCTTTGCACTGGACATTCTGGTCTAATATTCTACTTGCTGTGGCCCTGCTTGCCCAAGACAGGCTTTGCAATGCAGCAGGCTGACAGGTAGGCCAAATCTAAGGCCATATGTCTGTGGCTCCTAACAGGTTGTCTCTTTGCTGTTTTTGCTAATCTACAATAATTATCTGTCTTGAGATGACTGGATTTTTTCTTTGCTTTTTTCAGTAGGACTTTGGAATTTCCTACTAATACTTTATTCCTTGTATATCTGTGCCACAGCAAAATTTGTTTTTCTCAAACTCTGTACTGCTGGTGGCCAAAGTGCTTGTAGAGATGGCAAATTTAATTGCAGTGACATTAAATGGCTTCATTTAAGGTTAAGTATGTAGGCCTGTCTATACACCGTACCTGTTCAAAAAATTATGAGGTTTCACAGAAATATACAGATTAGTACAAACAAATAGAAAAATACAACAGAATGAAAATAAAAATGTAAAATATAAAGATCTGGTATGCAATATGAATTTTCTGTGTTCTAGTAAACCCATTAGAGATGGGTTATAATGCTGCAAGAATAAAGAAGAGATAGGATCAGTGGCTTAATATGGGACATAAGCAAGCAGTTCAGGAGAAACACAGCTTTCCATGATATTCAAATTTAAAGAAAATTTCTCCTATGGTTTTTGGTTAATATACAGTGTCCTTATCTTCTATCATAGAAGAATAGCAGATTTGAGGCTAAAATGTTTGACTTAGCAATCAAGAAGCCTTCATCCGCTATCAGGGTGCTTGAATTAAAATCCTGTCTGGCTTCAAATCCAGCTTCCTGCCGTGTGTGCTTGTTAAGGCAGCCGCTGACCTACGCAGGCGACTGTGAGTGAACTCCTGATTTCTGGTTTCCATGTGGCCCAGGTTTGGCTGCTGTGGGCATCTGTGGAGTGAATCAAAAGGTGTAAAATCTGTCTTTCTGAAATGAAAAGCAACAAAAAGAAGAGATGACTTTAATAAGATTTCCAAAATTCTTTTAACTAATAGTTGCTGATACAGCTGGAAAGATTTATTCACTAGAAGATACACAAATAAAGACATTTTGGATGTACCTTGTAGAGCAAAATAAATAAATAAAACAATGAAATTATTGTTGGACTGTAAGTAATGTTCTCTTTCCCTAATTTCTTTTTAATAATTAAGTGTGCAAGGAGATTGGGGTTATGTTATTTGTTGAGAACTTAAAATATAAATGCTAGTTGAAAGAAGCTAGAATGACCGCCTACTAGTGTTAAAAACAGAAACCAGGTCTGCATTTCGGTTTTTCTTGCTTCCCTACATATAGTTCCTGCATTTTTCCACAGATGCCCAAAGTAAACATACCACCTATTATTCTATTAAGACTTGTGAATAACCTCAGTTGACTTCTTTCTATTGTTTGCTATCTCTGTATAGGTAGCGATGCATTTTAAGCACATAACTATTATACTCAGCTTCCGGTTGCTCTAATTGTTATATATTAGGCCAAATTAGAACATTTTTTCCGTGTATCTGTGACCGCCAACATCACTATCACCATCACTAAGTCTATAGTTCAAAACTTTACAGGTTGTAGAACTTCATCAGCCTCCTTCCTGATTTAGTTCTTGAACTTAGCCCGTTCTTTCTGGTAAGGTTTCATCCCTTATTGAAATCACTACATGACTTGTGTAGTCTGTTTTAAATATCCCACCTCCAGTAATTGTCCATCCCAACCGAAGCCTCATCCAAACTGCGTATTTTTATCCTCATTTTTCAGAATGATATTACTGTACATTATTCACATTGTAAAGCCCATATTATGACCCTAGTATCCGTGCAAAACGGGGCTTGTGCAGCTCAACATTCAGTGTTCTTTTTCATTAGCTTTTCTTCTCACAAATGCAGGTGCTTTTGACAGAGCTTGCTTGCTTGTCTCTTGTGCTGCAGTCGGCCTCAGTGCTTTGCTTGCATTCGTACTATGAGCTGAGGCTTCTTGTGTCTCTTACCCGGGGCATCCCCTCCCTCAAGGCAGAATCAAAAGCAGATGGAGCGCTATAGCCACTAATGAAATCTTTGAAATCCTTCTGGTGATTCAGTATGTTCTACGGTTGCTGTGTTGCTTTAATTGTTATGCTCATGTTCTTGCAGTTATAACATACAACTTTCTAGGGAAACAGGTATATCTTCCATTTGTTTTGGATCCTCCTACATTATATAATTTATTTGGCTTATAGAAAGTCTCCAGGAATCCTAGTTTGGTAACATATGGAAGATATTGCCAAAGGAAGGAAGATGAGCTATAGTAATGAATGTATATGTGCAGCATATATTTATGTTATTGTAATATAAGGTCGTTTGAATTTAAGGTCCTCCCTCCCCCCACACGTGGAAGCAAAATCATTTTTTAATGCTCATTGCAAACCCAAGTATTATAGTTTAAGTCATTTGACTTGAAAATGTCTTTCCCACACCTCATTTCATATTCACGAAGAGCTTTCCTTTGGAAATAGCGAAGGAGAATGTGCCTCAGTCCATAAGTCATGCTGTGACAGTTCAAATGCCTGTTAAAGTGCATTCTGAAATCTGCATAGGGAGCTGCTTGGTGAAAACCATCAATCTGCCTGATGGGCAGCAGTGCCATTGTCCAAAGGGCCTGCAAAGGTGTACACCAGCATCTCTAGCTCACAGGCAGAGATGGCTATTGGCGGGAAAACGTATGCAGTTGTCTCAAATCTTGTAAAACCACGTTTTATTGGGAAACACTGCTTATGGTAGTGTGAGGTGTGTTTAGTTTTTGCAATGATAGTGCATATAAGGAGTCATTATCTTGAAGAACTAGAAATTCTCCAGTATCAGGTTTTAAACATGTTCTAAGTTTTTTAATAGAAGGCACATTATTTTAAAACAGGTCCATTGCTGTCATTTTATTCAGTTTAGGAAGTTGGTTTCTTTTATGTTTATTTTTGTTACACGGAGTGGCTGTGTTTGATTAAACTTGTTTTAGTACCAGAGAGAAAGTGGAAATGTATCTCTTTACATTTGCAACTTTAATACCATGCTCAAGGAGAGAGAGAGAGAGAGAGAGAGAGAGAGAGAGAGAGAGAGAGAGAGAGAGAGAAAATCTAATAATTTACAGAAATGTACCATTAAATGTGTGCCTGAAAAGAAGACTAATTAAAATGTTAATGCTCTACTTGCTGATTGTATTTCTCCCTTTATATTTTCGAGTTGTATCTCTTAATGGAGCACCCCAAAGTGTTCAGATTAAACTTGAATCCTGCAATCATATGAGATGGGATGGTATATTAGAGTACTTGAACAAGAAGATCCTATTTTTAAATTACTATTCTTGAGGCTATGGTTATATTGGCGGGAAGAGAAATACTATTAGATCAGTTGGAATGTAGTCAAGTGAGTACTAATATGAGGAAGAAAGCTGGTAAAGGCCAGCATGAAGACAAATTATATGGAATCTCCCAGTGCACATTCCAGAATAAAATACAGAATGAAGCTGGAAATAATATATATCAGTATGTGTATGTATGTGTGTGTATGTGAATAGATGTGTGCATATGTTTATATATTTATATGATAGCACAGGGCAAAACTTCAGGAGGATGCATATGTATTGTCAAGGGAAAAAGTGACTTTTTTCTTTTGTGGACTGTGTGAACTTTTTTTGCATAAAGACAGTTATAACTTTAATGGTAGCTCCATTTCAGAAGAATGTGGAGTGGCTTGGGAGGAAAAAAGCAGGGTGATTCTTTAAGTTACCATAACAGGTTAAATGAGATTGGCGGTGATAGTGAAATAGCAAGAGAAAAAAATAAATCTCAGTTAAAAAACTTTGAAATTATTGTTAAGAATAAAGAAAATTAATAGTCAATACCATATTTAGCATGTGAACCGAATCAGGTTTGTTCATGCGAAGGAGAGCCTGTGTGAGTGTATGTGCTTTGGTGAGTGGGTGGACAGGGATAGCAGCTTGGGCAAGACCAGGTCCATTGTGAGGCTCGGAGTCTCTAATTCTAACTCCAAGTCTATTTCTCTTGATCATGTCACAGGTATTTTTTGCACAGTTGTTATGGGAAATTATAATTTTGCCTGCTGTTTTATTTTTATGACAATCAGAATGGTCCAACATATGAATATTTTCAAATTCTGTTATGAAAAATAAGACTTAATAAACAATGCAGCAGCTTGTACCTGGACACTTGGGAAAATTGTTGGTGACTCTACATTGTTACTGCTGTGTTTGGACTAATGAGTTTTCAGAAGCAACGCTTCTTTCATATCAAAATCAGCTTTAATTGTTCTGGGTGTTGAAGAATTCTTGGGATCTAGCCTAACAGGGTAGAGTATGATGAGGAAGGTAATATGCCTGTGTGCCTAAAAGTGTGGAGTGGACCTGTGGTCTTGATTGAGAGAGATGGAGCACTTCCCAGCCAAACTCCACACTGAACAACCATTTTTGATCTGGAAGAGCATGCCACAGCTTACCTGGGAGAGCAGTGAAAGAGAGAAGAGACAGCTAAAGCTTGTAGGGGACTTCGGTGGTGAGGCCTCTGGAGGGGAGAAAGTTGAGCGTGGGGCTCATGCTGAAGCCTACCTCCAATACATGCAGTGACTATGGTAAATTTTCTGCTTCTGTTAACAAATCCTCTGACAATTGGAATTTATTCTGCTCATTAATAAATGAGGTGGTTCTGTCAGTAGCAGGCATCTGTTGATCACTTATAGCAGGTGTGGGATTTTTCACGCAGTCCTCTTTCTGTCCTGCTCCTTCATATTTTTGGTCATTTGCATATCTAAAATGGGTTGTGAAAGGTGCTGCAACCATCCAGAAGTACTGGAGAATAAAACTGACATAAAAATAGTATATTCATCTTCATACATTTTAATAACTGCTTTAATATTTTGATGATTTCCAGGCATGGAGGGCCATTCTTTTCATTAGAATAGTGACTAAAATGTTTTTGCTGCTAATGACATGAAGTAAGAAAGAAGAAAGCATGGCATTTTGTTTTTAAAAATAGCTTTCTGAAGCCTTGTTAAAGCAGTCTAGATAATGCCTGGCAAAAGTTAATTTAGAAATCTATCTGTTTAAATTGAAGAATTCTGTGACTATAATGGGATGAGGATGATAGACAATAGATTCAATCCTAACACAGTGAATGAAACAAAGGTTTATTCAGAATATTTATAGATGCAGGAACATCAGGTTGTCTGAGTAGCAAGCACTCATGACCCTGGTACAGGTCACCCGCACATGCCCTCCTGTCGTGAAGTGCTGCCAGGAAGGGAGGAACTCCTTAGGCTGATGGTGTCGGGACTCGTCTCCAAGTGGTTGGTTTTGGAAGGGTAAAAGACATAAGAGTTTCAGAACAGACGGATGAGCCAGAGTATTATCTTCCAGTTTATTAGAAAATACAGTTACTAACAAATAATTTAAATGGTTTTTAATGAAAATATAGTGTTGATGTTTAATCCTATTATAACTAGGTAGAAAGTATTAGGCTAATTTTTAGAACACTTGAAATGCAGTTGCTGCAGTTAGTATAATACTTTGTTCACACATCTGCGTATCAATATCTATGTTTCATAGATATTGATTGTGAGGTATCTTTTTACACAATTGGTATTATGATATACAAGAGGACTGTTTTGTCAGCTGCTGTTTTCCATTAATGTACTATTTTTCTTTAAAGATTTATTTATTTATTGGAAAGTCAGATATACAGAGAGGAGGAGAGACAGAGAGGTCCCAAAAGCTTTGGGCCATCCTCGACTGCTTTCCCAGGCCACCAGAAGTGGAGCTGCCGGGATTAGAACCGGCGCCCATATGGAATCCTGGCGCATTCAAGGTGAGGACTTTAGCCACTAGGCCATGCTGCTGGGCCCTATTAATGTACTGTTAAGTATATCTGGTTGAGTCTGTGAACTGTTTAGTGAAATGAGGATTCCTGAAACAAGGTATATGTAGTATAGTATTCCATGCTTGTTGTTTTCAAGCTGATATTTTTAGATTCTTGAGTCTAAATATTTGGAATGCTTTTTTCAGAAGTTGATGCTGATTATTCTAAGAGAAATCCCTGAGTGTGGAATTACCCTGTCATTGAATAAGAACATGAGTATAAGCCCTTTATGGTTTTAGTGTATGCTTCTGCATTGTATTCCTGAATTATGTTTAAGTTTCTATTTGCAGAAGTTGATCCATGTATTGTTGTTATTTGATATTTGATATTTACTTTGATAGTTAATCAAGGCCCATAAACTTGCATAAGCTTCTAGATTATTATAAAGTAGGCATCTGTAACCTGGTTGACCAGAGAGTAGTGTGTCAGGCCTTTTCACTTTCCCTGTGTGTTTATCATTGGCAAAACAAAGCAAGCAAGGATTAAAGCAGGGACGTTGACAGTGTGCATGTATTAGCAATAACAGTAAACGTGACTGCTTTGTAAAGATCTCAACAAAACACTTCAGGATTGTTTTTGGTGTGCTTAAAAATCTTTGTTTTGCTGGAGTTAGTTAGACTTGTAAAAGAAACACATGCACATAACCCTTTAATAAAGCTTAAGAATGTAAACAACTAATCTGTTTTCTGTTATTTCAAGTAAATCATTACATTTTTGATGCAGTGCATTGGAGCCCATAGAGCAACATGTTACTTCCCCCTTCTGTTTAATCCACTTTCAAACATAACAGAATATTATGTTCAGTCAAACAACATAAATGTTGCAAATCAAATTCTGCACAAACTGCAAATCTCAGCCTTCTATACTCTGCAGGAACTGCACTGCAAAACTGGAGGTATTCATAGCCACTCCCACTGGAAATGGCAGCCTGGTTTAATCCTATGGAAAGACTTGCCCCTCACTCTCAGCTGACAGGAAAGGGTTTTTAAGGTAGTGATTATGATAATAGTAATTTTTCCACACTATCTTATCAAGGCAAGAACCAGGCAGGCATGGATCCAGAGAGCTCTTCTCTTTCTGAAAAGATGAATCCATTTTTCTCTGGAATGAATTCGGTTTTAGGGCACAGTGGAGCATGTCAGCATGTCAAAGCAGGGCAATTGGAGCTGTTTTTGTAGTGGACCTTCATTTTGTTTTATCTTTCGTTGTGTTGCACTTCCCTTGGCCATTGAATTCTGAAGAAATCAGGTGGGCCATATAATTTTCAAAGCAGATCGCAAAGACTTCATATACTGTGTCTGTTTTTTCATTGAAAATAGGAGATTAAAATATCAATGAGAAATAATTTCTTTTGTCTGTGTTGGATCCATAAGTACTCAAGAAAAAAAAAGCCCTGTGTCTATCAATTATTATAATTAAGGCTTGTGGAGCTAATGCTTATAAGCATCCACCTAAATTGGGACTCTGAAATTAAAGCGTGATACTTAGTAGTCTGATTAATGATATACAATGTTAATAAGTGATGTTACTTGGTGAACGGTGGCATTATGGCAGGCAATTAAGTAATTAAAAGGGAAAGGTCATACGCTTTTTTAATGTCAGCATAGGATAGCTGTTGAGGGTACACATTTTTAATTCACTCTTACTCCTGGGTTTCGGCGCCTGCAGCATTTTGTAGATGCCTGGTCCTGGCAATTATGTAATATCTGGGTGTCAGTATACTCATCTGCAAAATGAGGAGAGTAATCCTAATTCAAGGCACGTGCAATCTTGGCTAATAATGATGGCTAAATAAGTGTTAGTTGCTATTTTATTAAAAGTATGTTGGAAATATTTGGGATAGCTTGTCAATCTCTGAAAATTATTAATATATGAAGTTACTTGATATTTTTGTTATGATTCAGAAAAATTGTTTTTGAAGCACATCTTATGAATTGCTGGTGCTTATTAAGGTTTATTTTGAATTTTTCCAGATTTAAAATGTTTCTTATAACTCATTAGATTGAATTGAGGAAATGAGTTTTTTCATAGCATTTTATTGCTACTCAATGTTTCATAAACTCTGAGTCCATCTTAACAGTATTAAGGTAATTGTGCATTGGAGAGTCAAGCTCCAAGTCAAAGAATTCTTTCTCTCATTACTTATAGACAACAAGAAGTTCCATTCTTCTTTAAGAACTTATTAAATGTTGTTGTTATTATTCAGTGTAGACATATTTCATCAACAGAATAAGCTCCATGGAGAACACAGAAGAATATATCATATGCAATGGTAAGATGTATTATAGGAAATGATAAATTGTACATGCAAGGTTTTTAAAATAGTTTCTTCTCACTTATAATTGTGATAGTATCTAGACTGTTTATCCCTCCTGCTAGTCTTCTGGAAAAGTCACTTTACAAGAAAAAAATGTGGTTCAGTATTGGTTCTCTATGTAGTGGGATAAGATAACTCTTAATGTGAAATCAGATACTCTAGTGACGGTATTCAAAATCTTTTCTTCTAACTTTGCTTTTCAGAAACATGCAGTGCATTGTCATTATCTGTAGTTACTTCCATGCAGTAAAATACCGCAGTTTATTTCTGTATCTAACCATAACCTGTCATCCAAATTTTTTCAATAATTTATTAGTTCCCTTGTACCAAATGATACAATACTATTTATTAAAATAACAACTTAAAATTCCACTGTATTACAAGAACACACAGTAGGAAATTGAGCAGCAAGAAGAGAAGTGAAAGGTGATCTAATTTTATAATTAAGAATTTTATAGTTTTTGGATTTATGTGCATTCAATAAAAGAGAAAAAACTGAAGTCTCATTCATTTGTTAGCCCTATCAAATGTTGATAATTTACTTAGGTAAAAGAGTGGGGAAAAAAACATAAATTTTAACCTCTGGATGAGCCATTACATTTTGTCTCTAAACTGTGAAGATTCCAAAGAATTAAAATTATAAATCAATGGATTTTTTTTGTATCAAAAGGAATTTTGGAAAGTCTAAAATTTTTATTTGCTGATTTGTATTCACAAATTATCAAATTTATTTTGTGATGTTTATAATTAGCATTAGTTTAAATTAGTTTTATTTTTCTTCTCTGCAATAGATTGTTTAATCATTGCCATAAATCAGACCATGAGTTCTTTTCATTTGGACACTTGGCTTGTGGATTGAGCAGAATGACAGCAATTTATTAGGATTAATTTTTAAAATAGATACCTGGTTGGAATAATCAAAGTGTAATTCAAGTCTCTGTGTACAAAGCCAATGAAGATGCTCTCTGAGTTTCCCTCTTTTCACCTCTTTGTCCTTATTACCTCTTGACTGATGTACAAATCAAGTCTTACCTTCTTTTTGAAGAGATAGAATGTGTGAAGTATTGGACACAGAGCAGGATTACAGAGCAATTCAATATTGTCACTGCTGATTCTGCTACTCTTTATGTTCCTTATACCTCTTCCTCACTTGAACTTTCTTCTCATGTACCTTTGCACCTATTAGTTGTTTCACATTTTATAAATAATCCCTTAACTATTCATCCTTTAAACATCTTTAATTTCCCCAATTGAATTCCAGTTTTTTTTAAACCTATATATATTATTGTGCACATATTTGGATGTTAAGAAAAAAAAAAAACTTCACAGAGCCAACAAATTGAGATTCTTCCACCTGGGACAATCTTTTTCTGAGCAGAGCATGTTGCTGGCACTTCTCCAGGTCTAGTTATACTCTACACGGGTTTGTCTTTGAAAACTGCATCTCCCAAAATGAACGAAGATAAATTCGTTTTATTTTTCACTTTTTTGAAGCAACCATTTCCACTTTTAAAAAAGATTTGGTTATTTCAAAGTTAGAGTTATGGCCAGGGGTGGTTGAGGGGAAAACTTCCATCCACTGTTTCACTCTGCAGATCACTGCAGTGGCCAGGGTTGGACAGGCCAAATCCAGGGGCCAGCAGCTCCGTGCAAGGTTCTGAATTGGTGGCAGGGTTCCTGGTAAATGGTCCATTGGCTGTTGCTTTCTGAGGCACATTAGCAACGTGTTGGTGGGAATGAAGCACTGAGACTTGAATCAGCATTTAAATGCTAGCACTGCAGATGAGAAGCTAATTCCTAGTGTCATGATTCTGGGTTCATCAATACAAACATTTGGAACTCAAAGCAGAACCTCCAGGACACTGGATTAAATGAATCTTGAGTTTGTATTTGTACTTGGGTAAAACATGTCTGGAACTCCATTTGAAACCTTAAAGCCAGTTCAGTCCACCCTGAATTCCAAGGTTCTTTTTAAAATTTCCTTTAAAATTTAATATTAAAATCTGATAATAAATAAATATTGACAAAAGCATTCTTTGCACAATATTTCTCACCACGACCATGTTTCATGATGTTCTTTTCTGTCATTCTCTCTGTCATTTCTGTCATTCTTCCGTACTTTTGGTCTCACTCTCTGCTCTGTTAACTGTTCTGTCCATTAGCTTTCTTTCTTCTCAGTCTTCTGAAATTCCTGAGGTCTTATAAGTAAATTTTTCTGAGGTTCAGCTTTCTCAAGCATTGAATTCATTTGCTTATTTTAATAGGAACTAAGCTGTATTAAAGAACCTGTATAAAGATAGAGGTAGCTGGTATTTCCATTGTTCCTTATATGTTTTTCCTGTCTGGAAGTGAATTTTGTTGCTTAATAGCATATATATATATATTATGTTAAATGTATTATATATATATATACCTATATATATCTCTGATGTGCTAATATTACATTGCATTCTTAGCTATGACATTGAGGTTTCTTTTTAGAAAGATTTATTTTTTTTTATTGGAAAGTCAGGTATACTAAGAGAAGGAGAGACGGAGAGATCCTCCGTGTGCTGTGTTAGTTCTTACACGCAATCAAGTCCTTTCACGCAGCTAAGTCCTCTTTGTAGGATAAGTTTGCCGCAAAGCCAAAACATAAGACACAGTGAGGTATCTAGGAGGTTCCTTTGTTCCAGCAAGGTTAGGAATGGGAGCTGGGCAGGTGGGATGTGGGGTTGGAGTGGAGAGAACAAATCGAAAAACGTCTCCTGCCTTGGTGGCAGGATGGGGCTGCAGGGATGGGTAATGAGGCAAGACCAAGGAGGATAAGGAAATGGCCTGGTTGGGAAGCCACAGCATGTGCAGGGAGAGAGAGGAAAAAGGGAGGAAGAGGAGGTGGATGGAAGGCAGCTGGTAGCGATTGGTGGATAGGATTGTTGGAGCTTCAGGGGATCAGTAGGTGGGCGGGATTAGGGGGAGGGGTCATGAGAGATTGGTGGTGGGGTTGTCAGGTGTGGTGCTATGAGGTTACAAAGTCACAGCAGTTGGCAGAAAACAAAATTTAAATCTGAAGGGTATGCAAAAGTTAAGGAAGCTGACCTAGGGGAAGCAGGTATTTAAAATAGTATGGAATCTAAAATGGTGGAGACCTTTGGGGCCAATGTTTGAGTCACTCCTCACTTGCTCATTCATTCCCCAAGTGCATGCAGAGGCCAGAACTGAGCAAATCCAAAGGCAGGAGCCAGAAACCAGGAACCAGGAGGCCTTCTTCCAGGTCTCCCACATGGATGCAGGGTCTCAAGGCTTAGGGGCTTCCTCTACTGCTTTTCCGGGTCACAAGCAGGGAGCTGAAATGGATTTTGCAACCATATAGGAGACTGAGAGGAGGTTCCTGGCTCCTGGCTTAGGATTGACTCAGCTCAGGACTTGGGGAGTGAACCAGTGGATGGAAAATCTTTGTCTCTCTTCTAGTAAATTTCTGTTTCCGACAAAAATAATAAATCTTTAAAAAATAGTTAAGTAGATGCTACATAAATATACATTGATTTGGAAATATGTAACATGTCTTTTTAAGGTATGTCAGACTATTATTCACTTTCACAATTTTATTGGAAAGGCAATTTTTCTGAAGCATGAAAGTTTATACACTTAAAATTCTCATTCTTCAATGGTATGCATCTATTCATGTGAACATCTAAATAAAGGTGCAATAAAGTGGAAGTCTTATGTCTCAAAATACACGTAATGGAAAAGAAATGAATTGGATACTTTTTATGAGCCATGGCTTTTAGCAGATACTTTTTGAGTTAATTGAAGATAATTAGTATTTGGGCAGAATTTATTTCTCTATTTGTAAAATTTTTATAAGTGAAAGAGAAAATATTTTGTCAATAATTCTTTGTCATCTTCTCCATCTTAGGTGACTTTTAAAATGCCTTGAGGATAAGTTATAAAACTGAGAGATCTTTACCGTATGTTAAATTCATTGGACTCAAATTTTAGAATAGCCTCAGGGAATAATGAATTAAAAAAACAGGCAAGTTCATTTGTTGGCATTCATTTTCAGTAATGAGTAAGCAAAACTCAAAATCCCCACACATCATTAAATATATCATTGCTTCCCTTTTCCTTCTCTTCTTTCTCCCTCGGTTTTTGCTTTCTTCAATGAAGAGGCAGAAAGAGGAGAGAGAGACTTGTCATTCACGGTTCACTCCGGAAATGCTTGCAGTGGAGTCGAAGCTGGGTACCAGGAACTCATTCCATATCTTGTAAAAGAGTGACAGGGACACAGTTACTTGTGCCATCACCAGCTGCCTACTGGTGTGCGCCTTAGCCAAAAGCTTCAGTTAAGAACTTGAGCCCAGGGATTCTAATATGATATAACTTAACTATTATGAGAATTTCCCACCATAAGTGTATGAATTTTTGAAATTTTTATTTCTTTACTTGAGGGTCCAGGAGAGGGAGACAGAGTGGATTCCCGCTTTGCTGCTCTGCTGCATTGGGGTTTTGTTTCAACACATCGTTCAGACCATCAGCTTCAACTCACTGTCCTAGTTTTTTGTGTTTCAGTTGGGAGGATCAGGAACATTTGAATGAGGCTTGCTTCTAGTCAATGAAAACTACTCTTGGTGCTTCATGGTGATTGTACCTTAGTATAGGCCTTTTTGTATTATGTATCACTTCAATACCAAAAGTTGTTTGAGCTAATCCTCATCAATGGAAGGGGTTTGTTTTCCGTGGACTTTACTGAGGGTGAGTAGAAGAGGCACTGGTTTCTTTGCAGTTCCTCCCTTGCAGGTTACAAATGCCTACATTTTTAGTTGCTAGAGCTGTTTTGTCCAGTTTTGAGTCCTCTATGGTCCTTTCTTGTAATCTACCTTTTAGAAATGTAAAGGGAGGTGTTGTGTATGGACTTTAACCTAAGTCTGTAATCTAAAGCCCAAGTAGGAGTGCCATTTGTTTCCTTCCTGACCCATTTGTGTATACAAATACTAAGGTGAATACTCCTGTGTCCTGTGAAGCTAGGGGATATTTGCCTACTTTGGGTGGTAAAGAGGAGGATTTGGGCATAACAGGTCTTTCTTCACTTGAGTTTCCTCCACTTAAAAAAGTTCCATGAGAACAGGTTACTGTGGTCCCAGTAAACTGTTTTTGAGATACTGAGGTCGTTGTTATTGATTGCTATCTTAACATTTGTGTCATTTCTATATCAGTTTAGTCATGATTGTCTTTATTTCTGAATCATAATTGCAATCACTGTATAATTGCTAAAAGCACTGTACTATATCCATTATCTACAGCAGTGTAGTCCAAACCCACAACATGCTAAAAACAGTGAAGGTTATGTCTTGGGTGTTGTAGCCTTTTTTTGCTAATAAAAACAGGTTTTCACACATTTTAGCTTAACAGATGTAAATAGCAAATAAAGAATTTAGTTTTAAAATTTTTCTTTCTTTTTTTTTTGCTTTTTTGAGTGCCTTGTAATTTTTTCTTTGGTTGTGGACTTTGTGAATTCTGCTTTTTTTGGTCAGGTTTTAATTTTTATTTATTTTTTAAAATGATAGCTTTGCTGTGCAGTATTTTTGTAGATGGTCTTGATTCTTTTGGACCTTGTTTTTATGGTTTCGTAGGCAACACCAGGCACTGAGTAGTGCAGGACTACTGTCTCCCAGTATGTGGCTGGAACCTTCTGACTACCATGGCAGTGCTCTGAGATGTCTGAGATTTTTCAGGGTAGCTGATGGTCACTGCATAGCCTTAAGCTCTGTGTTAGAGCCCACTGCCATTAACCAGTGGATCTTTTCTGGGTCATGGATCACCTCATAACATGTATAATCAGCTGAACAGCTAATGGAGAACATCTCTTTAATCCTAGAGTTTATTCTAGGTGCCGTTCTCTCTTCTCTGTTTTGGCACATCTACCTGATGGGGTCTTTTCCATTTTCAGTATCTGCTATGCTTGGTTTGGGTGTTCCTTTCATGGGAAACATTCTCGTGGCAGTGGTAGTGAACTGTGGCCATTGGAGGGTTCATTTCCTTTGGTTTCTCATCTTCAGCGATTACCATCCTTTATCATGTGATGCTTTGTTTCTGGAAACTTTTTGTACGTGTGTGTACACATTCCCCATGCTTCTGTTCTTTCCACAGTGTGGCCATCTGGTATCTTTCCTTCATTTTGACTTGAAGGAGAAGCTCTGGGATGGATATTTCTTATAAATTGATTATGATCATGGTAAATTACTCTAAGGACTCGATATTTTCATAAAAATTGATACATGGAAAACATTGGCAGGGGGGCTGGAATAGAAGTGGAGAAGTCAAGATTCAAACCGGCACCCAAATGGCATTTGCCCAAATTTGCAAATAGAGGCTCAAATACCCGTTGGCACCAAGTCTCACAAATGTTTAAACATTTTAAAAAAGGGAAGTTGGCTAAGAAGGTAGAAAAATATCACTGGCTGTTATTGAATGCTCTGTGAATTCACATTTAACAGTTTTTTAAATTGGCCTTCAGTGTAAATAATGGCTGATTATTTACTATAACTATATTGGGATTCGGCCAAATGTATTTTTATTTCAAAAGCTAGGTGTATTTTTGTAAGCCATACATAATATAAAGTATTGAAGAACACATTGGCTCTGTTTTCATTTACTTTATAATTAAGACATTTAAAAATTTATTCATATTTTGGCCATGAAAATTTAACATATGTTTAGAAATGTGTACTAGAGGGGCTCAGTGCAGTAGCCTAGTGCCTAAATTCTCACCTTGCATGTGCTAGATCCCATATGGCCACCAGTTTATGCCTCATTTGATTCCAGTTCAGCTCTGCGTTTACGGCTTGGGAAAGCAGTAGAGGATGACCCAAAGGCTTGGGGTCCTACACTCATGTAGGAGACCCGGTGGAAGTTCCTGGCTCCTGGCTTCAGATCAGCTTAGCTCACTGAGGGAGTGAACTAGAGGATGAATCTTTCTGTCTCTTCTTCTCTCTGTTAATCTGTTTTTCCTGAATAAATTAAATAAGATAAAATAAAATAAGATAAAAACAAACCTTAAAAAAGCTAATTTTATTTACACTAGAAATACAATGCAAAATTTCCCCAAAATTGTACATATGACAATATTTGTTTTACTCTGAAGTACGCTAGTAACTGGTGTTTCTAATGGGTTTTGCCCATTTTGCCTAATGGGTTTTTGTAAATAATATGGGTCTTTCAGGAGACACTAGATTTAAATGGAAAAGCATCCGTCTAAATTATTCTGATATCACTGCAAGTGTCTCCTTGGATGCTTAGTTTAATTTCTGTAGTTCTCAGTTTTCTCTTTATAAAATGGTAGCGCAACCTGGTAAGCTTGCTTTTCAAACAAATCTGGTTTATGTTGCTTGGTTTGTATCTAGCAGCCTTGAGTAAATTAATCTTGGGAGCTTTAATTCCTACCATTGTAAAATGAATATAGCCATATTCATTTTGATTCACTGATGTTAGGATTTTTTTTGGGGGGGGGAGATATGTGTAGGGATGCCAACACACTGTCTTGTTTTTCATAAATACTCATCCAATATTAGTTATGATGCCTTCCTCAGTTTAAATTAGCAAGACACTTGGGATAATAAATTTTAGGTTATATCTATAAACAAACGTTTTTTCAGATATTAAAAACAGTAAGCATGTGAAGTAGTAAAAGTGTTGTGATTATTACAGTCGAGTGATCTGTAGGCTTCTCAGTGTGTGTCCACCTTAAAGAAGTCAAATTAACTGCTGACCTTGCTTACTCTTAATGCTGTGAGTGTAAAGCTCTGCTGAGCCAATGGGCATCATTTGGTTATTTGATCATTTTTCTTAATAACTAACTCATTCACCATAAACCCTAAGCTTGTCACGGTGGGCATTATCTCAACTGAGTGATGTTAAATGAAAGAAAAAAAAGATGCATACTGTTGAATTATGTAGTGTAATTATGCTGAATATGAAGAAGTATGAATATAAAAGAAGGAATTAATTATAGTGATCAATAAATTATATGGTAGTTTGTTAGTCATTGGCAGGTCAGTTATGATAGCAATCAAAAACAAGGCGTTATAGATCTTTGAAAATCTACCTTGACATGATTAATTAGTACCTTGACTCCACCACTGTCTTTGAAAAATAATAAATTTCTACTCTTAGCCCTCTCCCTCGTCTTTTTACACTTATGTTTCTTAAGAATTGATCAAGATAGTATGTCCTGGAGCTGCTATCATGGTACAACGGACTAATCCCCTACCCTGCAGTGCCAACATCCCATATGGGCACCAGTTTTTGTCTTGGCTGCTCCACTTCCAATCTAGCTCTCGGCTTGTGACCTGGAGAAACAGTGGAGGATGACCCAAATCTTTGGGACGCTGCACCCATGTGGGAGGCTTGGAACAGGTTCTTGATTCTGTTTAACTCTGTCTGTTGCATTCATTTTGGGCGTGAACCAGTGGAGGGAATGCCTTCTCTATATCTCTCCTTTCTGTAAGTCTGCATTACCAATGAAAAGAAATAAACATTTAAAATAATTATAAGTCTTCTCGAAAGGGAAACTCGTAAAAGGTAGTTTTTAATATAGAAATCATTTTTCGTTAGCTTCAATTGAATCCAAAACGAGATAACAAAGAAATTTACTTGGCATAGAAATGATCTCCCACCTTCAATATTGACTGAAGATGTCTTGCTGTTTTTTGAAAATAGATTTTGAAATTAGGGGAAAGAAAGAGACTCCATTAAAATACTCTTTGCCAGATGTTATTTTGAAAAAGAAAAACTGTAAATTTTCCCTTACAAGTATGTTTTTCTGTTTCCATATTCATAGCTAAATAATGCAAATAGAATTGTATGTAAATCATGCTCTTCTTGGGAAAGTATATGTGTATCTATGAATATGTATCTATGTATCATGTATGGTTGCTATTATATTACCTAATATATTCATTAGAACTATGTATGTCAGTCAATCAACAACAACAACAACAAAGGAGGATGAGATGGGAGAACATTCCTAGACTTCTCCTAAGATTTAGAATTTCTACATTAAAAAAATCTGAGATAATTATGTATATTGCCCCATGAAGTAAAGAATGATTCCACTCAGGTAATGCAGATTTGTTAGTTTTTGCTCATTTAGAGTATGCTCTAGTAAGAACTGTGGATGGAATGAAATAAGACACTGTACCTAATTCTCACAGGTAGGATGAATATATATTTCAAAAAGATTCAATTATAATAAATGTCAAGACAAAAAATTTACATAAATTGAGATACTTAGATCATAACAAAATATTCAGTTGGAGGAAATGATAGGAAATGTCCATGTTTGGATTTTGAATTTCTTCGTGTTATAATACTTACGTATCACAACCACCTTTAGTGTCTCACAAAGGTATCAGTGTTTCTTTTGAAAAATGAATTTGGATATGGTAGAATTCAGAGAACAGCTTTCATGTTCATGGATTAAAAAACTCAAAGTATCTGGGAAGGAGAACTTTTTGCAATTAGAAAACTGTATTGAAAAGAAGCAATAACATGGGAAAATTAATCTCAATGATTAGAGCTTATTGATTAGCTACAGTGTTAAGACAGTGTGGTCCTGGACAAGGAATGGGCTCTTAGCTCAAAGGAATTTAATAATAAAAAAAAACTTATCCATAGAAATGGTCAATTAATTTTTAGCATTAGGAAAAGTAAGTCTAATGGAGGAGGGATAATCTTATCAATAAGTAATGCTAGAGCAACTGGGTTCCCAAAGCTGTAAGAGTAAGTTGCACAGTTTACACGTAATAACTTCAAATGGATCATGAAACTTATTAAAAATATCAAATAGTTAATCTTGGAACATATTGAAAAGATAGTTGGGGCCTAGACAGGCAAGTAGTATTCAGAACAGATGCTAAAAATACAATACAGAATTCTTTTTATAGAAGAAAGAAAATTGCAGTTGATCAGAATTATAAGCTTTTTTTTAAGATTTATTTATTTTTATTACAAAATCAGATATACAGAGAGGAGGAGAGATGGAGAGGAAGATCGTCCATCCAATGATTCACTCCCTAAGTGACCGCAACGGCCAATGCTATGCCGATCCGAAGCCAGGAACCAGGAACCTCTTCCAGGTCTCCCACATGGGTGCAGGGTCCCAAGGCTTTGGGCTGTCCTAGACTGCTTTCCCAGGCCACAAGCAGGGAACTGGGTGGGAAGTGGAGCTTCCGGGATTAGAACTGGCGCCCATATGGG
The DNA here is from genome assembly GCF_017591425.1 of Ochotona curzoniae. NCBI lineage: Eukaryota > Metazoa > Chordata > Mammalia > Lagomorpha > Ochotonidae > Ochotona > Ochotona curzoniae. Next base: position 8,744,183 of record NW_024466219.1, on the reverse strand, counting down.
ATCCCAGGCGTTCAAGGTGAGGACTTTAGCCGCTAGGCCACGGTGCCGGGCCCTATAAGCTTTATTTTCAAAAGATCCTTAAAGAGTATCAAAAGGCAAGTTATAAATGTGAGATACATTTGCAATCAAGAAGGAGACAATGGACTTCCATCTAACTGGTAAGGAATTTAAGACCTCCATGATATATTACCATACTGCTGCCAGATGGATAAAAGTTAAAAAAAATACTGATTCTTTCAAATGCTGCAAGGATGTAGAGAAATGTAAAATGGTTTATCCATCGTGGAAATCATTTGGTAGATCTTTTAAGAAATAAAATTATCTGAACATGAAACTAAGAGATTATTCTTAGACATGTGTCCCAGAGAAATGAAAACCTTTTTTGTGGAAAAACTTGTATACAGGGCCCAGCAGCGTGGCCTAGCGGCTAAAGTCCTCACCTTGAACGCGCTGGGATCCCATATGGGCCCCAGTTCTAATCCCAGCAGCTCCACTTCCCATACAGCTCCCTGTATGTCGCCTGGGAAAGCAGTCGAGGATGGCCCAAAGCCTTGGGACCCTGCACCCGTGTGGGAGACCTGGAGGAGGTTCCTGTCTCCTGACTTCGGATTGATGCAGCACTGGCCGTTGCGCTCACTTGGGGAGTGAATCATCGGATGGAAGATCTTCCTCTTTATCTAATTCTGACTTTGTAATAAAAATAAATAAATCTTTAAAAAAAAAAACTTGTGTACAAATGTTCACATTAGTTCTGTTTTTGTTCATTTTATTCAATTATTCATGTACTTTAAAGGCAGAATGACACAGGGTGAGAGGAATCAGAGAGAGAGAGAGAGAGAGACGCCTGATTCATGGCCCAGATATGCACAACTGCAACAGCCTTGGCAGGGGTGGGGTGATGTTCAGAGCAGGGAGCTCCATCTAGGTCTCCCACAGAAGTGGCGGAACCAGAGCGCCTGGAGCATCACTTGTTGTCTTCTCAGGCACAGTAACTGAAGCTGAATTGATAGTGGAGTAGCCAGACTCTAAACTGCACTCCAACATGGGCTGTGTGCACTCCAAGCAGGGGCTTAACCTGATGATAGCAACCACCTCAGGATAGTTCCGCTCTAGTAAGCCATGAACCAGTAGTCATCAAGAGAAAAGACTGAACAATGTGAGTTAATAAAAAAGGAAATTATGCTGAGAAATTCAATGTTAAGATATGTATTTCACAATTATGTTTACTTATCATTTATGAGATTATATAATTGTAGGGACAAAGTACAGATTAATGGTTACCAGATGTCCGTCATGATGGTGAAGTGGCCATAAGCAAATAGGGAGTCTTGTGTTGGTTAAATGTCTTCACAGTGATGGACATTACATGAAACCACATGTGTGATCAAACTGTGTCTAGCCAGACACACACATAGCACAGAGTGTTAGTCCTTGATAATTGGCGAGTGTTGGGTACCCCAGTGGCCTTGAACATTTCTTTTCTCCTCTTCTGAATCTATAATCATCTCAAAACAAGTGATTAAAAAAATCTACTACCCATCAATAAATAAAATAAGCATCCTGTGAGAAAAAGTTTTAATTTCTCCTCCATTATGCAGATTGTTAGAAATATAATTATTGACTCTTATGAATATTTCAGTTAGTTTTCTGTGCTCCACTTTCAAAACTTGTTTCCACTTCCCTCCCTTTTTTCCTTTCTCTTTTTCTTTCTTTTATTCATTAATTATTTAACGAAGAATCCTGGGAAAGCAACTCAGAAAATGTGAATTAAATTTGAGTTTCACAGAGGGGGTGTTCACTCTTTTATCAGAACTCCTAAGATAATTGCCGTCTTTTGTGATTGGAAATCAAGGTTGCCCTCACTAGTTTAAAACACAAACAAAAAATGGTATAGCGATGAACTGTAGTGATAAACCAAATGAAACACATGATTTATGTTAGTGCCTATCAAAGCCAGTCCATCAGTTTAAAGTTGAAGTAAGCCAGGAACTGAATACTACCCCCACCCCTCCACACACATACATAGCTTTATGAATTATAATCCAAATTTGTCAAAATTCTCTTTCTCTTGCTTTGTTTTGCATATCCTCAATTTATTCTTGGAAGTTAAAATTTGGTACAGCATGTTTTGTATAAGGATAGTTAGACTCATAATTTAAAGTTTAATGCAATAGACTAAGCCTGTGGAAAGATAAGAACATTTTCCTACTTCTCAGATAGTTTAAGATTTGGGCAAGTACCTATTATATACTTTATGGAAATTCAAATATAACACCCTAGTTTCTCAAAACTCTGAGGAGACAAAGTCTGTTGTGGTTAAAATCTCAGATAGAAATTTCCTGGAGACATTTTCCTTCTGATTTACATGTGTTCTTTAATTTTATCCTGGCAACCATTTTTACCCAAGGCACTAGAGCCCCTTTCCATTTATTCCTCTTCTTATATAAGCAGAAATTCTACTTTGTGCTTAAAGTTTTCTGAGAAACAATAAAGTAACTATGGGCAGTAAACTACTTAAAATTGCTTGTATTAGATGGTCTTGCTTACAGAAGTCTCTTCAATTCCATTGGTGGTTCCCTTGTCCTAATTCACTCTACGAAGTGTCCTGATTTCCATCATCTCACTGAATTTTCTTTTCCCTTTCTGCAGCTTTTTTCTTTAAAATTTGTTTATTTTTATTGGAAAGACAGATTTACAGGATGGAGAAACAGAGAAAGATCTTCCATCTCTTCGCTCATTTCCTAAATGACTCTCACACGGGCGCAAGATCCCAAGGCTTTGTGCCATCCTTTTTTTTTTTCTCAGATCACAAACGGGAAGCTGCATTGGAAGTGGACCAGCCAGGACGATAACTGACACCCATATGGGATGCTGACACCGTAACATGGAGGATTAGCTATTTGAACCATCATACTGGCCCCTCTGCAGTCTTTCTTGAAAACCTATATTTGCTTGTCAGAATGTGCCGTACTGCTCAATAAAAGAAAATATCTTTTAAAGCATTTAATATATATTTATTCTGGAGAGGGACAACAGAGAAGGCTCCCATCTCCTGGCGGACTCCCCAAATGTCTGTAACAGCTGGCATAAGGCCAGAGCAGACGTCAGGATTTGGAAACTTAGGCTAGGTCTCCCAGGTGAGTGGCAAGAAACCAGTTACTGGAATCATTACTACCCTTGCCTCCTAGGGTTTGCTCTATCATTAGTAGTGCACTACAGTTGGAAATGGAACCCAGGCACACTGTTGTCGGAAGCAGGCACCTTAACTATGTCTTAACTACTGGGCTGTGTGCCTATTTTAAAAATTAAGTATATCTTTATATAAAAATTATATATCTTTTAAAATATAAAAATAAGTATTTTTTAAGAGTATGTCACTAGCATGCTCTCTCTTAAAAAAAAAAACAGGTTAGAAAGATAGCTCTTCCATCTTCTGTTTCATTCTCTAAATGATTTGAAACAGCCAATACCGGGTTGGGACAAATCTGTCAACCAAGAATTTTATCCCACAATCGTGGTAGGGGGTCTCAACTGTTTGAACGATCTTGTGCTGCCCTCCCAGGCACATTTAAAGGAAAATGGATTGAAAGTGGATATCTGTGACTGGGAGCAACAGTTTGATATGGTATGCTTATTGCGTATTGTCTTAATTCAACTTTTGGTGGCTTAATCTATTTTGTTACAGCATCAGCCTCATTATATTCTCTTGTTTCACAGATAAGATCCATTGTCACTTTTTAGTTTCACAGAGAAAGAGATTAGAATGTGAGCGCCGTGTGCTCATCAGTGCTTCTCTGTAGGATCTGAACTTTATGTAAGGCAAACGGATAATCACATCACCTGGATCAGTCTTTCATGGTTTTAACCTTTCGGGCTCTGTTTCTCATTCTAAAACCAGCTTCATGCCAGTTTTAATATTTGCAAAATTAGCATCATATTTTTAGTAGAGATGTACATTTACCAAAAATGTGCAGTTTTTACTTGTAAGTCTAGATGAATGGGTAAAGAAAATGTGGTGGATATGCATAATTAAAAATATTACTGAGCTGTAAAATAATGAAATATGTGCATTTGCAACAAAAGGATGGAATTCAAGACCATTATGCTAAGTGAAATAAGCCAGCCGCGGAAAGGCAAATGCCATATGTTTCTTTCATATGTGAAAGTAACAAATTATATACATATATACAGTAAAAATATTTGATAACTATTTGATTTTAAGCTCTCTAATTTGCTAGGGTACAATGTGAATATAATTACATCTTGATTTATAAAATGTGGGGAGGTTTTTTGTTTTGTGTTGTTTTTAGTTTTGCCTTGAGAAAATACAGTAGTATTATCTCTCCTAAGTTCCTAACTTACACTGCATTTGCTTTTGGGCAGCGTGTGGCCCCAAACTGTGATATCAATGTTGTGATATGAGTGTTGGGATGGGGTTCCCCCAAGAAGATCCCACTCTCCAACTCTGCAAATCTTCAGACTCTTTGCTTTGTATTATGGTGTGAAGTTTACGTTTTAAAGTGAGGTTTGTATAGGTACAATTAAAATTATGTGATAAAATGCATTGTGAATGTCTTCCAACACACATTTAACGCAAAATAAATAAAGTGTTCACATTTGAGCTTTTCGTAGTTACTGAATTTTACCTTATTCTTGTTTTTGTTTATTATTTTTTTTTGCTCTCCTTTGGTTTCTTTTAGTTGAATAAGATGTTGACTTGGATTTCCTTGCTGACCAAGACTTAGCATCCTGCTGCTCAGATTTTTTTTAATGCTCTGTATTAAGTTCCATGGACCCAGATTTTGTGCTTGTATTGTAACCATTGAAGACTGATCCACTTGGATTTTGATTCCTCTAGCCCAATTCTCAGTTCCCACCCATAAAAATGGCTTGTCGTAATTTACGGAAATTTGCATTGATTTCTCATAGAAGGTACCAGCACTGTAAGAAACCCCAGTTTTTGAAACTTCCACTTCCAGCCATTTTGAGTGAAAGTGAACTCCAGTTACTTAGGTTGAATAGGGACATGTGGTTCCAAGTCCACTGTTCTCTGTCTCCCTACGGGTAGCTAATAGTACTTCCCTGTTGTTACCCTTATGAATTAACAAAAGGAAATCAAGGGCTTTTAAAGGTCTCTTTAGAAGTCTAAACTCCCACAGTAGTTCTTTGCCAGAAATAGCAGCAAATCGTTCCAAATGATCCTGAAGAAATCTAGAAATTCAATTGAAGTGTGCAGAGACTTAAATCAGAAGTTTAGCTTTATTAATGTGATGACCAAATTTCAGGTAGATGTCAGATATATCAGTTTTATTATTACCCTGATAAAAATTTAAATATATCTTCTTTTTAAAAAAAAGAATTATTTATTTTTATTACAAAGTCAGATACACAGAGAGGAGGAGAGATAGAAAGATCTTCCATCCGATGATTCACTCCCCAGGAAACCAACAATGGCCAGTGCTGCGCCGATCCAAAGCCAGGATCCAGGAACTTCCTCCAGGTCTCCCACACGGGTGCAGGGTCCCAAGGCTTTGGGCCATCCTTGACTGCCATCCCAGGCCACAAGCAGGGAGCTGGATGGGAAGTGAAGCTGCTGGGATTAGAACTGGAGCTCATAGGGATCCCAGCGCGTTCAAGGTGAGGACTTCAGCCGCTAGGCTACGCCATTGGGCCTAAATGTATCTTTTATTGAGAAGACAATCCTATCAAATTAATCTGAAAAACAAATGTTGAGAATACAAGCAGCTTTAAAAAAAGCCATTTTGACAGACAATGCTGAATATGGAAGCTGATTCTGAGTTGGTCAGTTTTCTTTCAACATTGTTGTATCTAAAATAATTATAGAGATCAGTGGAGCAGCATAAAGGTCTTGATGTAACCAATTGACTAGAAGGAAGTTTAGCAGTATAACTGACTGTAAAGCCAAACCAGTTTGCAAATTTTAATAGATTAACAGGCTGAATGTGAAACACAATACATGTTGTATACAAAAGAGGATAAAGTAGAAATTAACACTTAAAACATAAATGAGGGGCCAGCAGGGTGGCCACCAATTAATGTCCAGGCTGCTCCACTTCTTAGCCAGTTCCTTGCTTGAAGCCTGGGAAAGGAGCAGAGAATAGCTTAAGTCCTTGGACCCCTGCACGCACATGGGAGACCAGAAGGAGCTTCTGGCTGTTGGCTTCTGATCAGCTCAGCTCTAGCCATCGTGATCATTTGAGGAGTGAACCAGTAGATGAAAGATCTCAGTCTCTACTTCTGTATAAATCTGCCTTTCACATAAAAATAAAAGATTGATTCAGTAAAAGGATGGGAAATTTTTAAGGATGATATAATAGCATAAACTCAGTGACTTCTGCCTTGTCTGTTTTTCCCAGATTATTGCAAAAACAGTGTCCCCTGAGGGCACATCAATAGATTGGACTGTGTAGACTGAATTCTTGGAACTCGTAGCTAAGATTTTAACTCTTCATTCCAAGTATAGTATTTTTCTAGCATGCATTCAGGTAGCATTTATGCTTTGCTTCAATTTTGTCAGAAACTGTAGAGAAAAAGAGCAGTCTACTATACACAAAGCCAGTTGGTCACAAATGCAAATTGAGATTAATGCTGAGAATTAGCAGAGAAAACAAAAAAAGAAGGAATAATTAATCCAAGGGAGAAGAAGTAAATTTCAGGAGGTTGTTTTTTTTTTTTTCCCACAAGGCACTGCCTTTCAATATTAGAGCTGTTAAGAATTGTGACAATTGCAAAACATCCATTGAAGCCTGGAGCTAATGGGACGATTTTTCATAAATACAATCAAAGTCCTGGTGAAGGAAGCTTTGTACTGGGGCCAGTTCAAGATGGTAGTGCGCAGGTTGCTTTTCCTTGACAGCTTGTTTCCTGCTCAAGCCCCCTGAGATGATGGAGATGATATCCCCAGTTTTTCCTCTCTAACAGAGAGGAAACATTGCTTCCTCTCTAACAGAGGATTCAGCTTCTCCCTTGAGAATAAGACAAAAGCCATCCCACAGGGGAACTGCTTCAGTGTCTGCAAGAACACACTTCGTTTTGTTGACCCGGACTCAGGACAGAGCTGACCTCCCAAGTAGTAAGCAGCCTAGCCCTCTCTACACCTTTGCTGAATGCCCAGCAAAAAGTCTCAGAGAAATCCCCGAAGGTGCTAAATTTCTTTTTCTTTTTATTTTTTGGATTGTGTATGCATATTTTTGAAACAAATTTATTAATACATTAGATTCTCAGTCACAGCAAATGCATGATACAGTACAAGTCTACAATACCATTCTCATCAATTCTCATCTTAATCTGAAATTAATGCAGAAACCAGATCCAGTGTAGTTCATAGATACATTTCTAAGAACATATTAACAGTTACCTGCCCTCTCTTCTTTTTCTTCTTTCTTCTTTCTTTTTTCCCTGTGTCTCTTTATTCCTTTTTCCTTCCTTCCTTTTAAATTTTCAAAGTGATCAATTTTTAATTTACATTACAAGGGCTAATGCTCTAGGAAATAAAGAGTTCAACACCAACAACAAAAAAATTGAGAAAGCCAAGCAAGAATAAAACAAGAGTTGAAAGAACCTTAGGAAAAGTACTGGAAAAAGAATCAGAGGCTAGCTGAAAGGAAATAAGCCACTACTTTAAAATATATGAGCTCATTAAAGATTATCTCTAGTACGATTTCTTAGAAAGCACGAAACAAAATATGATACCCAGTTGCTTACATAGATTTTCAATGTATTCACCATAAAGAAAAAAATGAAATAATCTTTTTTGAATGGTTTTAGTTTGATTTGTTCTATAAGGTATATATGGATTGAAATATTGTACTAAATCCCAGAAAGACACCATTACAATATGCCAAATAGAATAAAATTAGAAATAATAAAATATAAAAACCGTTCCAGATTTATGCCAGTATCAGTATGTGAAAGTCAGTCCCATCATGTAGGGACGAAAAATCAATGTCATCACTAGGTGAGACGAAGGAGAGCCGAACCGGCTGAGGTTTGCTCTCGACACTGGAGCAGAGTTCCAAGAAGTGACATTGTGAGGCATCCCAATATGTGGGGAAAGATGGGAAATGTAGGTTATGTAGAAAAATTTTATGGTCTGATACAATTTTATTCAAACATTGTTGTTCAAATGGAAAAAGGATGAGACATTAACTGTGAAAGATAGAGTGACTTTATGGTCAATTTAAATTGAAAAATTTACATTTGAGTTTACAATTAGTATTCAGCCAGTGGAGGTTTTAAGGAGTATACAAATGAATACCTTTTTCAATTGGATGCTAAATGATCCTTGGGTTTATTTGTGAGTTATTAATTTATATGTTTATGAATTGATTATTGCACATATTTTTATTTATGGGCCAGATGTATATTTGTTCATTTTGCAAAAACATTGCAACAGTTTAAAGTTGATAATTAACACCTAGCAGTATAATCTGGGAGTGGAAGTGGCCTAGTAGGGAAATAGTGGGCTCCTCCTTCTTAGGTTACCACTCCCACTGGAGGGCATGAAAACCAGGATAGGGGCTGGGGTGGCTAGACAGAAAGGCACCCAACAAAATCTTTGTGGGCTCGGTAGTGGAACTGGTTAGGTGAAACTAGGCTTCAATGCCTATTGACATGTATGAGAGCTGAATGGGATGGGGGACAGACTGGACTAGTCTGCTACACATACTGGCAAACCAGTATAGGAGGCGGGCCTGGTGGGGGTTATTGTGGGTCGCTCCGACTAGGCTATAGCTCCCTCTGGTTTATGTGAGGGCCAAGTGTGTGCTTGGCAGAACCAGGCTGGACTGCATTACCCATTGGTTCTGGTGGAAGTTGGGGCTGATAACAGAACCAACCCAGCAATTGCAACCACCAGCTGATTGGGACGATGGACTATGCTGGGCCCTGTGCTTGCTAGTACATACAAGAATCTGGTCTGGGAACACCTCACACAAAGTTTCTTTGGGGATCTTCTCAGTTGAACTGCCGGACTCAGAACCTTGACCATGAAAAGACAAAGGACAGAACAAGTCAATCAACCAGCTCAGCCATATGTCGGCAGTGAAAATCTGGGCAAACGGAGACTGTAAGGTGGACATGTCAATCAGTAGATTCTTCAATGAACTCATCATGCTTGGAGTGGCGAGACTGGCAGTAATTCAGAACTGTTGAACTATCAAAACTACTTGAGCAAGACCCTTGGAGCATGCCTCACATCTGGGACCTGGGGTGGGTGGGAGACTGGGTGGGGCTTCTCCCTTAATATCCCCCTTTACCTCAGATACATGAAAGAAACAATTTTGGAATAATAGTCTTACCCATCTTCCTGTAGCGCTTGAACCTTTTTACCCGAAGTAACTATGCAAAGATTGTCAAAAATAGAATTCAAAACAAAATAAAAAACAAAACAAAACAAAAACACCTAGCAGTATTACCACATTGCTTAAAAATATATAATTGAGGGCCTGGCACAGTAGCCTAGTAGCTCAAGTCCTTTCCTTATAAGCTCCAGGATCCCATATGGGCACTGGTTCACATTCTGGCTCCTCCACTTCCCATCCAGCTCCCTGCATATGGTCGGCGGAAGCAGTCAAGCGTGGCCCACAGCCCTGGGACTTTGCACCCTTGTGGGTGAACTGGAAGAAGCTCCTGACTCCTGGCTTCATATCGATTCAGCACCAGCCATTACAGCCACTTGGGGAGTGAGCCAGCGAATGGAAGATCTTTCTCTGTGTCTCACCTTCTCTTTGAAAATCTGACTTTCCAATAAAAATAAATAAATCTGTTATATATATGTGTGTAATTATATATGTGTGTATATGCATATAATTGAATAAGGTGCTGCTGCTGATAATCTGTGTACAGCTTTCATTTTTCTCCAGAAGTATCCATATGAGGTTGAGACATTCATTTGTCACACTTAGCTGTGGTAATGATATGCAGTTTCCTTCTTATCACGGAAATATCCTTGAAATGGCATTTTAGCAGTTAGTACTGTCATAATGGTGCTATTAACAGTTTATTCATTGTAACATTGTAAGTACACTTCCTTTTAGACTTCATTAAGTTATTTTTTCCATTCCTTTTTCCACCACGTTATCTGTCTTTTTATTGTCACACCTCAGCTACTGAGTAGGCTCCTAAGGCATTGGTTTAATAACCCTCCCAACCCATGTTGTTAAATTTGTATGCAGTTATCATATTCTAATTTATAAGGAATATGCTTTGAATGTCTTATTTCTTGTTGAAAAATTTTATTATGCATCATCATGTCTTTATGGTGCAAAGGGTCTAGTTTAAATTCTATGACTTGGCATTTAGTGACTACCAGTTCTGATACCAAATTAAATATGAAATCATTCAAACTGCTCTACTCAAATTATTGTGTCCTTTGCAACTTTATTAGTTTCTGTGAACAAATTGCTTGCTTAGAAGTCACTTTTTTACTATTTGAATCTGATGAAATTTTACATGGAAAGGTACTTTCATCTTCTCTGGCAATAAAGGATTTCTAGTGACTTGATCAGAATTACTACTTCCTTCCTTTCTGTTGGGTTCTGTTTTAGCTTAATTTTTAAATTGACAAAAACTAAATATATTATTTTGCATACAAAATGATGATTTAAGTTTGTTTACCCTGTGGATTCATATGTACAGTTAGAACACTTATAATCTATTTGTTCAAGTTCTTTTTTTAAAAGATTGATTTATTTTTATTTTTTTAAAGATTTATTTTTATTATTTTTTTCATTGGAAAGGCGGATATACAGAGAGGAGAGACAGAGAGGAAGATCTTCCGTCCGATGATTCACTCCCCAAGTGAGCACAACGGGCTGATACAATGCCCGATCCGAAGCCAGGAGCCTCTTCTGGGTCTCCCACGCAGGTGCAGGGTCCCAAAGCTTTGGGCCATCCTCGACTGCTTTCCTGGGCCACAGGCAGGGAGCTGGAAGGGAAGCGGGGCTGCCGGGATTAGAACCGGCGCCCATATGGGATCCCGGGCGTGCAAGGTGAGGACCTTAACCACTTGTGCCACCACGCTGGGCCCTGATTTATTTTTATTGGAAAGTCAGATTTCCAGAGAGATGGAGAGGCAGAAAGCTCTTCCATTGTACCACTGTAGTAAAATGGGGAAATTCTGTTGGGGGGGAGGGAATTTGGGAGGAAATCCCAGTCTATATGAAATTGTACCACATAATGCAAAAATTCAAAATAAAATATATTCAAGCAAGCAAGCAAGCTCGCTCTTCTGGTTCACTCCCCCAGGGGCACCAAAGGCCAGGGCTGAGCCAATCTGAAGTCAGGAGCCAGGAGGTTTTTCCAGGGCTCCCAGGCAGGCACAGGTTCCTGTCATTGGGCTGTGCTCTATTGGCTTTTCAGGCCACAAGCAGGGAGCTGGAAGGGAAGTGGAGGGACCGGAACTTGTACCAGTGCCCATATGGGATTCTGGAGCTTATAACGAAAGGACTTCTTGCCACTAGGCTACTATGCCAGGCCCGGTAACTTATTTTCAAATTGTTGTTTACTATAGTCACCTATTCTAAAATTTCTTTTTGTAATACACTGATGTACTATGATATGTTTCAAGTTTTCTAAGTAGATCGTGTGTTCTAAGAACAAGCTAATCACACGCGCTTGCCAATTAATTTGATTTAATCATTGTGAGATTCCCAGTGAACATATGCAATTATGTATTGCAGTAACATATATACTGCAGTAAAGAAAGGAATTGAAAGCAGTTGAGGCAGAATTTATTTCTGATTATGTAAAAAAATATGCCGAAGAGAGGCATGGAGAAGTCCAGGTAGAGGCGTGGAATTGGTCTCTTCCAACTAGGAAGGGTTGAGCTGAGAAATGGTAGGAGCTTGAAGTGATAGAAGGAAGAGGGTATTTGGTCCTGATATTTCATTTATAAAAGAAGGAGGATCTGTTGGTGAATTAGGTATCAAGGTGTGAGGTGTAAAGAAGATTCCTAGGTAACTTACTGCACAATAGACAGTGTCCCGAGATACATGACCAGAGGGAAAAGCATCTTTTGAGGAAGATTGTGGCCTTGTTTTGTTTATTTATTTTATATATGAGAGGCAGAGTCTGCCATCCACCCCTCAGTCCTTAAATATTCACAGTGGTCTGACTGAGAAGTGGGAATGAAAACCAAGTCTCCCACCTATACCACAGGGATCAGTTTTCTTAAAGCTGTCACCTGCCTCTGAGGGTCTGTACTGGGTGGAAGCTGTGGACATAAATGGAACCTGGCACTCTGATATGAGATGTGGGCTTCCTAATCCATGACTTAATGGCCAGAACTGCTCCAGTTGTGAAAAACTTAAGTGAATTTGAGGGAGTGCAAGGAAAAAAAATGGAAATGATGAGTTGGACATTAGGTGCTTTAGTTTTTTATTTTGTTTCCCAAATAATCTAATATTCGAATGTCTTTATTTTTTCTCCCCCGAATTGCTAAGTACCCTGAAGGCAATTCTGTTTGAGTTTGATTTCTTTAATTACCAATATTGTCTTGTTAAAAACAAATAAGCAAAAAATATTGAGTGTCCAATTATTTTCTTTCAAACAGGACAATCTTCTTTTTCTTCTTTAGTCAAACTATATTGTATCATGTAACTCTAAGGTGAAATCTTTGCTTCAAACTCATTTGAGTTGTCTTATTTTTGTATAGAAAATTAATATAAAGATATATTTTCTCTGTCAAGATTGCATAAATATTTTTGCTTTCAAACCTCTAGGTTCCAAGTTGATTATTACATACTTTCAGTCTTTGATTTTTTTCCAAAGTTATTGCAGAGCAGCACCCCAAACTAGTTGGATGTGTTGCTGTGGAATCTCAAACTGGGTTCACTTGCCGGGCATGTAGGAAGTTGATCACACAAGTCAGGTGGAGAAAGAAAGTGGGTTTTCCTTGAAAAATGCAGAACAAAGAGCCAAGCATTTATTGCTTACTTCTTGGGCTCCCTAAAGAATTACCACTAAAGATTCTTCTAGATTGAAATTGATGCTGCGAGAAGTGTGATCAGCTCATGTCCAGGTTCCTGGTTGGTCACTGAAGCTCATGATCTTCTTTTGATTGGTCAGTGATTCCCTACTCGTTACAGAATTTGCGATGGCCTGGTGGGCTGCACTTGGTCTGAGGTTACTTCCAAACCTGGAATTTCCCTACATAAATCCTTCCAGGACAACTGGCCGTCATTCTTCTTATGTATTGAAGAAGCAAATGGCTTTTTGAGTCCAGGGATTAGGCCCTTGTAAGGCCAGCTGGACAGGCAAGGAGACCTCGGGGTAAGGAAGACAGACAGAAGGCTGAATCCTGCTTGTACATTATGGGAAGTCAGTTTCAAAGTTGTAAAGAGGAACTGTAATCTCGGTCTTATTTCCTAGCTGATCTAAATTCTAGTTTCGCTCGAGGAAAAGTCAGATATTTTGAGTACTAGGAAGGAGGAAACATTGTTTCTGTTTCAGGAAGTAGAATTTTCTTTGCTAGTTGTAATAAATAACTATCAGGAATGTAATAATATAGTTGTTGCAGGATGTTGTGGGTTCCTACGTTATTGAAGTCAGTTTATGTACTGTACAGGAATGCAGTCACTTCAAGGAGTAGTGCTAGATCATTTTCATTACTTAAAAAACATTTTTTTAAACTTATTTTGTGATGACAAAATTACTTTGTTAACAAAACCAGATAAGGACACTTACAAGAAAAGCAAATTATAGATCAATATCTAGGATGAATATAGATGTATGTTAAATATACTATCAAGCTAATTTTTTTAAAAAGATTTATTTTTATTATTTTTTATTGGAAAGGCTAATAAAGAGGAAGATCTTCCGTCCGATGATTCACTCCCCAAGTGAGCACAATGGCCGGTGCTATGCTGATCCGAAGCCAGGAGCCTCTTCCAGGTCTCCCACGCGGGTGCAGGGTCCCAAAGCTTAGGGCCATCCTGGACTGCTTTCTCTGGCCACAGGCAGGGAGCTGGAAGGGAAGCAGGGCTGCCGGGATAGAACTGGTGCCCATATGGGATCCCGGGCATGCAAGACAAGGACCTTAACCACTGCGCCACTGCGTTGGGCCCATATCAAGCTAAATTTAATGATATGAAATGTGTCTTTTACCATGTTTAAGTGAGATTTATCCCTGTATGCAGGAGTAGCTCAGTATATATAGGTCAGTAAATGTAATCCACCACATGATTTTCTGAAAATGAAGGTCAAAAAATTACTTGACAATTAAATTAGACACATAAGTGAAGGATGTGTACACTGAAAATTATAAATTGTTGATGAAAAAGATTGAGGAAGATACAAGTTAAATTTTAAAATCCCTTGTTCCTTGACTAGAAGAAATTTTTTTTTTAGAAATACAAAATTTGCTTCAGTTGTTGAAATTGCATGTTTCTTTTTCACAAAATTTTCATTTATCTATTTCATTGAAGGGCAGAGAGAAAGATCTCTCCTTTGCTGCTTCATACCCCAAATACCCATGAAGTCTTGAACCTGGAACTTCATTCCTAAAGTCTTGAGCCTAGAACTCCTACATGGTGGTGACAGGAGTCCAACTTCTTGAATCATCACTCATCACGCCAGTGTTTGCATTAGCAATAAGCCAGAATCAGGATCGAGAGATGAGTATGGAACCCAGGTACTCTAGATGTGGTACACAGGTGTTTACACTGGCGTTGTTAGTGTTAGGCCACATACTCACCCACTAGAATTACTTTTGTTCAAATATCCACACAATTCAAAGCAGTTGCCTCAGTACAATCTCATCAAAATTTCAATGACATTTTTCATAGAAATAGAAAAAGTCAGTGGAGCCATTGTAGATTACAAACATCCAAAATAGGCTTAAACTAAACAAAGCTGAAGGCATACAACTACGTAAGTTCAAAATATACTGTGAAGATGTTGTAGTAAAACAGCATGGGGGGATGGGCCTTGTGCAGTCTGTTCGGTTACTGCTTGCGGTGCCTGCACCCCTTGTCGTTGGTGTGATAGTTTGATTCCCAACTACTCCACTTTTGATTTTGCCTTCCTGCTAATGCGTATCCTGGGAGGTACAGGAGATCTGATTCCCTATCCTCTATGTGGGGGTACTCAGATGGCGCTTGTGGCTCCTCGCTTCATCCTGGCCTAGACCTGGCTGTTGCAGCATTTGGGTGGAGGGAGAGCAGCCTGAAACAATTCATGGAAAATCTCTCATTCTGTTTTTTATTTAAACAGATAAATCTTTTTAAAAAAATACATGGTACTGATATGAAGACAGACACATAGAAAAATTAAAAAATAAACTCATGTATTAACAGTAGCTCATTTTTCAAAAAAGTGTTAAGATGCAAAGTAGAAAAAATCATTACGTGTTTAATTAATGCTATTGGGAATACTCATGTGCAGAAGAATGAAATTGGATCCTTGTCTCACGCCATACACAATAAAAACAAATGAACTGAAACTCTAAAATTATAAGGTAATACTGGGTAAAATTTTCGTGGCGTTGGTGAACTTTTTTTTTGCATGTGACAGTAAAGCACAGTCAGCAGTGGTAGAAGTAGAGAAACAGTGCAGAGCCAAACCCTTGGTAAAGGCCAGTCAGTGTTTAGGACAGGAGAAACCATTTGCAAATGTTATATCTGATAAGAGATTAACTTTTAAAATATTTGCATAGGAACCTCAAACAACTCAAGCAAACAAACAAGTAATCTGATTCTTTTTAAGTGGGCACTAGAATATCATTACTTGGGATATATCTGAAAAAAAAATCAACATGTTAAAAAGATTTCAGTACTTGGCACTCATTGTATCATTATTTGCAACAGCCAGGAAATGAATCAGTCATAGCAGAGAGTGGGTAAAGAAAATGTGGTCTGTTTTACAGTGGAATATTATTCAGTCTTGAAAAAAGGATAATTATAATTTTAACATGGATAATGTGAGGGATATTAGTAAAGTGAGATAAGTCAGACACAGGCTGACATAATGATATGTCATCTGATGATGTGTAATCTCACCAGGAGTGACATGAAAAAGTTGATCTCAAGGACTTAGAAACTAGAATGGTGATTGGTATTGGGGATGGGGATGGGAAGGCTTTAAAGGAGAGACTGGCCAGAAAATAAAATATTTTGATTATGTTGAAAGGATCAGTTCAAGAGATTACCCACTATGGGATACAAAACTAAGCCTGCATCTGTATAATGAAAGAATCAAATCTTATATTAGAAGTTTTCCTCGCAAAGATAGTTGAAAAAGAGTATACTTTCATTATTAAATAAATATAAGCCAGAATGTGATGCATTTCGCTGGTAGTCAACTAAAAGATTGCAAAATTAGGAAGAAATCTCACCAGTTTGCAGGCCAAATAAAACCTCCTACAGTCTACATTAATTTTTGCAAGGTGCAAGCTAGTACCATTTGTCATATCTATTTCATCCTAACTTTACCTGGTAATTGAATGACTATATGTTGACTAATTGCTTTATCCAGAGGAAAGCAGTCTCTGTCTTTTCATATTTTCTTCAAGCATTTTTCCTCTTGGAACAAGGTGCTCGTTAAAGGTAAGCTGCTGCCCTCCTTGGAAGGCTGTCTCCTTTGATGTTTGCATTTCAAAGAAATGGCCCCAGGTTCTTGAGAAAGACAATCCTGGGTCACAAGGCTGACAAAAGCCCATCTGGTTTGTTTTTAAAAAAGGATATGCATTTCAAAAGAAGGAAAAGATATCACAGTTCCACGTTTTGTAAACCAAATAAAGTGAAAAGGAGGGGAGAAAGTGTCTTCCCTTATTTTTGTGGAAAATTAAGCCACTGAGTAATGATTTGCCAACACCAGAAACATGTAAATCCATTCCAGCCTTCCAGGGCTCCAGTCCTGAAATCTGAAGGGAGCTATGATCCCTGGTTGTAATCTGTTTTCTGGCAGTGTTCTTACATCTTGAGCTACTTACTTAAAGCTTATTTACTCAGAATTCTCTACATTTTTCTTCAGGGGAAGCCTATTCCTATTTCACTGCCTTCCTTTACCAGGGTTTTACAAATGTCAGCTTAAACATTTACTTATTAAAACTCCTACACTGGAATATAAGCTAGGGAAGCACAGGTGTGTATTAATTTTAACTCAACTATTAATTTATGTTGAATTTGAATTATTTCTTTCTGATGCCTGCTTAATTAACATCTTGTTAAACTTTTGAGGTGAATGAATGGAAAAGAACCAGGAAAATGAAATTAGCGCTAAAGCAACTTAGTTTAAAAGTAAGTTAAAAAGTGAAGGTAAATTAGTTAAAAGTAAAAAAAAAATAGTTAAAAAGTAAAATTGGGGCCCGGTGTGGTGGCGCAGTGGTTAAGGTCCTCGCCTTGCATGCCCAGGATCCCATATGGGTGCTGGTTCTATCCTGGCAGTCCCGCTTCCCTTCCAGCTCCCTGCCTGTGGCCTGGGAAAGCAGTTGAGGACTGCCCAAAGCTTTGGGACCTTGCACCCATGTGGGAGACCCAGAAGAGGCTCCTGGCTTCGAATCAGCATAGCACCGGCCGTTGTGCTCACTTGGGGAGTGAATCATTGGACGGAAGATCTTCCTCTCTGTCTCTCCTCTTTGTATATTAGCCTTTCCAATAAAATAATAATAAAAATAAATCTTAAAAAAAAAAGTAAAATTGAATATCCAGCATGAATGGAGAAAAGCTGTTTAAGACTTTAAAAGACTTTAGAAGCAGTCTTTTTAAGATAAAGGATGGATGCGTCAGTATTGTGATGCAATGTGTTAAGCTGTGGCCATTCCTGATGGCATGTCCCTTGGCAAATTTATTTCTATTTCAGCTTCGTGCTATTGTGCCTGGGAAGATAGTAGAAGACCGTTCCTGAGTTTGTGACCCTGCCACCCACAGGGGACAGCTCCATGGAGTTCCAGGCTTCTGGCTTTAGCCTATCCCAGTCTGGCGCTTGTCATTTTAGGAGTGAGCAAGTCTATGGAAGACTTTTTTTTTTATCCCTCTTCCTTCCCCATCCTTCTCTGTCTTTCAAGCAAATAAATAAATAATAAATGTTTATGAGAAGATAATGGGAAGATATGTTTTATATGCTCATAGATACTTTAGAATACTGAAAATGTCCTAGAACTTTACTAATGGATTCAGTATATTTAAATTTGCTGAGAACATTTTGCAAATGAATTAAAAAATGATGAAATTTTTTATTTGTTTGGAAGACAAAGAAATAAATGATTGATAGATGCTAGATAGATAGATAGATAGGAATCCTTTACCTGCTGGTTTCCTTCCCAGCTGTTCTCAGGGATCAGGACTGGCCTTTGGCTCGAGTTGGGAGCTGAGAACTGAATCCACCTCTCCCTAACTCCACACCCTCCACTGTGGCCCCCAAGGTTCATGCTTGGAGTCAGCAGCTAGAGGCAGGTAACCAGAGTCTCAGGTATGTGACACAGGTTTTCTAAATGCTAGGCCTAGATCTGCCCCAACTTAAATGTACTTTGCATTGCTAATGGAATGTGAATTTGTATCGTCTTTTATAAAACCATTTGTGCATTTTACTAAAATCTTTGCATATTCCTACTCTTTGTCCAAGTAAATAATCCTAAGGAGGCAGTCTGAAACTCAGTAACAGACTTGGTCATGAAGATGCTTACTAGTTATCGTTTCTTTATCATAGTGTAAAACTGAGAACAATCTGAACACTCAAGAGCTTGGGACTGACTTACCAGTCTATGAACTATGTATGTGAAATAAGTATGTTCCAGGTAATCATAAAATATAATAACATGGGAAAGTAACTTTAATATTACTTTTATTATTGCCAGGTTATAGAATATTAGTAGCTAATAACAACCGACAGTATCCATATATTTTCTGTGACCTGTGTTGGAAGCAAGTAGATTATAAAACAAAGACTTTTTGAAAAAACACTTCTTGTGGTCTTTAGAAACACTTATTCAGTTGAGATAGATTAAGTAGCTATGTGGTGAATGCTTTTTTTATGCAAGTAAAATAATTGTTACGTCTTTTTAGATTATATGTATCTCCTATGTACATAAGATATCTTTGAAGATAATTTTTGAGTAACAGTGTATTACCACATTTTCTTAAAATTATATATAAGCCCGTGTGATGGAGTTGAACATTTGCATGTCATTTTTTTGTGCAGGAAAAAGCTTTCAAACAGTCACACATTTGATTCAGTGTCTATTTTCCTTTTTTTTTTTTGAGAAATAATAAAAATATGTTTCAACTCAAAGGGGATCTATCCTAACTGGGTAAAGGGAGGATTAAGTATGAAATCTTTAGAAACATATTTAGAAAACAAAGTAAGGTCTAGGAGATGAGTCCTGAGTGTTTAATTTGGCATTTTGTTTCCTTTCAGTTAGTTCTCACTCTGCGTGTCTTTGGTTCTGTTTTCCTGGTAAATGATGCATGTGCCCCAAAGACATTCTAGTTAGTTACACTTTGCTTGGCTGGTTGTAGGGTTTGGGAAAAACTTACCCCTCTTGTTTTCCTGTAGGTTGGTCAGGCAAAAGTTTATTAAAAGAAAATAAGAAATTACACACACATACACACACGTAATGCTTTCTAGGGAACCTTTTTTAACTATTACAAAATGATAAATTAGGAATAATGTAGGTTTTTCCAGATTTCATTGTTTGAGTTGGCATAGATGATTTGAACATTTCTGTTTCTCTTATGACATCTGAAAATTTCATATGTTCTTAGTTTGTTCCACAGAGTTAAGATAGAGAGGTGCTTCTGCAGAGGAAATTCTTTGTTTTTGTTGTGTAATATCATTTTGTAATTGGAGATAGAACCACTCACTCTCTCCATTATAATATCAGCTTGCAATTAAAGAGTGCTTTTTGCAAAGTGTAAACATCATCCACTTTGCCAGAATGCTAATTTGTAGTATTTTGGTGATAACAATGAGATAAATACTGTAGAGCACTTTGTGTCAGGATGTTCGATCTCGCACATTTTGTAACATAAAAATAATTCCATCTCTTGATTTTTTTTTAATAATTCTAAAAGGCTTTCCTTGACAGGGAAGTTCTGTTTTTATTGGCATGAAAGATATACCTAGAAACAGAAAATGCATTTTCTTTCTATATATGATAGGTAAACACTTCCTTGTCAACCTTCTTGATAATTATATTACCTGGCATATTTCAAGGGAGCCTTGAAAAAGACTTTTTTTAATCTCTTCTTTAATCTTATGCTTTATTTAAACAACACTTTTTATTAGATGGTCCTGTAGTAAGCAAAATGGAATTTCTTAACTGTTAATTAATAAATTCTTTGTGCATGCTGGGCCAGACTGTCGTTTTTCTTGTCAGCTCACTGTTTTTCTACATAGAGATCATGTTGAGTCATAAACTTTATATGGGGAGAATATCCACAGGGGCCTTGAAAAATTACATCTTGAGTGTTAATTAAGACCTAGCTGCAATGTACCGGAATCATTATGTTCCTCTAGAAATGGTATAAAATGCTCTTTGTTATTTTCAAATTAATTCACCCTCAAAATTATGATAAATGTCTAAATAATATTAGAATTCTGGGAAAATGAGATTTTATATCATCTGTGTTACTGCGTAAAACAAGCATATTTTAGCTTTTAGGAGCTGTTAGAGAGACTACAGGAAAATGGACAAACTTGTGATTTAGTATTAGCAATAATCAGTAATCTTTGCTCCACCCTTCCCCCTCCCCCCCAAATTAAAAGGGGCACATCCATTCAGGGAGCTGGTAGTGTTATTTTGGCTTTAGATCATAGTCTAATTCTCATTGCCCCAAAATGTGTTTTTCTTCTTTTTCTTTTCTTTTTTTGTTGTTGTTCAGGATTAAGAAAGGATTGTAGCTGGGTAAACCAGCAGGTGATGACTTACTGGAAAATGTAGGAAGGACACCAGAATTGGCAAGAGCTGAAGGTTTATCTCATTGATACTGTTTTATTTATAAGTATATCTCATATATCACAATATCAAACCATTTTTAATACATTAACCAGATTCCTCTTATGTTGCATACTCTCCAAAACACATGTCACATGTTGGCATAATTTATAGACACAATTGAGACATCCACCAGAAACACTCTAATTACAAAAGACGGAAGGGCAGAGCATTTGATGTGAAAGTTCTGTTCAAATGCCAGGCACTATGTGACACCCTGGGGGAAGTGGCCATCATGTTTATTTAAGATGTGTGGTAGATTTAGAGCTCCATGTAGCCTGAGGTGGATCTTCTATACACAAATATGACTGGGAAAAATCTTTTTTTTTTAAAGATTTATTTATTTTTATTGAAAAGTCAAGTCTATATATATAGAGGAGGAGAGACAAAGAGGAATGTTTTCCATCTGATGATTCACTCCCCAAGTGACCGCAAAGACTGGAACTGTGCTGATCTAAAGGCAGGAGACAGGAACTCTTACGGGTCTCCCTCGTGGGTGCAGGGTTCCAAGGCTTTGGGCCATCCTCAACTGCTTTCCCAGACCACAAGCAGAGAGCTGAATGGGAAGCCGCGGCACTGGGATTAGAGCTGGCGCCCATTTGGGATTCCGGTGCTTTCAAGGCAAGGACTTTAGCCACTGGACCACCGCGCTGGGCCCTGGGAAAAAT
Source organism: Ochotona curzoniae (assembly GCF_017591425.1). Taxonomy (NCBI): domain Eukaryota; kingdom Metazoa; phylum Chordata; class Mammalia; order Lagomorpha; family Ochotonidae; genus Ochotona; species Ochotona curzoniae. The sequence goes on along the minus strand of NW_024466219.1, from coordinate 8,722,562 downwards.
ATTCTTGATCCTGATTAATACCAACACTAAGGGGAAATTGTCTGATAGTAGGACGCCAACGTCACCTCAGTGAGGTGTGCACCCGTCACTGATTGCAGGTGTCAGTGCTGGCTGTCCGACTGTAACCAGCGTGCACAAGGTGGCTCTGGAAGGAGAAGACAATAGCTTCTAAAGGTAGCTTTCCATCTCCTGGCTCGACATATCCCTGATGCAAACTGCACCCGCCCAAATCTCAATGAAAAAGCAAAGCAGTCCAAGTTTACTTTTAATCTCTTTTTCTCATCAAATTTCCTCTCTTTTAAAAATAGATTCTTCCATTTTTAACACTCTCAAAGTCCCTATATCTACCTGCCACACATCCTGTTTTCCAATTCCATCCTGCAGTACTCTTTTTACAATTTTAGATTTTAAATGTATGTTTTGTTCCTCAAACCAAAATAAAAAACAGCTCTTTTTGTCATGCTTTTGTATTGCAATCTGATGAAACCACTCAACAGGGTTATGGATTTAAGACAGATTTGAGGATCCCGGGGGGGATATTTCAGCATGAGCTAATCCTCGTCAATCTCTCTGTGTAGGCGGGAAGAGGCCAGGGCAGGCGGCTTTGGAGCTTCACTTCCGTCTGGAGACCAAGCCGAGCTGTGCACTTGTTTCTTTGAGTCTCCTGGAAAGGAACAGGGCTATAAAAACGCGCAGCATGAACTGTGCACTGCACAAGTACTGCAGACATCTGACATCATGAATCATCCGTGTATGCATGTGAGGAGCTTCTCCTATTAGAAAAGCACCATTATGATGGTACTCTCCGTAAGATATTAAATTTTCCATGGGTCCTTCCTGAGGTTTCTCTGGACAGTCTCTCCTTGCTGCTGTCTTTGTTTCCCTTTTGCTGCCCACTCAGCTTTTGATTTGGAGAATAGAAGCAAGTTCCTGCAGAAATTGGGGTTTCTGTGATAACAGAACAGAATGGGAGAAACAGATCATGCTCAGTTATTGGATATGTGTTGGCTGATTTATTTTGAAACTCTCCAAGTAATTTAGTGTTGATTTTAAAGCAAGTGAACATGGATAAGATACAAGAATGTCTTAAGTTGATCATGGTAAACTCTGTCCTGTATGCTAACAAGTCCACATACTGGAGAACAACTAAATGCTTACTGATATATTGTTGGTTTTGATAGGCACTTACTATAATGGCATATCATAGAATTTACTCATGTGGTATAAAGACACACATTTTTTCTAAAGTGGGATCACAGGTTTCAATCTCCAGTCTAGTGTTTTTAAACACATGAGACTTGAATCATAATAGGAAAGAGGAATCCAGACAGTTCAGGTGTTTAATTTTCCCTAGTAATTTTGCAAGAATCTTGGTTGCATTTTTGCCCCGTATTTTCTGCTGAGAATGTGTGTACATTTTGAAATGTATTTTTTTTTGAGCAATGCTGTTTTTCTCTGTAAGCTGATAATAAGCATATGGGAGTGGGGATTGGATTAGAAGCAAGCTGCTGATTCTTATTGAACATTTAAAAGCTGTTTAAGGTACCAAATATCTTTTTAACTGTCCAGTGAACTTTTTCAGATGTTTGGTAAATTCTTTTTTTTTTTTAAGATTTAGTTATTTTTATTGCAAAGTCAGATATACGCAGAGAAGGAGAGACAGAGAGGAAGATCTTCCATCCAATGATTCACTCCCCAGTGACCACAAAGGCCGGTGCTGCACAGATCCGAAGCCAGGAGCCAGGAACTTCTTTCAGGTCTTCCACGGAGGTGCAGGGTTCCAGGCTTTGGGTCATCCTCGACTGCTTTCCCAGGTCACAAGCAGGGAGCTGGATGGGAAGTGGAGCTGCTGGGATCAGAAGTGGTGCCCATATGGGATGGGATCCCAGCACTTTCAAAGCGAGAACTTTAGCTGCTAGGTCACTGCACCGGACCCAGTAGATTCTTGCAAAGTAGTTTTGATGTGGGTCTTATGAAACAGTGTAACTGGGATATATTTCATGGTTAGGGTTTCTATTTGTTTTTGCCCTACTCCCTCCCCACCCCTCCGCCCCTGCTGTTAGTTGTTCTGGTTATCAAGGGGCAGAATTAAGTGCCAGATTAGAATACAGATATTCTCCCAGTGACAGTAAGAAAGTGGTTATCAAACACATTTTATCATCATTCTTTAGTTATCTTTTGGTTTATATGTTTGGAATCACATAACTGGGTACAACAGGTACTGCTCAGTAAGATGCTAAACATCTCTAGAATGTACAGTGGAAATATTAAGTGATTTCTTTAAGATCTGTCTTTTGAGAGGTCTAGTGTATAGCAAAAAGACAGGATTTGAGAGGCTCATCCTTCACCCTTTTTCTGTGACACCAGGTAAGCGCCATTGTTTTCTGTCTCTAATTCTTGTTGCCTTTCACCTACAAACTGACTGGACTGAACAGGAAGGCGGCTGCTTCCAGTGGGAAGAATTGGCCATGTTTAGATTATTGTCACACGCTGCGACCTTCTTACCTTCGTTTCATTACTGCTCTGCTCTCTGTTCTTAGTAACAGGGTTTATAGCTTGCTATTTGGTTTAACATCCATCAAAAGAAGACCTTATTCAGATACTCTTTGATTTCAGATACAATAAACATAAGTACTCAAATGGGAATCTGTGTAACAGATTGCCTTGGTTCTTATTTTTCGATGTGCCTGGTAAGAGCCACGTGAGCAGCTAGGTGAAATGTCCCTTTGCAGCCTGATCGCCATGCCTGTGCTATGCCTTTTCAACAGCTGATCCTGTAGATTGTGATGCTAGCTGAAAAGTGTTATTCAAGGAGTTTTCAGCATTGTAAGAACATTATTAGACAGATCATTAGTAGACTAGAATCGAGAGACTCCGTGTTTATCATGTGAGTCAAATTAAATGCTAAGGTTGTTCATTGGTTTACGTATATAATATGTAATAAAATTTATGCACTTTTACCTCATTGTTTAATATGAAGTTATTTTAGTTACTGATGTGTCATTCTGTATTAAGGAAGGTTGTTATTTTGGGGGTGCCTCCCAAAAAGCTTGGTATGGGAACTTTTAATACCTAGTGCAGCAGTGTTGGGAGGCTGACCTAACAGGAGTTGTTTAGAACTTGAGGACTGAATGCTTGTGAATGGGTTAATAATGATTTTAAAAGGGTTTGAGTCTGTGAGTTTGATTTCTCTCTTGCCTTTGTGTCTTCTGGCCTGGGATGACATGCACAAAGGCCCACACAAAAGTCCTTACCTTATACGAGTCTCTCCGCCTTGGTCGTCCAGGCCTTTAATATTCTAAGAAATACAGATGTTCTCGTAACATGTTGCCCAGCCTGCAGTGTTCCATTACAGCAATGCAGAATGAACTGAGAGGGACATGTTAGCATGTGGACTAATTCTGTTTTTTCTGTCTTGTGGAAAGTTAACATGATAATCCACTTTTGGAATACGTAAGCATTTCATGCATAACAATGAGATTCAAATAGAGAAAATGGAAAAAATGAACTTCCTGAATTATATATTTTATTAACAGTAGAGAATTTCTACCTTATCAGAATGTAAAATTGAAAGAAAGTTTGAATGACAAAAAAATCTCTTCTTTAGTTAGCACAGAACCATGCAAAGAACTAATAAACCTTATTTATGAGTAACAATTTTTTTTTAAAAAATTCCCTCACATTTCCATTTTCACATATTTTAAGTGTTCTGTTTATTCAATGAGCAACTCTATAAAATTCCTTAAAACCTATGACTCAGTGTGGTGGTAGTCACTTGGAAATGCTGAGTCTCTGGGCACGCTCCAGACCTGCTACATCCGATCTGCATTTTTGGAAGATCGCTAGTTGATTTGTACCTTTTTTAAAATTTGAGAAGCTATGCCTTAAAATATTTTTTCTTGGACTTTATCACACTGCAGTTTATTTCTAATCTCTTACTTTATAAAATGATGGGTTCCTGCTAATGATTTTTCATAGGATGCCTATATACTAGGTTTGAATTCCATATGTCCATTTAAGAAATAAGAGTAATACAAAGGGTAGATACTTGGCACAGAGTTTAAGATGTCATTTGTTACACCTCCATGTATGCCATGGAGCCTGGAGCCCGGAGCCCGGAACCTGGATTCAAATCTTGACACTGCTTCTAATTCAGTTCCCTGCTGACATGCATCCTTGGGGACACAAGGGATGGCTGAAGTTCATGTGTGTTTTTGTCTTTCATGTGGGAAACTTGGATTGAGTTCTGGATTCCCTGCTTGGGCATGGCCCAGACACAGCAATTATGGGCAGTTACAGAATGAGCCAGAGGATGCAAGATATTCCTGTCTGTGTCTCCGGCTCTGTCATCCTTTCAAATAAAAATTAAAAAAAAAATAAATGTTCTAAAAGAAAGTAGAAATAATGCAAAGTCCAAATAAGGAATCTTACTAATATCAGTAATTTTATTAACATAATTTCAAAATATCTACATAGAATACATGAATTAAGCAAGTGTGAGTAGGAATGGATGAGTATAAGGTGTAGATATGAAACAAAATTTTAATGAAGTGGAATCATTCCTTGCATGCAATTTTTAAATGGAAGCTGTTAATTTCTCTGAATTTTGAATTATTCAGAATGAAAAGAATGAAATGTAAGTGAAATTAATGGTACTTCTGAACTCTAAGAATAGATATTGGGTTTTTACAAGTAGTCCAAGCTGTAATAACATTTTGAGATGGATGTGTTTCAAGTGTAGGCATCTGTTGTCTGTCCAGTGATGGATGAGAAGTATCCACACTGCCTCACACTCCCACTTCACAATTTTATTTCTTCAAAACATTTAAAGCATTTTTTTTGGTAATGGCATGCTTTCTGATACTCTCTGTTCTGCAATCACAGTGTCAGTAGTTAAAGCTTCTTCACTTTTGATTGTCATGGTCTCACCTAATAGTGCATACCATTGCATTTAGATCTGAGTTTTAAGTTTAATTCATTCCATATGCAAAAATTTCATCAAATAATTTTATTTTCTCTACAAGAATCTTTAAGGAGTACTGTTTTCTTTAACCTCTTGTGTGCTTGTAAATACACAGTGCCTTTATGCTGTAAGGGCAAGTAGGGTCTCTCCTGGATTTCTGAATATCTGTTAAATTCTTGTTGTCTGAGTCTTAGTGCCTTTGCCTTGATCATTTTCTGGTTGTTGTGGTGCTTGAATGTTCCTTAACTTACTAAAAATCCAAATTTTCTCTCAGTGCAACTTACTTTGAAACTATTCTTAGTGATTTTTTTTTTCATTATCATTTTCTTGCTGAGTCTTTCAATTTATTTTCTTCTGTTGTATCGCAGTACTAGGTTTCCTAGTAACTCAGAGGTTTCCTCACTTCGTAGGCTCTGATGCTTCTGTTTATCCTTCCGTGATACCAGTATTCTTTTGAGAATTGACACCATCATTCTATTTCAGAGTTATAAGCAAAGATAACTTAGAAAACAGTCAAGCATTGTGGCAAGGTATCCACCTGATGATGATAAAAATGTCAAATCGACAGCCACGTTGGCTAGAAGACCCGGATGCTCCAAAGAATAGAAGACTACCAAGAGCACGCCAGTTCTCAGAGCAAGTGTGAGGCCTTGGAGTGAACAGTGTGGGACGCCCACTGGACCAATGAGTGCAGGACTGCTTTTGGAGCGTGGAAAATGATCTAAAGATAGCTTTGATGATCTCTGTACAGCTCTGCTGATGAACTGAAAACTATTGAAGTGTGCACTCTGAAAAGGTAAACTGTCAAACGAATCAAATTACAGTAAAGCCTTGAGGAGAAAGTGCCACATTGGTGTGATTTGGGCCTTGGTTCCAGATTTTCTTTGATCATGCATCATGCTTTCCATCCCTCTTCCTTGTCCCAAGTTGGTGTCTTCTACTTACTCTCCTGTGAACTGTTACATGCTCTGGGCAGGCACACTCTCTTGCCCTTGCTAATGATTCATTTCGTGGTGGTGGTGAATGAAGAAACTAAGTGAAAAAATGTGGTTTATTCTCCCCTGGTCCTCTGTTTATTTTTTTCCTCCTTATTTATTTATTTTTATTTGAAAGGCAGATTTATGGAGAGAGAGAATGAGACAGAGAGGGAGAGAGAGAGCAAGAGACATGATCCACCCACTGGTTCACTCCCCAGATGGCTGCGTTGTCTGAAGCGTGGCCAGTTAGGAGGCCAGGAGCCTGACTTCTTTCAGGTCTCCCCTTTGAGTTCAGAAGCCTAAGAATTTGGATCACTCTTAATTCTTGCCCAGGTAATTATCGGAAGTGGAGTTAGCACCACATATGGAGACTTAATGCACACGCACTACACCACAGCACTGCTCATCCCTTTACCCCCGCCCACCTCTCTCAGGTCCTCTTTTTAATTTCGTAGTTATTGTATAACAATATTCTGCTTACTTCCTGTAAAAGTAAGAATCTAAACATGGGTTTTGGTGGGTCAGGGTCATAGGAACATCTCATAATTCATAGCTCTTATAGCTTCTGCTGAAAACCTTTTTTTTTCTGGAGAAAATATAAATACAATTGAATTAAATTATATGCTGTCCAAACCTGCCAGACTATGGAGAAGTCCACTGGGCCTTTTTAACAATCTTTTGCTGAGAATGAAGATTAATTTTTTTTGTGTCTTGCTTCTGTCCAGAAAACACATTTCATAAAGATTAGTTTTAAATTCAAATATTATGCAGTTATTATTTTAGAATGTTTTTCCTCTGTTTAAGCTTACGTTTTTTCCTCTGTGTTTTTTTTTTATGCTGTCCAGAACGTTCTTTTCCAGTGGAGTTGATGTCTGAAAAACATTAAAATGGAGCACGTGCTCAGTGAGAACATGGAATCTATCAGAGAAAGTGCCCAGCCCACCTGAGTGTTTCTGACATCCAACCATTCCTTTTCAGGTTACAGACATATTGGGGAAATTGTTAACAATTTCTAAATAGAGAATTCATCAAGTTGCCCTTTTTGTCTTTCTAATCGCGGTCTCCCTTATAAGCAAGATGTTCTCACTATCAAAAGAGCATTATTGGAAAATGAAAAATATTTTAAAAGTATTTATTTTGAACAGGCAGTACAGTTGAAAAACTGAAAGTATGTGCAAAGAATAAATGAAAAATCCTTTTCTGTCTTCGATACTTTTACAAAGGCAAGTTAATTGGTTTTTCTGCTTTCAGAAGTGAGTGCTTCAAGAGATACTCTGTCTTTAGGATTGAAAACTAAATCTAGTTATGATGTCTCCGAATAGGCCGAGGTGGGAGGTCTTTAGGTTGTTGGTTCAGGTTCCTGGAATGTCCTTTTTTGAAATGGTTGATTGTAGAAGCCAAGTTAGACCTTGGGAGCCACTGTTCTTGGATTGTGAAGCCCAAATTGTGAGCTGAAATAAAACTCGTTTTTTCTTAAATAGTTGTGTAAGATATTTAGTTGTAGTAATAAAAAGCTCCCTAATTGAGCACAGAGTCATGGAGATAGTCTCACAACTGCTGTGTGAGTATGCCACACGTCACTGATACAGTGACATTCATGGCTGCTCTGCCTGCCTTGTAAAGTCATTTAAATCACTGGGTATAATTTAAAGCTTTTTGTTGCTGGATGATAAACTGTCGTACATATACCATTTAAAAAATATACTGAAGAACACCAGGCTCTTTCTAGTTGTTTGTATTACAAAGAAAGCTGTTATAAATGTGCATGCACAGGGTTTTATGTGTACATAAACTTTTATTTCTCTGGCATTTGCATTCTCAGAAATATGAGTCTTGGAGTTTTCTCATCTATACAGCAAGCTGTATGTTTTTTTTTTAAGTCTTTTTGATATTTACTTAGTAGGATTTTTAAAAAAGATTTGTTTGCTTTTATTTGAAAGGCAGACTTACATATAAAGGGGCAGGCCAAGAAAGAGAAATCTTGTGTCTGCTGGTTCACTCCCTGCTGACGGCAGCAATACCCAAAGCTGAGCTGATATGAAGCTGGGAGCCAGAAGCTCTACAGTTCTTCCTTAGTGGGTGCATGAGTTCAAGGCCTCAAGTCAGGTTGGATTGGAAGCAGAGCAGGAGGACATGATCTGGTACCTATATATATACGCATAATGCGGGTGCTGCAGACAGAGCATTAATTTGCTGCACCACTGTGCCAGCGCCAGGGAATTATTTATTTTATTATTATTATTTTTTTTACCATGAAATGTTACCTTTCATATATAAAGATTGAGTCAAGGGCCTGGCATGATAGCCTAGCAGCTAAATCCTTGTCTTGCATGTGCTAGCATCCAATATATGTCCTAGTTCTTTTCCCAGCTACTCCACTTCCCACCCAACGCCTTGTTTGTGGCCTGGAAAAGCAGTCAAGGATAGCCAAAAGCCTTGGGATACTGTACACACGTGGGAGACCAAGAAGAGGCTCCTGGTTCCTGGCTCCTGGCTTTGGATTGGCTCAGCTCCGGGCATTGTAGCCACTTGGGCAGTGAACCAGGAGATAGAAGATCTTTCTGTTTCTTCTCTTCCCTGTATATATGTCTTTCAGTGAAAATAAATATAATACATCTTTAAAAAATCCAGTCACAGAATTGCGCATTTTAGCAGACATTGATTTTTCCAACATAGGATGATTCTTAAGATAAAAAGTCAGAATTGTTATTTGGATTTCTTTTATTTTTGACCTTTCCTTTTGCACCACACTGTTACCTCCACATATTTGAGGTTACTGAAATGGAAGCAACTAACTTACTGCTGCCCAGTCTGACAAAATTTGTGGTTCTGTGGTTATACAGCAAGATACTCCAGACCGATAACACCTCATGATACATACACGACAGATAATGCTGGGATTAAACTTTTAGGCGTCTGATTTTAGAATCCTCAGAATTGCCGTATGCTAAAATGTTAATACTCTGAGATATTGCAGAGAGACAGATGGGATAATTATCTACATATCAAATATAATTGTTTGGAAGCTACAAATTAAACCATGAACCAAATTTCTTATGCATGAAGCTTAATTCTAGGAAATTCACTTCAAGAATATTGAGGCAATAGCTTTCAAGACCAACCAAATTATATTTGAGTTAATATTTTGCATACATTTTTATAAATTGTTATTACTTCATATCAAATATCTCCCAAGCCTCTTACTTTGCGTTGAATGCTTTCCGGTCCCTTCCATCTCATTAGCTTTTGTTCTGGGTGACTCTCACTCTTGAGTTCTCTGATTCTATTTTTGTTGGAAAGGTGAATATACAGAGAGGAGAGACAGAGAGGAAGATCTTCCGTCCGATGATTCATTCCCCAAATGAGCACTACGGCTGATACTATGCCGATCTGAAGCCAGGAGCCTCTTCCGGGTCTCCCACGCGGGTGCAGGGTCCCAAACTATGGGTCGTCCTCAACTGCTTTCCCAGGCCACAGGCAGGGAGCTGGATGGGAAAGCAGGGCCGCCGGGATTAGAACCGGCGCCCATATGGGATTCTGGGCGTGCAAGGTGAGGACCTTAACCACTGTGCCATCGCGTTGGGCCCAAGAATCTCTGATTCTTGTTCAGTTATTGGTAAGGGATTGATCTAGGTTGAATTCTCATTCGGATTGTTTCCTTTACTCTTGTTACATGTTGTTCCCACTAGCAGTTCCTCAACACAGATCACATTTTCTTTTCTTTTTTTGGTTTTTGAACAATAGTGACTATTTTTGTATATTTCTGTTTTTCCAGTGTCATGCCTATTCCCTACCCATGGTAGGCACTGAAAGAATTTCTATGCCTTTGTTTTTATTTCTTTGCTTGCTTTGGATTGGTTGAGTAATGAAGTAATGAATTTGAAAATACCTGTCTCGAACTTGCATGTCCATTCTTTGTCCAGTATGTAAGTCATTCTTTCCTCTTATATCTTTGCGTATGAGCAAGTTGATGAACTCAGAAGGGGGGCTGTAGCTGATGATTTACCGCAGTAGTTAAACCTCCAGGCATCACAAGTTGGGGTGTTGGTTTGAGCGCCAGCCACTGTGCTTCCTCTCCAGCTTCCTACTGATGTACTAAGTGGCGTAAGATTGCCCAAGGATTTGGATCCATGTTACCCAAATGGGGTCTGAAATGGTGTTGCTGTCTTCTGGCTTCAGTTTCGGCAATGAAGTTTGTGCAACTATTTGGGCAGTAAACTAGCAAGTGGAAGATCTCTGTCCCTCCCATGTTCCCTTGAAGCTATACCTTTCAAAAAGAAATGGGTGTATTGTGTAAAGTTGTCCTAGGGTCTAGTTTCCTGTAATCACTTTCAGATATACTAGACTTGTGTAATAGTTCCATCTGCTTTATACAGTACTCTATCTTCTCCAGTACCAGACTTAAATAAAAATATCGAAGTGTTTAGTTCAAGTATTGCGTTCTGAAACTTTAGGTCTATAAGTCATATGTTATCAGGTTGTCTTCTTTCCTCATCTTGAAAATAATGCAGACTTGGGTCAACTCATGAAGAAAATAATTAAGATCTTTTAATTTGACAAAAAGGAAATCTTAAAAATGAGGCTCCTTAAATAAAATGTTGGGTAGAGTTTTTCTCTGTGTAAATTACGTAAGTATTTAAATAATGATTTCTGAAACTGCACAGAGCATGTGTTTCACCTGCACCCATGTTGCAGCGTCTGAGTTTTGTTTCCTGCTTCAGGTGGTGGAGATCCAGGGAGGTAGCAACAATGGTCCACGTTGCCAGGTTTCTTATACTCATACGGGAAACCTGCAATTATTTATTGACTCCTGAATATGGTTCTGAATGAATCAGTCTGCAGGAGTTTTCCATCTCTGTCTATTCTGTCTCTCTGTGACTCTCAAAGGAGAAAACAAAAAAAGTAAAATCATAAATGCATTTATACATTTCCTTTTGTAAATACTTTTGCACATACATATGTTTTTATGTGTGGGATACTCTTGTATTCTGTTTGCCAAAAAATGCTCTCTGAAAGTGTTTAAACCTTAGTTTAAAACATTACAGTAATATTTGACTAGGTGTCATAATTTCATTTGTTAATGATCAGTCACTACACATGGGTACACTCCTTGTTTGTTTTGTTTTCATGTTATTATCTTTCTTTTTTTGAGAGTGATTTATTGCAAAGTCAGATATACGGAGAGGAGGAGAGACAGAGAGGAAGATTTTCCATCTGATGATTCACTCTCCAAGTGACCTCAATGGTCAGAGCTGCCCTGATCTGAAGCCAGGATCCAGGAACTTGCTCCAGGTCTCCCATGCAGGTGCAGAGTTCTGAGGCGCTGGGTCATCTTCAGCTCCTTTCCCAGGCCACAAGCAGGGAGCTGGATGGGAGGTGGGGCTGCTGGGATTAGATCTGACGCTCATATGGGATCCTGGCACATGTACTAGGCCACCATGCTGGGCCCATTCAAGATATTACCTTATTAAACTTGTAAGATGTGTTATCATAGGATGATAGCAAATACTCTGTAATCAGGAAAACAATCTCTTAAAAATCTGTATAATAAACAGAGTAGATGATGGCAGGTGATAGGAAATCCTGTCTGTTGAATCAACAAAATCTTTCTGTGTTAAAAACTGCATGTTAATTGTTGTTAGCTCTGCACACTGTGGGATTTGTATTACAGCTACTCATCTGTGGTATAGTTTGTTACAAGCATTTTCAGACCGTGTGTAGATTGACGAACGTCATTGCCCTCAAATAAAACTTTGCTTATCGGTAATAATACTAGATTTTTCAAGTAACTTAAGCATGGCATGAAATACTGTTCTCTTTAAAAAATATTTCTTTTTATTGGAAAGCATATTTACAGAAAGGGGAGATAAAAAGATCTTCCATCTGCTTTTTCATTGATCAAATGGACACAGTGGCAGGAGCTGAGTGATCCAAGCCAGGAGCCTGGAGTTTCTTCTGGATCTCCTACCTAGGTGCATGGTCCTAAGGCTTTGGGTCGTTCTTGACTGTTTTCCCAGGCCACTAGCAGGGAACTGGGTGGGAAATGGAGCAGCTAGGACAGAACCTGTCATGCATATGGGATCCTGGTGGGTGTAAGGCAAGGATTAGCCCATCAAGCCATTGCATAGGCCCATGAAATATTATTCTATCTGGATTTATTTTCACTCACTTAAAAATAAAGCAGCTATTCTTAGATACAATGATTACAAAGGCGAAAATTTGTTGGACTCTATAACATAATTCTGTTCATTTTTGATTGGTTGTTTCATAACTCATCTCAGTGTATTGATTTTTCAAAAAATTCGTTGCTAGATATTTCTGTATTTCTCCTCGTTAGATATTTTCGTTAGTGTTTTATTTTGTTAATAATGAGAAATGAGGAGTTAACATTTCAAATGTTACCTATATAGTAAGAGATCCACTGAAACTGTTTTGCTTCATTTGTTTATGGAACTGAATAACTGTTTTTAAGTCTTGTAAAAATGCTGCTTTCAGTTAGCACAATACTACGGCCTGGGTGAAGTGCATGAAGTTTTGCTCTTTATTGGGTGGCTGTTGGTTCAATGCTACTGTTTTCTCAGAGACACAAATGGGAGAATTGAACTGATATTTATTTCACATTACGTAATTTTCACCTGATTGATTTTGCTCCATCTGGCTTCTTGTTAAGTGGAATTGGAATGGAAAACTGGCAAATGGAGTTGGTTATAGAGATTAGTTTTTTTTCCCCAAATATCATCCCTGGCTTGTAGTTATATATGCATATATATATATATATAGTTTGTTTTAATTTTACAATTTCAGGCTACTTCCTTTTGAATCCTTAGCTGTTCACAACAGTATCTGAGGATGGACTGTTCTGTGTTGGAAATTTTTTTTTTCACTAATCAGAGGTAGAAACAGTGTCCCTAAATGGTGATTTAAAAAATATGTAAAAGTGTATTTTTTCCTGGACCTTTGAAACAATGTCATTAAAAGAAGAAAAAAACCTACCTAAAATTTGTAAAATTTGTGTTCAGTTTATTTGTAAAGAAATAGAGTGAAACAGAGATATTTTTTGTTGACCTGTACATGCTTTCCACAATCAGAGCTGGGTCCTCCAAAGCCAAGGGTTCTAAACTGACTGAAGCGCTCCCCTGTAAGCGTCAGAGAAACCCAAGTACCCTATCGTTGTCTGCTGCCATTTATTCTGTTGTGTGAATTGGCTTGGAATCAGAGCAGCTGCACTTTAACTAGACACTGCCTTGGGGATGTGGCTATCCCAAGTGATCATGTGACTACTGCCCCACATGTACAGTACTGGAATGATTCTTTAATTCAGGAACAATATGGAATCCTTGCAATGTTGACAGTATGAAATTTGGCTACCTCATAATGAAAATTCAACAGAGGAAACACTTAAGTTATTTTTATAATTTGTCCCATCTGAGCATTCCTTTGTTGGATTGATTATTGCAGAATATTGAAGGAATTAATCAACTTATTTGAAAATAATTGTGAAGTAATTGGAGCTAACAGCATATTGCCATTATACTGTAGTTCATGAGTAATGCTTAAATTTTGTTTTCATCTACCTGCACTGACAACTTAGACTGTGTTAGTTTGTGTGTTAGTTAAGACCTTGTATAGTTGTCAAACGTGTCATAGTATATTCTGTATTTAGCTCTGGAAATATTCATTTTAGAATATTTTTAGATCACTAGTTTATCACTTAAATGTGGTTCCAAAATATAGGACTTGATAGATTGGGCTTTATTTACCAATTGTTTAGTGGCTCATACTTAGATTTGCTGAAAGAGTTCTAGATGGCAGAGGGTAGCATTCTTTTCAAATTTTAAGCAAATTCAAAATTCTGCACTCTTGATATCTGTGTGGGAGCTCCAGAGGAGGTTCCTGGCTCCTGGCTTTGGATCAGCGCAGCACCGGCCTCTTGTGGTCACTTAGGAAGTAAACCATTGGTTGGAAGATCTTCCTCTCTGTCTCTCTTTCTCTGTATATCCACCTTTCCAATAAAAATAAATAAATCTTTTTTTAAAAAAGTTATTTAATAAAATCATTGATGAAATGCATAAAAAGTCCGTGCTTAGATCAAACATAAAAGCAATGTGACCACAAAGATCAGGATATAGCTGTTAAACATTCACTTGGAAATACCTTTCATGGGTGTAAATGTTTCATTTGTTAAAATCTAACTCTGCTAGTACAATTTACATTTGTGTAGCTCTAGGACAATAAACAGAAATTAGACAATTTCATGAATGATCAATATATGACAATCAACTAGTCCGTTAAAAACCCAGTAATACCTAATTTTAATATGGTTTGTCAGTCTATACACATGGTCTTCGTATTGTTGTTCTCCATAAACATATTTGCCTGTAGTAGGCATGTTTAACACTCTGCAACTATGATTTAGTGATGCTAGTAAAATATTGGTTATCAGAATAAACTAACAGTAAATGATTTTTAAAAATTGGAGAATCTTTTGAGGCTCTTATATTGAGTAAGTTTTGCTGTATTCTTTCAAACTTTTGCCAGTGTGATTTTCAGTTGTAATTTTCAAGGAAATCATCATGAATTTATTCAGACTCTTCTGTTTCCTAAATGCTCCTGATACTGCCTGTGAGCAAGTTGGACTAGGCTGCTGGGAACTGTCATTGTGTTTTTCTCTCAATGACATGCTTCAACAGAAAGTAATCAGTGAAACGGACTCCCTTCTGTAAAGAACCACTCTGTAACTCTCTTTTGTGGTAAAATATGTTTATTAGTTTTTGTTAAATTATGTGAACTCCCTTTTTACACATTTTGACGTTCAATGTCTATAAGCACATCTCCTATCTTAAAAAAAGTAAAGTTTGTAAATCCTGGGGTGGATAATTAGCTTAACAATTACAATGCCTGCATCTTGCATTGGAGTCCCTTGGTTTGACTCCTAACTGGCTTCTGACACCAGATTTCCACTAGCACAGACCCTGGGAGGCAGTGAATGCTCCTGGCTCAAAGCCGTAGATTCCTGGTAGCCACTGGAGAGATCTAGCATGAGTGGCCATCAGTGGCTTTAGTCCAACTCGGCCCTGGACGTTACAGGCACTTGGGGAGTGACTTAGCAGCTAAGAACTCTGTTTTTACTCCCTCTGTTTGCCTCTCGAATAAATATTTTGCAAAAAAAAATCATAGATTTAAGGGAAAGTGTTCTATTGCTATGTTTGTTCTACTTAATGTTAATTTAGTTTGCAATAACTTTCTAAGTCTTCCAATTCCTTCTTATTCTTCATCTGAGAATAATCTCAGGACACAGGTATCTTTCTTTTAGTTCAGATAATTAGCCTCACAAGTCTAGCAAATATGTTGTTAATAATGATTCTTTGGCTTGTAGATATTTGTTGCCTAGAGTAAGATTTTAAAATGAGCAACTTTAATGTACAAGGAGGTAGCCTGGTGTGTACTTTTAATGCAGAAACAATTTCCCTCATAATCTAGTTGGAAATCATTTTACTCCATGGAATAATATCTCTATTTATGATTTCCTCTCATACTATAAATGTCTTGAAAATTATTATTTATCAAAGGCACTTACAGATGAAATAGGGACTGCTGTTAGCTCAGGGAACAAGCTGCTAAATGTGGTTTTATGAGAAAGTGCATTAATGTATCTTAAAGAAAAGGCAAAAAAAAAACAAACCCACATTGGTCTCCTTTTTCTTCTGCTTATTTCTTTGAAGACTTTTGCTCATTGAGTACAAGAATACTGGGCCTTCACAACTAGCATTATATATTATTCCAAAATTGTGAATGAACACTTGTTTTTGGTTAACAAAATTATCTTTAGAATCGGCGATCACCTTTAGAATTGGCTATCTATTTGAAATCTCCAGGTGTAGGATTGATTGAACTGGTGAAGAAATTTACATTGATCATCGCTAACTTCATTTACTCCCTCCTTCATCATCATGGATTGTTAATTGATGACATTTGTTCCATTACTATTTACTTTCTTCTTTTTGTTTCCATAACATGAATTCGCTAAGAGCAAAACCTTTTTTCCCCCAGTTGATTGTTTACATGGTGACAAATACCAAATAAAGAGTTAAAATAATAAAAAGAAAAGCATAAAAAAATAAATGCTACTGCAACCTACGTTATCTGAGTTGTTTTAAAAAATTGTTGGATTTCTGTTCTAGGGGAAAATAATCAATCAAATAAATACAGTCTAATATGCCAGAAACTTAGCACTCTAGTTTACTTTTGAAATTTGGAAGTAACTAGATTTCTGTGTTTGGAGAAAACTTATTAAAGCTTCTGGAAGGCTCAGAAGCCATGGCACTTAAAGTATTGGAAACTTCCTGAGTGCGTTTTGGTCTTTTATAATGTTCTCAGTTAATGCTCACATACTTACCTTAAATTTACAGTTGCTTCTTCCTGGATCACTGTATATCTCTTTTTAAATGATCTTCATTGTCATGAAACATCTGCAAGGAGGAAAAGAACCATGAGCTAACTTGTATTTAGTTAGCCATTTTGGGTGCTGTAAGTCCTGCCCTTCCTGGTGGTATCTCAGGGGGGATGGCCAAATGTCAGGAGCACATGGAAGCAAGAGAGAGATGTAGGAAGCTAGAGACAGGGACCAACCTAGCTTGTTCTTTTATTAACATCTGTCTTTTGAAAATAAACTTGGAATCTAGTTTGTGTGTTCCTGTGGCTGTAGCCCCACGACCACACATTAGATTCCAGCTCTTAAGGATCCCATCACCTTTTAATATCACCAGATCTGAAACCTCAAGCTTCTGAACCATACGTTTTTAGTACCAGAATCACAATATCCGAATGATAGCAGAAGACAATATTTACTATACACTGAAGGTGACCTTCCATATCTTTGTTTTAGTCATTGTGTTGGCACATCTCATATTTTAGAAGATATTGGTAGGTTCAAGAAATACATAATTTTATTCTGGCCAGATAGAGGTCTCTGTGTGTTGACTGAGAATTTCTTTGCTTTTGAAATGCTACTTTTTTCTCTACAAGAAGGACTTTTTGAGTGATCACAATTTATGTGGGAGGAAACAATAATTATATGGAGAAGTAAGCTGTCTGAATTATTTTGTTTCCATCCATATGGTTTTATTACTTACTTTATGAGAAGGGATCATTAGGTTGATTATTCATCAGAGAATTTTAATAAAAGTAGAGTTCAATCACTTAAATATCTTTGCATACTTAGGAAAATTCAAATATAGCAAGTAACTGGTGTTGGCTCAGTCACTGAGAATCTTGAAAATGTCAGACTTTTTAATCAGGATCTTTTTGATAATGCTCCACTTGAGAGGCAGCAGGCGATGGCTGAGATGCCTGAGTCCTTGTTCCTCGTGGAAGACCCGGGTGGGGTTCATGGCTCCCGACCTCACTGTTCCAGCTCTGCTTGTTGGGTATTTGGGGACCAGATCAGTGGGTAGGAGATCTCTCCTTCTGTCTTTGTCTCTGTTTCGCCCCTGACTCTCCTTGCCCCTCACTTTCCTTGCTTTGCAAATAAAAAAATGAATTGTCAAATGTTAGCAAATATGTCCTTGATGACAAAATATTGAGAATTTTTTGAGTTTTTTCCTATTTTTCATTTCCTTTAGGAAATACTGTGTAAAAAGAGTTTTTCAGAGTATCATGACAGCTCTGAGGAAGTAAGAAATATAATCTCTACATCTGTGTTTTTTTTTTCCTTTCTTTTTTTTGGTTTGTTTTGTTTGTCTTAACATTTTGCTTCCATTCTGGCTAATAAAACTCATATTCTAAGTTGCAGCTTAGAAATGTTAGCAGTGTTCCTGAACATTAAGGTTAAAAATGAACCCAGCTGTTGAATGGTTCTATTGATGTTAGTTCTGGAAACTCAAATTATGGCCAAATAAATTACATGGAAATTGTAAATATCTCGTTTTTCCCTGTCTCTTGCTTGGTACTGCTGATGTTTATGAACTATTTCAGCTTCAGAATATGTTGTTCCTGGCAGCATGCACTGTTAGTCCAAACTCTAGTGTTATGAAAAGATCTCTTGTGGACTTAACATTTATTTCAGAATATTATTTCTGTTGATTCTCGCTTGCAGTTACTGTGAGGTAGACAGTTTTGTTTTCTTTTTTTTTCTTTCCTTCATTTTAAAGCTATACAGAGAGGTAGAGAGACAGAGTGGAAGATCTTCTGTCAACTGATTCTCTCCCCAAGTAGCTGCAATGGCTGGAGCTGAGCTGATCTGAAGGCAGGAGCTAGGTGCTTCTCCTGGGCTTATCACACGGGTGCAGGGTCCCAAGGCTTTGGGCCATCCTCGACTGCTTGCCCAGGACACAAGCAGGGAGCTGGATGGGAAATGGAGCTGCCAGGATTAGAACCTGTGACCATATGGGATCCTGGCACAGGCAAAGCGAGGACTTTACCTGCTAGGTTACCATGCTGGGCCCGAGGCACCCCTTTTGTTAGATTTGTAGAAGATTGATGCAACACCGACTGATGACTAAAAGCAACATTTCACTGTATTGTTGAACAGAGGAAGCTAGACCATAAATTGAAGCATTGTGATGGCTGTGCCTAACTGGAACAAGAAAGCTGACTCAGAGAAGCCTCTATAGACCATGCAGGTACTGTTAATAGCATTTTACATGATTTATAAATACTGGGAGACAATGCGTCAGTGACTTCCACCAGCAGCCATTTTAGTGTAATTACATTAAATTGCTGAAATTAAGAAAACTTGTCTTAATATTTCAAGAAGAAAGATTGTTGTACAGATTGGCTCGAGACTGCTGAAATACTAACTGGATTGGAATTTTTACTCTTTTAATAAACTTACCACAAATGTACATTTTTTTAGTGATAATATTGTGTGACTTTCCTGGAGTTAGTCTCCTTTTTGATGAAATTTTATTAAATCTTGTAGGGCAATAGTGTTTATCATAAAATACTGGGTATAATAACAGTATAAATAGAGAATTGACTCATAAAGAAAATTTTCAAATATACTCTTGGAAGTATATATACTGGAAAGTAGGGATGGCTACCTCAGTTTACCTGCAGGAAACTGTGAGTATTACAGCAGTTATTACAAGTTCCAGGGCTAATCAGTAGTGTATATAGCTTTAAATTAGTTACTGTTGCTATAAATTCTGACCTCTTTCCTGCAGTCCACTGCCTTTCCTCAAGTCTAAGAGGAAGCTAATATGAGAACTATATGGTATATTTTGCTGTTGGGAGAGTAGATCTGTGTGGTCTAGCTTAGCTTAATTAAGAAGTACCTTCATAGCCTTTAAAACTCCTCTATTGTACTTAAAGGAATAAGTAATCCTTTCCTCATAGACTCCTCAGCAGAATGATAGGTTCTTGAGATCAAGAATATATGTCCTATAAAAATTGTTATTTATAGTAAATATTTGGTATTTGTTCTTTTATAACCTAACAAATAACTGGAAAATTCATAATGGCTCAATTAATTGTAACTATAAGGACCAGAATTTGATGGTCCTGTAGTAGTAACTTTAAACGACCTCATGTCACCAAAGAGTGGCTATTGACTCTCTCCCTATATCATGTTACATTATGTTATATTCTCTTATATAAGATGACACATTTTATGGCCCAGCGCAATAACCTAGTGGCTGAACTCCTTGCCTTGCATGCTCCAGAATCCTATAGGGGTGCTGGTTCATGTTCTAGTTGTCCTACTTCCCATCTAGCTCCATGTTTGTGGCCTGAGAAAACAGTTGAGGATGGCCCAAAGCTTTAGGACCCTGCACCTGCGTGGGAAACCTGGAAGAAACTCCTGGCTCCTAGCTTTGGATTTACTTGGTTCAACTCTGGCTGTTGCAACCACTTTGGGAGTGAAACAGAGAATGCAAGATTTTCCCCTTTGCCTCCTCCTTTCTCTATATATCTGACTTTCCAATAAATAAATAAGTAAATGAATTAATAAATCTTTTAAAAAAGATTATACATTTTAGGAGTGAAATGGTGGTTGTACTTTGTCATAAAATGTAGTTAGACCTGTCGCCTAGCTAGCACTGATGGGGCTGCGTGGGGACTTGGGGACTCATGTCCAGGCAGTCAGAATGAGCCTTGGGATTTCTCTAGGGGTTTGGTCCTGGGAGGGGTGGAGGAAGAGAAGGAGAGAGCCCCAGATCAACATGCCTACTTGTTGAGCAGGTGAGCTGGGCTTGGGGGACTGTGAATGGGCCTGGATCTTGGGTGTGTGGAGCAATACGTCCCAGGCAAGCACTTGTGCCATTAAATGGTAGACTGGACTGAGGAACCCATGAGCTTCTGTGCGCAGGGACTGAGGATTGATCAGGGGAAGGGGCAGGAGAATATGGGGAGGGAGACCCGCTGAGGGAGTGTGTTGCAGTTGAGGAATAACATCTGGGGGACTCCCAATGACAAAGCCACTGTACCTGCAGGTAAGCAAGGGGGCTGAGACTGAGTAGATTGGATGGGGAATTGCCAGAGGGCTTTTCTGGGTCAGACCAATGTATCAGTGCAAATGGAAAACCTGAGCTGGGCCAGTTAGCATGGACCACAGCCAATGACCACTCACAGGTGTACACAAAAACCAGGGCTGAGGGTCAGCCTGGCAGGGCTAGATCACATTACCTGTCACTGAGTGTCAGACAGAGGACAGGTTAGTCTGGACCAGGACATTAACTAGCACTGACAGAACGAAGTCTGGAGGTAGATGCTATAGGGGATATGTGGGCTCACCTCTGTGGAACTGCAATTGCCATTGGTTAGCTTAGGAGCTGGGGTGGTGATGGGCTGAGCTAGGCATGACCGTGGATCTCTCCAACACTCATAGATACCGAGGTTGGGAACAGGTTAGGCTGCAGTACTCATAGGTGCACCAAAGAATAGGGTATGGGATGGGCTAGACTGCAACATCCACCAGGTCATATAAAGGCCAGATGGAGGAGGCAGACTGTTGGGTAAGGGTCTAGCACCCACATCACCCACAGCCACATGTGCTACCTGGGTCTAGGCATGGGCTTCATGGAGGAATTTGGGAAACTCCCTTGATGAGCCATAGCTCCCACTGGTGAGCATGTGGTCCAGGCCTGGGTGTTGGTCAGGTTGGCAAGGTAGCTCCACTTATTAGCAAGTATGTCGGTTGGTTCATGGAGGGAGTAGACCAGCAGGGCTGGACCAACCTTAGCCCACTGGCAAGTGCAGGAGCCAGGCTGGAGTGCAGGTAATGCCAAGTTATGCTATCATACCTACCGGTTTTGCATAAACGAAAGATAGGGGCTGACTGGGCAGGGCTAGGCTGCAGCATTCACCAGAGAGAGTTGGGTTTCGGGGAGGGTCAGGAAAGGTCAGATTGCATCATCAGATCGCCCAGGCCAAGATAGGGACGGGCTATGCCAGGCTGGGTCAGAGCAAGCAAAAGATATGTGGCTGGAAACAGGCTTGATTGGGGAGCTAATCAGATGACCCAGATGGGTGTTTGTTTACCCTGGTGAGCATGAGATCCGGAATGGGCGTGGCAGTCTGGATTGGACATGACTGCAGTGTCCCTAGGATGGGTGTGTACTGGGTTTTTATTCCCCAAAGTTACATTCTAGCACTCACTGGTGCCCATTAGAGCCAGGGTGGGTATAGAATAGGCTGGGCTAAGTCTCTGCCCACTTGAACCACGTGAGACCTGTGTTTGAGTGTGGACCAGATGTGCCTGAGCAGTAGCAACCAACAGCAAGAACACACGGAATGGGTGTGGGCCAATTAGGCAAAGCTACTCTTTCTGTTACAACAGGAGGTGGTCTGAGTCAGTCTGGGCTGAGGACCCACCAGTTTGTGAGAGATCTGTCACTAGGAAGAGACCTGATAGAGGAACTTTGGGAACTCCTTTGTCAGAATGCAGTCCCTGCAGATGAGCACAAGAACCAAGCTGGGAGCAACCCAGACCAAGCTAGGTAATGGTACTCACCAGCATACGTGTGGGTCAGTTGGGACTGGAGGCTTGCTGGGCTGGGCCAGGCTGTAGCAACCACCAACTTGTGCTGGAATGGGGGCCAGTCGGGTCAGGCCAAGCTACAGAACCTGCTGGCAAATGCTGAGGTGAGGTGGGCCATCTCAGTCTTGATTGCAGCACTCTACAGCACATGTGGACCCTGGTGGGGGAAGGTGTGAACCATATAGGAGGGCTGCAGGGGCTTCTCCTGCTGGGCTACTGCTCCCACTGGCAAATGTGAGAGCTGGGATCGGGTAAAGACCAGGTTGGGTAAGGCTATAGTAATACATGTTGACCTTCATGTGAACTGGGTTGTGGGAGAGCCTGGTTGGGCTAACTGTATACAATAGTGCCTGCATGTGTCAGTAGGTGCAGGCTGGTTGGGCTTTGCCATAGAATCAGCTGGAAGTGCTGGAATGGTGGACAAATCATGTCTACCTAAGCTACAGAACCACCTGGAGAGTACAGAAACTGGGACTGGGAGTGGGTCCAGTAGGGAAATATGGACACCTCTGTGATAGGCTCCATCTCCCACTGATAATCATGGGAGTCATGGCTGGCTAGATTGGTGGTGACACTAGCTGACATGAGGGTGGGCTGGATAATGAAGTTGGTTGGGTTGAGCTAAGCCTTCAAGGCCCATTGATGTGCATGGGTGCTGAATGGGATGTAGGGCAGAGTGGACCAGTCTGTTGCACATACTGGTAAGTACTGGAACCAGGGCTGGGTGTGGGCCTAGTAGGGGCTTTTGGGGGACAATCCAACTTGGCTGTAGCTTCCACTGGCATGCATGAGGGTTGAGGGTTTTGTGGGCAGGGTTGGTCTTAGTCGCAGCATCAATTGGTTTATGTAAGACATTACTCAGAGAGTTCGACTACCAGTGTGCATGTATGCCGAACAAACACTAACTAGAGTCAAATCTGGGATCACTTCAGACAAGGTTTCTTTGGGGATCCCCCCAACTGAACCACTGGACTCAGAACTTCAACCATGGGGAGAATCACAGGATCTGTGGTCTGATTGTGGAGTGCATGTGTCTGAGTTGGGCCTCCTCAGTGGCTTAGAGCAGTGGACAGCATCCCCAGATAAACATGGAGGACCAGCAGTCCACTGGAAGCTGCAGAGCACATCTGGTTCCATAACAGAGGAAGGAGGGCAGAACAAATTGATCAACTACCCAGTCAATTTTTTGGCAGCAAATATCTGGGTAAATGAAGTATCTAAGTTGAACTGTGTCATCCAATGGACCTTGGAAGGATTTTCTCATCTTTGGATAGGTGAGATTTACAGCATTTCACAATTTATCGAACTATTAAAACCACCTGAACAGAACTCTTGGAACATGCTCCACACTGGGGACCCGGGGATGACATTGGGTGGCTGTTCCCCATCCCTGGGTACTGAGATGGTTGGTAGGCTGGGTGTGGCTTCTCCGCTTATCTCCTTTCATCCCCAGTTACAGGAAGAAGAAAAAAAAGTTTAGGAATAATGTTCTCACCTACATTTCCCTCTTCCTAAACACTCCCCACGCTAATCAACTATGAAAACATCATCGGGTCCAGCGCGGTGGCGCAAGTGGTTAAGGTCCTCGCCTTGCACGCCCGGGATCCCATATGGGCGCTGGTTCTAATCCCGGCAGCCCCGCTTCCCTTCCAGCTCCCTGCCTGTGGCCTGGGAAAGCAGTCGAGGACAGCCCAAAGCTTTGGGACCCTGCACCCGTGTGGGAGACCCGGAAGAGGCTCCTGGCTTTGGATCGACATAGTATCGGCCGTTGTGCTCACTTAGGGAGTGAATCATCGGACGGAAGATCTTCCTCTCTGTCTCTCCTCTCTGTATATCTGCCTTTCCAATGAAAAAATAATAAAAATAAATCTTTAAAAAAATCATCAAAAATAAAATAAAAAACAATAAAAATGTAATTAGGTTAAAAAGTGTGTGTTTGTTAATATTTTGTTATCTTTTTAAATATTTATTTTTGAATGGAAAGAGTTATAGGAATAGAAGGAGAGAGAGAAAGATCTTCAGTCTGCTGGTTCACTCCCTAAATTGCTGCTTTGGTTAGAGGTGGGCAAATTGGACTAAAACTGGGAGCCAGAAACTCCTCTCAGGTCTTCCACATGGGTGCAGGGGCCGATATCTTTGGGCTGTTGTCCGCTGCTTTCTCAGGCCATTAGCAGGGATCTGGATCAGAAGTGGAGCACCTGGCACTAGAATTGTTGCTCATACAGGATGCCAGAACCATAGCACAGTGATTGAGCCCTGCATTGAGCTGACCACTGTGTTTTAATTTTATTACATGTATAATATTCAGTCACTAAAGGGAAGATGGACAGAGCGCTTAACGACAGTCACCAGTAACTTCCCAAAAGGCACACCTTAGTTCCACTAATGCTGACAAACAAAATAAAGTTTAGAAATTTGTCTTTTTTCATTTATTTATTTTGTTATGAATAACTTTTCATTATTTTTGTGATTGCACTACTATTCCTTATGATTGATGTCTGAGAACACTTAAATGACTTTTTCTCTTATTGAGCAGTTACACTGCTTTGAATTTTTGCATTCCAAATAGGCAATTATGATGGAGTCTCCAAAATATATTTTTAAGTCGTTGGGTACTATCGTTGATACATTTAATGTATCTTCCTGACATTTTATTTTCTTTTTAAGTGATCCTGTGTCTCCCACACATATCCTTTTTTGGGGAATGGGGAGTAGAATTCAATGATATTATTTTGTTTATGTGCTTTATTCCATAGAATCTACTTTACATTTGAAATGTCCTTTTGTGTTTCATTCATTTTCTGTGTAACGAAGTCCTTACAGAATTTGACATTTAGTGTATATTCTCTTTTATTTCAGAAAGCCCTAGCTGATACATGAAATAACATTACTGCATATTTTTCTGAGTTGTAAGGCTTGAATGATTGGTAGACGTCGTTCCAGTACTGCAGACTTAGAATTAATGTCTGAGTTTGTTTATTAGGGGAAAGATCATAGGTTATATTTAGTGACACAAGTGGTCTGTTGTAAATTTTGACCTCCGTACATCTTCAGACCATCTAAATGTAAATGAAAGGTTTTTAGAAAGGAGCAGATAGAAATGCTGTGACAATTTATTTGCTATTAATGAATGCACAGGGCTCTGTAAAATAATCATGTTAACCAGTACACTGGTCTTCCTGCATCATCAACATTTCCCTAATAGTCTGTCAAGCGATGCCGAATCAAAGATAGCATTAAAGAAATTAGAATCAGCTGCTGAGGCTGAAATGTTTACATCCTAAATCTTTAAAAAATAATGATAAAAACAGACTCTGGTCCTTTGACCCGATCTTACAACTGGATGAGAGGAGAATGTGGCTGTAAATAAATTTATTTCTCTTGAAAAAATATCTGAGCAGAAGATCATAATGTCTCCTCAGCTAGTTCCTTGTGGATCCACATTTGTGCCTTTTCCACGACTTCAACCATCAGTATCTGATTCAAGCCAAAGGTACTGTAGGGTAAGCTATAACATGATGAAATGATAAAAATGTTTTTGTTGAGATGGATTAAAGTAGAATTATTTGTCTTTAATATATTCATCTGAAACAATGTTTTAAAAAATAATCGGTAGTGTAATGAACTTACGTTGAATGTTTTAACTGTATTTATGATTAGCAGGAGAAAAACATTTTGGAAAATCCTTTTAGCAGTGGTAATATTTCAGTTGATAATATGTTGTGCTACATTGAAGCATTCTCTTTCTTTAAATCATTATTGCTTGCTTTAATTGGACATAATATCTTTCTGTAACATTATTATTTAAATGAAAGGCTTTCTGAATTTGTTACACTGGATATTTTTTCTAAAAAGTAAGTGAAATTATTTTAAGAATATATTTTTTTAAATATTGATGTATAGTGTAATTGTAAGCATGAACAATATGACTTGATATAAAGCACAGTCATGTCATGTCTCACTTTTTTGCTGTAGAATGACTAGGATAGTTTTCTCTCCAAATGCCTGTTTCTGCTCCTTTTATTAGCACATTAGGCCAGCTTGCCAGCATTGCAGATGGGCTTGTTACAGACACATTGATGTCACCAGTCAAGGGAATAATTCTACCTAATGAGCAAGGGAAGTGCTAACCAATTTTTATTATTGACAAATAGTCATGAGCTAACAAGAAGGAAACTCCCAAAATCTCTTTGCCATTAGTGTGTTTTTATAATCAACATTTAAAACTAAAATGCTTCCTTTTAAAATACATTAAGTGAAAGTGTTTGGGTACTAACCCATAGCAAGAAAACATTTATTGCTATTCTTGCTGGCTCTTAAGTCAATAAAAGCTGATTTGGCTTTGATAGCATTGGAAAAGAAACAGCTAATGCTGACCCTTTCTCCTTGATTCTTTCTTTAACGCTTCAGAGAAAATCCGGGAAAGGTACCATACAAAAATCATTTTTGAAATTGTAACTTCAAATTTTTACTGTGTTATGAAGAAGACATATTGTAGAGGAAGACATATTGTAGTATCTAAAAACTTTGTTAGCAGGGGCTCTCCAGGATTCTGTAAAGTTAGGAGTAAATGATTTTTTTTTTTTTACAGTAGAGCTATGTTAAATGTAATTTCATGCACTATTCTGTCTGACAAAAATCAAAGAAAAAGGTTCTTTCTGTAGATTTACAATTATTGTAACACTGTGAGAAAGAAACAGAAGCAGGATTTTTGGCCATTAAAAGCATAAACTTCCATATTTTAATCTAGAAAAGTTTTAACACACATGGTCACTCTGTAGAATTTATGCTCGAAATTTTTAGATTGTTTCCCTGATGATTTTCATTCCATTGTTCACCAGCTATCTTGTTTCCAAAAACATATATTGAAATTAATTTATTGGAATTTGTTAGTACCAGACAAAGTTGGCTTCTTGGGAGCTAGAAGAAATGGCAGAAGTTTGCTACGTTAGCGAGAGTCTTGATTTAGAACAGACTTTCATGTTGAGTCCTTTTCCTGCTCTTGTGTGTGGACGGCGAGCACCTCTCCTTGGATCTCGGCCCTAATCTCTGGATTGGTTTGTTAAAGCTATAGCGAAAATGTCATCCTAAAGAACTTATTGTATTAAAAGAGAGATGTCTCTTTATCTCAGGTGTTTGTGCTAGGTGAAGTGCAATCAGTGCAAGGGCTGATCTTTCACATGCATTTTATTTTCATTGTAAAATGCAGGTTTTTTTTTTTTTTAAGATCACATTTAACAGAATGATCTTGAGGAACCTTCTTGAGCCTAACTAGTCTCATTGATATGTTGGTAATGATTCTTATTTCAATGAAAAAAAAAATACAACAACAAACAGAATGCCTAGGCACTTATTAAAGAATTCTGATCCACCTGGGTACTTAACATTATGACTGATTAATGCAATATAAATACCTTTGGAAATGAACATTTTCGTTGCTGATAAAATATCTTTTCAATGCTTGCATGAGTTATTTTAGGATTTTTTAAAAAATTTGATGTTTGTCTTTATGTGTTAATTATTTACATGATTAGAATCAAGTAATTAGATGCTTATAAAAGGAGCACTGTAGAAGGATGCATTGTAGAATATTAAGTTGAAAAGCTGGCTTCTTGAATGGCTTCTATAACTCAAAGCACTTTTTCCTGGCATTCGTTGAACTAAACAATGTCTGCATATTCTAGTGAGAGATGAATTTAAGCCTCTGCATTGTATAATATGTATTTCAGTGTGAATTGCATTCTCCATGTGCACCAGTAACTTAACTTCAAAAAAATTAAATTGATGGTAGCTTTTCAATTTTAGCTTTACATTTTTATGTAAGTGAAATTTTCTGAGTAATTGAGCATATGTATTCTATTTGCTGCAAATATATTTTACTATCAATGAATACATGCTGATTCACAGGCAGAACAGTTATTTTCTGTCAAATATCTTCCCCATAAAACAAATTCAAGCAGCTTTCAAAGTACTTGAAATTAAAGATGATGTCTCCCCCTCCCTTTTTTTTTTTCAGAAAATCTGTTGGATTCTTAGTATCCATTATGTCACCCTGCTCTGCTAGTAAGGGTCATTATTTACATGTGAATAATTCTGCACGTGTTTCAGATCATTTTACCCAACCTATGGTGGTGTGATAAATTGTTATGTCTAAACTTTGATTCTTCATGTCTCTATTAACTTATACTTGAGTAACAGAAGACTCACCACTGGAACTGATTAGCAGCTTTCGTAATTACTGTAAAGTCCTCCATTTTTCATGAAAAATAAGAGACTTCCTATTTCAAACACTTTTTGCTTCTTCAAGGACTTTTGATTTGTGTGCTTTAGAATCAGTGCACTGATGAGATTCCAAGGTTTTCTGAAGTTTGTGACATTTTGTTGGTAACATTTGAAGAATAGACAAGAACACATTGGATCACCCGCATAACATTACATTGGGCTGAAGAGTCAGATCAAGTAATAATCAAATTTAGCATATAAATCTGTAAAACTTTTAGATGTATGTCATGTATAACAATGTAATGTATGTACATATTAGACTATTTTGTGAGTGCTTGTACATTACGTAACTTACAATATGTGTTTCAATTGACTGTCTACATTCATATGCATTGTATAATTTATATACAATATCTGCTGGTACAAATAAGATCTGGGCTAAGGGCTGGCTGGGCCAGGCTGCAGTATCTCCCATTGTGCACATAAGTGTTTGAAGTGGCTGGATCTGTACTTCATATGTAATATATTTCATACATCTCATAAAATATGCATGAACATTAAGTTTATTGCATCTGTATATTACTATATAATTATGCATAAATGATATATTGCTTACTTAAAATTTCATTCTCTTTGACTCTGAAAGCCTACCATGTAGTTTTATATGCATGGTCCAGTGTTCTTCGCACACTACGGACACAAAGCCACGATGGTGTCTTACATTCTGTGTCCTTTTCAGTGCTTTGGTGCACACACCCCACAGGGATTTCTTGTTATGTGTGCTACTTGTGCTCTGCAGATTTGCTAGAATACTGAACTTTTGCTCATGTGTAGAAACAATCATAAGTTTCTTCAAAGCTCTGATGACTTTTTTGTCAACTGATTAATATTTATCTGAGTTTTATGTGTGCTTTTTAAAAAAAAAGGTGTACTACTTACAAATAAATATATGCAGTATTTTTTTTTTTTTTTGGTGATGTTTCATAGTTGATCAGGGTGGGAAGGATTTAGGGTTACAGAGAAGTGGGGGAGATCATTATTTTCAAGGTTTCTATTTCTTCTTCCCATTTCTGGGAGTAGAGGAGGAACAGGCATAGGCCATACCCTGCCTGCTAGTCATTCCAGTACCCGAGAATTGCGGAAGCGCCACCAGATATCAACCCAGTGTCAGAATGGCCCATGTTCCAAGGTTCTGCCCAGGTGGATGCAATAGTTTTGGAATGCTGTCAATGTCGCTGATCTATGGATGGGGAATCTCTTCCAATGTCCATTGGCTGACACCATTGACCTTAGAGTCTCAAATATCCCAGATATTTGCTGCCATTATTTGGCTGGGGTAGTTGTCCATATATTCTGCTCTCCATTCTCTGCTACGGAACTAAATGTCCTCTGCAGGCTCCCATGAGCTACCATATCCTCCAAGTGCAACATGATTTTATGCAGTATTTCTTTATATTAAAATGCTAAGTGAGAAGCTATTTATGACTTCTTGATCCTGGAGAACAACATTATAAATTTCACCTTTGGTTTCCTAAGGCTGTTCTCAGTGTTCCTTGCTTGCTTTCCTTTTTATTTGTTTATGTATTTATTATTATTATTATTATTATTTTTAGTTAGCATCTGGTGAATCTACATGTGTAGCAACTTTCCTATCTCTGCAACGTAATTATTTGCTGCTGACTGGAGTTTAGCACTTTTAAGAACAGGCTTGCAGACAGGTCCGTTAGTTTCTAATTCCTTGTTCTCAATGGATCTTGAACTCATACCCAGCGGTCCCCTGACTCATCTGTGAACAAAATTGAATGTTGTTAAAGCACACATAGCCCCATGTACTTGGGAACAGTAAGCAGACTTTCAGCTTTACTCATAAAGGGTTTTCTCAATTGTGCGATCACTGACAAAGGAACTATAAATGCTAACTTGTGTCATCCACAAGCCACAATGGTCACGTGCTTATGAGACCTGAAATGAGAGAGCAAAGAACAGGTTTGTTTGTCCTCGGCTGGGAACGTGTACGGATGACTGAACGTGTTTTCTGGTTTACAGAAATCTATCAAGCATTGTGAAAATATGATGCATTTTAATTTAGACATTTTCAATATGTCCACTCATTTATTCCACCAATCAAAAGCCACGGAGTAGCTCTTCTTTTTCTGGTGTCAGTTATCCTGGTAACTGGCATTGCCATGATAATATATATTCAAATCAGAAATCTGGAAATATAATTTTATTTCTCCTTGTTCATTGCAAAGCCTTGTGAGGTACAACAAATTACCAAACAATTTCTTTCTGATGCTAAAAAGAACCCTCCAAACCGCTTGTTTGTTCTCCATTTGCTTGGCGTCATCTTTTTACTGGACTGGTTGGGTATCCTTACATTGAATATTGATCTTTTTATTGTGGAATTTACACTGAAATAAACTGTAAGAAAGCTAGAATTAACAAATGATTTTCTTTTTAATTGAATTTCTACTGCCTTGCCAACCTCAGGTTCCTTTACATTCAAGCAAAACTGTAACCTTCTTATCATCTTTCTTCACTTTCTCTACTTTAATCAAAATAACATAAAATAAATGAAAAACTAAGGATTATAGGTACTCATATGATTTATAAAGCTTGAAGCTTCGTGTTTTATTGTAAGTATTGACTTTGAAGATATAAAGCAGTTTTTTTTTTTGCAATGAAATTAGACCAAAATTGATTTTTTTCTGCATATAGAAATGGGTGTAAAATAAAATTTTAATAGTTGGCAAAAATTCAGTGGACAGATATTTGGAATAATATAATCAGTAGAGCCAGTATAATTATTATTTATGATAATTTCAGGCTCAGGAAAATGATCTTATAACTGAAGAATGAATTTTTTTACACTTTAAAAATTTTTTTCCATTTAAAAATTATTATTATTTCATGATACAGTTCTATATGCTTTGGATTCCCTTATCCACTCCCCAAATTCCCTCCCCACCCCTCAATTTCTTTTATATTATTACAATAGTATAGTTGTTCATATATAGCTATAGGTAGGTACATCATTGTGGGTAAGGACAATGGCAGAGACCAGCATCCTGTTGGCAAAATGTATGAAACAGATTCGTTGGGAATTCATGTGTGATCTAGAAGTAGAGACGCTCTGGATATGACAGTCCCCATTACACAGTTACTATACATCACTTTAAATGAAAAAACTACACAAGAAAATCAACGAAAGGAAGACAAACAGAAATTTATAATGCTATGAAGTTAAATAACATGCTACTGAGTGATTAGTGTGTCACTGAAGAAATGGAAAAGAAAATCAAGAACCTTGTTTTTTTCAGCCTTTTAAAAAACATTTTATTATTATTATTATTTTGTGGTACAGTTCTATAGGCTCCTGGTATTTCCCTTATCCCAGCTCCAATTCCATGCCCTGCCCCCACCCCCGCCCCCGCCCCACCTAGTTCCTCTATGTCATTACTAAAGTATAGTTCTTCATATACAGTCATATGTCCATCATTGCAGGCATGGACAATGGCAATGAGTGCAGAATCCTGTTGTCCAGAAATAGTAAACAGTTTCATTATAAGCCCATCTTTGTCTGGAAGTAGAAATGCATACTGCATTGTCCCTCACATCTGGATGTTAGTCTCCATTTCACAGCCACTGTCCATCCCCTCAAATGAAAAGTCATAATGCAAAATCAACAATAGAAAGAAAAATAGAAATTTTACAATGCCATGAAGTTAAATAACATGTTACTAGATATGACAGTCTCCATTACACAGCTACTGTACATCCTCTTAAATGAAAAGCCACAAACAGAATCAACATCAGGAAGAAAAAAGAAATTAACAACACCAACAAGTTAAATAACATGCTACTAAATGACTAATGTGTTGCTGAAGAAATGAAATTCAAGAACCTTCTTGAAGAAAATGATGCTACTCTATGATCTATGAGTTATTGAATGATTTAATCAGAAGAAAGTGTTTTGAAGAGATGAAACTAACCAAAAACATCAAATCCCATGTGATATAGTTTCTGGTGATTTTTGTTGGTGAAGTGTGTCTCTTCTAGACAATAAACAGATGAGTTTTGTTTTTTAATCCAGTCTACTAATCTATAACGTTTGATTGAGCTTAAGCCATTTACATTCAGGGTTAATATGTATGGGTGGTATTTTGGTCCTGTCATTTTAGGAATGGTTCATTGGTTTAGTCTTTTGTTGTCATTTTTTTGGGCTGTTCTTTCCATTTGCCATTGGTTTTGGTGGGTGCTATTCATCTTCTCTATCAAGAGAACATCTTTAAATATCCTTTGTAGGGCAGGTTTGGAAAAGAAATATTCTTTTAACTTTACAGTGGAAGAGTTTTATTTCATTTCAAAGACAAAGGAAAGCTTTGCTGGGTAAGTTATTCTTGGCTGACATTTTTTTTTCTTTTAGAATCTGTAATATGTCACTCCATTCTCTTTTGGCCTCTAGAGTTTCCTATGAGAGGTCTCATGTGAGTCTGATTGCCATTCTTCTATATTTCAATTGCCTTTTTTTTAATAAGCACATTTAAGGATCTTTTCTTTATGTTCGATTAAAGAGAGCTTGATGAGATCATGTGTCGTGATGAAGATCGCATTTGGTTAATCTTGTTGCGAGTTCTGTGTCCCTCCTGGATTTTGTTTCCCAATTCTTTCTCCAGATTAGGGAAATTTTCCTTTGTTATTTCATTAAATACATTTTTAAACCCAGCTTCTCTTTCTGCACCTTCTGGAACTCCCATTACTCTTATATATGGCCTTTTAATAGTGTCTCTTAATTCTTTTTTTTTTTTTAAGATTTATTTATTTATTGGAAAGTCAGATACAAAGAGGTGGAGAGTCAGAGAGGATCTTCTGTCCGATGATTCACTCCCCAAGTGAGCGCAACAGTTGATGCTATGCCGATCCAAAACCAGGAGCCAGGAACCTCTTCCAGGTCTCCCAAATGGGTGCAGGGTCCTAAAGCTTTGGGCCGTCCTCAACTGCTTTCCCAGGCCACATGCAGGGAGCTGGATGGGAAGTGGAGCTACTGGGATTAGAAACGGCAGCCATATGGGATCCCGGGCGTGCAAGGCAAGGACTTGAACCGCTAGGCCAGGCCGCCGGGCCCATGTCTCTTAATTCTTGAATACTTGACCCATCTCTGCTTCTAGCTTTTAGATTGTTTCCCCCTGGTGAAAAGAAATATCTTCTAAATCTTTGATTCTTTCTTTTGTGTCTTTCATTCTATTATTGAGACTTTCCACTGAATTTTAATTTGCTCTATTGCAAGCTTCATTTCCAGTAATTCTGCTTGATTTTGCTTCAGTGTTGCTATTTCTTGTGGGACATACTTCTTAAATTCCTTGAAGTCCTAAATGTGCTTCTCATTGTTGATAAGAAGCTTTATAATGAGTTTTCTGATTCAGTTTCTCCCATTTCCTGATGTATTATTCCTCAGTTAACTCTGAGGTTTGCAAAAGTGTTTGCTCCTTTGCACTGAGCCAGAAATGAGTTTTCTCCCAGCTTGTTTCATTCAACATCCTGTTCCATATACAGAACTGTGCCTGATGTGGTTGTGGTGGGTTTCAGGGCTGTGAAATCCTGTTTGGGTTCTGCTGCTCTCTCTCTCTGCTCCTGGTCAAATGAAACAAACCAGCAGGTCTTGCAGTTGTTTTCCTGTGTTTACCTGCTGAATTCCCAGTTAACTCTCCTTCTCACATGGGCCTGGTGGAGCTCCTGGTGAAGCTCAGATCTTGTAGTGCGCTGAATGCCACCGGAGTATCTGGTCACACCGTTGTCTCTGTTGCTTTCCTGTGTCAGCTTGTTTCCAGCTGCCCTTCTGTTGTTGGCCTGTCCTCTCCTGTTTGCTGGAGTTTGCCCTGTCTGCTTCACCCTGGCTTATGATTCCCTGTCTGTTTAAACATGCCCTTACCTATTCTAGCAGCTTGATTCTCCTGAAGAATCAACATTAATGTATCTAGGCCTGGCGCAGTAGCCTAGTGGCTAAAGCTGTAGCATTGCTTGTGCCAGGATCCCATATGTGCACTGGTTCTAATCCTGGTGGCCCCACTTCCCATCCGTTTCCTTGCTTGTGATCTGGGAAAGCAATCAAGGACAGCCTGAATTATATGGACCCTGCACCTACATGGGAGACCCAGAAGAAGCTCCTGGCTCTTGGCATCAGATTGGCTCAGCTCCAGCTATTGGGACCACTTGGATGGAACCAGTGGATGAAAGATCTTCCCTTTTGTCTCTCCTCTTTGTGTATCTGACTTTCCAACTAAAAAAAAAAAACTTTAAAAAAATCATAATGTATTTGATTTGAATGTGGACTTCACTATTTTACCTCAACTGTATTATATATCTTTCATTTAATTAAAACATATTTACCTAAATTACAGCATATTTTTTGGTAACTTAACTTGGAGCATTTAATAAATATTATAGTATATTAATGTTAATGATGTATAATTTTTAGTTGCTACCCTCTTTAATGGGCCGCAGTTATTTTAATCACAGCTTCTCTGTGTGGTTAACAATTTCATTGTGGAAAATTGTTGTTTTTTTTTTTAGATTCAGTGAACCTCACTGTCCTCTACTCCTCATCACCAATTAGAGACTGATGAATACAACCAAAATAATTGTCATCCCCTAGCCTCAGTGCTGAAATCACAAGGTGTATATCATGACACAATTAGATGCTTGGAGTCTCTTTAAACATTTTCCTTAGCATTTTGGTGAAGACTTGGTTTAAATATATGTCCCAAAGTTTTCTATTCTTATGTATTGATAGGTAAAAATATGAGTTTTATGAGAATTTCTTTTTTTCCCTTTAAATGACTTAAAATACTGTCTTTTGTTAAATAAAAAATTTCTATCGTAATTTATTTTCAGATGTCATATTTAGCCAGGCTTTCATTTCTGCTGACTTCATTCTTTCTTATTTTATTATTTTATGATAAAGTTCCATAGACTCTGGGATTTCCCTTACTCCCTCCCCGAGTCCCCACTAAATCCCCCCATATTGGTACAGTAGTGTATTCCTTCATAAACAATCCTGAGTCTGTCATTATGCTCTTTAAGCGTATCCTGACAGTGTAGGCATGAACAATGGCAGAGAGCCCAGTATCCTATTGTCAAGATATAGTTAACAGTTTCATTATCTGAAAGTGGAGATGCACACTGCATTTTATCCTCCAAATTGGACATTATAGTCTCCGTGACACAGTTACTATACATCCCCTTAAATGAAAATCCATAAAATAAAATCAGTAATAGGAAGGAAAAACAGAAAATTAACAATGCCATGAAGTTAAGTAACATGCTACTGAATGACCAATGTGTCACTGAAGAAATGAAAAAGAAAATACATTACCCTAAGTGAGAAGCCATGAAACAAGGTCAACAACCGATATGAGTCAGAACAGCAGCAACAACAACAGCAACAATAGTGATGGAGTACTGGGGTCTGTCATATACAGACGGGGGAGTAAAAGGAACACGCATCCCTGCATCCAGACGAAAGATGGATTTGCAATGAAATTGTTGGACATGTTTAGACAATGGGATGCTGGACTGTGTGACTAGGTCTGTACCAACAATGTCGGGGCACACTTAAACAAGAGACTGATTGAATTATGATTCCTTATGAAGGACTACACTATTGTAAGAAAATGGGAAAAATCTGAAGGGGAGTGGGAGTTTGGGGGCGGGGAATCTCAGCCTATACAAAAATGTACCACATAATTCAACGATTCAAAATAAAAAAAAGAAAAAGAAAATAAAAAGTCTTCTTGAAACAAATGATACTAGTGTATGATATGTGAACCAGTGAAGAAATTAATAAGAAGTGAAACATTTTTTGAAGAAACGAAAATAAGAACAAAAATAACAAAACCCATGAGATGTAGCAAAAACAGTATTGAAAGGGCTATTGATCTTGTATTTTGCATGAATGTCGAGAGAGAACATATGGTATTTGTCCTTATGGGGTTTGGCTTATTTCACTGAAGATAATGGTCTCTTCTTGGGAACATTTGATTGCAAATGGAAGAAGTCCTTTCTCTTTCATGGCTGAGTTGTATTCCATGGAATCGATATACCACAGCTTCTTTAACTGCTCACGTTTGGACAGGCATCTGGGTTGTTTCCATGTCTTTGCTATTGTAGATTGCACTGCTTATGATTGTAGGATTACAGATTCCTTTCTCATATCCAGATTTCATTTCCTTTGGATATATTCCCAGAAGTGGGATAGCTGGACCATATGGCAGGTTTATTTTCAGTTCTCTTAGCACTGTCCATAATGATTTCCATAGCTGCTGTACTACAGTCCCACCATCAGTGGAGGAGGGTACCTTTCTTTCCATATTCACATCAGCATGTGTTGTTAGTAGAGTTCTGAATGAATGCAAGCCAATTTCACTGGAGTTAGGTGAACCCTCAATGTGGTTTTTATTTGTATTTCTCTGATATCTGGGGAGCCTGAGCGTTTTTTTCATGTTTATTATCCATTCAGATTTGTTCTTTTGAAAAAATATCTTTTCTTTTAGTTTGCTTGTATCTTCACAGAATTGTTAGTTTTGCTGTCCTGGTTTCTGAAGCTGTTTCTAAATCCTGGATATTGGGCCTGCGATGTTAACCTAGTTGCTGAAGTTCTTACCTTGCATGCTCCAGGACCTCATAAGCTCATGGGTTCATGTTGCTGCTGCTTCATCTCCCTTCCAGCAATGTGTCTGTGGCCTGGGAAAGCAGTTGAGGATGTTCCAAAGCCTCAGGACTCTGCATTCACATGGGAGACTTTGAAGAAGCTCCTGGCTTTAGATTGGCTCACCTACAGCTCTTGTGGTCACATGGAGAGTGCATCATGGATGGACATTTTTCTTTCTGTGTCTCCTTTTTTGTAAATCTGATTTTCTGATAAAAATTAAAAATAAATATTTGTCTCCTATCATGTGGGTCTCTATTTGACTTTCTTCCATTCTGTTGGTTGCTTCTTCACTTTGTTGATCATTTCCTTTGCTCTAAAGAGACTTTGTTGTTTGATGTAGTCCCATTGGTTTATTTTGGCTTTGACTGCCTGTGCTTTTGGTGACTTTTTATTTTTTATTTATTTTTTTATTTTTTTAAGATTTATTTTTATCTTTATTGGAAAGGCGGATATACATAGAGAAGAGACAGAGAGGAAGATCTTCCGTCTGATGATTCACTCCCCAAGTGAGCACAACGGTTGATGCTATGCCGATCCGAAGCCCGGAGCCTCCTCCAGGTCTCCCACGCGGGTGCAGTATCCCAAGGCTTTGGGCTGTCCTCAGCTGCTTTCCCAGGCCCCAGGCAGGGAGCTGGATGGGAAGAGGGGCCGCCGGGATTAGAACTGGCGCCCATATGGGATCCCAGGCGTGCAAGGCGAGGACCTTAACCACTGCGCCACCGCGCCGGGCCCTTTGGTGACTTTTTAAAGAAATCTTTTTTTTAAAAGAAGTCTTTTCTAATTTCCTTATCTTAGAGATTGCTTCCTATATTTTTCTTTAATAGTTTACTAGCTTCTGGGTACAGATTAAGTCCTTGATCCATTTAGAGCTGATTTTTTTTTAATAAGGTGACAGGTGGGGTTCTTCTTACCACTGCAGGATGCTATTTAACTGTTCCAACAGCATTAGTTGAGGAAACCAGGCTTTCCTATGGATTGTTTTCCATTCATGTCTCAAAATTAGTTGGCTGTACATGTGTTGGCTTCCTTCTGGGATTTCTGTTCTGTTCCTTTGATTTTCTTCTCTGTTTCTGTACAAGTACCAGACTTTATTGATGACTGCTTCCCTGCATACAGGGATGGTTTAGCAGTCACAGGTCAAAAAATGTGATTAACCACATCAAAAAATTGAAAAATTAAAAAAAACCCACATGATCATCTCAATATATGTAGAGAAGGCATTTGTTAAAATCCAATACCACTTCATGCAAAAAAACTTAAGCAAGATAGGCATAGAAAGAAGATTCTATAACAAAATCAAAGCAATATGTGAAAAACCCAGTATCATCATTGTACTACATGGGGAAAGAGTGCAAATTTTTCTAGTAAGAACTAGAACTAGACAAGGATGTCCACTTTTACCACTGCTCTTCAGTATAGTATTGGAAATTCTTGACAGAGCTATTAGATAAGAGAAAGAAATTTAAGGAATTCAAATTGAAAATGAGGAATTAAAATTATTCCTGTTTGCAGAGGGTCATGATTCTCAATATAGGAGGACCAAATGATTCATTTAAGAGACAATTAGAACTCATAAGAAACTTTGGCAGAGTAGCAGCATACAAAACAAATGAACACAAATTGATGGCACTAGTATACACAAATAACTTCATGACTGAGAAAGAAATTGTAAATATAGTCTCCTTAACAAAAAGCAGAAAGGAATCTCAGGTACCTTGGAATGAACCTAATGTAATATGTGGAAGACCTCTATGATGAAAATTACAAAACATTTAAAAAAAGAGATAGAGGAAGATATTTAAACATGGAGAAACTTGCCATGCTCCTGGATCAGCAGGATCAACATCATCAAAATGTCAGTATTACCAAAAGTAATATACAGATCCAGTGTGGTCCCCATCAAAATCCCCAGCAACATTCTCAGAAATAGAAAAGAAGATACAAAAGTTCATCTGGAAACATCAGAGACCATGAATAGCCAGCGCTATCCTGAAGAATAAAAATCAAACTGCAGGGGTCATAGTTCTGCACCTCAAGACATGATGTAGGGCAGTGGTCATCAAAACAACCTGAGTACTTCTTTGTAGTCCTTGCTTAATTTTTATGCATGTGAAAATGAACTCTACATTTTAGAAATACTAAGGTGAAACCAGTTTGCATGCTTTCTGTAATTCTCAGAGGTTCATTTGTACTTGTGGAATGACTCTCAGCTGGTGAAAATTAAAGTCTTGTAGCTACTCCCGGATGTGTTCTTTATAAGGGTAGAATGTGAGAGAGGAGCCTTGGAATTTCCCTTGCAAACTTCAGGAACATGGGTTGTACACCCCCCCCCTTTTTTTTTTTAGCATACTGACTATAGTGATGCATACTAATAAAATTATCTTCATCACAAATATGCAGGCTATACCTTGCTCCAGAATCTTCTTCCCAGTTCTGTTTCATAAAAATTGGAAACAGTAGTGCAGTGGGACCCAGAAGAACCTCACATTTTCCTGGATTACTAAACACATTTCCCATTTGTCTAAATTACAGGTACGAAGTTAGGCCTCAGGAAGGTACAGAGTTTATTGTGACTGTTTCTGGTTTTTGACCTGAGTGGCATTCATTTACATTCTTTCTAAACTTGATGACTCGCTTGGTCAGACTGACATCTCATATGCTTAATTGAAGGACAGATAGTTTAACAGTTCCACAGAGTGTGTTTAGTTGCTCTACCACAGTTACATCTTGGAAACTGAATGAACTGACAGTATGTAAAAAATTGAAAATCCATGTAATGCATCTGTCTTAGGATTTTTTGTGTTAAATTTTTGAATTTTATGGTACAATTTTGTAGAGGCTGGGATTCCTCTCTCCCACCCCCAAACTTCTGCCCTCCAGAGGTTTTTATAATTATAAAAAGGAGTTACATAGGTATTCATTCATTCATTCATTCATTCATTCATTCATTTGTTTTTAAAGATTTATTTATTTTAGAAAGACAGATATGTAGAGAGGAAGGTGTTCCATCCATTAATTAACTTCCCAAGAGACTGCAGTGGTTGGAGCTGAACCGATCCGAGGAAAGGAGTACAGAGCCTCCTTCAGGTCTCTCATACGGGTGCAGGGTCCCTAGGCTTTGGGCCATCCTTGACTGCTTTCCCAGGCCACAAACAGTGAGCTGGATGGGAAGCAGGGCTGCCGGGATTAGAACCAGTGGCCAAATGGGATCCTGGTGCGTTCAAGGTGAGTACTTTAGCCACTAGGCTACTGTGCTGGTCCCCTAAATAGGTATTTAAATGTTCAATGTCTTCCTGCTATTTCCTTTTGACCACATATTTTCACTATCTGTGTCAAGTGGAATAGTTATTGTAAAAGTGTCTGAAGTTTCTTTCCCCTCATCTCTCACACAGGATGTAGCTTTATTAATGCTGCTTGATTTAAAGCTACTAAGGGGAAGATTTAATGAGATTGTTGGATGAGAATTCCAAATATAACTCAGCATTAATACTTAGAAAGAAGAGAAGACTTGAAATTTCAAAACCTTCCCCAACACTGGAAATTGTCAAGTGATTTTGACTACATATAAGTTAAATGTAGATAAAGGTGAGAGAAAAATTTATACAGCAGAAGTCATCCAGTACTCAACAAACACCTTGAACACCCACTATATGTATGTGATAGTGGATGAGGCTCTGAGAACACGAGCTAAATGAACAAAATAGTCATGGTTTCTGGTCTCGCCAGGTTAGATCCAAGCAAAGTCATCACTGGCGTTTTTGGAGAGATACACAGCAAGAAATGTGCCCTCAGCTCAACTCTTGATTAGGCTCATCGTTGAATGTTATTAATGATGCATTCCATCTGGTCGCTTCCTGTCTATTTCTGTATATTTTTTGCTCATTATTCATACAGAGAACTAAACTAATCTGCTTCAACTTTGTTACAAGAGATGAAACAGTTTCAACGTACAAATAACTAAATTTCCAATTAAAAAATCTTTTAAAAGTATTTTTTCTCCTTTTGCATGTATGATTTCTGTGTCCTAAGGTATAGAACTGTTATTTGATCTCAAAGGTATGTTTGAAATGTATAGACCATAGGAAAGACAAGAGGTATTGTAAATGGGAAAGAATGTGTAAATGAGGATACA
Source organism: Ochotona curzoniae (assembly GCF_017591425.1). NCBI lineage: Eukaryota > Metazoa > Chordata > Mammalia > Lagomorpha > Ochotonidae > Ochotona > Ochotona curzoniae. The sequence goes on along the minus strand of NW_024466219.1, from coordinate 8,681,585 downwards.
GGTGCATTACTTCGCTGGGACTTGGTGAAGAAGATAATTCAAATGGCTTTGGAAAGCAGAGCTGAAGGGAGCAGAGGAATCTCTGGAAACTGGATTGAGGGAATCTTGGTTATTTTATTATTTGTTCAACTTCCAAATTGAAAACTGGTATGGCTGCTTTATCTGGTACAGGAAATAAAGAGTTATCATGGTATGTTAGAATATTCACATCATCCACTAAAAATCAGAAACATGAATTTTCAAATTAACAAATGTGTTCTCTCTTTTGGAGCAAGGTTATTTGGGAGTTTCTGTTTCCCAGCATAGATGCCAGATGGCAGCATCCACAGATTGCCAGCCTCTGCACGCTGATGGTTGTCAACGTTGGCTGCTACCAGGGTGCTAGATGTAACTACTGCGAAGGAACTTTTAATTCTTAATTTATTAGTGAACATCCACTAGGTTCTGTGCAGTGGGTATGAAATTATACACAAACAGCAAAACACTAGTATCTCTTTGAGGAAGTTTGATATTTAATGAGGATTTAAGAAATCATGTTATGACAGACTTCATACTCACTTAAACCAATTATGAAATTTTGTGGAATCTTGGAGGCCATAATTGGAATTAATTGGGGATAGAGTGTTTTTAGGCATGGGGGAAATTAGTAGATTAGGTAAGAGTACTGTCTTTCTCAGACACAGTAAGGTGAAGAAAGGAACAAAGAGGGTGGCTACTTCTTTTCCAGACTTCCCTGTGTGTCGCTATATAGCACTCCCAAGAGGGAGCCAATCTGGCAGCTGTATCTAATTAAAGGTCATGCTTTAGAATAGGAGGTTTGGCACATCACAGTGCTTCCAATGATCTGAAATGATTCGCTGTTATTTTTATACATTGGCGTTTGGGTGGATCTTCAATTTGTGCTCATTATTTCTGTTTTTCACCTAAAGTTTTGTTTTTATTTGCTTTTCTACATTCTGTGTTGAAAATAAATTTTCATATGCAGGCAATTTTTAAGATTCTTAGAGGTTACTATTGAAATTATCAAGTAAAAACATTCATTACACCACTTTTCTCTTTTTCTTTCTTCTACTTTATATAAAGACTTAATATTCAAAAAGCTCCATGGAATGATACTGATATGCTCATGTGAAAAGAGGTTTCCGGTATAACTGCATAGTTTTGCCTGAATTATGACAAGGGCAAATTTGACATCAATATAAGGTTTCAGGGACGAAAATTGGGGATTTGGTTTTCATATGTTAGAACTGTCCTGTAGAGATCCAAGTAGGACAGTTGGCTCAGCTGTGGAATGTGTATGAGTTTGGGGGAGAGTGCTTGGTAGAAGATACAAATATGGCACTCCTGGAAACATGCATATATGGATTACATTTTGAGTGCAGCTATAAAAGAGCATGGGATTTAAGAATAGAAGGAATAAAATCAGCCAAGCATTCTCAGAAGGAGAATTGTGTAAGGTAGGATGAAATTCAAGAAAAATGAGGTATTCTGGAGGCCAGGTGCTAAAAGTGACTCAAGTCTAAGGAAGTTACTGAGCACTTGTGTCTGAAGGTCATAGATGAGAGAAGTTAAGACTGACATGTGACTTCTACAAAGGTAGAGTATTTTTTAAGGTTTTGTTTTTGTTTTTAAATAGGCAAAGCAGGTTTACATAGAAAAGGAGAGATAGAAAGACTTGGACCATCCTTCATTGCTTCCCAAGCCATGAACACAGAACTAAACTGAAAATGGAACAGGTAGAACTCTACCAGGTGCCTGTGTGCGACATGACTTTCAGCAGGTTGAGGAGCGATCTGTTTAGCCACTGCACTAGTACCAAAAGTGGAATAGGTTTAAGAAAGGATGAAAGGGCGTGCAGTGCAACCAATGACTGACTAAATTCTTGCCTTGCAGTCGATTTAATCCCATATGGACTCCAGTTTGTGTACTGGCTGTTATGCTTTCCATCCAACTCCCTGCTTGAGTCCTGGGAAGATAGTAGAGGATGGTCCATTGGGACCCTGCATCCACATGGAAGATCTGGAAGGAGCTTCTGGCTCCTGGCTTCAGGTTGTCAACTCCTGGTTGCAGTCAGTGATTTCAGACTTACCATTATGAAGAATCATGAGCTGAACTGTGTGCCCATAACATTCGCATATTGAAACCCCACATCTTTAGTACTTTAGAATGTGACTGTGTTCAGAGACAAGGTCTTTAAATGCACCATAAGGGTAATTGGGGCTGTTAGGCTGTGCCTTAATCTGATCTGATGTGTGGTGGGTTTTTTTTTTTTTAAGAAGATAGCATTTGCATGCCGGCATGTGCATGCACAGGGCAAGGGCCATGGGGCTAATGTGAGAAAGAAACTGGCCTTTTGGAGCCAAGGAAAAAGGCCAGTGGTAAAATAAACCTTGATCTGCTGATACCCTCATTTCTAAAACTGTGAGAGAACTTACTGGCTCTGTAATCCTACACATACACTAACTCAAAAGGAAAGAACTAACTTCATGCATGTAAGTGAAGGTTAAATGTATAGACCGGCGTTTGACCCAGTTGGCGTGAACATCAGTTTTATCACCTGTGATGTGATTCTAGGTAGATGTCTCCGTTTGCTAACTTAGAAGATGGACAAATTGATAGAACCTCGTGGAAGTTTGTCTCGAGGCTTAAACAAGGAAGTATGTATGTATATATGTGTCTGTATGCTTATCAGAATTATCACAATTCTCCGTAAATAATTCCTCTTCATGATGTTACTGCCACTCTTTGAAGATATTCCATAATTTGTATTCAAGTTCTTAAAACTTAAGGGCTTATCTCTACCTTTCCACTTTCATATCTTGCTATTACTTGATATGCTTCATATGATCGACATGTACTTTTTGTTTGTACTTGTTACCATATTTCTCATACCAGTAAAAATCTGTGTGCCTTCTCATGAGATGAATTGCCAATTGATGTTGTATTATTCTTTATTAAATACCTACTAGTGGTAAATGTTTGCTCCATATACTTTCTAGGAGAGTAAAATATTTAAACATTTTTAAATTTTAAATCACAGAGGCTCAGAATTAGTTTAATTGTAATTCTGCCACATACTCTTCATTGTGCTCTGCTTAAATCCTTATTAATCTATTCCTTAATTAACTTTATAGAGGTACCTCTGATTACTGAAAGGGATGCTACTTTATAAGTAATTTCCACCTAAATGGATTCCTGCACTCTTTTCTCACCTCATAGACGTCATCCCTATTCTGAGTTTGGCTTTTTATTCTTTTGCTTTTAAGCAATTCTGTTTAACAGATGTATGTCTATACATAAATCAGGTTTTAGTTGATTTTAAGTATTTTTGGACTTTACAAAAGTGGATAATATTCACATTTAGTCTTAGACTTGTATTTTCCATTCAAGGTTATGTCACTGATATCCATTCATATTATTGCATAAAGACTTAATTCATTAACTTTACTGTGATTTTTCATTGAATATACCACAATTTATTCTTTTCCCTGTGAGTCAACATTTCAATTTTTTCATTTCAAAATCGCTGTAGCAAACTTGCTTCTTTCAACATTTTTGCACATGAATAACAGTGGAAATGTTTGTGTTCCTTTTTTTGTCTACTGTTCAACTTTACCAGCTTTATGCTTTATATGTATATGTATATGTGTATGTGTGTGTGTATCTGTCCACCTGTATCTATCTATGTATCTATGTACTTATGTATCTATCTATCTATCTATCTATCTATCTATCTATCTATCTATCTATCGTTAAAGTTATTAATGTTAAGCCAGGAATCAGGAATGTCATCCAGATGGGTGACCAAGAACCTGGGGCTATATTCTGTTGCGTTACCCATGCCATTTGCAGGGAGTTGCTTTGAAATTGGAGCTGCTGAGTAATGAACTGACACATGGGATACCAGAGTTGCAGGTGGTGGTTAGACTCACGATGTCACAATGCCAGGCCCATTTTGTTATTAATATTCATTGTGAATGGTTTCATTTCTTGATTTTCTTTTATTATTTTGGTGAGTTTATATTTTTCTGATTCACTTTTATACTCCAGTGATTAGTGTGGTATAATAGTAAATGTTGAAGACATGTATAGAAGAATCACTACTCTTTAATCTTGAAAGTCTTGTTTGGTTTGATGTTTTATCCTTTACAGAATCAGTTTACTAAATTCCACAAAATAATCTTTGTGGTTTTTACTGAAATTTCAAGTAAGCTACATATTATTTTTCAATGTAAACACTAACTTGTTTACAGAAGTGAATGTTCCTATTTGAAGAACTTGATTATAAATGCAAAACTTATCAATTAATAGAAGAACCATCAAAATTTAATCTCTTCAAGGGTGACAGAACATGTCATTCATTTAAGTGAAAAGATTTGGAATCAATAGTGCTTTACAGTGTTAAGCCAGGCTTTTCTAGACAGTGGCAGAGTAAGATTATTGTGTCAGTTCTTTCTCCCACATCTTCCCATTTTTCATATACCATAACCTTTGGAGATATTCCTTTTTATTGAGAAAAATATTCTATCAATTAGCCAAAATCCTGCACATGCTCTATGTGTTCACAAATTTGAAATATCACAGAAAATTAAAAATCAAACCTAGCTCAACGCTGAAAAATAATGTAGTAATTGTTTTTGTTTTTTAAGTTTTGGACAATTTTTCTAAAGGAACAGAATTAATTTTTCCATAGGATTAATTTTTCTCCTTTTAACTATATTGTTCATTATCTTCTCAGATTTTTTGGGAAATGTATTCAAAGTTCTGGTAAGGAGGATTATTTGTTAAAATGGTGATATGATAATTACATTATCAGTATATTCTTTGACATGTTAGATTTCATATTATTAATGACAATATAGAACATACACTTCCAATTTATATTTGTCTATTCAAATAGAGATGACTGTTATCTTCTATTGTTCCTAAAGACAGCTAGACCCATTTGTAAGAAACTTAAATAAATGGTGAATGGTGATATTGAGAGGAATACAATGTAGTTATTTAAAAATGTTCATAGAGATATCACTTTTTATCTTTGAGTAAAAATAATTAAGTATAGAGGTGCAAGTATGAGATAGCTCCATTTGTATTCCTATTTTGAGTTATCATCTTAAAATTGTTTTAATATAGAAAACTTGAGGCTCATTCTTTATTCTCTGGAATCCTTTATGGGTGCTGGTTCGTATCGCAGCTCCTTCCCTTCCCATCCAGCTCTCTGCTTGTGGGCTTGGAAAGCATTCAATGATGGCGCAAAGCTTTTGGACCCTGCAGCCTTGTGGAAGGCCTGGAAGAAGCTGCTGGCTTTTGATTTGGATTGGTTCCTTTCTGGTCATTGCGGCCAGTTGGGGAGTGAACCAGAAGATGGAAGATCTTTCTTTCTGTTTCTCCTTCTCTTTGTGAATCTGCCTAATAAAAATAAACCAATGTTAAAAATAAAAACGTGGGGATTTTTTCGTAGTGAGAAACAGAGAGGGAGGTAAGGTTCTATCTGCTGATTTATTCTCCAAACACAGCAGCCAGGACTGGGCTTGTCTGTTGCCTAGAGATGGGAACTCAGTCTGGGTGTCCCCTGTGGGTGACAGGAGCATGATTAAATGAACTGTCACTAGTGCTTTCCAGCATCTGTATTTGTGGGAAGTCAGAGACAGAAGCCAGAGTTGGGCATTGAACCCAGATACTTCGCGGTGGTTTGTATATAAATCAGTAGCTTAGTATCCACCCACTCCACACAAGACAAAGTTTATGGAAATTTCCTTTACTCAGAAGTGTTAGAGATATTTCAATAGGGATGTTATAAGTGATATTCCTCAAGTTTTGGCCTAGGCCTCAAAAGCCCTGTCAGTGAGATCTTTCTAGTCCAAACACAGAATCTGAATGGTCAGAGCTGTTGACAAAGCACTTAGGATCAGTGAATGCGACAAAAACTCAGAGCCTGGACAAATCTTCATCACTTGGGAATCCAGTATGTTGCCTCCAGTAGTTTGCTACGTGGACGTTTTCTGAAGCAAACAGTAGGATGTATTGCTTTGTACTCTTACTATTTTATTAGAAAATGTTTTTTAAGGAATTAACTATATCAGATTGAAGTAGGAAATACACAGTTTTAGTTTTTCTAGTAATCAGTATTTATTCGAGGAACATCTTCAATACTAACACACTGGAAACAAGTTATTGGTAGATGTTACATTATCTTATTCAACTTTCCTGACAACCCTGCTAAATAGAAGTTATATCCTGATTTTACAGATAATAAGAGATTTCATGATCAAATGCAAATGATCTGATTACAGAGTCCAGACTCCTATCCCTCTTAGCCTGTTTACAGTTCTACAAAATAAACAAGCAAATTATAAAAATTACAAATATTACAAATCATTATAAAAAATAGTTCCTTTGGAAAACTCAGTGATTATATTTGTTAATTGAGTGACACTGTTCTTGACAGTATTCCTGCCTTCTTCCAAATTATAGAAATTTATCTTTAAATGTATTCAAGTATTCTTTAAATGTAATTAAGTATTACCTGTTGAAATATATTCACATGTTTTCAATATTTATCTGTTAAAAGTTAGATCTGCTGATCTTAGTTAAGGAAGAGAATTAAACATTAAGCAATAAGAAAAATCTTAAAGAAATAGCTGGCCATTGTGGTCATTTGGGGAGTGAATCATCGGACAGAAGATCTTCCTCTCTGTCTCTCCTCCTCTCTTTATATCTGACTTTGTAATAAAAATAACTAAAATCCTTAAAAAATGTTAAAAATTGCATATGGTGAAAATGCATTTAATACGTCTAGCCTCCTGAATGTAATAACCTAGCTTAACATAGCTTGTGGCAAAGTCAGATAATCTAAAGCCTTTTTTTTTTTAAATTTTAGTAATACCTTGTTGCTTTGTTAAGTAGACTATTGAATGCTTACATGCAACAGTTGCTGGCAACACAGCACAGTGTAGAATTTCAGCTGTGACTGGCTTGAAATTCCAATTGACTGCACAGCATGGCAAGACAGTATCTTACCTTATATTACTCCCTGGAGAAAAGATTCTGATGTGTAACTTGAATTATTACTTCCAATGAGAGTTTGATTCTGCTCTTTTAAAAACATACAAGTTTAAGACTTTTAAGCCTGGGACAATCTGTGTTGCAACCTGAGTTACACATCTCGTCTATTTACTTCACACAACTGAGTGAAAAAAGAAAAGAAAAAAGTCCATTGTTGTCCTGGACTTTTCCAGGCAGGTTTTGAGGGCCAAGTTAAGAAGTACATAGAAAATTGACAATCAATTCATTTTAGTGAAATGTTCAAAAATCCACACATTTTATAAGGGATCTTGAAAAACTTTGTGACAATGCCTACTATGAAAAAAAGTATTCACAAGTTTTTAAACTTTTGCAATGAAACAGCGAGTTAATTAGATTTTTCCGCAAACTTTCAGAAATATGCTCTGCTAGCTTTCTTTCTTTTTTTTATTATTTATTTTTTAAGTTATTGATTACATTGTATTATGAGACGCAGTTCCATAGGTACTGGGATTCCCCCCACCCCTCCCCCGTGGTGGACTCCTCCACCTTGTTGTGAGACCTCAGTTGAAGATCAGTTGAGACACCTTCATTGTAAGCATACACCAAGCATGGACTCCAGCACCTTATTATCCAGATAAGTTCATCTGCTTCTTGGGGAGACCTTCCCTGGTCTGAAGGTAGGGCCAAGAGAGCAAGATCCCGCTCAATTAAAAACCCCAGCAGCAACAGTATATATCATTATGGAATTAATTGACATAGTGTTGAGTAAACAATATGTTAAAATTACATGTAAGTTTTTAACAACCTCCTGTGACTATTTCAATGACATTTTAACAATTGAGGTGCATAACAGCTTTAGGGGGGGTAATGCAGAGAAATCTCTCATACCTTGGTGAGGAGTACTTGTTCTTTGTGTTCTACCTAGTAGGGTATGTGTGAGTCCTTGATGACCTATCTTTCTTTGTTGTTCTCTGCTTATCTATTCCTATTTGTGTGTGTATGTGAGTGTGTGTGTATGTGAGTGTGTGTGTGTTGGGGGGGTGTCTGGAGCGACCCTGTTGGTCATTGTAGAGGGTGGGGGCCCAGAGCTGGAACTAGGTAAGGACTGGAGAAGGCTCCTCTCACTTGTCCCGAAGGAAGCTTATTGTTCTTCTGATTCTGAGGACCGCTCGTGGTTCCTGGCGGTTGTTCTGATGACTTTGGATCCTATGAGGAAGGACTTGGGCTTCTTTCATCTCGTGTAGTTTGTCCAAAGAGGGGGAATGGATGTCCTCTGGGTTCTCGGCCTCCGAAGGCATTCCAGTTCCCCGTGTTCTCCTTGGCAGTTGTGATGAAGTCCTAGGTGCCCATTCTGATAGACCTTGGTGGAAATCCGGGAGTCCTCATGATTGGGATATAAGCCTCCTACTGTCCTGCTGCTCCACTCTGGGGTTATCCCCTATTCTGTTTCTATGACCACCTATTAGGGTCGCTCCTGATTCCCCCTGTATGTCTTTGTAGTTTTTACTATTGCTTAATGCTGTTCTGAATCTGTCGTCTATAAGATGCCTGTCCAGTTCCTGTAGGTTACACTACACGGCTTCTCACACATTCAAAGGAGATTAGAGATTTCTCTGCGCTCCCACCCAGTTTTTGTGTATCACAAGGAATTGGGAGTGTATTGGGTATTACAGTCATTCAAAACACATGGGATGAGACCGTATTAGTTGCAGGTTCATCTGAGGAAGATTTACCGTCATTGGAAATCTTTAGGGTTGTTTCGCGTCCCCAAAGCACTGTGGATTCGGTATGGAGCTGTCTGAGCCACATTCAGAGAACCAAAATTCCAGGGGCCAGCAGGTGGAGCCTGGCGCCAGTTGGCACACTGGCCACCTGGGCGGCTCCGCATGTGGGCGTGGTAGCCGCCTTGGTGCTTACCAGGTTAGAGGTGGCTGGACCTGGAGATCCCCAGCCGCAACATGGTGGCTGAGGGGCCAAGCCTCCGGGTCCAGGCTCCGCCTCCCTCGGCCATGTCCTCTGCTCAAGCCACGCCCCCGGCGACCTGTGGATCTTCCAGGCTCCCTACACAGAGGCACCCAGACACCCCGCCAAAGGCGGGCCGTCCATGGGACTCTGGCAAGCCCGGGGCGGCTCCCCGTGTGGGCGTGGGTGCCGCCTGTGCTAGGTTCCTTATGGGGTTGTTGCTACTTGTGTTCACATCATGGAACCTTACAATTCCTTCTTAGTGGGTTGCACACAGGATGTGTGTAAGCATACATGAATGTAAGCATTTTACATATATACAAATATTTAGTAGCAAAAAAAAAAAAGGTGCATGTATTTTAACACAGTGGGAAAAAGAAGAGGCAGAGGCTCAGAAGATAAAAGGGCAAATCATGTTGAGACATCTGAGGGTCCCTCCCTCCCCCCCCCGAGGTCATGTTTGTAAGAAAAAAAAATTTCTTACAAGCTTTACTGCTACCTATTTTTGCTGCCCCTTATTAAATACCTAATCAAGTAAAAACGAATAAAAGTTCCATTCTTTGGCATTTCCATTTTCTTGTCTGTGTTTAATGGCTTGGTGGAGTCCTGCCCCCTCAAACCTTTGGTGGAAGGCATGAAGAGGCAGAATTTCTGCAATTTAAGAACGAAAAGATGTTTGCTTATTCTTAGAGCTTTCTGTCTTTTGCTTCTCATGCTGTGATATAAGCCAAATCATGGTTGTTTACATTTAGGTATTTTAAATAAGATGAGGAAGTATAGAGAGTCACCTTGGTAAATGAACATTGCTCATGAGAAAGTGAGTTTTTTAGCTGAAAAAATGTTTTGACTAATAAAGTGCTCTTAGGTGGATTTGCAGTGTGTTTTCCATGGTAACCACAGGATTGTGGATTCCAGCTACATGCTTATCGTGATTACCAAGGGCTCACTGGAAAGTAAATGTGATTATTGGGGGCCTATCAGCATTATTACAATAAAAGGAAATTGAAATAGCACTCCAGTTCCTTTCCTCATTACCATTACAACATGTGGTATTATATATAAACCTATGGGAGTTCATAAACTTAAACGGCTTGGCCTATGAAATTTGGCTTTATGATGATGTGAAAGAAATTGGAAAGTTTTACAAGCTGGACTTGGAATTGTGAATTTGACTTTATCTCTATGCTAGCAATATGTACACAATGTTGTGTCAGGACTCAGTCAATCACGTGACACAAGAATATATGACCGATACTTTACAGTGTACTGTATTGCTGAAGTTTCTTTTGGCCAGTATTCAATATATTACATGACCATCCAACACCTTTTTATAAAGTAGGTTTTAATTTAGGCATAAATATTCTGAGCTCATTTAAAGCAGTGTAGATTAAATAATGCTGTTTCTTAGGTGAGTTGTATTAAGTGATTTCTGTTTTCAACTTTATTGGGACACCTCCCTATGGGAGTCTTAGAATCATGTCTACGGAGCACAGGTACTGATATATGTGTGTTTTATATCCATAAATCAATTATATATATGATATATATCATCTATATCTATATCTATATATCTGTATTTACATCTATATATGATTATACACTAAATATGAGTACCAGAACAATTAAATGAGAGGAAAAGTTAAAAAATATACTTCAAACAAGCATTAATGCACTTGATATTGTTAAAGGAAAATTGATGGTGATTATTCCCAAAAATCCTCTACAACATTTGAAATTATTTGGTGGTATAGGAAAAGTTCAGACAGTTTTTCAATTCATGTTTGAAGACATTAGGTTTATCTAAAGAATATGTAGTATATCAATCTTAGTAGAGAATATTGCCAAATATCATTAATTTGTGCTTCCTTCAAAGATGTTATCCACTATATAAGCTGAAAAAGTTACATTTGAGTAATTGTTAAATGAATTAGATGGCATAAAGAAGTGGAGACATGTTTTAGGAGATATTTCACAATATTTAACATATGGGCTTGCATGTGGAAGCAGTGAAGGTCAGAAGCCAGGTAAGAACTCTGGCAGAACTTGAATATTAACCAAAAAAACACTCTTTCAAATAAAAAAGAGACAGCGGACTTTTCAATAATTTCTTTTTTACAAGCCTTCATTGGAATGATTGGTCTGTTAAATAACCTAGTTACCAGAAGTTAGGAATGTGTATTTGGCAATAGATAAAAGTGCAGGTTTGAGTCAGTGATCAAAGGGCAGAACTTAACAAACACTTCTCAGCACGCTGGGCAGTCTCCTGTTTGTAGCACTCTTTTGTAATAACTCTGTGAATCACCCAGAACTTTCCTAAAAATGAAGTGTCAATTAAATGAGAAGGAAAGAGGCAAGAAGGATAGTGGGAAGAGCCGATGTCCTAATGCTGGACCAGTCTTGGCTCTATGGACTTTGGAAAGTCACCAGCATTTTTCAAATCGAAGTTAACTTTTTTTTTTTTACAAAACCCAGTTGATGTTCAACTTATCCCAAACACAGAAGCACAAAAATCAGACAAATTGGGCCCAGCGTGATAGCATAGTGGTTAAAGTCCTCGCCTTGCATGCCCAGGATCCCAAATGGGTGCCGGTTCTAATCCCAGGGGCCCTGCTTCACATCCAGCTCCCTGCTTGTGGCCTGGGAAAGCAGTCGAGGATGGCTCAAATCTTTGGGACCCGGCACCCGTGGGAGACCCAGAAGAAGTTCCTGGCTCATGGCTTCGAATTGGCTCAGCTCCAACCCTTGCAGCCACTTGGGCAGTGAGCCATTGGACGGAAGATCTTCCTCTCTGTCTCTCCTCCTCTCTGTACATCTGTCTTTCCAATAAAAATAAATAAATCTTTAAAAAAAATCAGAGAAATTAATGATAGCATGATTTCTTCCTAAATATTTTTTAAAATCATGGAGTTATTAAATCACTACTAATAAATCTCAATAAATTTTAAAGAGAACTCCTTTTAAGAAATCTACAGGGGAAACATCCAGTCATAACATGAATCAAGTTGGAATAAAAAAAAGAGGCTTAAGATCCAGCTTATCTGAAGCCCAAAGTTGCTTCTCACATTATTATAACACAAAGAAGGCAAGAAAGGTGACTTTATCTCCCACAATATTGTCTCAGAGAAGGATAGGTTTCTGCTGCTCCTTCATGTAAGTATTCAGTGAGGGGTCGGTAATGTGCAGTAACCTGCGAAGTGCTTAGAGTATGTTAACTGAACTTAGTATAATCCGTGTCCTCTTCTATTGGACATGGTATGGTTGAGAACTGCTACTGTCAGCACCACAGAAAATGATTCTGCTGGCTGTCCAAACTTTCAGAAAGTAGGGAGGAAAGCAGCGAGGGAATATTTAATGTGGAAAAAGAAATTCTGAGAGAATACTTAAAATGAGCTAAACTCGCAAAAACAATGTGACAGATAAATAGTTTATACTAATACCTTTATACTAGAGAATTATAAAGTGTGAATATGGTGGTGGTCATTTATATTATCAATAAAATGCCTCGATTCTTATGGGAGTTGTCATTTGGTCAAATGAAAGAAAGCTCATATGTAGAAATAGTAAATTTAGAAATGTTTCTCTGAAGAAAGGATTCAAATAATATGTTTTGTTTTAGCTTTAGAAAGTACTTGTGTTTTGCTGAGCCTAATGGTCTCTAGTTGGGACCTTTTTGCTGCAAATGGTAGAATTACATTCTTTTTATGCCTGAGTAGTACTCAATGCAGTAGGTGGAATGCAGTTTCTTTATCCACCCTGGGGCACCTGGATTTTTTCCATGTCTTTGCTCTTATAGATTGTACTGTTGTAAATAAAGGGTTAAATTTCCCTTTCTCATGTTTAGATTTCATCTCCTTTGGGTATATTTCCAGAAGTGGGATAGCTGGCAGATCAATTTTCAATTCTCTTAGCACTCTCCATACTAACATCCAGTGGCTCTACTAGCCTGCACTCCCACCAGCAGTAAATGAGGTTACTTTATCTGCACATCCATGGAGCAGGTGATGTTAGCAGAGTTCTGAATGTAAGCCAATCTCCTTGAGTTAAGTGGACTCTCAAAGTTGTTTTCATTTGCATTTCTCTTATAGTTGGGGAGCATAAGCATTTTTTCATATGTCAATTATCAGATTTGTTCTTTTGAAAAAGTCTGTTCATTTGCTTTGCCCATTTCTTCACAGGGTTGACTGCTGGCCTAAAAGGACAAATATATGTTCTCTCTGATATAAAGCAACCTTGATGAAAAATATAGGCGAACATGTATATACATAGATTCATCTAAGGAACTGTATTGGAGCAGTAGCATACTGAGATACTGAGAAGGGTGGATGTATTGCAGTGTACATCTCTACTCCTGAATAAAAGATGGACACCCAAAGAAACTGTTAAATAGGTCTTTACAATAAGATGCTGGACTTTCTGCCATTTTCTGTACCTGTTACATCATGATACATGTAAATAGAAGAATGATGCAATGTGTCTGTTATTGTAGTCATACAGGGGAAAACAGTGTGAGGGGAGAGGGTACATGGGGAGAGTGAAAGGAGAGATTCTGGAGCCTATGGAATAGTATCATGAAAAATAAAAACAACAAAAAAGGAAACTAGTTGTATAAATGCATGTTTTAATATCCACATTTTTTGCTATATTGACTTGAAGAGATCACTAGTTTAATCAAAAGCCTTAGTGATATCATTTTTAATTATGTGGAGGATGAGAAATCTTTTAATGGGATTCTATGGAATGCAACACTGCCTGTTTTTCAAAGATCTATTTATTTACTTATTTGAAAGGCAGAGCATTAGATAGATCGGGGGATACACCAGCATATTCAGTACACTGCCCAGATGGTGGCAGTGTTCAGGCTGGTGCAGGTTAAAGCCAGAAGCAATAAATTACATTCTGATGGCCTTCATTGCCACCCTCTGTTGCCCTCCTCAGCACTGTAGTGTGGGTCACAAACTTAGCACCTGGGACTCCAACTAGTTCTATGGTATGAGATATCAGTGTTTCAAGTGGCGTCTTATTCCACTGCACCGTATTAAACAATATCTTTAGTGTCAGGAAAAATAAATCAGTATCTTGCAAGGTGTTGTTCAGTGTCTGGTTAATTCACATGTTTTACAGAGCTTTTGATTCATAATGATGTCCACTTCAACTTTTGGTAATTCTTGCTTTTCTGTGTTATTAATTCGATCCAGTAGAGTATCACAGTAAGAATCATTTCATTTTAATAATGTTGACCATTTCAGCATTTAAAGACACCCACATGTAACTCCTAACCATTCATATTTTCAAGCTCTTCTTGTTCCTTCTACTTTCCCTCGTGGTATGTTTTCCAGATCCTTCATGATTTTGGCTAAGGCTTTATTTAGATGATGTCATTTTAGTTGAAAAATGCTCCTCTGTTATGTATCCAGTGATGAACTCCAGTTAATTTTCTAGGGAATAGGCTCCTATTCTTATAAATTTGATAATTTTAGGAAGCAAATCTGCATGGCCTTTGTGGAATTACTTGTGTAATAGCCATGTGCCCTCTCAAATCTCCTCTTGTATCCATAACAAATTTTAACTAATTTATCTGGATATCAGTATTGCGGTTATTTTGTTTATAGTGAGCTGACTTTTCATTCGATAAACAAGGGAAACAGATCCAATGACGGATTTTCAAGAAGCTGGCTCTGTGTGTGTGTGTGTGTGTGTGTGTGTGTGTGTGTGTGTGTGTGTGGTGTATGTGTGTAGTTGGTAAGAGTTTGAGTGTGGACATGACTGGATTTTGAAGAAATAATCAACTAAAAATTTTAGTTTGTACTTTTGGGTTTCTCCCTTGTGTATATAAACTGCAGAAGAAAAGGTAAGTGAGAAAATAATGGAAAGAAATTGAAGATTGTGGAATGGAATATTTTTAGAAAAGAGTATAATTGGACAACATTTCATTTTGGGGGTGGTATAACACATGACACGACACTTGGTTTGTGATGGGTATAGAGTTTTCTTGCTTTTGTGACGCCATGCATTGCTTTTTAACTAACTATTTTTTCAATATACTGCATGTTTAAAGGATGATACAACAATTAGAAGTGAAATATTTCTCTAGTACATCAGCATTTTCATATGTCAGTTATCTTATCTTGAAGTTTTCTCTCATGCATGCCTTATAGTTTTTCTTGCCCAAAGCAAACAACATCTTTTAAAAAACCCAAAGGCCTATCTGATTTATATAGATTATACCTTCAAAAATGATATTAGGAAAAGTGGGACTAAACCTTTGATGTTTGCATAAATCTTAAAATGCTTTCTTAGCTGTTATTTGACTCCTTATTAGTAATCCATGCATTTGATTTGAAGATTGATTATGATGAATATATTACCATTTACTGCACATAATTTTTCTTCTCATTTGGTATTTTGAATTATTAAATATAATTTGTTTACTTATTTTTTTAGTATTAAGTATACTTGAACACTTGAACATGTAGTATACTCTACACGTTGGTAGAATGTAGAGAAAAAGTAGATGCATTTATTGGAGCAGTACATTTTAGGCTGTGGCAATTGTTTTAACGTGGACTAAATATGAAATATTTGGCACATTGAGTTGGCTATATTATGACCCATCTATGGAAACTTTAAAATTATGCTTGCCATCACCAATTCTTTGGGGATCCACCAGACTAAATATAAGCCTGCGTAAATTAATAAAAAGAGAAAATTTTAAGTAATATGCTGTCTCAGACAAGTTGCAGCCTAGGTGTGGGCTTGTGGAACACAGCATTTTAGGCCTTGGTCTTTAGAGTCCAATGATTGGTTCTGGTTACACAGAATCAGATTTCCAGCATGTGATTGAGTTTTCCATTAAAAAAAAAAGGAAAAAATCTGGTTCAAAATCATCTGTAAAACATATTAAAGAATCCCACATTGTTCCAGTTGGAGTAATACATAACGAAATTATATTCATTAATACTAATGATTGAATTGACGATATATTAAGTTCAGACTTCATGTGTTTTTTAAATTAGTAGCTGCTTCTTCCCCCACCCAAAAAGTCAGTGTTGATGTTATTTAGTTCTCTTTTTCTGCAGCATGAACATCTCATAAAGTATATAATACATAAAATCATAATATTTATTTTATTAATCTTTAGGTTATCTAGTCAGAAAATGCTTATATTTATTGATGTTCATAAAATATAATTAAAATTGAATAACTCTATATTATTTATTTTCTGTTTGCAGGGTACAAGTTGAATTCTATATGAATGAAAACACATTTAAAGAAAGACTAAAGTTGTTTTTCATTAAAAACCAGAGATCAAGTAAGTCATTCATTTAAACTCCCCCTGTACATGCTTGTACACTTATTCATCTTAAAAAATTCAATTGTTCAGTGTTTTGTAAAATGCTTTTTATGTAAAATGGTATTTCCCAAGAAGAGATATGTAGATATTACAACTAATTTTGCTGATGCTTCTTAAGACCTTTAATTTTCCAAGTAACACATCATGTCTTCTGAATAGAACTCTTTGTGTGGGTGAAGGAGTTCAAGAAAATAATATAAGTGAAAGAAATCTACATTTTAAATGAGAGGAAAATTGGAGATACTGTCTTTTCAAAGGAAGTTCTGATGGCTAACTGGCCATTATGGGGAAATATATGTGTGACATAAAGAGTTAAGTGCTTTCCAGTTCTTCCTGATTGGAAAGCACGTCTGGGAACCTCGGATGTATGGATTCCATTCCTCTTTTGCTTGAGGTATTGAATTGGGAAGTATAGGGTGAATCTTCAGAGTTTAACATTTCAATAGTTTTTCATCAGTCAAACCTGGAAACTACTGGAATTTTATGACAATATGAAATTGGCATAGAAATGGCTCTATTTTGTTCAAGGTTTAAGTGTTAGTGGTACTTGTTGCCTTCCTCGAATACTACATATTTCTACAACTTCAGTAATAAAACTGATATGCATTCTTTTCCCCTCTGTGGGTTTACTCTTAGGCTGTGAACAGGAAATGAGGCGATTTCCAAGGAGTATAATCTGCTAATTTTGACCTCTGAATCCTTTTTGGGTTGTAGAGGCTGTAGCTCCTTAGGTCCAATTGAAAGCAAGACCCCTGACTCTTGGGAAGTTGTCCAAGAGCTGGCTAAATTTCCATGTTCTGGGCCTGGTTAGAAGTGTTAAAGACGTGTTAGGATTAGGGTTAAAGCTGGCGATAAGCATTGCTTTCCAAACCTGTTGGCCTAGGATTTCCAGAAAGTCCCATCTCCAGAAACGAGCTGAAGGAGTCACATTATGCGAGCAGGCTTCTTTGAGTTCAGCACTAACAATCTGATCTGTTCTGACCAGAAAAGCTAGGAGCCTTGTTTGAACCCTTCTCCAGCAGTCACCTTTGATTGACCTGACCCATTTCTGGAGAATCAAGGCAGTTTCATTATGAATTTAGAAGATCTTATAAAAAAGCTAACCCAAGAAATGTACTCAGAATTTTGGTAGAAAAAACTAGGACGGATTACTCAATTAGTGGGTACTCTATGTTGTTAATAAATGTTGCAAGTGCACTTATCAGAGTAAACAACAATAACAAATATAGTGTTTCCCTTCCAGATTTTGTTTAGGCTAATCGTATGAAGGCTTTTCCCAGACTCTTATTCCTAATACATAATCCATCCGTCGCAAATAATTTCAGGAGAGATAAAGCTCCTGTTAATCAGATTTTTGAGTATGTTTTAAATATTCTTAAATACTCTTCAACATCCTAATGTATTAGATGCTGCATAATTGTCACCTTCACAGTTTAAATCATATGTACACTGTAGTCATAATTTCACAAGATTCTGTTAAGATTTCATTGTTGCTTAATGCAGTTAAAAATAAAGGTGAATAAATCAACTTTAGAGTGTGAATGCACATGTGCATGTGAGATATATGATCCCATTGTTTCCCAGCTTGTTTTGTGATTTTTCTTTATAGATAAGAACATGTAATTTACATGTCATTATGTATTCAATAATACCATTACAAAGATATATACTTAAATATGTAATAATTCTGTTGTAAAAAATCGATTTAATCTCTATAATCAAATCTACAAGATTCTCTGAAGGTACAATATTTAATACTCATCCTGGGCATTTGTAAGGAGCTAGACCTTCTGCAGAACTAAACTTAATTCCCAAATTCATGGATGTATACAGTAGTTAAACGTACAAGCTACTTATAACCATCTTTGAAAAGATGTAAATTCTGTGCCTTCTGAACGTGATAACGTAGATTTAACTGAGTGTACAACGTTTACTACCATTTGCATTTTGTGCATTCTGTCAAGATCACTTTCTGTTTTAATATTTAATTAAAATTCAGCTTCCAGGAACTTCAGCGAGTATAGACAATTATAGTATTGCAGTTTCTAAATACAATC
The DNA here is from genome assembly GCF_017591425.1 of Ochotona curzoniae. NCBI lineage: Eukaryota > Metazoa > Chordata > Mammalia > Lagomorpha > Ochotonidae > Ochotona > Ochotona curzoniae. The sequence goes on along the minus strand of NW_024466219.1, from coordinate 8,663,189 downwards.
TAAGTGCTATACTTAAAGATGATATTTTGTACAGTTCTTTTCAGTCTCTCGAACTAAGTTAATTGAAAATCAAACTTTGTTGTTTGTTTAAAGGTCTAAGGATACGCCTATTCAATTTTTCTCTAAAATTATTAAGCTGCTTATTGTACATAATTCGAGTACTACTAGAAAATCCTTCACAAGGAAATGAATGGTAAGACATCTTTGAGCTTTAGTAAAACCCTTTTGATTATTTTGACTATATTACATTTTAAGGGGTGTTACAACTTTTGGTGTCTGACATGCTGAACTAATATGGTTTTCAAACCATGGATATAAAAATTTTAGTGTTTTTGTGGACATTTGATTGTTTATATAGTTATCTCATGGTATCACTGACATTGACCCACAAAACTTTCATTGCTACTTTGAGTGACCTAGGTATCTGTTTAAAATGGATCAGTCCCTTCAGCTCTGCGCCACATACATTTTCCAAAGGCTGATTTTTTTTTGTCACCAGTGTAGGCCTTGTCACTTGCTTGTGGCTGTTACTAGGGAGAACATTCTGGCAAGTGTTGAGTTGGGAAACTTTAGTTTCAGCCCTTAGTTTTGTGCTCTTTATGATTTTTTGTTTTTTTGAGTTGAATGACATGGATTTTTTTTTCTAAGATTTATTTTATTTTTATTTGAAAGTCAGATGTACAGAGAGGAGGAGTGACAGAGAGGAAGATCTTCTATCCGATGATTCACTCCCCAATTGGCCCCAATGGCTGGAGCTGAGCCAATCAGAAACCAGGAGCCGGGAGCTTCTTCCTGGTTTCCCACGTGGGTGCAAGGTCCCAAAGCATTGGGCCATCCTAGGTTGCTTTCCCAGGCCACAAGCAGGAAGCTGGATGGGAAGTGGAGCTGCCGGGATTAGAACTGGCACCCATATGGGATCTAGGTGTGCAAGGCGAGGGCCTTAACCACTACACCATCACGCCAGGCCCGAATGACATGGATTTTAAAAATACAAGCATTTTTAGTTCAGTTTTTGTTTAAAATGATGTAGTTTTTATTAAATTATGCTTCACTCATTTATAGGCTTTCCTGTATAGACTGACCTTTGTTCAAATAATAGATAAGGAGACTGGGTGTGTAGTGGTGTTGCATAATTTTGATCTCATCAGCTTCCTGGACTCTCTCCAGGGTACTAAATTTCCAATAACTACCAAAGCCAAAAAATTAAATTAGAAGACTGTCTTTTATAAGTTATTGCTCTGTATAGAATTTTACCCTAAGAAATTAAAAGTAAAAAGATCACAGGGACCGAGAAAGTGAGCTAATTTCTTTTTAAGTGAATTGTTTCCTGTTCAGTTGATTTAGATATTGCAAATGATTCTGTACTTACCCAAGGTTTGGAGAATATACTAAAGATGTATATGTTTTGTCATGTAATGCTATATCTGAAAATTCTTTGCAAAATAATTTATTTCATGCTGAATTATTATGAATATTTCATTATGCCTGTACTGCATACTTAACCTGTATTGGTCACATTATCCTAAGGGAAGATACAAAGATGCATTAGAACAATATCCATTAGACATTTTCATTCAGAAATGGTTATTTTGGGGCTCCTACTCTTATATGATATTAGATTAGTTGTTCTATCTTAAATACGCAGAAGCAGAGATTTTCCCCATATGTCATTCTGTTTTGAGACCTTCAGAGCTAATCTAGATACGCTTTCCATTGCTAGTTTTAATTCAGTGGCCACAAGAGGCTGATGCCTCCCATTAATCCAATGCTTCCATTGAGTATACAGCCTCTCTTCCTGGAAGTCTGGTGGGAATTGCTCTTCTGCCCTTCCAAAGCCTAGTAAGTGACGGCTTTGTCAGTTCTGCAAACCCTTGTTTAGTACTAACTTTCCACATTTTTTTGAGAATGACTCCATTCTAACATCTGCTCTGTGGGCTGAGTATTTTGGAATCATTCTTAACTTCTCTTTGTCTGCAGTGTGTTTGAAAATCCTGTTATTTCTGCCTTCAGGATATATCCATCACATAGTTCCTTCTCAGCACATCTTCTGTGCTGCGCAAGCCAACTTCTCTCATTTAAATAATGTTGCTAATTCTACCTGTGCTTCCTTTGGTTTGCTCTTAACGGAGGGCACGCTACTCCTGGGAATTAGAAGTCCCATTTAGCCCTGAACTAAATGTCAAAGTGCTAATTATTATAGTCTGTAAGAACCCATTTTGTCTTAACCTTACTTCCTGTTCCACACTCCCTACCCATTGTGCTCTAGCTGCGTGGACCTCTTTTCTGTCCTGCATCACACCAGATGACAACCAGCCTAGTATTTTCAGAGGGTTTTCCCTGTGTCTGCAATTCCTTCTATCAGATAATACAAGGCATACGAGGCAGATCTTTACTCAAAACTATGTTAAGCATCCTGTTTAAAATTTTAACATACTGGTAACACCACCCTGCATAGATGTTTATTTTTCAGTCTTTTTTTTTTTTTTTTGAAAGATTTGCTTTTATTGGAAGGTCAGGTATATAGGGAGGTGGAGAGATGGAGAGGAAATCTTCCATCGTCTGATTCATTCCCCCACAGCTGTAGCTGAGCCGATCCAAAGCCAGGGGCAAGGAGCTTCTTCTGGAGTAGCAAGGAGCTACTCCTATGTGGGTACAGGGTCCCGAGGCTTTGGGCCATTCTTGATTGCTTTCCTAGGCGACAAGCAGGGAGCTGGATGGGAAGTGAGGGGGGCCCAGGACAGGAACTGGCACCCATATGGGATCCTGCAGAGTGCAAGTTGAGAAATTTAGCCACTAGGCTATCATGCTGAGCCTTATGTTTCAGTCTTATGCTTTTCTCTTCTTTAAATACCTGCATATTTAAGTTGTTCAGTTGATTTTGTGGATAATCCCTGTATTAGAATGGATATTTTATGACAGCATGAGTAGGTGTCTGAATCCCCAGAGTCTGGTATAATCAAGCAAATAACAGTTGTTTGATGAGTGAGTGTATTATTGGGTGAGTGAGGTTACTCTGTCATTTATCTTTTGCTTACCCCACCTCTTGTACTTTCCATGGTTTCTGGTCTTGGAACATTCTGTACCCCCAAATCGGGACCTTGTCCATATTGTCCCTGGCAAATTCCTGCTTTCTTGACTTGCCTCGGCAACTCTGGACCTTAAAGATAGAACTTACCTGAGAATCAGTGAGAAGCTCTGATCAGGCATCCTGTGCTTGAGGCTGTTCCCCTTTGAGGAATCTGCACTGAGTGAGGAATCTGTTGCCTGTGCTCCCCGAGTCTCGCCATGCTTGTCTTTCCCACGACTGCATGTGTTGCCTGTGATTTTTGTGTTCACTGCTCTGTCGTATCTTCGTGTTCACAGGGCACAGTGGTAGGCTTGCATTTTCCTCTGTAGCTTTCATTTTTAGGACAGAACTTGGAGGGTCAGTGACAACTGCTTAGTTAATGGCATTATACTCCACACTTTTATTGACAGTGTTGAACATATGTATGAAACATTAAGGCTTAATTGATTTATTCTATAAATATACTATGATTGTTTTTAAAACTCGGTAATTTAAGGATGAAATGTACTGAAATGCCTGAAAATTCTGAAACAGAATCCTTTTAAGGATAGAGGTGCATGATGGTTGAATAAAATTATATTATGTGAAAACATGAGGAATAAAGTTTCCTACAATTAACTTCTATGAAATATTACTAAGAGTAGTCAGCCATAATTATAGAGGATATACATTTGAAAAATCAGATTACTGTAATTAAAAAGCATGGCAAACCAACTGATGGCTACATTTTGAATACAAGGTTCCGCATAGTTCCCATTGTCCATGAAGTACTGGTTAATGAAAAACAGAAGTGGCCTTTATGGGCACAGACTCTATTTTAAAATAATGAGGGTAATTCAGCAAAGGGATTTATTTAATTAGAGCTTCTGACATGGTAAAGCTGCAGATATTTAGTGCTGCTATTTGTGTTATTTTTAATTCGCTTCCAGGAATCAAACACTGATATGAAAATGCTGCAATACAGACAAGCTGAAGCAAAAGGAAAATAATTTTTCTGTTGTTATGCGAGTACACAAAAGAAACTGCATTGTGTGCAGAGCAGGTGCTGAGTTATTCAAAGGTATTCGGAAGTGAAACACTTGCAGTATATAGTTGAAGCATTACATCGTAAGATGAACCACCAGTGCTGACCTGTTACCTGCTCTTGCTTGCAGTTCCACACTGTGTGTTCAAAGCCATGCTGCTGTTTGCACCTCTGGAATTGCTGGAGTAACTCTTATTTTTTTTTTAATATCAAGTGATAGAGTTAACAACAAAGAGCCAGTGAAGGTGCTTGCATCTCAGGGTATTCAATTTGCTCTTAAAATCAGTGCCTAATAAAAAGCAACAGACGTGTTCTGGTGGCATTCACATTTTAAAGACAATATCTTTTGAGGGAAGAATTAAATAAATGAAAAATAGTATGTCAATATTAATTTATGTGTATACAGTCTTATGCTGGGCATATTTAATATAGTAACTAGTGCTTTAATATATTTCCTCAAAAATCTGAAAGAACTGTTCCGATCATCGTGGATCTCTTTCTGTCGGATGACTCCCATGCAGGAGTGCACACACAGACGCGCATTGTGATGTTTTAAATATAACATATGTGCAAACCACTTGCATTCTGTGCTTTCGTGGTGCCCCAAGACCTGAGACTTTTGCATGCAAATATTCAGAAAGGAAAAGATAGCATGGGAAATTCGAAGGTACTTCTAAAATTCTTGGCAAACAAATGACAAGCATCATTTTTGCTTGCATTTATATCAGATAGCTTGTGAGGACAAATCATATCATCGCATCTGATACAAAGACAACAGGGCTCGCTCTATGACATACAATTTTTGTCTAGAAAAACTGGACAAAATCCCTATATTTTTGTTTCTGTTTGTTTTCTCAAATGCTATAAAGAATATTTTAAAAATTCCATTGGGAAAGATAATGTTACTAAACTTGTCAAACATGTCTTTGTGCTGACTGGCACCATCTATCAATTTGTTTTAACCATCTAGTATATGACTTGAAATCAGCAAGACATTTGGTTTATAGTGGAGTGTGGAACATACATGTTAGTTGATTTTATGGAATTGTAATATTTTTCAGGAGTCAGACACTAATTACATTTATAAATAAATGCAACATTTTAACTGAGAAGGATTGCAGCAAGTGTTTGGAGAATAGCATGGCCCAGAATATTGGAGACTATTTTGATTAGGTTGGGTTCTCAGAAAATCTTTTCCTGGGAAATCTATGCATTGTAGGGTGACAGAAAATCTTGTGCAAAGGATGTGGATTGGGATGGAATGTGTCTCCCCTGAAAGGGTCTAAAAATGCAATCCAGAAGATTTTTTTTTCCCCTAATAAAGGAGCAAAGCAAGCACACAGCAGGTTTACGTGCTGTAAAATGAATTTGAGACAGTCTCATTGCAGTTTGCAGATATTTGTGGATGGCAAAAAGAAGATTCCCATTTAGTAGGTATGTGTAAGTGTCCAGCTGCAAAAATGGTAACTCAGATGAAGATGACTGAGGTGATCCAGATGAGGAACTTCAATTCCGCAGAAACCTGGTGGAGGAGTTACTAGGGCTTGAGAACTAATTGGTTAAATACTTCAAAGATGCATATGATGCTCGCATTGTTGGGAATACAACTCGACTTACGTTAGCTTTTTATCAGTGTAAGTAGGTACATAAGACAAGCTGCAATCCAGAAATGGGTTTATTTTGGCTCACACATGTAAAGTTTCAGATCCCCAGATTTGGTAAGACCTTTTAATTTTAGCTATCCTATGAGAATAGGGCCCAGCTCTGGTTGAATTGCAATCCAGGAAGCAGAATGGCTGAGCCCAACTGTCAGGTTCTTACAAAAAATTGCTTCAGAGGACTGCCTTCTAAGTGTGTACCCTCAGCGATCTAAGGGCATCCCTCTAAGCCCACTGCCCGCTTCCGACCTCTGGAATGGAAGTGCACCTTTTTCCCTCCTTCCTTCCTTCTACCCTCTCTCCTTTCTTCTTTCCTCCCTCCCTCTCTTCTTCCTTCTTTCCTTGGTTTATTTTATTGTTATTTGCAAGGCAGGGTTACAGAGAAAATAAAAGACAAAGAGAGATAGAGATCATTCTTCTGGTAGTTCACTGCCCAAAAAGCTGAAAGAGATAGAGATAGAGAGATAAAGATAGGGAGACACACACACACAGAGAGAGAGAGAGAGAGAGAGAGAGAGAGAGAGAGAAACTGACATAGAAATTCCATCTGCTGGTTCACTCCACTAAATGGCTTCAGTGGCTAGAGCTGACCAGATCTTCTCAAAGCCAGGAAGTAGGAGTCCCTTCTGGGTCTCCCACATGGGAGCCATCCTCTGCTGCTCTCCCAGACCTTTAGCAGGGAACTGGATTGGAAGTGGAGCAGTTGGGGTATGAACTGACACCCATATGGGATTCTAGTGCTGCAAGCGAAATCTAAGCCTATTGTGACAGGGTACTGGACTCATGGACTGAATTTTGATCTTCTCAGCTGCTAAAATTTCTACATTTAATGTAGAAGTGTGCATGAGTAATAAAGCCCCATCATTATGCCGGGTGCCACTTACTGAGGTGAGAAAAGTTGCAAGACCCCACTTTGGAAGAAATATCAAAGATTGGTTGAGAACAATTGAATATATCAATTAGCTGGGTAGATATGGCATTCTGGAACTCCAGAGTCCTGTAGTCTAATGTACAAGTACTTCTTTGAACAGTCTTTGAATTTTTTGTCCTCCTTTTGGAAGTAAGGGTTTTGAAAAGTTCATTTTTGCTTATGCTTTAAGATATGATCAAATTGAAAAGTATTTGCAGTTAAAAGTACACATAATGCTCTATGAGACTCTTCTCATATTCACCAAGTGTAACTAGCAAAGAAAACCTTGTTTATTTAGGGTCCAAGGGAGGGGCTTTATTTTTCTTTTGGAGAACCATGATGATGTAACTGTTTTCCTCTTCCCCTGACTAGTTTACGTTGATATGAATGACTCTCATTTGAATATGCTGTGCACCAGATGATGTCAATAAGGGCACGGGCCATAGAACGTTGAAAATTGCAATTAGTGGGGATGTTAAAAGTGTAAAGATGTTCTTTGCAAAGTAAAAGTGTGCTTTTTATAACATTCATGAATGATAACATACTAAAGATCATTTAAGAAAGACTGTTCTTTTTCCTGGGTAATGATCTCTGCTATTCCCAGTCCCAGGTGTTTTTTTATTTTGATTTTTGGTGGTGGTGTGTTACACATTCCATTGGAATCTAAGTCTCAAAAATCATTGTGATCTATGTAACTAATTTTAATTAATTTTTGGAATATTAACATCTTAAAAAATAATGCAATCTTAGTGTTTACGGGAAAGTCTCACGTGGCCTTTGAGTGAAGAGTTGCTTTGTGAAAGGTTTGGAGATATTTCTCCACTGCCAACAATGCAAGGGTGGAGAATGAATGGCCTGTGGGCCATAGAAAGCTCAATAAATCATGCCGTGTGGTCCTGCAAAGGTAACTGCCAGTCGCACTTGAAAATCAGTTATTCTATAGAAGCATGCTCTATAAGTCAACGGTTTTGTGTGGCCCACAAATGATATTGCAAATCTTCAAACGGCACTCGGTAGCAGAAAGTTGAGCAGCCTCTGCAAGGTCCACTTGATTTTCATTCTTTGTTGACAGTGACGGACAATGAAAGTGAAAAGGAGATCTACTGGGATAGAAATGAATATTAGTCACAAGCAAAGTGAAACATCAAAGTCTCATTTTTAATGTTTTGTTTATCATTTTAATGTGAAACTAACTTAGTTTTAGTAAGTGAATAAATTCTTCACATTTTTAAGATTAATGTTTTATCACTTTTTTCATAGGTCTCATATCTTTTGGGTGAACAGAAGTCTACCTTTGTGGGGTTTACAGGTTATGTACAATTTTTTATCTCTATATTTCTGGCTTTATTCATATGTCACAAGGACATATAACTGGAGAAAAGGCTTTGATATTCAAGTGTGTTTGTCTTCCCGATTGAACTTGAGGCACCTTGACAGTAGATTGTTTTATATATTTTTCTTCACATTTACCAGAGCCTTTTTTCCCACATTTTTAGAATTTCTTAGTAATTGGGATTAGGGTCTAGAGATTTTGTGAGCATGTGGAGAAAACCAAACTGCTGCCTTAAGGTTCCACACGTTTCCCCGCACTGTATCAGCTATCTCTGCTGTGTAATGCCTTTAAGGTAAACCTGGAGACCCTCCTTGTGCTATCTTTTTACGTTAGATTCTCTGTTTCTGAAACATAGTAGTATTTAAAAAAATAATTGGGAAGTGAATAGACAAGTAAAGGGGTTACTCATATCCCTAACGCTAAGAGCTTCGCTCCCGAGAAGATGACAGTGTCAGTAAAGCAGAAGATGTGCTGTGGCATAACGGAGTCCTTCAGAGATTGCTGAAGAGACAACAGCCTGTCCGGGCCACATAGCTGAGGGATCCTCATGAGGCCCCTCCTCTTTTAAAATTTTTTTGAATCTTTTTTTTGCTATATTTTTATTTTGAATTCTGAATTATGTGGTATAATTTTGTATAGGCTGGGATTTCCCCCCACCCCCCAAACTCCCACCCCCAGACAGGTTTTTCCCATTTTACTACAATAGTGTAGTCTTTCATAAGGAATCATAATTCTATCAGTCTCTTATTTAAGTGTGCCCCGACGTTGTTGGTACAGACAATGTCAGACAGTCCAGCATCCCTCTTCCTCTTCTTTTTTCCCCTCATAATAATTTCTTACCCAGGAAATGTTTTAGAGGTTCCTTTACTTGCATTTGCCTCCTATAGATCCTTTTTGTTTTCTGTTATTTTTTACAAGTACACATCAGTTGAAAGAATCGAGTCACTACCGTAAGAGATAATTGGAGGTTGGAGGACAGCTGAGCCTGAAAGAAGCAGAGACTTCAGTCACAGTCATGAGGAACACTCTTTAACAAATATTTAGATCAAATGCTTGCCATTGAGGTCATGATGATGTGAATTCTGCACATTTTATGTGTGATAACAAATTATTCTAAGTCTAGATACAATTGGGATATTAACTTTCAAGAACTTACTTGGAATCCATTCTTCTTTGTATTTACTTGTTTTTTTCTATTCATCTATACAAAAGTGCTTGGAGTATTTAATATAGGATAGTTCTGATACCTCTTCTAGTTAATGCTTTCTGCGTCAGCATTATTTTTGGGTAGTTAAAAGGTGTAGAAATTTACAAACATAGAAACTTTAGAGAAAGGTAGAAGTTTGTCTAGGATAATGTGGGACTAGGCCTTGGTTATGACACCCATTCAAGCAAAGTTGAATGGGTTTTGAAATGCTGACATGTTTTCTTTTGTTTGGTATGCAAGGATATTGACATTCGCTTTTGTAAATGCTGAAATGCTGGTTTTGTTGCTGGGATTGCTGGGAAAAAACTTCTGTTGTGTGCATTTTGTTTTGTGTTAGCAGCACACTTACACAGTCACGGACAGGAGTATATTCCAGTTAGTCTTTTGTTTGTTTTTAAAGATGTATTTCATTCTTATTGGAAAGTCAGATCTACAGAGAGAAAGAGAGACAGAGAGGAAGTTCTTCTGCCTGTTGATTCACTTCCAAAGTGTCTGCATTGGCCAGAGCTGAACCAATCTGAAGGCAGGAGCCAGGAGCTTCTTCTAGGACTTCCACGCAGGCGCAGAGTCCCAAGGCTTTGGGCTGTCCTAGACTGCTTTTCCAGGCCACAAGCAGGGAGCTGAATGGGAAGTGGAGCAGCTGGGTTACGAACCGGTGCCCACGTGGGATTCCTGTGTGTTCAAGGCGAGGACTTTAGTTGCTAGGCCACGCTGCTGGGCCCCCAGTCTGACTTTGTAATCCCATCTTTATTCTCATGCTGATGATAATAAAAGCTATTTGTTAGGATTCTAGAAAGTGGTAAAAGTGGGCAGGAGGTGACAGAAAGTAGCCCAAAGCACATAGCCTTCATGTGTATGCATGCGAATATGTTTATATAAAGTTAATAATGCAAATAGCTTATTGTGATTGTGTTTTCTCATTAAACTGCATTTTATATTTTAGGTTTCAGTGGCATTAATAAGTCTATTTGAAACAATACTACTTGGTTATCTCAGTTATAAGGTAAGATATTTTAATAAGTGTTTTTTTGCTACTAGGGCATCTTGCTAAGCACTTACCCCATGTTCCATTATTAACCACTAACAGTTGGAAATAAGGCAGCTGTTGTCAAAGCACATGGTTATTTGGAGCCTCTTCAGTATGTGGTACGGAGAAGCAGTGATACAGTCATGCTCCCCTGGTTACCTGGAAGTACTTCAGTCATTCCCGTGGGTTACTCACTGGTTACAGCATGCCTCTAATCAGGCAAGCAAATGGAGTGATCTGCATCGTTACTGTTCTCAGTGCCTTTTTCTCATCTTCACAAAAAGTATGAAGAAAGCAACAGTATATATGTTGGGAATTACATGCATTGATCATCTGAATCTTAGATGAAGCTTTGTTTAGCTAAGTTTTACATTTTGCATGTTTATATTCTCAGTGAGTAGTTGCAGTCTTTAAAAAAAAGATTAAGTTGTAGGAAATTATAAAGATAATATTAATCCAAGTTTGAAAACGAAAACTCAAGTGTGGTATAAAATACTATGAAGGTTCATATAGAAAGACCATAGCACAAGATTAAAAAACAAGGATTAGTCTACTTGAATAGCAGATGGAGAAATTTTGATTCAGACGGTATCAGTAAGACAAATGAAAAAGTGTGCCTGGCTCAATGGCCCAGTTGGATGATCCTTCCCCATTAAGCACCTGGATCCCAATGGGCTCTGTTTCATGTCCCAGCTGCTCCATTTCCCATCCAGCTCCCTATTGTGGTCTGGGAAAGCAGTCAAGGTCGGCCCAAAGTCTTGGGACCATGCACTCACATGGGAGACCTGGAAAAAGCTCCTGGCTCCTGGATTCAGATCATCTCAGCTCTTGCCATTGTGGCCACTTGGGGAGTGAATCAGTGATGAAAAAGTGTTGTCTTTCCTCTCTGTAAATCTTCTTTTCTGATAAAAATAAATCTTATTTAAAAAATGGCAGTCGGGGGAATGGAATTTTGAGGAGGGAATCCCAGACTTTACTGTCCTCCTAAAATGTCTAAGAAGGAAAATATTCCAGAAAGCACGTGAGCTGTGGGCCATGTAAGGATCTTGACAGAGAAAGTGACGAGGTTAGAAATTAGGAGAACATTTATTCTCTGCCTACGAGAGAGCAGATCCAAGGCGGGTATACTTGAGAGTCAATGTTATTGAATGAAAAAAATTCTTAAAGCAACAGAATGAGACAAGTATGACGGCTAATGATGGAAAATGTTTATGCTGCTAAAAGAGAGAAAAAGCGGAGGAGAAAGGAGAAGATGAACAAAGCAAACATAAAACGAGTAAGTTGGAATAGAAAGCTGAAGTGTAGGTTGTTTATTTAATTTAATTTATATGTTCATATACATTTTACCTGATAGGCTAAGACAGAAGATGGACCCAGATGGTCTCTTGCACTCTCCAGATGCTTCCATGAGTCAGGGTTAGGCCAGTCTGAAGCCAAGATTTCATATGGGTGAAATGCCCACAAGAGGCTGAGCCATCATGTACTTTTAGCTAGGTTGAACATGGGCAGAAAGTTGAATCAGACTCAGAGAACTGAGGCTCCTAGCAGGCTGTAGGATGTGGAACACCAGTCCCTGGAACCTGAGGTGCAGTGCAAAGCCATCATTGTTTTAAAAAGGCTCAAGGGGTTTTGTAGACACATTTGGAAGCCAATGAAGGCTCTTACACTTGGTAATCAAATACTGAAATTATCTAGAAAATCATAGATCCATCTATGTATAGACTAGGATTGTAATGCAGAGCCTTAGTGCTTTGTGTGGTGCAGTCTGTGTTAAAACAGGTATTCTCCAAATTTGTGGCTATTGACAATTCAGCATTTGAAGTAGAATAAGAACAAATAAACTGATATTTAATATCTTTATCTTTAAAGTTTTAGTGCATGCATGCAGTGAATGTTGATTTATCATATTAATTGTTATTAAAAATGAATTGTGTGGGGTTTTTAGGTAAATTGTTTTTCCCCAGTAGCTTAAGAGCACATATAGAAATATAGCATGGCTAAAATACCAACCTAAATATATGGGTATATTTGTTCCAACTTCTAGCTAAAATATAATATGAAAGAAACTTCAGTGTTTTGTTACTAAAACTCAGCTTTAATTTAAAGCATCATTTAAAAGACATATTCAATGCAATTTCCTTGAAAATGAATGATGACTATATTTGTAATTACACCCTTCCACCCATTTACAAAATAAGAGAAAAACTTGATAGGACTTGTCCTATCAAGAACTAGATGTTGTGTAACATTTCCACATTCCGACCCCCGTGAGCTTAGCTGGAAGGTGGGAGACGGTGACGTGCAGTGTGCCACAAAGGGCACAGGAGGGGCAGGTGGAGTGATGTCACAGTGGAAGCACAAGCCGCTCTTAGGGATCGGTTTTGACCCTTTCAGTAGTGTTGTGTTATATTTTGGGAATGAATAAATTAAGTTAGAGCCAATTATTTATGAACTTTAAGTAAGACAAGTTTGAATAGCAGACTCTAAAATGTATTTCTCTGTTTAAATTAGATTTTTGTGGTAATAACAGACAGGCATATACAGAAATGAATATTAAACTGCATCAGACATTTTCAGCATTCCTAACAATATTCTTTGGTCCTTACGGTTCTGAATAGCAACAATAATTGCATATTTCTATGTCATTTAATCGTATTTATTTACACATGTATGTATGCATAGATAATTCATATGTTCATATTTTAGGATAAATTTACAATATTATGCACACATTTTGTGAATCTTGACATTGCACTCTGTAAAGTAAGCTTGACTTAATCTTGAAAGAAGCTCCTGACTCTGCTTCTTGCTGTGGTCTGGCTCAGCTCTGATCTTTGCAGGCATTTGGGGAGCAGGCTGCATATGGAAGATCTCTCGCTCTAACTCTTCCTTTAAAAGGAACAAAACAAATCTTTATGAAAAAGAAAAACAAAAGTCAATGAAATAAAGCAATCTTATCAAAGACTTGCGGTATATGTTGAGGTTATCGAACAATGAATTAAAATCCCTAGCATCCACTTAGTTTGTCATGTGAACGTGTAAGGCTGTGCTTAAATACTCTTTGCACTTATGTTTACAACCAGTTGGCAAAGCACTCACAGTAATCATCCAATGTTAATGTTCTTATTCTTCTGTTATAAATTTCCTATAATTTTTCATCAGCTGATTTCAAAATAGAAATCTATTTATATACACACATTCATTAAATCAAAAGGGAACAAAAACAAATGGACAGTTTCCAAACCTCTGCCAATAAAAATTCATCATACCTAGAGGTTTTTTGTTTTTTCCTCTAAAAAGCTACCGTCTTGAAAAAGTGCCACAGTGATGGCTCTTTGCTGGAGGGGAATGGAGGGTTTAGCCTATGACTTACGCATGCTCATGATGCTGTTGATTCTGTTTACCTTGTCCTGGAAGCTATAAACTGAAATGTCACAGATGTTACATTTAAAAACAGAAAGTAAGACTGCCACACTATTTTAAACTCATTCTGAGAAACCAAGCTATCAACACTTTTCATTATATATTTAAATATAGAACTTTTAAGAAAAGCTGTATTTATTTTTAATGGAAAGGCAGATTTATAGAGAGAAGTATAGACAAAGTGAGGAAGATCCTCTATCCACTGGTTCATTCGCAAATGGCCGCAGCTGTCTGAGCTGAGTGAGCTGATTTGAAGCCGAGAGCCAGAGGCTTCCTCCAGGTCTTTCACGCAGTTGCAGGGTCCCAAGGATTTAAGCCATCCTCCACTGCTCTTCTAGGACACAAACAGGGAGATGGATGCGAAGTGGAGCAGCTAGTACATGAACTGGCACTCATGCGGGATCCCAGTGCTTGCAAAGCAAGGATTTAGACACTGAGCCATTACACAATGTCCTATATAGAGATTTTTTTTTAACATTTCAATATAACATTATTCCAAGTCCCTGCACCTAGACTAACAAGCAAATTGCCACACTTTATAATTTTTTTGAAGTTTTTTTGGTATTGGAAAGTCAGATATACAGAGGGGAGGAGAGACAGAGAGGAAGATCTTCTGTCAGTTAATTCACTCCCCACGTGTCTGCATTGGCCAGAACTGTGCCGATCTAAGCCAGGAGCCTGGAGCCTCAAAGCCTCTTCTGGGTCTCCAATGAGGGTCCAGGGTCCCAATCTTTGGGTCGTCCTCGACTGGTTTCCCAAGCCACAAGAGGTAGCTGAATGGGAAGTGGGACGTCTGGAATTAGAATCACTGCCTGTATGAGATCCCGGAGTGTGCAAAGTGAGGACTTTAGGTGCTAGGCTAGTGTGCTGGGTCCTACAACTCATAGTTTTTTAATGGGCTTTTTAGAATTTCTTAGATAATAATAGCCCTATGTTTTTACTTTCCTGAATTTTGAAATTAAGAACCAACACACTTTCAGAAAATTACATGTTATTTTGTACTTTTATTGATGAATAATTCGTTCACATCAAATGAACATTATTTGATTAGGATTATTGATGTTTCATTGAGCTAAGTCAATAAAATGAGAAGGATAAAGACTACTGCAAACTTGAAATTGATGATTTTTTAAAATTATCATTACCATTTTATGATAGAGTTCCATAAGTCCTTGGATTTCTCTTCCCCCCTCCCCAAGTCCCCCTCTTTCTCCACTGAGTTTCCCTATATTATTATTATAGTATAGTTCTTCATAAACAGTCATATGTCCATCATTGCAGGCATGGACAGTGGCAGAGACTCCAGCATCCTATTGTTAAGATATATGTAACAGTTTCATTGGGAGTCCATCTTTGATTTTTAAGCAGAGATGCATGCTGCATTGTATCCTCACAACTGGCTATGATAGTCTCCATTACACAGTTACTATACATCCCCTTAAATGAAAAGCCACAATACAAAATCAACAACAGGAATAAAAAAAGGAATTAAAAATACCATGAGATTAGATAACATGCTACTGATTGACTAATGTGTCACTGAAGAAATGAAAAAGAAAATAAAAATCCTTCTTGAAGAAAATGATGCTACTGTATGATCTTTGAGTCAGTGAAGAATTTAATAAGGAAGTCTTTGGAAAAGATTAAACTAAAAAAAAATCCATGAGTATAGTTTCTGCTGATCTTTGTGGGTGAGGCAAATTTTGTTGGGTTTTGTTTTTTGGAATTGATGGTGTTACAGCTTGGATACAATTTTTTTAAAGATTTATTTTCATTTGAAAGTCAGATTTATATGGAGAAAGGAGAGAAAGAAGGCTTCCAATTGCTGGTTCACTCCTCAAACGGTCCCAACGACTAGAGCTGAGCTGATCAGAAACCAGGAGTCAGGGGCTTCTTTGGGTATCTCCTTCGGGTGCAGGAGCCCAAGGCCTTGAGCCATCCCCTGCTGCTTTTCTAGACTACCAGCCAGGAGATGGATCTGAAGTGGAGCAGCCGGGTCAGCGATCCCTGCCCATAAGGGGTGTGGGTGCTCGCAGGAGGGGTTTTAACTTACTAATCTGACAAGGTAGCCTGTTACATACATTCTGTTTTTCTGTAAGAAATTACCCTTGGGAAAATAAATGAAATGAAATGAAATACATTAGAAGAGGCACTGTAGCTGTTTCATTCTATTACATATTTCTCTATAAGATGGCATTCTATGGATGCAAGCTCCTACTCATCATAATTGCCCCTCTCTTGTGGCCAGTCAGGATGCAGCCCCGCTGAGACTCTTTCTCAGCCAATGAAACTTATGGCCCCTTTTTGTATTTTCCAGTAGCTATTTTTAGGGGAGTTAATTTATGAATACTTATTCTGCATTCAGAATACAAGCCCTGACATTAGAATTAAACCTAGTGAATGCAACTGAAAACATACACAGCTATTTTTGGTAGTCAGTACATTGCCCCACTGTACAATTTTAGAAAATTAGTCCTTGATGGGAAACGTATTCACATAGGCACACTTATTCTGTGAGTCAGCAAAAGCATGGTTGATGAAAGGCGGTGATAGTTTTTAATTAAGAGCTTCAGACTTTAATGCCAAGCAGAACATACAATCCTGAACTACACTCATGTTGAACTTTATGTCACAGAGTTTAATGCTGTATGCATTAATCATGTACATGCCAGCTGAAAAGGGTGGAAAATGTAATACAGGAAGGGAAACAAATTTAGGGAGAATCGAAAAGCCTGATGTGTAGGTCACATCTTGAGGAGAGTGATTTGATGAAGGAGTGAAAGAAGGTTTAAACATTTGCAAGGTTCTGAGTCTGTAATTGAAAGGCCTGTATGAGTTAATGAGATATTGTAACGTTGAAAAGAAAGGTGGAGATTTTTCAAGCCTCTTGAAGAGTTATATGCAATCTAAACCAAACGCTAAGAACTGAAATTTTTATAGAAGAAAGTCTGTAGAGTAGGGGTGGAGAGGTCAGAGACAGTCAAATGGGATGCTGCCTTTAAGACTGCAGTTGGATTTTTGCCTTTTTAAAATGAAACTATATAAATAGTTTTAAAGTTTCAAGGTAGTGAGCATGAGTTGAAGTGAGGTAATAGGCAAATGATAAATTAAGTGTGCCTTTGGAAATCTTATAGTATAGCAAGAGCATTGGAATCGTCAAGAATAAACAAACAGCAATTAATCAGGAGGCTTAACTAGGTCAAAGAGTGGAAATTGAGTTAGAATTAGAATTACAAAATTTCAAATATGATTTATGAATCAGTAGATCTTGCTGCCAAATCAAGTTTCAATAGTGTGTGATGGGTATACAGATGTACAAAGTGTTTCTCCAGGACTTTTTTTGGTTTTTTTTGAGACCAAAAATAAATTAGGCACATTACATACAGGGTTCTTTTGAGATATCATCATGAAGCAATAGATTAGGCAGTTGATCTTAGAATCTCAGAGATCTAACATTGATCTTGGCTAGAGATAGAACATTAGAAATCATTGTTTTGCTATTGGCTATAGGTCGCAGGTGAAACATGAAATTTCTTGATAGGTAAGGATTCTTGAAGTTTTTTTTCCCAGAAAATCTCTATTGAATTCCGTGTTCACAAGTTCAATAATAGATGGAAAACTACATTCAAGGAGGTTTTGATTAATATGATTTCTTCAAATGTTTTCCATTTGTACTTGATAGATATATGAATCTCTAAGTTAAAAAATAAACCAGTTGTACTGAAGAAAAGGTATGTGTAAAAGAATTGAGTGCTGTATCTATCCACTGACATACTGAATTGAGCCCCAACTAGGATCTAAAGGAATAGATTCAGCACCATGTTACAAATACTTGCCAAGGAGATAAGTGTTATAGACATTTGAGTAGGGCATCTTAACCACAGGGAATAATCTAAGCATTTTGATAGAATGATGAAACAGCCTAGCCTGTCCAGGGAACTATACAAAATTCAGTAAAAATGAATCTGTAGTTGAATTAAGCAGAGCTCAATGGTGAGTTTGGATGTTATGTTGGCAAAGAGACATTGATATAATAGAAAAAATTCTCTGAATTTACATGGAAGATAAATCAGACATAGAACCAATCTAGTCTAATACTAATCGTAAAGACAGAGTAAGGAAAGGAGAGCAGGAGAAAGATTGTCTGTCCATTTGTTCACTCCCCAGAGGGCCACAAATGACCAGGGCCAGGCTGAAGCCAGGAGCCAGGAGCCTCTTCCATGTTTCCTATAGATAGGGTCCTAAACACCTGGAGCGCCTTCCACTGCTTTTACCAAGCCACTAGCAGGGAGCCAGATAGTAAGTGGAGCAGCCAGAAAATAAGTAGGTGCCCGTATGGGATGCTGGTGTCAAAAGCTGTGTCTTAACTTGCCACCCATGACATGAGTCCTTAACACTAGTATTTTTGTGTGATACAGTCTTCTTGATTACTGCTAATGACTAGTACCTACCCTTTTTTCCCCCTTGATGATCAGATTAATCATTTTTCTCATGAGCAATGATTGACGCAAGGGTACCTACTGACAAGTGAAAATGCAACAAAGAGTAAGCCAGTATTAAGCACTCTGAAAACTGGGCCATCTGTAGAAATATTATTGATTTGCAAAATTGGGAAATAACACGTGACATCACTAAATTCAATATTAAGTCGTTTACTGAACTGTCCTGATTTAGTGCTAGTAAGAAAGAATGGACTTGTCTTCCTGTACTTGTTCGACTTCGTGCATTTTCCTTCTGATTCGTGCTGATCACCTGAAAGCTCACACAGTACCCTTAGCTTTCTGGTCTTCATTCACAACACAAATCTTATCTCCATGTTTTACAAACTGTGATCCTTCCTCTTCATTTATTTTTCTTTAAACAGGGGAAATAATAAAATCATTTATATGTTATGACTCAGTGAAGTAATATTTATTTAATAAATTATATAAATCCATGTAATTTTATAATATTTCTGAATATTAAATACCCCAGATAAGAGAATAAAACTGAATAAAATTCATTTGCTTAAATACTTATATGCCTTTTTTCATGTGTTTAATGTATTTCAATGAAATGTTTTTTTGAAATAATTTATTTTTATTTGGAAGAAAGATTTACATAGAGAAAGGGCGAAAGGGAGAGAGAGAGTGCATATTCCTATCTACTGGTTTACTCCCACAGTTGCCACACTGGCCGGAGCTGAGCTGAGCTGAAGCCAGGAGACAGGAGCTTCTTCTAGGTCTCCCACGCAGGTGCAGCATCCGAAGGCTTTGGGTCATTGCTGCTTTCCAAGGCCACAAGCAAGTAGGGGACTAAAACAAAACTAGAGCAGCCAGTACCCAAACTGGTGATCATACGGGATGCTGGCACTGTAGGTGGAGGCTTAGCTTATTATGCCACCATGGCATCCCTTAGGTAAAATATATTTTAAAAAAGAACCTATGATTGATATATAAAGTAATCTAAAAAATGTGTGTCCATTGACATGTCAGCTTGTCTTTAGTCCATACCTACATGGGGTTCTATTTTATTTTCACTTTTTTTTCTTCCTTGGTATCGACTGATTTTGGAAGAGCTGAAAATAAAGTGCTGTTAGCATGTGGGTGAGATTGCTGCTTGTTGCAAGCATGGCCTGGAGGTGGATCACTCTGCATGACTGGTTTTTGTTCTGCCTCTTCATCTCTCTTAGGGTCTTTGTAGTCCAAGGAGGCATCTGTCGGCATCTCCTTGTAGGCCTTTAGGCTTCAGGCCATCCTCTACAGCTTTGAAACTCACCTTGAGCTTTGGAGATTTCCCACCTGTTGAGGTCTCATTCATGGCCAGGCATTCTGTCTTCTTGACTCTGAATTGCTTAACAGTGATCAAGGGTTCCATTCTGTAGACTCTGTATCTGGTTCCCAAGAAATGACATGTTTGTGTTAAAAATGAGAGAAATTCATTTGCTTTTATTGTAGTCTTCTGTTTCTTTCCTGTTTCATCTTATAAAGATGTGTTTGCTCTTTTTTTTTTAAAGATTTATTTTTATTATTTTTTATTGGAAAGGCGGATATACAGAGAGGAGAGACAGAGAGGAAGATCTTCCATCCGATGATTCACTCCCCAACGGGCCGATACTATGCCGATCCGAAGCCAGGAGCCTCTTCCGGGTCTCCCACGCGGGTGCAGGGTCCCAAAGCTTTGGGCCGTCCTCAACTGCTTTCCCAGGCCACAGGCAGGGAGCTGGAAGGGAAGCGGGGCTGCCGGGATTAGAACTGGCGCCCATATGGGATCCCGGGCGTGCAAGGCGAGGACTTAACCACTTGCGCCACCGCGCCGGGCCCGATGTGTTTGCTCTTTACTAATTTAATAATTCATTCATTTACACATATATGTAATTATTTGAAACTATAAGAGAGAGATAGCCACGGAGAGAGCCAGGCAAAACCAGCAGCCAGCAACTTTATCCTGGTCTCCAACATGGTTGGTAGAATTGCAGAGACTTGGACCATCTCTTGTTGCCTTCCCTAACACATTAGCAAGAAGTTGCAAGTGGAAAATTGAAGTAGAGCAGGCAGTATTTGAGCTGGCATTGTGTTATGTGTATCATTGCTTTTAAAAATATCTAGTTATTATTTTTATTGGAAAATCGTATGTACAGAGAAGAAGAAAGACAGAGGGCAAGATCTTCTTTCTATTGACTCACTCCCCAAGTGGCTGCAACGGCCTGAGCTGAGCTGAACTGAAGCCAGGAGATTGTGAGCTGGGTGAATGGAAGTTGTTCTAAGTACTGTTAAAGTTATCTTAGTTCTCTAAAGTTTCCCTAAATTCTGTTAAAGGATGCAAAAAAAAAAAAGGTAATATTATGAGCAGTGATTAACTTGCATGTATTTTCTGTGTGCTTTACAGTTAGTGACTATTATTTTAAAATTGAGATTGAATCACTTCAGAATAAAATCTTCAGATCTAGTTAATGTTTTGGTAACTTTTCTTCTATGACTTACTGCATGATTCCAAATTCATGTGCAATATTCATGGGCTAAGAATATTTGTCTTGCTAAATGTACTACAAAACAGAGAAGACAATCACCCGTAGAAAGACAACATTTAGAATTTGTAGCTTAATCTCTGTATAGTTACTTAGTGTTCTGTGGTTGTGAACTTCCTTACTGCCACAGAAACCGATTGTTGTCTTTCCCCCCTTAGTACAATTGATTGTAGTTCACTTTAATTTTTGTATATTCTTTCTCCAAAGGGAAACATCTGGGAACAGATTTTACGGATGCCCTTCATCTTGGAAATAATTAACGCAGTACCCTTCATTATTTCAGTGAGTCCAAAATACATTTATGTTTTTGTCATTGAACTTATGAGAAGTTTTAAATGTAAATAATGCTAAATAAAAGAGTAACAAATAAATTGATTTGGATTGGTCAGTATCATGCTACTAAGAAATGATTGAAAAACAGGATTGTGTAATTGTATGAAAAACCAAAGAGATTGAGAAAAATAGAAAAATGAGATATTTTCAGGAATATTATTGATGAGGTGCCATTTGAACAAATGTTAGTGTTGTCTGAAAAGGCTGGAAATTATTCTTGATTGTGTTTTGGATTTAAAAAAAAAAGTGGAGAACAGTGGATCTTAGATATTGATGAAGGTTTGCATACTGGGAATATGTTTATTTCTTGTTTCACTACAAGATTTACCAACTCTAATTCTGTCTTTAGTAGGAAAGTTGCCAAGAACTAGAGACAACCAGCAATTTGCTTCTTTATCAGAGTACTGTGTAGTGCCAATTTCACAATGATCCTATTAGTCCGCAGTCCTGTAAATACATAGCTCGGCAGTTTCTCATTTGCAAAATTAGATTTTGTTCTAAGTTTGATAGAGTTATAATAATGTCTGCTGGGTCATACTTTCTAGCACTTTACTTGAATTTGGGAAATGCTGACAATAAGCAATGTTATCTGAAGTTCTTGCTTACTTCTGACACTTGTTATAATTTGAGTGATTTGTCTCGAGGAACAGTTGCCATTAGATTAAATGACAAGCTAAGTAAACATAACTCCAATTGAACATAGTTCCTTAATGTCACTTAAAATGGTGAAATCCAAAGGAAATAAATGATACTGTTACTGAAACGGCTGTTTTCCTCTCATTCTTACTTATTCACTCAACTTAGAAGAAAGAGAGCCATTGTCTGTCATAACCTGTCATTCTATAAATGACATTCATTGAGAATTTACTATTTTCTATCTGTTTCTGCGTATTGTTGAACAGTAAGTTCAGTGATGAAAGGTCCTATTTGTTCCTTGTGTTTTGTTGATAGTGAGTAGAAGGTGTTTGTCACATTTTAAATCATTGCATTGTCTTTAATAATTATTTTTTGTATTATGTTTCATTTTCATTTGCTAGGCATAATTTTTTACATTGAGATAAAATTTAGTTTTGGTTTGTTTTCTAGATATTCTGGCCAGCCTTAAGGAATTTGTTTGTCCCAGTCTTTCTAAACTGTTGGCTGGCAAAGCATGCCTTGGAAAATATGATTGTAAGTATGATTATAAATATGGAAATATTTAAAAATTATTTACTACATAATTTTTATTGCTAGAGTGAAGAATAATTGTTTGGCATATAATTTTACACTTTCTTGTTTTGTGTTCTCTAACAAAGTATATGCTGATAGAATTTATGCAGTTTGTAATTATTCTTAATGTCTCATTTGAAGATATTTTGAAATAATTTATCAGTTTTATAATTTAATGTTCATGAAGATGAATCTTTTGGTAAACTAACGAGACATAATTAAAGTGATATGTAATGCAAATTCATAAAGTAAGAGACCCTGGGTATATTCCAGTGTGTATCTGCTGTATCTTAATAAGAATGAAAAAAAAACACACACACACACAAGAAAAACTCCTAAAATGTGTACACTAACATATAACTAACTATATTTGTGAGATCTTTTGATTTATCAAATAGCTCTTAATTATAGATAATACTCTCTCCCATGACTCTCAGTGGGGTTTTATGAGAACTCACATCAGAACTTAAAGTCATCTGTTGTACTTGGTTGCGCTGGATTGCAGGTGGGGTGTTAGGGTGGGTATAGGAAGCAGGCTAAGGAGGTAGAATGGGAGGTTATAACTGAGATCTAGGCTGCAGTAGCTTTTAATTCAAGGTTGAGCCTGTTTAGAAGACATGGGTTTCAGCATCTAAAAATAAGCTATAAGAAACTTTCTCATTCATTGCTTACATGTGTGCTATTGTGATATGTAACTAATGTAATCTCTACTAATACTTTCAATTACAAAATAAAATAAAACAAATATATTACTAGCTTTCAAGAGAATCAAATGGAATTATACTCATGCATTCATGTATATGTATATGTACAAATATAAATTGCACATATATTGTTCATGTAGTGTAATGTGTGTACATATAACATGTACACTTGATATAAAGAGCAAGAGCTACATATTACTGATTTTGTTGTATTTCAAATTACGCTTGTGTGAAGGGAAACTTGTTATTCTTGAAAGGCTTTTAAGCAGACGAGGCAAATGTTTTGGCCAGAAGTTATTTGGATAACATTTGCGTGTTCATAGCAACATGAATACTTCTAAACACGTAAACCAGGTGGAGTCCCTGGAGAGTACATGGCCAAAGTAGAAGACTGACTTGTGAAATGGTTTGTAGAAATGGTGGTCTAGCTTCATTGTCACAACTAATGCTGTTTGACCACATACATGTTGTCTAAATGGTTAATGAAAACAAAAACAAAAACAAATAAACAAATAAACCCCGCAAAACAAAACACAGAATGAAGGGGACTTATTTGTCACTGTGCCATTAGTTGATTGGTTGTTACGGAAAAAAGACCTAGGTATCCTTAATCAGTCATTGAGGGGAAATTGTTTTTTTTTTCTGCAATGCTAATTTAGAATTCATTTTAAAATTTCTTTTACAAAATTTTGTTATTTCAAGTTTTCATTATACAGTTTTGCAGCCCATTTGGGCTTCCTCACTTTCCTCACTACCCATCCTCCCTCACCACCGCCATTTTCCCCCATGTTTTTGCAATTATGTAGTCCTTTATCTAGAGGCACAACTCCAACATTCTGCTACTTATGAGAAAACATGATATTGAAATTATAGGTAACGAAATTGTACAGTATCAAATTATCAAGATGTGCTTAAAAGTTTCCATTTCTTTTTAAAACCATTTTATTTATTTTCACTTTACTTTTCGGGCAGAGAAAGAGAGGGGGGGACAGATAATTGGACAGAGAGATCTTTTATCAGCTAATTTACTTCTCAAATGTCGCAAGGGTCAGGACTTGGCCAAGCTGCAGCCAAGGACCTGGAAATAATCTGGGCCTCTCATGTGGGTAGAAGGGACACCAGAATTGGAACCATCACTTTCTTCCTACTAAGAAGCGCAGTAGCAAGGAGCTGTGTGGAAAGGCGGTGTGGCAGGGCTTGAACCAGGCACTCTCAGTGGGATTGGGGCGTCCACAGTGGCATCTCAACTACTACTACAATTCCCACCCTTCAACTTTATTTCTAAATTTCGATTTTCCAGTTTTCACCGGAGGCTGACTTTTTATATCTTACTGCTCATTTAACACTTCTGCTGTAAGAAACAGGATGGGAGAAGAAATTCCAAATAATTAAATTCATTGTTTTCATGACAGTTCTGGCTAAATGTGTAGTAAAGAAAGAAAAATAATGGTTCATTGAGTTTTTAAAAAAAGTTCGTGAATTATTTATTTCATGTCCTACTAATTTTAAGGGTTTCAAACTTACATTGTAAAAACTTCGAGATGAACAGAAATTATAAATTTACACGTCTTTAGATCAATTAGATACACTAAACACAGGAAGTAATTTATATATTTTTAGTACTTTTGAAGCAAAAATATGCCTGTGTATTATCATAATAAAAATACATTTTGTATCAATAATAAAATTAAAATTTCTTGTTATATACTAATATAGTGATTAAATTTCTAGGCTATTAAATAAATACTGGATCGTATGTCTGAGAGTTATGTTGTTTGATGTAAAATCATATGACTAAGGGGACAGCATTGTGGGAGTGCATGTACAGTCAGCACCTGTAATGCCAGCATTTTATGTGAATTCCAGTTGGAGTCCCATCTGCTCCATTTCTGATTCAGTTCCCGACTAGTGACCTGGGAAAGTAGCAATATATGACCCAAGTCCTTGGAGAGACCCAGAAAAAGCCCCTAACCCCTGACTTCAGCTGGTCATTGTAGCCATGTGGGAAGTGAACTAACAGATAGAAGATTTTCTCTCTCTATGTTTCCTTCCTGTCTCTGTTTCTATAGCTGTGATGTTCTGATAAATATATAAACCTTCTAAAAATAAAACTATATTACTGAATATTACTTTTTGTGTAAAGAAGTTGATGTATAAACTTAGAAGCATATACTTCCGAGTTTTACCAAATTGCTTCCAAAAATTCACTAATAAACTACATGCACGGTATCTTAAGTGAGTGATCTGTTTTTCAAAATTATGCGACATTGAATATTACTAATTTTGATGTCAGTTGGAAGGAAAAAAATCTTAAGCCAAGGATTATTAATGCTAATGAATTTGAACTTCCAAAAGTATGTTCATATGCTATTTTTACAATGTTTATAAAACATTACCTGGCCTACATTATGTTACTAAAGATAAAGAACATTTGACTCTTTTTGACCCAGCTATTACTTCCTTTTTTAATATGTCCTATTACTTTTTGATGTTTTGAAATTATAGTTGTTGAGCTTTGCTCATGCTTGCTGTATTGGGCTTCAGGGGAATCAGTGTATAATCTCTGTCAGTGCTTTTGTGGTCTTCCTGGAATGCCATCTTTGTAGCATGAAGGCGATAGCAAGTTTTGTTTGATTCAGGCAAAAATAGATATAAGAATACTCCTAAACGTTTTGAAAATGGAATTAAAAATTTTAAATTTAATGCATAGTTTGATCATAATAAAAATTCCCATGAACTTTTGGATGACCTCCAGATATGCTTGGATTGCCAGGTTTTTTTCATTGAAATAATTGTTTTCATTTTTCACATTTTGAAGACTCTTGTATGCTACTCTGTCCATTTAAAATAATGTATCAGGTATACTCAATAGCTGAAATATAATGCATGATAATACATATAATCAAAACTCATGAATACTGTGCACTTATCAAAATTTCCAATATGCCTTTTCTGTGTTTTTTTTTTAGAATGATCTGCACAGAGCCATTCAACGTACACAGTCTGCAATGTTTAATCAAGTTTTGATTTTAATATCTACTTTACTCTGCCTTATCTTCACCTGGTAAGGTTACTCCTACCAGCATATTAATTGTATTTCTTTATTTATAGTTTCTAAAAGAAACCACAGCATGGACAAAGTTTGCTTAAATTTTGGCTGGAATAACTAAACATTAACCAGAAAGTGCAGTGGGTCACCAACAGAAGGAAGGAGGCAGCACATGTACCATTTGTCACAGCTGTTTACTGCATTTCTAACATAGCGAGTGCTGTAGCCAGACAAGTCACAGGGATTTGTACTGCATGCCACCGTTGTCAAACAAGAAATTTTTCTTCAAACACTGACATCACGTTGCCCTCATGTTTGTTTGTTCCTCAAAGCAGAAACACTGTTGACGAAACTGTCATTGCCCATCATTGTCTGCCTGTGGCTGTCTCTGTGATGTCTCCGTGTGTGATCAGGCAGGAGCGAGGGCAGGCCCCTTGACACGGCCAGAAAAGACCTGGCACTTGATGATAAAGCAGTGTTTTCTCTTTCAGAAGGTCATGCTTTGATGATTTGTAATGGTCCAGTGTGCACACATGGAGGGGGTAATACGGATCCTCTTGCAAAAATGTGAAAATTAAGGAACAATATTTGTTTTTCAAGAGTCTTAGATATTGTGTATAATTGTTCTGAGACCTGTTTTTGCCCTTGTTGTTGAAAAGAAAAAGCTCATTAAAAAGTTTTGAAAAAGGAAGATGTCACACACATGTTAGTGAAGTGAACTAAATCAAAATAGAGCCACAAACAGATATGGACATGTAGGTAGGAAAACTATCTATTAGTGGTGTACAGTGAGTGTCATTATTAAGTGGATTTCAGATATATTTACTGTATAATTATATAGACATATATGATACATACATATGGGATATTTAAAATCTTTGAATGCAAAATGTTCACTTAAAACGATTTGACTTTTTTTAACCTTTCAAAAATGATCTTGATAGTTATAAATGTTTAGCTGCATAAATGTGAAATACCGATAGTAATGAATTCACTTATGTCACTAAAAAATTCTTAATTTAAATAATGACATAATTTCGGCAATAGAAACTCATATCTTATTTAAAGAAAAATATTTTAAATATTTATATATATAGTCATGGCTCATATGAGGTACATATATACTGATTCTTTCAATGTTGGAAAATACAAAAAGCAAAAATAATGACTTCTAAATGAAATGTGATAATCTGTTAAAATAATTTTATTGAACAGGGAATTAAACAGTTAATTCCATAATCTGTTTGCTTCTTGCATTTTTACCAGGAGGCATGTTATCACAGTAAATTTTTGTTTAAGATAGTCTTTTCTTTGCACCTACTTTCTCGGTCGTACTTTTATGTTTTTTCTACTTTGTATATTTTTTTAATTTTTAAAGAAAGCAGCTAGAGAGATTTTGCCACTTTCTTATGCAAAGCATTGCAGCAATGACAGAAAAGTTTTCCTTGTTAGTAAATTTCCAATATGTTATTAATTGATCATAGAAATGATTTCTGTTTCATTGTTTATTTTGCTTGCTATTCTAGTGTCTGGTTTGGGTGTGTGTGTGTGTGTGTGTTTGTGTGTTTGGTTGTGTGTGTGTATTCCAGTCACGAGAGAATAGATGCCATTTAACGATACAGCTGTCACCAATATTTGGATATATTTCTCAATTTTTACTATTAAAATTAATATATAAAATGTTACATGTTATTACTCTCATGGACATGAATAGATTTTTCAGTTATAACATCTAAAATGGAGAAACTGGGCTTTTATTTCTTCGTGTAATCTCTAACATTATAGGGAATCATCATCAGGTGTGCTCATCATCTCAAGATTCAGTAAGGTCTAATTCACCAGCATAAGTACAGTTTTGTACAGAGGAATCTGTTAACAGTGTTAGACTAGTAATAATATTCCATAAAGTTGGCTTTTAAGTGGGACTTATGTATTTATTTGAAAGCCAGGGTTACATAGAGAGAGAGAGCAAAAAACAGAAAGAGAAAATTTTCTATCTCTTGTCTCTCCCCGCTTGGCCCCGTCATGCAGAAGCTGGTGGCTTCTCCCAGGTCTCTGCTTGGGTGGCAGGGGCCCGAGGACGTGACCTTCCACTGCTTTCCAGGTCATTACGAGGGTTGTAGGCCAAAGGTGGAGCATCTGGGACTCAATGTGGCGCCCATGTGGGATGCCTTCAGTACACTACCTAAAATATTTTCGCCAGGAAACGTGGGAAACATTTTGTTCCACTACAATACATTCAGTTCCTCTCCACTCCCTTATTCTTTTTGAATTAATTTCCTCTAGTCATTTCCACGAAGTCAAAGATGCTGCAATACCTTTCTGTAAGTTGATTTGATACTTTAAATTTGGAATCTGTCATTTTGATCCACGCTAGTCATATATCATTGCAGAAATGGACATTTTCTTTCCAACCTGAACTGTAACAGAAGAATTCCTTCGATTATAGCTCCCTATTATGCTGAATTGCTAGTTCTTAATGTTATATCAGAGACCAAGACAGTCAGAGCCTGAGTTTAATATGCACTTGCACTTGCTGCCGGAAGATTTAGGGATTAGTATTTGGATAAATTGGGTACAATCTATTCTGTATCTCACAATCTGGAAATTACCTGTTTTATGAAGCTGCTATATGGCTTTAAGTGTCTCTTCTCTACATCATTATTAATATTACAAAGAGCTCTCATTAAGCATCTGTCTGTAAGAGACACTTGCTCGGTGCCAGGCTGAAATAAAAATTAAGCTGTTGACCCACTCTCTACAGAGGGAATGTGCTCTGAATGGTGGTTTCCTGTCACTGCAATGGAATTGGACAAATCTGTGCTCATATTGGCTGTGCATCCCTCTTGATCAGTACCACACACTTGGAAGACAGCTGGGAATTGTGATTCATCCCGTGTCTCTGAAACAAAGCAGAGTAAACTGGTGCATCCGGGAGTGAAGCGCCTGACTTTAGCTTAATTATCATCATATTCTACCCAATATTAAGTACTATAATTTATAATGCTTCTAATTTTAAACTGATAGACATTTTGCAACTACTTTGTTCAAAACTTAGTTTGGTTGAGTTAATATGAAGGCTTACATATTTTCGTAACATTTCATTGAATTATAACAGATATGTTACATTAATGTATATTTTTTGTTTTAATTAAATGTAAAAATTCATGTGATCTGTCATTTAAGGAGAAAATAATTAGGCTGTTTAATATTTGATCTAGGTAACTATTATTAACATGGTTAAGTACATATTTGCAATATTCTTATGCATTAACACATGCTGGAGTGCTCAGGTTCTTGACCTCTGACTAGCCTTACACCTCATGACAGTAAATAGCACATTGAAGGTTGAGAGTGAGAAGTACTGTAGTTTGGGGTGAGGGAAGTGTTACAACATAACCTGATGGTGTGAATTGTCACTGTCATTTTATAAATATAACAGTAGTAATAATACCACTCACTAAAACATAGTTTGAAATTAGAATTCTGTGTCAGCCAAGCAATTTTTGATTTGTGACAGAAGTATATAATTTTCAGACGTGAGAATACTCAGAGAAACTAGCGTTTAAAATTGTTATTACCTGTCCAGCCCTTTACTGAGAACTTTACATGTGCTAAGTGATTTGATCTTTTAAATTATTTACTTATTTTTATTGGAAAGGCAGATTTACAGACAGAAGGAGCAGGAGAGAGGGAGAAAGAGTGAAAGAGATTTTTATGAGATTTTAAAACCAAAATTTACACTGGATATGAAGTTACATATGGTTAAAAGTTTTTTCTTTTCCCCTTCCTCATTTTTGCATTGGGTTAAATGCTTGTAGTGGACCTTTTCTAGAAGCAAAGCAAGCTAGAAAAATTTAGAAAATGTGGAAGGATAATGCAATATAGCACAAAATATTACTGACAGCCTACCTGACTTTCGTGATAAATTAATCACTTACTAAAATAATGATGATAGTGTAGGTAACATCTGTATCAATCAAATACTTACATATACTGTGAGCTAAACATTTTCAAACATGTGTTTTGGCAGTGCCCCTTAAAATTCTCTCTTTTCGTCCTTAAGCTTTATCCTGTAGTCCTAACTCTCAAGGCCAGAGTATGGGATTCCATAAAGCTGATGTTTGAAGATTGTTGCTTTTGACAAGTATAGTATTAAAACTCCTACAACTTTTCAATTAAATCTTCTCCATTGAAATAACTCCCAAGAGTTACTCACCTGTCCCTTGTTAACAAGAACTTTCAGACCAATCAAATTTTGACTGTTACCTTTGTCTCCAGATCACTTGTGAGAGAAAAGTGATTTAATTACATTGCTGAATGTGTTTCTAAGTGTCAGCTCCTGTATGGCACACATAAACAAAGCAATCACATCCTAGGAGGGGTACCTTCCACATGCCATCATGCTTTTTCATTTTTCACTATATTTTAGTGCTTTTATTGTATTTCTTTCTTTGATTTTTTTGCCTTTTTTTTGACTGCCATGTGATCTAAATCTTGTTCCTGGGTTGAAGTGTGCTCATCTCCCGCTGTCTTGAAATCTCAACATCTTAAGTTACTTTATGTTCCAGGGGACACTTATGTGTTAGGCACATTGCAGAAAAGAAAAGAAAATGAGTATTTGCAACAGTGTAATTGGGATTCACTCAATAAATGCCAAAGTGCCAATTGTGGGCTTATTCAGAGCTAGCGTTTGAATTACCCACATGAGATGAAAGTGCTAGATGGTCTCTACCCAGAGTTCCATTACTGATTGAGTTTTTCCAGCAAACATGGTTACCCATGGCATGCACATGGAGTCTGCAGGATAATGAAGGCTGTTTGCTTATGTCAGCTGACTCTTTCCCTTTGAAAACACTTTGCTCTACAATTTGACCTTTACTGAGGAGTGAAGAAGTTTACGGTCTCAAATAAATGTTTTCTTTATATATCATGCCATAGTTTTTAAAGCTTGTATTATTAAATGTGTAGATAGAGTTTTAAAGGGAACAAATCTTAAAACACACAGATTGATCAATGTACCTTTGTTTATATATCTATATCTAAAAAATGGCTTATGTGCACATAAATGACCTATTTTTTCAGGTGTTTTTAATTAGTTTGTTAGCTTATATCAGAAGAACATATGATATTTGTTCATTGGTGATTGGCTTGTTTCACAGAATATAAGGGTCTATAGTTAAAACAATTTTGTGCAAATGATAGAATTTCATTTTTTAAGTCAACATTTAAGCAAAATACAAAACAACATGTAGGTAAACGTGTGTGTGTTTAGTAGATGAATTGCATAATGGAGACCAGCATACTGGGTAGTCAATATGTCTCAGAATGAATCTCTACACCCAAATAAAATGAGGACTGCCAATGAAACTGTTTAATATATCTTGAATATATGGTACTAGATTTTCACCATTGCCTATACCTACAAGGTTATGCTACAGTTAAACAACAGAATGTTGGATTTGTGACTCACTGAAGGACTATTCTATTCTAACAGCATGTAGGAAAATGGTAGGATGGAGAATAGGAAAGAAGGATTGAGTAGGTGGAAGGGGGAATCACTATACCCACAAAGCCATGTCATGGAAAATAGTAATTTAAAAAAGTTAACTAAAAATAAAATTAAAAAATGAAAATGTTCAGATATTGTCTTAGAATTATGCAACACTGAAATTACTTTGTATGGATTTGTGTTGAAGAAAATAGGAATGCTTTGTGAAGAAACATATCACAATAGATTCTTAAATTCAATATTCTTTATGAGATTATTTTGAAATATTTTTAAAAGTTTTTTCTGAAAAATACCTATTCTATCTTTGAAGATATATATCTTATATCCTTGTAGAAATATTTTTATATCTTTGAGAAAATTATATACATTGTATATAATTGATTTACATTCTTTTAACACTTGAAGTATATTCTTTCTATAATGTCTCAGTATCAATATTTCTCCATTTTAACATCAGTTTTAATTTTGAAAGAGTAGAAAACCTTTTTTTTTTCTCTGCAAGGGTTCATTTGGATACTTATCATTCATGAACCAAACAGTATTATCAACATAAAAATTACTTTCTTGTAGATTTATTGAATTTCATTTCCAGCTAGTGGTTGCCTTGGTGGGCTCAGATCAAATGATTTTACAGATCTTGTATGGCCCATGGGGCAGATATTCCCCACCCCTTCATGAAACTTCCAGAATGCAAATGTCATATGCCTATATATTTGAATATATTAACAAGAAGGTACAACATTGTACTAGTCTACAGCGGACCCACTTGCAGGTTTAGTCTCAGGTGGTGTGTGAGGTCACGAGTCTTGCTCTAGTTCCATTTCCCTCTGTGAATCACGTGTTCTGAACGCTTGGCCTGCATTGAGTCATATGCATCTGAGTTCCCTGGGCTCCATTTTCTGATTCTGGTTCTTAGGGTTGCTAAGAATGCTCTGGGTCTTTCACTGCTCTGAGTGGTTCACTTGGAGGCTGTGTCTCACCTTACCTGTCAAGCAGCAAGTGCACACTGACTTCTGGGTCAGGGCAGTCGTCTCAGTGAGTTTTGTTAAGTGCAATGGGTAAAAAACCTTGACTGAAAATATTTGGCTTAGCAGTTGGTAACTAGATGTCTCCACTTTGGCTCAGACTGTGCTCTCATTCTTTCCTGTTGATCATGTGCGTTCCATGCAGGCTGTTGTCTTCTTTTGTCTATTATTGTGAAATTTCTTGATTTACATCCTAATGACAACTTTTTCTCATAACAGAGTAAGCATTATACTTGCTCTTTGGTATAATAGGAGAAAATAAAAACTGTGCTCAAATTATGATTATGACATATTCATACTTAATTCACTGAGTATGACCTCATATCATTGAACTGTTCAATGTGCGGTATAAAATATGCAATCATGGATAATAATGTAATGTAGAATTTTTGTGGAAAACTCTGAATCCATATATAATTATTACTTAGTAGAAAACGTAATTCAGTGCCTTAGGAAATAAACTTATTATCATTGTATATGCTAGTGCAATATTAGTATTTTGTTTTTGTTTTATTATGTTTACCTGAGAAAGGTACACTATAGATCTTTTCTAAATCAACTCCATTTTTTAGCATGGGGAGACAGGGTGATTCGATTTTATCATAAGCCATCCCGCAGAAAGTATATAACAAATGTGTGTTGAATCTTATTGAATAAAGAGGATGGGTAACAGTTTTGTTGGGACATATTTCACTTTTGATTGTAAAATAAGTTGAGAAACACATTTCTTCTGTTGTAATAAAAGGCATTATTTTCAGGAAGTATTTAGCAATACTGTTAATTGTACTTATATCTTCTTTAGCATACACTCATGTATACATTTATCTTTACATAATGACTGCTCTGTCAAAGGCTTTTAGGTACATTTTATGTAAGATGTTGCTGGTATACTTAAGTCATTCAGCAGGTATGTTAGGCCCTTGATGTGTGTCTTACAATAATTTGGTTTGCACAGGAATGTTTTTCATGGATTACATTAGGAGTAAGTATTGTATGTTTAGTATGAAGACAGAGATGATGAACTACACAGAAAATAAAATTTAGTTAATCTAATGATTTATTCATGTAGTTACCAGGGGAAACAAGACATAAATAGATAAGAACTCCATTTCAAACTTTATTTATTATAAAGAACACCTTGTCATCTAAAAACCAAACAAAAAAATCTACAACTGTTGAAGAAAAGCATGTTTGATTTTCAGATGTATAAAGCATTCATAAAAATGAAGTATGTAATAGTGGTTTCATCTAATGGAGTACATAGAACTGTATTATTTTAATTTCTTATATGATGGAAAAATATTAAGATCTAGAAGCATTCATTAAAATGAAATTAAATTAAACAAGGTAATTTAGCAAGTAAACTCATTAGTGTAAAGAAAGTAGATTATGAAACATACATTTAATTCAAAGAAAGAGTGTGCTCTGCTTAAACTATAGTGCTCAAAGTGGTAGAAAGAATTCGGGGTTCTACCTGACATACCCCTTTACTGTTCCATTCCCAGTACCAGTTTCCATTTGTCCATTCCTCCAAAGTAGAGCAAGAAAGTGCCAGAGGAAAGATCATGGGTCACTTCCTGTTATTCAAGAGCTACCAGAGCCCAACTGTAGAATAAAGGCATTTGAATGAGGACAGAATGAATCAGAGATTCCAAGGGTGAGAAGGACCTGAATGACCTGTATCCAGAAGGAAAAGAAACATAGTTTATCCAACAACTGCAGGGCATGGAAAGCCCACAACCAGAGGGAGCCTTTGAGTGGTTTCTGTCTAGAATCTCTGCTGCTTCACAGCTGATTGCTGTCACAGGAAACTCTAACAAACCTGGACTTCTGAGCTGCTTCTGTGTTCCTGTCTTACACCACTGTAACACAGAGCCTATCCTAAAGTCCAGTGACAAGATAGTTGAAGAACAGAGCCGAGTGTGAAGATAAGCAGATATGGAACTGAGAGCACACATCCAATTGCCTGTGCATGGATTGTCTCATGGATCAGTTGCATGGCAAGAAAAGGAGAAAGTGTGAGTGATGTCAGTCTGGAGAGAGTAGAGCGCTACAGAACCGGAATGCAGGCCTGGGCTACAATGTGTAATACAAGTTGTTGATGATGACTCATATAAGGAGAAATAAGGGCACAATGCCATTGGTCATCATTGTCGTTCCTGGAAAGAGGAGTTACTAGTTTTCAAAAAATCTTCCTTAGAATTCCTCTCATAGACTGCTGACAGCAATGAAATAATGCAGTAGAGCCTGAGTGGTTGTTGTATTTAAAAGGCACCTTAGGTGCCTTTTAAGCATTTTGCAAATGCTGAAGTACATGCTTACATAGAACAAGAGGATTTATACAGAACCATGTCAAGTCTGAGTGAGTTTAAATCTAAGTGGATATTTTACCAGAGAATTAAATGCTATGTGGGAATATTTTCTATCATGAAATTAGGATAACCATCTTGAAAAACCTAAGTAAAACATCCATAGCAAAACCTAGGTAATAATGGAAAGGAATACAGAAAAATATACAAATGAAATAGCATTACAGTAATTTATATGGAAGGATTTATATAGTACAGAAAAGATACTCTATGTTTTGATCAAACACATAAAAGCAAAGGCAAAAGAGTAACAACAAAATGAAAGAAGAAACACTAGCACTGGTGAATAGAAGCAATAATAAGCAACAAAATAAAATATGTCAGCGTCTCTGTCTTCCAAATGTGAAGGAGCTGGATTTTCTGATTCCAAAAAGGAGAGTAAAACTTAGAAGTTAAGATGCAGGGAGAGAGAAGGAGAAGCAGAAATACTAGTTCTTAGGCCTCATGGACTCCAGGAAGGAGGAAATAAAGGATTGACCTAAAGTTGTAGCAAGAAGTGGGCAGTGATTTGACAAGGAGACTAACAGTCTGGTAACATGTGAGATGTGAGGAATGTATTAAAGGGAATACATTCCTCTAAAGGGAGGCACTGAGCTTGCTTTTGGGGAAAGTGAATGATATGGTCATGTGCAATAATTGAGAAATCTGGACAGGAAAGTTAAAAAAGGAGGGAAATTGAAATTTCTGTTGTGTTTGTGATGCTCTAGAGAGTTCCACATGGATGTGATGAATAGTCCTTTGACTGTAGGAGACTGAAGTTCAACAGGAGAGTGGAACGTATGCATGCAAATGTGCTCATCAGCAAAT
The DNA here is from genome assembly GCF_017591425.1 of Ochotona curzoniae. Classification (NCBI taxonomy): domain Eukaryota; kingdom Metazoa; phylum Chordata; class Mammalia; order Lagomorpha; family Ochotonidae; genus Ochotona; species Ochotona curzoniae. Next base: position 8,627,526 of record NW_024466219.1, on the reverse strand, counting down.
GCTCCATCATCAAGGTCGGGACTAGCAGGGGTATCTGGGAACTGACAGTGTGGAATCTGGTTGAAAACAAAGCAGAACCCAAAGCTGAAAGGGCACAGGAGGCATTGCTGAGGCTTGATGGTACATCCTGGAAGGGCTCCAGTCTTCATTCACCTGTGAGTTTGAAAAGAGTTGGCCAGTAAATATGTGAAGCAAAAACATGCAAAAATGGAATGAGAACTGATAAAAATAAAATTTTAACAGGATTTTATAAAGTATCGTATTACTAAAATGGATCCAAGAATATTTTATTTTCCACTTCTTGAACATAAGCCTTTTCTAACCCATCCAACCCAGATGGCTGTCTATTTTAAGCCTTAGTCAATGTGAGAGCTTTCATAGTACATTTTTATTATTGTCAAAGTGTTTTCCTACCACCAAGCAATCAATTACATCTTCTTTTAAAAACACCGTGAACTCTTCGTCTCTTTTAAAAAAATCCTTACTTTATCATTCTGTTTCCCATGAAGTTTTCAGTTATTTAACCGCTTGAATTTCTTAGACATTTTTTTTTTTGCCTTGAATTCTGTTTTAGAATTCTTACACTCAGGATCAAGACTCACTACTCATCTTTTCATAATTTCTTGTTAGTAAGTTCTCCAAATTATTGCATCTCATTTGAGCTTACGCTCTTTTGTACCTCAAATCTTTGCCAATGTATTGCAAGAATTTTGACTCTAATTGTTGAGAAATTATACTAACATTGTTCTTTTACAATATTGGTGACCTAAACTAATGCATCTCTCCCCCACAAGTTTTACTAAATATCATGAATATCTTGCTTTGGAATTACTATACAGAATATCTCTATTTCCCAAATACCCAGGCTCATTTCATTACTTAATACTCTTTTTACGGTTCCTTTGTGTTAGCCTATTGGGTGATATTTATGGTAGATGTTTGTTACAACTTTATATAGAATTTTTTTGTATTTATTTTTAGGTTCTCATTTTCTAACAAATGGATTTTAGGATGTTTTAAATATCTCATTTGAATTTCATGTGAGCTTGTTCTCTCGAGTGTGCCTACTGTGAAGGTGAAAACCACTTTCATTCCCTGCTTTATAATTATCTTTCATCTTGACCAAGGAGAGCACTCAGTTTTCTTTTCTAAAACCCAAATGTTCCCTGAGTGCTTTAACATTTCTCCCTAGGATAATTTTTGTTACTTTGTTTGCCTTTCTGTAAATCTTTTCTATTTTGCAACCATAAATTCAATCAGTGGCCTGTGCTGAATAGCCATAAAGATCAAGATAATTCATAGAAAATCATTTTGTAAATTATAGGGCACTGTTAAACAATTAAGTAGCCTTTTTCTTTGCATAATTTTTGGGAAAGATTTCTAATTTGGCAAAAACATTACTAGTCTTTTACCTGTCACAGGGTTGTGTATATATTGGAGATAGCTTAACACACTCTTTTTTTGAAAATGGAATGGAAAGATAAGTGGGTATAATTTTCTTGTAATTTATGTAAGGCTTTTCATAATTCTCAGTGCGTGAACTTTTTGCTTTAAGTATGGATTTTAAAAATGTTTTTTTTTTGTCCTCCAGTTGATTTCCTCTGTTCATGTCCTGTTCCTTGATGACGGCAAGGTGATTGCTTTATTCATGGGTTTTGAAGTAGTAGTTTTCGCTCCCTTGAATGTTCTTCACTTACCTTTGGTCCTTTTTTGCTTTTGGCTCACATATCAAACCTTCAAGGGAGGTTTTCTTAATAGCTTAACCATGGGTCCTGAAGTCTTGCTCCTCATCCTTACCAGTTCCATGATAATATATAATAGCCTGTAGCGTTAGGCTTTATTGCAATTATTTGCTTTTTTGCTTATCTGGAATATATTTGGCAAAGGTACTGAGAGTGTATGTACATTTGGCACAGACATTTTATTAAATGTGATGAAAATGAGAAAGAAAGTGAAAGTAATTTTACTTTAATTACATTTAGTGATTAATAAAGGTCAAATTTATGAACTATTTTTCACTCCTCTACTAGCCATATTTAAATACTGTCATGATTACTTTAAAAGTTTATCAGAGTTGTTTATAAATTTATATTTTAGATGAATATGTGCAGGCTATGGTGAAAGTCCTTTTCTCTTTGTACTATAGACCTAAGCAGAAACACTTCAGAGAACTTATTTACTTGGGAAAAGACGTATAGCTTAGTCAGATTTAATCTTATTTGGAACATTCACTGTAAAGTGATAGCTAAATAATGATTGGTTCATTTAGTTGTCTGGATTATAAATTGATTTTCTTTTAGTAACAGATGTACCTAGAACAGAATTGCACTTTGAACCAGTTAGGCCAGAGCTGGTGAACTCTGCTTCCCAAGCTTGTTTCTAGACCTTTTAGATGGCTATCATCAAATTTTTATTGTCTCTGACCCTGGCGATTGCTAAGAACGAGGACAGATACTACTAATGTAATATCCGGTAGAAAGAATTTGGAGCTGAATGAGTTTCATGATGTGAAAAAATAAAGCCAATAGTGTATGTATTTTTTATGTTGAATATTTATAAACATGCCTTTTGCTTAATTGTTTTCTTTATGAGAAAAGTATGGAGTATTTTCTCAAATGATTAGGACTTCATTGGAAAGTTAACTTCTGTTTTTTATCTCTGTGTTTAATTAGATACAATAATGCTCCTAGGAGCACTGCTCTTTAGGTAGATGTTAATACAAACCATGCCTTCCAGTAAGTTAGCTTTGTTTAGAATGTGCCGTTGACCATTTTAAGTGCTCCTTGAACAAACATCACAGATTAAGAAAATAGTTAGGATTCACAGTGAAAATAATTATTTACCTAAATAACCATTCAGTTTGGATACTGATATGTTTGACATGAGCTTACAAGCAATTAAATATTCTGTTGTTGGAGAGGTAAGATGCATGAACTAATTAGCCTTTTCTATAACATGTTGTAACTCAGCGATGGTACTATTGGTATTTTATAGGAGTATCCCAGAATGTTATGAAAACAGATATAAGTTCATTAACCATTTTTCAGAGGAAAGATTTTGGTATTAGGCATTACCAAAGTGAAAGAGCTATCATTATGACAAAGTTTATTAGTTAATAAGATATTTTAATGATGTTTTAAAAATTGAAATAAGTGGGTACAAAAAACAAGTCATTTTTCTGTGAGAGAAATCTCATTGCTTGCAATGTAAAGTAACATGTTAAATTGTACATCACCTCTCTTTAATGGCAAAATTTGAGCTATTTTTATAGAATGAAGGAAAGTATAATTTTATGCTATATTTGATTTTTAAAAATGTTGAACACTGCACCAGATCTGGTTTTTTTGTTTGTTTGTTTTTACAGCAGTAACTTCTGTGACATTTATACAAACATTATTTGAGCCCATTTCATACTCATATAGCCAATGGCTTTTAACTTGAGTACTTATAGAATCCCTGTTGCTAAAAATAAATTAACTAATAAATCAAACCTTTTCTGAAGAGAATTGGATATGTGACAATGTTTCATTTTGTAAATTCTAAATGTGAAATTATCTGTAAACATTTAATGAGAATTAATGATGTATAAAATACTATACTTTTGTATCACTTCCTGAGTATCCACATTAAACAAATGTGCCAGATAAATAAAATAGATTACAGCAAACAAAAAAAAAAAAAAAAAGAGAGAGAGAAGTTGTGTTGCAGACAGGCCAGGCCTTCTGAAAATATTTTAGGACTGAACTTGGCAGTGTTTCTACATCAGTTATGTCCTCTGGCCAGAGCTCTAACGTCCCTCAGATGATTTGCATGGGCAGAGTCTTGATGGTGATTTTTAGCTGAGACTAATAGTCTGGTATAAATAGAGTGGCTGCCTGCGGCAGTAGTGACCAAGGATACCAGCAGACCTTTATCACTGAGCTCAGATTCTGCTCGAATGATTTAATTCACTTGCTGAAAATTATTCTTTTGTGCCTTCAGTCTTCAGGATAATGCAAACATTTTAGTGTTGTGCTTAGGAAATTCGTATCTTGTACCCTGTCTACTTCCCTGACCTATTTTAAAGGTTTTTCTTTAGACTTAATACACCACGCCCATACTTTCATAGTTGAAATTTTTATGCAAAATTCCATTAAACAGTGAATGTTTTGAGTATCTTCCCTGCAGAACCTAGAAGTTGTTTTGACTGGCCAGGCTTTAAAGATTGTTTCTCTCCAGATTGCCTTTTTTGAAGTAAAGTGATGAGTGAGAAAGAGAAAGGACAAACGTAGGAGTGCAGAATAGGTGTTGCACTTTCCTGTTTGTTCTTGCAAAGTTAAAATTTGTCTAAAATGTTTATTTACTTGAAAGGCAGAAAGACAGGAGACAGACACAGATATTGACAGAAATATTTGATCTGCTACTGCATTTTCAAATGCCTATAGCAGCCAGGGGAGGCCCAAGCCAGTTCCAGGATCCTGGAGCGCAAATTGGGTCTCCCCCGGGAGTGGCAGGAATACAAGTACTTTTTAACATCCTCTGCATCCCAGGACATCAGCACGAAGCTGGAATTTGGAATGGAGTCAGAACCTAAATTCAGGAACACCAGTATAGGAGTCACATGTCTGAAGTGGCATCTTACTCTCTGCTCCTGACACCCTCTCTCTCCAGTGAAACTGTTGTGACAGTAGAAGGAAAATATGCTGCTTGGCACCATTTACTGTCTACTCAGATGCTGGAAAGGGAGCAAAGATGTACCTACAAGGGCACATTCATTATGGCAGATGAATTCAGCAAGCCAATGTATGTCTTTCTCAATGTTAAATCAGAAAAATTTGCATAGAGAAATTATATGAATGTGGACATGTGGTGACTTTATGTGCACTTCCATATGTGTAAACACACACACACACACACACATACTTCATGTCTTCTGCAAGCCCATTTTTGTCTACACAGCGTCATTGGATGGCATTGTTTGGAAGTAATCAGTGCCAGGCAAGTCCTCTCACAACGTTAACATTTCCTTCTGCATTTTCTTCAAAGAAGACATACATACTTACCTAAAATATTTGGATTTATAAAAAAAAATCAGCCTTGATAATGTGGTACCTCAGCAGGCAGTGGCTCTGCATCTAGGAATGGCTCATGAGCAAAACAGGAAGCTTTACCGGTGTGTTGCTTATTCTAAGCATCCAAAAACTTGAGCCAAAATTCTGACAAGTCAGTGCAAGTGAAATTAGTGATATTTTATAGGAGGCTGATAGGTAAAAAAAGCATGCTCAATGATGAATGCCTTTGCATCACTGGATAAAAACATGATGAGTGCATTAGCATGATGCTTTAGAGGGTGGTTCCCTATCCCTAGAGACCATTCAAACCGATTTTAATTCATTAGAGGATTCACAGAATGGGGATTAAGAAGTGTGATGTGTTGCAGAATTCAATCTAAGATTTACTGCCACTTCAACATCTTTCACAATAAGATTGTTAGGGGAAGGCTCAGTCTGATAGAAGCCTCAACTGTTTTACTTTAGGTTGGAGATTAAAACCTGTCAAGTACTTCATAATTTGAAAAAATTGTCTTAAACAAGTTGCTTTAATTGCAATTTTTTATATCTAATCCTATGTGATGTTTCCTTCTGAATTCCTTAAACTAAGTATGTTGAAATAAATTTGTATTTATTCTCCAAATTATCTACATTTCCAAAATAAATATGGGATGCCAGTTGATGAACAATTCGGACATCAAAGTGTCATTCTTAACATTTCCCAAAGATTCTCCATGTCAGCTTTATCTGATGTGAGGATAGCTATGTCTGCCTCGTTTTCATTTCCATTTTTCTGGTGGATGGTGTATTTTTCTCTAGTCTTTCAATTTCAGGTCGTGTGTACCTTTATTTGTGAAGTAAGGTAGCATATAAGGAGATTTTTATTCATTCATTCAGTTAACCTAAATCTTTTGGATTGCAAATTCAATCTGGTTATATTCAAGGATCTTAATGATAGATTAAAAAGTAACATTTATTATTTTGTTAGTTGGTTATTATACCTGTTCTGATGGTGAATTTGGTTGTGCCATGTGTTTCTATAGTTTTTATTGCCATTGTAGGACCCCCTTCAGAATTTCTGGGGAAGGGGTGAATTTCTTCAGTTTTGCTTATAAGGGAAATATTTTATTTCTTCTAAACTTCTAAAGGATAGCTTTAGAATATTGTTGCGTTTTCCTTAGCTTTTGCCAGTTTGGCTACAGTGTGTCTTGGAGATCTGTTTTATTTGAGTGTGCCTGAGATTTTTTTGGCTTCCTCAATATGGATGCTTTTGTCTGTTTCAGTACCTTGAACTTACTCAACTGTTGTTCCATTTAGGAAGTTTTCAAAGCCGTTTTCTTTCCTTTTTCCTTTAGGAATCCCTGTGTTACAAATATGTGGTCATTTGACAATATCCCCTATTTTTCATTGGCTTTTGTCAATTCTGATAAATTCTTCTTTATTTTGTTTGAATGAGTTATTTTGAAAACCTTCTAGACTGCAAATGTTTTCCACTAATTGTTTTGCTGTTGCTAAATCTCTCAGTTATATATGTTTTTTACAGGAGATTTCATCAAAAATTTATATTTAGTTCTTCTTAGCTATTTCCATCTTTTTAGTAAATTTTTCATTCATGTCACTCACTGATTTGCTCATCCCTTTAAGCTGTTATTTATATTATGTTGCACCTTATTATCTTTACAGTCATTCTGTTGAATACTGTGCATGGATTTCCATCTGATATGGATCTAATTCTGGATGTCTGTTTAGTTATGACAGCTTCATGCTGCCATTTTTCAAGTTTTCTCTGTTCCTCCACATTGTATGAAAACCTCACGTAAAAGCCCCTGCTTCTTTTACAAATGGATTTTTATTGGAAGAGACATTGTGGCTTAGATGTAATAGAGGGTATACCTTTACTCGTTCTTGAGCTTGGGTTGCAAGGGGATCCAGAAGTGTAGCCTCTGTGTGATTTCTTTTGCTCTGTTCAGTTGTCAGTTGTGTCTCCAAGTGACAGAATGTTCTAGACTGCTGCAGCTGATAGAGGTGGAAGTGTGACTTTGAGGTAAATGTGGCAACTGCCTCACCCCACAGTTTGTGTATCTTTAGTCCCCAGACTTTATATCAGCTGCATGGGCATTGTGGTATCCAGTTCCTTGTTCATGGTGCTGATGGAGACAAACCATGCTGTTTTCTGATTCCATTGACAATGTTGAGTGATTCTGGGGCTTGTGATACCAAGTAGCTTTGTAAAATAGGACTCACTGATATGGATGATCAACTTCCTCAGGAGCCCCTAAGAGTGCAGCTGGTGTTGAGGCCAATAACACTAATGGGGATACGAATCTAGTCCAGTCCTGTTCCAGTCCTACAGGGTGACTACAGTGTGCTGCAGAGATTGCATTCTGGCAGGCACAGGTTTTTCCCTAGAACCGCTAGATACGTTTCAGTGGTTCTGTTCTTTTTCTTGGTGGGAGGGGGGATTGTGGGTTGGGTTGGGTGAGTGAAGCAGTGCTGTCTCAGTCCAGGTGTTGCAAGGTACTTGGTTCATGAACCAGACTTCCCAGGGTGGGAACCAGGTGTTGGGGATCGTGGTAGCCACCGATCATAGCAGAGTGATTCAGGTAGAGTAATCCACATGCCGTGAGTTAGTACAAATTATTCCAAACATTATAATACCAACACCAACAGTCCCAGTTCTGCAAAGCACAGATGAAAACTACCCCCAGTTTACACTAGGCATGCGAGGGTGTTGCTGGATTTGTGCCCAGGGCTTTCTCAGTACATGAGCTATGAAATGTGGAAGGAACATCCTAAAGTTGGGTCCAGATATGGGCTTTGCTGGTGCTAGCCCCAAGAAGCTGAGAGAAACTCTGCAGGATCTTTTGGAGGGTGTGGGCTCAGTTCCAAGGTTTATGCCCAATACTCCCACAGGTGCAGGAAACACTGCTCAGTTTTCCACCCTACAAGTTGCCTTCTTTGCTGGTAGTAGTGGAACAGAGATCAGCTGTGTGGCCTTTCAAAACTAACTGATTCCTACAATCTGCGTGGGTGAGTGAGGCAACGTGGTTTCTCTTCTTAGGGCCAAATGGCTCACAGTCAACTTTTTTGGCCTATAGGTTATATCAGTGGAGGATTCTGGAATTTTTCTTAACTGAATTTGTCATTCAGCTAAGCCTGCAACACCTGTTTCTTGTCTTTAGTTGAGAAAATGGCAGCTCCCAGCTAGTAGCAATTGTGCCATGCTGCTGGTCTTAGCAGAGTATCTGTATTCTTTCCTTGTTGTCCCACAGAGTCCTTGCTTTACTTTATCACATTGCCACTGAAAATTTGTGCCAATCCATCCCCTGAAAATGTTGTCCTTTATATAGTATGTATGTAATAAAAAGTCCTTTATGTACATGTGTGCATATATGTATACACATGTATGTGTCTATATACGTATGTGTATATATATATTCATACGCACATACATTTTACCATACTGTGGCTGAAATTACTGAGAGCTCTCATTATTCAGACATCTTGGATCTCCTCCGAAGTAGTGAATTGAAAAATGTATTCATTTAGTAATATAAATATAAAGTTATCATGTCTGACATTGCCTTGGTTCCTATTTTGTTACTTGATTGTAAACATATAAAAATGACGATAATAGTTTCCCCCAAGTAGAAATGGGAAAAAACGTCACATCTTTTTCAAGTAAGGATTTATCTGTTCTATATTGGAGTCTCATGAAATAGGAATTCCAAGAAGAAAATAATCATGGTTGTCATTGATTTTCAGCCATAGCATGTAATTGCCTTTTGGTTGTAACAATTTTCTCTTTCTATTTTTACCTTATTTTATCTATTATAATCATCTTCCCCATTTCACTGTCTTGTTTCTTTATTTATTTACTTACAAATCACAGTGGGAAATATGTTTTATACTGACACCTGGGGCTTATTTCTGAGTGGATGTTTATTGGTGGATATGCATGCTTAGAGTATATAACCAAAGACACAAACAAAAGACTACATGAAGAAAAACTCCCATTTTCCTACCATGGAAAATTAACAAACACCCTCTACTGCCTTATATGTAAGAGCAATGACCTACAGGGTGATAAGTCGATGATGAATTCAGACTGGTCAGCGGATGCTTTTATTTTACATAAATCACAAACACTGAAGGATGAGTAGAGGTAATGCATTCTATTTTATATAATTTTGTTTAAAAATATATTCTGTAGGATCAACTGTGGGTGATGTAGAATTCAACTGTGGATGATGTGGAATCTACTGAACTCAAGTGCTTTATGTAAGAGAGAACTCTTAGCACTCTTTGGATTGTTACAGCACTAGACCCTATCTGTTTTATATCCTGCAGTGTATTAATGAGTTACTGTAGGTAAATGTTAGCAACACAAATCATGACAAAATGAATCAAAGTTTGTGTCTTACAGGATAATTCAATGTGTCCAAAACTGAAATACTTTTCACCCCGTTTCCTGCTTATTGTCTTTATTACTGGACACTCATGGGTCATTTTGGACGAAAAAGGCTGTAGGTTCAAAACAAAAGCGAATATTAAACATCTCAAAAATTCTATTGGTTTCATATGCTTCTAAGCCACATGTATAATTTCTTACCTATATTAACTGTGGAATGATTAAAAGTTGCGAAATCTCCAAGAGTGTTTCTATATTTTTCTGTAACACACTTATGAGCATCAAATTTAAGTGAGTATTTAAAGGGATATTTGAATATTTGTATCCCTTTATCTATTTTTAATAATTTAAATGCATATTTACTTTAAATTTAGAAATAATTGGGGCCAGACACAATAACCTAGTGGCTGAAGTCCTCGCCTTGCACATGCTGGGATCCCACTTGGCACTAGTTCTTGTCCTAGCAGCCCCAGTTCCCATCCTGCTCCCTTCTTTTGGCCTGGGAAAATAGATGAGGGTGGCGGAAGGCGTTGGGACCCTGCATCTGCGTTTGAGGCCTGGAAGAGGCTCCAGATTCTTGGCTTCGTACCAGCTCAGTTCCAGCCACTAAGGGAGTGAATCAGCAGACCGAAGGTCCTCCTCTCTGTCTCTCCTCCTTTCTGTGTGCCTGACATTCTATTGCAAATAAATAAATCTTTAATAAAATTAGAAAAACCTTCAGAGTAATATGCTATAAAAGTTATAAAGGATTTTTTTATTCTCTAATGATCTTCTTGAAAATAAATACAAATCAGCACAAGTGAAGAGTCATATAAAATTTTAACTAGACAAATTGTTGTGGAGATTGGTTTTGTAAGTCCAATTTAAACACATTATTATAGTATTGATCATTATTATCCAGAACAAATACATGCGTATCAGAAATTTTCTGCTTCTTCATATGCTGAGAGTTTTTAAAAATAGGGCTATTTAGCCTCCATAAAATGTAAAATATAAAATTGCATAAAAGGATTAGCCTGTGTAAGTACACGTATTGAGTGTAAGTCCATGTGTAAAGTAATATGTAAACAGGAAATTATACAGATTTTAATATGCTACTGTTTTGGCATTTGAATTTTTAAAAATTGTAACAACTGATATGTTTATTCATTTAACGGATCATAGAGAACTATGTAAATTCATGCGTATAGGCTATACAGATACATGGTGTTTTATAAAATTACAAATGATACTGTCTGATTAAGTAATGTTTGTGATAAATACACCTTTAAAACAGGTTGCCAACCTTTAGTTGACACTTTGGCCCACGAATGTTGTATAATAGCCCTCCCCCTCCCTCTTTAGTGCTTTACCAAGAATGAGCAGTCATTTTCTGTAAGTGATGGCAAGAGCTCTCTGAAGGTCACCTAATCTCAACCTGACTGCTCTTTCCACACAGTTAAAGGTTGTGGATTTAGTTCACACATTGCCCAACTTCTGCTTTGGAGGCTTTCATGATCGCCCATGTCTTCCTTCCTTATCCATCAGGTTTTGCAGGATTGAGAAAAGATTGAACGAGATCAGCACTACTCATTAATTCATAAATGATATTCCAGCCATAGGAAATCTTGTTAACAAATCCACAGGAAAGAGAAATAGACACTTTATTTTCTCATCGCCACTCTTCCGCAGTAATCTTTGACCCTATTTTTAAGAGTAACGTTTATTTTCCATCAAATAGAAATCAGTCTTTGTAACATGACTGTATACAGCCGATTCATTTTATGCTTCTGTTTCTCTCCTGCTGATTTGAAAATAAATTACAAAATTATAACGGAATGCATGGTAGACCTTTCATGCAGCATTGCTCCTCTGATTCTCACAGTTGATAAAGAAGATAATGTCATGATTTTTACATTTCAGTTGAGGAACATAAAGTTTAAAGAGCTTAAATCATTTAACCAATTTAGCATTAAGCCAAAGTTCAAACATTGCTTATTGATTTACTGCTATTGAAAGTCAAGGTCATAATCACTTCCATTAGAATGTCAGGATTATTTCATGGACACGAGGGTGAAAAAGCTTTTCTTATTTATATCTGTATTTGATAGTCAGTGCAATGCTTTGGATATTCTTAATTTATATAGATAAATGTGACTAACTTAAAATATTAGGTAACCTTTTTCATTATGAAATACCTAGTTAAAATTTAAAGCACTCATTGATTTATATAAATCATTTTTATTATTTAAATTTATAAGTGTTTTTGAAATAGATAAATTTAGAAAGTGACATCCATTTGCAGCTTTCCATTTCAAAATCAATCACTTTTAAGTGAATCTGAGCAGCACCTAGGCATATTAACTAAGCAAAATAGATAAATTGAACATAATGTGATATTTGTGTTTAAAACTGTATGAATCACTGAATTAAAAGTGTTTGAATAAAGGACACTGAAGTAATAATTTTCTTACAATGATAAATGCAAGTAGCTTATTCAATCTTTTAAAATTACACTATATATCAAGTTATATGTACATTTTATATTATATGTTATTTAGTGGCAGTCTAGTCACAAAAAATGTAAATTTGGTGAGAACAAGATAATAAAATATTACTGATTATACCAAGATGATTTTTAAAATCTATTTTTATTTTTTAAGACCTTGTTTGTTTATTGAAGAAGTGAGAATAGACAATAGACAGAGATAGGGAAGGAGAGGTGTCGCCTACTGGGTCACTTGCCAGATCCCCGCAGTGAGCAGAGCTCAGCAGAGGCTGAAGCTGGGAGCTGGGAATTCAGACCAGCATTGTACATCAAAGGTTCCACAGTAGAGTGAACCATTCCTGCTGCCTTGGGTGTCTGCACTGAGAGAGTTAGGGTGAGGGGCTGCAGCTTTGATGGAGCCCAGGCATTCTGACTTGTGGGTTTAACTAACCATTCTCTCAGCCCCCAGCCCACACACCCACCCCACTTACTTATTTTCTAAAACAACATCATTAATTCTTTTTCTAATTTCAATGTAAGATTTAATTTACAAGAAATAAGTTGATTTTAACTGATTACAATGAATCTCTTTTATGTGTTAATAGTATTCACTTTGGTAAATGAAAAACATTTTACAAAGAAAATAAATTTCAATAGACCAGCAAAATACATTTCATATTTCCACATTATTCATTTAGAATATTCTTTGTTTTTCTAACAAAAAATTTTATACTTACTAGGGATGGCACAGCCTGATTTACTTTACTATTTCAAATGTATTAATTTAAAGGCTATGTGAAAAATCTGCAACCCTGTACAATAATGAATTGACCTTTTTAATCTGTAGTCTTGATTGAGTTATAATGCATTTATGTATGTATTTTGATGTGTTTACATGTATGTATACCCACAACACTAATCAAGGTCTTAAACATATCAGTCATGGCCATAATTTGTGTGTATATGCGTATATATGTGTGGTATACTTAATATGAGAATTTCCCCTTAAAATGCTTCAACATGTACAGAATTGTATTGTTAATAATTAGTACTGTGTTTCCAGCTTGTGATGATAACGTTAAAATCCTATTTAATCATTTATTAAATACACAGTACATTATTATTAACCATAATCTCCATGCAGTCCAATTCATCACTAAAATTTACATCTCTAGTCTACTTGGAAGTTTATTTCTTTTGAACTAAGTCTCATTTGAGATTAACATTTTGGGGACAGAGATTAAGCCATCTGAACCTGTAACTAATCTTAGCAAAATAAAGGCCATCCATAAAAAAATTCTGGGGCCTGCACTTGACAGATAGGCTAGGCCTCCACCAGTGACACCAGCATCCCATATGGGCACTCTTGTCCAGGCTGCTCCAGCTCCCTGCTGAAGTCCTGGGAAAGCAGCTAACTATGGCTCAAGTTCTTGGGCCCTTGCAACCAAGTGGGAGACTTGGAAGAAGCTTCTGGCTCCTGGCTCTGGATTAGCTCTACTCTGGCTGTTGCAACCATTTTTAGGAATCAGTACATGGAAGATCTGTGTGTGTGTGTGTGTGTGTGTGTGTGTGTGTGTGTGTGTGTGTGTGTGTGTGTGTGTGTGTGTGTGTGTGTGTTTCCTGCTCTCTTTGTAAATATGCCTTTAAAATAAAAATTAAAATAAATCTTAAAAACAAACAAACAAAAAAACCCTCATCGCTATTTTACGTTCAGTGGTAAAGAGTTTAAATTTTTTTCTCTAAGATCAGGAACATGCCCACTCTTACGTGTTTTTTTTTTTTTCTCTCTCTCTTAGTTTTAATTTTATGGTAGAATTCCATAGGCTTTGGGATTTCCCATACCTCCTCCCAAATACCTTCCCACCAATTGATTTCTGCCATTCTATTACAATAGTGTAGTCTTTCAGTAACAGTCATAAGCTCATCATTGCAGGCATGGACAATAGCAAAACCTCTAGCATCCTATTGTCAAGATATATCCAACTGTTGCATTGGGAGTCCATCTTTGATGTGGAAGTAGAGATGCATACTGCATTGTATCTTCACATCTGGATATGATAGTTTCTATTATGCTGTTATTGTACATTCCTTTAAATGAGAAGTCACGAAACAAAGTCAACAACAGGAATAAAGTTAAAACAAAAAATTTACAGCACCATATACTCCTGCAAGCCCCAGCCAGAGCAATTTGTGAAGAAACTACAAGCATGTAAGTATAGGAAAGGAAAATATGAACTTGTCTCTGCTGTCTTTGATAATGACACAATCTTGTGTCATTAGTAAGACTTACCATAGTAAGTCTATTAAAGTGATTAATAGAATTAATACATTCAGTAACATTGCAGCTTACAAAACCAAAATATAAAGCTCAGTTTTGGGTCTGTAACCTAATAGCAAATTATCCAAAAGAACCAGCTAAGAAAATGATTCTATTTATAGTAGCATAAAAATACTTAGGAGTAAATTTAACCAGGGAGTTGTAAGATTTCTACATTGAAAACTAAAGAACATTGACAAAAGGAGAAGGGAGGAGGAGAAGGATAAAACGATACATGAAGATACTGCATATTCATGGATTGGAAGGACTAATAATGAGCACTCCTGGGAACTAAGACGCCCTAACAACACTCAACGCTGAATAGGAGCACGGGACTGGGATCATTGTGAACCCTTCTTTGTAGCTTTATCTTGTGTTGGATCTTGACACCTGGGTAGCCCAGGAAAACAGGAGAGGCTGCCCGGATTAATTGTAGTCATATGAAAAGAAAAATTTGTAAAGTTTAAAAATTTTTAAATTTTATTATCATTTTATAATACAGTTCCATAGGCCCTGGGGTTTTCCATACCCTTTCCTGGGACCTCCTACCCCACTGAGTTTCCCTATCATTAGAACAGTATAGTTCCTCACACACAGTCGAAGTTCATCATTGTGGGAATGGATAATGGCAAAGTGTCCAACATCCCATTGTCATGACACATCCAACAGTTTCACTGGGAATCCATCCTTGATCCGGAAATGGATGCACAGGATACTGTATTCTCACATCTGGACATGACAGTATCAGCCATACTGTCACTGTACATCCCACAGGGTGAAAAATCACAAAATAAGATCAACAACAGGAAAAAAAAAAAGCAGAATTTTACAACGCCATGAAGTTAAACAACATACCACTGGATATGTTAGTCTCCATTACACAGTAACTATACATATCCTTAAATGAATCGCCACAAAACAAAATCAACAATTAGAAGAGAAAATAAAAAGAAATTTACAATGCCATGAAGTTAAATAACATGCTACTGAATGACTAATGTGTCACTGAAGAAATGTAAAAGAAAATAAAAAAATTTCCTGAACAGAATGATGCTACTCATAGAATGATCTATGAGCCATGAAGAATTTAATGAAAAAGAAAAAGTTCTTTGAAGAAATGAAACTAAAAACAAAAACATCAAAATGCATAAGATATAATTTCTGCTGATCTTTGTTGGTGAGATGTGTCTCCTGTAGGCAACAAATAGATGAGTTTCCTTTTTGAAATCTGGTCTACTAACCTATGATGTTTGATCAATGGGTTTAAGTCTTTCGCATTCAGGGTTAATATGAATGGGTGGTAATTTGGTCTTGTCATTTAGCAATGAGTTGTTCATTGATTTAGTTTTCTGTTGTTATTTTACTGGGATGTTCTTTATATTTGCCTTTGGTTTTGGTGGGTGCTATTCCTTTTCTGTGTCAGGACAATATCCTTAAGTATCATTTGTAGGGCAGGTTTGGAACAGGCTTATTCTTTTTTCTTTATTGTGGAAGAATCTTATTTTATTTTCAAGGACAGAGGAGAGCTTTGCTGGCTAAGTTATTCTGTGCCATTTTTTTTTTTTTTTTTTGCTCTTAGAATTTGGAATATGTCACTCCATTTTCTTCTGGCCTCTAGAGTTTCCTTTGAGAGGTTTCTTGTTAGTTTAATTGGCATTCCTTTATATGTGAGTTGGTTTTTTTCATGTGCACATCTGAGAATCTTTTCTTTATGTTCAATTGAAGAGAGCTTGATGATCATGTGTCATGGTGAAGATGGTGAAGATTGCTTTTGGTCAGCACTGTTGGGAGTTCTGTGCCTCTCCTGAATATTTTCCAATTCTTTCTCCAGATTAGGGAAATTTTCCTTTGTTATTTCATTAAATACATTTTTAAACCCAGTTTCTCTTTCTGTACCTTCTGAAACGGAATATGTTTGGCTTTTTAATAATGCCCCTTAATTCTGGAATATTTGGGTTTTTTTTTTAGCTTTACCCATCTCTGCTTCCAGCTTTTTTGATTGTTTTCACATGATGATAAGAATTATCCTTCAATTTTGAGATCCTGTCTTCTGCCTCCTTCATTTTATTATTGAGATTTTCCATTGAAATTTTAATTTGTTCTATTGTGATCATTTCCAATAATTCCGCTTGATTATGTTTCAGTGTTGCTATTTCTTCTGTGACGTATTCCTTAAATTTCTCCATGTGCTTCTTGTTGATAAGAAGCTTTATAACAAGTGTTTTGAATTCTTTATCCCCCAATTCCTTGATGCATTTCTCAGTTAACTCCAATTTTGGCAAAGGCTTTTGTTTTTTCAGCACGGGAGTCTTCAGTAATATTCATTGTGCCTCTGTCTCTTCTTCTACTCTTGGTCATTGTACTTTCGGTTAGCAGATTCTTCTCCTTAGGGCTGGTTTCTAAGCAGTGTCCCCCACTGGTCTCCAATTCAATTTTACATATGGTGGCTGGTACTCCATTGTTTGTTTGCAGTCACTTGTGTCAAGCCCGCCAGTAAGTTCCACTTCTGAGCTCTTTTATGTTAGACTTCTCCCGTGCACTCCTAAGCCCCAGTTGCTGGCTCACCTTTCTCTACCTCCTGTGATTCTGTGCTGGGGTTGCACCACTGCTTGTACAACTTTTCTCCCACTTCTGGTATAAGCAGTCTCCAGGATTAGAGAGACACTAGGTGTCCTAAATAGCTAGCTAGGTTGTTGGTGGCATTGATCTTGCTGGAACTTGCTGGACATTAGGACTTTGGGTCACAAGGACTTAGTTTGAGTAGTAAGTTGCCAATGTCAGTACTATTTTTGATGTGATTACCAGTGCGGTGTACTGAGCTCAGGAATGGACAGGGTTATCCATTGTGACAATTTAAGAAATGTATAGGAAGTGATGGGCAGATATGAGACAAAAACAAAAGAAAAAAAAAACAGATTGGATGTAGATGATAGAGTAAACTTACCTTAGCTCTCTGCTAAGTAACAGGCTACCTGGAGATTTTGAGGTTTAACACAGTAGAGTTTAATTTCACATATTTCTGTGGTTGATAACCAAGACAGTTATTCTGATGATTTTACTTTTGATTACTTTTTCAACTTTGCTCATCTATGGCCTCACAGGGACTGATTAATCCAAGGTTGCCCCAGTCTCATGTCTGGAAATTGGTGTTAACTGTCTAGTGGGCAGCATGATCTCTTTGCGTCCTCTCAGCCTTCCAGGATGGTAGCAAGCTTGCTGTCAGAATCGGAGTCTCAGCATTTCAAAAGAAGTGAGAAAATCAGCTGAAAAGTCTCTTAATACCTTGAATCTACAATTGCAGCCACTGTTGTTACTAATCTGGACACCCTAAGGACAAGTCCAGTTCACAGACATGGGTTTCACATCTTGATGGGATGTGTATGTTACTGAAAAAAAAAAAAAAACACTGCTCCTACAGAAATACCTATTATCATCAGACCTTGTAGTAAGTTTCATCTGAATCGTTTGATTGTTACCTTGGCAATACTGCATAAGGGACGCTTAGTAATTATATTTACGTGAGTCAGCTCATTGGTTTGCATATGCTTATCTGGTGGCTTATGCAGAATTCCATAGCAAAAACCAAGGGCAAATTCAGTGACCAATTTTGGAGACATAAAGTAAAATAAAAAACAGAAAACAGCTGCTACTTCAGAAGTAAAAAAAAATACAAAGCAGCCTTTCTTTAGTCCTTGGTCTGTGTTCCTCTGCTACCATTTCACCACTAGATCCTTGACATTCAAAGGAAATTATGACAATCAGATGTCTAGGACTTTTAATTTAGATAAATGGGGAAATTTTCCTTACAGATTGGAAAAGGAGTACCTAGAGGTGACATTGCATATCCCTTTATTTCTTTATCGTTGTCATGTTGGGTTGTCTGAATGTTGTGCACAGAAGCTACTGTTAGTGTCCAGAAGTATAAACTAATTTTTGACAGCTTCACAGAAGTGGCAGCATAATTTACATGCCATAAAATTCACTCATTTTAAGTGTAAATTCAGACCATTTTAAATATATTATGGAGATGTGCAGCCATCTCCTCGGTGCCGATTTAGAACATTTCCATCGCACATTCCCACCATCAGGGCCACGCAACCGCTCATCTGTTTTCTGTCTTCCTTGGGTATTTCACATAAACAGAATCATGTCAGGAGCCTTTGGAATCTGGCTCCTTTCACTGAGCATGTTTTGGCAGTATATCTGTGTTGTCACATATCAGTTCTTAGCTTCTTTCTATTTATTTGGCTGGAGAGTAGTACTCTTCTGTCCATTTCTGCTACTTTAGTAAACCAGTTGAAACTGGGTGATTTATAAGAAACCAAGTTTTGCTTCTTAATCTGAAATGTGGGATGCTCAGGATGCCTGCGAGGACCTGTTCCCTGCTTCGGAAATGGCTGCTTCTTGCCATGTCCCTGCAGTGATGGAAGGCAGACAAGCAAGAAGGAGCTTGGCTAGTTATCGATCTTGAACCATTTTTTAAAATGCTTCTGTATTTTTCAACATTTCAGGAGGACTGAAGAGACTGGCTTCCACCTACTGGACCACATTCCCAATACATACAACACCTGGGAGTGGGTAGTGCTGAAGCCGACTCAGGAAGGCAGGTCAGGTCTCCTAGGTGGTGGGAACTCATCTACTACAGGGACAGTTGCTTTCCATCAGGGCCTGCATTGGAAGGAAGCTGGAGTCAGGAGCCAGAGGCGGGTGCAGAACCCAGGAACTCTGACACACAAGGTGGACATCTTAATTGACAGACCTGATGCCTGTCCCTTTCTGGCCCTCTGATAACATAGCTGTTGCTATTCATGAAGCTATATCCTCTGACTTAATCATCTCCCTGTGGCTTCGCTTCTGAGAAATGTTGCATTTGTGCATTTAGGTCTCAGTGTGAATTCAGGAGGGATACAAGCGTTCAGAGAATAGCATCTGTCTCTTACCTCAACAGAATCATGTCTTTGTCACATAAAGCCTTTGTTCCATTGCAACAGCCCTAATGTCTTGTTCCATCACCGATAGGAGCAAACAATATTAATTCCTTAAGTTTGAGAATAATTTTCTTTGATCTTCTGTCCTACTTCAGAGCTTTAAGCAGGGAGGGGTTGGCACCAAGGCCGTGGGAAGCCTCACCATACAGCAATGCCCAGAGAGCAGACATTATGGGTTTCACTCTGATGCCTCTAGTCCTCCCAGGCTGGCCTTGCACACTGATAACTCTCCTATTATAAAATGTCATATATGGCTTCACCCCAGTGTGTAGTCCCAGCTGCCAGCTATGCCATGGTGGGTATTCTGGGTGGAGTTCTCAATTCTGTGGCAGTTTTCTTCCTGGGACCCCAAGGCACCCTGTGACCTCCGAGTGGAAATAGCTGAAACCTAACTCAGCCCTGTGTGCTCACCATTAATGTTTACCGCCTGTGCCCCACCTAAAGTAGCGGCTGATGCTACCTCTGGGCCTGCTTGAGCTGTTCTGGTTCCTCTTTAGCCACACTGGGGTGGCTGAGGGTGCTTTGTGAGAATGCAGGGAGTAGAGCATTGAGGCAGCTCTAGGGAACAGATCTGAAATCCCTTGGAGCCCCTCTGCCGTAGAGTCTGTACTCTGGACCGGGGATGGCAGCCTTGATCCTCCATGAAAGTCATTCAGGATTGTCCTGCACTTGTTAAAATGGATGTCATCTGCTCGGCTCTGTATCAAAGGGGCAGTTGATCACACTCTAGATGTTGCTGTTGAACAGGATTTTTGTTGCACAAAGTCTTGCCAAGCCTCAAATTTTCCAAACTTTCAGGCTTTGGTTTGCTTGGTTCGTAAATTCTGTCATTAGCCTCTGTCTCTTTTCTCATCCTTTTTATAGTCGAGAGATGCCATGCAGCACCTGGGGTTTTATGTTTAGAGACTTATTCTGCCAAATAGTCTAGTTCATCACCCTTAAATTCTGCTTTCCAGTAAGTACTAGAACATGGACATAATTCTGCCAAGTTCTGCCTCTTTGTAACAAGGATGGCATTTCCTCTCTTTCCCAACAAAATATTTCTCGTTTTTTCCTAATAACTCATCAGAATGGCCTTTTCTATCCATATTTCTGCCAACATTCTGATGATGACTCTAAGTCATTAAGAAGGCTCTGGATCTCTGCTGATTTCTGAGTGCTTTCCAGAATTGTGATAACGTTCCATTGCAGGTCATCCGGGCTGCTCCGGGCATGTGCTCCTATTCTTTTCCAGCCTCCACTTAGTCCGCAAAGTCACTTCCCAGATGTGTGTCAGAGCAGTGCGAAGTCCTGCGTTAGCTTACCTCTCCTGCTGTTCACGACCCAGTAGGGTGTCTCCCTCAGCTGCAGAGACAGAACTCCAAGATTGAGGCAGCCTGAGTTCAGTCTCTGGGGAAAACCTTCCAAGATGACTTCTAATATACCCTCACGTGGCAGAAAGGGGATGTGCAAAACAGGGCCCACAGATTCCCCTGAGCCCTTATGTCATTTTGCTAATATCATTTGTGATTGATCATGTCCCACCTGATGACACTGTATTATTGGGATTTGAGTTGCAACATGAAGTTTGGGTGGAGCAGAGACATTTTGACCATAGCAGTTGTACACTGGTTTTTAGGTTACAACACTCCTTTCTCTCTCCAAAATATATGACATATTTCTGTATCTTTTTCTTTTAAGATTTTATTTTCTATTTTTATTGGAAAGGCAGATATATAAAAAGGAGAAGAGAGAGGAAGAATGGCCGGAGCTGCTCCAATCCAAAGGAGCTTCTTTTGAGTCTCCACACGGGTGCAGGGTCCCAAAGCTTTGGGCCGTCCTCACTGCTTTCCCAGGCCACAGGCAGGGAGCTGGACAGGAAGTGGGGCTGCTAGGATTAGAACTGGCACCCATATGGGATCTTAGGTGAGCAAGCCAAGGACTTTAGCTGCTAGGCTACTGCGCCAGGCTCTATTTCTGTATCTCACTCTTAACTCTGTTTTTGGTTTTTATTTTTTATCCTTCCATCAAACAGTGCTATCTCTAATTTCATTTTAATAATTCTGAATTAGGAACATTGTGTAATAGTTTGTATGTTGCTTTCTTACATGATGATGGTTCCCCGGTGAGAGTCCCTTGATGCATTAGTCCATTTCGTGCTGCTGTAACACATTGTCTGAGGCTGGAGAACACAAGGGGCACGCTGATTGGATTACGTTCGGGAGACTGCAATGGCCAAGGGCAAGGTCCCAGCATCTGTGCAAGGCCTTGTTACTATCATTCTCCATGAGGCAAGAAGGGCAAACGGAGAGAGCACAGAGGTGGCAGGGGGCAAACACACTCCTGCCAAACTGGTATTAGCTATTCTGACCTCAGTACTTCTTCCTGTTCCTACAACATTTAAATTGCAAACAGGTTTGCAGGGGCATCGTTCAAACTATAGCACATGAGAATTGTTAACTCAGGCCTCTTGCTACACATGGATACGTGTGAAGTATTTCTCCTTGTCCTTCTGATCTCTGTTTCCTTCTTATGAGTGTCCTGTCAGAAACGGAGCCTATGCCTTTCACCTGTCACTCCAGAATACTTTTGCTACCTTCCTTGGGATAGCGATCAGTAAAAATAAGATTATTTCTTCTTAATGCAGGGAAAACATTACCTTGAAAGTTACCCTGTCATGGGAAGAAATGTTTTAAAATGTTGAAGCACACTGTTTTAATTGTTTTATGGAAAGGGGCCTTGATGTTCAGTAGTACAATAATGAACAGCAGTTTGTTCACTTCAAAAGTTTTAACTTTGATGCATTTTCTCCTCTTCAGTATTTGTGGAATCCAGCATTTGGAACGAATCGGAAAGAAATTGAATCTTTTTGACTCACTGTATTTCTGCATCGTGACGTTTTCGACTGTGGGCTTTGGGGATGTCACTCCTGAAACGTGGTCCTCCAAGCTTTTTGTTGTTGCTATGATCTGTGTGGCTCTGGTGGTTCTCCCTATACAGGTAAACAATTACTTTCAGCTTTATAAACAGCAGGATAGTAACACGTGATGTCATTATAATTAGTCAATTCTTTGAATTACTTCAGATATACCTTTTCACATTTTATTGAAAACTTTTTTTTTTTCCTTTTTGGCACAACAATTACAGCTGATAGCTTGCATCTTGTTGCAGTTCTTCAAAATTATTTTCAATATAGGATACATTAGCATATATATGTATAAATATGTTTCTTCATCAGGTTGATCAAGAAACTAAATTGATGAAGGACTGATTTCTCTTAGTTCTTGAAAATAAATAAACAGCTTTGTGTATATATTGATTAACTGTGTTGGTAAACCTTGCAAAATTTGAACATAGTTATAAGTATTACATATGAAGAGAGTAAATATTGGAGTTTTAAAGACACAGAAATACAAAACATAAGTAAAAATAACTAGGTGCTTGGCATGTTTCCTCTGATGAGCCTGGATACCTATAGGTGGGCAGATCAGAAACGAAACTTGGTAAATGTGAATTAAACTTGCATTATCCATTACACAACTTTGGCTACCCTGCGGGGCTTTAAGAGGTGAAAGACGTGCATTCCCCTTTCCTATCCAATCACCTTTTACTTCCTTCCCGCCTCTCTTCCCTTGCTACCCTCATGACCCTTGGGAACCCACCACTGTTCAGCTGGAGTGTGACTGTGCATTGACAAGGGCAGACTTTGTAGAGAAATGTTCATGTGTCTTTCCTCTTTCGCTTGGTGCGTAACATACTGTGTCAACTGAACTGGACATGAAAAGCAGAGTCACAACATTTTTCATGGCCTGTTAGGATATGACAGCAACATCATGTGACTGTAGAAGCTTCTGCTGCCTCTGCAGAATCGTGGGTGATGTCTCTCCCTGGAGAGAAGGTGGAGACTTTGAATCTCTGTGAATCTCATCCAAAGTTGAGTGTGCTGACAAGCAGTAGATGAAGTGCATGGAGTCTTCATGTTTACATATGGCGTTGTTCATTTACATGTGGAAAATTCCTTACAGTTTGAACAGCTGGCCTACTTGTGGATGGAGAGGCAAAAGTCAGGTGGGAACTATAGCCGACATAGAGCTCAGACTGAAAAGCATGTTGTTCTGTGTGTCAGCTCACTGAAGATTGACTTACTTATGGACTTTTTAAATGAGTTCTATGCTCATCCAAGACTGCAGGTATGTTTGAATTGTATTATATACCCTCCTGGATTATACCTTCTAACATATTGTCACAGTCAGTTATCTGATGGTGCACCATGCATTCTGGAGGGTTTTTATTTTTATATTCATTTTTAGGAAGTAAATGAGCTACAAATATGATCAAAGACAAAGGAAAAAGTGTTGGAGGAATACACAGTATGTTGTTTCCTTCTGTGTCTACCTTAAAGGACAGATGGATCATATTAATGCTGCAATGAAAGATTTTCTTTGGATTAAAGAATTACTTCTTTCTCCTTTGAACAAAGCATAAGGGATATTTTTATAAAACAGTGTAAAATTTTAAGATAAAACATAATAAAACCACGAAGAAACATTTTAAAATCATCTGCTTACTTGTATCCCAGAAAATGTTAGTCGTCAAGTATCTCTAATGGGAATGTGAAATGCTGGAATTTCCATTTTTCTTTGTATCTTGCAGTCTAATAAGTTTCTATTTATAGTCTCAATAAATAACCAAAGAATTGGACAATAATTTGATAAGTTGAGGACATGAATTCTGAAAAATCTCTTAATTCCTCTAGACAAAAAACATCTTTGTCTGCTCTCTCTGCTTGTCATGGTTCTAGGACACTAGACAGTCTCCCTTATGGCTTGTTACATTTATAACAGTCTGCAGAACAAATCAGTTCTTGATTGTTTTATGTTTCATTGTGTGAAGAGATTGATTATTCCCAGAGATCAAGAGTACTTCTAATTACTGTTCCATTCCAACAATTGAACATGCTGGTTTGTGAAAATACTGGAGGTCTTTTAATTTTTGTTTTAGAAAGCTTGTTTATTACTAATACTTTAGTTATATAATGTATTATTTTCCTTGAGATTGATTTGTATTACTTCAAGCCAAACCTCATACTATTTGCTGGATCTTTTAAGATTCCATATAAAATAATTTCCAAATTGTTCATTGTAACCCATAGGGAAACCTGTTGATCCATCCAATGAAGTTTGTCTACCACCAATATAAAGAGCAGTTTTTATTTTACTTTTCACAATCTATTTTTTAAAGAAAGAGAGCTCCTCCATTTGCTGTTTACTTCCTCACATGCCCACAAACAGCCACACTTGGGTCAGGTTGATGTCAGGAGCCTGGGATTCAATTCCTGTGGCATGTCTGTGCAGCAGGGACCCAGGAGCGGGAGACACTTCCTGCTCCCTGTGAGGATATGATTTCCACAGGAGCTGGAGTCAGAAGCAGAACAGGACTCAGACCCAAACACAGGCATTCCAAGTGGAATGCTAATTATGCAAAATGCACAGCTCTGTTTTTATTAGTATGTGATACTTAAGCACCTTATTATGCTATTTTATAAAAATTCATGAGACATAAACTGACTTTATCAGGCCATTCACATCCCCACCTCCCCACTCTTCCATGCTCGGGGTCTACCGGGTCCTCTCCCCTTGTTCTTTGCACAGTATAGAATAGTGTGGTGTGAAATCACCTAGAGATGTTGTGTATCACTGGAACTGGTTGTATCTGTCAGTCTGTGTTTTGATCCCCTTTCTCCAATCTTAATCATTATCCACTAAATATTTCTTGTTAGAATAAGAAATATGAATATTAACCAAAGAATTTTAATTCCTGTAGATAAATTGCTTGTTTTAAATTGCTAAGCTTTTGTATTTTCTACAAGTAACATAAATTTTGAAAGAGTCTGATATGTGGTATTTTATTTAATAATGTACTCAATATTTCATGTTTAGAAATTCTCCTGCAAATATTTATCAGGAATCGCTGAAAATGATCAGTTCATAGAAACCAAGTGATATAAATCATGATCACAATTTTGATCCTAAACAATATATTATGAAATGTTTCTTAAACATTTCTACATGTTATGTTTAATTTCAGGATCATTATGGATCATTATGTGATTATAACTAACAGTACAGTCACTCATCGCATTTCCTTTTTGATATTGATATATTTGAGATAAATTTGGATGAATTTACAGATTAATGAGGTTTTCTATATAATGTAGTGTGATTTAATACAGTCAATCTTTAAACTTAAATTGTGTGCATTGGTGAAATTTTATGTCGACTTTATCATATTTCAGAATTTTCACAGATTTTTATTTTCCTGTGTAGTATAACTTAAGGATTACTATTTCTGTCTGATTGTTCTTTTTGTTTTACTAGGATTATTATGTTGTGATTTTGTGTCCTACTGAAATGGATGTGCAAGTTCGAAGAGTACTGCAGATTCCAATGTGGTCCCAAAGAGTCATTTACCTTCAAGGTTCAGCCCTGAAAGACCAGGACCTACTGAGGGCAAAGTAGGTATCCTTTCCAGTTGTGCATCGCTTTGCTTACCATCAGTGCTTTTATTTCTGTTCTACACTCTGCCCCTTGGCAGCCTGCGAACTGATATGTATATAGAATTTGCCTTAGCCTTATGCCAGTCAAATTGAAGTTCCAAACTATAAAAACTGCATGTTCGCTCCTCTGTTGTAACCTTGTCTCAGCACAGGGATTTAGCAGACATTGCTCGGATAAGCACAGTGAGAAGGGCGTGCTGGTCTAATTACCTTAAGCTGTCAGGGATGGGCTGGGGTGTCCAACTCGCTGTGAAACCTCAAATCTCTCATTTCTGTTTTCTTTCCATGAACAAAATCTTGGGTTAAATCTAAGATATCAACACAATGACTCAGAACTTTGAGAAGCTTGCGGAAATCCCGAGCAGGAAGCACCCATTGCTTCCAGTGAGAAGCCAGAGGCGCTAGAGGCTGCGGGATACAGGAAGCTTACAGCTGTACTTACACACTTTCCTTCTGAGCCTGCACTGGCCATGATGGCCTGAAGGGGGCGTACTCATAGGCATTGCTGGCAAGTCTTGTGGCAGGTGTTGAGTGAAGGGTGGGCAGATGGTTGCAATCAGCATAATCAGTCTGGGGAACCAGGAGAGATCCTTGGCAGGCATCATTTGAGGTTGAAAACCTGACTTGATATTTTTCCTGAATTGTCCTACATACTCTTTCAGATTTAAGTTTCTCCTCACTGACTTTTACAGCATTAAGTGTTTGAATTTTTTGAATGGTTGGTGTATACTTTTGGGTGTATGATAGTGTGTGTGTATTAAAGAGTGTGGACATTTGTGTTTGCCTCAGTGTGTGTGTGGGGGGGGGGGCTGTGAGAGAGTATGGGTTTATGTGAGGCAAGAATAATGCCTGTGCAGACATTAATATGAACTTATGTGGTAAGCACAGTTAAATGAGTTTGAGTTATCAGTATTATGCTAATAGTATCTAAGTTAGATACTATTTAGGACTAAGTTGATTGATTTATTGTTAATAGTACTGAAATGAGGTCTCAGCAAAAGCAATTGTATGTTCAAGAAGCATTTCTTTGTAGGGATAAAGTAGGAGAGAGGTAGCAAGCTGGTACTGTCACAAGACTGAGCCAAGAAAGAAGTTGGAATGGCCAAACATTCATTTTTATATTAATTCTTAATCCAAACTTCATGTAAAAGCTTTGAGATTTAATGCTAAGAATGATGTTTTCCAAACACTTCTCAGTGTTAGGAACAAGGAGTAGGATTCTGCAAACCAATCTCAAAGGTCAGTTGTATAAGATTTGAATTGATTTGTTGAAAATAAGGTTTAGAAAATCTTATCCAATACTCCTATTATCTTAGTACTGTGGCTCAACATTCCTTCAGAACTGTTTGATTTGGTCTGATTTCATGCACTTTTATCTTTTCTCTTGATGGAAAATATTATGTTTGGAAAGGTTTATTATTTCGTGGTGTTCCAGACAGATAAATCATTCATGATTTTGAAAACAAACATTCTTGTGTTCCTAAAACATTATTTGTCAAGTTCCAAAACATACTGTTTTATTACTAAATTTAAGAAGTACAGAGTCTTAGCATGAGAAGCAGAGGTCTGTAACAATATGATGAATCAGCTCCAGTAAATACAAATAAACAGTAAAGCTTGACTCCTGCACATTGAGCAGCTCTGCTGCCTCTCCTTTGGTTTAATTGCAACATTGCAGCTAAAATATAATTCGTGGTGAAATAAAGACCTTTGTCATCCCCTGAATGTATTCAAAAATATATACATATATGAAATATATAAAATCATACAAAGCAACTCTTTTTTCTACTGTCATAAGCTGATGAATTATAGTGGAAACCCAGCAATGAACATTTGCTGCAATGAATGGAGTTGTTATCTGTTGTACGTGTACTATACCAAAGCATTGCCGTTTGTGTTTTGCACAACAGGAAGATCCTTCATTGTGTGACTCTTGCTTTTCTGTCTGCTTAGGATGGATGATGCTGAGGCCTGTTTTATTTTGAGTAGCCGTTGTGAAGTGGACAGGACATCATCTGTAAGTTTCCAGAAATATGCTTTAGGAAGTGGTTGTTACCACTTTAGAAAATTGCTGTTAATTTGACATTTTGCAAACTCTTTGAACAATAAATATTAGTCATCTTCAAACTCTACTGAGGGAATCAACTACTTGTTATCTTGACCCTAAATAGCATAATGATAGTTGCATAGTTGATTGTGTCAACAAAAGTTCTCTTGAAGGAAGTGTCTACTACCCTCTAGTTTTTTGTTAATCAAAATGAAAGAAGTCATGTATAAACTGAACCTGCACTTTTTTTAGTGAAAGTATGTCCTGGGATATATAATTTTGCTAAAATGGCCTCAAAAATTCCTCAACTCTAAAGCAAAGCAGATGAATCAGGCAATTTGCATAAGAATCAATTGGAGAGTTTCTTATAAATATGCATTTATGAAAACTGTGTCCAGAGTATCTGGGGTAGAGACTGGGAATATGTATATTTTTTTTTAAAAGGTGATTTTGAAACACAGATTTGTATGTTTTGGCTTACAGGATCTTTATAATGAGTTTCTTAGGAGTAAAGTTTCATAAACTTTTCAGTACTTAAAAAGTAAAGTGATCATAAAGTGATCACACCATGTCTTCTATTTTTAAAAATGTTTTAATTTTTAGATTTAAAAATGCTTCATATTTTACATGGAGTAAATAGTGTTATTTTCTCAGCCATTGATTCCATGTCTAACATTTGTGTGATCAGGCACAATGGAGAGCACTTGGTTGCATCTGCAACGAGTGGGCAAGATGAGCATGGGCTGTGGGCACCTGATTTGTCTATTTGTGGAGCATTGCAAAGTTTATCCTCTGTTCTACTTCCTAAGTTTTAGCTAAGTCTTGACTGCAACAGACTGTGTGCTCTACACTTTACCTTACCTGAACTTCTTAATTCTTGACAAAGATAAATAAAGCAACTTCCTTCATTTGAAAAGGGATGCTATGAGTTAAATGTTATCTCCAGAAAACGCATGTGGAAGTCCTCACCCCTGAGACTACAGAATGTGAAAGTATTTCCAAATGTGGTTTTGTCAGAGGTAATCAAGTGACAGTAAGGCCATTAGGGTGACCCATGTCCAACTGACCTATGTCTTTATTAAAAAGAACATCTAAAGGCAGACACGATGCGGACACAAGATAAATGGAAAGGTAGCCACAGGCAAGCCAAAGAGGCAGGCGTGGAGCACGCTGTCACTTCCGGCTCTCAGCAGCCCCCATGCCGCTCAGGCTGCTTGAGCCATCCAGTTAGTAGTGCTTGGCTAATGCAGCCCTAAGAAGCTAAGAATGGAGCACAGACCAAACACACGATGGGGAAATTCATAAATACTTCTTTTAACATTTTTAAATATGTATTCTCCTTTCCTTTTCCACCAATGTTACCTTCATCCAGACCCAATCCTGCTCAGCTGACCTGAGCACTGTGTCGATTATTTCTTAACTGATTGGGATTGGTAGGTGCTCCAAAACAAATTTGTTGAAGAAATAATTGTAAATGAGCCCGAGTGTATTACCAAGTCTGTTTGCCTCAGGTAGTTGTGGAT
The DNA here is from genome assembly GCF_017591425.1 of Ochotona curzoniae. Lineage (NCBI taxonomy): Eukaryota > Metazoa > Chordata > Mammalia > Lagomorpha > Ochotonidae > Ochotona > Ochotona curzoniae. The sequence continues at coordinate 8,598,208 of NW_024466219.1, read as the reverse complement.
GTTATGTCTCACCATGAGTACTAACTTCATTTCAGAACCCTTGCAGGCTTCAGGATCTGTGGTACCTTTTTTTAAAAAGGGAAGTACTAGCATGAAAAAAGAAGTGTGTAATGCCTTCTAGAGTACCCTTCATGTTCTTCATTGGAGAGTTCTGTTTTCTTCTGATACTTTACTTAATTGACAGGAAATGAATAAAAAACTTGCTAGAATAATGATTATGGTAGGTGGGACGGCTCCAACAAAATTATGGAAACCAGAAGCAGATGGATGAGTGGCAACCAACGTAGAAGCCAGAAGGAAGCTAAAATTTAAGAGGAGAGATGAGACAAGTCAGCAGCTGGCTGCTTCTCACAACGGAACCGCACAAGCCTCAGGAAATAGAGACAGCAGATGTCTGGGACAGTAAGGTTATGAGCAGGACTAAATATATGAACAATGGTTCATATTCTGGAAGGTAACAAGGCTCCCTGAGTCCCTCCAACTATTTATTGTTAACTGCTTTCTCAATCTTTGGCAGCATAAGTTTTGTTATTTGGAGAATTTGAGCCAGGGATATCTCCTTTCATAGACATTCCATATGAGGACCCAGGTACCAAACTGATATTAAGGGACTTAAAAGCATGTTGCTAAGATTCTTAGAACTCTTGGGAACTCACCTTGTGAGAGTCAAGAGTCCTAAGAATCTTAGCTACCAGGCCCATGGCTTTAAAAATACCAGTGTGGAGCCATTGTTTCTGGGAAAAATGTTTATCACAAGAAAAAAATAATGTGTATGCATGTGTGTGTGTGCGTGCATTGAGGATACAGTATCCCAGGCTGAGCCTCCTACAGTAAACGTCCCAGAAGCTAGTTCCTGGTGTTTGCATAGGTCTACATAGGCTATGGAGAACTTCACTCCCCCAGATGTTCTAGTTAACAGATGTCACTAGACTTCTGAGGAAATCAATAACAAGGAAGAGTGAATGAGCAGCCAGATAATAAGCATACAGGAGAAAAAAAAAAACACACACAGGAAACAGAGCCATACAATTCTGGAAGAAGAATAGATTTCAAAAATTCATATATTTAGTAATAACCCTTGCAACAACACAAGGTGACACATAAAGAAAATAAGAACAGCAGAATATAAAATGTTTAGTTAACAAAATGAAACAAAGCAAAAAAAAAAAAAAACTAAGAAACATGACATTATCTCTCAAGAGCTCCTGAAAATTAAATACAGGATAACAAATGAAAATTGAATGAATGGCCTGGAAGATAAGCCTAAAGAGTGGAAGAATTCAGAATAATAAAATGTATAATAACCTAAATAATGGAAATATTTAAAAAGTAAGAAAATTAGAGGAGTAGTCAGGAGAAACAGTGTCTCAACAGGAATTTAAGAAAGGAGACCTAGAAAAGAGAGGAGAACATTACTAGAAATGAAATCTAATCTGATTTCTCAGACCAAATGTAAAGTTGAGAGATAACTAGAAAACATGAAAATTGTTTAGCATGGAGGAAATGAAAGAAAAAAAAAAGCAAGAAGATGACAATGGAAAAAATAAATCGTAGAAGAAAATGCAGAAAACTTTCAGAACTTAAACTGGAGAATCAGAATGTCTGCCCAAAGTGAAAAGATGCAGGCAATGGGCACAGCACTTGAAAAGTACGTGCATGCCTATCCCACCATTGTTGAGAGCGTAGACTAGTACAGCCACTACGGCAGCCAATATGTCGAGTGCTCAAGCAGCTGACAGCTGATGTACCAAATGACCCAGCTATCCTGCTTCTGGGGATATTTCCAAAGGAAGTGAGATTTTTGTATGAGAAAGCAACGTGCAATCCTATATTGATAACAATTACACAATTGCACAATTACAAAGATAAGGGAAAAAACACAGATGTTCATTGAAGGAGGAATGGATAAAGAAACTGTGGTATACCTACTCCATGGGATACAACACAGCCATAAAAAGAATGAAATTCTACCATCTGGAGGTAAATGGTCCCGGCATCAGGCCATTATACTCAGTGAAGTAAGTCAGCCCAAAACGGACCATTACAATATGTTTTCTCTGACATGAGACAACCTTCATGCAAAATGTGAAATATAAATAGATACATAGGTAAATAAGTGTGTGTGTATATGTGTGTATATATATATATAAAATAATTGATCTCCATAATGGAGACTAGCAAACTGGGAAGTGAGGATACATTACAATGTGCATCTCTACTCCTAAATATAAGTGAGACTCCCAGTGAAATTTAAATATATCTTGACAGTATGGTCCCAGAGTCTCTACTTTTGCGTGTACCTACCACATCATGATACACATAAATAGTAGAATGTTGGATTTGTGACTGTTGCTGCAGGACTTTAGCTACTATAATAATATGGGGAGAGATGACAGGAAGGGCACAATAAGGGGGAAGAAAGGGAGGGGGAGAGAGGAATCCCGTACCTACAAAACGCTATCATGGAAAATAATAATAATCATCACAAAAGTAATGGATGCCTCCAGTTACACTTTGTTGTTCTGTTGGAATGCTAGTTATATAGAAGACAGAAAGTAAGTTATCTGTAGGCATGAAAGATTTGCAAGAGTGCACAGCCCTGAGACAGACCAAGGAGTGAACGAAGAAAGATGCTGTAGGGCATCTAGAGTGGAGGATGGAATAGTAATCTGCTGGTTCTGGTGAAAACGCCCTATCCCGGGACAAGAGTAATGGCTTAGTGGTAAATCCTCTCCTTGTGGGGGCTGGGATCCCATATGGGCACCAGTTTGTGTCCCAGCTGCTCCACTTCTCATCCAGCTCCCTGCATATGGCCTGAAAAAGCATCAGGGAATGGCCCAAAGCCTTGGGACCTTATGCCCATGTCAGAGACCCAGAAGAAACTCCTGGCTCGTGGCTTTAGATCAGGTCATCTCCAGCTATTGCAGCCACTTGCAGAGTGAGCCATCAGATGGAAGATCTTTTTTTCTCTCGCTCTCTCTGTAAGTCTTTCTTTCCAATAAAAATAAGTAAATATTAAAACAAAAACAAAGCAAAAACTAGGTTCTATCCCAAAGTAGAAGAGCAGGCTGAGCGTGAGCACATGGCAGCTGGGGACTGAGAAATTCAACAGGGCTGTCCATGGAGGGAAACAAGAAATGGCTGGAAGTGGCTGGTAAGTCTGAGGACATTCTCTTCTAGGAAGATGTTTTGTACTGAGTTTTCTTAGCTGAACGTGCATGTTGAAACCCTAACTTCCCAGTCCTTTAGAATGTGATAGGATTTGGAGAGGCGCCTTTAAATGGTTAAAAACAAGGCTATCAGGTTGTGTTTGTAAGAAAACAGTACCTGTGCTTAAGGAGAGACTGAGGCTGCATGTGGAGGTGTGTGTGGATAGGGCAGTATTCTACAAGGCAATGCCAGAGCTCTCAGATGAAACCAACTCTGCCAGAGTGGTGGGCAAATACGTGTTTGCTCCGCAAATCACCCTGTCTGGGATATTTAGTTGTGGAAGCCAGAAGAGATTAATGCAACAGATTTTTAGAAAATTCACCATAGCCAGAGGAGACAATAAGGACTGATAGAAGAGAGTAGATGATATTATATCAGGAATATAATCATAGCACAATATCACAGGAATCTCATCAAGATGACCTCACACTCTGCTGAAAGGATAACAGGAAGAGGAAATGTGAATGAATTGAGGGCAAAAGACAAGAAATCTATTCTTGCATAGTAGGAAGATGTAAGGTAATATTTTAATCTGACAAACATAGCTAATAATATGTAGGAACATGGCAGGAAGAAAAGAATGAGTTGTAGACCTTTATGGAGTAATTCATACTATGTTTCATCACAGAGGGACAGAGAGAGAAGGCTGCCCCTTTGGATTATGGAAATTGTAGAGTGATTTGTCTTTTAGGACTCGGTGCACACATAGGTTTCATGATATTTTTAATTAATTGAGTTTTGTAAACTGTACATCTAGGAAAAATAATTACATGAAAAACAAACCTGTTGTTTTGAGAAGTTAAGAGATACCCTTGGTGGTAGCTTTATGTTTCTTCAGATATCAGTGAGAGAATGGGCAAATTTTTAGTTGAACTGCTTATACTTGTTGTACACTCATGTATCCTAAAATTTGGCTTTCATTCAAACACCGGATACAATCAGTGTTTCACAGCTGTGACTGAGAAGCTGAAACCAGACACACTAAGATAAGCCAAATCAAACAGTCAAATTGGACAGCTGTGTAAATTCAGAATCAGCTTCAAAGTTTCAGCTGGGAAAAGTTTAGCAGAGCAACAAAGGGTCAGGTGGAGAAAAGAGATGCCCCCTTGCAAACCCAGCCGAGAGGTTAATGCCACTGATAGGGTATCTTGAACAGAGGAACAATAGACTATCCTTGGGTCCTGGGGACTAAATGGTTTGGAGGTTTGCTAGTTGGACAAGATAGGGAATAATTTACAGTTGTCCATCAGTAACACTAAATTTAGCATCCCTTCTCTTTTGGTAAAACAAGTAACTCTAATATATGTTTGAGTGCAAGGAATGTAAGGAAGTTTCTACTGTCTGTTGAGAAATAAACTTGGGACGTGGTTAAAAATGAAAATTCTTGCTAAAGGGCTTGTATTTGGTCATGTCAGTTGGATATAATTTGTTTTTTTTAAAAGATTTATTCATTTTTATTGGAAAGGCAGATATACGGAGAGGAGAGACAGAGAAGATCTTTTGTCCGATGATTCACTAACCAAACATACATGTATAAAACACAATTACTAGACACAGTTATAAAACCAAAAGTAAGAAGGCCTTATGACAAATTAGACAACAAGTCTCTCTTGAAAATATTCAAATCAATTTTGTTATAAAAATTCTTCCCAAAAATAGTAACTGCCCAGAGAAAAACTAACTCACAGAAGTCCTTATAAGCCTTTACACAGATAAGACTCAAAGTGCTCAAAGTGAGGGCCTTTAGGCTTGAAGCCATATCCCCAGTATCTATGATTTTTTAAAAAGATTTACTTCGTTTTATTACAAAGTCAGACATACAGAGGAGGAGAGACCAAGAGGAAATCTTCCATCTGCTGATTCACTTCCCAGTGACCGCAATGGCTGGAGCTATGCTGATCCAAAGCCAGGAGCCCAGAGCCTATTCTGGGTCTCCCATGTGGTTACAGGTCCCAAGACTTTGGGCCATCTTCCAATGCTTTCCCAGACCACAAGTAGGGAGCTGGATGGAATGCAGGGCCACCAGGATTAGAACCAGTGGCGTATGGGATCCCTGCACGTGGAAGGCAAGGACTTCAGCTGCTAGGCCACCGTGCCAGGCCTGGATATTATTTGTTTTTAAGCTATCTTTACATATAAGTAGGCACAACAAAGCAAATAAAAGTAGCAGAAAACATAAAAGCCTGGACAAATTGTGTATTGTGCTGAATATTAACCATGCTAGTGTAGAGGACAACTTAGCGTCCAGAATGGACCTTCTCCCATCTTCCATGGCACTCCGTTGTATCCCACAGAGTCTGGCTTCTGGCTAGATGGTTAGCACAATCCACACCCCTCCTTCCAATCTGGCTTACAACCAATCAGGAGAGTAGAAATTTTTCTTCTTTGATTCCTCAGTTTAAAAAGTATATAGGCCAATATGTTTTATGAAAGGATATAATCTTACAAATCTTAGAGAAATTACATTAGGAGGTGCATGGGAAGTGTAATTACTCCTCTGTGATGATCCTGTCATTTTAGACTGTTTTTGAAAAGTTGCTCTTCAGTTTTTGCCAGATGTGATCAAGCCGGTGTCCTTGTCATTCTCATGTGCTTGCACGGAGCATGTCTTGGGAGAGCAAGAAAGTCTGGTACCTGCTGAGCTTTTATGTGATTAAAAATATTACAGCTCATTAAGGACTCTCATGTCTAATCTTAATCAAGTTCACTTTCATTAAGGAATTGACCTGTGTAAAGACCTATGGGGAGGTTTTCTCCTTATCCTTCCAGTTACATCAGTCAGAGCTGTAACAATCTTATGTCATGTTTTCTTGGTCTGACCCAGACAGATTCTCCAACTTTCCTCCTCCAAAGTGCTGGGTCTCATCCCCATTGCTTACCTGCAAATACAGTGGCCTAATCTGCAAATGTCCCCTGTAGTCATTCCTCAACTACAGTGTGCTCCCTTAGCCCCCCACCCTATTCCAAACCCCCTTCCCTGGTCATCCACAACCCTTCCCAGTTCTCTGGCACAAGTGTTGGCCTTTGACCTCACCCCTCCCCCAGCCGGGACTCAAGCATATTAATGAGTTTAAAAGCCCTATCCACCAGCACACCACCTCAGCATGGCAACCTGGTGCCCTAACCCCATTCCACCCCGGCCCATCCACTTGGGACCCAAACATGCACAGGAGGTCCCAAGTCCTCACCACTTCACTAGCCCCAGCTCAACCCCTACCTAGACCACCCTGAGGATACCTATACGCTGTCGCAGTGGAAGCAAGGTGCCTAGGCCGTTAGGCTGTCTTCAGCATGGGGTAAAAATTGTGTTAAAACAACTGTAAGTGAGAATAAGCATAGAATTTCATATTCTATTGATATAGTTAAAGGATGAATAAAATACTTGTTTTAAAAACAACAAAATACATGCTTTTTTTTTGGATGATTGCCTTTCTTTTTTTTCTTTTATTAATAACATTGTATTATGTGATACAGTTTTATAGGCACTGGGATTCCTCTCATCCCTCCCACAACCCTCCCCTCATGGTGGATTCTTCCACCTTGCTGCATAACCACAGTTCAAGTTCAGTTGGGATTCCTTCATTGCAAGCATATACCTAGCATAGAGTCCAGCATCTTATTGTCCAGATAAGTTCAGCAGTTTCTAGGGGAGACCTTCTCTGGTCTGAAGGTAGCGCTAACAGAGTACAGTTCCAGTCAGTTAAAAGCCCCTACAAAACATCAGCAACAATTTACAATGTTATGAAATTGATTGACATAGTATTGGGTAAACAATATGTTAAAAATAATGCAAGTTCAATTTTTCACAACACATGAGTTGAGACAGTATCAATGACAGGTTCAAAAACAAACAAAAAATTATTACAGGTTAAATCAAGGCAAACATGTGGTATCTAACCTTTTGGGATTCGCTCATTTCCCTTATCATTATAGTTTCCAGTTGTGCCCATTTAGCCACAAAGAACTGCATTTTGTTTTTTTTTAATAGCTGAGTAGTATTCCATGGAGTAGATGAACCAAAGCTTTCTTATCCAATCTTCTGTTGATGGGCATTTCGGTTGCTTCCATGTTTTGGCAGTTACTGATTGTGCTGCTATGAACATAGGGGTACATGTTGGTTTGTCGTGAAACAGGTGTTTTGGATGTATTCCTAGGAGTGCTATTGCTGGATCATATGGTATGCAGATTTTGAGTTATTTAAGTGTTCTCCATACTGATTTCCATAAAGGCTGTACCAACCTGCAGCCCCACCAGCAGTGGAGTAGGGTTCCCTTTTCCCCACATCCTTGCCAACAAGTGTCGTTGGTGTTCTTTTTTATGTGAGCCAATCTTACTGGTATTAGGTGGAATCTCATCAATGTCTTCATTTGGATTTCCCTTATTGCCAGGGAAGTGGAGCATTTTTTCATATGTTTGTTTGCCATTTGGGCTTGTTCCTTTGTGAAATGTTTGCCCATTTCCCGTGCCCATTTCTTGAGTGGCTTGTTTGTTTGTTTTGGTGTTTTGGTTGTTTTGGAATTCTTTGTATATTCTGGAGATTAGCCCTCTATCACCTATGTAGTGCGCAAAGATCTTCTCCCATTCTGTGGGTTGTTTTTTTACTTTGCTGATTGTTTCTCTTGCTGTACAGAAGCTTCTTAGTTTGATGAGGTCCCATTTGTTTATTCTGTTCTTAACTGCTATTGCTTTTGGTGTCCTTCTTAGAAAGTCAGGACCTACTCCTAGGTCTTGCAGGGTATTTCCTACATTTTCTTGCAAGAGTTTGAAGGTTTCTGGATGTAGGTTTAGGTCTTTTATCCATGTAGATTGGATCTTAGTGTATGGTGATAGATGCGGGTCTATCTTTTTGTTTCTGCAGGCTATCAGCCAGTTGTCCCTACAACATTTACTGAAGAGGCCTTCCCATTTGCTTGGACTGTCGTTGGTCTTTTTGTCAAAGATTATTTGGCTGTATCTGTGTGGGTTCCCTTTTGGTGTTTCTATTCAGTTCCATTGATCTTCCTCTCTATCTTTGTGTCAGTGCCAGGTTGTTTTGATAACCACTGCTCTATAGTATGTCCAGAGGTCCGGGATTGTGATTCCCCCTGCTAACTTCTTGTTCTTTAGAATGGTTCTAGCTATTCGTGGTTTTTTGTGTTTCCAGATGAATTTTTGAATCATTGTGTCCAGTCCTGTGAAGAATGTTTTGGGCAATTTGATTGGAATTGCGTTGAAAATATATATTGTTTGTGGTAGTATAGACATTTTAATGATATTGATTTTACCTATCCAGGAGCATGGGATGTTATTCCATCTTTTGAGGTCTTGTTCAATTTCTTTTTTGAGTAGTTTGTAGTTTTCTTCGAATAGGTCTCCTACACTTTTGGTTAGATTTATTCCCAGATACTTCATACTTTTCGCTGTTATTTTGAATGGTATCTTGCTGGTTAGATCTTTTTCCATCTTGGGGCTCTTTGCGTACACTATGGCTGTTGGGTTTTGTTCACTAATTTTGTATCCTGCCACTCTGCCAAACTCTCGTATAAGTTCTAGCAGTTTCTGTATTGAGTCTCCTGGTTTTTCTATGTATAGGATCATGTCATCTGCATATAGTGAAAGCTTGACTTCTTCGTTCCCCATTTGTATACCTTTGACTTCTTTTTCTTGTCTTATGGCCTCTGCAAGTACCTCTAGGACTGTTGAACAGCAGTGGAGATAGCGGGCATCCTTGTCTTCTTCCAGATCTCAGTGGGAAGGGTTCTAGCTTTTCTCCATTCAGGATGACAGTGGCGTTGGCCCTGCTTCCCATCCAGCTTCCTACCTGTGGTCTGGGAAAGCAGTCAAGGAAAGCCCAAAGTCTTGGGACCCTGTACCCACGTGGAAGACCCAGAAGGGGCTCCTGGCTCCTGGCTTCAGATCAGCTCAGCTCCGGCTGTTGCGCCCACTTGGGGAGTGAGCTATTAAAGGGAAGATCTTCCTCTCCTCCTGTCTGTATATCTGACTTTGCAATAAAAATAAATAAATCTTAAACATATTCAGTAACCTGTGTCTGAGCCACTTGGAGAATTGTCTGAATAACCATGTGAAGGAGGAGGCTTCCAGAGGCCAAGAGTCAAGGTTAGTAAAGAGAGGTCAGGGAGGTCAAACGTGAGAAGCAAAATTCCTGCTACACACTGATAGAGGGATGGAATTTTGCTAATAGCTGTAATGAGTTTTGGTAAATATAGAAGCTCCAAAATGCTATGCCATGACTTCTTTAATGTTTTCTTGAGTTTGGTTTAGATTTTCTTCATGAAAACTGAACCACTGTTAAACCTGATGGATGTGAATGGCAAAGTTGATTAGCTTAATTTGATTAAAATGCTTGATCTGATTTTCAGCTTTCAAATTGAGATATTATGAAATATAACAACAAATATTGTTTGGGATCTATTAGAATTTTTGCTTACATATTTTAAGTATTTTATTTAAGACCACTGCTGAATTATCTATGTAAAAAAAAATATATGTCCAATTTGAACCATATTCTAAAACATCAATTAAAATGAGTTGCAGGGCCCAATGCAGTAGCCTAGTGGCTAGATTCCTCGCCTTGCACACACCCGGAATCCCATATGGGCACTGATTCCGGTACTGGCGGCCTGCTTCCCATCCAGCTCCCTGCTTATGGCCTGGGAAGCCAGCTGAGGATGGCCCAAAGCTTTAGGACCCTGCACGCACATAGGAGACCTGGAAGAAGCTCCTGGCTTTGGATCTGCACAGATCCAACTGTTGCAGACACTTGGGGAGTGAATCAACAAACAGAAGATCTTCCTCTCTGTCTCTCCTCCTCTCTGTCTATATCTGACTTTCAAATAGAAAAAAAAAGTAAAAAAGAAAAAATTATGATAGCCTGCATAATAGTTAAAATTCTGTTACAATGTTAAACCAGTTAACCGTCGATTGCATGGATTTTCTGTGTTAGAATTATTTTAGCTTTTGTTGCTACATATACACTGTGTAATTAACCTAACCTTAAACTTTGAGAAGCAGGGGATATCTTATATAAACAGAGGACGAATCCCCTCTGGCTGGTTCATTCCTCAGAAGGCAGCGATGGGCTTGCATTGGCAGGGGCCAAATCCACAGGTCAGGAATGCAGTCCGGGCTTCCACATGTGTGGCAGGAATCTAGTTCCCATGGAGCTTGCCAGAGCGCTGGAGTCCGGAGCTGGGCCTGCCGGTGCAGGTCAGGAGCTCCAGTGTGGGCTTCTCCTGCCTGCACCACTCATCTCCATGCCTACTTGTAACCGATTTTTCTTTCTTTTTTTTTAAATTTAGAGATACAGGAGATTTTGGCTTCAAGCCTAAAGGCCCTGACTTTGAGTACTTTGAGTCTTATCTGTGTAAAGGCTTATAAGGACTTCTGTGAGTTAATTTTTCTCGGGCAGTTGTTATATTTGGCAAGAATTTTTTATGACAAAATTGATTTGAATGTTTTCAAGAGAGATTTGTTGTCTAATTTGTCCTAAGACCTTTTTACTTTCTGTTTTATAAATGTGCTAACTACTCCATTCCATTACCTATATATTTGGGACAAATCTATTTACCTCTGTTACTTAATTTTATAATTTAGTTTTACTTGACAAATTTATGATCTTAAAAAATAAAATGTGATAAATTAGTGCAATATAATCAAATATATAAACCATTCATGAATGTTAAAATTGCAAAGTGCTGCAAATGAATTTATAAATTTAGAAAACTGAGTTGTGATTTTTGTTAAGAAAAATTTTTATCATTTTCTGGATAATGGACTCAATTATGAAAATCTAATGACAAATATAAATTCTTATGAGTGGTAAATAATTCATGTATAATATTAAATCTAAAATGAGCTTTTTCATGGATCATTTGAATTTCATTAAAAAATCACTAATGTAGATTAAAGTGATTTATTGCAAGTTCTTAGAACACAAACAGAGAATTTTTAGAGACATCTGTTAGAAAAGTTGCATTTCACAGAGACAATGTATGCTAATCTGATTTCCGGGCGAAGTGACTTCAGGTGACATGCTCTGCCTTTGCCGCAGATGGCCTCGGCGACCTGGTAACGGCTTCTGTTTCCTCCTTTTCCTATTGCAGCCTTCTTTTTTGTTCAGTTATCACAATCAATATTTTCTTTTTTGATGACAGAGTGGTACATCTTGTTCAAGGATGAGTCCATCAGGAAGGAAAGTTAAAATAACATTCTCATACCTGGCGCATGAATTAAAAGCATTTTATATGTTCATTTTGTTATCTGCGTTAGGAAAATATGACTTTTCTATTCCTTATGTGACATTTATGCCATAGCATGTTGCCTTTACTTACTTAATAATTCAGCTACAAGGTTAATATTTGCTGTCTCTTCAGGGGACACAAAAGCATGAATACAGCAGGGAAGATCTGTGGGACTTTAGCATGAACGCTTCATCGTAGGTCTTCAACCCGTTTTATAAACAGGTGCTTTATCATCTTAATACTGACAGTAGGCCTGTGCAGCAAATACTGCTATTCTTGCTCATCTGTGAATGCAAGGGAACAGTGGGCCAAAAGGATGAGCTAGGGTGAGCAAAGAGGAGATAATGGATTTCAACTTCACAGACCTTCCCACTTAGTGAGGAACAACTTATAAAAAGACTCAAAATTGGATGAAGTCAATTATGTGACTGGACAAATGTGGAATTAGAATGAGACCAACTAACGGTTTCCTATCAGAATTTTGATGTATTCACAGAAAATGATGTCCCTGAGAGGGGATGCCTTTAGCAGGGCTGAGCATCATGACCACAGGTTTGTCAAGAAACCTTGTCAAAAAAAAAAAAAGAAAGAAAGAAAAATAATACCATGTACTACCGCTTCTGTTAGCAGAATGTTGGAGGTCAGGGATTGCAGAATGGACTTTGACTGTCAGGAATGGATTAAGCATAAAGAGAGGAGGTGAGGATTTGGCATGTGTTAGTATACTGTTCTGGGAAAAGGAAGGGTTATCAGGAGGAATATGAGTTAAACTGGAAGTAAGAATTTCAGCAGAGAGCGGGCACCATGGCTCAATGGAATAATATTCTACCGCAAGCAGTGTGTCCCATATGGACACCAGTTTGTGTCCCAGCTGCTCCACTTACCATCCAGATCACTGCTTGTTGCCTGAGAAAGCAGCAAAGGATAACCCAAAGCTTTGTGACCTTGCACCCTCATGGGAGACGAAAAGGAGGCTCCTATTTCTGGATTTTGGATCAGCTCGGCTCGGGCCAGTGAGGCCATTTAGGGAGTGAATCAGCAGATGGAAAACTTTCTCTCTGTAAATCTGTCTTTGCAATAAAAATAAATAAAGCTTATAAAAATTTCAACCGAGAACCAAGGACCAGTGACAGAACATGTAAGAACACTTTAGAGGCAACGGTGTATAAGTGTAATGCTATTAAGTAAAATGCAAGTACTGAGATGCACTCATCAATCCACTCATCAATCTTATAGGAACAAACTATGCATTCTGAATATTTAAGTAGTTAGCTCTTATGTCTACGAGAGAGAGAGAGAGAGAGAGACAGACAGGCAGACAGACACCAGTCTTCTGTTAACTGGTTCACTCCTCAAGTGCCAGAACAGCTAGGGGGTTGGATCTTGCCAAAGCTACGGGCCATGAATTTCATCCAGATTTTCCAAATGGGAAGGGCCCAGGTATTTGAACCATAATCAGAAAGTTGAATCAGAAGCAGGGCAGCTGGAACTCAGATGGACATTCTGATGTGGGATGCTGGCGTCACAAGTGACTTAATGCTGTGCTACAATGTAAGTCCCAGAAATCTTCTATTTTAAGATCCGTAATAACTTTTCTTTATTCATATATCCTGCACAGCTCTCAAATAAAATTTCTGTCCAAGATTTCTTACTCTAAAGTTTCTGTTTTTTTTTTTTTCAATATAATTATTCTTGCTAATCAGGGTCTACTAAGCAGGCTATCTCTTAGAGGAAAAGAGAGCCTCAGTCCACTGGTAGAGGATGAAAGTCATATGCATTCATTTGAGCAAAAGAGAGTCTTTTAGTTGAAGTAAAGGCTTTTATTAATCAGAGGAGAGAGAGTTTGATGGAGTGTTCCCTTGTGGGAGACAACCTGGGCCCACTATCACATGGTAGAGTGACCGTGTAGGCCAATGGCCTCCCTGGTTATGCAACACATGGCCTTCATACATCTCAGGTTAAGAGGAAGATATCAGCTCTTCAGTTTGCACATGCTTTTGGTGTGTGTTCACGGCCACCCAGGGCTTACAGCACTGGGCTTTTATATGTCTCAGGTGCTGGGCATGGGAAAAGGTATAAGCTGTTTGTTTGCACATGCTTGTGACATGTCACCATGGTGGGTGTTGATACGCACAGACCCATCATTCCAAAAAGATAGCATCAAGGCTAGGGATGCTTTCTTCTCTTGTTTATGGCCAGAGCGAGGCAGGAAGCAGAGAGAGCACAGGGTCTCAGTCTGCTGCTTGGTGTTCCAAGGTTACCAGGTGTTCTTCGCTTGTTATAAACTTCTTTGTCCTCTAAGGCACTCAGCTCCTTCAGAGGGCACTTCTGCTCTGCCCAACAGTCCAGTCTTTTGTTGTATGGTATTGGTTGGCCTTACTTGCACCTAAAAAGGGGCCGTTGTGGAAGGGTTAGGCTAGAACAAGAGTGAGCAGAGGCTTGAATTAGCCTAGGAGCAGTTGGTTAAAAGATTGTCTAGTGAGGCCTTGACAACAGGATGTAAAAAGAAGAAACAAAAATAATACATGTGGTTGTGGCAAAGAGAAATGCTCCTGATTTGTTCAGTGTGTACATTTTTGTAAGGAGTTGTGGAGTGGAAGTAGTCTGGCGTGCTTCTGATCCTGTGCTTCCTCAGAAAGCACAAGACATGTCCTTGTGTGTCTTCTGCAGCCCCTATTCCCTCATTTTAACATATACCACTGCAATGATGAGAGAATGTTATCATATTTCTTAGCTAGTCCTCCAGTTACAGTAGAGTCCACTCTGTGTCACCCTTTGGGTGTGTTTTGACAACTGGGTGATGATGGGAAGCCACTGACAGTGATGACCTCATTTGATGTTGTGTCATTCCATCTGCCTCTCTTGCACATCCCTCAACTGTCTCCGACCACCTAAGCCCTGGGAACCTGTGAGTGGCCTTTTCCAGAATGTCAAATTGTTGGAATTGTGTGGCATGTGGCATTTCTGACGGACTCAGGAATTTTCTGGAAAAGCAAACAAACAAAAAAACAGTTTTAGGCTTATCTAGATAACTTCCCTCTGTGTCTCTGTTATTTTTTTAAGTACCTATCATCACCATTGGTCCACTTTGCTGATACTGTTGTGTTGAATTGATGTGCCCTTTAAAGTAAGCTCTCATGAATTGTTTGGTATATTTACTTTATAATTATGTTTGTGATTGTTTAGCAGGTTGATGACTTCATAGTTTTGACTTGGTCCAAGTTTTTAAATTTCACTCCTAATATTTTGACTTCTGTTGTTTCAGGATCACCAAACAATTTTGAGAGCGTGGGCAGTAAAAGATTTTGCTCCAAATTGTCCTTTGTATGTACAGATTTTAAAGCCTGAAAACAAATTTCATATCAAGTTTGCTGGTAAGTGTTTGTCTTGAGAAACATCCTTTTCTCAAACTCCAGTGTGCTTTAGCAGTTATTTGAGGGCGGTGACAACTTCAGTCATGATATACAGAACAAGAGAGGATTCTTTTGATCACTTCAGCTTAGTATGTGACATGTTAATGATATAATGTGAGTCTTTGATTGTTTACAGAAGTTGATGATTTTAGCTGAAGAATTGGCTGGTTATGTTTGTTGGCCTGTATGTGCAGTGATTTAAGTGTCTTTTAAATAAAAACATTGACTGAGACTGACTGCTTCAAAGCAACTTGCTCTAGATTATTGAATACACATACATGCTTACTGTGAAATAAAGGAATTATTTCACATTATATTATATTACATTGAAGTCAGTTGTATTTAAATAAATTTAAAGATGAGCTTTGTAAAAAAAAAAAAAACA
Organism: Ochotona curzoniae; assembly: GCF_017591425.1. Classification (NCBI taxonomy): domain Eukaryota; kingdom Metazoa; phylum Chordata; class Mammalia; order Lagomorpha; family Ochotonidae; genus Ochotona; species Ochotona curzoniae. The sequence continues at coordinate 8,582,960 of NW_024466219.1, read as the reverse complement.
AAATAAGGAAATGACACAGTGTGTTATTTGGAGACACTGCTTTTTAAGTAATTGACCACAGGAGGTAACGCCTTGAACTGCTACAGCAATTGAACAATACAGTGGAATATGCTTTTGTTCTGAAGTGCTTCTGTAGAAGAAAGGAATTAATTTCTATTTAGGCAGTTATTTGTGTGTATATTTTTCTTCAAGCATAACATTATTATGTTTTACATTATACTTCATATTAATAGTCCAAACTGTCATTAAAATGTAAGTCATTTTAGCAATATTTCACCAAAATTTGTTTCTTTCAGAAAGTATGTGTGCCTACTTAGACTCCTTGTCTATTAGTATATCGTGTTGAAATGAAGAGTTCTAAGTACTCAGAAAATTTAAAATCATAAAGAAATTATGAAAATTTTGTCATTTCCTTTGTCTTATATCTCCTAGATTTTCTATAATTATGTTATTGTCTTCTAAGGTTATATATGCACAGAAAACAATTTATACTAATGACTCAACCCTGGCTACTCATTACTGTCTCTTTGGGAGATTTTTGTAAAGGTCACAAATATTCTGAGATGGTGCCAGAGCTTCTAGAAACCTATTACCTAAATAGAAAGCTAAAAATAAAACTACCTCTTTTTGTTGATGAGTTTGTGAAAATAAATTGAAACAAAAACATAGAAAAATATATCTAACACATGGCTCACATATAATTAACATTCATTAAATGTAAGTTTATCTAAAAGGCCTTTTAAAGTCAGATGTCTTTTTTATTTAACAAAATGAGTTATGTTTGAGAAGCTTTCTTGATTTCCATCATGTCTTGTTGTCTCACAGTTTTTATGGTGGCAGTTTTTATGAGTGCTAGGCTCGTCTTCAGTCCCTTGCTTAGGGTTGATGGAATGGCTTTAAGATCAACATGATCAGGAAAGCAGGAGAGGGTCAATATTTGAGTAATGAGTCTGTATTTTAACACAATGTGTAATGTGTCATAACTGCACTTCAGAACAGATTGTAGTTCTTGATCCCTTCCTTCTGCAAGCCATTGATGTGCCTCCCACAGATAAATCGAATCAACTTCGACAAATAAAGTGAGGTTTGCATTGCTCATCTTTATTGTTATCACTGGTTTCATTTTGATACATTTGTGAGAAAGAATGAATGGGTTATGCAGCAATTCCATTCCAGCTGTTTTTTCACTGTGTCTCAACATTTGTGGAGCGTGCTTCTGCTACTGTCCACATTCATTCTTTGCTAAGAAGAGTTCTTTTTTTATTATTATTTCGTTTTATAACACAGTTCCATAGGCTCTGGGATTCCGTCAACCCCTTCCAATTCCCTCCCCCCATGCTGGATTCCTCCACATTGTTGCAGTATTACAGTTCATATCCAGTCATGATTTCTTCACTGTGAGCATGTACCATGCATAGAGTCCAGCCTCTTATTGTCCAGTTAAATTCAACAGTTTCCTTGGGAGACCATCCCTAGTCTGAAAGTAGAGCTGGCAGAATATCATTCCCTCCAATGAAAACCCACAACATAACACTGACAACAATTTACAACATTATGGAGTTAATTGACATGGTATTGAGTGACCAATGTGTTAGAAAATGCAAGTTCTTAACCACATCCTGTGACTACTTCATTGACATTTCAATTTTAGTTTATATACAATTGGCTGCTATACACCTTAAAATGGTTATAGGGTACTATTCAGCTGTCTCGTGTCTATTTTCATTTTTATATTTAGCAGTACATACTATTGAAGCACCATTTTTACTGATCTTGGTGAATTTTATTAGGATAGTCCAAACAGGCTTATAACTGTTACAAGGCATATGTTAACAATTGAGGTGCAGAACAGTTTTAGGAGGGGTATGCAGAGAAATTTTCATACCTTGGTGGGGAGTAACTAATCTTTGTGTCCTACCTAGTAAGGTATGTGTGAGTCCAAGATGACCGTTTCCTGTCTGTTCTAAGCTTTCCTTATTGGTCTCTGTCTATCTAATTAATTTTCAGGGGGCGGGGCGAGGGGTCTTGAGTGACTCTGATGGTCATTTTAAGCTAGGGTAGTGATCCAGAGTTGGAGCCCAGTAAGGACCCGAGAAAGCTCCTCTCCCGAGTCCCGAAGCAAGTTTACTGTTCTGTTTCCGAGGACCGCTCAGGACTCCTGGCTGTTGTTTGATCACATTAGATCCTGTGAGGAAGGATCTGGGCTTTGTTATTATTGTTTTTTACATCGTGAAGCAATAATTAAAAGGACAAAAAATGCTTCTGAGGCAATGTACCAGATTCTCAAACTGTGTTTATGCATGAAGTTAAAAGGATTTTTGGCTTTTACTTTGAAAAGATTCTGTATTGAGCTCTCATTCTGTGTGGTATAGAGACAACAGTCTTCAAAAATGCATACTCCCAAGGGCTGTGTCCAGGTTCTGAATTTGACATTGCGCTTCTTACCAAGAAGAGCTGAAATCCATTTCCCAACCCTTCCATGTGCAATTGTTTTATGGCTGTCTTTGGCCAACAGAATGCAGACTTAGTTTTTCTCTGACTTAAATGCTGAGCTTTTGGAAAAAAGGTTGTGCTGGTCCACTTTTTCCTTCATTGGAACACTTCCTGGTGACTACACGAGATTCCGGATAAAACTTCCTGAGGGATCACCCATCCTGGCTGCCACAGCTGCAACCCCTGTTTGCTTGTCAGCCAATCCAGGTCTTCATAACCAACTCAGTTTTCAGTCACTAGAAATCGGGCTTGTTGTTTAGTAGGTGTCTACAGATAGTAGGTATCCTTTGTGATAAAGTGGTGATTGCTTAGCTTTAAATCATTTCAATTGATAATTTTCATCATATTCTTGTTGCTGTGACTATTATAAAGCACAGTTGTTCTGTACACAAGACATAAAACGATCCACTTTATTTCTATTCATTTAAATACCTCTTGTATAGTTTGTATATTGTTGATTTCCCACTGACTGCAGTGTATGCATTTTAGAATGTATGCTATTTAAAGATGCATGAAATATCAGAGAGCTTCAAAATGTAATTTGGAGTGTATGCAGTATTAGGAAGCAAATGCAACAGGCGACTCAGTTACTGTGACTTCATGCAGCATGACTCTGTATCTTTGTGTCTTTTCCTTACGTAGTGACTATAGGCATTCCTTATTATAGCTTATTGAATTGTTGCACTTTCATGTAAACATTTACATTTATCATTATAATACTAACCATAATTTAAATAGTGTTCCATACTTTAAGCATGTCTAGAAAGGAAAAGATCCATAGAGATGTGATTTAAGCAGTTGAAAATATTTGGGTGTGTCGTTACTCACTTCATCAAGAGAGCACAATAAAAATAATGAACTAGACAGAAATAACGTAATGCTCAGGATACATTATGATAAAGAAGTTTCTGATTATAAACTCCAATTCAGTACAATTTATTGGGAGATTTAAGTAACAAAGCCTTAATTCCTTAGAAATGAACATAGTCTTATCGCCACAGATTCCCAAAGAAAAGAGAGACTTTAAAATATAGCTCATAGGAAATCAAAGGTTATTTTTTTACCGTTTGTCTATTTTATGGCATTTTGTCAGAATTAAGTAATTAAAACTGTACACTTAAAAATGAAACTTTCCTTCCTGAAATCTTTGTTTTTTAATTATTAATTTCAGGACTTCAGCTTTCTTCATCTCTTTAAGTTTGAATATTTTATTAAAGTGTTTATTAAATGATACTACTCTAGGAATTTTAGTTACTAGTAAATAATACTCACTAAACTGGCTATCTTCAATAACTCCATGTGCTTATTTTCATCCTAATAGGAAACTGGTATTACACTATAATTATTTGTTTATATTTTTCATGGCATGGTTCCATAGGCACTGGAATTCCACCTTCCACCCCATCTCATTTCCTCCCCCAACTACTTTTCCCCATATGATTACAATACTGTAGTCCTTCAGCAACAGTCCGAAGTCCAACATTCTGTTATTAAGGTATAGCATGGCATTGTAGGTATAGACTATCGTGGAAAGTCTAGTATCCTGTTGTCAAGACATACTTAGGAGTTTCATTGGGAGTTCCCCTTTTATTTAAGAGATTTAAGAGTACAGATGCAAGCTGCAAAGTATGTTCAATTCCTGGTGTGCTCGTTTCCATTCTGCATTTCGTCTGGTTGGAATATGTAGATACATGTTTTGGTGTGTATCTACTTGTTTTGACTTTGTTTGAAGTTTGCCTTATAGCAGAAGGAACATATGGTATTTGTTCTCCGGTGCTTGGCTTATTTCACTGAGCATAACAGTCTCTAGTTGGGACCAAAATTTGTTGCAAATGGTAGAATTACATTCTTTTAAAGGCTAAGCACTGTGTTCTTCAGTAAAATAGCTAGCTTCCTGCGATGTTTTAAAATCAGCTTACTACAGAAATTTAAAAATCTTAATATTCTAAACATGTACATATTTTTTTAGAAAATAGACATATCTCTTCAAATAATTCATAGGAACTAATATAGCCTTGATTCAGTGAAATTCAGGATAGTATTAGAAATGAGACAAATTTGGAGACAAATTTGTTGTTATTGTTGAAAAATTCTATAAAGTATATCAACAAAACAAATAACATAATGTAAAATAATAGTTGATTGCTAATTTGAAATTATCCTGAAAATACATTGTAATTTTGAAGGATAATAATTATGTTATTATTTCAGTGTATGCAGAGAAAGTGTTTGGAATAGAATTCAAGAGTCATGCACAATTTTAATAGTACATAGAAAGACTTCCGAAACCTAGGACGAAGAACTTCTTAACAAGAAAAGTCATCCTCAAAATAAACTTGGAGTGAAAAAAAATTAATGATCCCATATTAAAAGTGTGTCTTTAAACTAGGTGAAAGCATGTGTGCCTGCTAAATGGTTTTTATACAATATTTTTTTCCCTGGAATTTCTATTTGTAGCTAAGCTATGAAAACAAAGAATAAAGCCTTTGGAAGGGAAGAGATAAAAAAGGAATTTTCCACCAGCCATCAGATTCTCTGCCATTAAAATCATGAGGATTTTGTTCTCTTTCTATGTATGTTTTCCTAGAAGGATTTCATTTGCTTGTACAACTTCCAAAATCAAGTTCCATTTTCAGTGTCACCCGTGAATATCAGCATTTTTTTTTCTATCTTATGGCATAGTTGGTGTGTCAGGTCAGATTTCTGTATCCATTTCGAAATTGTGATATCTAAAAATAGTTACCGGTTTTCTGTGACGTAAGACTTGTTTCTCACCTATTTGCACCTATTTGTTGCCTCTGTCACTTACTTACACCTCAACCAGAGGTGTGTTAATTGTCCTTTCACCCTCTGCGTCCAACCCGTTCCCTTTCCTGGAAGGTGTACTGCTTGAATAGGTCAGTGTTGTTTTTGCCACAACTCTAGGCCATACCAGGAACAGAAACCACTAAGATTATTCTAAAACACTCTATTCTCTGTCTGCATATTAGCTAATCACAACTATGAGCTAAATGCTTTTCTTCAGATTCCACGTTATGTTCATGATCCTGAAGGGCTGTTGTGCATTGTGATAAGCGTTGAGTCACATCTCCATACTTCAGTGTCCACTCCAACCCCCAGGTTTCCTTTTACTATTGTTCACATGCCAACATTCTTTTTAACATATCACTGTATTTAAAGGGTTGCTTCTTGTCGACTAATTTTTGGCTGAGTTAAATCTCCTTCCTAATTAAAATACTTTCAGTGGTACAATGTTTATCTAAGAAGTGACAGTCACTGATGAAACAAATAACAGGGGCTGAGGTTGTATTCCATATCCGTGACTAACATGAAAACAGTTTTGTAACATCTTGTTTTGTTTTTCAAACTCTTGTGGGATGGATAATTGCAGTAAAGCCACTCTAAGGTTGAGTATCTGACCTACCATCATTTGGAAAAAAGTAATGTCTTCAGGTTATTCATACCTTCATAAATTATTACAGATTAGTTGCAAAAATATGAAGACAAGGGCGAAAAATCATAGTAATTCAATTTTGGTACATGTTTGTGTAGTTCAAAATTTATTCAAAGTAAAATTTTGTTAGTATTTATTGTTCCACTCTGTATTCCATAAATGATTGAGCATATGAATGTGCGCACACACACACACACTCACATTTCACACACAAAATGTGGATTTTTCTAGTAACAGAGCTTCTTTATTGAGATACCTTCAATGAAATTTAAGAATAATACATTTTGTTCTGCAATTAATCAGTTTTGTCTCAAAAAAGTTTGTTGTTACCTCCTACTCAGATGAAATTACTTATAAAATAAGTAGAAGGAAATTCAATCAAAATGAGCAAATTAATAGCGGATTTAAGTCAACCCTCTCTTGATGCCCTAAGAAAGAATTGTATTATCTGGAAATGTCCTGGTCACTTTCTTTCCATGTCTCCTTTTCTTCCAAATATGGGTTCAGTTGTTGATTTTAATCCACAAATACAGTAAGAATACAAAACCCAGTTAGCAGATGAAATGATGAATCATCCATCAGCTTTATTTTTCTTGTCTGATTATGATATTCAGCACCTAAGAGAATGTCATTTTAATTCGTGAATTAAATAAAGGTATATCACAATAGTAAATTGTTGGCTGAATGAAATACTTTCTGCTTCACAAATAGAACAAGCCCAGAAGAATGAATCACTACACTAGAAAAGTAGGAGTCACTTCTTACATGAGCTAAAAAAAGGTGCTTTTAATTTGAATTAGAGTGAACTACAAGTGAGAGTAATGTATTTTAGAAATATCATTGAAATATTTTATTAACATGTATTGCTTACATTGGATTGTATGACTAGCATCATAAAAAACATTGTCTAAAATGCTCACTATACTACATGCATACACACAGAATTATTTAGAAAAAATGAAGCTTTGGCCCGAATTTAGCCATAGCCATTTTTTCCCTGAAATGCCTGACATTCTGATGCCTCATTTTTTACTACCCAGAAAAGGAGAATAGGAAAATATTTCCAAGTAAGATAAATATTGGAAATTATCTTAGCTGTTTCTAAATAACATATGGGTGCTCAGGCTTGACTTTCACCAAATGGTGAAGTGTGAGTTTTTCATGCTGATTTTGTCATTTCCCATAGAACGCCCACATAGACATCTTTTTAAACTTCATTCTTACAACATACTAAAGAGCAAAATGGTTTGCATTCTTGTATTTTCAAATTATAAAACATCAAATCCTTGGAAGTCTCAATTTGGAGAAATGAAAATCTTTCTTTTTAGTTTTTATTATTGTACAGATCAGAGATACTAACATAAGACCATATTCAAAATTAACTCCATCCGGAGAATCTTATACTTTGTGTTTTATCTCTTGTCTACTTTGGAAAAACGAAATTTACAGTTTCAAAACAAGAAAAATTTTCATTCCCTTCTTCACAGTCAAGAATTTTTAACATTTAACCATGTTTTCTTAAACTTAGCTTTGTGTACATATACACATGCATCTTTTCTGCAGAATTCTAATGAGAATGAGGGCACTCTTCTATAAAAATATTGTAACAATTTTATTTCTAAAATGATAGAAATATGAACTCTATGAACCCATTTCAATTTTGCAAATTATCAATTACCCTGAAAATGTCCCCTTAAACTGTTTTTAAATGCACTATTAAACAGCAATTATATTTTACTACATCTTCTTTTTCCTTTCTTTTTAAAAAAAATTTACTCGTAGAGTTTAAAATGACAAAAAAGTTGTCTATAGCCGCACCACACTGAACGCACCCGATCTCTTCTGATCTCGGAAGCTAAGCAGGGTCAGGCCTGGTTAGTACGTGGATGGGAGAATTACAGAAGAGTTGTATGAATTTCTCGGAGTTATTAGAGACCATTCACATATCATATCTTCCCCTGATATGAATGTACTGTGTGATCATACTCTGTTTTACCAAAATAAGAAATTAACATTGGCAAGTTTCTTGGTAAATTATCTTGTGTTTTAGTTTTCTTACAAAAAGTAATATCTTTTTGTAGCATTTCAAATTTAATATGTGGGTCTGTTACACAGCTAAACCATCTGTCCTGCTTATTCTGTTTGACACTTGATCAAATTGACATTGAACATGAGTTATTTCAAGCCATTTGCTTTTGGGCTACTCATAATTAATTAAAAATATCTTTGTACCTTTCTTCCTTAGTTTTTTTTTTTTTTGTGGTATTATTTTTCTTGCATTCTCAGTTTCATGATCATGAACCAGAATCAAATAATCTTAGGCTTTGAAATAATCAAGCATATACTGCCATGTCTCAGGCCTATGGTTTTCAATCTGTAATTGTTTGATTTTTTTTCTTATGAAGACCAAAAATGTTCTTTGATAATCTCATTTGTCAATGCAATAACTTTCCTTGAGTCCTACTTTGAGCAAAGTATAAACACTGGTGATGCAGGGAGGAACCAAGTAATGTAGCGTCTGTTCTGGGAAGAGTTGACTTTACCCCGAAGCCTTTAGCTGTGAGTGGTATTGTGTGATTTCACTGTGGAGCCCAGAATGCCACTTCAACTTTAGGAATAATTTAAAAGTTCTCCTAGCCACCCTTGCCACCTCTTTACATATCAAATCCCATGATCCACCAGGGGTCCTGTCTGCATGCACTTTGTTTGATAAATTCAATCTCAAGATAGACCAGCAAAATATAGTTTCAAGATTTAATGTAATTCACCAACCCCTGGCAATTATTTTTGCCTTGAAAAGACTCTGAAAGAACATTTTTATGTGTTCAAAAATTAGTAGAGCTGATAACTATTCAAAATGGGAGGTTTGATTTATCATGGTCTTGAGTCACACACACATTCAAATACACATCTAAGTGAATGTGTGTCTTCGGAATTAGATTTTAGTAAGGAGTTGCTAACTCTGGGGAAGTGGTGACTGTGCTAGAGAGGAAACAAATCCCCCTGGAGTGATTATTCAGGCAGTTTTATTTGTTCAGGGGAGAGACACTGAGAAATTGAACCAGGGTGGTGATAATGGAAACATAGAGTGAGAACAGATTTATGAAATGGTTCATGTGTACTCTATAAATTTAATACTCAGTTGGCAGTGGTAAACAAAGACAAGTGAGAAATCATTTCATTTTGTGTTTGTAACTCATATTTGATGGAGTATCATCACATTTGTTGTTAATTCTACTTTGCCAATATGGATATTAATATTTCCCGAGTATAAAATAAAAAGATTAAACTGATAAGAACATAGTGTGTTGAATGCTCAGAAACTGATCAAATTAATGCAACATAAGATAAGAACATAGTGTGTTGAATACTCAGAAACTGATCAAATTAATGCACCTGAGAAATATGAAGGACAACAGGGATTAGAATTAGAAAACAAAGCAGAAACAAAATTAAGTAATGTATGATACACGTTTTAAGGATAAACGGACATTAGTTTGGCATAGGGAATGTGCTCAAGAATTTTCCAACAGAGTGTCATTTCAAAATGTGTACCCCTAGGCTGCCATATTTCTGTAAAACTGAGAAGTGCTAGACAGAGGGCAGGTGTGAATGTGTGACCTGTAGATGATAGCAAGAGAATGTGATTGCAGAAATACAAAGTGGATGATGTCATCAGCAAACATTTGTGCACACGGCTACGTGAATATTTCATGGGGAAATCACATACTCTACACGTACATTTTAAATGAATTTAAATTAAAAGACAAATATAGAAATTTTATTTATCGTAGCAATAAAAATAGTAAGAGACAAGCGTGTCTACCCGTATGAGAACGGAGACATGAAGCTGAAAGTGAGATTTAATATAGCTCAGGTGGAAATCATTACTGTGTTCAGGTACAACCTTTTGGATAGTATACTGGTTATCTATTACTGAGCAAGCACACTCTAAAAGTTTTGTTGCATAAACAACATAAGATGGGCCATCACAGTTTCTATGGGTCAGCATTTTAGGAGGGGTAATAATCACAATATTACAGTGCTACTGTGAGCTTATCATGATATCTGAACACTTGCCTTATTTGTAAGTGCAGCTTTTAAGGTATTACTCAGTGTTCTGGGCAAGTGAGATGCTGGCTTTTGGCAGGAGGTCTCAAAATCCTAACATGTGCATCCTTTCTGAGGATAGTGCAAGTGTCTTTGGGATGTGGCTTCTGGCACACAGTGCAAGGCAAGAATCACCCATGTGTTTCACCTCATAGGTTTGGGTGTCCCACTCTGGCATTTACACAGTATCTCATTGGTTTCACAGATCAACCCAGCCCAGGGTTGAAGAGAACAATGTAGGATTGTGAGGGTCACAACACATGAGGAGGCTGAGACAGTGAGATCTAAGTCGTATGTGAATGGTACCGTACCAGTTGGTAGGCTCAGCATGTCAGAGAGATGTAGCACTGCTCCTAGTAGTTCATTTTAAATGTCAACCTTGGGTCACTAAACAGAGTTGGTCCATTTTAGCATATCTTTTGTTCATTTGTATAAGAATTTGTGTATAAGATATATCTGAATGTCTTTGTTCCTACTTTCTTCTCAGTGAGTTGTACTTTTCCTATTCTAAAATTATTAGCATTATGACTTTTTATATTTATTGTATTTTTGCCATTTGCAAGTTCTCCTCGATTTATGTTTAGTTGTTTAATCACATATTTTATCTTCTTCTCAAATTTTGAATGTGTTCATGTTTTTTTTTCTAGATTATCTGTGTGCTTGTGACTTAATAATTAAATTCTTTTTTTTTTCTAAGTTTCTTAAACTGATTTCCCTTAAGAAAGTAGTTTGCTAATTCCTAGAATTATCCCTAGGTTCCAAAGCTGTGGTGAGCAAATGACTGAAATGTCAAACTTATTTTAACTCTAGGAATCTGTTGATGCAAATTTCATGTTGAGGAGGTGTGAGGCAGCTGTGCAGTGGTGAACTTAGTGCTGCTGAGGAAGGGGCTGTCCCAGGTAGGGAGAATCCAAGCAAGACAAAGTAGTTGGCTCAATCAACCTTTTAAATTAATCTCACTTCATGTGAAAATGTTTGAGAGAGAGAGAATATGGATCCCTCATCAGCTGGTTCTCATTTCTTGTAGCTTGAGCTCTACCCTGAAAGTGTCAGAACCTGGACTGACAGAAGTCACGTGTCTGAAGCTGGGGCAGGACTCAAGCCTGGTCCCTCCAAAATGGGATATGGTAGTCCCAAAGAAACTTAACCTCTTCCAAATGCCTGCCCTTACATGGACCTTCTTTTCTTGGCCCTTGATTAAAAAACAACCAACCAACCACAAAACAGCATGCAAGCATTTGGCTCAGTAAGCAAAATCTAACTAGGGATATTAGCATTCCATGCTGGAGTGCCTGAAAGTTCCAGCTCCACTTCAGACCCAACTTCCCACCTGTGTACCCCCTGGGAGGAAGCACATGGGCAATCAAGTACTTGAGTCTTTCAAGTAGGAGACTGGATGGAATTCTGCGTTCCTGGCTTCACATAACGGGCCTGTGTCCTGCTGCTAGACACTGGAATTTAGACAGTTCGTTGAGACTGTTCACATGTGGACGTTTTCCTCATCAGTTCTTGTGCTTGTGGTTTCTCTTTCAAGTTTTCTCATCTTCTCAGTGACATGGTGAGAGAATATGTGAGGATGCACTTATAATTTGCAACTGTATTTTCCAAAAATCTGTTATCACTCAAGGCTTCCTGCCTTTTACTGTTGAAATTCATGAGTTTGTGTGTGTATGATTAATCCCCTTGCCTTATGCCTTGTCAGATATTTTTCTTGTTTTACTGAATTCTATAAACATTGAAATGTCCACTTACTTCTCTAACTCTGTATTTTTAAAAAATTTAGTTTTATGGATTTTGTTCAATTTTCAATTCACATAACTCTTATTTGCCTTACAACGTTAGTTTAAGATCTTTTCCTTGCTAATGCTTTTCTGATTTCTCTAGGGGAGGCAAGGTGTGTCTTATATTCTTTGGGAATACCTCGATTTATTTCATATTTAACTTCCTTTACCAAGTTTATTTGTTAGTAATAAATTTCTTGGTAATTTTCAAAATCTCTTTGAAATAGCTACTCAAATCATTTTTATTGTTTACTTATTTAAGAGGCAGAGAGGGAAAAAACTCGTACCTGCTGATTCACTCCCCAAAAATCCACAAAAATGAGATCTAAGCTGTACAGGAAGCCAGGAGTTCGGAACTCAATCTAGATGTTCCGTGTGAGTTGCCAAAATCTGATTCATTTGAGCCATCATTTGTGGTCTGTCACAGTCTGCATTAAAGTATGCAAAAAGCTGTGACACATATACTTAGCAGATATATGATAGAGGTACAACAGAGACTGACATGTCCATATGTGGAGACATAGTGCAGTGTGCATCTCTGCATCCAGACCAAAGATGGATTCCCAGTGAAAATGTTGAATGTATCCTGACAGTAGGATGCTGGACTCTCTGCCATTGTCCATGCTTACAGTATCAGGAAACACTTCCATAACAGAATGATGGACTTGTGACTGTTCATTAAGGACTACCCATTGTAATACTAGAAGTGAAATCAGTAGGGGTAGAGGAGACTTGCAGAGGTGGATGGAAAATTCCAGAGCCAATGGAACTGTATCATAATAATAATAATATAATAATAATAATAATAAGAAATAGAAAATAAACAAATGATACTACTTGATATCATATTGCTAATAAACTTCAATAAGTAGAATAAAGGATTTTGAATGCTTTTTAAATAAAGGACAGTGAAATGTTTGAAAGGAAATTTGAAGTATTTACTATGTTTGGACATTATGTAACTTTTACATGCATTGAAACATCACACAGTACCCCGTAATTCCAAAAGTTTTATGAATCTATTAAAATTAAAAATATTTTGGATTAGAACAGCTATATTTCATACTGTTATGAATTAGTAGGAAAATAATACATTTTGCAAGAATTAAATAAATTGGAATTCAGAGGAACATAGGTTTCCAAAGAATAATGGTTGTTGTGTTTTACTGAAATGTACAGAAAAAGAGACATAATTTAAAGCTGTTTTGCTTCAGAATGCCGGAAATTTGAGTCTCCTTTTGAACATTTAGTTAGTGAGATACATTCAAAAAGCTCTTACAACATTCCTGTATTGAAGCAATTAGGCTAAGAGAAACATGCTTTTTTCACACGGTATTTTTGAAGTGAAATAAATCTGCTTTACAGAATGTTGCCAGTCTCAAAGTGAGTTGGCTTCTGTGTATTTAATAAGCATCCTTATATTTAGATCTTGTAAAACTAAATGACTTTTAAAGGTTTATTTCAATCTATTCTTAGCCACTTAGTGGTTGAATGCCTCTCAGTGCTTGAATTGGCCAAGCCGCTGACATGTGCGCATGTGTCTGCCTGCATGTGCACACTCACAGGGTCAAGATAAAGCTCATTTGGCTACAAAGTACTGTCCGATTCCATGTAAGATCAAGAGGTGATTTTCATAGCAATCAAACCACTCCTGCATATACATAGAATCTAATAAGCAAGGGATAGGCAAGAGGAGTTATAATGCAATTTGCTTTCTATGGCTATGTCATGAACTTGCTCTCCATACGGTAAAAATGAGTAGCACTCAATTTTTAAAATCGAGCCTGGTTTGTGTTTCTGCTTAAACTCCTTTCTGAATGATATTTGTTTTGTGCAAATCAAAACCCAGCACTGGATTGGCTCAGTGCATGTCCACTGTTTACCGCTTTCCAAAGAGCCGTTACCTGGCAACCACATGCAAGAGGCTTCTGGTACTTTTTCAGTCATATGAAAGCTCTGAAAATACTGTGATACGGACTTTCTGAAGGAAAGTCTAAAAAGTGATTACCAACTTTATCTTCCATAAAATAAGGCAAATTTCTGTCCCTATTCATAAACGTGTGTAAACTTGTACACAGAATGCTGCCTGTGGATAAAATCAGATGATGTGTTAGTTATGTAACAAATTATCTTACAGCCTTTTTCCATGTACATTAAAACATTTTGGGGGGAGGTCAGTTTATTTTTTTTCTCTGTATTTGTGAGGAAGAAAGAGAAAGAAAGAGAGGAGATAGGAAGAAGGGGATAGCGGTCTCCTCCGTTTGTTTCTTCCCTTCATACCCACAGTAGGCCGGGCTGGGCCACACTGGGGGTGAAGGCCTGGAATGCCATCCAGCTCTCCCATCTGAGTGAGGTGTCCTCTGATACCTCCCTGCGTCTACAGTGCTAGGAAACCGGATTCTAAGCAGACGGTGTAGAACTTTACAGGCACTCCAGTACAGGATGCAAGCATTCCATGTAGTGGATTCACTATTACACACAACACTCACTCATGTTTTTTTCAGTTAGCAATATAAGATTTACTAAAGATAGTAAAGATAGAATCCTTCTGCTGCAGGAGGAGGACTTTCAAGAGAGAAAGGCGCCAGCTTATATTTTTTAAAATTGCATACTTGGCTTTGTTTCAGGATAGTTTACTGATTTTCTCTCATTTTTATTCACTTTAAATATGTTATTTATTTAAGAGGTAGAGGATGAGAGGGATATAGATAAATGAAAGCTCAAGGACAGAGAGATTGATATACTGTTAGAAAACAGTCCTCCCAAATGCCTGCCTGCAGTAACCAGGGATGGGCCAGGCCAAAGCCAGACCAGAAGTCAAACTGAGCCTCACAGTGTGGGGAGCAAGAAGCCACGCACTTGGTCCAGGACCTGCTGTCTCCCAGGATGGGAATTAGCAGAAAGTTAGACTTGGGAGAGGAGTCAGGAACCAAACTCGGGCATCCTGTTATGGATCAAGACCTGAAGCAGCATCCTAACTCATACTCCAAACTTCCATTCCTCTCTTTCTATTCTGTAATGTGTGCTTGTGGAAACGTGCAGAGTTCTGATTAGCATTTTTAAAGTATTGTCTACATTTTTTCATCAGAAAACCTTAAGAAGTAAATATCGATATCCTATTTTATGTCAAAAACAGCTAAGAATAAACTGTCAATATGCATAATTAACCTTTGTCAGCTACCATTCCAACTCTCAATGACACCTAATAACGTAGTGGGATCACTGTAATAAAATACTGGTTTCTGAAAAGATGAACAGTGGCAACACTCATTACTGATCCATAGCATATTCTTTGGCACGTGAATGGAGACACCTTCTGAGTTGTATAGGGAAAACTCTGACCCCTACTCTGGGGCACGGCCTTCTTTCCTCATAAGTATAGGCCCTTGTTGGCAATTCTCTGTGGCCACGCCTGAAATAGAAATTCTCACTCTTTCTATGTGTCAGTGTATTCACAGCCTGTATCCCTCTAAGAACTTTCTGTTACTGTCTGGCATTTGGTGCTGTTTGTATCCTCCTGTTGATTGTAAGGACAGTTGCTTTGATATCACTGGAAATGAGTTTGGGTGGAAGACAGAAAAACACTTTAATAAGATTCTTGACACGGGTCTAGTTATGTTGGTCTGGCTGAGAATTGCTAATAGGAAGCAGAAGTGTCAATTACTGTTCGTTGGGCCACTGTTCACTTTTCCATTGCTGCAACTACCCATCTTGCTGAACTCCTGATATTATATCTGCAATTGAACAATGCCCTATTTAATAGAGTTCAATTCCCTTCTCTGTATGACAGCAACATAATCAATTCTTACTTTACATCATCTCTCTGCTGATATCTGACCAAAATCAGCAGGTGCTGTCAACACACATTAGCGTACTGATGCTTTTCAGTGGCCTTTCCTGAATCAGCTCTATTGACAGGTTGCTTCTCAGATCAAAGGCAAAGGTGCAGAGAAAATAGGAGTGTCCATCATGGATATATTCCTGAAATATGTATTTCCATAGTGTCAGATTTTATATGAGTTGGTCTTCTGCTGGTCACTAGAAAATTATTTGACAAAGATGGAAATTTATAACTTTGACATGTCTGAAAAACAGAAGTGCAAATATCTGATAAACCTGAAAATGTGTTTCATCTGCTGGCTCACTTTCACCGACCCTTGATACTCAGTGAAAATGCCTGATGACATTAATAGCCATGAAAATGATTCTTTTAGTCCCTTTGGTGTTTCTGAAATTGCTCTTCTTTGACTGTTGTTGCACAATATCCTATCCTAGAAACCACTTTCAGGCCGTGTGCTAAGTCACATCATTACCAGGAACTGTGAACACTCGTGATCCCCCATCCAATCCAGAACATCCAGTATGTTGGACCAGACTGTTTCCTACAAATTCCCGATCCTACCAAATTTTTACTGCTATTTATACTCACTCGCCATGCTCTCCCTCCTTAGTCTGCATACATTGTAGTCCCTGCCCTCAGTTTATTCATCATTAAGACTCTGTTAATTAGTGGGACTTGACAAAACCCAACGCGAGTTAATACTTGCTTCTCCCTTTTCTTAGCTTTAACTTCCACACATTTGAAGATGGCGAAAGAAAATAAACAAAAGACAACTTACAAGATCCTCCACAACAATCATTTTGCCTATCTCTTCCTGTTGAATATTTCAGTCTTACCCTGTATCTACCATTTAGAGATGGAAGAGAGTTCTGTAATGGAGAGTCCTGATTCTTATTTGATAAGGGATTTGATGACGTTAAGGCATTAATTGACTGAAGGCAATGATTTTATTCTGTTGGATCCAAAGCACCCTTCAGCCTTGAATAAGAATATGCTGTATCCGTTAAGTAGCTCTAAATAAAATGAAGCATAAATACCACTATGCAACTAATCTATAAGAGAATAATGGAGAAACAAGGAAGCCAGTAATAAATATTTTTCCACACGCAGATGCTCAGGTATTAATACTCAAGAAAACAAAATGAGAAACAGAAGATGCTTGCACTAATTGTCATATGCTGCTACAGATGTGACTGGTGCCAGCAATCAGTAGTAATCAAATATCTTAAATGTGTTCCAGTGAGTCATAAAATTCGATGCATGTGAAAAGCATACATTCCCTTAATTTTCATTCAGATAACTCAGCATACTGCCCTAAACATATGGACCATTTCTATGTAAATTTTTTCACAACTACTAGTACATATTAATTTAACTTAAGGAGATTGCAAGGTTTTATCTAACTATAAAAATAGGCATATGTAAATACAGAATGATTATCTGAAATATATTCATTTCTTCTAGTTCCTGCTGATTAATAGAGTAATAGATTCTTGAAAAGAATTACCAGTATGACATAATTCTCCCACAGTCACCCCCTGCAAACTCAGGTGCACATCTTCATTGAGGAAAAGAGAAGTCTGGGGGCTCGTATGTTCTCACTGATAAAAGAAGATATATAAAGATATCACACATTCATGTTATTATTTCATATTTTCCTACTGGAAGGGAAAGTTAGTAATTGCATGTGGCATTGCATGTGTGGGATAATCAGATTTTCTAAAATTTGTATTACACTTTGGATTTTTAAGTCTGTCCTATATTAATTGTGTAAAATATATGTATATATTATAGTCTCAGGTAATAAGTTCAAAATTATTGGTTTGAAAGTTGTGGGTCTTATATGAATTGCTATCATCTGATCCTAAAATACTCACATTCTGTGTTTAGCCATTTTGTTCTTTTGTTTTTGTTGATCGGGTATACACAGTCATAAATTGAATTGAGAAACTTTGAAACAGTGGTTAAATACCCTGTTATTTTACAAATATTCTATCCACTTTTTTCACATTGAAAATTTTATCTACAATGTGCTTACCTTTTCTGGGAATCCTTAAATATCATGGTGATGAATTCTAGAAGCTTCTTCAAAGATTATTGCAGTATGCTGCCAGAAAGGGAGGGGGAGAGACGTAGTCTCCATCACATAGTCTTAATCTCTTTGAGAGTGAATCCTGAGACCTAACCATAATATACAGATTCTCTTGTAAAATATGAGTGAGGCAATTTAAAAAAAAATTAAAAATAGAAAAGGCAAAAGAAAACAATGTTAGGAGATGTTTCATGTGCTTAAATAATATTATGAAAACAGAATCAAAGACAACATTTACACTTCAGATTACTTGTTAAACAATGTTCCAAGTCACCTTTTCTTAGGTTTGCGTTTAGTTTTTAGAGTTGGTTTGTCAGAAATTGAGCCATATATTTCTTAATGTAGTCAACACTGCTGTTTTTGACAATAAATGTTTCTGATTGTTTTAGAATGTTAAGCACGCTTTGACTTTCTGATACCAGCTATATGTAACTGCACTCTGGGAAGGGAACTATTGTCCTCTGACAGTAAAACAAAACAAAACTTTTAAAGAAGTGATTTCTGTGATAACTGACTGGCATCTGCCACTCCTGTCCTGGAGGAGAGTGGCAGCGTGAGGCCGCAGGGCACAGTTTGCTGGGCTCTGGTCTGTACCTGCCGAAGGTCCACTATTACATTTATATCTGTTAGTGTAGGTTACCACAGCTGAAACTCTACAGTCTTGAACTTGAGATTAATTTCAACTTATTGTAACATCATTTTTATTGGTTGATGTTATCATCACTTTTCATAATGTAAAATATTTCTATGCCAGATAAATATAACCTACCACAGCTTTTTAAAAAAAATCTGAGACTAATGAATATTTGTGGATTTGACCAATACTGTGGTTCATCTACACTGTTTTATGAAAGTCCTTCAGAAGACCTATGAGATGAATGAAGCTGAGATTGTTAAGTTCATTTTGGTACAGAAAGTCTTGAAATGCATGCATGATCTTTTCTTATTATTTTCCACAACAATTTTAGAATAGCCTCATTTTGCACACTATAGAAGGATCAGAATTAATAGAGGTTTTACAGAGCGTTCTCAGATTTAACTGCAACTCCCTTTTTTTGATGAGGCCTGGGAAAATTAAGTATTTTACTAAAAGTTGCTGATTTGTTAAAGAAAGTTAAGGTTGCGATTCTATCTCCACTCCAGTCACTTAACCCAGACTCCAGGACTCTCTCCCTGTCTCTTAGGAAACATCTTTCCTGGGGATAAAAATAATTTCACATGCAAAACATCTGTAAAACTAATATTTTTATGTTGAGATTTTCACAATTTTATTCCTTGTTTTCTCTTAATAATTTAAATATGAATATTCCAAGGTAAATTATTCTAATTTACCTATTTTATTTTAAACAGATCATGTTGTTTGTGAAGAAGAGTTTAAATACGCCATGTTAGCTTTAAACTGTATATGCCCAGCAACTTCTACACTCATTACACTACTGGTTCATACCTCTAGAGGGCAGTAAGTATATTTTTCTTTAAGATAATGTATTTGAAATTATATTAAAACAAGTACAGTTGTGCAATTTAGCAATGTAGTAAGCCAAGGTAAATAGCGAGAACTGTATTTGTGCAGGCTGTCTTCATCTGAAAGATACACGTGTGTAATGAACTCCAATGATTTGATGTATTTTTTTTACAACCTTAACATGATTTACTATATTGTGAATTCTAAGTGTCCATACCATTTTTGGTCTAATGTTGGGACACGGTTTATATTTTCTAGATTAATATTTCCGCAGGTAAAACTTTAAAAAACAATTCTGGCAGTTACTAGTGTAAGATTTCAAAACCATCCTCCACCCCCAATTTTGTGCGAGCTTTCCATCTTAGCACTTTCGGTATAAAATTGAATTCAAAATTACCATTTTACAATTATAGAATGATGGAAAAAGTTATTTCTGTGAAATCAATCAATGCTGAATGAATTGATTTTATTTGTATTTCAGTGTAGATGGGATAAATATAGAGCATCTGAGTGTGTTTTACTCTTGTTGATGTTGATAGAGCATAATGGAATATATGTTATATTTCTGATTCTGACAGAAATGTATGCAATACACACTGTCATGGTCTTCCTTGAGAGATAAAGAAACGGTGTTTCATGCCCGTTCATGTTCCTAACTTGGTATTTCAGACAAAATGACAATTTTACAAGTAGGTTCCATTGGTTCCTGTGGTTGTGGTTATTTACATTTTATAAGTTAATTGCTAAAGATTTAAGTGTAGCAACAAGTCAAATGAGCTCAGAAGAAGGAAATTCTCTCTTGGAATACAATACTAGATCAAGTTGCAAATTTAATACCTTGCATGCCCTGTGATCTTTTGCATAGATTTTACAATCTTATTTCTAATTGAATTTCTGTTCAGTTGGGATAGCAAGAATCTCTAGGGAACACTTTTTTTCAAAAGTCTAGAAGGAAGTATTCCTACTCTGTGTGCGGCAATCCTTAAATCTGCAGAGTGGGAAGCCTGTGATAGGGTCCTAAACGAGACTGCTGCCATTTCTGTTTTGTTGCAATTAGAGAAATGATACGCAGCGTTTTATACCAATTAATTGAAAAGTCAGAGAACACATAATGTGTGCATCGTTTTTCTGTACCATCTTTGTTATAGAATCACAGAACTGCAATACAGTACATTTAGTGCAGCTTCATTGTGGTTGAATAAGGTTCACTAGCATTATTTAACGCATCTTACTGATCACGGATCGATAGTAAACTGCATTGTGAAACACGGAATAAACATTACTTACTGATACATTAGCACACATTATTGCATGGGTAAAGCATGAACTTGATTGAAGTTAAAAAAAAAACTCCAGTGATTCTTACAAGATTTCCCCCAATATGTACCATTGACTGTTGCCTTATTGGAGAAAGAAAATGGTGTTGTTGACATTTTTATCACACAATCAAGGATTTCCTTTAATTAAGATTGATCCATGAAAAAATTTTCCAACATGTCTTAGTAAATTTTATAGTCCCACAACTTTGTTAGTCCCTTAGCAGCTTTCTTTGTAGCAGCCTTATTCAGATTGACATGGTATAAATTTACCTCTTTAAAATGTACACTTTAAGGCTTCTTGGTATATTCATATTTTTTTTCTACTGCTTCTACTATTTAATTCCAGAATCTCCTAAAGAAACATTCTGCTGTTAACCATTTTCCCTGCATTTCCTTCTAGTTTTTTTTTTTTTCAGCTTTTGGCAAAGGCTTATTTCTATAGATATGCTTCTTGGAAACTTTAATATACATGGAATAATATTGAATGCTTTGTATGTGTGTTTGTTTTGATGTCTTCTTTCACTTTATCTCATGTTTTCAGCTTCATCTATGTAGCAGTTCCTTTTTAATACAGAGTGTTATATGCATGGATCACATTTTACTTTTCAAATCATTACTTGGTGGGTAGTTGAATAGGTGTTAACATTGTGAATAACGTGTTTGGAGACATTCATGTGGACAGATATTTTAATTCTTCTTGGGTTTATCTCTAGGAGTGGAATCAATGGATCCTGCTGTTACCCTGTTGAGCTTTTTAAAGAACTGATTGAACATTTCCCAAACAGGATATAACATTCTGATTCTTACCAGCAGTTGATCAGAATTATAATCTCGTTAGATCTTTACACCTTTCTTTTACCCTTAACAATCCTATTGGGAGTGAATTAGTATTTCATTGTGGTTTTGATTTGCATTCACTGATGGGTCATTAAGCATTATTCTATTGGTCAAATATATATCTTCCTGAAGAAAAGCCTATTCAGATCCTTCGCCTGTTTTTATTTTTTGTCTTTGATCATTAATTTATAAGAGTCTTTCTTTTTTAAAAATTTATTTTTATCGGAAAGGCAGATTTACAGAAAGAAGGAAAGACAGAAAGATCTTACAACCTGCAATCTTTGGAGCTAAGCCAATCCAAAGCCAGGAGCCAGGAGCCAGGAGCCTCTTCCTGGTCTCCCACATGGATGCGTGGTCCCAGGACTTTTGGCCAACCTGTGTTGCTTTCCCAGGTCATCAGCAGGGAGCTGGATGGGAAGCGGAGCAGCAGGAGCATAAACAGACACCTATATGGGATGGATACTGGTGCTTTGACACTTAGGATTTAGCCATTGTGCAGGACCCTATAAGATTCATTACATATTTTATATGAAAGTGATTTCTTAAATGTAATCCATAACTGCAAATGATCATCTGCACAAAAGATCATTTGATATTTCTAGTATTTTTAGTAAGATTTTGCCAATATAACCAAGTTCTTTTGTGCATTAGCTGAATCAATTGCCTGATTAGCAAAAATGTTTGCAGTTTTTCCTTTGCACAACAAAATACAGAGCTGACATTTATTAATTTAAGAATAAGAGAATAAATCTGGATGCAGAGTGAAGTCAGACAACAGAAAAATGCTGGATAGTTTAGGAATTGCCTCATACATGCATTATTAAACCACTAATGGAAACAGAGCAAAGCAGTAGCATCCAAAATGCTTCATTTTAAAATGAAATGAGAATAATATTAACACTTAAAAATAAATGATTATTTTGATAAGAATCAATACTCAGAAGACATTATGTACAACTTGATGCAGTAAAGCTAGGGAAGACAGTATTTTAGAATAAAGTAGTAGCTTTGTCTTTGTAAATATTTTTCTTTGCTTTTTCCCCCCCAGTTTTGAAGATGAAGGACAAGAAAGAGAAACAGAGAACCTCTCCTCACTGGTTCACTCCTCCCGTTCCCACAGTAGTTATGCTCGGCCAGGCCAAAGCCAGGTCAGTTAGGTGACAGGAACCTAGCTACCTCCTGGAGTGTGGATACCTAGGAAGATGGATCAGAAGTGAAGGAGCTTGGTCAGGAACTGACACCCAAGTGGTATGTTAGTGTCCCAAACAGTGACTTAACCGTTCTACCAGTTGCCCATCATCAAACTAAGACTTTCAGGGCAGTGTAAATTACTTTTTAAGTGAAATGTACTCTGGATGTTATAATCTTTATATATATATATATATTTTTTAATTGAGTGTTGATTACAGATACTTAAAGAAAATCTAAAAATCAGTTTTGAGACAAAGGAAAGCAAAAGGTCATCTGTTTCAGTGGCAGAGCCTGGCAGAGGTCCCAATAATGGAAGAATTTCCAATTTTGCCACAGAATTGGAAAATTTTACTCACTTGGCTATCCTTGTCCTTTTCTTAGTTTTTGTCTCCTAGCATGCAGAAATGGGGGTACAAATGGAAGAACCCTAATGAGCATGAATTAACCACCAGTGAACTTTTATGTAGAAGCAATTGCACACACACACACTAGGAGAGAGAGAGAGAGAGAGAGAGAGAGAGAGAAATATTACAGATTCAGAATTTGCAGAAATTGATCATTGATTGCCTCTAAGTACATACAAGTGAAAAAGGAAGAAAACATTCTGATCCTTTGAGTCTGGATTGACATTAGAAAAGAATAAAATATGGAATTTGTCCTAAGATAGGTGTGTGTGGTTGGTTCTATTAGTATCCCAATGCAGATGTAACTACTTCTGAGAGGAGCCTTCTGCCCCCTGGGCTCCTGGCGGGCTCACGGTGCTCAGTCCCGTGTTGGTGAAGAAGTAGTGAGTTGGGAGAACCTACAGCCTAAAGACCTTTCCTTAGGGTTTTGTTCTTTTGGACATAGAGGTCAAGGAAAACAAACTTGGTGCAAATAAATAAAAAGACATTTTAAGAGAACTGGGTAGTTCTACATAGACAGTTTTAGATTGATGGAGACAGAGCACACCAATTAAGATGCCAGTGGCATCTGGGAACATCTGAGAAAACAGTCTGGACAATGAAGACTCTGTTGTTTTTGGGGAAAGGGAGAACAATTAGGGTAATGAGACAGTGAAGCCTGATTGGGGATTACCACCTCAGTAGTTTTGTTTATAAATCTAAGAAAGAAAAATACTGCAAGCTCTATTTCACAGAACTGTGGAAGACAGTTTGTGTGTATAAACAGTTCTGTACCTATGTTTCTTTACTTGTAAGTTTGACTTATATTGTAAGTAGCGTGAACGAGAAGCAGAATGAAAATGCAATGAGCTTGAGACATAGGTTCTAGAGATTTAACTATCTGTAACCTGTTAAAAGAAAATAGTTTATTCTGTCTAAAGCAATGCATCATGAAAGAAATGGGTGGTTTACAATAATTTTATTCAAATGCGATCTGAAAGATAGCATCAATTTTAATTGTATGGTTTCATATATAGCATAATGTCTGACCAAAACGTGGGGTGGTATCTATTTCAGAGTCTAGGATTCAGCATGTTATCTGACTCAATAATGCTATCAGATAACCCCTCCCCTCTTTCCTTCCTTCCTTCCTCTCTTTCTTCCCCTTCTTCCCTCCTCCTTTCCTTTTTTCTTTCCTTTCTTCCTTCGTTCCTGTTGTCAGTATTGATGTTTTAAATCTGTATGTGCACAAAACTTGTATATGCTAACATACACACATATATTTATTTAAACATTTACTTTTTGAAGTCTTTGGGTTAGATAGCACGGGAACGAAAAGGTAAACCCAAGGATCTTAACAGAAGATATATTGACTCATGTAGATAACTATGGCAGCTTCAGTGTCATTATCGGTAAGTCAAATAGATCAGTAAACTTGACACTATTTTCTTTTAAACATGTTTTATTTTTATCTTTATTGGAAAGGCAGATTTAGAGAGAAAGGAAAGACAGAGAGAAATAGATCTTCCATCTGCTTGTTCACTCCCTAGCTGTCTTCAGTGGCCAGAGCTGAGCTGATCAAAAGCCAGAGCCAGGAGCCAGAAGTCTCCTCTGGATCTCCCACATGATTGCAGGGTCCCAAGGCTTTTGGCCATTCTTCACTGCTTTCCCAGACCATAACCAAGGAGCTAGATCAGAAGTACAGCAGCCAGGACATGAACTGGCGCTCATGTGGGATTCTGGCACTTGTAGGTAGAGGATTAGCAAGTTGAACCATCACACCAACTCCAATTTGATGCTGTTAAAACAAGGACAAATTAAATATTTTTGTGTTGTAGTTCTTTTTATTATTGTTTAAAGTTAGTCATTTGTCCAAGTTTCAATATTATTTGTTTAAAAATATCCAAAGCCACACATAATAATTATAAAAAGTCAGATTTAGAATTTTCTGCCTCTAACGTAGTTGCTAAAATCAGATCTGGTTGGAATGAACTTCCCAAACCATAAACAAACTTTTGTGTTTAGTGATGCCCACGCTGTGACTAGATCTGGGAAAGTGCAGGTGAGAATGTGACACAGAGGAAAGAGCGTCGCTTTTGGCAGTGGGTACACATGGCTCACTCAAAGACTTAACCCAGCCAACACCAAATCACTTACAGTGATCTAATATGGAATGTGCAGATAATGATTTTTTATCTTGTTCACTCCTTCATTCTTTAACTGAGAAATTGTTTATTAAATGTGTTCAGGTGACAATCATCCCCGACAATATGGGAATAGCAAGGACACAATCGGAAAACTAACAACAACAACAACAACAACAACAACAACATGCCCCCCACCCAAAAAAAACCCATTCGCAACTTCTAATCAAGGAGACAAATAAGAAACAAAAATAAGTAAACCCAAAAATGTAATATTTCAGAAGGCAATCCGATTGCCTTAATGCTGAAAACAGCAGTCAATGCTGCTCTCCAGCATTTGGTCCAGTTTAAATGACTTACTCATATATGACTGCATCAGGGGATTGATATCTGTCCAGTGACCTGAGAAATTTAAGGATGTGACCAGGAAAGACTCTGAGCGATGTACCTTGTAATTAAGGAGGGTGAATAGGGCAGGAAGAGCAGAGTGAGTTAAGGGGAAGATAGGCCAAAGTGAAGTCTGAATGGAGGCCGACTCTAGGGTCCTTTAGCTCATTGTAAGCATGTGGTCATCGCTCCAGAAGGTCACTCCAAGGTCCTGAGTAGAGAATTGTTGAGGCTGGACTTATGAGAAATTAGTCTTGTTTCTTCTACAACTTCTTGGTTGAGAAAAACCAGGACTCAGATTAAAGAATTCTGGGAAACAGGGCAAGACTTTGATGTATTGGCCAAAATACCCACATCCCACATCTGAGGGCATTGGGTTTGGTGGCCCAGGTCAGCTCTTTATTTCAGATTCCTGCTGAAACATCCTCTAGGGAGTATTGCTGATTGCTGAAGTTACTGGCTTCTGGTAACTGGTATGAAAGACATAGGTCACATTTTCTGTTCCCAGCTTTGACCCTGGCCCAGTCTTACTGTCTGCAGATGTGTGGGGAATAAACCAGTGATTGAGTAAGAGATGTCTTGCTCCCAATGTTTTCTCACTTTATTTTTCTATGATTCTTACATAAATAAGACCAAAATAATCTAAGCCAGAGAATTTTGTGTCTTGGACAAGGATAGGAGGGGAGACTGGTAAAATGTGCTCAGATTCTGTGTATGGTTTTGAAGATATGGACAGTATTTGTTGACTAACAGGATGTGGGGTGCTACAGAGAAAGAAGAGTTTAAAATGGTTGTGTAGTTTTGGACTGAATCACCAGAATGATAGAATTGTGGCTTGCCACAACACAGAAGAACACAAACAGTAAGGAGTTTTATTTTGGATGTGCTATGTTTAAAATCTATATTTAACAAAGTGGAGTCCAATCTGTGGTCTGGAGGAAATAATGGCTTATTATGAATATGGCTGTTGTCAGCTAATACGTGAAACAGGGTGTGGTCATCTTATAGGATGACCATGGAGCTCTGCCTGGCCATAGCAGGCACTTTCCAGTTCTCTGCTTGGTTCTGTTCAGGCAGCCCAAAGCCCATCTTGCAAGTTGCTATCTGTTTCAGAGCTTGAGAAAAGCAGTAGAGAAGCTTGAAAGGTCGAGGAGGAGATGGCTTAAAGCCAACATGTTGGTTTGTGTTGGGTGTGCCATGTCTAGGCTTTACCCCCTGATTGATGTATATATACCAGGGCAGAGTCAGGCTGGAAGTAATGCATCATTATTAGCCTGGCTATGAGAAGCTATGTTCATGACACTTTAAAAATGTTGACCCTGATGCACAAATAGATATGTTAATACCCTCAAGTAATAGACATTGATGCCATGTGGATAACTTCACCATGACGCAACTTTTGTTCCACTGAAATTGTGTTTGAAAAAAGATGGCTCATGTGTCTGCAGTGTGAAGCCATTTTATTCTCAAGCAGAACATTTTCTTGTGCTTCAACCACAAGAAGACCAGTGGAGTTTTGCTTGTCTGAAAGATACATTTTTAGTAAGTATTTGAAATTCATGTGGAGAAAATGAAGTGTAAATAAATAACAGAAAATTATTTAAGAAGCCTTAAGTGACAATTACTTGAAAATACTCAGAAGACATCAAGAATAAAAAGATAGATCCTGAGAAAATAATACTAAAGTTATATAACTGCAAGCAAATAATGTTGCTAGTAGAGTCACATAATAATATGTTAGGATAAGAATACTCTGAAATAAATTATTTTTATTTATATAACCAAGAAAGGAAGACTTCATGTACTTGTCAGTTGCTACAAGATAACAAATATATATTTTAAATATTTTGAATGGATGAAGACATAAGAATTCTAATGTCACATTTCATAAATCAACATTAGAAATAAAAGGAAAGCGTGCTTTTTATATTTTAGTGTGATGAATTTTTAAAAGTTGTTAAAAATTTGTAAATTTGTTCTTGACTAGTGTTTATCTCACTAACTTACTGAGCAAGCGTGCTATTTTCATAAATGGGATTAAATAGCAGATCTGGTAGTGTTATAATGTTCTCTGTGAAAAGAAAATTTATGTATAAACACTATTAACTTTTGTCCGTGGTTTCAAAAATAATCCGCAGCTTCAAAAATAGAAGTCAAAATTCCTGATTCACGATATCTTCTTAGGTTTTTGGAATTTATTGTACTTTTATCTAAATGCAAAATATTTAGAAAGTTATACGGAAATTGGTTTTCTGCCTTCTCTCAAAGTAATAAGTGAGTTTTAGGCTTTTTCAAGAGGATGCTGAATAGTTTTTGAATTCTACCATCATGGTAGAAACACTGGGCCAATACAGAATGTAAAGAATTTGTGGGTGAGATATATAAACTGTGACCCTCCTATTTCGTGCAGTTACTATATTTGTGTCCTAAGACACAATTAACATTTTTGGGTAGATGTTAATACTTTTCCTGAAAAATAAAATTATGTACTCAAAGAAGATTGGGAAATTCTAGGTTAAACATTATGTTTTTAGTAATTTTATTTTAAACCTTTAATTTGAATTAATTATAGGCTTATCAAAGAGTGGTAAAAATAGTACGGAGTATTCCCGTACACCCTTTCCATACAAGCTTCTGCTAAAATTTAACCCTTTCATAATAAGAAATTATTAAAATTAAGCCATACCTCTAATATAGGAGTATTCACTATGTTATCAACCTTATTGGAATTTCAGTGATTTTTCTGTTTTAGACGTCTAGCATAAAGTCATCATTCTGCAATAAAAGGAACTAGAATTCCTTTGGTAATAGTTAATTACAGATCTGGTATTTAATATCCTGCTCAAATGGAATGGGAAAATGCATCAAGTAAGGAAGTTTTGGGAGATTATATAAGCTTGCCCAAATGACAAAAGAATCAAACTGGAGATGGTGCAATATAATCATTAACACAGATGATAGCAATGGATTTTGACCTATAAAATAAAATATACAGTGCATACTGATATAAATAAACAATGAAATAAATAAATGAGAGAAAAGTGACAGTTCTTTGCTATTGGAGAATTTCAATTAATTAATTAGGATGGAAGGAGAGATGAGAATAGTCATTAGGAAAATACCACAGTAATAACTATGACCCCTTAGTGGGTGCTAATGTTAGTGGGTGAAAGTTTGAAGATAATGTGGTTAGTTAAGACTTGTACTATCAGCATATTTGATAATGTTTGAGAGGAAAAGTTGCAGCTTTATAATGGGGAAATCGCACAAGCACTACCGTAACACAGACAGCATGGCACAAAAAACATGCCAGTCCTGAGCTGCCCTTCCTCTGATGCGCTAAGAAAGGAACACAGTGTCTTTGAAGTCTTTGTCAATAATTTTTTGGTTATTAAAAAAAAAAAAACTGAAAAGCACCTGTATTGAAAAACATCCTAAAAAAATAGCTGTTACTCTATAGAATATCAGCTTAACAAAAGACAGGGATAGATTCAGTAATTCAGAGTTTAGTTTTAAACATGGTACTTGGCTTAATTCTGAAGTGTTTTACTTATGATTTGAGAGCCAGGGGGAGAGAGAAAGAGAGAGAGAGAAACATTGACAGACAGAGCTTCAGTCTGCCCAGGTACTCAACTGGGGCAGGTGACAGGAACGTAATCCAAGTCTACCCATGGGCAGCAGGAACCCAGTTACTTGAGCCGTTGCTGCAGCCTATGGCAGTCCATGTTGGCAGGTGCATGGGATACGGCACCCGGACGAGAACTTAGAACTCCAGTGCAGCATGTGGATTTTGTCTGCCAGGTTAAATGTCTAGTGCTTAAAACGTTTTAGATAGTAATCTGACTGAAGGACTGCTCTGAGAAAATCTTTAAAAAATATGTATATAGATGGAGAAAACAGAACAAGGAAAATCATACTTTGTTAGTCTGCACTGCCTTGAAGCCCATAATCAGTGTTTCTTTGATCATTGGTCCATAATCTCAGTTAAAAACTAGACATGAGATTGGGTTTAGAGCTAATACAATGCTTGGGGTACCTACATCCCATATCGGATGTGCACTGTGGGAGGCAGCAGAAGATGGTTCAAGTGGTTGAATCCTTTTCATCTGTGTTGCAGATTGTAAGTTCTCAGCTCCTGGCTTTGGCCTGGCCCAGTTTTAGCTGTTGTGTACATATGTAAACAAGTAAATGAAACAGCTTGCTCTCTATCTCCCTTTTTCCTTCCCCCCTCCCTGCCTGTGTCTTTCCATCTCTTTTTCTGTCTTTCAGAAAAATTAATAACAACTAAAATTGGGGGAAAATACTAAACACTAGACTGCGAGACTTCCTTGTACTGAAACGTCTGCAGAGTCCTCAATTTCAAACACTGTATTGAGAAGGAAGGAAAGTGCAGTAACATTGCTTGCTGCTGCTAGATAAAGAATGAGGTAAAGTGGCAATGGAGAAAGGCAAGGAAGGAAATAGAGGGAGCAAGGGGCTTGGGAGATTTCTCCTTTTAATCCTGAGCTTCTCACAGAGGGCTCAGGGACTCAGCTGTCATGTGGGAGGCGGAGAAAGTTTCTCAAAAGTAATAGGGATTATAATTACCACGCTGACTGCAAGAATGGAAAAGAAGCTAGCAGGGAGAGTATGCGCACATGAGCTATCTTTAGCGCTGTTGGAAGTTTCACACTCTGAAACTGTGACAGAGGACTATATCTTGTAATCTGGCAAATATAGTTCAGTCACCCTCCTCCTGTTGCTACCTAAAACAGAGAAGACAAATGAGGATAGAGGCCCTTTTGACTTTCCTCTCAGTGGACACACAGAAACACACAAGCTTCAACTTTTTATATGTTTAATCACTATTAATTCATGAAGTGTTACCTGGGCCACAAATCCTGGGCTTTATTGAATGTAGTTTTCCTTAAATCTGAGTCCCTATCTGTGTATATAGATTAATATGTGCTTTTCCCTGATTTCCATTATATTGGAAAGTATGACTTCTTTTCTCGAACCCTGTCTTTTCTTTCCACCCTGCTGCTCCCGTCCCATGTCCCTCTAGCGACCTAAATAG
Organism: Ochotona curzoniae; assembly: GCF_017591425.1. NCBI lineage: Eukaryota > Metazoa > Chordata > Mammalia > Lagomorpha > Ochotonidae > Ochotona > Ochotona curzoniae. The sequence continues at coordinate 8,552,407 of NW_024466219.1, read as the reverse complement.
CAGCAAGTTGGACAAATCCCTGACATGTGACTGGCTACACAGGTGTACATGCTTGCTCATAAATTCCCGGGTGGGTGGCCCTGTGCTGAGCAGCTGGGGCTGGTGCTGGGTCACCTTTCTGATGATCCTTTAGCCCAGAGCCTAACGTCAGTTTTGAGGACACACATCTACCCCACTTAGGACCTACTTTAGGCACTTTTTTGAGTGTGCAGTACCCCCATGTTCCATCAGGCACCTCTGACAGGAAGTCCCATTCTATCAATAACCCAAAGGCAACTTTTTGGGTCTATCTAGTAGGCTGAAGGTGGACCCAAAGAAATTGGTGGATACCTTCTATGTCAAACACTGTCTCGTGTGGTGTGTGTGTGTGTGTGTGTGTGTGTGTGTGTGTGTGTGTGTGTGTGTTGGTGGAGAGGGTATTGTGGTGACGCATACCTGGCTGTTTCGGCCAATTCTTTTCTCTTGCCTTATACATCACCAGAGGCTGCTGTTTTGCTGACTACCATCTGTGAAGGAAGGTGCAACTTCCTGCTGCTCATCCTTCTGAACTCCATGGAAAGGCCTCCTCCTGTATCTGCCCCACATCCTTCCCTTCCTTCCCCTCCTGGATGTGAACAAACTACTTGTTTGCTCTTCCACAACCCTCCCACCTTATACAGTTGCTCCAAACCCCATGGCTTTTCTGGGCTGTAGTATTTATTTGCTGGAACTGCCATAAAAAGATACCAGAGAATGGGTGGCTTACACAACAGAAATTTATTTTTTCTCATAGTTGTGGAGGCTGAAAGTCCCAAATCAATGTTTGGTTTCTCCTGGGACCTCTCCCAGGCTTGCAGATGGCCGCGTTCTCACTGTGTCCCCACATGGTCTTCCCTTAGTGCGCCCACACCCCTGATGCCTTTTGTGTGGCTGTTTCCTCTTCTCAGGAGGACAGCGGCCAGATGGCATTAGGACTCCCACTAACCATCTCATTTCAATGGAATTGCTTCTGTACAGGCTGTATCTCCAAACAAATTACAAGCTGAGGTTCTAGGGTAAGAACGTCAACATGACTTTTGGGGGAACCAAAGTTCAGCTCAGAACACATGTGGAGACTTGGTGGTCCTTCCTGCCTTTCTCTAGTGTTAAAAAAGTTTATCTCCTACACGGCTGCAGTAAGAATGTAGGTAATCATAAGAAAGGAAGAGGACATGCTTCCTAAACTTAACTCTTGTTTTTCTTTTACATAAGTGAGTGTGTACTAAAATTTTCACAAACACATTTTTGAGGTATATTCAAAATTCTGGCTAGCTGAGAAAGTTTTTTCCTGGGAATGCATGGTAACAAATCTGGACCTGGGTTCTATTAAACATAGTTTGGGAAGTCTGAATGATGCTCTGGTCAGAATTCATCATCAAATGAGTGCAAACTAAGGTCTTTGTTTTGTTTCTTTAAGTAAGGCTTTCAATGCCCTAGCACTAATGTAACATATATCCCATGATTCTCTTATATATAGCATGTTCTCCAAATAACATGATCCTAAATATACTCTGTGGTTTCCGCCTTCTGCATCTTTTTTTATTGCTTTTCCCTCTGCTTTGAATTCATTTTTTCTCCTGCCTTCCTAGAAAATTTTGTTAAACCCAAAGTTCTATCTCCTCTTAACTATTTTTAAACTTCCCAGTTTAGTGTGATTTATCCCTTCTATGAACTCATAGAGAATTGTGTTATACAGTCTGTCACAGCAAGTATTATGATTCTTTAATATGTTTATGTTTTCCTACTAATTGGGCTGTAGCTTTACTCAATATAGAAACCATGTTTTGCTCATCCATATACTTTCTTCTAAAAGATTTATTTATTTTTATTTGAAAGACAGAACCCACATGGAGAAGGAGAAACAGAAGGAAAAAAATCTTCCATCCGTTGACTCACTCCCCAAGTAGCTGCAACGACTAGAGCTAAGCTAATCCAAACCCAGGAGCCAGGAGTGTCTTCCACACAGATATAGGGTCTCAAATAGTTAAGCCATCTTCTACTGCTTTCCCGGGCCATAAGCAGGGAACTGAATAGGAAGTAAAGCAACCGGGACACAAGTTGGTGCTCTTATGGGATCCTGGATCCTGAAAGCAGAGGATTAGCCCCTTGAACATGGCATTACCCCCAATCCATATACATTAAAAAAAATTTTTTTCCCTACTTAGCTGCTCAATAAGCACTAGTTAATTGAATGAGATGGAGGATGCATCCCCAATGATTCCTCGAGTCTGTTGGTCAGAGCTCTTGATGAACCATTTGGATTTACCTGCTTCCAAAGATTTCAGTGACTTGCTGGAAAAGAGACATAGGGAAGAAGGTCTTTTGATGAAGCACTCAAGCTACAATATACAGAGAGGGCGATTTAACAGTACACAATGGGAGTCAGAACAGCTCTGCAAGACTCCCAAATCAAAGGAGAAAAAAGTACTTAAGCTTTGGGGTTACCTTCTTTAATTCACTTCAGCACCACCTCCTCTCCTTTAAGCCTAGTCAGACATTTCTCCTTGGGTAAATAGTATTGTTCCTTAATGTGTTGTTGACAGTATCTAGTCTGTGTTGGCAAATGGTTTGGAGGTAGGGTCCAGCATTCTACAGTTAATATTTAGGAATCTCTGGGCTGAATAGTATGGTCCCTTTTTGCTCACCATATTGTTAAAGCATCTACTTAAGGAATTATAGTCACAAAGGGATCCATTTAAATCTTTACATCCCATGCCAGAACTCTGTCATATGGCTCTTGTTAGTCACAGAATATTACCTTTCATGTTAAAACGGGGGACTACATCCATCAGCTACTTCTAGTGTTTGTATTTAAATTGTCTCTAGTTTATAGAAAAGATAGGATCTTCCTTATAGGCACTGGTAAACAGATTTGTTTAATAACACTAATAACATTTGAGACTCAAGTATATATTCTTGAAAATTTTCAGCACATGAGAATAAAAATACATTAAAAGGAGATTCAAATATATGAAATGTAGAATGGTATGAGTAATAGTTCAGATGATACTGAAGGAGTAAAAAGGGGGGTGGTTGTTCAAATGGATAAAATGCTATTGATGGTTTTGTTGGTAGTTTTTATTTTTCAGAATATTAAACTAAATTGTATGCTGAATAATTCTGCAGAAACATATTTCCTCTACATGAGAGGGAAAGGCAATAACAAATACATATATGATTTGAAGTAGCTTTAAAAATTGTGATTATTCTCAAAAAGATGAATTAAGATCAGGAGTTGTAGTGGGGAAATATTACATAGAGAAAAGCTGCTAACGTCAGAACTATTAAAATAAAAAATAAGTTAATAAAAGCTTTGGATGGTAATCTCAGGGAAACCTTGAGGATTTCATATAGCAAAATAGAAAGATACGCAATGTAAGTATAAAGATTAAAAGCACAGGAGACCAATAGAGACACTATCAGATTTAGTGGAAGTTCCAGAATCGATTGAGCGAGTGGAGTAAAAGAAAATTACAAGAGAGCTCAAGTCTTGAAGTGACAGAATTTTCTGCTAGGAATCATAACAAATGAAAGAATGGTAGGAAAAAATTTGTTAAACAACCTTTTCTGGTAAATCCCTTTCCAAGGTGTCTCACACTTCCCTCTCTTTTGAAAAAAATATGTTTTTATCTGAGAGGTAGAGTTAGAGAGAGAGAGAGAAAGGGAAGGAATGAAAGAGAAAATCTTTCATGCACCGACTTTTTCCCCTAATGAATGCCATGGCTGGAGCTGGACCAGTCCAAAGCCAGCCTAGGGGCTTCCTCTATGTAAATGTCTCTTTAGCTAGAGGTAATGAATCCTGAAACGTAAAATAGAGAAGGAATCTGAATTAGAAAAAGTTGAGCCTTGAGTCTCAACAGAGATTTGAATAAATGAAAAGCACATTGAGAATGGAATGTGGTGAAGGTCATATCTGTTTTCTCTGTAAACTGCAAGTAAAAGATGATGGTACATTGCAAAAAAAAATATTCTGTGATAGAACAAACTAAAATGTGCTATATCATTGATAAATTAGTGTTCAGTAGAAGAAATTATTGGAGCATTATGGAGAAGGCAGTGCAGTTGTAATATTTCACTTGACTCTGCAGTATATTGAATAGAATGCTATTGCAATCTTCCCAATAATGCAATCGCTGTTTGTAGGTTCTTCATTCCTAATCTAGGTATAGGTTTATTTATAACTCAAAAGCAACAAAACATATAAAATAACCAGGCACTTATTAATATGTGGTGTAAACATTTTCTTTTTCTTTTTGAATTGTTTTTCTTTACTTTTTTAAATTAATTTCTTTTTTGATCTACTGAAAGTTAATTGGCAACAACCAACTGATCACAAGTCTGAATACTTGTTGCTGTCTTTCCTCTGACCTGATTCACGTATTTACTTTACTAAACTTGCTTCTTAGGCATGGTTATTGCAGAACGAAGCGAAAGAGGAGTTAGAATATTGCAGCGATGTGAGCAGCCTTAGAGAAGCTCGATTATCTTCACAAGTGTCTCACAGAAGGAGGAATAGGTCACACTCACAATGATGCAGCAATAAAAGTTGACAGCGTTTTAGTAAAAATGAAAAATCTTTGTATTACACTCATGATGGAGAGTATGTCTTTTCAACTTTCATTTTTTGGTAAAAAAAATTACGCTATGATAAAATGCTAATAATGACATTTGATTTCAAGAGTCTGTGAGTTTCTCTCTCTTTTTTTAAAGATTTCTTTTCATTAGTAAGGCAGATGTACAGAAAGAAGGAGATACAGACAGAAAGATTTCCATCTGTGATTCACTCCCCAAATGGCCCCAGTGGCTGGAGGTGAGATGATCCAAAGCCAGGAGCCAGGAACTTCCTCTGAGTCTCCAACACAGTGTAGGTGCGGAGTTCCATGGCTGTTGGGCCATCTTCTGCTTTCCCAGGCAACATGCAGGGATCTGGATTGGAAGCGGAATAGCCAGGACACAAACCGGCAACCATATGGGATCCTGGTACTTGCAAGGCAAGGATATGGACACCGAGCCAGTATGCCAGGCCCTAGGAATTGCTCTTTCAGGAAACAGTAGCACTGGTATCCAAATAATATAAGATATTGTGTTAGGAGTTTAGAAATATAAACATGGTCGAATCATGATAAAATTCTATTGAATAGACTTGATCTGACTTCTGATTAGTGTAGAGCAACACACAATTTAAACTCAATATGAAGATTTAAAATGTATTGTAAATCTGCCTTAAGGAATACATTTTATTTTATTAATAAAGACTATTTTAGTTATGGTAAGTTTTTTGCATACATTAAGAATAACTCAAGTGACAAACTCAAAATCAGCAAAGAAATTCCTATTTGTAATTATTTTTGAACGTGCAAATAAGCAAATTATTTTTAGCCTTAAAAATTAGTGTGTATTGACCATAGCTGTCCTGAAAAGTACCAATGTTTCATTAACTGAAGATATGTTTATTAAATGTTTCACTACTAAAAATATAGTATAGGATTTTGAATATTTTTACCATAAGGACATACTGAATGTTTCAAGAGATAACTATCATGATTGGACATTATACAAAGTAGATAGGTAACATAATATCACACAGCCCATCAAATATGTACCCATAATCAAAAGGTACAGATGTTACAATAGAATGTAAATGCAGGGCCCTGCGCAGTGGCGCAAGTGGTTAAGTCCTCGCCTTGCACGCCCAGGATCCCATATGGGCGCCAGTTCTATCCCAGCAGCCCCGCTTCCCTTCCAGCTCCCTGCCTGTGGCCCGGGAAAGCAGTCCAGGATGGCCCAAAAAGCTTTGGGACCCTGCACCCGTGTGGGAGACCCGGAAGAGGCTCCTGGCTTCGGATCGGCATAGTATCGGCCGTTGCGCTCACTTGGGGAGTGAATCATCGGACGGAAGATCTTCCTCTCTGTCTCTCCTCTCTGTATATCCGCCTTTCCAATAAAAAAATAATAAAAATAAATCTTTAAAAAAAAAGAATGTAAATGCAAGAAATCTGAAGCCCTCGACTGGAAGTTACATGGCCTTCAGGAAGTAAGTAGGCCATGTAAGTAAAGGGGATGCAATGTAGCCACACATTTTTATTAGTGCCAAACCAGATGGTTGAAAAGCATGAGATTTAAGTTCAAGGGCTGAGAATGCAGCTTTATTTAAGCATTTTTTTTCTCATGACAGTTGAAAAAGTAGAGGAAATTTAACAAAATTTTAAGATTTTACAGGGTGATGATTAGAAATTGAGGAGGTATTTGGAAATAACATGTTGAAATTGTTTCAGTACAAACCAACTTTAAGGGTGATTAAGTTCAGTCACCTCTGTGTAAAGTCATTTTTTTTTTAATTTAGCTTGTGAGATCTTTTTCATTTCTTGTTGAAATAGATAACTTTAAAATGGTGGCTGTGGTTTATGTTCACCTTTAATAATATATAAAAGTCTCACAGCATTTCTTTATTCTCTTCATTTCCAACAGAATTTTTGTTTTGAAAATGGCTTGCCAGTTCCACCTAGTGGTAGAAACTTACCATGCTTGACATATGTCTGCAACTTTTAACCTACAAATCAGATTTCTTTTTTGATGTATGAGAGCTGAAGTTATGGTAGTTGTGCTAAGAGAAGAAGTGAAGGAGCCTCTCCTGAGAGACTGAGGAGTACTAATCTTATACTTTATTCCTTCTCTTATCTAGAACCCTCAGGCACTTTGCTTATTTGATAAAATTTCAGATGAGCAAGACAGCTGTTAATACACAAGTTAAATACTAGCGGTTCACTGTATGGCCTTACCTCTTTCAGAAACTGTTCAACTTGATATTCCTCTCACCCCACAAACTAAAATGCTTCTACTGACATGAGTTGCTGCCTGTTAAAATCACTTATTTGATCGACAGCGTTCAAATAGTATGCTCCTAGCATTGATCGTAAAACCATATTGCAAGATGTTAAAGTATTTCAATTATAAATGAGGTAGAGTTCAATACTTGCTAATAGCTGGTTAATTAATTTCATGCATGTTTACAAGAGAAATCCTGTGAATTACACATTGGACTTCATAAAATTCATTGAAAGTAGAATTAGGATATGTAAGTTTGTTTTGGTGTAGAATACACTATAATCTAGGAATAGTTTTTATAATGTATATTTCCATTACTTTCCAGAGATGGCATGTATACATGTATTTCATTTTGTTTTTCTGCTCCAAAACGAATGTGTTGATTCTATTTTAACTAAATTTAAGCATTTACTTACTTGTTTTGAACTTTCTACTTCTATGTTTCATCAGTATAGCAAGTTGATAAATGTATTTTCTGATCTTCCTCAACACAGAGCCACAACAACAAAAAACTTGTTTGGTTTAACTTGCTTTATGCTGTTGGGTCCAGAATTTATCGCACTGCCTTGAGCGGAGGAGTTCCACACAAGATAATGCAAAGGCAAAAGAACTTGTTAGTGCGCTAGGGTCCAAGTCTCATCCAGCACAGTGGAGTCTTGGCAAGGACCTCATCATACATTCCACATAGATCATATAGGGTTTTGGCTGCAATTCCAGGGATGGGCCATTAATTCTAAGAACAGGTATTGGCAAGATTGTAATTGATCAGTTTCTATCGCCTGTGGCCACCCTGGTGGTCAGTGTGTCTTATCCATGCCAACCCCAGTGGTGAGCCTCTATCGCCATGACCACCTGATGACTAGGGACCTTTCAGGTCTCCTCTGATTGGTCGGCTCTGTCTAGGGTGTGTGGCGACCCACTTCAGGGAAGCAGATGCCTCAATTCTAGGGACTGAAACTTAGGCCTAGCCTGTCTGAGGCCTCCCTGTGCCTGTCATGGCTTTAGCTTGGTTCCCTGTAGCAAGCAAAGCTCTCATTATAGAACCCAACTTAGCAGTCAGCTTAACAATTGATTAATGAAAACATTCTAACATAATTTATCATATGTTTTAATTACCAGTACTTATCCAGCCCTCTACTAATTGCTATCTCTTAACACATACATGCTTGTTTTAATTACCTTATTACTAGTTACTTATTTAATGCTATCTCTTGACCATAATCTCTGTAATCACCTAATGTTCTTCTAACACTTACATATTTTTGCCATTAACTTAGCTTTACTTTCTTTATTGCTAGACATTCATTAATTTTTAAAAATTATATTTTTTATATTATCATTTTATGATACAGTTCCATAGATTGTGGGATTTCCCTTATCCCCTCTCCAATTCCCTCCCCCTTCACTGAGTTCCCCTATATTATTACTATAGTATGGTTCTTCATAAACAATCATCTGTCCATCGTTGTGGGCATGGACAATGACAGAGAGTCCAGCATCCTCTTGTCATGATATAATAAGCAGTTTCACTGGGAGTCCACCTTTGTCTGGAAGTAGAGATACACACTTCATTATATTCTCACATCAGGATAATCTCCTTTACACAGTTACTATATATCCCTTAAATGAAAAGCCACAATACAAAATCAACAGGCAGAGAAATAGAAACTTACAATGCCATGAAGTTAAATAATGTGCTGCTAGGATAGTGTACCCAGCTAAATTGCCTTTGTCTTTGAAAATGAAATAAAATTCTTCCACGTAAAGAAAAGTTGAAACAATATGTCTCTTCTAAACCTGCCCTACAAATGATACTTAAAGATGTTCTCTTGACAGAGAAAAGGATAGCACCCTCCAAAACCAAAGGCAAATGCAAAGAACATCCCAGTAAAATAACAACAGAAGACTAAATCTATGAAGAACCCATTGCTAACGTGACAGGACCAAATTATCCCCCATTCGTATTAGACATTCATTTGTTATTGAACCATTTCCTTTTTTTTATTGTTAATAACATTGTATTATGTGATACAGTTTTATAGGCACTGGGATTCCCCCCACCCCTCCCACAACCCTCCCCTCATGGTGGATTCCTCCACCTTGCTGCATAACCACAGTTCAAGTTCAGTTGAGATTCATTCATTGCAAGCATATACCTAGCATAGAGTCCAGCATCTTATTGTCCAGATAAGTTCAGCGGTTTCTAGGGGAGACCTTCTCTGGTCTGAAGGTAGAGCTAACGGAGTAAAGTCCCGGTCAGTTAAAAGCCCCTACAAAACATCAGCAACAATTTCCAATGTTATGAAATTGATTGACATAGTATTGAGTAAACAATATGTTAAAAGTAATGCAAGTTCAATTTTTCACAACACATGAGTTGAGACAGTATCAATGACAGGTTCAAAAACAAATAAACCAACAAACAAATAAAATTACTGGTTAAATTAAGGCAAACATGTGGTATCTAACCTTTTGGGATTCGCTCATTTCCCTTAGCATTATAGTTTCCAGTTGGGCCCATTTAGCCACAAAGAACTGCATTTTGTTTTTTTTAATAGCTGAGTAGTATTCCATGGAGTAGATGAACCAAAGTTTTTTTATCCAATCTTCTGTTGATGGGCATTTCAGTTGCTTCCATGTTTTTGCAATTACTGATTGTGCTGCTATAGACATGGGGGTGCATGTTGGTTTGTCATGAAACAGGTGTTTTGGATATATTCCTAGGAGTGCTATGCTGGATCATATGGTATGCTTAACCATTTCTTAATACTACTCCCCAATACTATTTCTCATTACTATCATTCTAGTGCTGTTTACCTCTTGCTTAACACACTATTCTCTTGATTTATCTATCTCTCAGCACACTTTAGTGCTACTTAGCTCTTACTTTAATTCCACAGTCTCACAATGCATGTGTAAGTCTAGGTAACAGACTTTGCCGATGGCAAAAATTCCAGTTACAAATGATGCTTTGTTGTATGGTGAAAATGAATATTATACCAAAGATCTCTTGTGACAAAGATGCTTTTTACTCCCATTCCTGTGAAAATAATTTAATTTGATGATAAAGATAAGAAAGGCAACTAGAGTGACACACTGTTCAATTTTAGTGAGTTGAAATCTTACTACTTTTCATGTATTTTAACGACATAACCTAGGATTGAAGAGAACAAAATGTGCTAGCAAAATTAAATCTACCACTTAAGATGGAGAAGTATTTAAAGTAACACATAAAATTTTAAGAAGTGGATTAATTTTAAAATGCTGAACTTTTTAAAAAAGATATATTTCTTTTTATTGGAAAGTTGGATATAAAGAGAGGAGAGACAGGAAGGAAGATCTTCCATCCACTGATTCACTCACCAGGTGGCTGCAGTGGCTGGAGCTGAGTGGATCTACTGCTTTCCCAAGACACAAGGAGGGAGCTGAATAGGAATCTGGGCCAGGGCTGCCAGGTCACCAACTGGAGCCAACATGAGATCCCGACACGTGCATGGCAAGGACTTTGGCCAGTAGGTTACCACGCTGGGCCCAAGACATGGCTTCTTAATGCCCAGGCTGCTCTTTAGTTTAGGTTGAGTGTAAACTAACTATCTATCTATCTAGCTTGGAAACTAGAATGGGGAGTAGAGTTGGAGACTCAGGTCCCAGGTACTCTGATATGAGATGCAGACATCCCAAGGATGGTTTGGTTGGTGAGCTAAATCCCCTTCTCCCAGTCATTTTCTTATCTACATATGGATAGTGTGAGTGTTACTTCTTCTAACACTTATTTGGTGTTATTTTCACAAAATATACATTTAGAAAAATAAGAAATTTTAGAATAATAAATATTTAGGCTATTGTCTTAAAGATTCAAGCTGCATTACTGGTTAGCTCAACACGTTTCTAAAATAGGAGTGAAGTAAATAGTATAAAATAAGACTTTACCACAGTGTGTCTGGACAGGAAACTTCAGGTACATCCTTTATTTCCTCCTTTGGGAAAATTTGATATGGAGAAACTTTTAAGAACAACATTATAAGGTGCTCCTACTGCATTCAGAGGTGTATATTAAAATACAATTCTGCAATGAGTAGGCCCAAGTACTTATTAGCTAATAACCCGTTTACCACTTGGTTGATTACAGCGAAGCACAGGAGACTGGTATAGGAGTTAATTTGCTTTCTGGTAATACTCATTTGCCTTGAAGGTGTGATCAGGGATTAAAGAGGAATGTGCAGCTTGTGTTTGCAAGAAAAGAAAATCAGTTGTCGAAATGGACTCATGCAAAATCCAAAAGTTAACTGGAACAAATAATGTCTTTAATGTGGGAACAGTAAAGAAAATGTTAAAAAACAAATATTTTTAAATCAGTACCTGCAATAGTGACAGGGACTTTCATATTATTTCCAGAGAGGTGATTCTAGCCTGAGGTTGAGGAGAGAGACAGATGTCTCTGAAACAGAGTCCTTCCATGATGGAACATATAACGATGTGCATTTTTTTTTTTGCCAGGGTAAAGGAACACAGAATCATAGAGTCACAATGCATGGGTGTCCTGAGAGAGTCGATTGCTTGAAAATGTTTCAGCTGCTCCACAAGGCAAAGAACTCTAAGGAACTGTAGGTTATAAGCTGTACCACTATGAAGTAAATAGAGTGGAACAGATTTCCTTGCCTAAAAGTTGTGACATAGATACACATGCCCACTCTGAACTTCTGACATTGTTCCCATCTTTACGAGCCAGCCAGTTACAATACTCCTACCTTCATGAGAGTATTATAGCCAGTTAGATGCAGTCCGGAGAGCAGTGTCAACCCTGAACCAGCTAGCCTGGTCTGGTTCAATTGGGATTTCAAGTTAAGTGGCTCTTGGCTTGTTATGAATAGAACTTGGACATGATTTTAGAGAATGAGAATAGCTGAAGTTGCCTGGCAGACAGACCCAAAATCTGCATGGAGTGTGCTTTTTATGCTCCAGACTTTTTGTTTCCTTCCTCCTAAGTGATTATTTACCACTTTGCCTATGATTTCCTTTCTCTTTGTTTTACTCACTTAACATTTGTTTAGAATGAAAAATAATAGACTAGTTGTTTATCCAGGTAGATAAAGTATCCATCCCTGCCACACAGGTTCTGCTCTTGGTTCTAGCTGCTGATTGCAGCTTCCTGCTAATGCACACCCTAGTAGACAGGTGGCAGCACAGCATGTTGGGCCCCTGCTGCCCAACGGATGGCTCAGAGCTCTGGCTTCTGCAAAGCCCACGCCATCACGCTGTGGTGGGCATTTGAGCAATGAAGCCAGCAATAGGAATTCTACATCCTCCTCCTTTTTCTCTTCTCTTCTTCACTCTTTTCCTCTTTCTTTCTTTCTTCTCTCTCTTTATTTCTCCCTTCCCATCCCCTCAAGTAACATTTTAAAGATTTCAAATGCAGAGAATAACAGGGCTGCTTTTTCTTCTGCGTTGTCTCATCCAAGGTTGTCATGAGGTTTTACTACTCATGACTGTGGCATTAAAAGTGTGAAATCCTTTCAGACCCTTCATTCAGGAAGAGTAGAGGCCAAGCAGGTTCATTTAAACACCAAGCATATAAAGTCATTCTACACACCTAACGGAGTATTTCCTTTTCATTCCTATTCTTGGTTTGACTTTTATACCAAAAACTTCAGAAATAGCTGCAGCTGCAAGTATTTATAAAATTAAGGTAGATATGAGGTTGAGTAGGAAGTGCTCTTTATTGTTGAGATATCAGCCTCCTGGGGGTGCAGCAGGTGGTAGGTCAAGCACTTGAATCCCAGCTGTCCACATGAGAAACTTTCTCAGGGGTTTCCTGCCCAGCCAGCCCCTGTGACCACCGAGTAGGGTGAGGGAACACTGTTCTTTAGCATAGCTCTGATCGAGCCTGTCCGTTTATTTTAATGCAAGAACAAACTTATATACATTTAGAAAGGGGAAGGTAAGGGGGCATCTCCAGACACTCCTCTTACCTAAATAGTGGCAGTGCAATTGACTAGAAGGCACATCTATGTGTCTAAACTCTCCAGTGATGTCATAGGTCAGGTACAACACTCATGGCTGGCAGGTAGTGCGATAGCACCTGTCTTCTCAGAGATGCTTATCAAGGAGGCTCCAGCACAGCTCGTCCAAGGACAAAGAAGAGAGACTGGAGTTAGCCTGCAACACCTTTGCCTGAATAACCAGTGAACAAGCCAGACTGAGGTCTCAGCCAAAACCTTAGTCAGGTGTTCCCGAGGGATACAGTGTACCGTGACCTCCCATGTAGGCCAAGTAGGCAAAAGATTAAGGGCGATCTTCCAAAAACCTTGAATGGAATTCCAATTCGCTGCTAGTTGGATGAGAAATAAACTGCTGGATGTAACGTATCTGTCTCTATATCTCTCTGGTTGTCAAATAAAATGAAGATTTTTGAAAACCCCACACTGATGCCAGAGAAAGGAATCAACAAATTAGACCCAGAAATGCTTGGGTGGCAGAACTGAAGGAGATCCTTTCATAGTGTTTTGTTTTCTTTTCCTTTTTGTTTAGAAAGTCAAAAGTTATAAGAATGTTATTATAAATATCCATATATCCAGGATTCCAGATTCAATTTGGTTAGTTTTATGATTTATTTTATTTTTCTTTGAAAGGCTGAGTTACAGAGAGAATGAGAGAGAAAATCTTCTACTTGCTTGCTAACTTCTCAGATGGCCACAATGGCCAGAACTGAGTTATTCTGAAGCTAGGAACCAGGACCCGGGTTTTTTTTCCAGATCCGCCATGTGGGTGCAAGGTTTTAAACCAACCTCTGCTGCTTTCCCAGGCTGTATATGGGGAGCTGGTTCTGAACTGGTGTAGCTGAGACTTGAACTGAAACCTGTATGGAATGCCAGCACCAGGGCAGAGGCTAAGCCTTAAATATGCAAATTTCAGATTTTAACATATACATTTCAAATGCTTACAAAGTTACATATACTTATGTAAATTTATATGTCTAGTATACTATATATAACTATATTATATATAATCTCTTCCTATCTACATTTATTATATATATATTACATTTATTACATATACATGTGCATATATGTATATGTAATTTTTCTCCTCTTTAGGACATATATGTGTGTGTATGTATTTATGTTATATATAATTCCATTTCCTTATCTGGGACCAGATTATCCATCATGATGAATCTAGATATGTTTTTCTGTGTAATTTTTTTAAGTTTTCTTCATAGCAAGTATGGCTAGTATTTTACTGTTGTCTGTGTCGATGTGTGTTTCTTTGTTTTTCTATCCATAATTCTGGTAGGCATGGATTTTATTTCAGATTTTTTAGATTGTGATATTTTTCTCTTTTCTACCAGAAAATATTTTCAGATAAAACATCAGAATATGTGCAGAAGTTAACTTGGTCAAACCACCACAACTGTGATGTAGCATTATAGTAACCTGCGCTGGTCATTGTCCCTTTTCAGTAGATTCTGAACAAATGAGCAGGGTGTTTTTTGTAAAGCATAAGTCAGATTGTTTTACACTCATCTTCAGAATACTTCAGCAGTTGTCAAATATCCCAAAGAGAGTCCTAAGCTGTTGGAAAGTTGCATGAAGTTCTTGCTGACCCCTTTCCCTGATTTCATTTGCTCTTGGCCCTGCCTGGCATTCCTGTACCTCAGAAAGGTATCTGTGACTATTTCTGCCTGGAGTTATCTTCTCACCGTTGTCTGTGTGGTTACTTGTTGCCTGAATCGTGGCTTTTATTCAAATGTCACTCCCTCTGTGAAGCCTCCTTCGAACACACTATTTTTTATAATTATACTCCCTAGAAGGTTAGTTTCCTCCCTGCTTGAGTTCTGTTCTCACCACTTGCCATTTCTAGCATACACCATCATTTACTTATTTCTTTTGTTGTTAATCTTCCTTCAATTAGTAAGCCCATGGAAAAAGCATCTGTGTCTGCTGTAGCCTTTGAATCTACAACTTTTGCTGAGATTTCTCAAGTGCTCAAATCATATTTCATGTAGAAGGGAGTGAGTGGACACACCTCACAGTGTTAATTGAAATTACTAATGGTTAATATTTCTTAAGCATATAGCATGACCTGAAAAGTAGAAAGCCTGTAGTTACGATCAGCTGAACTTACAAAGTCCTGGCTATTTTTTAGAAGCTGTGATGAAATCCTAAAGAAATAATGCTTCCTGAGGTGAAAAGTTCCTCCATAAAACGTTTTAACGTAAGATGGGAAGACAAGAAGCAAATGATTTAAGGAAATTCATGTGAACTCTGCCTGTGTGACTCTATCCATTTCTGCTCTCCTTGCCAAGTTGCCACATTGTGTTCCCATTTTAGCTTCTGGAATGAGATTTACAATTTTTTTGGAACAGCTTTTAGTACCCTTACGTGACAGTTGTTTGACCCCATGCTGCCTCTTTAATCTCAAACAATTTCTGATGGATTACCAGCAATGTTAACATTTCTAACCCTTCAGACAGGGTCTGTCTTTGCCAAATCCATCTTGCCAAGTAGCTAACTGGATTTTTGATTGCCATGGGCAAAGTTTTCTTTATTGGTATAATCATTCTGAGGCATAGTAGTTAGAAACAGCCATGTGCATTCAACAGTAGGACTGTTTATTTTTGTTTTCCCATTTCCAGAAATAGATTGCCATTATGAAAGGTCAAGATTTTAAGACCATTGCTGTTTACTAGGCTGATGAGGGCTATTGAAATGAAGTCCAGAATTTAGCAGTAAAGGAGATATAACAGCAAAAGAATAATGGAAGAGAACATTAACTGGCTGCTTTAGATGATCCCAGTATCTCCTAAGTGATTTCCATGGATTACTGCATTTCATCTAATCTCCTTTTTACAGGAGAGATAAGGAATACCTAGAAGTTAAAAACTCACTCAAGATTCCCAAGTTGACTTTCAGATAAGGGAATCCCTCTGGGAGGTCCAGGCTCTTGACACTTAGGCATATGTAAGAAGGAATGAGGCTCAAGTGGAAAATACATTGAAAATAATTGATTTTTTAAACCTACTGAGATTTTGAAAATGTTGATAACTGTGTTGTCTCCCCATTATAAAAAAAATCATGTGTGTAAAAGTAATTTTTCAAGTCCTAAATGTGATAGCAATGAGTGGTCATCTGTTTTCACTCATTGATAATCCACAGGAGTTAATAACAAAATGTTGTGATTTTTAATTTATTTATTATTTTTCTTGAAGGATACACAGTATTTGTGCTTCAAGATTTCATAAAATTCAATAAGCAAAAATGAAAGAGTTGCAAAAATAGAAGAAACTATGTTATGCAGTAAAGCATAAATATGAGGTGTATATGGCTATTTCTAACTGCTATGTCTCATATTTATGCCTTACAGCATAAAATGCAGATTTTTCACAAATTTAATTTTGTATTTTCAAAAATTATTGAAGTAATTGTGACAAAATAAAAGATCCCCAAAGAAAAGAAACCACACAGTTTGTGGTAAACTTTTCCTTTAATAAATAAGAAATATCTTTCAAAGATACCTGAGTCAGTTTGGGCTGTTACTGCAAATTATCATAGAGCAGGTGTTTTGTCCTGGTGTGGGAATTTCAAAGTGGAGACCACTGGCTTCTCATCTTATTTTCACATTGGGATCTTCTTTAAAAGGACATTAATTCTTCCAAGAAAGCTTCACCTTGACTTGATTCTCCAGACTCAGCTGCAGTTACTATCACATTAGAATTTGGGTTTAACATAAAATTTTTGGGCAAGGAAAATATTCAGCCCATTACAGAAACCCTTGCTTTTATCACATGGTATCTTGTAGAATGTTACCCACCTGGAAAAAGCTGTTGCCGTAGGAGTGTAGGCAGATTGTGTGGTGTACTTTTTTTATGAAATGAAATTGGTAAGTTAAAATAAAGATGTGCATAATGTTAAATACAAAGGTAAAATGAAATACCCATGGGGGCCAAGCATATATATAAGAGACATGATGTGTCTTGCTAGAGTTATAAGCCAGTTCAGACCATCCAAAAAACAACTAAGTTCAGCAAAATCATGCTTCAACACTGTAAACAGATAATACGAAAGTAAAAATAGACGAGACAGCTGAATAGTAATCTATAGCCATTTTGAGGTGTATGGAATCTGGTTGAATAAAAACCAAAAATTGAAATGTCTATGAAGAAGTCACAGGATGTAGTTAAGAACCCGCATTTTCCTATTAACATACTGTTAATCAATACCATGTCAATTAATGCCATAAGGTTATAAATGGTTGTTGATGTTATATTGGGGCTTTTAATTGACTGGGATGATACTTTGCTGGCTTTACCTTCAGACCAGAGATGGTCTCACCAAGAAATCGTTGAACCCACTAGGATAATAAGATGCTGGACTTTATGCTTGGTAAATACTTCCAATGAAAGAACTTCAACTGAATTTGAACTGTGGTAACGCAACAAGGTGGAGAAATCCACCATGGGGAGAGGGTTCGGGGAGGGGTGGGGGGAATCCCAGTGCCCATAACACTGTGTCACATAATGCAATGTAATTAATAAAAAAAAGAGAGAGACATGATGGACATGCCATAGAGACTATAAAGCAGATCTTACATATGGGATGGAAATGAAAGAATATACATGGAGACTAGAATAAGATGTTTGTCATTTATTGATTATCAGAGAAAATGCTAACTGAACCTTGAAAAACTCCCACTTCCTGGGAATTGACCATTTTAAGAAGGATGCTTGAAAAGTTCCTGGGAAAGAAAAGACAAGTTTGTTTTGGTACAAAAAGTTTTTGAAATTAATGGATATGAGGGCACGTTTAAAAAGTTTGTTGAAAATGCATATTTCAGAAAATTCAGGCATATCTAACTTTGCACCCGGAAAGATCCACTTCAGTTGTGATTTGCAGGAACTTTTTGAAGTGTCCTTGTATATAGAGTGCTAGTTTCAAAATGTCTGTGGAATATTGTGATACAGTGTCATCAGCAGGGTTCCGAGAACCGTGCAGACATGTCTTCCAGTTGTACTTTGCAGTCTCCCGGGCTTGACACTGTTGTTTGTAGCCACACAGTCACTGCTTTCTCTTTGTGTGTGTGTATGTGTGTGTGCTGGTGTTGCAGGGAAGGCCAGCAGTCGCCAGAGCAGTGGCAGAAGACGTATGGCAGATGCTCCGGGAATGAAGTCTACCACATTGTTCTGGAAGAAAGCACATTTTTTGCGGAATATGAAGGAAAAAGTTTTACCTATGCTTCTTTTCATGCACACAAAAAGTATGTTTGTGTTTCAAGTAGAATTACAGTAACGATCCATTAGGCATTTATGCCATTGAAATATAATTTTCTACAACTACAACTCATATGCTTCTGAGTTTTTTGTGTTCTGGCATATTTTATATGATTATCAAAGTATCTGTTAAAATTTTTAGCAGTGATAAAATTTAGCATTTTAAGCTTTCATTTTTTTATATTTAACCCAATAAGAATAAACATACACAGCATATTTTTCTTTACAAATCTTCATTTAAAGTATTGATTAAAAGCTTGAGTGATAATAACATTTGTAAAACTATTCATTAAAAAAGTCCTGATAGTGGTCCTTACTTTGACCAGAAAACTCACTTAAAATTCAATGCCATCTTCTATTTAAAATACAAAACATTGTTTTTCTTCTTCCTATTTGAGAAAAATACCCCTTTAAAAGATAGAAATGCATGTGTACAATGAAAATAATGAATTATCTGCATCAGAGCATATGCGAATAATAACTTTTTTAAGGATTTGCAACACATCTAGCATGCTCTAGTAATCTTCTATTTGATGTATTGCACTGTAATTCACAATATGATCCTTTTTATGCAGATACATTTGCTATTTCCAGATATTTTACTTTATTTATTCTGCATCAGTATTAGACACTGAAATAACAGTATTTGAAGACAAGAACATTTGGGTTGAAAGCTAGGCTACCACGCCATGTAGGACGCCGTGTCCCATGCTGAGAGTGGCTCTACTCCCAATAGCATCTTACTGCTAATATGCACCCTGGGAGGTCACAGTGGGGACTCAGATGACTGAGTTCTGCTTCCCACATGAGAGACTAGGAGTCAGTTCCTGGCTGGCTGGACCAGGGTTGCCCAGGCTGGCTATTTCAGGGATGAACCAGGGATGAACTCTCCTTCTCTCTCACTGAGCCTCTCAAATAACCAACCTCTCTCTCTTTCTATTTTTTTTTCTGAAAAATGTTTCAAAACACATGTAAGAATTGTTTATGTAATGTCTTACCTCAAATGTTGTTATCCTAATTCATCTGCAAGCTTATTTAAGACCACTTAAAGTTCCTTTTTTAAAAACTTCAAAGTAAATCGAATGTTCTAGAAACATTACTAAGAGAAATTCAAGGTCCCTGGTTCTCTTTCATAATAAGACCTTTGGTAAGTTTCTTGTTTTTTTAGGCCATTTTGTTTTAAGAAACTTTTTATGATGAAAGTGAAGAAATATTACTTGTGTTTTTTGACTAAAATAACTTTTGTAGAAATTTACCAAACAAGGTCATTATATCACTTTGTTGCTTTCTTCTTCACAACTAAAATATAGCCTGTATTGATCATAATGAAGTAAGGTAATGTTATAATACACTAAAGATATAATTCATTGTATTAAAAAAATAGAATCTTGAGCTTTCAGGATGTTTTCAAGCTTTAAAATTCTAATTGTTTTAATTTTCTTTTACATTATAATTGTTTGATATTCTTATATATAAAAGCTGAAATATAATTTCAAACTTTCATTTTCTTCTTTTAAATTAAGGTTTGGTGTTTGCTTGATTGGTGTCAGGAGGGAGGATAATAAAAACATTTTGCTGAATCCAGGTCCTCGCTACATTATGAATGCTTCAGATATATGTTTCTATATTAATATTACCAAAGAAGAGAATTCAGCATTTAAGAACCAAGACCAGCAGAGAAAAAACAATGCACCAAGGTCGTTTTATCACGGACCTTCCAGATTGCCTGTACATAGCATCATTGCCAGCATGGGTGAGTATAAGTAAGTTTGCAATTACAATCAGTTGTGTTTTTAAAAACAGAGAAGATAAAAAGGAAATATACCTTAATTTTTTTTCCAAATTCCTACATCAAATTTGCATTACGATTAGTACGCAGAGGAACGTTTCCAGGGGGTTAAATTGGCTAAAGACACAGATGTAGGATAATACAAAAAAAGCCAGTGATCTTATATTTCTGATAGCAGTGCAAGCACCTGGCATATCTCTTGTAAATTATCCATGGAGGCTAGTTCCAATGTTCTTCATTTTGGTCAAAATTGTCTTTCCATTTTTCATCAAGCTCTCCTCCAACTGGACTTCTGTGACACAAAGGCAAAATAAAGCAAATTGAAAAAGCAATAAAGGCATTTAAATCAGCATAGGGTTCTGGATAATATTAATCATTTTCAGTCAGCCCAGCTGTTGGCCCCTGTCCTTGGCTTCTTGCTGTGTGTGCCTTGGTCTGGTGGGGGAAGTGAACCACCTGCCTCTGAAGAGATTCGCTTCTCTGGGATTCTGTGCAATTGTTGTGTATGATTCCTTGGGATTTCTATTTGAGACTAAATCTATTTCATTCTACCAAAAAAGAGGGGAAAAAAAAAGGATTTTCTTAAAGTTTCTTACGAAACCATTGTAACTTACAGAAATATGGGTTATAGGAAATTATATTCTTTCCTTTGACATTTTAACTGATACTAATGTCTTCATTTAGTGACTTATCCTCTTTTGCTTCTTGGAAACTTAAGTGTTTAATTCATCTTTGGAAACTTCAGTGTTTAATTCATTTTTATTTTCCAAGTTCATCTTCCCCCACCCCCTTAATCACTTGATGGAATGACAGATGTGCTCTCTATCTCTGACTCTGTCTCTCTCCCTTTTTCAGGCCCTCCACCCTAACACTCCACCCCCACACAAGCACACGCTGCCTCCTCAGCCACCAACATGTACACACCCGCACACACACATTTGAATCTTGTGCAATAATGTCTTCACTGCACGGCAGGTCTCTAGGCTCATTGCCCCTCAAATCTCTCCCTATTCATTCCGAGATGTGTAGTCATCAGGTTATTCAAACTGAACGAAGCTTCATTGAACCATGCAATACCCCGTCCTCTCCTTTTTTTGAATTTATTTTTTTCTAAAAAGCAGATGACACTGTTACCTTCTGATTTGTAAGGCTGAAATTCTCACTGCTGTCCAGGTCTCTGCTCTCCTGTCTCACAGTTCATAACATTGTATTAAATCTGACTTTACCGCAGCTCTTACAGTCATTACATTCCATCATATCCGCTCTGAGTGTCCTCATGGTCACTGCATCTCTGCCATTCTTTCGAGTTCCTGTCTGGTTTCCAAGCCGCCAGTCTTTCTGCCCTTGAGTCTTCCTACATGCTGCAGGCGGATTAATTTTAAACTTGATTTTGATAATGCCATTCCTTTGAATAAATCATCTTAATAGCTTACGATTATGCATTAGACAAAAATGTTATGTTCTATAATGTAGCACATTTTATAAATGATTACTGGATGTTCTCATGTGAAGAGTGAGAGTGACAATAAAAAGTTG
The DNA here is from genome assembly GCF_017591425.1 of Ochotona curzoniae. NCBI lineage: Eukaryota > Metazoa > Chordata > Mammalia > Lagomorpha > Ochotonidae > Ochotona > Ochotona curzoniae. Next base: position 8,530,973 of record NW_024466219.1, on the reverse strand, counting down.
GGACAAGCCATACAATTGAAATTTGAGTAGAGTAAAATTGTAGTTGCGGTTTAGAACTTGGGAGTGACCTGAAAAATACCAAAAATGTGATAGCGGAAATGGTGAAATAACTAAATGCAGCCTCATTACCAGTTAGAGCAGTCCCATGCATGACAGTGAAATGAAAGGGTGAGATTAGGTGGAACAGTTGTGTTGGGGAATCAAGGAACTGGGAGATCAGAGCCCGAGAGTGCTCCTCTATGTATAGCATTGTGAAAGTGGGTCATGGTGAGGCCAACCAACATTGTGGACTGATGCTTGGTCTCTGAATCTCGTAGTTTTGGAAGAGCTAGTCCTCAGTGTTTCAGATTGTGATCATATTTGGAGATGGGATGTTTACAAATGTAGTCGCGTTAGAGTTATTACTGTTAGCCCTACTCCAAAATGAGCAATGGAGTTACAGGACAAGGAAGTTTGGGCACAGATGTGGTAGAGTGAAAATGATGTGAAAAGAGACCTATTCAGTCTTGTCTCCACCATCTCTGATAGACACAGTCAATCTCCTTTCCCTTGCACTGAAATGATCTGCAATTCCCAGAAAGACTTTAAGAAGTTATTTGGTAACTTTTTTTCCATAATACCTTAATGAGACATTAAAATCTTTCAACCTTTTTCCCCTTTAAAATATGTTTAAAGAAATTAAAACAATAGAGTATGCTATTTTAAGTTTCTATGTGCATGGAAAATAATGTTTTGTGCTATAGAATAATGCATAACAATTATACTTTTATAATAGTACATACTTACATTTTCAAGGAAATGTTTACAAGAGAAGGGAATAATCTGCTTTCAGAACTACTGTTTCTTGATTATGACCATCATAGCTTATTTAACTTGCATGCACATGGCAAAGTCCTGATGGCTTCTCCTGCTTTGTTCTTTCAGGTACAGTGGCCATAGACCTGCAGGACACGAGCTGTAGATCAGCAAGTGGCCCTACCCTGACTCTTCCTGTAGAGGGAGGTAAAGAGCTAAGAAGGCCTAGTATTGCTCCTGTTTTAGAGGTTGCAGACACATCATCAATCCAAACATGTGATCTTCTAAGTGACCAATCAGAAGATGAGAACACACCAGATGAGGAAATCTCTTCAAATTTGGAGTATGTTTAGATACACTATGGTGTAATGTCACTGATTGTTTTTGCCAAGTAATTAATTAAGTAATTAAGTAGTATGTTTAGGTATCTTAAAAATAAGTGAGGAGTAATACTGTTGCATTGTAGATATCCTGGAATCATTTCTTCATACTTCTGATGGCCACTATCTCTCTTGCCTACAAAACATTCTAAGCTTCCAAGTTTCTAATTTTGATATATGCATTCCCAGCAATTCCACTTAATGTATTTTATTCTTTCATAAAATTTTGATCTTTTTTCTCTTATACTTTTATTTTTAATTAGTTGGTATAATTTTCTATGATACGAGGATTTCTGCCTCCCTCTCCCTGCCCTGCTCCCCATTTTCCGTTTCCACTATTTCCTCCATATTTTCACAGTGGTGCAGTCCTTTAATAACAGATACCAGGTTAGCATTCTTCTCTGCACGTGTATTATGGCATTATAGGTGAAGGCAAAGGTGGAAAAATTAGTATCACTTTGTCAAAGTATATTTAACTGTTTCATTGGGAGTCCTCTTATTTGGGAGTAGTGATGCGTGATGTGATGTGTTTTAAGAACATATTGATATCAGCTTCCTCTCCTCCTCCCTTCTTTCCCCTCTCTCTCTATCTTCTTCTTTCCTTGTCCTTTTCTTTCTTTATAATTTGAGAAAACATACTTTAAAATTATATTGCAGTAAAAAAGTCTTAATACTTCACAGTTAGCAATTTAACAAGTAAAAAGAGATAAGACCCTATGTTAGTGGGAATATAGGCAGTGTCCATAAACAATAATTGACTGGAAAAATGACTGTTTTACCCTATACAGTGAATATAAACAATAGAGTAGAATACATTCTTTTGCTTTTCTTTAAAAAGCAGATATTTTTATTTATTTGAAAGAGACAGGGAGGGAGAGTGAAAAAGAGAGGAGGAGAGAGCTTGATTTTCCATCTACAGCTTAACTAACCAGATGGCCACAAGAGCCAGAGCTGGGCTAGACCGAAGCCAGGAGTCAGAAACTCCTTCTAGGTCTTGCAAGTGTCAGGGGCCCAAACATGTGGGCTATCTTATGTTACTTTTCCCGAGACCGTTAGCAGGGAGTTGTACAGCACCATCAATCCAGCCGGCTGCAATATGGAGATCAACTACCCACTAAGCCACAGAGTCAGCCCCAAGTATGATTAAGAATCATTGGGTTCACACAGCTCTAGAACAAAGTTTTTTAAAACTATGTTTTTAGCAATACCTATCCATATAGATATGTGTTTCGTTTGTTTGTATTTTTTAAATTTTAGCTGCCACATATGAGGGAGAAAACACAGTACTTGTCTTTCTGGGTCAACTTTATTTCACTCAATGTGATGTGTTACAGTTTTGTTCATTTTTAAAGTAAGAATAGCTAGCAGTCAGAATTCCTAAGATGTAAACTGCTTAGTCCTAATTATAAGCTTTCTGTTATATTTATGCCTACGACCTGTGGTTGCTTTTATTCTATACCCATAGAGAAGTTAATCAGCTGTTCAGTGACATGTAAATGCAGCCTGCTCCACTCAGCATTCTCTGCTTAGCTCGGCTTTTAGCGGTCTTTTTTAGGTAGCATATATCAATGATACTTCTCTTCATGAATAAAACAGGTATCACCTCCCTTTTTTTTTTAAAGATTTATTTATTTTTATTGGAAAGTCAGATATATAGAGAGGAGGAGAGACAGAGAGGAAGATCTTCCGTCCGATGAATCACTCCCCAAGTGAGTGCAACAGCCCGATGCTATGACGATCTGAAGCCAGGATCCAGGAACTTCTTCTGGGTAGCCCACACGGGTGCAGGGTCCCAAAGCTTTGGGTGGTCCTCGACTGCTTTCCCAGGCCACAAGCAGGGAGCTGGATGGGAAGTGGAGCTGCTGGGATCAGAAGTGGTGCCCATATGGGATGGGATCCCAGCACTTTCTAGGTGAGGACTTTAGCCGCTGGGCCACATCGCCGGGCCCTCACCTCCCTTTTCTAAGCTGTCATAGTAATACAGTGCCACTCTGTATAATAATAACATTTCAACCTGATGTAGAGCTTGTTTGCATTTCATTCTGCATATCACTTTGCCACCCCTAGAGGAAAGTGCTGGGACCCACAGTTTGACTAAGAAGTTTGGAAGAATGTTGTTTCTGCCAGTTCCACCTTATGTTGTTTGTATTTAAATGTTTAAACATTGGACTATAATTTCCATACCTATGAATGTATTTTGATTACTACCTCATTTGTTTATATGAAGGTAAGTTGAAATATGGAAGGAAAGTGCTATAGAAGTTCTTCCTGCTTGGTATATGCCACAGTCAGCAGTGTTACTGGCAATAATGGCATTGATAATATCATCTCCTTATAGCTTTCTCATAAGTTGAAGTAGTGCTGATTTGAACTAAATCTGTATTTGTCAAATACAGATAGGAAAAGATTTGAAAAGTAGAGTCAGCTAGCAAATGGTATTTTGAGATGTGATTGAAATTTTTCCTCATGCTTATTTCTGAAATAATTTAGCAGTGCAAGTATTTTATGTTTAGAATGTGAAAAATATATTGAAGTACTGGCATAGATTATATACTTCTTTTGTTTAAGACATTTTTCATTTCACTTAAAAGACCCAGGGAGTAAAGAGGAAAGAGAGAGAGGGAGAAAGAGAGAGAGAGAGAGAGAGAGAGAGAGATCTTCCATCACTGGTTCCCATACCAAGTGGCCACAATGGTGAGCATGGGACTGATTAAAAGCCAGGAGCTTCTTCTCAGTCTTCAGTGTGGGGGCAATGGCTCAAGGCTTTGGGCCATTCTCCTCTGCCTTCTCAGACCATTAGCAGGGAGCTGAATTGAAAGTGGAACCACTGGCACTTGAACTGGTACTCATATGGGATGCTAGGGACAGAGTGGAGGATTAATTTTCCAAGTAGTTTGGAACCCCCTCTATGCCTGCTCCTGAATGTGCAATGTGCTCTGACCTCTGAGCCAAGGATATGAGGAAAACAATTTCAGGTAAGTCTGACATAGTAGGTAAATTAATTAAAAATAAGAACTTCTTTATTGGATTAAGCAGTACTTCTTTCATGAAATTTTTCTGTAATTCCTAATTTTCTTTCTTGTTACTACTACCTTTTGGAAATTTCATTTTCAAAATATGGTATATATACACTATGGAATACTGGTCAGCCATAAAAAACGGCATGTGTCTTTTGCAATAAAATAGATGCAATTGGAGACTGTTATTTGTATTAAAAGATGCAACTTTGAAAAATACAAAAACAAAATGGTACAGTGGCTCACTTGGCTGAACTTCCTCTTGGAAGCACTGGGATCCGAGAGTGCCAGTTCGTGTCCTAGCTGTTTTACTATGTATCCAACTCCCTGCATATATTTTGGGAAAGCACTGGAAAATAGTCCAAAATCTTGGGGCCTAGAATCCATCTAGGAAACTTGAAGGAAACTCCTAGGTTGGGATTGGATCAGCTCAACTGTGGCCCTTGCAGACATTTGGGGAGTGAAGCAGTGGATGACAGATATTTCTCTCTGTCTCTCCTTCTCTTTGTAAATCTTCCTTTCAATAAAAACAACTAAAATGTTAAAAATGCTCACAAGTGTCATTTTTTTTCTAGTATGTGACAATAGATAATATAAATGCATAGAAAAGAAATGGTCATTGTGGTTATGATTTTAGTTCCTGTGGAACTGGGTCTTCCTATTTTTTACTTGTTCAAATTTATGATCTGTGGCCATTTTAAGTCTGTAGTATAGAGTGGGTTAAAATTATATCTTTGCAAAAGCCAGTGAATAAAGAGGAAGGAGAGCGAAACATTCCAAGTGGGATTGGCTTCCTGGAACTGTTACCTATGGAATTCCTAACATGCATTATGTTTATATCAATAAAAAGACCATCAGCACATCAGCAACAAGAAAGTCCTATTTTCAATGTCAGTATAGCCATTGGAATGTGCATTTTAATGTACATTGAAAATGTACATTTGGCTGGTTTTTTTTCCCCGAAAGTCAATGAAGAAAGTGGATGCCTTTGAGAATTTCCTAAGTGTGATTCCACGAACTAGACAACTTTGCTCTCTTTGCTTATGCTTTTCTGAGTAATGACAAAGTGAATCGTAGCACATTTCGTTTTACATGTTCTTTGCAAAAATTAATATTATTATTTGTTAAGTATATGTCTAAATCTTCTAAGCTGACAGATGGCAAACTTTACTAGGAATGAATGACTCATCAGTATTTGGGGCTTTGTCATTCCATTCACCATGACTTCGCTCTGTGCGGAAGCAGCAGAGCGACTTTGCACAAGACAGAGGATGGCGTACGGCGGTGTTCCCTGCTGTGTGGAACATGCCTAGTCATTTACATACGCTTGCAGAGGTTTGAATTTAGATGCCAGTTCCATCTCATGTGGAATGATATTATTCTTTTTACTGTTTTAGTTATTGAAAAATGCAAAAAACTGTGATGAGCTGGTAATGAGCCAGATTTGGTCCCTGTGATGTGGCATGCACACCAGTGTTCTAGACTTTAATTTTGATCAAAATATAAATGCAGCATAAGGAGTTGTGGGTTTTACCTTTTGTCAAGGGAAAGGAGTGTATTCCCACCTTAATGTTCCAGCTGCGAATGCCTTAGCCAAGGGTAACATCTCGCCTTGTTTGCAGGTACGCTAAAGGCTACCCACCATATTCTCCTTACATAGGAAGCTCACCCACTTTCTGTCATCTCCTTCAGGAAAAAGTGCCATTTTGCTGCTTAAGATTAGATAAGGTAAGCATATTTTGCTTCTGTTTTCTGCTGAATCAAAATTAGGACATGCTAAGATTTCATATAGTTAAGTATCTGCATGTTATTTTGATAAAAATAGGTTAAAAGGGCATTATTATTTAAGTAATAGCTTAATTACATGAATTCCTAAATTGGTCTGGATGCTTTATTCTTCTCTAAACTGTAAGTGAATCACTCAGTCATGTTTTTAAGGAGGAATATGGAGAGAGATCTCGAAGCTAAATGCCTTCAGTATTCCAGGTCCCCCACATTGCTTTGGCTAATGTGCATTAGTGAGTTCACCATCTTTGCTTTAGATAACATTGTGAGGTTCCCTGATCTGATGACTTGTCTCTGTGTAAGACTCTTTCTGAAACTTCTGTTCCACTTGGATGTTCTAGGGAAGTTATCAGAACAAAAAATCCCCAGGAAGGCCAGCAGGTTGATGATCACAACAGTCATTGTGCTTGACCTGTATTTGTTTGTGCTTCTGAAGAGGAATAAGAAAACAGGATTTCTTTTTTTTTTTTTAAGATTAATTAATTTTTTATTACAAAGTCAGACATACAAAGAGAAAGAGAGACAGAGAGGAAGATCTTCCGTCCGATAATTCACTCCCCAAGTGACTACAACGGCCGGTGCTGCACCAATCCAAAGCCGGGAACCAGGAGCCTCTTCTGGGTCTCCCACAGAAGAGGGCCGTCCTCAGCTGCTTTCCCAGGCCACAGGCAGGGAGCTGGATGGGACGTGAGGCTGCCGGGATTAGAACTGGTGCCCATATGGGATCCCAGGGCATTCAAGGCGAGGACTTTAGCTGCTTGGCCACGCTGCTGGGCCCAGAAAACAGGATTTCAACTTGCCACGATCCTAGCCATGTGCTTTGGATTTTACCATACAGTTTCAAATTAGAGTTGACATTCTGGTTTTTCACTCACAAACTATGCAACTTGGGTATTATATCATAAATAAGCTTCAATTTTTCTTCTATAAAATGAGTATAATTTAGGTTTGAATCTTTTATGACTACACAAATCAATGCATGCTTAGAGCACTGCCAAGGACTTAAAAATCACATGAGTGCTTGGCACATTTTACTAATATTTCACTATTTTTATGTGATAATCTTTTTAAGTTTAGCTGTTGTTATCATTTGGAGGACGATATTAGCAGAATATTAAGAAATCCCTGCTTCAGCATATTCATTTGGCCCCACAGGAAAAGGATCTCATCTCTCAAGGCCTTTTTATGCTAATATTCTGAAGCATTTGCTATTTCTGAGCAGTCCATAATGTTTGGATATGTTTGGATATTTGGTTTGGATAATATTAGTGTGTCCTAAGTTCCACCTAAGGAAATTCTGTATGATCGTGTCCAAGCCTATTTTTTTTCTATGACTAACATTTTACTTAGAAAACATTTGTTGTTTTTCTTAAATAGATTCCTAAACTCATCATCTAAGGCACCATAACACCTGAACTACTTTCTGATGAACCTTATTTCTTTTTCTATATGCAGTTAAGAACAAAATATTAACAAAATATTAGGAGACCAAAGAGTAGAAATTATTTATCTCTACAAGCAGAATCCGATTTACTGAAAACTAAGCTTTGAGTTAGTGGAAAGGTGATGTAGAATCTTCTACAGTCAGTGACTGACTGTGAAATGTGTCTGTACTATTTTCATAAAGCTGACTTTCTGAGTGTGGCCTACTAGCTGGTGAGGACTGGGATTATTCATAATGTAGGCAGGAGGAGGCTGGAAAGCAGTGATCTGCTATAGTAATGAGAATCTAGTTTGAGCTTATGGGATGCGATTTTTCAGCTAATTGTACTCTGCTTGGAAAATTTGTTTTTGGGTTCATGTTGCACAGCTCATTCCAAACCAGTATCAATCAGCAAGCTGGATCTTTGCCAAGGTGTAGCAGCGGTATATTCTCTATTTCCTATCCTTTTTTCTTACTCTGACTTTTACTACCTCCAAGTCTCTTTTAAGTTTTTTTTCTTTATCTGTTGCATCAATGTGGAAGTTCTAAATAATCCAAACATCTTTCCGCCATGAGCCTCTTCTTTGACCTTTCTATTGCTGATAGTTTATTTAATATTTTCCTTTTGAAATGTACGGTTATAGGGTGAGAGAGAAAAGGGCAGAGAAGAGAAAGAGCGAGAGAGAAAAAGAGTAAGGGGGACACAGGGATGATTCCCACCATCTGGTTCACACTACACATAAGACTGTAATACCTGGGGCTACGCTGTGCCGAAGCAAGGGGCCTTGAGCTCCTGCCTGGTCTCCCTCATCGGTGCAGGGGCCCAACATTTGAGCCATCTAATGTGCTTTCTCAGGCACATTAGCAGGGAGGCAGATCATAAGTGAGATAGCTGGGATGCCAGCATAGTATGTTGAGGCTTAATCCACTACGCTGTAATGCTGGCACCCATGAATGCTTTAGAGTGACCTTATTTCTTCATTTGCCCTCATATTCTGCATGTATCAATAACTCTCCAAGAACCTTTACAGTAGTGCTACCTCATCCTGTTCGTTATCATTTTCTTTGTCATCCATTTTTTTTTTATGACTTAAATCCTCCTTCAGGGCTCATTTTTCTTCTTCCTAGATGAAAAACTTTCCTTTGAAAATTTGCTAATGCAATTCTGCTAATGGCCAGTTCTCTCAATTACGGTTTCCCTTGAAATGTTTTGCCCACATTCTTGAAATACAGCTTTGCCTGTTGTCCAATTTCAAGCTATTCTCTTTCACTTTCTGTACTTTAACAACTTTATTTATGGTCTTCTGTGGCCCACATTGGTGTAGAAAAGTCAGGCATAATTCTCTTTACTGCTTTTCATGAGGCATCTCTCTCGTTTCTGTGGAAACATTTGAGATCCCTTATCTTAGTGGTTTTACACTTTCACTGCCAAGTGCGTGACTGTGCCATTCTTTGTGTGTATTTAGATTGAGATTCTTTCTGTTTCCTGAATCTGAAGATCTTTGAGTGTTACTACTTTGTTAATGAAGAGGCTATAAAACATGTGAATATAAGGAATATTCAAGGAAAGAGTATGAGTCGTAAATATCCAGGAAGGTACAAAGCCAACAGGTTTTTAACAAGTCTTTGGAAGTATTCCAATGTGGATAAACTATACTCAGAATTTGGGGATTTTATTCTGTAGAAGTCTTAAGGTGCTACTTGAAATGTTCATTGCCCATTGCCTCAGATCAAACCTGGCCTGTTTTGTTGTTTTTCATTAGTGGCTATCTTTAAAAAATGAAGAAATAGAGAAAAAATAATATATGTTATCCATGGCAGCGGATTTTAGTTGATCACTAAACAATGGACTTATGTTGCCTTGGCCCAAACTGGTTAGCTTTATGTAGGTGGAGATACATTTTGTATTGATTTGAGATTTCTGGCTGAGAACCTGATTCCAGACATTTTCCAAGAAAGGATATGCTAAAGTTCAGTGCCTAATTTTAGGAAGGACATTTCTTGACCAGAATGAGAATGTATAGATGAAGAAAACAAGATTGTGTATGGTTCCACGGATGGAAGCAATGTCGGAGCCAACATTACTAAAGCAACACATGACACAACTAACACTATATCGGAACCAATGATTAGCAGAAGAGTGTTGAATTAGAAAGCAACCCACATCCTAACTCATCAAAACTTTCCCCTTTTCTCTCGTTTACCTATGGTAATCTGGACTTGTCTAGACCTCAGTATAGTTTTGTTGAATTGTTACCAACTCCTAGTTTGAATTTTCAGTTTTGCCTCAGGCCAAGTCATTTTCCTTGGGATTTCCTCATGGGGAGGAATTAGGTTGGTGTCTTTGGCAAACAGAACATATTAATTACTGTGAAAACACTAAACTTTAATATATGGTAAAGTTTAAATACAGTTCTAATCATTATAATAGAGTCCAATGATATTGCCAAGTTCCCAAATAAGTTCTTTACGGGTGAAATAAAGCATTCAGTGTTAATATATACAGTGTAACAATATATAGGTCCAAAGCAAACACATCTTTGGAGTTAAGCTGTTTGGGCTGTCCATTTCAGGGGCTCAAGAAGAGTGCACGTTCATTCAGGGGTCTTGTCAGGTCCAGGACTGAGATATGAAATGGATGTTCCGGTGTTCCTCCTTTCATTTTAGCAAGACAGGAAGAAATAAGAGATAGTTGATGGGTCTTCTCTGCAGAGACCGTAAATGCAGGAGTTCTTTCTTTGACTCAGTTTCTGATCTTTGACGTCTTTGCATAATTAGAGTTCACCAGGAATTTAGTGCTTTTAGTTGCAAGCTCCTGCTTTTAGAATCTGCTTTTTCCACTGTAACCCAGGATAACTGAGCAGCTGCAGTTACCAGAGTGTCTACCCAAGCTACACTTTTTCTTCTTAAAAGGGTAGTTAGAAGGATGTCACTTACATGATAGTCAAAATCCTAAGGTATGGTTTAAAGATCTTTTCGAAACAAGTAGAAAAGGCATGGAGAGTTTGTGGGTGTTGTGTGTTGCACTCCTGTATTTCATGTGGTAAGATCTATCGCTTTCTGAATAATATTGGGCAATAAAACAACCTCAGCCACCAGTTTCCCTCAAGCATCGCAGGCGTCAGATTGTGTTTTATCAAAATGAGCTGCCGACTTCTTCCACTCTATTGCTTTCAAGTGTGCTTCAGAGTGACTCTCCAGTGCCTAAACCTACTGACACAGGTCCGAATATCCAGGGTAGTAAGGAAGTCCTGTGACAAAGATTTTAATTCCATTTCTGGTGAGGAATGTTGGTTGATTCTCAGTGTCTACTAAACTCTTCTCCCAGATGCTCATTGTTTTCGTTGGTGGTAAGTGTGGGTGGAGGGAAGGGGTGAAAGCTGCTATCAGTGATAATTCACAGTGGGGAGGGACAGTCTCCGTGAGGGAAGTGCAGGGGGATGAAGCAGGCATGCAGGGGTGAAGGTGGGCAATTTGCCTGCTGCAGCTTCAGTTGTCAAAGTTCACACACACACATGCATCAGTCTGCTTCTTGCTTGAGGTTCATTGAGCTTCCTGACTGCTGATGTCCCAAAGTGTCAGTCAAAGCCACCTTCTCGTTCTTTATCTTTGATGAAGTACCTACCATTTCCAGTTTGACATACAAAAAGTTAGTTTTGGGTTATCAGATGTTCCTGTTTTGGGGAAATTAAGATTTATATCATGCTTTATAAGACTAAATTTGTTGGCACATAATGGCTTAATAGTTACCAAACATACAATCTGCTGGTGGAAATGCATTGATCCTTCCTTGTTCTGCAGTTTTTAAAATCTGAGGACTACTGAATTGCCTCAAACTAAAATCTTATGTTGTTGATAGGAGTGTGGGACTCTGGGGAATATGACTTGTGAAATTGCCTCAGTGTTCTGTACACAGAATCTGTGTTTCTGAGAGGGTTCCAAGTGCAAGGTGAGCAGTGCTTATATAATTCCCCTGATGAGCTTACTTGAAATTTCTGATTGGATTTCTCTGTGGGGTTGCTGCATATCATGGTCATCTCCCCTTATCACTGCCTTAGGCCCATGGTTATCCATCGGTGCCTGGTGCCTTTTGGCTTGCAAGAGCAGGAGTTCCAGCTTTGAAGAGGTGACACACTCAGTGTGTCATGTTTCCCAGCAAAGATAAGAGACATCACAGGACACTCTAATGACCAGAGAGGGAAGTCTGCTTAGGTAGATGCATGACTTACCGCTCTGAAAAAAATATTCATATTTTCTGAAAAAGATGCACAGAAACTGAGCCAAGTTTATACCTGGTGGACTATAAACCCTGCAAGGAGGGTCTGGAGCTCTACGAGAATGTACCATTCCCTCCAGAGAGAAGTCCAAGGTTGCATATCCACAGGCAGCTGGTACTGGTACCTACGTGAGTTATGCCAGCTGAGGGGTTTCCGAGTCTTCTCTGGGCCCCACACTGCATGCCAGCAAATCGTCAGTGGAAATAAACAAGCGCTAGAAAAAAGTTCAAGGATTATTCAACATAGATTATTCATGGTCTAGTTCCAGGAGACACAGGCCCAGCTACTTTTCAGGAGAGTTAGGGAATGTTTCAAAGCGTTCAAAATATAGTCAGAATTTCTGAAAAATTCAATGATAGCAGATTTTCCTTTATCATTATTCAGTGGATGCCCATTGGCTTGGAGAGAAGAGGCAGGCTTCAGGTAAGCAAATTTCTCACGGGTTGGAGACTTCTTTTTAAGTTAGAGACTATCCTCAGTCAATATTTGCTTGGATCAGGCCTTCTGCTGATACTCTCTTACCCATTTTTTGCAATTATTCTTGTTAAACATACTCTAGATCTTGCTATACTAAGTTGGAAGGCTTTCATTTTTTTTTTTCAACCTAATTTGTTTCCCCTACTGTCTTGCATTTTGAGCATTACCTTCGACTGTTCTGCAGGCAACTTTCTCGAATGCATTGCTTGTGTGATTTAAATAGTCTTCTGGGTTACGATGCTTAGTTTTAGAAGACATGCAAAAATAGGTACAGACATTATTGTTTCAACTTTTCTTGGTTATTTTAAGAGCTTCCTGTTCTTCTTCATACTTTAATTACTTTGTCTTCTTTCTTTAGGTATTTTAAACTTGTGCATTTTCTGTTCTGAATCTCATGTCAGCAGAGTTTACAGTCTTATTCAGTCTAATTATTTTGTTTATTGCTTCTGCTTACTCATGGTGCTTGTTCCCAGTCAGTGTCTGTAATTTTTATAAAGGAATCATAGCAAAGAATGTTCTAGAGGTGATGAATCCACAGAGAACCAAACAAAAACAAATCCGTGTAGATACACAAGGATGAAAGAGCAAGCTGCCAAGTAGCTTTCCATGCTTATAAATAAGCTTAGCGTAGTGTTGGTTTAGTATCTCTAATTCCAGCAAATTCTAGACTCCCAGGAAATAACCAAATACCCTTTGTATTGTTCTTGCTCTTGTCATTACTATTATTATTTTACTTAAGAGAATTTGCATTATTATTTTACTGTACCATTTATGCATTTAGAACAGGATTATTTTTTGCTTTTTGTTTTGTTTCTTTCTAAATGTGTCATTTTAGATTTTCAGTAGTGAGATGTTCCTATGTTACTCATTTTTCAGCAATTTTAGTGGGGTATAAAATGGCATTTCTTTGTATAATTTTTTTTTTTCTCTAGAGTTGCCAGCATAACTACTATGAGGACGCAAAAGCCTATGGATTCAAAAATAAACTAATTATAGTTGCAGCTGAAACAGCTGGAAATGGATTGTATAATTTTATTGTTCCTCTCAGGGCATATTATAGACCAAAGAAAGAGCTTAATCCCATAGTACTGCTGTTGGATAACCCGTAAGTACATTTTAAAATAGACAAACCACAGAAGTGTTTTCAGTCTTATATTATGTGCAAAAAGTAATTTAACTTGATGGTGGTATTTTAAATAAGACACGTTATGGTACAAGGTTCGCCGGGAGACATATTCTATGTCGTATTAAAGAAAATCACTGAGTATGGTTATGTTTCAGAATGTCTGCTTAAACAGTGTTGGAATACTATGAGAATTTTATATAAAACTATCTTGCAGATCTTTGTCTGCTCATAATATCAGGCTGTCGAAAGATTTTGACAATTTTCCTTCAAATAATCAAGTAGACTTAAAACTCTCTGCCAAACCTGGATTGTATTTGAGTCTTCCTAAGGAACTGGTAGCTATTAGAGAAGAACATGCTGATGTACTGTTGTCTTTCATACATGTGGCACCAGCACACACATGGGGCACCACTGTTAACGCATACACCTAATGCAGCAAAATTATACTTGACCATTTGCATGCATTCTGAAACATCGAATTGGTTTAGTTCTGTTAATAAGAGTACACATTTCAGATTTTTTTATTTTTACAGAATTATGTGTTTATTTGAACGCCATAATTACAAAGAGGTATCTTCCGTGTGCAGATTCATTCAAGCCTCCACAGCAGCTGAATCTCGGCCAGGCTAAAGCCAGACCCTGGAGCTCTCTCCCGGTCTCTGCATGCGCACAGGGGCCCAGACATTAGCAGGGAGCTGGATCAGAAGCAGAGCAGCCAGATTTTGAATCCCTGTTGGCTTGGGATGCCTGCTTCCCAGGGGTGCCACAATGCTGCCTGCTCCAAGTTCTTATGCAAATAGTAACAGAGGACATTGCATCCAGGTGCTAACACAATTTTATTCTAAAACTATAATAAAAATTATAATAATTAGTAGCAGGTGATTCTTAGATTATTATGCTGTTTTAGAATCCACCCACACTGCTCATTTATTCAAACATCATGCAAATTTTAGTTTAAATGAATTCAAGTTTGTTGCCTTGTCTTTGCCTTTTAACAATTTTTTTCGCAACACAGATAACTAATTTGTTATCGTTTTTAAAGTATTGGCACTGACTGCACTGTTATGACGATACTCATTACTGGCTGTTTCTGGCAGCGTCATTACAGTGATCGTTACCTTTGCAAGGTGAGCACATCTGAGATGTTTCCAGATGATGGATTTTCTGTCCTGATGACGCAGTGCCCATTTCTGCACCTTTCTGTCCTGATGACGCAGTGCCCATTTCTGCACCTTTCTGTCCTGATGACGCAGTGCCCATTTCTGCACCTTCCTGGCATAGAAGCAAAGGGGACATGGGGGATGGGGTGAGGTTGACTGGTGTGGAAATATTTTTTAAAGTGTTGCTCTTTTATAAAAAATTTTATTTTTCATGATGTAGTTCCATAGCACAGGGATATCCACTCTCCACATTATACACGCCCCCCAACACACTGTTTCTCCCACATTGTTACAATAATATAGTCCTCCAGCAACAGTTACAAGTCCATCTTTCTGTGACTTAAGAGCATCATGACATTGCAGGTATAGACAATGGTAGAAATTCTAGTATCCTATTGTCAAGACATATTTTACCAGTTTCATTGGGGGGGTGGTCCATCTTTTATTCAGGAATAGAAATACAACTTTTAAAAAAACTATCAGAGCAAAATTTAACATGGCATGTTAATAGAACACGCTTTCATGGGTTAAGCTGCCCATATTCTAAATGCTGGTTCTGGCCCAACAGCCCTGCTTCCAGTCCAGCTTCCTGCCAATGAGCCTAAGAAGGCAGCCAAAGTTGGTCAGAGTCCTGTTTCGGTGCGTTGAGACCCACTCTTTGTTCTTGTTTCCTGGTTCTTGTGGCCTGGCCTATGGTTGGTTTTTGCAATAGTTTGGAAAGTGAACCAATGGACACAAAACTCTCTGTGCTTCTCTCTATTATCTTGTTTCAAACATATGCATATCAATGTACGTATGTCTTTTTAAGAAGTGGGAGAGCAAAGTTTGGATTACAAGGTGGCTCTTACCAGAATGTATGGCCCTTGCCAGGAATTTTTAAGCAAGGCCTTCATTCTACAGCAGCCCTGGTGGGCAGCTCCCAGGGACAGAGCTGGACAGGTGCAGTAGAGACCTCCAGGTGTTATGTGTGTTGTAAAGTGCCAGGCTTGCAGACATTTGCTTCCTAAGGTGACCAAATTGATTGCCCCAGGGAAGCCCTTTTTTACCGAGCTTGGATCAACCGACTCAGTCTCAGGCCCCAGGTTACTCAGAGGAAGACAGGAAGAAATTGAGAGCAAAGAAGTGGGGACTGTCTTACCACTTCCCTCCAGTAATGATAAGAATGAAAAAAAAAATTCTTATGGTCTTTATAGTATTTTAGGATTCAATTTGTCTTAATGAAACCCCTTCCTCTCACTCTCAGTCTCTTCAGCTCTCACAGTGGAATTCCCATGGGACTCTGCTACTTTCCGGTCTGGACAAGTTACCCTATCTCACAATCCAAGTTCATTCTGTTTATCCCCCTTATTCCTTGGAACCTAGGGTGCCACCAAAGCCCAAGTCATTCCCCTTTGCAAGTACACTCTATGTAAATTTTAAAGTTCTATAAGTTTAAGTCAGTGCCCTTCTGTTTGGCTTTGAATAAACAGACTTAGAAAACCTCTGATTGCTGAAAGATTGGGTGCACCGCCTGTGAGAGGTAGTAAGTCAAGTAGTGACTTCACTGAAAAATCAAGAGAACTCTAGTTTTAATTATGGGGAAGCAGGTCAGTATTTTTGTCTACACGTAGAAGTGGCATTTATCAGAGAATATTTTATCTTAATCAAATAATATGTGGTTGTTTCATAAGCCTAGTATTTCTTTAGATCATTTAGTAAAGTTAATATTCTTTACCTACTTTCTGTTCATCATGACAAATAAGCATGTTACCTTCACTTCCCACTTGACTGCATTGGAAATGAGTTCACAGTAGAAACTGATGATTTTCCAATCAATTCAGAAATCTCAAAGATTATGATTATATAGCGAATATTTGAACATCTAAATAACTGAAATAGTTATTTTGTATATATTCTAACTCAGATACACCACTGTTTTTCAGACGAGGTAAAACAGATCCAAAGAAGTGAATGCTCTCTTCCAGGATCAATTCTAGGATGAACACCTGATTTGTGATTCCCAGTTTGTTTTTTCAACTCTTTATTACCTAGTGTAGTCTTTAATACATGAAAAAATGAAGGTTTCCAATTATATTTGGAAAAAAGAGCATAAAATACCAATAGTTGTTGTACTGACAATTCCTTCTACATTCCTATTCCTGAAGATTCTTTTGAGTGCAGGCTTTGTTTCAGTTTATTACAATAATATAATTATGTCAACTTCTTTATTTGATGTCCTCTCCAGTTAGTCAACTTCTTTGCCGGCTCACGCTGTAAAATGCTTCCTGTGCATTTCCCACAAAATGTTTCTTATATTTGTCATTGTTGTTCTGTTTCTTTGGCCAAGAATGAGTAAACACAAACTGAACACCAATGAATAGTTTCAGGAAGTTGAATGCAATCCCTAAAACAGAGCGAACAGACAAACAAGGATAATGATGTATCTGTTTGCTGTAAAATAGCTGGTATTTTTCTATTTAGGTTAAAATAGTATGAAAAATGCTTGGCCTTTTAAAATGCACTCAAGACATACATAAGTACACAGTGCTGATTTTGCTTGTATGCCCTTCCTTACTTTTTTCTTAATTCATGGGCTTGGCTCGATTTTAGATCCACATGAGCATTGCTGAAAATTGTATTTGGTGTCTGCTTTCTTGGGACTTTCTCTCAGCAACAACTTTGTCTGAAAGATCAACTAATTCAATAAAAGGAAAGTAAATAACAGATGTCATAAACACACAGTTTTAAAATATGATTTATAACACTCACACAGAAATTAGGTCAAAAGATGCATTTGCAATATCTCCAAATAGATTTCTGTGTCCCAAATGGCACTTAAATAAAAACTCAAATATAATGAAAACATCTTTCTCCTGGGACTGTCTCATTACAGCAGGTGTTAGCTCAAATTGTTTAACCATCTGTTCTGTTTAATCTGCTTTAACATCCTGACTTTCAATATTTTCATTATCACTACAACCTTAAAGGTCAACTATCCATCTAACAACATTTTCGTATGAGAGAAAAAAAGGAAACATAAAGTTGGAATATGTTACCCAAAACTATACAAAAATGAAGTATCAGAATTACTTTCTCAATGTTTAAAAAAAAATCTCATTCTTATCACCCATTTGTTAGTTCAGTCTTCCCTTCACATACAGCACAAAGTAAACTTCAATTCTGACTGTTTGAATATTAATGATAAAACATCTGCTACTTCAGGTCATTATAAGATCTAAGCTTTTGTTACTGATGAAAGCCTGAAGTTTCTGCTAGATGACTATGTTATTCTAAAAGGTAGTGCGTTTGACACGTGACAGGCAACTGGGAAACAGTCAAGAAAACAATACCGTCTCTACTTAATAGGATGAGTATATTTGCATGAAAAAACAATAAATTTCAAATTCATTTTAAGTAGTTAACTTTTATATTTTAGAAAGAAATTAACTACTTAACAGTGTAATTTCACACTATTAAGTTCTGCTCTTAAATGCATGTTACATTCATTTCTTGAACTTTAAATAAATATAATTATAGTTATTAGTTAAATTAGAAAGAAATAATGGCATTGCATTTTGCAGTTTCATGCATATTCCAAAATCATTCCATTTCTTAAAAAATGCTGTTTAATATTTGCATATAATGAGCTTTATGTGAGAGTTTTTATAATGACATAGGTTCTCCACTCCTAAATAATCAGCTCTCTCAAAACAGTTATAATTATTGCTTTATTTTATGAATATAGTCATTTACATCTGTTTGTAAATTTCAGTTACCTTTCATATTTGCTGAATTATTTTGTTTATTAGTAGTTTTGACTTGTGATGTTTTGTTGGGTTTATTCATATGTATCTGCCGCATATTTATTTTTCTGTCTGTTTATCATTTCCTTTTTGATTTGAAAGATTTCTTCATATATAAAGAAGCTTTGATTTACAAATTTCCTGAACAGTCATTTTTGACATTTCCTTCTAATGTGTTCAGTTTTGGTGCTGAACCTTACGGTTGAATTTGTCAACTTCACATTCCTTCAAATAAGCTTTCTTTATTTAGCAAGCAGATCGCAAAAGCATACTCACCATTCTATTTACTTATCACTTAATTTTCTGCATTCAACTCTTCATTTATGCTTTTTGAGATGTTATGTAATAAAGGACACCTCAGGTTTTTTTTTGTAAATGTTTTATGTTTTTATTTCATGTTTCTAAATACATAATAAAGTTTCTCATGCAAAAGTTATGCTTACCAATTGACTGATCCTAATCATAAAAATATTAGGCCAATGAAAATATTTTATATTCTTTCTGATGCTCAGTTTCTAAACAATTTGTTTTCGTAAGTTTTTTTGCCCAGTTACTGGAACAACTTATAAATGCACAATTGATTTAATCTTTCATTTCAGGTTTCCTTTGAACCACAGTTTTAAATAGTAGTAGTGGAGCCATCCTTTGCTATGCAAAATTAAATTTTGTAAACAACATGTCACAATCTTTTTAATTAAACCATTTAGAAATATATATTTACTCAGGTTGAGGGGAATTGGTTTACCTTCTAACGAAGCTAAATTCATTTACGTATGAGCTCTGTCAACCACAATGTAGACACTAAAGCAATTTCTAAGGATGTGAAGACTGCTTATCCATTGCCACGGATTTGTGGCAAAATTGCTTATGAATTGAATAAGTTATGTTTTTTTAAGCAACTAAGTGCAGTGATCAAATAGTTTTTATGTTCTCTCCCAGACATTGCAACAAAAAGCACAGGCCTTGAACTTTAATGTCAACAGAAGGGCTAATATGACTCAAAGTCCCATATTGTCCCCAGGGACCTCTACCTATTCCATAGAGGGTTCCCAACATTTCTGTTGGTTTGTTTCAACAATACTAAATATTATCACAAGATATTAGAAGAAATATGTACTCCAGTGGGCAGTGGGCAGTGGGCACAGAAGATAGCCTAAAGAAATTGAAGCCACCTGGACTGGAAAGAATGAGTAAAGTGAAAAAGGAAGGTTTTTCCAGTCCAGAAATATGTGTGTGATTCACAATGAAGAATAATGCACCCAATTCTACTACCTGGATGATTGACACTTGAAATGCTCAGTTTGACGGATTGGATTGGCATGTGTGTGACATTAAGAGCCCAGAGAATAAATAGTAGTGGAAAAAGACAAAGGTGAAGGATTTGTCAAACCTCCACAAAACCTCAGTGCTGCTCCACTCTGCCGGGACCTGCATTACCGCTGGAGAGCCTGAAGGCGTCTTTCTCAATGCTTGGAAGGTTCTTGCTGGTTCTAAGAAGCAGCACACTGCCTGTCCAGGGAGAGGCACTCCCTTGGCACCGGGGAGTGCCCTCATGAGAATAAGGTTTGTAAAAAGCAACATGTATCAGGATCTGTACTTACTATATCCCTCCTGAAATGATGATAGTATTTAATGCTAAAGAAAAGTCATCAGCAGCTATTCATGTAAATTATTGATAGTAGGAAGATATTGAATATAATAGATAACAAACAGCAAAGAATTCAATAATTAATTTCTTGAAAATTTTTTTAATAATCTGATATATTTATCAAATAAATTTCATGCTGTTTAAATGACCAAAACAAAACGAAAGCATGGGAATAAATTGTAAAAGTGCTTTTCTTCAAAAGATTTCTGTTTTAGGCTTTGCTCCATTGGATATTCTTTTTATTTAGATGGTAAAGAATAGGTTAGTGGATCACAATTAGAAGAAGGGACGAAAACGGTTGATCCAGCTTGGAAGAAGTTTCTGGAAAATTGTAGGTGCTATTAATTTCCTTAGAACAGAATTTCCCCCCCCTTTTTTTTATTATGCTGGACAAATTCCACCAGCACCCAAAGCATATATCATGCCTGAAAAAAATTTCTCCATTCCACTCCTTATGGAAGCAGATGGTTTACTTTTTCAGACTAAAATATACATTGTCATTTGGAAATCGTGTGTGAATTCTGATGGTTTTTCTTCCTTCTTTCTACAAGCTTTTTAAATTCCTTAAATAACTTAAGTATATTAAAATGATTGTTAAATAAAGATTCTGAATTTATGTTGAGTGAATACATGCATTTGTGAACTAATACATTTATGAAGATTTATGGTTGTTTCCTCAATATGTGTGCAGGATCTCAATCATAGCAGGTTTTGATCGACAATATATATTGAGCAAATCAATCAAAAGTCTAATTCGTTTCATAAAAATTCTGTTTTAATACCCATTTTGTGTATTGTGCCAGATGTATTTATCTCAGAGAATACTGCTTTGAAAAGACATTGATGTCTGTGTTTTATCATTTAAGGAAAAAACTAAACATAGTTTCTTCCTGTTACAAGTTCTCTTCTGTGAATAGCTTTTAAATTCTCCGATAAAGTTCTTTTGATCATAATTAAGAATATGAATACTGTTTTTCTGTCGAGTCAGGCTAAGTCTCTGGTTTAGAAAGCTGGAATACACCTCCTAGTCCTTTACAAGTGTGCAAGACGTGTTCTAATGAATGCTATGAAAAGGGCACTTCAGTGAATCTTGTCACTCATGTTTAGTTTCAGGAATGCGAACTAAGTGAACTTGCTTCCTTCCCCAGAAGTGCTGCCACTGTTGTGACATTGTGTTTCATTTTGTAACCCATCTGCTACTTAGGCCAGATATGCATTTTCTGGATGCAATCTGTTGGTTTCCAATGGTTTACTACATGGTGGGCTCCATTGACAAGTAGGTGACAATCTCCTTGGCACACTCGTGCAATGTCGTGGTTGTGCTGTGCCTTGTGGTCGCATGAGTGTCATTTGCCATGTCGGTATTGCAAATGTGACATATTTTGCATGGGGAGCTTATGTTCTTGTGTATGAATCTGATATTAAACTTTCTTGGCAGTTGTCTGTTGTTGGATTAAAACAAATCCTGCTGCATGTCAATTTGTCCATTTTGTCAGTTTTACGATTGTTAGTTTTGTGTCATCTGTATGAATAGCATTATCATTATTGACCTAGTGAAACAGAGAACTCATGCTTTCAATATTGTGAGGCATTGGTAGCACAACTACAGCTTCTGGGAACCTTCAGAATTGTTTAGAGGACCCATCTTATTTTTTTGCTTGTTTATTTAGATGTATTAAATGGAACATTTCCTTAAGCAATTACTTATTACAGCCACATTTCAAGGTATATGTGTATATTCTTAAATGTTTATCATTTAAAGGGTCACAAGTATAGATGTGTTACTATTGCATATACATTATGTTGAATTCATAAATAAATTTTTAATAAGAGAAAAGTAATATATATTGAAATGATATCAAATTTACTTTAAAAAAATCAGCCAGAACCTTAACAATAAAATGTTAAGCCTTGATCCATTGTCAATTTTGTGCTTACAGTTTTTCATCAGGTAGGATTGAAAATATGAAGTTTTATGTCCTTGAAAGTGTTCATTAGTTGTGAATACACTGACGGCCACTCAGAATAAGATGTACTATCCTTTAGTAAAATCAACTCCACTCTCTACGAATACAGCTTGCGTTCTGTGCTGGTGTTACTAGCAGGATCTGCTAAAATCACCACTGAAATCCTAACGTGACTTTGGAAAGACTGAAGATCATTAGATAGTGACAAAAAGGAACAGATCAAGGATGCGAATCGCCTTTCTTTTCTGGTGAACAAAGGGAGAGCGCAGAGACAAATTACAGCTTACTGTGATTGTATACAAATAAAAACCCTGAGGAAGTTCATCATAATAGGCTCTTTTGCTTGCTCAACACTTTTGTTTAGAAAGGAAAATAATCTCCTTGATCGGATTAAACAAACCCAGGCATCCCCTTACATTTACCTTGCACACTGCAGTCATTCAGGCTGTGGCTTTACTTTGCTTCCCATCCTGATTACTTTTCTTGCACCGCCATCTGGTGGCTGTCGTGTGTACAGCACTATTCCTGAAGGGAAGACTTTTCAGAAAGGTTAGTGAGAACTTAAACCATGACATGAGTTATACAAATAAGTTGATTGTCTTTCCTAAGAAAAAAAAGGTCCAATACAGCAATAATTTTTTAAAAATCAATTGATAAGAATCAGGAAAAAACTTTCCTGGCTCAGAAGTACCATCCCAACTTTATGTATTTCCTATGAATATAAATTCATTGTTAATGATAATTATTAAACTTATTTTCCCAAATTTTGAGCAAAGTATAAAAGTCATTGACTTGAGAGTGGAACTAATTGGAACATCTGGATAGAGCTAGCATTTTACAAGTTAGCACACATACTTTGTAGTAAAAATTTTGTCTCGGAATACCTGTTTCCAATTAAATATTTATTTTTCGTATCTTGGCTTTCGTCAATATAACCTTGCCTCGTCAGTTTTACCTTCCTCTCTGATAGTCTCCTTCTACATATTTATCACAGAGATTCTATTGTGAGAGACAAATAGGGAAAAGTGGCCGAAAATGATTCATTGTTTTGATGAACCCTAAGGGACCATATCCCATTTATCTCCATCTGAATCTTTCTTCTTTCAGTGTATTTTGAAAGATGCAATGACAAGTGTGGCAAATTTTCTAGATACAAGCTGGATGCAACTATTGCTTTGAATTTAAACTACGAGATACTGCATTGACAAGATGTTTGCTCCTGACCCCTCTGACCATAGGAAATGTGTCTGCAATAACATTCTCTACCCAGGGTTTTAGACATAAAACCTCTGCCACATAACAGTTTTCTTGAATCAAGCAAAAAGTTTTTTTTTTTTTCTGGACTATGCTCAGAAGCTTGTAGTCAAGGTGTTGGTAATATTCTTTTCCTTAGTAACATAGTGAGAAATTCTGCCTCCCACCTTCCCATAGGAGCAAAACAGCTCCCTCTAAAGCGACAAAGCTGACTAACCCAATAATGGCTCTCCAGTTTAAGCATCTGGAAGAAACCACCATTCTTTAGCTTTTAGCTTTTCTATATTACGGCACAAAGTGTACAGGTCAGTGAACCCCTCCATTTGTCTGCAATTTAATTGCATCTAGAACATTCTTTGATTCATTCAAGTTTAGTTTCATATCCAATTCAGTCCTCAAATTTCTAGGTTTTATGAAGTAGATATAACAAAAACATTATTTTTCCCAGTTCAGCTTTGAGGGTAACCCTTTTTGTTCTTTGGGAGAATACTAGGTAAGGCTTAGTTTGGGCGAACACAGGCTGTATTATCGCCTATGGTGATTTGTGTCCCGGTTTAGTGATGACCCCACTGTAGCAAAGAACCTAGGGTATTTAGTTACTCAAAAATTTAGGCTGGTGAAACTGTTGCTGTGCATAACAGATTCTTGTACATCTCAGGTTCTTGGCTGTGTAATCTATAGACTATAACTTGCATAAAGAAATAATAGACATTTTAAAACACTTTATGGTTGCTTATTTTTCTTTAGGTTAGACCAGTTAAATCAATACGGTAATTATTTCTTCCTTGTGTTCTTACCAAAAACAATTTAGAAACAAAATTCTTGTGTCTATGAAGTAAATGTTAACTCTTAAAAATATATTCTGATATGCTCTTTTGCCTTTAAAAAATGGGTGCTTTCAGGTTTCATTTATATAATTAGAAGTGATTAAATAGTTTTAACGTTGATATTTTGAAAATGTTGAGACCTAGTAAAATCTGAGGAGCTCCAGATCAAAAGTATATAATATTATAATTCCTGCTGAGATCTAGCTGTGCAATCTGTCAAGGTCACTCCCCATTGGGTAGGAAAGTGCAGGGGGTCATCCCACATCAGCGCTGCCTCTAGCCTGGTGAGTTCCTGAAGAACACTTTGCTCTCTTCCTTTTGTATCCAAGCCTAGATGACTTACTCAAGTGCGGTGTGACCTTTGCTGCCAACATGGTGGTTGTGGACAAAGAGAGCACCATGAGCGCCGAGGAGGACTACATGGCCGATGCCAAGACCATCGTCAACGTGCAGACACTTTTCAGGCAAGTACCCATCACGTGGGTGTGCGTTGAGCCAGGCTCACGTGCTTGAGTCTGGCTCTGTGTGAGGCATGAAGCTGGGGCACTCGCACTGACTTATTGGTTTATTTGTATTATTAAAAGAAATACGCATGTTGTACCTGATGTATGAGTGACACTGTGCACAATTTTTAAATTTTTAAAATCTGGTCAGCGACTTGTCTTTAGAATAAATAGTAAAAGTATAACTTTTCTCAGTTCAAAAATAACAAAATCTCAACATCATGTCGGTAGCAGTCAAGATTTGAAATAAGCTGTCTTTTCTGTAATTGTAACTTCTTGCCTGCCATTGGAGAAAGTTACTTGTTTATAAACTGAACAGCCCGGGTTGGGAGGTTGTCAGGCTGAGATCAGATACTTACCCATGATAGGAGCACTGTCACAGCCTGCTCTCCACTACTGCCCTGTCTTACATTAAACACCGCGACACACAATCATCTTAGGTAAGAATAAATAGTCCTGAGCAAGGAAGGCTACATGCAATAGATCAAGTCAAAATGAAGACATCTGTATCTCTTGGAAAGAATCTTTCTGAATGTCAGAAATATCCTTTCAGTTTTAGGTGTCTTTCAAAACCCTAAAAAATCGCTGAGGTAGTAAATTACACAGCTGAGCCAGTCCGTCTCAGCTCTGTGCTCTCAGCTTCCCCCCTCCTGTCTGCATAGGATCGTAAAGCAGGCGTGAGCGAGCTTCAGCATCAATGCAAACATGGGATTAAAGATGAGTTTCTTTTGTTGTAACTTTTAAAAAGGTTTTTTTTTTTTCAGAATATACATGTTCCTTGAAGTTGTAAAAGACTTAGAGGCACGTTTCCTAAATTACGTAGAAGTCAAAATCCAGGGGTGAGAACCCATGAATCTCCATTAAGATGAATGATGTGGCAAATTAGCTGCCTTTTAAAAATTCCCATGTTTTAATCGCAAGATTACTGGAAATTCAGAAATACGTAATGCCTGAGTACATGCCCAGTAGGTTTTAATTGCTTGATAAATTCCAATGATTATAATTAACAGCATTATTATTATGAATTCTCACTGCTGTGTGGCCAAGGCTTTGAGCCCTACAGCAGCCAACTGCATCTCTGAGACTCCATCAGTCAGTTTTTTTTAGCCCTCAGTACAATGCAGTAAAAATGAGTGGGAAACAATTAACCCACTTGAGGTGTTAGTATGAAGTACAGAGAGCTGGTCTGTGAAGAGCCTGCCAGCATCTGGCAGATCGCCTCTGCATTTGCACAAGAACCTCCGCTTTCAGGGGGAGGGACACACACCTTGTTAGTGTCACATGGCAGTTCACTCAGAAGGCTCCTAAGAGCTCATGCAGCCATGCTGAACAGTACTTCCCAAGAGAGTGTAGGATGTGTTGAGCGTGTGGCACATACCTAAGTCTTCCTAGAGAACTGAGGTGTACAAATATAATTCAAAGATGAAATTTGCAGCCACTAAATAAAGGGAAATGATACTTTTTTGATTTTATGCTTAGTGAAAACTATTTATAGTTTAATGAGAGGATCCTGGGATTTTGATTAATATGCCATTTAAATTTTCAAGACACTGCACCTTTGTTTCTATTATGGCCAAGTTTTTATTGATTTGAATTTTATTGTATGTTCTCAGAAAGAGTTTTGTGATTTCAGGATAATGAATACCTAGCTTGCCGGGATGTTCAAAAGCTCTGATTATTTAAACATGACTGGCCTGAGTGGTTAGCTTTGAGTGCACACGTGTCGTCCTTGAGCATCGGGCCCAGCAGGTGATCGTTTCACAGTGGATGGGTGGGAGGGTGAGTGAGGGAGTGACTGACTTTAGTACTAAGATGCCTGCTTCCGCAGTGCTCCGTTAAGACATGAAGTCATTTTGATGGCATTCAGATCAAGAATAGCTTTGAGCAAAATATTTCAGAAGTATCCAAATTGCAAAGTAATTATGTCTTTCCTTTCCTGTGCTCTTTGAAAATATTAGCAGCATTTTGCTTAACACAATTTTTAAGGAAATTAAAACTATATGAAACAACATTTTGAAAATTTTATTTGAAAGGCAGAAGCAGAGTGAGACAGATAGTGAGAGATCTCCAGTCTGCTGATTTGCTGCCCGTATTCTTCCAGCAGCCAAGGCTGGGACAGTCAAATGCCAGGAGATTGGGACTAAATCCCGGCCTCCCAAGGGTGGCAGGGCCCAGGATAGTTGAGTATCATATGCCGCTCCCAAGTGTGCCAATAGCAGGAAGTTGCATGGGAAGTGAAGGAGTTAGGAATCAAGTGAGTCACTCCAGTAAGCAATGTGGGCAACCAAGGTGGCACCTTAGCAACTGAGGTGAGTCGTCATCCTGTGAGAAACATTTTCATGTGATTTATTAACCCCTATGGTAAGTGTGTTGAATGTAGACTACTCTTTTGTTAGGAAAAAAAAATACCTGTTAAAGCCTGTGGTATAGGAAGTAACACCTGAATTAATAACCCTCCGATATCATGAGAAAATAGCTAAAATAAGTTGCATATCTAGTAGCACTATTTATTTTGACTCACAATCTTAGATGTTCATTGTTCAAGAGTGGGCAGGTCATGTTGACTGGCAGAATCTGGAGGGCATGGAAGGAGGCATGGGCGTGTCTAGGCCCCTCTGGTCTCTGCTGGAGTCACCAGTGCCTCATCCTGGTGATCCGGTCCACCCGCTCGCTTACCAAAGGTTCCACAAGTGAACACGATGATGGGTGCTGTTAACTTTCGGCTTTGGAATCTAAAGGCCTGCCTGTTCACAACATAGCACCGCTGACATAGAGAAGGGCAAATCCATGCCAGTCTGAGAATCCCATCTTTTGATACAGTCTGTTGTGGTTCCTGAAATACGGTGGATTTTTGTCAGTTCCCATTCTGCCATAATCGTCGGGCGTGTAGATAAGTCTGCTTTCACAGTTATTGCTTCAAGCCGGAACTGTGAATAGTTTTGACTTACACACTCTCTAATTCTCACCTTCAACTTTCTGATTGTCTTGGAGCTCATCCTTAGGGAACTAAATTCTTACCTATTGATCATGTGAGGCAGAATAGATTCTCTGAAGTATCTTTGCCTATCTTCATATCTTGATAAATGCCACTAATTTCATCCATGGAGACAGCTGGTTACTTGTTAAGGTATGTGATTTTGATAGAAATAAGAAAAATAACAGTTCCATATGAACTGTATGATTAAAAAAAAAAAAAAGACTAACATGAGCCTGGCTCAGTGAAGTGGGATGCAGATGCCTGGGCATTTCCCTAAAGCCTGCAGTTTGTGTAAGTCATGTCGTTTATTTTGGAGTACTTTAAAGTAGGTTACAAACATCATGGGAATCATTCCCTTGTAATGGATGCAGTTTGGAATTTAAACCAGAAGATTTCTAAAATCTAAAGTCCTGTTATAACCTAACCAATCTGAATGTGTTCCTGATATGGCGTCCAGTTGCTGAGCAATGTGTTTGAAATAATTAAATGTGATGATCTTGTAGTATCCTCAGAGGTGTGTCTGACACATCACGGACAAATGATAAATGGTGGGATATTATTAGAACGTTGAAAACCAATACTATGCTTGTTGTATTAACTAAATTACTAGTGCAAGAGATTAGAAGTAACTGTTTTTTTGGTTGGTTTGTCGTTGCTAGAAAAAATTCCTATTTTCTGACTTACTTACAATCAGTAACATTAGACAAAAGATTATTGTATCTTGTTATTGCATATGATGTAATGCTATAGTTTATTTCCAAACAAACTTTTACCAAATTCTGTTGACATGTGCCCAAGGGGACTTGAAACTTTGAAGTGAGGGTCTCCGGCACAACAATTTGCTAAGCAGTGCATAAATAATTTACAGATGAAAAGAAAAAGCAGCTGTCCACTTTCAAATTAGTATTTATCTTGCTCAGTTTTGCCTTTCTCTCCTTTTAGCCCTGCTAGTATTTACTGCATATGCATGGGTGGTCTTATGTTGAGTGCATATATACTTATTACTGCTATATCTTCTTATTAAATCTACCTTTTCATCAATATAAAATATCTTCTTGTCTCAGTCTATTTTACCTAAAATGGTGATAGCTGCACTTACTTGGTTTTGGTTAGCGTTTGGTATGTTTTTCTAGCCGTTTGCTATCAGTCTATGTACATCTTTTTGAAGTAAGTTTCTTGTTGGCAGTAAATAGTGAATTCATGTTTGTTTGTATTTTATCCATTCAGCTAATCTAAATATTTTGGCTGGAGAAGGTAATCCATTCATGTTCAAGATTAGTATTGATAAATAACAACTCATCTGTTATTTTGCTGATCACTTACTGATTGTATGTGCATTCCTAATGAATTCAGTACTGTCATATGTCATCATAATATGTACTTCTAAGGTAAGAGTCCCTTCAGAAGTTCTTGGAAATCTGGCTTAGTGGTGATGTATTCTCTTGATTTTTGATTATCTGGAAAATGTCTTACTTGTTGCTTATCTCCAAGGTGTAACTTCACTGGAAATGCTATTCTTGGTTGGAAGTACTCGGACGACCTTGGCTCTGACATGCACTGTCTTTTGGCCTCTAGGGTTTCTGCTGAGAAGTTTGGTGTTAGTGTGTAGGTAACTGGGTACTTTCCTTTTACTCTCTTGGAATCCTCTCCTGGTCCCTTGTTTTCAGCAATTTGGCTGCAGTATTCCTGACAGAAGATCTGTTTTGCTTGTCTGCATAGATTCTTCGAGCTTCTTATATCTAGATATTCATATCTATCTAAGGGCCTGGGAAGCTTTCAACGATTATTTTGTGCCGCAAATTCTTGGTGCCTTTTCTTCATTTTCTCTTTTTGGGTTACCTATAGTGGAAACATGTCATCATGTAATGGTATCCCATACTTCATGCAGACTTTCTTTATTATTTTATATGGTTTATTTTTGTCTAACTGGGTTATTTCAGAAGCCTTGTTCTTGAGGACAATAACTTGTACCACTTGGCAAATTCTGCTGTTAATGATGTTTATCGTATTTTTTGTTTCACTGATTTAAGTTTTCATCTTCAAAATGTCTGTTGGGTTCTTCCTAATGATTTCTATCTCCTTAGTGAATTTTTTTTTCATGCTACAAATATTTTCCTCATTTCTTAAGCTACCTGCATCTTCACCCATTATGTTGGATTTCTTTACCATCCTTATTTTCATTTCTGTTTCTGACATTTCATAGATTTGCTTTAGATCAGGATTCATTGGGGAGAATAACTGTATTCTTTTGGAGGTGTTGTTCCAACTTGTTTGTCTTTCTCATATCCCTTCGTTGACATCTGTGTATCTGTTGTAATAGCCCCTTCTTCCTTACGGAGTAGGCTTTGTTGAAAAATACTTTATGGTTTAAATGGAATGTAGGGTCTCATCTCAGATATGTAATCTCTGACTGTGTGTGTGTGAAAGAGAGAGAGGAAGAGAGAAAGAGAGAGATCTAGTTTGTTGCAGTTTATAGAGATGGAAGTGTAATTTCAAGGTACATGTGTGCTTTCTTGGTTGTGCATCTTCAGTTCCCTTTAAGTTGGGTGACAGTTACAGCAGGAATTGTGATCAAATGGGCCTCATTCTTGATGCTTAGAGGCACAAAAGGCACAAAAGGATTGTCGTCTTGCTTCACTTGTCTGGAGTTTGTGTGTGATGCTTTTGGGAGCTTCCAAATTTCCTGCTGGGCATGTACAACTGGTGCTTGGCTTTCAGCACCAAAAATCCTATTCCTGGAACTGAGGGAAATTTCACCTCCAGGTCTGGGTGACTACAGGAATACAGATATTTGGCATGAGCTGGTATGGATCTGGAAAGATGGAACATGGGTAGGTTTTCTTTCGGTCCTACCAGGTAGATTTCAGTGAGTTTGACAAAGTTATGATTGATTGCACAGTCCTGACAATGTGGGGCCCAATGTGGTCATTTCCAAGATATCCTAATTCTCATACAGCATGAGTGGGTGTTGCTGGAGTTCATGCCTGTAACTCCCAGCACCACAAGCTGGGAGAAGCAGAGACAGCATCCACAAGGATAACCTGAACTTTGGTGTGGGTTGCTACAGGTTCTAGCTCCAAGAAGCTGAGAAAACCCCCATGTGTCATGTAGCGTTAATGAGTGTGACTCCAGGGCTGTTACCAGAGCCTGTGCAATTGCAGAGTGCAGGAGATCTGTCCTCCACCACATAAACTACCTTCGCTTTGGCTCTGTTCTGGAAACAGCATGGCCACTGGCTGTCTGCAGAGTTAAGTCCATTTCCAGCCATGACTTACCATATTCAGCTGTGTCCGGTGCTTTAGAGGAGGAGGGGTGGAAAGGGAGGCCTCCCCACCCAAAGCAAAGCAGCTGCTCAGACCCCAGTCATCTCCATAGGCCAGACATGAGTCAGTATAGAACTGTGAAATCCTCTCACAGATACGGGCACCGGAGGCTGGGAAGCCATGGTAACTTCCTCGTACCTCTTACCAGGAAGATGGCATCTCCCAGCTGTGTACCAGCTGCACAAAAACGGGGTGTGGATGGTGGTATAGTATGATGTATACGCTGTTGTAAACTTCCAAAAAGTGAACTAATCTGTCTACTGATGTGCATCACAAGTGGGTATTATTTTCAGACACATCACATAGTGTTAAGTGACAGTGTCAGGATTCTTAAAAACCCTTTTTTTAAAGAGATTACCCATTCACTGGTTCCTTCCTCAGATGGCCATGATGGTCAGGTCTTGGTCAGGCAAACCTGGAGGCACAAGCCAGGAGCTTCATCTGGGTGTCTCCATGTGTTTGAGTTGGCAGGGACACTTGGATAATCTGCTTTTCGGAGGCTGTTAGCAGGAATTTGGATCAGGTATGGAGCAGCCAGTGTAAGCACTAGCACTCACCAGAGGCAGTGGGTTTATCTATTGTGTCACAATGCTATTCCCAGTGCCCAGATTTTGAGTGACCTCCCAGTCTCAGTGCCTGATTCTTGGGTACAAGAGATCAGAGGTCCGCCCAGCACCTTACTGTGGGTGCTGCATATGGACTCCACCCTTGGGTTTGTGAATAACAAATATTGTATCTGTGGCTCCCTTCCTATAGAACTTAGCTCTAAGGACCTGTGACAGTTACTCTCATGCAACCATGTGTAAGGACCATTGCTTTGTAAACTCTTGGCTTTAGTTAATTTGTTTGGGATTGACACCAATGACTCCATCCTGCTATTTACTCCTTCCTTATGAACAATAGCCTATGTAACTAGATTTTGTTTGTCCCTAATGGAAAGCTTGGATGTGGCCTGCTTATTGATCCACAGTTTCGTGTTAGCAGGAAAGTTTTGAATGTTCATGTGTCTGTGTCAGTAACCATTTCTGCTGCATTTGAACAACAAATGGGTTTTAGAGGGAGTTAATCTTGTGCTGACTTTACCTGGAGCCCAATGTTAAACTTAGTACTGTCTGTTCTGCAGGCATGAGTCATCACCTCAAAATGTCAGGCCATTATTATCTTGTTGGAAATTGTACTTTTGTCTAATTCTTACAGGATATTAAAAAAAAGCTCAAAAAGAAAAAATATGTAACAAAGTCAACAAGAATATAACAGGCTGAGTTTGCCAATAAAGGAGTTGTTGGTCATATGATAATGCCAGGTCTGGAGAACTCTCGAAGTAATGAAACCCATAAATAATGACTTAAGTTGCAATTGAAATTGGGTATATTATAGTATATTTGCATTAAATATAACGACAAAAGTGACTATCATATAGTAGTCTTATATTTGGAAAACACACCAAATTAATAAATCAATCCAAGGCAGGTTTAGACTTTTAAATAAAAACTCTGATTCTTTATCAGAAATGTGAAGACATAGAAAGATGTGGCAACTTCATTTATTCAGGGCAAGGTTGGTAAGCCTTTAGTACAAGCATTTTCTGCGTAATTGTTAGATATGCCAGTGTTTCCAACTATATCCTGCTCTGAGGAAAACAATTTCTGATTGAACTCATGCAAAAGAACACATTACCACAAGCCGGAAAAATCCTGATAAATGTATGTAGTTATAGAGAAACAACATAAAGAACAAAAGGCAAACTCTTAGAATTTCACCAAAACATTGTGCAATATATAAGTAACAGGCAGAAATTTTCATAAACTTTGAAATGCATCACTCATTTATTAGTTTAATAATTTAAACATGATATAAAATTCCACAGATTTCATTAATTCATTTACCCTCATGAAACTGATTCTTTTTGTTCTCTGTTAATGGATTTATGGATTTTCCAGTTTGTTTTTTTTAAGTACAGATTTCTGGAAATTCTTATCCAGCCCTTTGATCTTAAAGTAGTCAGAAACGTTTTTCCATGTGACTGCAGATGTTTTCAGAAGAGAATCAGAACTGTCAATGACAAAGGCATGATATAGTCTTGGTTGAAACAGTGCAACTCAGCAATTGCCATAGACATGCAGATACGTTAATTGTGCACCTTATTTTAGAAAGCCCTTGAAAGGTTTCTCAGAACCTGTGTCCCTGGTAAACTTCTGGTCAGTGATGGGCAGGGCAGCCTCTCAGGTCCTTGAGTGGGCACTGGGGACATTTGCCTTACTGGGAATTACCTCGTGGCTGCTTGCAGGGTGACCCTCTCACCTGGAGAGAAGTTCTGCTTCCACTGGCCCTGATGCTTAAAATCAGACAGGATTCAGGACACGAGTTGTGGAAGTCCTGACTCATACACCCCACTATATAATGGCAGCGGAAACAAGTCTGAGATGCTCTGGCAGGAACTGGTTCCATAACCACTGTCTTCCCCACAGGCCCCTCGGTGGGCAGGAGCTAGTGTTGGTAGCTGCTGTGTAGAACAACTGTTATCTCTCCTCTGTTTGTGTCCCTTTAAGTCCTTAAGGTCCCCCCTTGGGTTTTAAAGCCAGTGAAGATTGTGTTGATTAAATGAAGAGAAGAGCCTGTGGTCCATAGTTAGAGAGGCCTGAGAGACCTGATTAAATGGGCATGCACAAGAAAGGAAAAAAGGACTAGCAAGAAAGGCATTAAGCAAGCTGCTTAAAGCCTTAAGTTGTGACTTGAGTGTGGCAATTATTGGAAAAAATAGAATGTTATATGGAACTAGACAGCACATTGAATCTAGTGCTGCGAATCAGAGAATGTTTTGCAGAAAAATCCAATTTTTTTAACACCAAAGGTGAATGGAAAATAAGGAGACAAAGAGATGGTACAGCAATCAAAACAAATACAAGACACTATGCAAAGGAATATATCTTGTACAAGGCTCTGAAATATCCAGGATGTGGTAAGGGTACTAGGGACGAAAGGAGGAAAGGAGTGGTTCAATGTGAGTCTGAAATCTCACCCAGAAGCAGCATATGCAGTGCTGTGTAGGGTTGGTCATTATGGCTAGAATGCCGGAAATTATTGAAGGAGAGAAAAATTTTGCAAAATCAGGTAGCTGGGGGAACTGGTTTCTGGAATGAGAGAGCGGGAGTGAACAGACCAATGAATTGCATTGGCAGGATTGTAAGGGAAAGCATTGACAGACAAGTTAAAAAAACAACAAACAAGTGAATACCCATTTCAGTTATCCAAACAATCTTACTGAGGAAACAACACGTCCACATATGTGGGAATGACATAAACCCAAATACTGTAGCTGTATGTTTAAGTAAACATTTTACAGTTTATCTATAAGTATCTAAGAAGTCAGTCATCTGTGTACTGGAAAAAAGTTTTAGTATTTACATTGGCTATGCTTTTCATGGGTAAAATTCTTAAATACAGAAGATAATGTAATATTTATCATTCTTACATTTTTTGCTACTCAGACTTCCTAAGAGTATTTACCAAAGTTTAAAATACATCCATATTTGTTGTAATGTTTACTACCCATTGTGTTCCAGTTGGTGTTTTGTGTAACAAAGTGACTATGCGTCTGCATATTGGTGTGTACTCCCTGTCACCCAAAATGGTCACTTCCACTGTTCTGACAGGTCCGTAATTGTAGTGTAGGACACTAGCCCACTAACTGCTGCCTTCATTAAAATATCGTAAGTGTTTTCCATTATCTTTTTTGCTCTTATGTTGGCTTCCTTAACTTTAAAAGGCAATTGCAGGTAGTTTCAGAGTTCTCCCTTAGTGTCTGAAGCAGACTATATGGGATATTTTTCATCTCTGTATTAGTTAAAAACACTGGATGGGTAGAAATATTTTTGAGGAAATTATTATAAATTTTTATCTGTGGCTGTTTTAAACATCTCTACTTCCCATCAGTGACTCCAAACAAAGTATAGAAAAATTTCAACAACAAACTGTGTTAAAACAAAATTCTTTAGTAACAGAATCACTGTGATCCTACTTACAAGGGAAAAGAAGCTTACTATGTCACTATATTTCTAAAATCTTCTGTATTCAAAACATGTTTGGATATTAAGGCCTTCGAATAGCTTTGCAGCATTAGTATTTCAAAAATCTAGAATTGAACTGATACATAACCAAATTTGTTAATATATAATATTGCAGGTGAACACAAATAATAGAGACATAAATTCACTGCAACAATATTTCATTATATAAATTTTACATAGTTCCAAGTTTTCACTAGGTGGCAGGCTTAGCTAATGTATTCAATTTCTCAGTATAAAATTACATAAATGGTTTGGGCTGATGTACATAGGAAGAAATGCAGGCACGTGAGTCATGCTTTGTTGTCCTGCCTAATTTCTCTAGAAGTTGCTTAAGCACAATAAATGAAATCAAGCAGGTGTCATTCACTCTAACACTTATGTCCCCAGCTACATACACTAGGCATGTGTGTATTTCTGTTTGATATAATGTTTAGAAAGATTGCAAAGGAACCCAAGTAATTAAAAATGATTAATGATGATAATCATGTATGTAAAAGGTAAACACTACATAGTTTCAGAGAAAGGAGATGTTCTCCCAAATTAAGTGACTTGTTATGGGCTTGTGGCTGTTTTCCCTACAAATTCCTTCTCTTGTTATCTGTCTCATCACTGCCCTAGATGCTTCTCACAAACTATCTATTTACTAGTGTTTAAAATATACTTAATTTAGGAGCATTTAGTAACCCATGGTTTAATGGAATCCATGAAAAAATAAACAGCCTGATAATTTGTGAATTATTGTTGTTTTCTCTATTAATTTGTGGTGTGTTCTTAAGTGCAGGAATTTCACTTTATACATCTTCAATTGTCCTTGAATCTAGAACTTCCTAAAAGTAAATGCTTTGATCAGTTGATAAGTTAAATACTAAACACTGCCCTGAAGGTATGCAAATAAACACGAAGTTGTGTCCAAGCAATCACTATTTAAGCATTGCATAGGGAGGCACAGTTTCCAGAATGTTGCGTTTTTAAAACAGAGTTGGCTTTTAACACAGGAAGCAGAGACACGTTGCTGAATATTCTAATGACTTACTGCCTCATTTGTTTCTTCTTGGTTTTCTTCCAATGGTCTGCCTATTTCTTTAATATAAGTCAACAGAAGTCTACCTTGCAATGTCACCTGGAATATGTTATTTTAGTGCTCTTTGGCTCAGTTTTCACGTCTATAAACTAATAATGGTAGCTAAGTCAGGGAAGAGTTTCGAGACGTGAAGAGGAAAGATGGCCCTCTTGTTTTCTAACTGAAGTTGGAATCTGTTGAGATCCTGAGAGTTCAGATCAATAGAGACCATAACATCAGACAGGAGGTTGTGACTAAGCTTTTATAGGGATCGTGGCTTCTTCAATCTATCGTGAAAAACAATGGTCAGAGACCATGCTGGGCAACCAGGCTTGCTATAGCACAGGGCCTACTGTGTGGCCTTGCATCAACCAGTTTGAAGATTGTACAGGGATGGCATCAGGACTGAGCCTCAGGTCTCTGCTGGAAGCACTAAGCAAGGAGACTCCCGCATAACTACGGGGAATTTACCTGAGTGATTGCAGAGGAATGGGCAGGTGTTGCAGCAGATAAAATGCAGCTTGGTCCATCCAGATCCGAAATTGAAGTGTTTGAGTGCCAGTGTCTGTTCCAGCTTCTGATTCCAGATTCCTGCTAACGTACCTCCCGGAAGAGCAGCAGATAGTGGCTGTCTGGGAAACTGCTGGAATGGCTTCCTGCCCTCTGACTTCGGCCTGATGCAGCAGCTCTGGCTGTTACAGGCTTTAAGGGAAGGAAATAGAAACTTGATCTTTCTGTCTCTCTCTGTCCCTCTACCTTTCAAATCAATAATGAAATACCTACATAGCCTAAAATTAAATGCAATATACACCTCTAAGAATGGTCATTCATAAAGTTTAAATAGAAAAGGCAAAAAGGGAGAGCCTTAAGTCAGTTAATTTTCCTTTTAAAAATACAGAATTATAAGCCTAAGATCATTGTCTAGTTAAAGCCTTTGGGCCTTTTGTTCACAGGCCTATTTTGGAACTATTGTTTATTCGTCTGTGTTCCCTCTGTCATAGATGACTGAATGTTATTTGTGACAAATCATATGCTAATAAATATCTTTAGAGACATGGTATTTTAAAATATTTCTTAATAAATACTTTTGAAACTCCCATATGGTATGAAATGTGTCAGTTTGTGGCATTTCCTTGGTCTACCAGATGGACTTTCCTGGCCCCAAAGTCAGTTGATATTTTTTTTTCTATCAGGCTGCTCTTCTAAATTTTTAGGAATTTCAGAAAAACAGGAAGTTTAGTTTATTCATTCTCATTGGTGACATTTGAGTAAGAAGAGCAGAGCACCTAAAAGACCATCATGTGGAATACAGATGATGCAGTTTCTTCGTAAACTTATTAAATTGCAACAGTTTGTTCATCCAGCTTTTAGTCTACATCATGTACACAAAAGCACAAACAAGAACTGAAGTGTCACTTTATAAAACTGAATTAATTAAAAGGCTGTAAGGTGAATTACTAGGTACAGAGAGGAAGGCGTAATGTTTCTGATATCACAATTTAGTAGAACTGAGGCACAGATAAAATCTATCACACTATACAGCAAAAGGTATGCAGTAAACAGTATCTATGACGCTCAGTAAACCCGATTGGAGTAAATGATTCTGACTTTAGAAGACTTCTAAATTTTCATTTCAAGGCCAGAGAAAAATTTGAAACAGAGATCAAATGCACAAAAATTTAGTTTTTTTTTTTTTTCAAACAATCAGCATTGCGATTTGCTTAGATGAGGAAACATAAAGCTCTGAAAATGAAGATTGAGCCTTATATTATTGGCTACATTTCTTAAGGCTGAAATTTCATAAAACACCTGGTGCTATGTTTTTAAAAGAGACTTGCATTTTTAGTCCGGTTGTGTAGCCAAGAGTGCCTACAAATTTCCCCAAGGACCCCCTGCATGTGTCACCTAGCCTGCTGTCCTGAGAGGAGGGGGCTGTCCAGGCAGATCCTCCATGAGCAAGTGGCCAGACCAGAGCATGGGAAGCACTGGGACTGAGGGACGGGGCTCCCTGGTTGAACTAAGCACAGTCTCATACCGTCAGGAACCAGGAGAAGCTCCCTGAGAAAGGAGCAGGCAGCAGGAGTAGATTTGTTAGGGAGCCACGGATAGACTGTGTAGCCTGCCAGTTTTCAAGCAGTTTTAGTCTCAGAGGTCTCAGTCAAGGGCGAGAATTTGAAGAAGTCGTAACTGAAAGGCAAACGTTGAGAAACAAAACTGATTATTACAGGAGTATCCAAAAATTTGAATCAGGATAGCTCCCAGGGAAAACACAGATCTCTGGGAAGGCTCAAGTCAGCAACTGCGAAAATAAAAAGATGTTCATTGTGGAATGATCCTCCTGTTCTTGGGGAGAAAGCCCGTGTGTCTGTGTGTGTGTGTTTTTGTGCATTCCTGTGTGTGCACAAGGATAGACAAGAGTGAAAATTCCTCAGAAATCTTCTTGCAAGAATACTGGCAGTGCTTTAGCCTCAGTCCCAATCCACTGTAGTTGAAATTTTCTCAACATTATTTTCTTTCCTTAGAAGTCCATTTTGGCAGGCTGTGACATTTAGAAAATTGCGTATGATGGGAACGTGGAGCCATAGGACAAAAAGGAGTTCATTTAAGGCACGAGACACTTACCATGTACATTTTTTGCCAAACACTGTGTTCTAGTATAAGTTCTGTTTTATTTTCATCCACACCGTAATCTAATAACTACCTAAATCAGCTTTATGAGACTCTCTTCTAAACTATTCTTCAAAATTAGAAGAATAAAATGTCGAGTCAAAGCCAACGTAGGGAGAATATTTTTCTTCTTGTGCTGAAATGCTGGTTGAAATATTCTTTGGGAAAGCAGTGTTTCCGTTTTCTTGTGTTGTGCAGAACATTTTATGTGGCACTGCCTGCTGTTGGAACCGGGTGCAGTGTTCTGCCTAGGGCCTGGAATCACTCACTCATAAATATGTTGTTGTAAAAAATATCATCTTGGATTGTGAGTGTAATGCCTGTTTTTTCCCCCTGAAATACAGGTTGTTTTCCAGTCTCAGTATTATCACAGAACTCACTCACCCAGCCAACATGAGATTTATGCAGTTCAGAGCCAAGGACTGTTATTCTCTTGCTCTTTCAAAGCTGGAAAAGGTAAGACCTCAGTTTATTAATAAATTGCATTTATCCATTTTGATCTGAAAAATAACGATGTATCTTAACAAAGATGTCATGAGATGAGAATTAACTGAATATTTAGTTATTAAAGTCCCTATACATAATTTAAGAAAATGTGATAGATCCTATTCATTTACATGGCAGGTAAGATTTTAATGATCATCATTAATCATAAATTGAAACATGATTTGTGAAAGACATCAATTACAGAAATGTACACACTTACCGATAATGTGCGTTGTATTACAAGTGACTTTCTATATTGTGAATCTTTGTTGTTTTCCAAACTCCTGAGGGTGTTAGAGAACTTGTAGGCACTGTTGAATGCTGACTTCCTACGGGTCCACAGCACAACGTGGGACAAAGCTGAGTTTATACGGTAGCTAAGTCACAGTGAGGCCCCATCCCAAGAACTTTGGCAATGTGTCAGGGAAGGTTAAGCAAGCTTTTTTTTTTTTTTTTTTGAGAACTGAAAGTTTGAATTAATAAAGGATTTTCAAAATGAACACTTGATTCTAGATTTTGAAGAGTTTAGGATAATGCTATTGGAGTCAGTGGAATTATAAAGTAGTGTTTGTGGACAGAAAGCCATGGTTTCTATGTGAAGAATCAGACTGAACATAGGAGCTTGGCAGCACAGTTTTGTCCTCAGCTTTCATCTGATACTGGTAAACTGGAAGAGTTGGATGTAATAGAAAAAAAGAATAGCATGTAAATACATGTTAAATCTATGTTGTTTTCATCATTTATAAGGAGATGTGATAAAGTAAATGATACTTTTTTGATGAGTTCTTTTTTTTCACTCGACAGTTGTGATTCTGTGCCTCTCTGGACACCGTTATAGTTCCTACTGGACATGTAGTTGAGGAAGGTTGCTCCGTTACTCTCCTGTATTGATTTCTGTCCACAAAGCTGGTCTCACACTACATTGGCTGAGCCCCTCCATGCTCCTTTCATGGGCTTAGAAATCTCTCAGATGTGGAAGCTGAGTTTGAGACAGGAGAAATAACCTTTTCACGATTGTACACCATCAAGCCAGGGCAATAAGGGCCACTTGAGGCCACTGCCGTGCAGGATGGACACTTCCATCAGTTCTCACAGCTTGCATGACACAGAGAGAATGGAAGTCGTGCTCAGAATGGCTCCTCAGCCACAAGCAAACCATTCACTAGGAATCCCACTGAGCTTTGAGCCGGCACCTGGCAGTACAGCCTCCTGTATGACACTTGAGACCGGCTCACCTCTTGTTGAAGAAGTTGGGATCTAGAGTCAGGTTTCCCCGCATCTCTAAGATTCCAAAGGAGTAGACCTACAGAAGTTTCACATCATGTGGATTCTTATCCATGAAGTAATCGTGGGATGTAGCAATAGAGACAGTGTAGAGAGCACACCAAACAAACCATGCAGAACATTTAGCCCGATATTTGACATGTATTTAGTTCTCAAATAAAATATACTAAAATTATAACTGTCAAATATATTTATTGGTATCACTAATCAACATCCTGTTTGGTGTATTCAGTGCCATGCCAAATCAGTTGATGTGGAAAGGTCAGAATTGTGGGAATTTTGTTTAGTATTTATGAGTGTGTACATCTGAGTGATTTTATGTCTATTGCATTAGGGAAAATGAATGACGAAATTGGATTTTCATCTTTGCTGGAGAATCATTTAAAAATAAAATCACTTACTAATCTAGAAATTCTCTAGAAATGTGGAAAGCAGTTTTACTTTAATAAATGTTGAAACTCAATGCTTCGTACATCGCAGGCAGCCAAAGAATGCAAAGGAAGAGCCAACTCTGTATGTGTAAATAAGCATATATGTTGCATATATGTCAGTAAATTACACATCTCTATCCAAATGCAAAAGAAAACTCACCATGTCTTTGCAACAAAAACGTGGTGCAGCATGAATTCAGGCACCTAGACAAAAACCAAAATAAATCGTTTTGCCTTTATGTTCACATTTCTGGAAAACATCTCTCAGGCTCCCAAGAAAAAGTTCCTGGAACTACACTGACTAGAAGTATATTTAGATTTCAGAAGGTTTGCCTTCATTTCAAACAGACAGAGCTTTATAATTGCAGGCTTTCTAAAGGGAATGCCTTAGGAAATGGAATTGAACACAATTTAAAATATGTCAGGAATAGAGAGGCTGAGGAAATAGAATTGAAATCAGGAATGTGGGTGCTTTGGCCAGGGAAGGAGACATCATGCCTGTGGACTGTAAGTGCCCCCAAATCATTTGATCTGGCCTGCTAGGGCAAACACAGGAAAGAATCAGAGTTCAGTAAATGCATAGCAGGCTAGTTTTTAAGTTGATAATTTTATATGGTTTGTGAATGACATTGGAAAGTCCAAATGGCCTTTAGCAGATAAAGGATCACCCCTGTTACGTGCAAAGCCAAAGGAAAATTCTTTTTAATTCACTTATTGAAATGTTACCAATTGAAATTAAAGTTTATCTCAGAAATGTTTTTGCTGTTTGTTTTTCATGAGTTCCATCCCTTCTCTCTCATATAAAAATGTGTTGTAGTCCTACTCCCAGCACCCACCATGTGAGCTGGTTTGGGGACAGGGTCCCGGTACAGTCAATTTCAAGGAGGACATTGGAGAGGAGAAGGCAAAAGGAAGAGAAATGGGTAAAGAAGTCCATGAGGCAGGGATAGAGGGCTTCCTGTATGGTTTTGGGAAGAAAACAAACCTACCAACATTTTGGCCTCAGACGCCCGGCCCCAGAACCGCAGCACTGCAGTCCTTCACACACCAGACTCCATTGCCCGTGAGCTCAGGGGCCCAGCGACTTGAGCCGTGATCTGCTGCTTCCTCAGGCCTTCAACAGAGAGCTGGGTTGAAAGTGGAGCAGCTGGGACAGGCCAGCGATGCAGGCAGAAAATTCGCCTCTATACCACCATACTGTCCACCCAAACAGCGCTTTCTATTACTAGTATTTACAGTTGTGAAAATATAGCTAACTTACTCGTTAGTTATATTCCTGTACCTGTATTCTTGGCACAAGAATGTGTATTTAGGATTAGGAAGCTGGTCTTTATTTACAGTTTCTAGATATATTCTCAGTAATGTTTCCTACAGTTACTGTTTGAGAGATATATAGGTTCTTATGACAATTATTATAGTCTGTATATTTGAAAGGTGTACCTGCTCCATCACTGTAGAAACCCAATGAAGGTTTGATTTCAGGAACAACCATCAGCTTGGCCGTTAACACATTTGTTATTTGTCATCATTTATAAGGATGGATGTGAAATGATCGACTACTGACCCCAGTTGTTATACTTACTTGACTAAATTTAGATATTTTGCTGCAAATCAGGCACTCAAAGGAACTCATTATTTTTATTGGCATCATAAATAACACTTTACTGAGATTGGGCCAAAATAAAAATTAGAAGTGCTCCAAAATGGGGAAGAAATGATCCCAGCTATCACAAG
This sequence comes from Ochotona curzoniae, assembly GCF_017591425.1. NCBI lineage: Eukaryota > Metazoa > Chordata > Mammalia > Lagomorpha > Ochotonidae > Ochotona > Ochotona curzoniae. The sequence continues at coordinate 8,488,523 of NW_024466219.1, read as the reverse complement.
ATTCATGGCTAAGCCTCTCTGACCAAAACAAATAAACAAATAAAAGCAGTTAACTCAAAAAACATGACACGTTTATTTAAGTTCTGTATTACACAGGAGTCTTCTGACGCGAAGAGCCCGCAGGTGCAAATCAGCATGCGTATGAGTAGGTTTCGTAAGGAGTGGGCGGTTGGGCAGTAATGCGCTTGGACAAGGGAAGCATGATCTTCTGGTTTAAGGTGGAGACATGTAGTGAGGCTGATCTGTTAAGGATCTTCGTGGTATCTCTGAGCCTTCAGCAACGGGAACAGTCACTTCCTCTGCATATAGTAGGAACCACTCTGCATTAGAAGTGTATGATTGTTTAGGAGAGAATCTAGCAAGCTTTGTGGGAAGAGAGAAGGAGCTAGAGAAGATCAGAGAGATCTTCCTGCTTTTACTGTTTTATGGGATGTCACGGTGGTATGTTTTGGGTGGTATGTTTTACCAAACCTAATCATGACTATTTTCTATAGTCATCCTCACCGAGATGGTTTCTATAGTAAAGGGAAAAGCTGGCGAGCCAGCGTCTCCTGCCAGAGTGACTCGTTGGAATCCTGGTTTCTCCTAGTGTATGCACTGAGAGGCAGCAGGTGGTGACCCAAGGACTTGTGTCCCTGCCTCCCATGTGAGAGACCTGGATCGAGTCTCAGCTACCTGGGTTGAGTCCCAGTTTGGGGAGTGAGCCAAAATAAGGGGACATTCTCTTTCTTTCTCACTTACTCTTTCCTTTTCTTTCTCTCTCTTCATTTCGTAAAGATTAAATGAATAAATATATTTTAAAGATGTCTTTATTCCTTTGAAAGGAAGAGTTACAGTGAGAGGGACATACGCACGCACATCCCCCCCACACATACTCTCACATCTCTGTCAGTTCACTTCCTGAATGGCTGAACAGTCAGGGCTGAGCCAGGCAGAAGCCAAGAGCCAGGAGCTTCATCCGGGTCTCCCATATTGGTGGCAGGGGCTCATGCACTTGGCCCTCCTTCTGCTGCATTCCTAGGCACATTAACAGGTAACTGCATTGGAACTAGAACATCTGGGAAATGAAATGGTTCCCACTCAGGATGCCAATATCACATTTAGTGCCTTAAGGTTACTTTTCCACAATACAAGGCCCAAATATATATATACATTTTTAAGTTAGAATGAAAGAACTGAAAACATAATGAAAATGTGAGCTGAAATTTTGAGGACAATTTCTGCTCTTACTGAAAATGAAGTCTTAGTCTATTATTTGTAGTTGTTATCTGCAGAATTATTCTGCTATTGCCATTGTTCAAATGCACATACGTACATCTCTACACATGCAGAGAAAAAGACAATGAAAGAGAGAGAGATCCTACACCCGAGTTCATTCCTCAAGGCCAGGCTGAAGTCAGGGGAAGGAACTCAGTCCAGATCTCTCATAGGCATGTGGAAGTCCAAGTATTGGCCTGTCACCCAGTGTATCCCAGAGTGTGCCTTCCGGGAGGGTGGAGTGAGATTTAGACCAGGCACTCTCATATGGAATGCTGGCATCCCACGCAGGCTTTTAAATGCTATGCCATAAACCTGTCCCAACTGCTGTGTTCTGTGGCTCTTGTCTTCCAGCTCAGCCTTCTTATGAGGCTGTTATTATTCATGTAATTTCAGAGTTCCTGAATGTATTTCTCAGAAAATACATTCTTAAACCTTCTTGTAAGTTTGTTTCAGGTGCGTGGCATACAGCCAGGATTCCTCCATATGTGTCATGTCTTGGTCTCCTTAGACTGTGCTCCTCACATCTTCCTGAAAAATACACTCAGGTTGTTAAGATAAGAGGGTTGGACTACATGGTGGGTAGCTTCCTCCCCCCACCCAGCCCCCATCAAGTAGCAAACACTTTGCAAATATGGAGATTCTTAGTCTTTGCAGACAATACCAGCACACTTTTGTCTAAAAAGAAGTAATGAATGGATTATTATGGGCATTCAGTATGCTGTGGAAACTGAGTTCACTCAAATGCCAAAGATTAATTAGTAGTACTCATATAATGAGCCCCCAATCACAGCTCTGAGGAACGAGGCTCAGAGGGCTTTCAGCTCGTAAACTTCCTGATGCACAGACACTGCCGCTCCTGGGGACCCTTTCCAACTTACCTTTGCCTGCCTCTCCATGTGTGTCCTTCCCTAGAAAATAGTCATCATGCAGTAAGGTCGTGCTCTGTGAGTCATTTTAGTGAATAATTACTCTTGAGGGAGCACTGCAAAGTTCCGAATTTAACTGCCTTTAAACGTGTACAGTTGACCTGGAAATGCCTCTTAAAATCTATGTATAATATCGAAAATGCAAATTATGCAGAAGCTATTCATGGGGTTCAAAATTTCTACACCTAACTTTTAATTTCATTTCCATATACTTTTTGAACCATGCTTGTGTGTGGTTTACCGATGGGGGACTGTGTGTAAAAGTTTGTGAAAAAGTAATTGTGGATGGCCTGAAAAAAGCAGCAGGAGATGGTCAAATTTTGGGGTCTCTTCCATTCACATGGTCTACACAGTGGAGGCTCCGGACTCCTGAGTTCTACCTGGCCCAGCCCCTGCCTTGCAGCCACGTAGGGTAGAGTAGTTGAACCAGCAGAGGAAAAATGATTCTTTCTGTCACCCTTTTCTCTCTGTAACTCTGATTTTCAAGCAAAGAAATAGTCTTTATAAAAAAGAAAAATAATGGCAGGTTCCCCTCAAAGTAATCAATGGATAACCACTGTATTATGATTGTTTTCATAACTGTTAACTTTATAAAATTATTTTAAAAGTCATGATTTTACTTGGCTAAATTTTCAGTAACCTTAGAAAGTGTTAGTTTTCTGTATTCGGTATTTCAGGTAGAATGGTGTTGGCAGTATGATGTGCCCTCCTGACCCCAGCACTCATGCTGTGCTGGGGGAGCTTGGTGCACAGCATATAATGTGACAGTTTTTCCTGAGTTGGGCACTGCACACTGAGTGGCTCACTATAAGGATGGGGACCTGTTTTCTGAACTTAGACTACAAGGTACATTGTTATCAAACTGATTTGTGCATTAAGAATTGTTGCCAGTAGAAGTTTTGTTTATCAGTCACCTCGGATAGATCAGACAATGTTTTCCCACATTTAACTACAACAGAAAAAAAATTTGTCTTCTCCTCAAAGTCTTTTTTTTTTTTTTTTTGGTGGGGGGAAGCCAATAGGAGAAATAGCAAACCTTTTCTGAAAAACAAGGCTCTTTCATAATGAATCCAAGTCAGACTTGGAAGGGAACAAGTTGCGATTTACGCAAAATCTATTCAATGAAAATGCAAAAATTACAGATTTTTCATTCTATAGAAAGCAAGAGGAAATAAGTTCCTGCACATGAAATGAGGCATTACTGCTTACTCCTGCCTCCATGTGCTTCTGCTTTAGGGCTGAACGCTGCTGTTCACCTTGGCCACCATCCTCCTCCTTGTACCTCCACATCCTTATTGCCTGCACATGCTTGTATCATATGCCTTCGTCATCTTTGCATTTGAGTGTCTCTCCTACAGAAAGAAACCTTTGTTAGTTATCTTGGTGCCTTAGGAACTTAATGCAGGTGCCGACACCTAAGAGTTAATGGAAAAGCATTTCTTTTTTCTGCTGCTTAGAATTTTCTTCGAAGCCATGGGATCATCTGTAGTCTGCTAAACGTATTCTACTTTTTAAAATTTAGCATTCTAAAATGTATGTTTCATTTACTTACTGTGTTATTTTCTGATATAATTGATATTCATTCAAGTTATGTGTCAAGTAGATATAATCCAAAAGATCTCTGGATTGATTTCTTACTATTTCATTTTCCAAAGAAGAGCTCCTTTGGAAGCCAGTGGAGTAAACAACTCAAATGAATCTTGTTCAAACGAATCTGAAAAGGAGCAGATGTTTGCAGTTTTGACAATTTGCTCCCTGACCTTATGGTTTACCAAATTGAAAATAAGTAAAAATGTTAGCTTCTTTGGATCAATGTTGGAAAACTAAGAAGCTTCAATAAATGCATTCAGACCAAGTGAACCTTCTCTGCAGGTCATTTACAGACTAATCACTACAGGTTTACACCTTCTGGTCAGGGTGCTTTTGTGAGAGACACAGCAGAGGGTAAATCAAACTGGGTGGTTCACATTAATGATTAATGATTTCAAATGCTAATTTTAAAATCTAAACTCTATACTGATGAGCTACAGTTTATAAAACCAATTTGATTCTTCACTGTGTTGAATGAAAAAATTATGCAAAGTGTTATCATGATGGGACTAGTTTCTGGAGATCTTGTTCTTTGACCTAACTTTAAAACCAGTACGCCTTGAAAATAGTACTCTAAAAACTGATTTTCCACTCCATTTTAAGGAAAACTAATAGCAAACAGGCAATAAATTATAACTACAATACTAGTCACACCTCCTAAAGGCATATCACCTTGTCATGAAGGTTTTTCAGAAGTTGAAGAAGCTTCCAGGCTGTTCCAGAGAACTGTGGGGTGAGGATCTGAGGATCTTACCCACAGTGAGTGGGAGCACAGGTAGAAGAAAAGAATTTTCGTGATTTAACCAGACCCCTGAACGATGTACCTGTCATCCATGTTAGCAAGTATTTAAAAGTCATCCTGCAAAGTGGTTCGGGAGCCAGACCATCGTGCACCTTGAATGCTGACATACACAGAGAATGAAGAGCTATGACAGGCTTGTAAATGAGGACAGGGGGATGGTGGCATCATCAGACTTGTGTATCTATCAGCCTGCCATGGTATTTCTGTAGTTATCTGGAAAGGGACACTGTGGGTGGGGGGAGGAGGAGATAGAAAGTTACTTTAATATGGGAAGGGAATAATAAATAAGGGGTTGGTTTAGGATAGGGCCATATTGTTGACTGAATCTAATGAGAGATTTCTGTGAAAAACTGGCTTTGATGAAGGAGACAGCACAATTATTATCTTTAATAATATTAAATTTGGACCAAAGTGGAGGTATAGCAAGCCAATCCTCCAGCAGTGGCTCTGGCATCCCATATGCATGTCAGTCCATGTCCAGCTGCTCCACTTCTCATCCAGCTCCCTGCTTATGGACTGGGAAAGCAGCAAAGATGAGCACAACTCTGTGGGTCACTACATCCATGTGCAAGGTCCTGAAGGAGCTCCTTGCTCCCAGTTTCAAACTGACTTAGTTCTGACTGTGGCAGCCTCCTGGGAAGTGAATCGCCAGATGAAAGCTTTCCTTTTGTCTCTCTCCCTCTGTATTTCTGTAATTCTTCCAAGAAAAAATAAATACAACTTTATGAGTAATATTAAAGTGATAGCACATAATAGTCATACGTGTAAAAGCTCAAAAAAGGATGGGAAGTATGTAAGTGTGTGTTATACACATAAAAGCTTAACTGTAAAGCCTCAAGAAAAAGTTTACCTTTTAAAAACTTTTTCATTATTTATTTAAAATCAGAGAGACAGAGGGACAGAAAGAGAGAAAGAGAACTCTTTTGTTCATCAGTCTAATCTCCAAATGACCTTACGGTTCAGAGTTGAACCAGATGACAAGGTTGAGCCAAGAGATTCTTCTGGGTCTCCCTTGTGGTCAGCAGAAGCCAAAGCATTTGGCTTGATACTCCTCTGCTTTCCCATGCTATCAGCAGTGAGCTGGATCAGAAGTGGAGCAGCTGGGACATGAACTGGCATCCATATGGTATGCTGGCTTTGCATTCAGTGGCTTCATATGCTACGGCACAATACCAGCCCCAAGAGAAGCTAAGGCTTCCATGAAGGACAGTTTAGCTAAGGACTTTATCTCGAGACTTATGACGGCATGTTTATAAGTAAGACAAACCAGAGACAATGAGTCAGCAGTCCCAGACAGTATAGACACTGAGATAGGAGGATGTGCAAAGAAAGCAAGCGCTTTAATAAGAATGGATTCTGTCCCACCCTGACGAAGGTCAGGTGGGAGAGACGCTGAGAAGGGCCACCAGAGCTGCAGTTTCAATGCTGAGTCCAGAGGCGAGAATGAAGGAATGTAAAGGAGCCATAACTGAGAATAAGGGGTAGAAACCACTAATTGTGCCTGTCAAATTGCCATGCTCCTTTTTTACCTCTCACATTGTTCTGTTACACGTAAAAGTTGTATGATTTCATCGTATATGTTAGATGTTCATGAATTAGAGGAAGCAAAATTTCTGTCAGAAACACATAATTTCCTCTAGGAAGGCATATGTTAATGCTAACAAACCCAAATACAAAACAGTTTACACCAAGCATTTTAAACTGTCTCCAGTGCTTAAATTAGGACTTTAATAACATAGATTTCTTTCAGGTATTCGTTAGTAGAAGAACACAAAGTTAATAGTAAAATGAGTAGAGTTGTACTAGGATGAAGATATGTTTATATGAAGGTATTTTAATGTGTGATTATAAAATAAAAAATAATACATAATTTTTGTATGTCAAAAAAATCAGCTTTACATAGCACAGCTGTAGTCCTTCAAATTTTCAAACTCCATTTAGTCACCAAAATTAGAAAAGTGAGGCATTGGGTGGACTCCACATTATTTTCTTGCTTTCTGTATGTAACTCTTTTAATCTTTAAATTACATAATTTTTTGATGTAGGTAGCAACAATAAGGACACATCTTTTTGTACAATAACATTCAGTTGGCCATCTGTGTACCAGATACTACGTTAAATACTGGTTAAGCAATGAGGTGGGAAGTACCGTCTCTGCTGTCTTATAACTCATGGCTTAATCAAATTAGAAGGTAATTGCTAAAAAATAAGTGCTAAGTTACAGATTTCGAAAAAACCCTGGAAGTAATAACAAGAATAACTAGGGAAATCTACTTTAAATAAAATTATAAAGAAAGGCCTCTCTCATGGAATGGATACCTAATTTAAACTATATTGATAATATCAAATGATCCCAGAGAAAGCTTGGGAAGTAGCATTATAGGAAGATGAAAAACAGTAGCAAATCTTCAAGCTTATACATAATTGGATATTTTCAAATATTAATAAAAAACATTGAGTATTAAGTATAGATAACTTCTTTAGATGTTCTTTGTTTCTGTTTATTGGAGTCAGAATGGAACGTAGACTAATATGAATGTTTCACAGGTAATGAAATGGGGAATAGGAAGTTTAAGTGACTTGTACAAGCTCACTCAGCTAATAAATAGCAGCACTTTATTCAGCCCTTTAGACACGTTTTCAGGGCTCTGAATCATGATAGACAGCATGTGGGACTTATATAATGAGTCCATTTCACTGACATGGAAACTCAAGCCCAGGTATCAACCTTTGTGCAGAAGCTAAATTAATCTGTGGTGTGTGACTATTGGCTGATAATGAAACAAAAGTGTTTTAAATGTTGGCTGCTTCCCAATGTTGGGGAGCCATATGCTGGATTGAGAAAATCATCACTGACAATCTGAAAACAAGAAACCACTGTACACAAGAAACCACCACCCTGCTCCTCTGGGTTCAGTCTAATGCTCCATTGCCAGGATATTCTTAAGTCAGGCTCTTATCAGGGTGAAATGCGGTTTCATCAAAGTGCTGCCTCGTTCTCCAGGCATAACCAGGAAAGCTTGATCCAAAGAGTGAACTAAGGATGATGAGCCAAAATATAAGTAACGAAAGTTGTTAATAAATTTAATTGGTAAAATTCTGCAGAATAACTTGGAGTGACAAAAGGCTTGGGGTTGGGATGTTAACAGGAGAGGTAAATCTCATTAAGTGTTTTAGCCATAGGTTGGAGAAGAGGAAATAGTTATGACGGTTAAGTGAACTAGAGCTGGAATTTGTGTATTAGATGGGTGGAGTGGGAAAGAGAATTAAGCAATCCTTGGGTTGATTAGTTAGTCATTTTTCATCTTCATTAATTGATCTGTACATGACTCAGCATGATGGGGAATTTGTGATACTAAAATGCAAAATTCAGTTACAGAGCAGTGTTTGGGGTGATGATGTAATTGGACTTTGGGAAAGATGTGAAAGCTAACATAAAGGCTTACAAATCCAAGAAGAAATAGTTAAGGCCAAAGACAAGATGATAGCACATTGAAGAAGTAGAGGGTAATTTCTAACTGCTAAATTCTGGCTTTCCCCAAGCTTCTTCCCACTTGATTTTCAGCAGGAGGCAGTGTGATGTTTCACCGTTTCTCCTTCCATGAATTGAAGGCTGCTGTGTCTTCAGCCCCTCCAGTTTCTATGTGTGTCTGCTGTTGCACACTCGCACCTTTGTCTAACTCCATCGAAGGGCTTTCCTATATCCCTACAATGTTAGCTTCAAATCATCATTGCTTGCCTGGTCGACTTATGAGCAAATCTGTGCCTTGTTTATTTCTGCTGCAGCTAAATCTGACATTAAAAAAATAAGAAAGAAAAGCTGATGAAAACTGAGGGATATGGCAAAATATAAAGCCATAAAGATATACTCAGCCAGGTATCACATACTGTCTGTTAGAGGGAACATGGGTGCCAGTTCTAATCCCAGCGGCCCTGCTTCAGATTCAGCTCACTGCTTGTGGCCTGGGAAAGCAGTTGAGGACTGCCCAAAGCCTTGGGACCCTGCACCCGTGTGGAAGAACTGGAGGAGGTTCCTGGCTCCTGGCTTCAGATGAGTTTAGCGCCAGCCATTACAGTCATTTGGGGATTGAATCATCAGATGGAAGATCTTCCTCTCTGTCTCTCCTCCTCTCTGTATATCTGACATTCAAATAAAAAAAAAAAAGAAAGAAAGAGTTCCCAGAACAGAAATAACCTGGAAAAGAAGACTAGATAGTCCAGTCTCCGAATGGCAAATCCTACACTTCAAATTCTCATGGGTCCTTGCATATTATTCTGGCTATTTGCTTTAACTTGCCATTAAGGTACCATGGCTTTGTTCTCTCCTCTGAATGCTTGGCACATCTTAAGAACTACATGTGTTCCCAGATTTCCAGGAAACACTACTTAAAATACAAACAACCAATTCCATTTTGTTTCCTGCTCACCTTCATGGACTGCTCGAGTTAAGCACTTTTAACTGAGGTTGGTACATTACAGAATATACTATGAAACTGTAAGCATAGATGCAAATGGGCACCACTTCATGTTTTTGCTGCTCCCCTGGCCTTCTCTTTGTCTATCTAGTGAGGCAGTCTCATAGTCTCATGATCTTCTCAACTAGGCATACACTATGGATATTTTGGGAGTTTTTTATTCTACTCCAAGGTCTGGCTGTTTTGGAGCTTCAAACTCAAGTGTATGTCTAATTAAAGTCCAAAAATCAAGTCAGTCTCAGATGATTATCAACACAAGTGATAGCCCTAGTTCATCTATCCCATCACTTGGAAATTCTGTGTCCCATATCTTCTTAACATGAAGATGAGGGAGGGATATCTCCCTGTGGCGGCCCCAAAGTAGCTGCATTAAAAGCATAGTTTGCTTTTGTTGCCACAAGAGCTGGATTGTTGATTTTTTTTTTTACCTACTTAGCTGTATCTGTGTTTTTTTTCTACCAAAGTGATGTTGGTAGCAAAGGAAACCTGTGATTTTGAGTTTATCACTTGTGAAATACCAGTATCACTTCCATTCTTTAGAAACTGCTTCCAAAATAAAAATGCCAAAAATATATTTGACACTTGCTTTCGTTCACAACATGAGTATAATTGCAGAAGAATCTCCCCAAAATTTCCTTCGCTTTATCACATGCCCATTCATGTATAAACACAGTAATTTTGTACATTATAGAACTGTAGCTGCAAACTGGTGTGGCTGGCACAACTTAAATAAAGCAGATGGAGAAATAAAATTAAGATGGCAGAAAGATGAAGCCTGCAGTCCATAATAGGCTGTATCAGTCTGCTGGGAACCACAGCAAAGTACCATCGATTGAGAGGTTTATAAGCTGGAGATGTTTATTTCTCAGGTGAGAGACGGAGAAGTCTGGAATGAAGGTGCTAGCAGAGTCAGTGTCTGGCCATGGTCCACGTCCCTGGTTCTTAAATGGTTGTCTTTGTCTGTTTTCTGCTGCTAGGACAGAATACCATGGCCTGGATAGAATACCGTTTATAAAGGAAAAAAAATGTATTTCTCACAGTTCTGCAGGTTGCAAAGACCAATACGAAGGTGCCAGGCCCTGGTGAGGGCCTCTTTGCTGTATCTTACTGTGCCCAGAAAGCATGCACACACAGGAGGATAACAAACCTTTCCCACCCACAGCGCGTTAATCCACTCACTAGGGCACCGTGCCAGTAGCCTCATGACCTATTCAGGGACTGCCTGCCAGTCCCTCACGTTGGCAGTGGCACCTGAATGTGAATAGTATCAAATAGTGCTTCCTTGGTAAGCTCCCTCATCGCGTCTGTAAGAACTCCCTTAGGCCTTGACCTTGAGGGTTGGGAATTCCTGCGGACACAGGCAGGCAGGCACACATATTTAGTCCACCAACAGCTTGCTACGTGCCTGTATTTTCCTTAGAATAAATAAAGACAAACCTTTGAAGTATCATAATACATTGTTTGACTAGGATTTCCTTTTACATTTGATTATATGGTTCTCACTATGCTTGTTTATTTGCTGTTACCTCTTTTATGAAGAATAAATACTTATCCACCATTTGAAATAACCAACTTCTTAACTACCAGGTGTTTCTATGGATGAAGAAAATTTACTTTTCAAAATCGAAAGAATACTGTAAAACACAGCAGCAAATCAAGTAGTTGCACTCTGACAGCTAAGAACCATATGATTGGAATTTATTTTTCCACATATGTCAAGAAAATGTATTGTTTATGCAGAAATGCATCGAAGATAGCAGAGTCAAAATTTTTTTTGTCTCAATTTTCTGAACAGAAAGAACGAGAGAGAGGGTCTAACTTGGCTTTTATGTTTCGACTGCCTTTTGCCGCTGGAAGGGTATTTAGCATCAGTATGTTGGACACACTTCTGTATCAGGTATGGGATGTTCCTTTTCTCCCTAAAACGGGTAATTTTTAAATTTCATTTAGATTTTATTTAAATGATACATACAATGTTTCTCATGAGGCTGCTAAGTTAAAATGGCTCTGAAAGTAATTATTGTTTCATGTGTGTACTGAATTATTGTTTCCATAAAACATCTTGTGAGAAAAAATATTGTTCAAAAATGATCACTGAGAGAATGTTAGTATATTAGTGATTAAAATAAAAGTTAAGAAAATTCCTTGGTTAAAAATAAAGAGTATGCACCATAGGACACATTAAATTTCAGTAAGCTGATAGGCCAGGGGCATTTTAAACATTTCTAATTAGTGCCTGCGATAGAAAATATGAAAGATATTTTACAACTCAGAACCATGGTTTGTTCCCAGATGCCAAATTAACATTGCCATTTTATTACAGCTAAGCAGTTAATGGGATATTACCTCATATAAATATACCCATTTTTGTTTCTGGCAGAAACTGGAAAGATTTAATATTTCATATTCTCTGATTCAAGTAACCAGAAAATTTCTAGATATTTCCACCAAAACCAAAGTATATTCATAGAAATTTAAATGATATGATAACGTTGATCTCAAATTAAGTATTGTATTGTGCGCATTCTTTTTGATTATATATTTATCTGTCTTCTTCTATAATTGCTTTACTGAGTAAACTGACCCTGAGTTAAAGCTTTTTGGCTGCATTTAGGGCTAAATTTGCCCAGAAGTCTGCCTCTAGCAATGTCAGCAGCCATCTGTTTCTTCCAGATGAGCTGGAACAAACTCGGCTAAGCAGAATAAATGCTCCTGTGTGCCTCCCGTTTCCTTACGCTTTATCTGGCCATGCCAGGAGCAAGCCCTACCCAGAGCACCGCTGCCACGCACACGGCTTCCAGTCCATTCCAGAGAGAAGCGTGGGGGAGGATTATTCAAAGAGCAATGCTGAAACTGACGATTTTGTATCAGTAGCCGCCAAATGTTGGATGTTATGCACCAGCGGTTCTTGATTTTCCAATACACAATGTTTAAATGCAATCTCCCAGATAAGTCTAATAGATCAGTTAAACAGAAGGAAAATGTAATTTTTCTCCCTCTTCATTTTTACCTCATGGTTTATATTATAGAGAATCAGGAAACTGGGTGTTTACCAAGGCTTCTGCAGACCTACAGTCTTACAAGTTCTTACATTGTCGCAGAGTAAATGTGCTCTGTTCATCACTGCCAATACACACCTTCACATGCGTGGAATTAAAACAACTGTCACAGTATCACATGGACCCCTTCTGCATGCAATTTGCTGCATCTACTTTCCATCTTAGTAAAATTTGTCCTATTTCATTTAAAAATATGTTACTTGATGTTTGGAAAACAATTCAGCATTAGTAAAACAGAGAGCGTAGTTACCTTTGGGGGAATCCCTGACTCATCGGTAACGGGTCTTGAAGAACCAAGGACGAATATTTCAATCTCAATATCATTGTTTCTTACTTGTACATTTTTTCTCTGAATCTCCAATGCTTTCCTAACCTGCAACATTTCAATATAGGAAACTCACTATCATGCCAGGATAATGTGATAATTCGGGTTTTTTTAATTTCCATTTAAAAATGATATGTCAAATCATGCAAGTATAATAGTAAATGATAATTTTTATAAAGTCATTTTACTAACATTGAACTCAATCTTTAAAAATTGCATGATGTGTCTTATTGCAAATTTAACTCTTTCGGTTAATCTACTACTTTATTTCAGTTCATACTTCTTGCTATTAAAAAAAATCTAAAAATGTTCTGTCACATTTAATAACACACATAAGCCTGTCACTATATTCTATGTAATAGTTATTTTGTGTATTTCTTCATGAGCAGTATCTAACTACTTACACTACAATTGAAATTTTTCTTTCCTTTGAATGGAGGATGAGTGAAGGATTATGAAAAGTAATTGTTGAAGTCTTCACACACCTAAGCATTGTAGCATCTGAAACAAGTAACACACATGTTTTTGTCTATGTTTCAGTCATTTGTGAAGGATTATATGATTTCTATCACCAGACTTCTTCTGGGACTGGATACAATACCAGGATCTGGCTTTCTCTGTTCTGTAAGTTAATAATTACTACAGTACCGCCTCTGCAGTGTCTCCTGGCCAGTCTGTCTTACTCTTTTCTGTTACATGCTTTTCCTATTGTGTGTTTGTTCATAGTGATACCTGGAGCTTAAATGATAATTTAAAATAGTCTCGGCAAAAAATATTTTTAATTTTAAGCAATGAAAGATTAATTTTATACAAATTTCAGAGGAATCTTTTTTCTGTTTACTGGCAATTTGAGATTGACAGATTTAGACAAAGAACACCATCTTGGGTAAGAAAACAGCGATCATACAGTTTAAGTATTTTTAAAATTTTATTTTTGATAATGTTTGCATAGCTGTTTAGGGTGGGAAGAGTCACGGATTAGGGGAAAGCTGGTGAGACCATTGTTTCCGGATTTTGCTTTTCTTCTTCCTGTATCTGGGAAACAGGGGAGATTACAGGGCAAGCCGCACCCAGTCTCCCAGGGGACAGCCACCCAACATCATCCCAGGGTCCCTGATGTGCAGCATGCTGCACGGGTTCTGCTCAGGTGGTTTCCTTAGTTCTGAAATGCTGTGAATCTTGTCAATCCAAGAATGAGGAAATCCTTCCGAGGTCCATTGGCTGCCATAGTTTACCTTAGCGTGTCCACTCGCCCAGATATTTACCGTCAATGTTTAGTTGGGGTAGTTGACCAATTTGTTCTGCCCTCCTTGCTCTGCTACAGCACCGGATGTCCTCTTCCATGCCATATCTTTTATGTGTGTTTGGGTATGCCGTCCATGGCTCTGTCTAAGCCACTGAAGAGGCACAGTTCTGACACACGCACTTTACCGTCAGACCACAGATCATGCGATTCACCCCATAACTGGAGTTATGAGTCCAGCGGTTCAGTTGAGGATCCACAAAGAAATCTTGTCTGAGGTGACTCCAGGTGTGTGCTAGCCAGGATGGGATCTGGCTCAGTCTGTCACCCACCATGGCCTACACACATACTGGTGATTGCAATTCTGTCTCTAGCCCCATCTCCTACATAAACCAATAGATGCTACAGCCAGCCCACTCCTGCCCAACATACTCTCAGCACTCATGTACACCAGTGGGCAATGCAGCCCGGTAGGAGCGACCCTCAATAACCCCTACCAGGCCTGCCACCAGCCCTGGTTCCTGTGCATGCTGGTATGACCAGTCTGTGCCACAGCCCATTCCAGCTCTCACACACATCAGTGGGCAGTGAAGCCTACCTCAGCCCAACTGACTCCACTATCCAGCCCACACTTATGTTTCCTGGTGCTTGCTCCTAACCAGCCAACTCCACCCCCAGCCCTGGTTCTCATGCTCACCAGGGGGATTGCAGCACATCAGAGAGGTCCCACAGTTTCCCTTCTAGTCCCACTTCCAGATCTTGCAGGTGGTTCTGCAGTCTGTCTTGACAGGACTCGCCCCTAATCCCAGCACTTGTCAGCTGATGCTGCCATAGAGCTCAACCAGCCTGTACTTAATCTGATTCAAGCTTGCACCACTGGATACAGTTGGTTAGCCCAGCCCGGCTCTCCCCCTAACCTAGTTCACATGCAGAGCAAAGGTGTTGTAGCCCTGCCTGGCCTGGTCTGCCCCTCATCCCAGTTTTTACGCTTGCCTGTGGGAGCAGTGACCCAGTAACCATCACTTTATAAATGGATATACCAATTCAGGAATATTGAATGAAATGAATTGCTGATATTCAAATATGTAAGTGGTGAATAAAAACTAGAACTTGCATTTCCTGTTTATATCTTTCGTTACATGAACAGACTCTAAATGCTTCTACTAGTAGTGGACTTAAGTTAATTACAATAGTCACATGGTTTACAACATCTCCCAGGCAATTACTTGTATTTTATTGTCTATTGATATTGAACTGATATGGTGAGGTACTGATCCTAGTTAATTTGGATTTTTCAAATTCAGATGAATCTCAGTGTAAACTGATGTGGTATACATTAAGTATATTTTAACGCATGAATTAGCACTTATAAAATATTATTTTGAAAATTCCAAATAAAAATACATTCTGCCTTGAACTCATGAAGAATAACCACCAGGTTTAATATCTCTGATGCCCTTAATGTGTGAACAATCTGTTCCTCTTGTAGATGAAAATCACGGAGGAGGACTTGTGGATCAGAACCTACGCCAGGCTCTATCAGAAGCTGTGTTCATCCACTGGAGATGTTCCCATTGGAATCTACAGGACTGAATCTCAGAAACTCACTACATCTGAGGTTTGGAAATATCAAAATATTCCTGCTCTGTTGTTCAGTACAATAGATACAAATCATTCCTAAACTTGCAAATTGGTTTCTGAAAAAAAAAAAGTCATGGAAATGAAAAAGAATGGTCTTTAATTAGATATAACTGTCAGATCCTAAAACACTTCTTTTCAGCTAGCTTTTATAAATGGCATCAGACTATATGACATAATATTGGCTGTTTTCTGCCAGTTATGGAACTTGGACTCTGGATTCATTTTTAGATCTGGGATTAAAAAATTATAGAATATTTCAGGAAACAATTTCGCCCTAAAGAATCTTAAAGTTCTGGCCCATAAGAAAATATCTGATGGAGGGTAACCAAGATTTCTAGAATATTCCCCAGTGGCATGCATTAGTTAGGAAAAAGCCACGCAGACCAAAATTAGTAAGTATTTGGATTCTCATTTCTCGATAGCTAGAGTGAAAATCACTCTAAAGCCAAAAGAAAATTCCAAAAATATTGGCATGTCATACCTGGGGGAGGCCCAGTGATTTTTACAGTGATCTATGAGCAGAAAAAGACAGTTTACTTGTGATGATTATAAGCAAGTGAGAACATGGCTACATTTTAGTTTGGTTTTGTCACATGGTTCTGAGCAATTATTACATCCTTTGTAAAATATCAGCTTTAAAATTATACTGTTTTCTGAAATAAACATTTGGCATGATACATTGTCCTGCGAATTTATCTATATAAATATATAAATAAACAAACAAGTTATAAATCATTTTCATCTTCAGATACCCAAAGGTTATTAATCATAAAGGAATTTGGTTATATACATATTTGTTCTTTTATGAGAAAATACAGTTAGGACACTCAGGTCAGTCATTTTTTAAAATTCTTTTTAAACACTTATTTGTTTTTTTTTATTGGAAAGTGAGATTTACTGAAAGGAGGAGAGAGAGAGAATGAGAGAATGATCTTCCATCCATTGATTCACTCCCCAGGTGGCCACAACAGCCCAAGCTGAGCCGATCTGAGGTCAGGAGTCAGGAGATTATTCCTAGTCTCCCATGTGGGTACAGGGTTCCAAGGCTTTGGACCGTGCTCTGCTGCTTTGCCAGGTCACAAGCAGGGAGCTGGAAGGGAAGTAGAACAGTGGGGGTACAAACTGGCACCCAAGTGGGATCTTGGCCCATGCAAGGCAAGAACTGTAGCCACTAGGCTACTGTGCTGGTCCCAATCATAGGCATTTTAATACTCCATACCATAATATGACAATCTTAATAGGTTCATGAATTGGAAAAGAATATTGGAAATACATAGTTAATGTAAACATTTGTGGCTTTTTTTGTTGTTGTTGTTGTTGCTGAAACTTGCTGTATGAGGCCAGTGGTAAACAATTTAGTTATCTGAGCTGTTTTTAAGTGGTTTCATGGTAGGCAGAGGTGATTTATGGAGTGTTCTGGCTGTCTCTGCAGCTGAATTGGAGTGGTTTTGGTTGTACCTCTGTGTTCCTGTGGTTGATACCACAAACAGCAAGACCAAGCCACAGAAGAGCAGCAATGGCAGATTGAAAAAACATCCAAGATATGAAATATGTGAGGTTTTTCTGTCTAGGAATTCCTTGAAAATTAAGAATAATGGATTCCCAAAAATCATTATTTGGTCAGAGATAGACAAAATAGTGCTTATACATTGAGGCAATCAGGTGCTGCCTGAAACTAGTGCCTGAACCAAGAGGCTTCACACAGTTTAGCTGAATTTCCGCAGCTATGGGTGCTGGGCTAGCCAAGATCAAAGACCCTGACCCGGTTTCTGGTGAGGGCCTGCCCCTTGCTCCTTACTTGACCATCTGTCACTGCTTCCTGGCATGGCCCGAGGCTTCAGGAAAAGCTCTCATGACTCAACCATCTCTCCGCTTGCAGTAACTACCACACTGGGGTTTATGTATGGATTGCTGGGTACACAGACGTTGTGTGACTGTGTTTACTGCAAAGAAGATTTTCATTCAATAGAATGTGGCCACATCTTGTGTTTGCATACCCACATAATCTTTGTGAATTTGACTATTTCTTGCTTCGGATCAAGTCCGTATTTATGCCACTGTTTTTGTCTTGTTGAAGATATTGTTTTGTGTTGTTTGTGTTGTAAATATTAAAGTTGATGCTGGTAAACTCTATTCATTACAAGATCACTTCAGTAAGATGTTTATAAATCCCCAAACCTCTATCTATATAAAACACATATGTTGTAGACCATTTTAGCCCAAGTTGAATAGAACATGATACCTCCTGTTTCCTCGAATTGAGTTCAATTCACCAGGTGGCACATATAACATATTTTTATTTAGAGTCAATATTCTAGCTATTGTGGGAAAAATTGAGGCAGCAAAAATTAAAGAAAAAATAGGAGAAATAAGCATTTATAAATGATTGTACTAATAAGTGCAGTGATTGTTAATGTTTATTTGAGTTTACATTCAGTGACTGCAAGAGTTGATCATACCTTCTGTTTTTATTTTCCAGGCAATTAAGGCAAATAAAACACTAATATTGAGTTCTCTAGCAATTATAACCTAACACACGAATGATAAAAATTTATAATGCAAACAATCAGTTTTCAAGTTCATGCTAAAAATGAGTCTGTCCTGTACTTTATTTTTTAAGATATTGTAGTTTTAAAAGATGCAAAATTACCGTTAAAATGTATATGAGTTAATCTATGTAACCAAAATAAGAAAGGTATCATGTAAGGATGAATCCAGTAAAGTTATTTAATATTGTGTGAAGAAGGAAACATTGTTATTTTTTTTTTCTGATGATAGAAAAGTAGAGAATATTAGCTTTGTATGCTCAGGAAGATGACAGATCCACCCAGTAATGCACCCTGCCACTTATACACAGCAGATGGCTTGAAAAATAAACTCATTTTGAAATTTTTTAAAAATCCCTTATTTTGTAGAGGTGAATATTCTTTACTTGAGTTAACAGCCACAAGATTTCATGACAGAGATGTGTCATTTATTCAAATTGGAGACCTCATATCTTTTTTAAAAAATTTTACTGTTTTCAGGCCCAGCGTGGTGGCCTACAGGCTAAAGTCCTCGCCTTGAATGTGCTGGGATCCCATATAGGCACAGGTCCTAATCCCTGCAGTCCCGCTTCCCATCCAGCTCCCTGCTTGTGGCCTGGGAGAGCAATCCAAAGTCCTGGGACCCAGCACCCGTGTGAGAGACACGGAAGAGCTCCAGGCTCCCTGGCTTCAGATCGGCACAGCACTGGCCATTGCAGTCCCTTGGGGAGTGACTCTTCTGATAGAAGATCATCTTCTCTGTCTCCTCCTCTCTCTGATATCTGACTTTGCAATAAAAATAAATAAATCTTTAAAAATAAATAAATAAAATTATACTGTTTTCTGAAATAAACATTTGGTATGAACACATTATCCTGTGGATATACCTATCTATCTATATAAATGTATTTATATACGCATATATTTATATGTATATATATAAACAAACACAGATTTGGCTCAAGCATATATTTGAATAATTTTCATCTTCGGATGTCCAAAGGTTATTGATCATAAAGGAGCTTCGTTATGTATATTTCTGTTCTTTTTGTTAGCAAATACAGTTAGGACACTCAGGTCAGTCATAGCCATTTTTTAAATTCTTTTAAATATTTAATTTTTTTTTTTTTATTGGAAAGTGAGATTTACTGAAAGGAGGAGAGAGAGAAAGAGAGAATGATCTTCCATCCATTGATTCACTCCCCAGGTGGCCACAACAGCCCAAGCTGAGCCTGTCTGAGGTCAGGAGTCAGGAGCTTATTCCTAGTCTCCCATGTGGGTACAGGGTTCCAAGGCTTTGGACCGTGCTCTGCTGCTTTGCCAGGTCACAAGCAGGGAGCTGGAAGGGAAATGGAGCACTCATTTTGCTGAAGCTAGAACCTGGGAACTCAGTCTGAGTTGTGCACACTGTGGACAGGAAGGTTTTGCAGGAAGCTGGAATCACGAGCAGGTGATGAGTATTGAACCCAGGAACTCCAATAAGGAACATCCGAGTCTTGACTGTTAGGTCAAATGCATGACCTTCCTCGCCTTAGATAAGAAAAGACAACTCAAAACCCCCTATTATTTCAGATATCAAAATAAACAAATTGGAAGAAGACAAAAGTAAAGAATAGACACACTACCAAGGGAGAAGAAAATTTGAAAATTTAACATAAAAGAGTCCATTCCTAAGTATCTATCACAAAGAAATGAATGTGCATTCATTTACACACAGACTTACATATGTGTAATTATATTATCAGTGACAGCCAAAATATTTTCAACCTATGATCAGATAAGCAAAATGTGTTATATTCATATGAGAAAATATACTATTTAGTGTTAGAAACCAACAATGTATATATGTGTGCAATTATTTGCACAAACTCCAACATCAATTGTTTAAATGAGAGATGGCAGACATATTATATGATTTCCATTTTCTTGAAATGCCCATGAAGGCAAATGTAGAATGAGGGAACGTAGACCAGTAATTTCTAAATAGGGGGATGTGAGGAGCATAGGGATTCACAGATAAAGGATGTGATGAAATTTATGGGGATGATGAAAAAACATAAAAGTGATGATTTGCACCATTTAATAGATAAGCTAAAATAATGTTATTTTTAGCACATTTGAAATGGGTAAGCTATGATACATGAAATTTATGTTTGTAAAGTTACATATTTCAAAGGCAACAATTAACTTTACGATGTAAAATATAGGATGTTATGTGGATGGAATTTGAGCAGAAAATATTAAGTGAATATTCAGATAGTAAAAATAACTCTTGGGAGTTACACTCAGGTGAGCAGCTCAGGTGTTAATTCAGACATTCACATCCCGTATCTGAGTATGAGGGTTTGATATCTGACTAGCTTCTTGCTAATGCACACGCCAGGAATCAGCAGTGATGGATCAAATGGTTGGATTTCCACCATTTCCGTAAGGGAATTTGACCACTTTTCCAGGTCCACTTTGATCTAACCAGAGGCCCATGAGGGTGTATGACGAATAAATCAGTGGATGGGAACTCTTCTGCTCTGTTTCTCTCCCAAATAAATTTAAACTCTTCAGCCATGTGAAAGTGCAAAACACTTCTAAAAACTTAATTTCATGTCTATGAAGAGAAAAATGATGAATGTGACTGTAACACCGAAGATTTAAAATAATACAAATGTTAATGTCAATGATTATTGTTAATGTCAATGATGACCTAAGAATTCTCTCAAGAAAAATATCAGCTATTTTATTTCTTGTATTAGCATCAGATTTTCATTCTGTCAAACTCAGATACATTTAGAAAAATGAAAAAACAAATAACTTCAAATCTTTAGTCAAAAATCATTTATTCTTCACTTGTTTAAATGTCATTATATTATAAGTATTATGTTGATGTCTGTCATAATCCATCTTTGTTGTTGATTCTTTCACGTATGTATTGTTTAGTCATTGTTTAAACTGTAATTTGTGTTTCTTTTTCTCTCTCATTATGTCAGTCTCGTGAAATAGCATCCCAAGTAAGTACTTCCTAGTTGTCTTCAAATTGTGTAGTATGTAAATTCACAACTATTAGAGAATAGATTATGAAAGATTGAATTCCATATTTCAGATTCTAAAACAAATCAACTAAGAGGAAACGATTTCAAATAGATTATTTCATATTTCCCCCAGTAGGCTGAAAATTAATTTTTGTTTGTCTTCAGGTTCGCCTTTCCAAATTGATTTCTTTTTTAGATTAGATATAGATATAGATATGTAAATTATTTGGCTAACATTGAGGAGCTAACAGATGTCAGACATTTAACAGTCTAAATTATCATTTTCTAGTTTTAAAAATGTATTATTGTTGTAAAAATTGCACTGTATAATTAATATATGTCTATTTTCCTAAATATTAGGAATGTTATATGCTGAATCTAGGGCATTAACAGATAAAGAGGTGCTATGCATGCTTTAATATTTTCATATTATATAAAGTATATTTCAAGGTGTGAGCATGCTTTTTAATAATATGGAAACCAACTTTCTGTTAAAGCTTTTTAAATGTGTGACATTAAAGTCCGTTTAGCTTCCTGTCTGATGTATTTCACAAACTTTATCTTTGAAGACCACAGTATTTCTAAAGTGAGGTTACTTACACTATTTCCAAGGATTTAATTGTATGCATTACTGCTAACTACAGTTATCATATAAAACCTCTAGTCTCTGGAACCTAATTAACTTAATTAATTTCTTAAACATTTTAACAGAAAGTAGACTATTAAACTAACATCTCCTTAATCTCTCCTTGAACCCTGCTAACCGCATTTTTTTCCGTGAATTTGAGTTTTTTAGGGGAAGAAACTACATGAAAGCACTTCCGTGATATTATGCTAAGTGAATTAGGCCAGACACAGCGGAGGGAAATCCATGTCCATTTTTAAACAAGCAGCTGAGAAGCAGACAAACTTGACCCAAAACAAAAAGACAGGAAGTAGCAGAGCTCGGTTTTCAATTTATCACCGTCTGATTAAAAAACAAAACAGGCTCTGCTTTCAGTCACTAGATTTTACTGTAACAGCCTCTGCCAATTTCTTACCACCATGTACTGTTCAGGATCAACATGGGAGTTGATGCTTGAACCATAATTATGTCTGTGAAAGCTATGTGTAGCCAAGCATTCACTGCTTCTTGTACTTTCAACAGCCTCTATAATGATGGATGGAAAATTTGTGTTTTCAGCCTTAGATGCTCTGCTTTCTTATCATGAAGAACAAACTCGTGCTTTTTATCTGCAAGATTCTCTCTATTTCAACATCTACCAGAATTGCAGTATGTACTTAATAACACTAGACAGGTACACTTAGGTGTTTGGAATGTATCAACAAATAAAATATTTGTTGTAGATATTTGACATTTCCATTTTTAGATGTCATTACCTCTTGGTAGATTTAATGTGTTAGAAGTATCTTCCCTTCATGATCTTGATACTACTGTCAGATTGGTGAAAATTTTTCTTTCTTTACTCACATTTAAATAATCTATAGAATATGTTTGATACTTTTACTACCTTAAGTCAAATTTCTTTATTTTCTGTATTTTAAATAACTGTATGAATAAGACATTATTGAATGATACCCCTGCTGTTAATCTGAGTATCAATCATTTATCCAGTTGTTTTGCTTGGTTGAATGATCCTTGGGCATGGAACAGATGATTTGGAATCTTTAAAGAAATGTCTATTTGTTTTCATCTATTTGAAGGTTGTAGTAACAGGGTAAGAGAAAAAGAAAAAGAGTGAGGAAGAAAGGGGAAAGGAGAGTGGAGGGGAAAGATGGAATCTTCCTTCTGCTAGCTTCCTTCTTAAAGGCCAACAACAACAAGGGTGGTGCAGGGTGAAACCCAGGTCAGGAACTTGAGCCAGATCGCCCATCTGGGTGGCAGGAGCCCAGAAATTTAAAACATGTCTGCTACTTTCCCAGGAGCATTAGCAAGAAGTTGTAAGGGAACCAGAGGAACCAAGAAGTCGGATGGATTCAAACTAGAAATGTGTCAGCATTGCAAGCCAAGGCTTAAACTCACTGTACTGCAATGCCCATCTTACATTAAATCTTGATGTCTTCTTTTCGTTAATTGTTTCTGAATTTGGATTACCCTTAACATGTAGCCGAGGGATGATTTAGTAGCCAACATTTTATTTTTCCCTGTACAAATAGGAAAAAGATACAGTCATAGGAAGGGAATTATTAGAAGTTAACTGGATGGTCTTTGCCCCATGGAGAGCAAGCTACTTGTGCCTACTGCCTAGGTAAATAGCCAGATCCTAGTCAGTGGCCCCAAAGTCTTTGAGAATGCAGTGAGGATCTTGACTGCAGAGATTTTTTCCTGCTGTGGTAACATTGAAGTAGCATGTGTGCAGCCAGATAAATTAGCATTTTGTTTATTTTAATGTAAGGGGAAACTGTTATTAGAGATTTTCAAAATTGCACTGAACGCATTCACAGTAGTGAAATATATTACTTCAATGTTTGTACCAATTGCAAATGGAATCAACAATGTTGGTAGCATTGTATATGAAGACCTGAATATATGGGGTCACAGATGTAAAGTTTATAAGGCTCTTCCTACAGCGATTCTCAGGTAGGTGTGATTAAGGGTATGAGCCTTCCTGAAGGTGATGGTGCCCTAATTCAAGGTTCCATTGACCTTCGCACTGTGATACTTTTATTACTGTGGAAATCTGGATATTTGGTGCTGCAGAGGCATAGGCAGCAACAAAAGAGGCTATTTACAATGGCCAAGTAAAAACACAATTCTAGGAGTATTGGCTGTAGCATGCTACATGGTAATAGCTCTTCCTGCACATGAGCATGCCACAATGATCTGAGTCGTGTACACACAAAGCCAGTCTGATCTTGCATCACATATGGAACAGGGATGAGACATGCGTTCAGTGCTTACAAAAAGAATCCTGCATTCCACACCTACTCTCAGACTCATGTCTTGAAATAATCTAGACACATGCTTCCACGTGAGGCACAAATCTGTGCTAAGACACATGACATAGGTAACCCTATCCATATTTCTGTTCCTGTGTGATAATTACTGACATCTGCAATTTTAATAAATTCTGTTTGCAAGAAGCAGCCCAACTCAGTAGTTAAGAAGGCAAATTATAAGAGGTAAGACTTTCACTGGGTGGTGGCATGTGCCTGGGTGCACAGCTTTATGTCAGTTGCTGAGATCAGACTCTTGTAGATATGATGGACACAGACTTCAGGGGTAGAATCAGGGGACATGTGCTCGAAGAAAGCCTGTGATGAAAGGATGAGAACAAGTAATCTGGCCATCAGTGAATAAGAGCACATTCACAAAATGAACCTGAAATGGTTTGAAAATGGCATAGAAGAAGCTAGTTTAGCTTTTATAGCGATCGATGGTTGGATCAATAGTTGGAACTAACGTGAGCATGCATTCCTGGATATTGGCTAGAGTTTACATGGCTTAAAGATGGAGAACTAAGGCATTCCACTCAGCTTTCCCAGGTGTGAGGAGAAGGGACAGAGATAGACTTGGGGGCATGGATCATATGTAGCAATCAACGTCAAACATGAAGTTAGAATGTTTATAAAAAGAACATGACCACTGTATATCTACATGTCTGGAATTTAGAGTGAATAAATTCCCAAACTTGTGATGAAAACTGTGAGTGGTGTTTATGTTACTTATCTGCCATTTATATTCTCAGGAATTTCTTTCCTAAAACTACTATTTCAACAAGAAGATAAATTCAACAAAATCAAGAACAAAGAGTCTTTCAACTTATTCTTGTTAGCACAGATGAATTAGTTAAGTTCTCAGGGAAATAGTTAACAGTTACCTATAGCAATTTTTCAAGATAGTAATTACAATAATTTATTCAATGTACTAAAGAAGGAAAAAGTAAGCAAAATTTTTTCTTGGCCTAAAGCAATAGAAAAGGCAGTAGGAAATAGTTATGTAGACTAGTTCTTTCTGAGTAACAGCCTTGAAAATTAATGGGAAACAATCAACCAAGTTTCAAATTTTACAGAGGGGAAAGTGTAAGTGAAGAGTGCAGATTCAATGGAATGGTTTCTCACACAAACACCAACACACCCGCAAATCAGGGCAACTGAATCACCAAAGGTGGATGAATGTGCACGTTGATGTGCAAGCTTAGAGAGAACAAATTATAGAAAATGGAGATTCTGTTGAAACAGAAATAATTACAAGGAATAACCCAAGAGTAGATGGGTAGAAATGATAGAGAGGCAAACAATGGCCATGTAATTTCTTAAAAAAAGAGGTCGATATTTTACTTGGATTTTAAATGTTCAGTTTTAATGTGTGTGAGCTCATGGAGGTTCTACCAACACTGAGAGTACTGAAACAGACCTGAGAGACCACACAGGTGAAATAGGTCATTTTTAGAGATAAGGCATGAGGTCAAGTCTTAAATTAATTGTTACTATGACATCAAGTTTTTAGTTCTTAAAAATGAGTATTTGAACTGGAATGTATTTACTGAATTAGGCTTTAGATTTCCTTTAGAATATCACTACCAGATTTTAAGTTTTGTGGTGTGTGTGTGTGTGTGTGAAGGAGTGTAGGCTTGACCGGCACTATGTCACAGGACTCTCAGTTGCTGTCTTCAAGGCTATATGCTGCAAGAATTCCTGCTTTCCTTTTAAGTCTATGATTCCACAAATATGTTGAAATTCATATAAATACAATGTGACTAGCTATTTTCTGTCTGATTTAGATCACAGATTACATAGACATGTCAAACTGAGCCCTCAGAAATTGAAAAAGGGTATTTCAGATTTTTTTTTTTCGTGAAAAAATTCTCCAGCATCCCAGCTGTACTGTGTGTGGTGCATATAGATTTAAAAGCAGATGCTGTCATAGGGGTTCATGTAATCTCTGCTTGCTTGAATGGAGACATGAAACAGGTATTTTTTTTTTTTTTTTACAAAATGTGGAAACAACTTGCCTGCAGTGATTCCATTTTCTTTGTTTCCTTCTTTACTAACAATTCCAGTTGTCTTCAATAATAAATAGATAAACAATCTAGAGTGTTATGAAGCCCGTGAAATGATTCTTGAGGGAGCCATGAATCCAGATTAGAATCACTTTAAACTGCTGGGTGAATTGATTTCTTTTGGAATGGCACTTTGTTCCATAGATTGCTCAGTAACCTGTGACATGAATAACTGCTCAATAAAAAATGGAGAGGAAGTTGAATTAAGTCATTTTGATGTATGCTTTTCTATGTGTGTCAAAAATAGAAAATACTGCGTCATGTTTTTTACAACTCAAACTCTCTCTGCCCTTATAAAAACAACAAGGTAATCAAGCTATTTTAAGCTTAATGAACGTTTTTATTTATGAAGATTTCCATTTCGGTAAAAAGATGTTTTCAGTCTTCACTTAATCTTACTGTTTAATCAGCATTTGTAAAAACAGCAGACCTTTTTGAAAACGTCAGTATTTTAAATATGTAAGAATATTGTTGCAATATTCGTACAGATTTTCATTTTGTAACTGAACTTGATATAGTTTATGGAAGCATATTACATAATACATAAATATGTTCATTATTATTGAATCTGGATCTTCAAAGTTAGCGAATATATTAGACAAAAAGTATTAAAAAGTCAAACCAGAGAGTCCTTTGAGAAACATAACGTAGCATAACTCTTGGAATCAATGCAGAACAATAAGCATTCACTTTCATTGCAAGTACACTTTTCTCTGCTTTGATTCACTAAACTTTAAAAAAGTTTAGTTCCAAGAATTTGTTTATAGAACTCTCTGATTAACTGTGAAATAGAGTTAGCCTCGGTTAGAGCTGCATCAAAAATACAAGTCATTCTTTGTCTCTTTAAAACCCTTTTCTCATTTCTACATATCTCTCTTAATTATTTCTCCTATCTTTCTTGTCCTGTCTCTGGAAACATGAGCCATATAGTGACTAATAATTAGTGAACACCTTTGCTCTGGCACTTTGTCATACAATCTTATGGAGGGTCTATATGATTTCAGAATTTAGAATATAATAGCAATGTGATCGTCATTATTGTTGTTTATTTTGGAGAGTTTCCGCTTCATAATCAAGAATATCAGGCTGAATGTGGAACAACTGGTCTGTAACCGCAGGCCTGATTCATTAGGACCCTTGCTTTGAACCAGCCAACCACTTTGACTCTTTCTTCAAGGACAGGTTCTGCTTAGCGGTAATGTGGTGTTTCCTTGTCTGCACTTTCTGTCCTGGATCTTGATGCCACATTGAAATATGAGAGCCATAACATGAGCAATACACATTAACAAGTATGCTTCCTTTAAAAGTCTACACATACACACAGTATCCATGGTATACAAATGGGAGTACTTATTATCAGTGTTTTTGATATGATAATCCTTATAGGATATATTACTAATAATAATTACTATCACATAATTATTAATATATATTACATATATAATATTATGTTACTATATGTTATCTATTATAAGCCTATAATATTGTATAATTGTTACACAATATTATTATTGTATAATTATTATACAGTATTATTATTGTATAATTATTATATAGAGATGTTAGAGTTAAATTTATTTAAAGATATCAATGTGATCAGTGAATTTCCATAACATTCGTGTGAAGTAAAATATGAACACTATTTTTTTCATTTTACATACAGGTTGTGGACCATTCTTGGTAGGGTTAGAGCTAGGAAACACCTGAAATAGTCCTTCCTTCTTTCCTTTCCTTCCTTCTTTCCTTCCTTCATTCCTTCCTTCCTCCCTTCCTTCCTTCCTTCCTTCCTTCCTTCTGATTGGAAATGCAGAACAATATAAAAAGAGACATAGGGACAAGCAAGAGTCTTCCATCTGCTGGCTTAGTGCCCAAATGCCCACAACTGCCATTGCTGGAGCCAGCTAAAGTCAGTAGCCAAACCCCATCGTGGACTTGCACGTGGGTGGCTGGGGCCCATGTGCTTGAGCCTGCTGCCTTCCAGGGTTCATTAGCAGGAAGCTGTGTCAGAAACAGAGGATCCTAGCTACTGCTGAATGGGACTCAGGCATCCCAAGTAGCAATTCAGCCCACCGCACTACAAGGACTCTATGTTGAAAGGAAATGGAATCCCCATTTCCCCTCCTAAAGTCTTATTAGCTTATGACTTTACATGAACTTAATATCTTCAGTATTTGGTCACGCAACATTATTATTTCTACATTTTATTAGAAATTGAATATCACTAATTGAAGCTTTAAGATGGAAAAGAGTACTTGAAGATTATCTAAAGTAAGATTGTGTTTGAATTCTGAAAACCAGTGTCTGAATATGAATAAACTAATATAACCTAACTTTTTCTATAAAGTACACACAAATTTGTGCACAAAGGTTGGCATTCCTTAAATCATAGTAGATATTACTTACTAGATTTTTTTTACTTCCATAGAAGAGGATTTTTATTATATTAGCAAGTAGGTGAAAATAGATGTCTTATAAAGATTTCTAGTTCTTGCTAATGTATATTAAGAAATTATATTTTAAACTTAAGTTGTAGCAGATGAAATGCGTTTATTTCTAAATAAGTAATGTCATTGTGAAAACATGAAGCTTAAGCAAAACATGTCTCTTATCAGACTAAGACAGTGTCGTTCTATAACACAAATGTGGATGAATATTTAATTTTTTGGTTGAATTTAAGTGAGGATAATTTCATAGCTTGCTGCTAGGAATGGTATACAAGGTACTGACCAAGCCTCCATAATTTATATTCACATTTCAAGGGTTTTATTGGATCCACTTCCTGACCTTACTTAAATTGGTAATTTAAATTCTATTCTTCTGGAGGCCAACAATACATGCATGCTGTAGCCGGCATTCAAGATTCCATCCACACAAAGGAAACAGCTGTGTGCAGACTGATGAATGCTGTTCTCAGGAACAGCGGGATTCAGGGGAGCTGTGCTGGGCGCATGTGCATGTTTTCAGAAAGGAAAACCTTTGACTTGTCTGAGCGTTGGTATTCACGTGACTTCCTGGTGCAAAAAGCCTTATTCAAATGGTAAACTTTGCTGATGAAAGATTCAGGATGTAAGGAGAGCTTCTTACATTAAGAAATAGATGCAGTTAAGAAAGGTAAGCCTAACTAGATTTCATGAGTGTGTGTACTGTTCCTCCTGAGGAGAATGGCATGGTTAAGCTTTGGTTGTGAGTTCTACAAAGCATTTGTGAAACATCAACATTTAACACCTCTTTTCACTGAGAATACTTTAGGAATTTCTGGAATATATTTCATATTTTAGTAAAAAAGCATTTTATATGGTCAGTAATGAATGCATGATGTTAAAAATGCTTTTTGTCTCTTCTTGTGCCCATGATGTCTTAAAAATCACACTTTATAAGTTTATTCCAGTACCACTTTTAGAAAGAGCAAAAATTTGGAAACCTTTAAAATATTAATTAAAAAAAATAAAACATGTTTTGAAATCTTTAAATTGTAGGTGGAATTCATTTAGTAAATGATCAAAAACATACATATTCCTTATTTGCATACTTACTAAACCATTTGTTTTATTGGTATACTTCAAATAATTGTTAACAGTCATATTTAGTAAAATACTCATGCATAGAACTAAATATTTTTACTAAAACATGTACTGTTTGATACAGATACTTTATGTTTAACATCTAAATTCAAGAAAACATGCTCTAATAATATAAGAATAATTATGATTTTGCTCTTTCTATGAAAATTCTCATGGTATAAGCATATATAAACATAACTAGGGCAAGATTTTCACCAAAGGATATTACATCAATTGAGGGTTAAGGTTTTACTGATCATCTAATTATCAATATCCATTTCCTTTGAAGTCTCAAATATCTATCAGTGTGGAAGAGTGGGAAGACACCAAAGACTGCAAAGAGCAAGGCCATCACCGCAGCAACCACCGCAACTCCACGTCCAGTGACCAGTCTGACCACCCCCTACTGCGAAGGAAGAGCATGCAGTGGGCCCGGAGACTGAGCAGAAAAGGCCCCAAACACTCGGGGAAGACAGCAGAGAAAATAACCCAGCAGCGGCTGAACCTCTACAGGCGGTCCGAGAGACAAGAGCTTGCTGAACTCGTGAAAAACAGAATGAAACACTTGGGGCTTTCCACCGTGGGATATGGTATGCTCTTTCAAACTTTTGTACATGTGGCCTTGTGATTTCTTATCATGAGGAGCCGTGTGTTTGGTTCTTGTTGCATAAAGACTTGTGTTTTAGTTTTGTGGATAAGTTTGTGAAAATTGGCACACAGGCCCAATCATTGGAAAAAACTAAGTTTTACTATTAAAAACAAAATGCTAGAAATATTTTTTAAACTTATTTTGCAATGTATAAAGATGAACCATTACATGAATTATCTCAACTATAATTTTTTCAAAGCTCTGAGTTAGTTCCTGTTTCCGTTTCAGAGGTAAAGGAACTAAATTAAGTAACTTGTGAATTGGCTGAGATTGACATCAGATCTGTCTTGCTCCAAAACACTCCCTGCCACACCACAAGCTACATCTGCTTCTAGGGCTGAGATAACTCGAATTAAACACAATGGCAAGTAATTGCATCAGTTATAGATGAACCAAAATATGCCTATGAAATGTACACAAAAAAATGTTGAAGAGCTTTCGATTTGAAGCCCAGATACTGTTGTAGTTCCTGTAGTGCAAATCTGTCTTAGCTACAGGTTCCAGTCTTGATGTATGATTTCTGTGTGGAACACGTAAGAAAAGCTTAAGTGATTAATATAAGGCTGACTTTCCAGCGTGTCATTTATCACTAACTGAGTTTTGTTTCATAAAGAAAGCCAACTCGTTGGGCAAATTAATGACAGATAAGGCATTGCTTAGGCATATACATATAATTTGGGTAAACCAGGATGAGCCAAAGATAGTATCGTTATCATGTAAAGATAAAATAGTGTTAGAATTTTGCATGTTAAGAATAAAATGGGATGAAATTTTATTTTCATTCTCATTTTTCATTCTCATCTCATCCTTATTATCAAAATTTTAAGTGGACACAGGGTTCAAAGAGAGAGATTATCATTATTCAGTTATAATTTAAGAGAAATTATAACTTTTTTAAAGAAAAAAGTCATTTTTACTGAATATCTTCCTTATGCCTGGAAGTATATATGTCTCCGCAACTCTATGTAACTGCTTAGACAAGCGTCTTATTCCTTCAAGAATTTGACTGTGTTTGGTTGAAATTTTATAGCCATATTTCAGTTACTATAACAAAGTCTTTATTCCATTTTAATATATTAACGCATAGTATCTTATATTCAGAACCTAATTAATAGAAAAATGATTCTCCTGAGAAGTTCAGTCATAGCGATTTGCCAATTTAATAATAGTAAGAATGATTCTAGTTTTTATAAGATGACATTGCTGCATTGATGAGAGTACTTTGGTTATTTTAGTATTTTAGTTGTTTATTAAGCAAATTTCATTTTGATAAGAAATTGGTAAATTATTTCTCATCTGTTTTCCAGCTTTTTTTTTGCTATCCCAGGTTGAGTCTGAGCAGTGTGACAGTTAACAGTTTGATTTTTAGAAACATAAGTATTTGAGCTGACTGAATGGCAGAATTATCACAGAAAACATTATAGTTTATTGATTAATTAAATCAAGTACCATGATCCAAATACTATCTATGATTTATTTTTATTATACTTTGCTGGCTTTACAGAATGGAAGAAGACATTTTAGCCATCTTTTCCCCCCTTTCCATTGATCCTTATTATCATGATTGGGAAAGGAGATTTTTCAAGTAATGCATCAAAGGTTTCTGGACTTCTTCGTTTGACCTTGATTCCCATTATGTAATCCATTCAGCGGACATTGTGGGATTTCCTTCCCACTATTGCAGCACACAGTGTTAGGCACTGAGACTAATGCAATGGCTTATTTTGACAACTCATATTCTAGTGTCAGCCTGTGGACTGTCTAAAGCAGTCAACTTCTTGGAGTCCATTTTCTTTCTATTTTTAAGGTTTGTGTTACTGGAAAGGCATAGTTTGTTGGCAATGCCTGCATTGCCACGTACCCCGAGCCAAGCGGAGGGACGAGGGTTATGAGACAGACAACACACACAACACACACAACACACAGAGGCTCATTCTTGTGAAGTGAAGCCTTTATTCAAAGTCGAACTCTCTTATATAGTCTGCTTGGCCCCTCCCGGGATCTTCCGAATGGTTAAGCAACACCTAAGCTCCCCCAAGGACGTGCAAAAATGGGAAGCAGGAAGGAGGGAAATTGCAGTCAAGCCGCGGGCTAAATGTATCAGGCCATGATTGCCCTTCCTGTTACACCTTTGAGAAACAGCTGAGCTGTGGAGTTAACCCTTGGGAGACCGGGGCCTACAATAGTTACAGAGAAATGAAGAAGAAAAAAACAAAGCTGTGGGAGAGACACAGACAATGAGGAGAGGGAGAGAGAAAGAGAGCAGAGAGACAGCACAGAGACAGACAGAGCTTTCATATGAAGGTTTGCTCCCAAACAGATGCAACAGCGAAGGTTGGGCTGAATCCAGGACCCCCAAAACCTATCTGGGTGCCCCAGTGGTGATGGGGCCCAAGTAATTGGATCATCAGCTGCTTTTTCAGGCACATTTATAGCAACTGGATTGCATACAGCACAGCCAGGATTTGAACTGACACTCCCAGGGAATGGTGACATCACAGGTGTAACACACCACAGCCCATTCTCTGATGTACGAAATGAAACGATCATGCTTATGTCATATGGGTGTGTGGTGAGAGAAGGTGGATGAAGAGCAGTGAGATTGTTGACTCAGAAAGGCTTGGCTTTGTTGCATAAATGCGCTTCCTGTCTTTGGAAGTCCTGGCTGCCTGTAGGCATTCACAGAGAGATGCTCTCTCCACCACCAAGGAAAATTACAACTGATTTCACACTTTTAGAAGGGGGGTCATAATTTGGTCATTTCTGAACAGATTTGTCTACTCTGAGTAATGAAGCACATTATATTAATTTGCTGAAGACAAAATATAAAGAAATGAAAGGTAGAATCAAAAGATTGCTTTTGTGGGTTCCCTCCATGTTTTTAACTTGTAAATTTCTCTCAGCTCAAAATGTTCGTGTTCCGATCTATTTCTTAAAGACACTCAAGTTTGCCCCATGGAAACTCTCATATACTGAATTTTTGGATGTTTTTCATGCACTTGTTGGTCAGTTGTATTTCTTCCTTGAGACATGCTTTGATTGGTTTTTATTAGTGTTGGTGTTTACGTTGCTTATATATTTTATGGTTATCAAGGTAAATAGACAGTAGAAAGAAATTTAAAAAAATTTTAAATCCCATAAAAATTTGGGAAAGAAATAAAAAACAAGAAATCCCAGAAAAATGTGAGAAAGAAATAAAAAAAAAATAAAAAATCCCTTAAAAAATTGGGAAAGAAGATTAATTATCTATTTTTTCTTTACTGACATGCTTGTCGTACCTGGAAAACAATCACTCCTCAAAAAGCTGTTTAGAGTTGATAAATTCAACAAGTTTGCAGGTTAAAAATTAAGCATACCCCCCCCCCCAAAAAAAAGCTAGTAGCTTTTTTGTACTCTAATGAAAACTCACAGAAGAAGGAATCAACAAAGAAATCTCATTCAGAAAATCCACAAGCAAAATCATGTATTTAAGAGCAGATTTAAACAAAGAAGTGAAAGATCCTAAATGGGCTTTCCCGTTCAGAAATTAATCCACATGCACTGCAAACAAATGATTTTTGACAAAGCTATTCATTCACACAACACAGTGAAGTAAGGATAAACGCTTCAACAAACGGACTGGCAAAACTGGATATATGCCTATCTAGATGTATGAAATTCAATCCACATATCTCACTGCATAAAAAAATCAACTCAAAATGGACCAAAGAACTGAATTTACAAACTGAGACTATCACTTTGCTGGGAAAAAAAAAATGTTGGTGAAACTGTCCAGGATCTTGGTGTAGGGAATGACATCTTGGATAAGACTCCCAGGACCCAGCGTGGTGACCTGGTGGCTTAAGTCCTCGCCTTGCACATGCCAGGATCCCATATGGGCGCCGGGTCTAATCCCCGCATCCCCTCTTCCCATCCAGCTCCCTGCTTATGGCCTGGGAAAGCAGTCGAGGACGGCCCAATCCCTTGCACTGGCGTGGGAGCCCCAGAGGATGCTCCTGGCTCCTGGCTTTGGATCTGCTCAGCTTTGGCCGTTGCAGCCACTTGAGGAGTGAATCAGCAGACAAAGATCTCCTCCCCTCTGTATATTAACTTTCCAATAAAAATAAATAAATAAATTTTAAAAAGAAAAAAATAAAAAACCTCCCAAAGCACAGGTAACAAAAGCAAAATTAAATAAATGGGCCACCCAAAAATGAGGTAAAAATATTTCAACCTAGCCAACAGTGTTTCAATATATAGAATACATAAGTCTCTTTAAAAGAACTCAACCTGAAATACAATCTTTCTAGTTGTTTAATGTTTTTATTGTATAATTATTTTATATTAATCATACTTTCCTAATTTTTCCCCATGGCAATTTCTTTAAATTGGCTCTGGCCTCTCTGGAATATTCTTCAGGCATTTGAAACAAAACACAATTAGAGACCATTATGATCTGTGAAATAGGTCAAGCCTAGAAGACAAACCTCATTTGTTCTTTCTAAAACAACCTTCGATCAAAATACAACATCAGTAGCTACATAGGGAAGCACGCATGTATATATATTCATCTGGAGTAACTATATGACTATTATATTGAGATGTAAAGATACACCACAGTGCATCTCCACTCTTGAATCAAAGATGGACTCCCAGTGCAATTGCTAAATAGATCTTGACAATGGAATGCTGGGCTTTCCATTTTCTATAACTACAATGTCAGGATACACTTAAATAGAATGATGGACTTGTGATTGCTATTGAAGGACTGTACTATTGTTATAATATAAGGGAAAACAGAATGGCGAATGGGAGAGAGGGTGTTGGAAAGGTGAAATCCCTGAATTTAAAGAATTGTATCAGGAAAAAATAAAAATTAAATGATTAAAAAAAAAAAAAGAAAGAGAAGGAATGAGAGAGAGAGCAAGAAATTCCACTTGTTGATTCACTCCCTGAGCTACCACAGCAGCTCAGGTTGAGCCAAGGCCATGGTTGGGAGCCAGGAATTTTATCTGGGTCTCCCACGTGGAGGGCGGTAGGGAATGAGGTACCGTCTTGTGTTCACCAGGATGAATTAGCAGGGAGCTGGGTGACTTAACCGCTTCCTGCCATGCCCACCTTTGGATCCCTGTCATGCCATCAGTCGCCTTTGATAGATACCCTGTGGTAACTATCCTTTCCAAGGATGCCCAGTTTCTTTCAATAGGAAGTGCTAATTCAAGACAATCAACATTGGTAATCAATGCTCATTTTCACTGAGTTTGTTGTTGTCTCAGCCTTTTCAGTAGATAGAGCTAAAATTAAATTGATTGCTAGCAGTCTTCATTGAAAATATCTCCAAACTTCACGCAGATGCTTAAAATTAAAATCCAGGGCTATAGGGTTTTAATCTAACTTTATCTTATATCAATACTTCCTTTCTACTATGCCAAACACTGGAAATGCAAGAATTGTAATATTATCATATCATGTTTTCAAGGAATACAAAAGCATTTAGAATAAAAATATAATATCACTGTTGACAATATAATTGGTAAAATATATTTCCCTTTATATTTCTTTAGTTTTGCATATGTCCCAAAAGGACTACATAGTAAACAAATTCTGATTTTAAGTTTGGAATATTTTTTCTTCTTGTAATTTTATCACAACTGGATATAAACTTAGGTTAGATTGTGTTAGAGATTCCTTTTCTAAATTTAAATTTTCTTTTATAGTCATACAAGCTATTTAGACGGCCCCACAGAGTTTAATATAATCAAATACAGTAAAAAACTTAACATGAATCACTATCACCATCACATGATCTCTTCCCTGCCTCATGATAATCTTTTTTTCCCCTCTAAATCATAGTTTATACTTCCATTTGTTAGATTACAAACTTTAAAATATACATGATACATATGTTAACATGAACATTGCTTTAAAATATTTTCATTTTTTAAGGTTTTAGTTATCCAGTTGAAAGAAGGGAGAAGAGAAAGAGAAAATGAATAGAATGATTTGTTTGCTCACTCCCCAAATGGCTTCATAAATCGTCCAGTTCTCATAAGTAGGTGGCAGGGACCCAAGTGGTTGAAGCATCGCTGTTGACTACTAGGGTATGAATTATCCAAAATTTAAAATTGCAAGCAAAGCTGACGCTAAATCCAGGCACTCAGATGTTCAATATGGGTATCCAAAGTAGCTGCCACTCACGCATTCTTTTATAATTTATTTGGTTTCACATGTTTTGGTATGATTATGAGAAGGAAAGAATTTATTATTTTCCACTGTAACTTTTAATATTTAATTTTGAAATGCTGCTCCATGTTAGATCCTTCATGTGCGTATGTGGCTGAATTTGTTTCTACACCTTCTGAGGTGACGAGCCTGTCTGTCCAGGCTCAGGTATCCATTGTTTCAACTATAGAGACTATGCTTAATGTATTTAATATCTGCCCCAGATGTCTTATTTCTCAGTATTTCACTAGCCATTTGTTTCTTTTCCCAAATTAACTTTAACTTTCCAAATTATAACGCCAAGATAAAAACAGTGAGGATTATTTTCCTGTTCTCTTAATACATTTCCCTTAAAAAATCAAATTTGTTTTTTCTTTTTTTTTTCTTGTTTATCCTGTAGATAAATAGGTGGGCTGGCAAACAGATACATACACTCACACGCAGAGCTGTGTGCGTGTACATACAAATGACACACTGCATATTCATGTTAGCACCTTGGACTTAGGCATTTCTTCCCAAGTGTGCCTGTCAGAAAACATGAAATACAAAACGTTTGTTATGTTCAACATTGCACTGTAATATCCTTTCCTGGATTTTACAACATTCTGGCCTGAGATCACCTGAAAAGGTGTCAAGCTTGCAGAATTATGCTGGTATATAAGTTATATAGCACAAGTTTGTTTTTATACTATCTAAAGGAAAATAAATTTTCCAAACAGATAAAATTATAAATATCTAAAAATGCTTGCATTTTTAAAAGTCACCTGCTTGCAAATACCTGTTACACTAGAAAATTATTTCAAAATCAAAAAGTCAGTAGTGCTATACAACAACCATTTCTGTCGTAGCTGCAAGATCAATTATTTCTAGATTGTCTAGCCAAAAAAATTGTAATTGTAAAGTTGCCATCTATAGAAGATGCCATTATGGACCTTGGCTTGTATGAAATGTTATTTGTTTGTGGTTGAATAATTCAGTAACTGATTTCAGGTTTAAAATTTGAGAAATATATTAGCTTTTTAGTAGCTAAAGAACACCAGATGTTCAAACACACATTCAGTGGTAACTTGCTTCAATTGACCATGCCTTGATAAATGTGGAATTTTGGTCTTTCAGGTCAGAGAAATAATCATTTTTTGAGGGAATCAAAAATTCATCTGAAAAAGTAAAAAAGATAAATTCTGAAAGCAAAATGCTGAAAAAAAATTTAGGGCCTACAGCAAAGGTTCCATATATGCATTTTACATATATATTACATGAAAATTCTCAAATGTGAAGTAAGAGACATATTTTATTTACTTTTTAAGTGATGGAAAGCAAGCTTTAGCTCATTAAATGTGCTGCTCAGAGTGAATAGCAGGGAGAAGCGAATAACCCTGATATACTACAAGGGAAATGTGTTGGCACCACTAATGTTTTCTGAGATAGACATACACTCTAGACAAAGAATTTTGAATAGAACAGGTACAGAATACTTCACGTGGAATTCATAATGCAAAAATCTGAAAATCAAGTTTTTAAATAACTTTGTCAGTAAAATGTTTTTTTACATAACCATTTGTGTCTTTTAATTATCTCATTTATTGTGAATATTAGTATACTTCACCACAAATGTATTTGGCGTTTAGATCTGCTGAGCGTGTTATACACTGCACATTGCAGGGCTACTGACAATTTCTGAACCTGAACCATTCAGTTGTGAAACACACCTCTCCCTGAGATGTTTGGAAAATGAAAGTGAAGAACCGAATGCTGTGGGGAAGTAGCCAAAGTGACACTAAAGCAGGTTCCTTTTAGTTTTTCTCTTTTTTTTTTTTTCCGAAAAATTACCTTAAAAACATTTGATCCAAGTTTCTAGCATTGTGTGCTGGCTAGCTGTGCATGGGGGTAAGCCACTATCCCTCTTAACATCATGGTTTTCAACCATTGAAGGTTAATAACCAGTTCTGTTCTTTAACAGTCAACCTAAGCTACATCTCACATTCACTAAATCTAGCCTGTAACTGCTGCTGTTAATGATGAACTCAGATTTTTTAAAATAGAATAGTTGGACTGTACACCTTCTGAGGTGAACTGCTGCTATGATGCTAACCAGCTTTGGTGTTTTTGTTTCTGCTTAATTGGAAAGGCAGAATTACAGAGAGGAAGAGAGACAAATATCTTCTGTATGCTGGTTCACTCCCCTAGTGGCTACAATGGCTGTAATAGTTGAGCTGTTCTGAAGCCAGGAGCCTGGAGCTTATTCCAGGTCCCCCGTGCAGGTGCAGGGACCAAGGGCATGTGCCGTCTTTCACAGCTTTCCCAGGGCGCACAAGCAGGGAGCTTTGTAGGAAGAGGAGCTGGGACATGAACCAGCTCCCATATGAGATCCCTGGGTGCAAGGCAAGGGTTTAGCCGCAAGACTGTCACACGGGACCCACGCTAGCCAGTTTTGATATAAATTGTTCCAGATTGAAAGCTGCTTCTAAACTATAAAATGCCAACAGAAGAATAAAGAGAATCATTTAAGTAACAAAGAGGTAACCAATAGTCCTCATGTCTATATTTTATTAGGTCTACAGGAAGCCTTATTCTTTAATTTATCTCTTTCCTGAGAATGTGGGCAGATTATCCAAGATGTTCTTCAATAGCCAATATGATGACTTAGTTCTTAATCATCCTTTCTTATGTAAATGAAGCAATTGTAATTTAAAACAAAATTATTGTTATTTACAAATCGTGGGAGCTTTAGTATCAGTGGTTATAGTAGTGGTAGCAGTTATAGTGACACTTTCACTTTTTTATATTTAGACTTTGAAAATTCTCTGATGATTTTCCTTAAAAAACAAAAACAAAAAAAACCCCACCTTCCCCAAGTCTTAGGCAAATCAAAATTCTTTAAAGATTTAAACCTAGAACAAAATAACAAAGACGTAAAAGGCAACACAGCTTAGTATTATTTCTCAAATATTTTTCCAACAACTAATACTTGGAAGAAATAACCTGATATCTATAATTACTCTTCTGATTTCACCAAAAATATATTGCTTCAAAAGGCATCACTGTCTTTCTTGGGA
Organism: Ochotona curzoniae; assembly: GCF_017591425.1. NCBI lineage: Eukaryota > Metazoa > Chordata > Mammalia > Lagomorpha > Ochotonidae > Ochotona > Ochotona curzoniae. The sequence goes on along the minus strand of NW_024466219.1, from coordinate 8,449,185 downwards.
CTAGAGGAGGCTGGAGCAGGAGAGATACTGTTTGCTTTTTTCCAATATAAAGGCGTGTATACTGTCAATACGGATGGTCAATGCTCTCCTAGTTTAGCCTACCAAACGATGAGAGACTTTGTGTTATTGGTATTTTATTACGTAGTTGTACATAAAAACAGAGCTATATATACATCGGCTTTCATGATTGAAAAATACACCTAGCGTGACAGAAGACATCTTGTTAGATATTCTGCAAATGAAACACTCTAGAGAAGCGTTTTTAGATTATTGAAGTCAACATACCTAGACTTCTACCCAAAAAAATTTCTAAAATTAAAGTTCATAAAGGCATCTTAGGAAAAGACGTGTCTAATTTATTAGTAACAGATCTGCACTTTAAACATTGCTAAGGAAGGCTAGTAAGACAAAATAAAATAATTTCAAGTGGAAATTTGAATATGCATGAAATAAATGAGTAAATATGATACATGTTTATATTTTTTAAAAGAGCTTGCTATTTTGGTTAAAATGAACATTTTGAGGAGATAATAGCACATATAGAAGCGAAAGCATATCACATTAGCAAATGAAAGTAAAGGAAAATAAAAGGATATTAGTATATAAGCTATCCCTCCTTGCCCTGCAGCGTAGAGCTTTATTAGACACAATAGATATCGTATGAACTGAGAATTTTGAATTGTTATATTTGGTCCTTTACAGAACAAGATTGTGAGTCAATGACCTAAAGGAACTACAAAGCAATAGAAAGAAAAACTTTAACAGTTAAAACTTATAGCCAATATACAAATAAAACAGATACCTAAGAGAAAAAACTTCAAAGCCTCAATTAATCCAAAGAAGACAGATAAAAAGAAGAAAATTATATACAAAGCAAACTGAACAACATAGGAACATGATGAATTTAAATGCAACCATCTTAGTGATTATATTAAATATAAATAACTTATACATTTCACAAAAATACAGAAATTATTGGTGGGTTTAAAAAAAGTACAGTCCAATTATATGCTGAAGAAACCAAGCTTGAATTTTTAAAAAGTGAGTTGATTGCAAGTAAATACATAAAATAATTATATCCCATGCAATAAGAATTTCAAACAAAGCTGGAAAGGTTGTTAATGTGAAAATAGATTCATGTGGAAAAATGGGAGCATCACAAATGCATCATGCCAACAGGAAAAGTGTCCAATAAATATACCGTGTGATTCTTAGTAGATTTAATTGCCCTTTGAAATAAGCAATTGTTGTGGTTTTGGAAAGAGCATGAAGTGAACCACAAAAAGTTTCAAGGGAACTTTTAACATTATGGAAAGCTTATAATTATGATAGTGGCTGTTGTAATGGGATACATTTGTCAAAAATCATTACATGCTATTTGTTACTTTCTTATTTTGTTGCCAGTAAGTGTATGAGATAAATATATATATATCTTCTCTGCTGACTCCCTTAGTAGATTTTTTTTTTTTTTGGTTAGGAACTCAATTCTGTGATCCATTAAGCCAAATTTACAAAGATTTGGTTTATTTAGAACATATGTTATATAATCATGCAGTATGTTGATTAATTTGTGCCTTTTTGTGGTGAAGGATAATCATGATGCAGACTTAAAAATCCAGCTCAAAATTAAACAACCAAAGCAACTTCAGGAATCAGAGAAGCTAGATAACAGACTTCTCACTGATGTAAAACTCTTCTTGACTCAGGTGTTGATTCGGCTTTTGATATGTTACCACAACTGGATATATTTTAGAAATATCATTCCTTAATTATTAAACACCAAAATGACAGAAAGAGAGAGGATGAGAAAGCGAGAGTTATTAATTGAATGTCACCCGCAGGCAGTACATCGGAGAACACAGTGAGCAAAATTAACTCAATAGCCAACAGGAACGAGAGGGAATGGCTTTGAACTCTGAGGTTTGTTTTCAGATAAACTAATTCATTTTTTTATCTGAAGAAAAAATATTTATGTTGGATAAAGCAAGAAATCAAGAATTATTATTTCTTTTTGTAATGTTATTTGTGAAACCCACATGGATTCATAGAATTAAGGACATAAGCAAAAACATTTCCAACAGTTTTTATGGTCAGAGTAGCAGTATAAAAACAGGCCATTTCAGTACAACACAGTCTGGATGTAATAATTACATAATTACATCAAACATTGGAAATTTTCCAATTATCTGGATGGCTTTTACGTTTTTAATAGGTAAACCAGGTCACCAATGGATTTGGCCTTGATTCCAGGAACAAAATAGACTATAACACACAATTGATAATCAGATAAACAGTGAAAGAGACGGGTAGAGATGGAAGCATTTTCCTATATTACAGTTCACCAGCACATTGTATAAGGAACTGAGCTTTATGACTATATTGGTGGATGAAACAGACATTTTCTTGCAGACTGACTTCATAGTGTTGTGATTCAGTCTTATAATGTGTTATTCATACAAGGGCTGAATTTCTGGAAAAGGGCACATGTATCAGATTCAATCCATTGTGTCAGTCACCCATTCCTAGGTGGGATTATCATATTTAGCAAATTAGCATACAAGATTACTAGTAGAATTCGAATTTGTTATAAACAACAATTAAGTCATTAATAAGTTAGTCCATCATGTGCAATATTTTATACATAGTTCTGCTACAAAATCCTTATTCAAATTCTGCTTCACTGGGAATTTTATATTGTGTCTAGCAAACTGAATACAATAGCATTAAATGATTTTTTGTATCTTATCCACTAATATACAACCAGATATTTAAATATATTTATTTAAATGTAAGTTTTATGTGTTACTGATTATTCCTATAATTTTACTGACAAACTTATGGTAAATTCAGTTATCTCATAGTGTGTTTGCCTTGTAAGAATTTTTGTCGCCAAAAGTTAAAGTTCAGCTTGAAATGTTAGGTTGCTTATCAGATGATCCTAGTGGTTAACACCATTTTATGAAAATCATGTATATTCTCTGGAGCAATTTTTTTGCTATGGTCAGCTATGCTGACATTATTAAAACTTTGTCTTTATTGATTATAGGTTTTTGAGTACCGATATGTTTTAGTATAAGTTTTAATCTTGTATTTTATTACACTTATCTATAATTGAATTGCCTAGAAATAACCAGAATTTTAGAGCAACAATTTTGGTGGTATTCTCTTTTGGCCTTGGGAAGAATTATGCATATTAAACTTTGAGTCCACATAGCTTTGCATTTATATTTTGTGATGTCTTTAAATTCGAAAACACTGAGACCCCTCCCCCATTTTTTTTTCAGTAACTTACATCGAGCCATGCTAGTTTTCCGGAGTTGACGTCTAAGGATGCCTCAGAGTGAACTAAAAGTTGAAAAGGGCATAGCCCTCTGTTAAAAAAAAAATCTTGTTTTAAATTGTTGAAACAAATGTTTCAACAGCATACTTCCCTAAAAATTGAGGATTATTTTTTGTTCCAGGGGATCCTTTGTATTCTGAGAATAAACAACATGTTTTATAGCTGCTATGTCAAACAATGATGTACAACGTAGTTACAAGCTTTAGCATTTTTAGGTACATCGGGATCATATTTTACAATATAGCCCATTTAGACAATTTTTTCCAAGTAAATCCCTATATGAATATTCTTTTCTGGGTTATGACTACTATTTGTTAAGTATAAGGTAAAATAAGTAAATGCGTTGTGAATCATTTCTTCAGTAGCACACCATTCTTTTCAGCATAGTAGTAGCCTAAGGAATGGAATAGAGCTTTGGTTGCTCCAAATAAAATTAGAAATTTTGTTTTTATGTTCTCTTGGAACAAAAAAATGGGAAGTTGACAAGTGTTTCCGTAATAGTAGTTTGAAAATAGTCAATCTTGTATACCAAATTTTCTTGTGGGAAACTACAGCAAGTTCTAACTGACAGTTACGTGGTTTGACCGTAAATTGCTAAGCAGTGCCTCTCGTAACTTTCTGTGAATTCTGTAATAAACCTGGCATTTGTTTATCTTCCAGATGAAATGAATGATCATCAAAGCACCCTCTCCTACATCCTGATCAATCCATCTCCAGATACGAGACTAGAGCTGAATGATGTTGTGTAAGTTGACCATTTTAGGAAAATACTAATTTATACTTTTAACAAATCTTATTTTAAGAAGGCTCTTTTTTTTTCTTATGTCTAATTCAATAACAAATGGAGTCAATGGGTGCTTAGTGTGATAGTATTAAAAAGATTGTAGAGTTGTTTTTAAAAAGTCATAATAAAATGAGAAAATGGGGATAAATTATATATTATACATTGTGACCTAATGTATTTCTGGAGAAATGAGAGAAACCTAGTGGAATTTTTAGAGAACAACTCAAAGAAATTGTGGATATTTCACGTTATCAAGTTCCAACTGACTCAGAAGTCCTGACAACCCCAAAATAAAACAGGAGGAAGCATTTACTAGGAAAAGATACATAGGAATAATTTTACCCATTGAAAAGGCGGATTTTTAAAATAGCTCTACCCTAACTATGGCTAAAATTTTTCCCCTGACTTCCAAGTGCTAATATGACTATATAATTATAGTAAACTGGAATTATAATAGAATTTGACAGTAACAAATTGCACATCAAATGAGTAGCATAGACAATGTTTTTCTGAATTCAAAAGGAAGACATCATTAGGGTTTATAGTGATTGTAAAGGATGTCAGATTTGAACTAAACTTTGAAGAGCGGTTATGACTGCTATTGGTAGAGAACAAAGGATACTATACAATGTAAAGCAAGGTCTGTGACTAACACACTACGTGGGAACTGCATAAAGTATTTGAGCTGGAAGATTGACTGGGGTTCATAGTTTTAGCAATGTATCTATTGTTAACCATAACACTGGAAACACAAGGTCTGATTCTGAAAGGAATTTGGGTGACAAAACAAGGAGTTCAGTACTTTATCTATGTTAGGCAGTGCTCAGTCACACACAAACAAGAAATTGACCAGAATTTAGAAGTGTCTTTGGCAGTTGTTGATATAACCTTAGCATCAAATCCCTATGGAGAATCTGCTCTTGAGGTATCATGTCCTGACCGTGTTGCATGGTCATACTCACAAAGTGTAGCTCCCTCCAGGTGGCAAATGCCAGAGATGAAACAAATGCCAGAGATCGTGTGTGTTAAGGACACACAATGTTTGCATCTGTAATCAGGTAAATGAGATCAAAGACTAATAAGGATTAAGATGTTCTGTGATACAAAGCATCAAATGAATTCATGCTAGTGTTTTGAAAGTAAAACAATAAAGAATGTAAAAGAGAGAGCGAGAGAAACATCGGAATGGAAGCTTTGAAGGAGTGTGCCATGGTCACTCCTATGGTTGCTCTACTTCATAATGGCTGCTTTGTCAATGAACTAGAACTGAAGACTGAAAACAAAGCTAACATGTGGGTGAAAGAAAGCATAATTAAGGGAATTGTATGCTTCTCTGAAAGATGAATCCATCCTTCAAAACATAACCAACACTTTGGGTAAGTGCCTCTGGAGCTAATTCTTAGCCTTGCAAGAAATCACATCATTTTATTAAAAGAAAATGTCACTAAGTGAAGAGTCTCATAAAGGGAGAGCAAAGATTAAGATACCATCTGTAGGAAGGTATTTCAAAGAGATCGTGGAAAGGGCCAATGTTGTGGTATAGCGTTGAAGTCCCTATTTATGATTCTGATGCCCATTATCAGAGTACCTATTCAAGTTCAGGCTATTTCACTTCCCATTGCTTCCCTGTGGGAAGGCAGTGAATACCAACCCAGGTTTTAGGGCCCTTTCCTGGGTGGAGTTCCAGGCTCCTGGCTTTGAGCTGGCACAGATCTGGTTGCTAAAGCTTTTTGGAGCATGAACAAGCAAACAGGAAGGTCTTTTTTTCTCTCTTTCCATCTCTTTGTCATTCATTCTTTTTTTTAAAAAAAAATAAGATTATTTTTTATTGGAAAGATAGATTTACAGAGAGAAGGATCATCCATCTCCTGTTTCACACCTGAAGTGGCCACAGCAGCTGGAGCTGAGTTGATCTGAAGCCAGGAGCCAGGAATTTTCTCCGGTGTCCCATGTGGGTGCAGGGCTTCAAGATTTTGGGATATCTTCCGCGGCTTTCACAGGGCACAAACCAGAGGCTGTATGGGAAATGGAAGAGCCAGGGCATAAAATGGCACCCACATGAGATCCCAGCACATGCAAACTGAGGATTTAGACACTGAGCTGTCACATTGGGCGCTCTGTCACTCAACGTTTTAATATTCTAAGGAAAAAATAAAATAAAAATTTGTATGTAGAGAGTTAAAATATTGTTTCTGGGTTGGTGAGAAACTTGGTTGAAGTGGAAAGGGTAGAATTTTTTTTAAAGGAGCTGAGTAGTATGATTGACAGGATGAATTAACTTGGACATGGCATTGATGCTGGGAGGAGTAAAAGTCTGCCGTAGCATCCACACAATGAACTGTAAAGGTAAACTACCGTATCTGTGAACAAAAGGAAGACTTGATGATGGGGTTAGTTATTGTAAGAGGTGTCCAACACAAATCTAAGGTTTCATTTTATGTGGTTAAAAAACAAACAATAAACAAATAAATAAACACAAATACATACGTAAAATAGCAGTGTTGACTGTTCAGAGAATAATTCTTAAAAGTGCTAAATGGAAAAGTCTAAGAGAGCAGGAAAGTATATGCCAAGGGAAATCTCAGTTATTTCTATATGGAAAATACTTGATTTTTTAAAATTGCCTATTGTAAGAAAAAGATTTCAACGCGTTTCATAAGTAGAAAACACAGAGAAATATTGACTGGCTAGGTAATGTTAAGGTTTAGAGCACAGAAAGGAAAGGGTTCCAAAATCTTATTAGGAAAATGAACCACAGGAATTAATCTGACCCAAGATAAGTTTGAAAAGTGTGTTGTAATATATCTAAGTTACAACTAGAAGATTTAGTAATGCTTTGTTAAAAATTGGTCTCTGATAATACTGGTTAGAACACTGGAACTTTGGAAATGCAGAGGGATAGCAATTTAAGCCATTACAGTTCTAAGCCCTTATCAAAAATATATCTAAAAGTGATGTTGAATGTGTGGCTGTCTTTTTTATTATTAATTTTTCATTGGAAAGACAGATTTTACATAGAAGTAAAGAGCAGAGAGAAAGATCTTCCATCTACTGGTTCACTCCCCAAAAGGCCACAATGGCTGGAGCTGAGCCAATCTGAAGCCAGGAGATTCTTCTAGGTCTCCCATGTGGGTGTAGGGACCCAAGGAGCTGGGCTGTCCTTTGCTGCACTGCCCGAACATGAGCAGAGAGCTGGATTGGAAGTGGAGCAGCCAGGATATCAACTGGAGGCAATGTGGGATGCAGACAAGAGATTCGCGTGGTGCGGCATGGTGCTGGCCCCAGAGGTCTTTTCTTTAAAATGTATGGTTCATCTAGGTTTCAGTTGCCCATCCTGGAGTCTTCATTTGTGTAACAGTAATAAAAATAGGTTGTTTTTTAATCTGATATCCTCATTTACACATTCCTTTAAACCCTTATTATAAGCAGTTTTAAATGAATGCTGCATTGTATCTCTATTACTACCAAACTTCTCGTTCTCAAATAATTGTACTTCTCTTATAGTTATATACTTAGTTATGACTCTTTGTATCTGTGTTTCATAATTCTGAATTTCTTGAGTCTAACACAATTATTTCCCGTGCTTACTTTTAGCATAATATTAATCTTGCAGTCTGTGAACAAGTTCTTCCATCTTGCATAAAATTTGTTACGTTTATATTTTCAAATAATTTGCAAAGCTAAAAGCTATAGTTAAAATAACGTCACAATATAGCATATGGGTAAATATTTTAGAAGATTTTCTATCTTTCAGATACTCTCATTGTCTGTTAATTACAAGTTAAAACATCAGCCTGACTGCTATTACAAAATCTCTGCTCACATCACTAAAGTGATACATGTTTGTGGCAATGAGAAAATTAAATTTCAGTAGAGGTGGAACAGTGATCAATTACCATGAAATATGCCTACCATGACAAGTAGTGTATAGCAACAGAGTTTAAAATATGTCCTCTATTGGACTTAGAGTTCTGTTTGGGAGAATAAAAAGGAAGGAGCTTTTGCTACTGCATTGGTGAATTTGGGGATAATGGATTACACTTGCCTCTTTTATAATTTTCTAAATATTAACTTCAAAAATTCATTGAATGCACATCATTGATTTGATTCAAAAATGATAAATCACTACATGATATGGCGTTAAAAAGCTTAATGTGCACTATTAGTTTTCCTCATTGATCTACAATGCTATTGATATTTCAAGTAATTATAAAGCATTGTGCATAGACAGCAAAATAGCAAGTAGGACACCAAGTTTCAAATTTTGATTGAAGATAACAGACTGTTATGCATTCAGTTGTTTTTTTTTTATCTTAAGTAAGGAGTGTGTTTTATGAGTGTTTCATCCTTTTACTTTTATGGAACAAAATAGCCTTTATTGGAGTTCTCCCCTGCAGCTGTCCCAGTCACTTCTTGAACTTCATTAGCCAGACTCCCTCAGAGTGCTGCATTGTCTCTTGTCTTTCTCCTGCGAGTCCTCAGTGGCTCCCTCTGCCTTTCCAGAGGAAATTGAAACTGTTTATCCTGAATCTCACAGTGCTTCATCCTCCGCTTCAACCTTTCTTCCTGACTTTTCATACACTGTTTGCTACTTGTCTTCCAAGGTCAAATTCATCCCCTGTTGGCATCAGAGGTCTTCCTGCTCTGGGCTCCCTACCTTGTCCCACTGCAGGGTGGCATCTCTGCTCCCCTCTGTCCCGGAGAGATGAACTCATGCTGATCACTTCAATAAAACATCGCCTAATTCTTTCAGTTGTTGTTGAACTCTTTGTGTGACATTTGGAATTTCCTTTTCTTTTCAAATGCGATGTGGTAAGCTTTTGTAGGGCTGGGGTCAGGCTGTGTTAGTTACATTTTTGTAGGTATTATCACAGTGTCTTCTGGGTGCTCCAGTCATGGGAGCTAATAATGTGTGTCTAAGCCATCTAAAGTTGAACAACTCAGGTAAATGATGGCAGTAAGGAAATGTGTAGCTTTTCCCTATGTAACTAGTAAACTGAAATAATATTTTTCACATTACTATTATCACTTACTCTCCAAAAAACTGAGTTTTAGATTAATAGTTTCTCTGCTAATATTCCAGATATTAGTACAGTTAAAAGTGTTTATACCTAATGTTTGCATTTATTACATCATGAATTTTGCAAAAAAAAATATTGCTATGTTCAAGTTTAAAAAGTCATAGAAAGCATTTCTGTCAAATTACTAATTTTATAATTGTTGAGAGTCATTATTGAATGAAAAATGATCAAAATAAGTTATAGTAAATAAAAATACTAAAATGCATCTTTAAAATATGATAAAGGTAAAGATGCCAAAATTTATCAGAATTCAATATCTTTGATTCATTATCATCCTTCGTCATAATATTCTCAAACATGTAAATGATTATATAAGCACTGCAAGTTATAGGCCAGGAAACAGTGAGACCTCCTGCTCTGCTTCGTAGAAAACAGAATTTAGATAACTTGAAACCTGGGCAGGAAGAAACCTAAATTGTCAGTGTGAATCAGTGTTGCTTTTGCTGAATACTACTTTTGCTTTTTTTTTTTTTTATTAGATACTTAATCAGGCCAGATCCTTTGGCCTATCTTCCGAATAGCGAACCCAGCCGGAAAAACAGCATTTGTAATACTACGGGTCAAGACACACGGGAGGAAACTCAACTTTGATTAGCAAGAAGAGACTTATTTTTTTCTCCTACAAAGATTTTGCTTAAAATAACAAAAGTGAAAGGAAACAGACTGGAAAGTGTTAAGTTCTGCCATATTTAAAAACAGAATCTATTCTCTTATGATTCTAGATCATTTTAAGATTTAATGTACTATCTATCGACTCGTCCTCTATTGGTCTTTGGAAGGTATCAGCAGAATGATTTTGAAGACCTAAATTAAAACACAAAATTTAAATTTTATATGTAATTGTTTAACAGTAATTCAAACTGTGTGAAGTAACTTTCAATAATCATTAAAGTTTTATGAATGTCTACTGAAAATCTCAAGTATTTGGTGCATCACAGTGGGCATAGATTGTTGCTCCTCCAAAAATTTCGATGGGTCATATTATGTGCAAGCATTTAGTTTTATAAAATTTATTTCATTATAAATGTCTAATCTTCTCCTCAGAGAAATTAACCAGGAAATCTGCGTTCCTGAGTTTTGTGTAAGACTCACGGTTTTAGAATAGAAATCTTTAAACCATTTTAATCTTTCTGTTCTGCCTCTTCCTATGATAGCATATCCACTGTAGAATTTCTGATGCTCATAGCATGTTTTATTTCACAAAAGAAGCTAAAATAAGCAAAAAGAAATATTAAGGATCTGAACTTTTCGATCATTTCTATCTAGCACACATTTTATGCCAAACGAAGTGTACAAAATGAAATATCTAGTGTTCTGAAGGAATTCCTAGCATATAGAAAATATGTAATACATATTTGTAAGTTTAAATTAAATTCAACAATTGAAATGTTAACTGGATTTCTTGAGCTACGTAGTCCTGATTTTCAATTTCATTAGTCTCTGGAGCGTTAATATTTTTCATGTAACTAGAAAATTTCGTTAAAATACTCTAGCATTTAAAGAAGAAAATTTATACTTTTTATGGAGTATGGGGATACTTCAAAGCATTCAAAGCCTCCTTATGTCTTTGATATTAAAATAATCACCCTAAAATATGTCAGTTATTTGAAACAAATAGTGTGAGGAAAATACATAGTATAAAAATAAGTGGTTTTGTCCCATAAGTTAAAGCAAATGATGCATTGTAAGTCATGTCCTGGTGACAACAAATGCTTTTATTTACACATTTAAATTTATCTTTATCCCCCTACAGAAATGGCTCAAAGAGGGCTAGATAAAATGTCCAGTGTTGAACTGGAAGTTAAGGTATTTCCAAGGGAGAAGCACTAATACATTTTAAAAAATACTTTTCTTCTAATGTTATGTTTTATTTATTTGACATTGAATTCTAATTCATCCAAAACTAGGAAGTATTGTAATAGAAATGGATGTGCTGCCTCTTCTTTTGATAATGAAGCAGACCAACTAAAAGAAAAATGAAATAAACTGCAAAGGATAAAGAAACGTAATGTTCTCTCAATAATTCTGCAGAAATAAAAATTTCAAACCAAAGAGTTTTAGCCAACATATCATTTGACATAAAGAATATGTAATGTCTTTTTCTTTTAGTCTTTTACCTTTTCCATATTTTCGAACACAAGAATGTCAAGAAATTTCCGATAAAAAAGAGAATTTAATTTTCATTGATAAGAAAGAACGGTTTATTATGAGAGACTACTTAAAATTGGGAGCATGCCTTAAAACATAAATCTTACGTGTATCTATACATGTATGTGTATTAAAGATGTGAAATAAATTTGACAAACATATTTGCCGCAGATCGTTGACACTGAAGACAGTGTTGAGCTAACATATGTGAACGAGAGAAGTGATTAATGAACTTGATTGATATTTGCATATCAGTGGTAAGTATGATGCTACTTTGAGTTGACTTTTTAAATTCCATTAAGTTATTTTTAGGATGAAGTGTAAGATTTTGCAAATATATTTCCCCACAAGATCTGAAGTTTAGTATTTTTGCATTATGACAGCTGTTAAGACTGGGATTTTAAGCTAGGATATGATTATATTTCCTATAAAAGTAAAAATTTTGTTTCATAAATTTGAAAAATTATTTTTGATTATGAATATTAGTCCAAATTTAATATTTGACATAATTCATATCAGCTTGCTGTAACAATAGCCTGGTAGTCTTTCTGTTATTTAAATAATAAAAACATGGTTATAAAGGACTTTTAACAAACTGTTGCCTTTTTAAAACTAGTATACTTGCACATGAAAATAAAGAATAGTTCTTGTATGACTTTGAAAGTTGATTCTGTTCATTGATTATGTACATTTTGCTACCAGTTACATTGAATTAAATAAAATTATTTCTGATGAGGAAAACTCTTGGAGTGTTTTTTAAAACAAAATTGTAGCTGTTTAGATAGATTGAAAAATCCATTTACCAGCTTATTATTTTAAACAAAAATATGTATGAACTTGATCTTAAAGAAAAATAAAACAGAGGAAAAAGAAGCAAAACTAAAATGCTGTTGAGTTACATGTTAACATGATGGATTCTGGATGTTTACTGCACAATGACAGAAAAGGAGAATGTATCAGAAAGGGGCAAGATGGTCGAGATAAGAACGAGATGTGAGCAACTCAAAGAAGCTGGTGAAAAAATGAAAAAATTTACTGTCTCCAAAAGAAAGTGCTTTCCACAATACAGAATCATGTCCCAAATGCAAAAATTTGAGGACCAGAAAAGCAGCCAATAAAGAAATGAGAAATAATTTAAGTTCATTAGTAGACTTCCCATTCCTGGTAAGTGAGATGCATTTTTCCCTGTCTCTCCTACTGAAATCAACCAGGAATCTTCTTGGAGAGTCCATGCAAATTGACACGAAAAGAGTCAGTAATGGAAAGAATGAAGTTGTCCTGGGGGCCCAGGACTTGAGGAGACGTGATGAGGAGTTCCGGGGTTTCTTTTTGCCAGGATCCTTTATACCTGAGCTGGGAAACACACACACGAGACCAAAATGTCTCGAGCAAAGCCTGCCATCTTCTTCCACAGGACTGCTCCAGGAACAAGTGATGTGTCTACCTAGAACACCTTTTCTGCATGTGCAAAAGCCCAAGAATGGCAACCAGAATATCGAGTGGCCAATGTGTAAGTGCCCTATGGCCCCCTGACACCCTGTCAGGTGCTTGGTTGTGGAGAGGCTCCAGGGTGACGCTTATTTATGGACAGCTTTAGGCACTGTAAAGCTGATTTCTGGAAAGTTGTGTCCTAGTCGCCATCTGTAAGCTGTGGCTTAGCATTCCACAGTGGAGTTTCTTCCTGGAGCTGTTGTTGTTGGCTCTGCAGATAATACATGCTGCCTTTACCTGCTCTTTTCTGTGATTTTCAAATTATCTTTACCTGCTATGAACCAGTCTCACGTTACCCCAGTGCTTTGCTGTAACTGACAATTACTGTAGGAAACATTCTGTGTGCAAATCTGACTGATAAACAAGAAAAAAAGCCTCCCTTTTCTGTCTGATTAAACATGGGAAAATGGTGGTAGCAAGTCCTCAGTCTGCAAATCTTCTAGAAACACTTCGGTTCAAAACGTGATGACCTCACCCTGCTAAGCATTAAAGCATGTTGACTTGGTTGGAATGTGTCTGCGCCTACTTTCCTGTGCAGAACTCTTACAGCATCTCTGACTTTGGGGAGGGGAGAGGCAGACTCACAGGTAAACATACGGGTGTAACAGTGATCCTTTATACAGTGATTTGACTAATAGAGCATATAGTACATTGTTATCCAAGAGAACTCTTATTACTTAAATCTAAAAGCATTTTAGCAGAAATAAAAGGATAATCTGTTTTTCTAAGGATATTAGAAATTTTTCACAAATTGCACTATAGCTATTTAAATTCCAAAGAAATATAGAGTTCCAAAACAAAGATTCCTAGTTTCTCCTTTTTGTGTTATATTAAAAATATACAACATTCTCGTGATTGTACATTAGCTATCCTAGAACTTAGCAATAAAATGAAGTTTCAGGAGCAGGTGATTTGTTCAGTGTTTGCAGAAGGTAACTATCTTATTGTTACTGATTATTAAAATAGTCATAAAATGAATAAATTTGTATAAAATATAATGGAGTCTAACTTTAATTGAAATAAGTGGATGAAGAGTGGACAAGCTGTGCCAATTTTATCATTTCAAAACGAAACTCATATATTTGGTAATACGGGTTTGACAGTTGTTTCAGTGATAGCCAAACATCACAATCTTAAATATGTATATCTGCACCGATAAAACTTTTTAAACTTAATGCTTAAAACTTTTAGCACAAATCATTCTAAGATTTACCTATTTATGTATTTATTTCGTTGAGTTTCAGAGAGAAGAAAGGAGAGACCAGAGACAGAGCCAAGTCTCTTCCGTTGGCCAACTCCCCAGGGAGCCACAGTGGCCAGGGCCTGGCGAGGCAGGAGTTGGGAGCCAGAAACTTCTAGCTATCCCACAAGCGTACCAGGGGCCCAAGTACTTAGACCACCTTTTCCGCCTCTTCCCAGGCCATTAACAGGGAGCTGGATCGGAAGTGGAGCAGCGAGGCACAATCCAGTAACCATATGGGATGTCAGCATTACAAACGTTGAGTTCATCCAGTTTAACACACTGCAGGCACAGCATAAAAGGTTTTTTAAATTAAACATAAACATTCATTTGAATAATAGTAAGACATCTTTGGAATGTTATAAATACAATAGAAATACGTGTTAATTTTATAAAGGATTCAAAATAAGAAACAGAATGTGAAAAAAGCAATTGCTTGAAAATGTACTTCAATTTTAGATTTTCTTGTACCAACTAAACTATAAATGAATTAATTTTGAAAATGGTCTATATGATCACTTTTTAATGAAATATAATTGATTTTTAATGTTTTGGATAAAAGCATGCTGTGAAATGACTATTAAATGACTGACATTTCCAATGGAAAACAAGTTGCTAAAAGCAATTAAGTGACTGTGCTTGATTTATTATCACTAAGCATGTTCTTTGTTGAGAAGCACTTTGTATTTTCCAAGGAAGTTAGGAAAATCCTCACTTCTCACTTATTAAAATTAAGATTAATTTTTGCTCAAGGAAACAAGTTGCAATCCAATTTGGAGCAGGATAAAAAATAAATATTTCCCTGCATCACTGTTACAAGCTCAAAAACATGTTAGCTACCAAGAAAGATGCTTCTTTGGGCACTTCCAAATGAAAAATTTTCAGGTCACAGGCACAATTTTTTAAAACGATCTGTTGAAAAGTTTCTACCGTTTTGCCAACATGATTGTGATGGTTATTCCTAACTAAATGTTGGAAGCACATAATTTAAAAAAATATTTTATTTGTTAGCAAGTTTCTTTGGAATTTGAAGGCTATGCTTTCATGTTTTTCTATGCTATCCTTGCACTGTAGATAACAAAATATTAAAAATTTATTACTAAGCATATTCATGAGTGATGGAACATATTTGTACCTTGAAGTACTTTAAAAGAATGCCTGTAATATTTTTAAGGTTTTCTGAAGTGAACATTATTGAAAGATGTTGACATTTTTCCTGCCCTGTAATTATTTGGACTTTGAGAACAATTTTTCAACATTAAAAGAATCAGGCTTCCTTGACATCTTTCAGTATTCTCTAAAACTCTCTCTTGGTTTGCTTCTTCATATAAAATAGCCACTGAAGCAATTACTGAATTCATATAACCTTGAAGTAACTTAGAGAAGTAATTTAACATTTTTGTGTATTAGACAGAAGCCAATTTTCACTGGAGTCTGAAATCAATTGTTTCTTTGTAACACTTCCAATATCGTCATAGAATAAACTACAGGATACAGATGATAATCAAGGTGAGTAATTTGCTTTGTGGGGATAACATTGACCTCTCCTCAACACAACTGCGTAGCAGTGGCTAGGTCATGGTCACTTCTACAGAGGTCACTATGTGTTCTCAGGCATTCAAGAGCTCAGCTGTATCCTGGCTGTGTGCAAGGATAGTTTGGTCCATAACCTTCAGGCCCACCATGGCCAATCTTTTGAGTTGGCAATGATGAGAGCCAGCATCTTGTTGCGAAGAAATCAATTGAAGGCACAGAAGAAGGAACTTTGTCAAAGGACATCGGTGTTAAGCTTGCTCTTGGGACCAGAAATAAATTCCAATTGCTTTTGGAATATGAAATCACTGCTCATGGTAACATTATGATGGAATTGAAAATTTTCTGGTAGAAAACATTTGTAAGTATAAGCACCCCAAAATTGTCATGCAGCAATTGACCAGCTGGATTTGTCAATCAACTAAACAGATTGGCATAAGGCCTTTGGAATCTCAGAAGCAATTCTCTGTTGGAAATTATTACAACTTTACTCAGGTGATGGTGCCTTTTGTTGTTGAACTGATATGTGGCATTTGTTCACAGGGTAATTGAAAGCTTTTCTTTCATACTAAGACAGAAAAAAATGAATCTCAGATTCCAAAAAGCAAGGTTCCTTGATTCTCTTCTCCACCACTCTTGATACCATTTCTACATTCCCTCAAATCCTATATTATCACTATCAGTGTCCTAGACCAGACTATTCAAATATTACCCTTTGCTCCTTTAGCACGTTTCCCAAATTCAGTTTTTTACTCTCCTTTTTTTTTTCCATACAAGTTATGGTCAGAAAGATTCTTCAAAATTTAAAGTTATGATTAGTTAAAATCAACACAAATGATTTCTTCCATGTTCAGAAGGAAGATCAAAATAATCAGCAGGCCTAATCATGGCATGATCTGAAACACACATTCACCTCTCCGCTTTCCCCTCTTGCTCATGTGTTTCATGCATGTAAAACTGTTTTCATAGTTTCAAAAGTTTCCACATAGTTTTCATAATAAAGATGGACCTGTTGGGCTTGGTGCAATGGGCCAGTGGCTAGATTCTCAACTTACATGCGCTGGGATCTCATATGGGTCCAGTCCATGTCCCAGCTGCTCCACCTCCCATCCGACTCCCTGCTTGTGACCTGGGATTCAGTGGAGGATGGCCCAAAGCCTTGGAACCCTGCACCTGCATGAGAGATTCAGAGGAAGTTTGTGGATCCTGGCTTCAGATTGTGTTAGCTCAAGCCATTGTGATCACTTGGCGAGTGAACCAACGGAGAGAAGATCTTTCTCTCTATATCTTCCTCTCTCTCCAAATCTTTCTTTCCAACAAGAATAAAGAAATCTTAAAAAAAAAAGATGCACTTTTTTTTTCAGCCTGAAATATGCTCCTACTCTTTTGCTGTCTAATTCTTACTCATTTCAGGTACTGGTTCAATTAAGTGAAACTGTATGTTGAGAACCATTTTTTTCAAGAAATCGTATGAAGTGCTTCTTCAAGGAAGCTGTCACAATGTCTTTAGTAATAATGACACACAAAAGCAAAATCCACTTCATATTCTCCGACAGCATCCTGTACTGTTTCACTGCCTCCCGTGCCCAGTTAGTAGTAGTAAGAAGCAGTATAGAATCAAGAGAGGACAAGTATAATTTAAGAATCTGATTCCAAATTTGTACTAATGGAAATAATGTGAGTTTTTTTTGAAACATACATTTGGGTATGTTTGGCTAAAAAGGAAACCTCTATGGCTACAACCTGGATCAATCAATGGGAGACAAAGGCTCCAGTAGATGAAATAAAAGAATGGATGAAATTTGGAGAGCAACGAGGTGGAACACAGGGAAGAGTGGCTGTAGAGATGAGAAGTGTGGACAGTAGGTGGCATGTGCAGCAAGTAATGGATTTTGGGGGTAGCTTTGGCTAGAGACATTTTAATGCCAAGGTTAGTAAAAATACTTTTTATTGAAGGATGACTATTTCAAAATTACGTTTACATGTAACCGGTTTTTCTCCTTTATCAGTTTAAAACTTTAGTAAATTCTGTTACTTAAAAGGGCTTGTCTGTATTGAAGAATCTGTATTTTTGAGAAGAGAGTGGCCTCTGTGGTGGGTGTGCAGGGTCAATGGCCAGGATCAGAGCCAAGCTGAAAGTGGTAAGGATCACACAGTGAAAAAAGCAGGTGTCACATGAATGTTTCACCTTCAGACTTACTGCAATTTGATTTTTATCTCATCTAAAGCAACCCTGGAAAGGATACTGAAGAATTCCATAGCTATGGCTCACCTGTTTACTGTTTGCTTTTTTTTTTTTATAGACTCCCAGGGTTTTGAATTGAGGTACCAGGATCATATTCATAAATCCTTGGCATGTTGATATTGGGGAACACTTGTTGATTAAAAAAGGTATTACTTTGCAAATTCTAAATAATACAGCATGCCTAATAATTTTGAAAGCATGCGAAGTAAGGGGTTCTACAGGCCCATGCAATATCTAAGAAAGGCCATTTTTTATTTTTTCTCATTTATGAATATTATGGTTATGTTCAAGTCAGCATGAAGAGAAATGAAATGGAAGGGATGTAGGAACTGAGGAGAAAAGAAAAGCACATGATTTCATTCTGAAGGGCCTTCCAATCAGAGTTACAAACTGTAATTTAGAGAACAAAGAGAAATCAGTATAGTGGTCCTGATGCTATTATACTAAAAGGGAAATGATTAAATTCAAAATCTATTTATTCAGGTTTAATATGAAAGACGTCAATTATGTGCTTGTGCAGAATTAAGTGGAAAAGGACAAAGGGTGATAATCCCATTAATTGTGCGCTTTTAAATTCCCTTGCTCTTTTTTCTCTTAGATTTTAGTATCACTTTGTGGGTTCTTGAAAATGTGTCTAGTTGAGCACAGCAACGGAAGAGCTTTAAAAAGAAAATGTCAGAAAGATCAGGAACCTATTTTCATGGTGCAAAAGTGGGATTAAAATGTATGATTTTTTTTCTTCTTGTTTTGTCTGACTTGTGATATGAATCTTAAGGTAAAAATTCCTTGGGCTTGTGAATCAGTTTAGTACTATGCAAATGAGCACACCCTTCTCTATAATGCATGCTTTGCATCTGTGTGAGTGGAATGTCAGTGTCTGCCTTTCCTGTTACAGAGCAATTCTGAAATACAATTAATAGAATGTGACTTCCCACCTCCGGTAAAGGAAATGAAGACCAAAACTGTTCGATTTCCATCCAGTGACCTAGACTCCTGAACATACTAATTCAGAGCTGATCAATCAATTGTGAAGGAGTATTGACCTCTGGTCCCTTGTACGAGGATCTATGTCCATTCCTGGTGTCCAGCAGACTAAATGTCTTGCAGCAACTGTAGTACTGAGCATCATTGTTCTGAGTAGAGTCTTTTCCAGCCAAACATGAAGAATCCAGACCTGCTTGCTCTGGTGTGCCTCGTAGCCTCTGGTATACAGTGTAAGGAAATATATCTGTCTAGAAACTCACTGTGTGAATGAAATGTGACTTCATTACTCTAAGTTTTTATGATGCTTTTTGGTAAAACAAAATAGGCTTGTTTCTACAGTCACATCATTGGGCAGTTCCTTCATACCAGAGTTTCTTTTTTTTTTTTTTTTAAGATTTATTTGTTTTCATTGGAAAGTCAGATATACAGAGAGGAGAGACGGAGAGGAAGATCTTCCGTCCGATGATTCACTCCCCAAGTGAGCACAACGGCCGGTGGCATGCCGATCCGAAGCCAGGATCCAGGAACTTCTTCTGGGTATCCCACACGGGTGCAGGGTCCCAAGGCCTTGGGCTGTCCTCCACTAATTTCCCAGGCCACAAGCAGGGAGCTAGATGGGAAGTGGAGCTGCTGGGATTAGAACCTGCACCCATATGGGATCCTGGTGCGTTCAAGGCGAGGACTTTAGCCACTAGGCCACGCCGCCGGGCCCCATACCAGAGTTTCAATCACTGTGAAATGTCTTGGTCAATGAGACAGTATAAAGAAATATGGAAGTAAAGTTATTATATGGGTTTCTATGTGTTCACTGAGTTTTAGTCTCCTCTCTTCCACATTCACACTGGAAGGCTCAGGATGAATAAGCCTGGGCTGGTTGTCTGGAGGTAGGAAATCACAAGAAAAGTTGGAAGTACTCCTACTTGATTCCCCACCCAATTTGCCATAGAAGTGGGTGAAGCTATCTGAGCTCACTGATGTCAACCAGTTTCCTAAACAGCTACAGGCATCTTCCAAATATCCTGGGTCAGCAAAGTCACCAGCTACCCTACAAGATCATGAAAACAGTAAAGCTTTATTATTTCCATCTATGAGGTCTTGAGTTGACATGTTTTCTAGCAAAAGCAAGCTGAGAGACTGAAAATTGACTCTTCAAAGGGAGAGAATTTTCTAACAGACCAATAATCTGGGATACGTGAACAATGCCACAGCTTTTTCTCTCAGGAGCTGAAAATATCTGAGCCATTTTCTCTTTTTGAAAATTGACTCATTATATGCAATTTTGAAAATAACAGTCTTCAGTTCCATTGCTTGGTGTTGAGAACTGACTTCTCTGGGTAAATTAGAAATAGAGTCATGTGTTGGTTACTAGTTTACACGCTATGTCACATTTTGAAGGAGGGAAGCAGTCAAAATCAAAAGGTACTTTTGTTGCATGAAATACTACTCCTGAATAACCAACGTGTAATTCACAGTTATCTATGGCTTATGATTTTGGAAAACAATGTGCATGAAAATAGCAGTAAATGATAGAAATTGATCTACTGTACTGAACTGAAATATTCATTGTAATGCACAATTTGAATGTGATTTACTCAGAACTAAGATCTTTGCAAATATAACCAGGTTAAGATGAAGTCATATGAGATTAGAGTGGCTCCATGTGTTATAGGATCATGTTCATTTACGAAAACATGATTGAACATGGAGGGACACAATGGGAAGATTCCATGTAACAATGGCAGTGACTCGAGTGCTTCAGTGGAACAAAGAGGATTATCAAGGTCCTCCAGAAGATCCACCCATTGTCAATAGGTTGGCTTCTGACTTCTGAGCTCAAGAACTCTGAGAGTATACTTCTGACTATATTTTTAATAATTGTTTGGAATGCAGCTGCCTGGACTGGGCCAGGCAGAAGCCAGGAGCCAGAAACCCTATCCAGATTTCTCATAAGGTGTCAAGTCCAAGGGCCAAACTACTACTTAAATCATGCTATGTTGCCTCCCCATGTGATTGGCAGGAAGTTGAGAAGGAGTGGAGCAGCAAGAACCCAAACTGCCACTTTGATACCAGATACTGGCATCATAAGTCAGTATCTGCTTTTTTCGGCAAAGACGGTGTTAATGAACAATACTAAAATAGGACACTAGCAAGAAAAATAAATTGAAAGGACTTAAAACCAGACAATCTGGCACTGGGAAATAACACCTATTGAACTGTTTTAGAGATCCCACTGGGCTCATCCTGAAATGGCTTCTGTGTGGAAATTGATTAGCCATCTGATCTTTAGTCTTTCAGCAGCGGCATGCCTCAAGGTAACCCTGGCCTCGCTTTTACTCAGAGGACTCTATTCATCCAATCATCTCTTTTAGGGATCGGAATGGAGTGAAGGACAAAGTTGTAAGATTATTTGGATCAGATTTTATAATACAAGTAGAATGTAAAGGATTGCTTAGCAATTTTATTCTCAAAAATAGGATTAATTAATAGTGAAGTTTTATAGTCTGTCTGGTGCCTTGGAAGGTAGTCACAAATCCTCAGTTGAGACTTCAGAGATTACATGTGGCCTTGATCCGTAGGAATTCCTTTCTGTCTGCACTGATTCCCATGAACAAGGAACCTCTCTCAGTCTCCCTGAGAAAGCAGTAATAAAGGGTTGTAAGATTAACAGCTGCATGGTAATGTAAGGGGATTTTATTCTTACTATAAATTGGAATTAACTATGGAGCTTTTGAAAAACATCATACTCAGGACTACTTCTAAACAAGTTTAGTCAGAATCAGAATGCAGAGCCTAGCTGTTTTATAGTTGTTTACTTTATCATTATTTTCATTTTATGATACAAGGTCTGAGTTCTTATGTTGGACTTCCAGCATGGTCTCTGTAGCCCCAGCTCCTTGCTCACCACTATCCACTTCCTGTGATACTGTGCTGAGGCTGCACCATTGTTTGCACAACATTCTTCCACTTGTTTTTGGAGCAGTCCCCAAGAGTATGGATTCACCAGGTATTCTATATGGCTGAATTGTTGATAACACTCATTTTGCTGGACCTGTTGGCCATCAGGTCTGAAGACCACATGAACCTATTTTGATTCTTCAATGCCAAAGTCAGTATTATTCTCCGTGTGGGACTAATGCAATGCACTAAGCTCACTAAGTTTGTTCCCAGCTAAGCTCAGCACATGCACAACTCACTATTTTCCCTGTAATCTTAAAGCCTTTGCCACATCATACAAAATGGCACCTTATGTGCCACTACTAGGGTTCTTGATCTGCTGGCCATTAAGTCTGAGGATTACCTGGACCTATCTTGAGTAGAATCTGTAGGATGCCATGTTGTTGCAGTTCACTGAGCTTAAAATGAGTTCAGTGCATGTGCAGTCCTGCCCCATAGCCTTTGCCTCCTCAAACAAAATGGCACCAGATTCAGCTTTGGTGGGTGGGCTCAGCTGTGAAATTCACCCTGTTCCTGCACTGCTCACCTGGGACCTGCTGCTTTGTCTCTTCTCTTGGTCAAATGAAAGAGACCAGCAGGATGGGCAGTTCTTTGTCTGAGTTCCCCTCCTGAGCTCCTGGTGAACATTCCTTCCCACCTTGTTGTTGGTGGAGTTCTGGTTGCCACCGCAATTCAGATCACTACTCAGTGCATGCTGCGTAGGTGTCTGTCACTGCAACACCACACCGTTGTGTCCACTGCTTTCCTGTGTCTGTCATTCTCCAGGTACCCCTCTGCCATTGTTCTGTCCTCTCCTATTTCCTGGAATGTGCCCCCTCTGCTTTAGATGCATCTGCTGGTTCACTCCCCAGATGGCTGTCATGGCTAGAGTTGGCCTGGTCTGAAACCCAGAGCCAGCAGCTTTGTCTGGAACTCCAACTGGGTTCAGGGGCCCAGGGATTGGGCCATCCTGTGCTGCTTTTCTAGGTCACTAGCAGGGAGCTGGATCAGAAGTGGGAGCAGCCAGGATACGAACGCCAGCTCCAGAGGCCCAGCACGCCATTATGCTGATCCCCTAATTGACTTACTGTAGGCATTTAGTTTTTCTTCTCTCCAAATGCAGTCTATTAATTTGAAAGGACTTTTGCCTGCTTTATATTCTATTGTCTCTCACAGATAATATAGTACACTATATTTGAGACAGATTAGATGGTTAACAAGTATTTGTTGAATGAATTCATTTGGAATTAGTTATTCTTTATGAATACCTAGCATGTACTTTTTTTTTTTTACCTTTCTGGTGTTTCTGTTAAGTATTCTATCTATTAATAACTATTTTAATGTTAGCATTGTGAAATTAATGAACTCTAGGAAAGTTGGAAGTGATGGCAGGGAGAAAATTGATCTAATGTAAATAAACATTGCTCTTATACTACTTTTCTAATCATTAGTATCCCAAAATTTGAAGAGGAAAACTTGTAAAATTGTGTTGAGATGTATTAGTTATATTTTCAGTTGCAGCTTCATGTTAAAAGAGATATCCATGGACTATAGTTTAAAGATATTCAGAGCTTGTCTGGTGTTCATTTTATCTTAACAAAACATGCTCTTTTAGTGATAAATGAGTGCTTGAGTTGAATTCTCCTAATTGTATCTCTGAAATCTTTTTTTTAAGTACAAAAATTCAGATTAGATTTTCCAGTTGCTGCTGCTTTCTCTAATTTTCCTTTAGAACTAATTTGGTCCCTTTCTGATGACAATCAATTTGATTGATGAAAGTTTCTACAATTCCACATGATATTTAGTAAACCCTTTACCATTAATAATTATTTGTATTTACTTCAGCTTCTAAGGCATCCAGAAAACTTGACAAACGAACCGGAAAATGTGCAGTAACCATGGAAAAGAAAGTTATGTACACAATCTATAAAAAAATCATTTCTTTTGCTTTAATATTTGCAAGTGTAGAGTGAAGTTTTAAAATGGGTGATGAAAAGAACTCATACATCATAGAGAAGCTTCAGAAGTAATCACAAGATAAAAAAGCTCTTCAAAAGCAAATGTCGGTGTCTGGCGGTACTTCACATGCCATCTTTATAGACCACCCATCCCATGTAGTATCAAAAACAAAATGGCAACTGTTTCCTGGTTAAGCACAGAGAACAAAATTTGTACATAATTTTCATATATTTATGTTTTCTTCTGTTGAAGTGCAGAAGACCAAGGGATAATATTTATAAAGCACCTACTATTTCCTAATTGCTTTGTGATGTATGAATGATAAAACAATGAAAACCCATTATTTTCATATTTAATGGTCAAAGTGTTTGAAATAATGGCTCCAGTAATAAATTGTACTGCAGCTAAAACCTGTCATACATGCTATAATTACAGAATCACACACACACGGAGCAAACTTACAATTCTCAATTTAGGTAAACAAGGCTTTTATTTTAATAATGGTAAGCTGGCCATGTGAGCTAGACATCCCCAGTGACTGTAAAAGAAATGGATAATGTGGTGGTGGCACTACCCATTCGAGTAATGCCTCAGCAAATCTAGGAAATTAGTCAAGATTTGACTATTTCAGTATCAATGGGAGACTTTAGCAACATTCTCAAAATTAATGCAAATTATGCCATAAATTCCCATTTAAAATCTGCCTCCTACATTGCTATCTTTCCACTGTAAGTCCCTCTGTCTCTCCCTCCTTTATTTCATTCCTTTATTATTTCTGCAGTTTCTTTGGGTTCTTGACTCAAACTCAGTAGTAGCAAGGCACATACTCTTCTGTAGGAACAGAATTAATACCGACTGTCCCTGACCAACCTGTTGCTGTTTGGTCCCTGACAATGATTTTATCTTCATATACATTGGAATTCCAATTCTAGAGCTGAGTTTAGCACAAAGAAGAGGTTCAGAAATTATTCTTTTTACAATAAGGAATTTGATTTTTGTTGTTGTTGCTCTTTCCTAGAATAAAGTGTGAGCACAGTCACCCTGGATTCTTAACAAGTCTGCCATTCACTTAAACGTTATACTTAATTCTGAGTCTTAGAAATTTGTAATAGGGTCCAGCACTATGGCTCAATTCGCTTAATCCTCTCTTTACAAGCGTCAGGATCCCATAGGGGTTCTAGTTCGTGTCCCGATTGCTCCACTTCCCATCCAGCTCCTGGCTTATGATTTGGAAAAGCAGTAGAGGATGGCCCAAAGTCTTGGGATCCTGCAGCCATGGAGAGACCCAGAAGAAGCTATTGGCTTTCAGTTATCTCTGCTTTAATCATAGTAGCTATTTGGGGAGTTAACCCGTGGATGGAAAAACTCTTTCTTGCTCCTTCTCTCCACTAATCTGATCTTTCCAATAAAAATAAACAAATCTTTAAGAAGTGAAAATGAATGGAATTTGAACTTGAATACTTTATGAATCTTTGCTCTGTCATCTTATATGATTTATTTTCCTGAAAAAGTTGGCAAATAAATTAGGTTTACAAACTAAATTCTACCATAAGCTTATCAAAAATGAATTCTCTAGTGATCTGAAAGAATCAAATGCTTCACAATGTCTGCTAACAGAAAACAAATAATAGACACAGATCTTTTATAAGATCTCTTAGGAAGAAGAAATCATTGATGAAACTTAAGAAGATAACCAAAGCATTAAGTAACTAATAGCTAAAATGTCTGACAAAAAGAGAATTGCTCATTTCATCATTGACAAGGAAGCTGCCAACATAATGTCCATGACCAACAGATATATCAAATAAATGGTGTCATTTCAAAACATAAGATACATTAATATCACTTGATAGAAAGGTGACACCAGTTCAGACATTTATTAAATCTTCTCTATGAGCAGATCTTCAGACAGTAACACATATATTCAACTCATAGTGTCAAAACAAGAATGCCAGGGTATATTTTCCAAGTGGAAATGATTACTTGAGACAAGTTAGATAAGATAGGACATTGTATATTACTTGTGTGATTGTAATAAAAGTGGTGTACTGGCTTTAACTGAGAAGTTAGTTCTGAAAAGTCTGGTATTTAATAAGCCATTGTTCTAAGTTCCCTTCCACATCAAGACTGAGAAGACAAAGTACTTCAGTACCATTAAATATGACACCACTGAGTCCAGGCTTAAGTTAACAGAACAAATTAATTGTTGGAGTTCCTTATAACTGTACAAACTGTGATGTTAAATCTAGAAGTTTCTGGTATCAAAGAATTTGTCATGAATCACTGTTCTATGCTTCTTCAACTAATTATTTATAATTAACTCCCATGCATGTTCTTCAGGTCTCTGTCAATATGTATTTGCAAAATTAGGCATTATTTTTGGTGCCTAAGCTATTTCAGAAACATTGTACATGCTTGTCACCTTGGAACAACTGAATTTGGCAATAATTATGGTAAAAAAGAAATGAGAAATACCAGCAACTCTTGAGACGTGTAGTATCTCTTTCGGATTAGTCTTATTCAGAAAATTGCAATGAACACGAGGTCTATACCTTTATGTATCTATCTCTGTCCAGGTACATCTATAGGAACAGATCTAAACCTCCAGACTGGGCCACCAGGCTGGAAGTTCAGGGAATAGTTAACAAGTATTTAAGTCTAGGTGTGTGTGCTGCCCAATATCCTCATGTTCTGTGAAGTCACTCACTTAAACCACTGGCTGGTTTAGGTTGCCAGCACTGTGGTTAATCTGCTTTACAGAGTCCTCTGGATATAAGTACACATCTCATGGAAACTCATTTGGAAACAGATCTAACCATCACACTTTTCTATAATCCTCAAATGTGCTCAAATCAATGCATGTCCCACCACCATCATAGTACCTGGGAGCATTCGCAGGAGCCGGTGCACGTTGTCTTCCACCCAGTATGCTTCTTTGTTGTCCTATCTCACTAGATTGCAGGTGATCATTTTATCATTGGGATGGTGCCACAAGGCATAGCTTGCTAGCAATGACAAGCAGATTCTCCTCAATTTCAAAGCAGAGTCAAATCAATATCAAAATTCATTTGTAGGCTGTTTTACCTGCTGAAATATTGGCTGGGTCTAATTCTGTGTCAGATTGAGTCCCCACCACAACCTGGACCTGAAAGCTGCTAGATTATATTGTGTTGTGGCTATAAGCAGTTGCCATCACTTCTAGTGTTGGTTGAGTTAGGGTCTGAAAAAGAAGGAGCCGGACCCTGTTCGGAGAGCTGTGGCTATGGCTCACTAGGTGACAAGGTGACTTTTGTGTTTCTTTGTGAAATTTTCTGGTGAAGGAGCCTCAAGCTGTACCCGGGAAATCTGACCGCGGAGAGGTGTTGTGCCTGAGCTCTTGGTTCTGAGTCAAAAGAGATTTCTCGGGAGAGCTTCTCATGGAAAGCAGCTTGCTAATTGAAATCTAGGAGAATTATTTCTGGGGAGTGCACGGGGAAGCTGTTGGCTGCTGGAACCTACCAGGCTGTTTCTCTGGAGGAAGAGGGAACAGGGAAGCCACTTGCTGTGGGGTTCAGAGCCGGAGCAACTGTAGATTGGTGCAGGCTTGTGAGAGAAGCACACTGGAGCCACAAACGGGAAATGAAAACCAAGAGGAAGAGAACTCCCCGCTTTTCTGTGTCCCTCTGGGCCCATATACAGGGAAACAAAATGACAAACCAATACATAGAAAAGTTTTTTTAAAGTCCCACTTAAAAAAAAAAAAAAAACAGGACAAAAAGGTTGGGTTTGGAACAGAGAGGCAAAACATTGGTAACTGGCATTGAAAGTAAGTTTTTATATTCGCCTTGAGGTCCGGAACTATAATTAATATTTTATAAATATTCTTGTGTCTCTGATTAGAGCTAAGCATTCATGTTCAATGAGGTGGAATACCCACTTCCTCTCCCTGGTACTGTCCAGGAGCAGGGGGAGACAGTTCCCTGAGCAACACTCATGGCCTCTGAGAGCGACACATTTAGGAACTGAAAAAATGGCTCTCTCAGCCCTCTTGATTTGGAGTTCCTCAGTCCAGCAGAAAGTTTGCACGCCAATGGGCTCTTTGTGCCTTTAGTTTATTGATGAAGTCCCTTCTACTGGGAAGATGTGTGGTTTTCTAGCACCGTCTGCTCAGATGGACAGGTCTTTGATTTTTCAGGTTTCAGAGTTAGAGGCCCCATGTTGCCACCCCGCTAAGGAAGAGTCTCATGTAGCACCACTAAAAGCTCACTTCTCAGGCAGAAAAAAAAGGTAGCTATTTATGGGTGTTTAATATGACAATGTCTGAACAATTTTAAAGTATAAAAATTACTGTTAAGCAAGGTAATGCCAACTTAAACTCTCATCAATGACATCCCACTTATGGCTAAAGATCTTTACTGCAATTAATAGTTTTTGTCGGTGAAATTCTATGTAATTTGTTTAATATTTTAAAACTATCATTTGGAATACAATATCTTGGTACCAAAGATAATGGAAAAACCCAAAGACAGATGATGCTCACAGTTGAGAACATTTTTTTTAATGTAATTGAGATCAGGTATCTATGCAGTTCTGTAATCGTTTTTCTAGTTAAAGAAAGAAATAAAACATAAAAGAAATGCTGGTGTGAGCCTGAACTACAGCTATTCCATAAGGAAAAACTTTTATAAATCTGTTGTGGAATTGATCATATAAAGATTAATGAAGTAATTACAAAAAAACTCGCAGGAAATTTAACTATGGAAAAAAATGCTTTGATAAATATAGGCCACACATAACAAGTTCCCAGATGCCATCATGGTCAGCCATAAAAATTCGGTAGCTTTTCCTCTAAATCAGGAATAACAGAAGGATATCCACTCTCAATGCCGATTCAACTCAACACAGGAAGTTCCAGCTGGAGCAATTAAGAAACAAATGAAATTCACCAAATTTAGAAAGGCCGATGTCAAAATAGCCTCCTTTGCAACATAACCTTATATACAAAATCCTAAAGCACTTCGTTAAAAGTTATTGACACTAACAGATTCAATAATGACGTAAGCTACCAAATCAACATGTAGAAAACAGTTGCGAGATTAAGAATATAATCTACAGAACCCATAAATACTTGGGACCCAATTAAACAAGGAGATCCAATGTCTGCACCGTGTAAACTATGGTAATAAAAGAAAATGAAAAACATATCAGTGAATGGAGAAATGTGCTATGTTCATATGTCAGTAAGGTTAATACTGACAGGCCCTAGTGTGGTAGTCTAGTGGCTAAAGTCCTTGGCTTAAAAGCCCCGGGATCCCATATGGGCACTGGTCCTGTTCTCCACAGCCCCACTTCCCATCCAGCTCCCTGCCTGTGGCCTGGGCAAGCAGTCGAGGATGGCCCAAAGCCTTGGGATCCCGCATCCACATGGGAGACCTGGAAGAGGTTCTTGGCTCCTGGCTTCAGACTGGTACAGTTCTGGCTATTGCAGCCACTTGGGGAATGAATCAATGGGCAGAAGATTCTTCCTATTTTTCTCTCTGCCTCTCTGTGTATCTGACTTTTCAATAAAAAAACTTTTAAAAAAAGATTAATATTGACAAAATACCCACACTATCCAAAATTATGCACAAAGTAAATGCAGTTCCTACCAAAATTTGATTGGCATTTTCCACAAAAGCAGAAAAAAAAATGTATAACCTAATTGGACTTCAAGATGTCTGGACATGATGGTCTTGAGTCACAGTAACAAATAGGCATCACATTTATAGTTTTAGGATTATACTGCAGTGCTAAAGTAATGAACAAAAAAAATGGTGTCAACAGAGAAGCAGGCAGACAGACCAATGAAGCGGCATAGACATTGCCAATATAAAGCTATATACGCATGATTAATCTTGAATAAAAGTGTGAATAATGTAATCAACAAAGAAAAACCCACCTAAAGAATCATGTTGAGAAAATTGGATATTGATTTGAAAAAATATATGAAGCTACATTTTTTACACAATAATAATAAAAAAAGTCCAGATGTAATGAGCTTAGAGACATGCTCCTGTTCTTGCCCACTGCAATGTTAGCATGCCCAGTAGCAATGTGACAGTTTTGCACAGTAGCACAGTAGTTGCAATGGAAATTCCCTCACCCTTGTATTGGAGAAGTCTACTGGATACCATTTCCACTCATAAATAATACAACCTTTTTTCTGTGAGCACACAAGAACAGTTAAGGTTTTCCTGTGTTCGCAACAGAGTAACCGTTACAGTACCCCGTTTCTCCTTCTTTACCTTTGGGCCATTAACCTCTCCAATGTCCAGTCGAAATTTTTCTGCTTGCACACACTCTCAGATTACTGCCTCGTGTGTTATATACTCAGGGTGTCTGCCTTCAGAGAATGTCAGACTTCAGACAAAGGGCAGCATTACAATGACTGTGTGCCCCTTGGATGCAAGATGACGGAAGGCAGTGTGCTGGATGTCCAATCATTTGGGAGCAACATTCTTTTATGAATTGGTCTTTCCTCCTGGATATTCTGCCACAGGGCCTAGTAGTTTGCCACCTCTGCAACAAGTCAAGTCTTTCAACATACGGTCTCATATGGTTAGCAAAGACAAGGACCCAACCACATGAGCGTTTTCTTCAGCTTGCTGTGGAACTGCTATTCACCCCAGCGATTGCTGTGGTCCTGAGCAATGACCATGTGAGTACATAGGGAACTGCTGCCCTGCTGTACAGCAACCCAGGCAACACCAGATATGTAGACAGATACGATCCCACTGCTTATCATTTTCTGAGACTTATTTTTCTAACACTCCCTGTGATTTTTAAGAAAAAAGAACTCTTGGATTTCTTTAGAGGAATAGTCAATCAATAAAAGATGCAAAGGGAGAAAAAGATGATATAAAACAAAACAAATGCAACTTAAAAGAGTTCTTGAAATACAAAATACATTTAGGGAAGATACTTTCAAACTGGGTCATTCAACTGGGAAAGAAATAAAACCAGAAACAAGTTGATTTACTTTTAAAATTGTTTTGTATTGGCACCATCTTGTGGTCAAAATTAAAATAGCTCTCAATTATGTGCCATCTATCATGATTAGGCTGAACAAAATACAAAATATCCTATTAGTTATTACCCATATCTTAGATTGTATAACAGTTATTGAATTGTTTATTTTCAAAAAATATTTTATTCATATTAGAGAAACCAATTTTATGCCACAAAACCACGAGCACAGTGCTTCAGACTTTGTATATGCCCTGAAGGACAATCCATCCATCCATCCGTCCTTCCTTCCTTCCTCTTTCTCTCCCTTCCTTCCTTCCTTCCTCTCTCTTTCCTTTCCTTCCTTTTTCTCTTTCTTCCTTTCTCTCTTTCTTCTTTCTCTCTCTCTTTCTTTCTTTCTTTCTTTCTTTCTTTCTTTCTTTCTTTCTTTCTTTCTTTCTTTCTTTCTTTCCCCCAAGTTACTATTTCATTCTCCCTCTTCTTTACCTCTTTTGATGGGCATCTAGGTAATTTCCATGTCTTTGCCACTGCAGATTGTGCTGCTGTAAATATAGGAGTATAGGTAACTTTCTCACATTCTGAGTTCATTTCCTTTGGATATATTTCCAGAAGTGAGAAAGCTGGGTCAAAGGACAGATTCAGTTTCAATTCAGTTCTATACTGACTTCCTCAGTGGTTGTACCAGCTACACTCCCACCAGCAGTGAAGGAGGGTACCTTTCTCCCCACATCCATGCCAGCAGGTGTTGTTAGTAGAGTTCTGAATGTAGGCCAATATCATTGGAGTTAGGTGGAACCTCAACGTGGCTTTCATTTGTATCTCCCTGATAGCTAAAAAGCCTGAGCGTTGTTTACCTATGTCTATTAGCCATTTGAATTTGTTCATTTGAAAAATGTCTGATTATTTTCTTTGCCGATTTCTTCACGTTTATTTCTTTTGCTGTCATTGAATTTCTGAAGCTCTTAGTAAATCCTGGTTATTAGTCCCCTATCAGATGTGTAGCATGCAAAGGTTTTCTCCCATTCTGTTAGTTGCTTCTGATATTGTTTAAAGATGAATAAGGCCACAGAACATAAAATTACAACGAAGCAGTAATGAAGAACAACAAAAAGAGTCTGAGGGGACCTGGTGCCATGGCTCAACAGCTAATCCTCTGCCTACAAGTGCTGACATTCCATAGTGTCGTGGCTGAGGAACAGGGGCTTTCACAAGGTCCCCAGGACACTGTGGTGTGTGGTGTGTGGTGTGTGGATAGTGTGGTGTGGTGTAACTAGTCAATGCCTGTTGCTACTCTTATGTCTGCTTAGTAAACACACTTGGTGTATGCTTACAGCACCCAATAAAGTGCTTATGTAAGTAATCTGTGAGTATTTCCAAATCCAGGCCATCAGAATTCTGTCGGAAGAGGACACAACTTTCAAGTCAATGTATTTTTTGTTTTGTTTTGTTTTGTTTTTGGACTGTGGAAAGAGCAACTTCAGACTCTAACCAATCAAGCAAGGAGTTCTTACTGGTTGGGCATATGAGGAAGTCAGGAGGAGAGGAACTTGTGGCAGAATTGCAAGAATCTAATTTTTAATTGCTTTGCTTTTTACCTTATGACCGTGAGTAATCAGGAACATGGACAAGGGAAAATGTGTAATGTAAAAGTACTTCATTGAGAGAGAAAAAAAGCAGATAAAGAAAAAGTGGAGGAAAAGTTCCAACAGTTCTGAAAGTGTAACCTGAGAAAGGTGTCAGTGAGGAGGGATAGCTCCAGGTGTGTGTGAGTTCCAAAGGGGACATTCTTGTGATTGATCGAAGAGAGCGTAGTTTTGGTTGGTTAATTAGGTGATAGTTCAAATAAATGCTAAATAGAGATAACAGAAACACAGAAGCTTTCTACCAAAATAGATGTAATTCATATTACTTAAGTCAGGCACAACAACACAGAAATCTTGATTACAAGGCAGGCATGTGCCTTCCTGGAAGAAACGGCTAGGTTTTTCCCAGGGCTCACGACACTCATCTTCAGGTGGTGGATGAGGAGCCCTTTGGCACCTGTGTGCTTATCCAGGAGTCTGTCAACCTGTAACCCACTCTCTGAAGTGGTAACCCGAACTGCTGCCATGGGAAAGGAATGGCTGTTATGGCTTCCATCTCTCAACCTGAAAGACATCATGCAGTCCGTGCAGGGTCCCCTGGTAGAAATCCTGAACATGTGTCTTCCTCTGCAGAATCATCCAGTTTGTGATAACCTTCAGGCAAAAGAGATACTCCATACCAGAAGGTAAGAGAGGTTGTTTCTTGAAATACAAAGGTCAACAGGGTTGCACAATATCAGTAGAGTTAAGTAAGGTACCATACCATTGTTGGAGGTAACCATGTGAACAGTAGGATGAAATGAATTAGGACCTTGAATAGAAAGTCAGTTCCTAGAATAACTGTAGCTCGATTGTGAAATTGAAGAATGATGGGGTGAAGGATGGAGGATGGAGAAGTCTCCAAAACGACTTACTTGGATTTTTAGGAGAGTTTGAGTCCTCTGTCATTTGGCAGGGCTATTTCTCTTCCTTGGGAGTATTTAGATCATTCTCTGGAATTGACTCTTAAGTTAGTTTGAAACCACAAAGTTTCATGTGGCAAAGGTTGATCTATAAATGAAATCTGACAACATAGTGCAGTGGAGACAGAGACTGTTAGGAATTATTGCCACAAACTCAAAAAGCCAGACACAGTAAGTCACACAGGAGGTCTTTATTAGAGCAGAGAAATTTGGCCATGGGGAAAAAAGAGTCTGACAGATTGGTCCCTGGTGGAAGACAGCCCAGACCACTTCTGCATGGCAGAGTGACCATGAGAAGGAAATGGTCACTCAGGGTATACAGCACTGGGCTGTCTACATCTCAGGAGTGGAGAGGGGGCAGGCAGCAGCCCCTCGGTTTGCACATGCTTGTGACCTTGACATGTCATCGTGGTGAATGATCATCTTCTGTGCAGACCCATCATTACAAACATTCTTGGATGGGAGTGTCTGCTTGACCTCAGCAATGATAGCATCAAGCCTAGGATGCTTTTTTCTCTTGTTTATGGCCAGAGGGAGGCGGGAAGCAGAGAGAGCACAGGGCCTCGGTCAGCTGCTTGGTGTTCCAAGCGTACCAGGTGTTCCTGGCTTGTCCTCTGATGTACAGTTGAACAAACACACCTTGAAGGGTTTGAGAAATACTGGAGTGACCTGTGTGCCTTTTGACCCTGTCCTAGACATTTTAATGCGCTTAGAAAAGAGATCGGCACCTTATTTGTGGCAGACTTGCTTCTGTCTGGTTCATCACCCCCAAAAGAATGACAGAACCCCATTAGAAAAATGTGGTAAAAAATAATCTTCCTGCTAAGAACTCCCTCCCCGTTAGAAAAACCCAAGCTCATCTTACCTCAGATGGGTTTGCCTGCGTCTCTAGCTGAACTTACCTAGTCGTGGTTGCAAATCTATATGCTTTATCCAAATAAAGCTGCTTTGATTCTGGCTTGTGATTGGTTGGATAACAGCTGAAAACAACAGAAGCCAACTAACATAGTATTATTTAATATTCCCATGTGAAATCACTGTGAATGTGCACATAAATCCTAGAATACATAGGCAATCAGAATCCATTGGTTGAAGAACAATATGGTTACGGGGACTTTCGCAATGTTCTGCTGAGCCTGCCTGGACTCAACCTTACTTCACTCTCCTATTTGTTTTGCAGTCAGTGCATTCTAATTACATATAGGAAGCTGTCTGCAAACATGCAAACTACAGCATAAAACAATAACTGCTTTGAACAACAGCCTCAACCGTAAAGAACTTGACAACGTCAGAAAGACTGAATAATCACCTACCTATTTCTGGGGTGTCACATCTTTCCTCTTCATGCTGGGTTTAGGAGAAGTTTCTTGCCTCTTGCTCAACTTGTTTGAACAGACAGCTCCTCTCCATTCTCATCTCCATTTGGCTGTCACTTATTCCCTCTTCAAGTTAAGCTTAATTGTAATGATTCCAGGGACATTTCAGAGTCTCCACAGTATGTAAAGTCAATCCCCACACTAGACATTATAATCTGTTCTGTCACAGCCTTTTACGTGGTTCTTAGTAAACTGGTCACTCAAATTGAGTTTTCTAATCCATATCTGCCACTCACTAGACCAAAGGGTTTTCCAGGGCAGGCATCATGAAGATGGCTAATGTTGTAGCCCCTAGTCATTCAGATAACGCCTGGAAAACAGGAGATAGAAAACACATTGGGCTGATTAGCTAAGTACAATTAATTTTTGGAGATGAGATACTAATTGATGACAGGCCGTTACTTCCCTTGCTTTGTTCTCTAGCCACAGATTTCACTTAGGAGACTGGCTGAAATTGAAGCGATGGAATTTCTTCCTTAACCCAGCCAGTCAGCATCATACCTTAATGTTAATTTATCACCATTTTTTACCCACTGCTTAAAATTCATGCTCGTTTTTCTTCCTATCTTTGTAACTTTTTTGCTTCTAATTGAAGACTCATTTCACCATTGCCACATAGTGCAGATAACACTTTAAAAGTTTACATACTTTTCTTTTAAAAATTATTTCTTTTTGATGTGTTTCTAAAGCAGAGATAGGGATAGGGACAGAAATGCAGCTAGAGATAGAGATCTGCCATTGTTGTATTTGATCTTCCTCTGCCACAAGTGAGTAGAGCTTGGCCAGACCAATGCCAGGAGCCTGGAACTCCACATGGCTGACCCACGTTGCTGGCCGGGGTCCAAGTGCTTTAGCTGTTGTCTGGTGTTCCCAGGGTGTACATTAGCCAGAAGCTGAAGTTCAGACTGGACTTGAACATGGACACTTCTGTATGGGATACAAGAGTTTAAAGAAGGATTGTAACCACAGAGCCAAACATCCATCTCAGTCACTTTTAATAAAATAAAGACAATGGACATATTTCCCTTTACACTTTCTCTTAAGATAATTTAGAAGAAATTAAAAATATGTGCATTGCAAAATGAATAAGTTCTTTCACAAAATGCTTTTATTGCATAAATCCATCTTTATTTTGCTTTACTGGTGTATGCTTTAAATTCCATGAATATTTGAAAAGTCTTATTGGAGACAAAACAAGATGATTTGGGTAACAATAACTAATTTAAGTATGCCGTTAGAAACAGCAATTCAGTTTCAGTCTGTGAAACGCAGTATGAAACGCAGTATAGGACACTGATTTAAAACCCAGATTACAATAGAAACATGGACTCATAGGCAGGTTTTGAAGTTACAGAACCTAGAACTTTGCTACTTTATTTTTCCTATCATAATAGTTTCTATATTTAAATAAAATTTAGAAAAATGATAATCATTTATATAAATATGACAAGAAAGTTGATTTTCTTCCAGAATATCCTCCCTGTAAATTTACAAACATACTTATTTATAATTAGAAAACTGAAAAACATTTCTTCTGACATTGAGTGTCAATGCAGCCTTAATGTCAGTATATACAGTGTGTATTCTAATAGCATCAGACACATTTGTAGTTAACTTGTGTTATCATTTTCTGGTAAATTCTGGAGTAGTAATACACGTAAAGGATTCTGTATTGGGCATTTGCCAGTTTTTGGTTCTGTACTTGGAGTCTGAACCCCATGTGAGTATTTAGGGATTCCATGCAACTACCATAACTGGGCAGAAGGAAGAACCTTTGAAGTTAGTTCCTGGAAGTTGCTTTAACAGAGCTCCATGACCTTGGGTGTGTGACTTGGACCAGAACAAAATGCACATCCATCATGTGGGTGGGAGGCAGCCCAGCATTGCCAGTTCTCCAATTACTGCCAGCGTGGTAGGCAATGCAGACTTCCCAGCAGGAGCCTGGAATGCAGGGGTGGTTCAATGCCTGGCATGGGAGTTCAGTCATCATGATCATTGTTTTGTTGTGATGTTCCTTCATGTGAAGAATTCCTGATAACTCTGTGAATCAATTAATCATTCAGTGTCCATTTAATCATTTTCTGCTTAAATGAATCATGCATCATTTCTACCGCCTCTCAGGATTATCCCTGATGGAAATAGTGCCCATACTTAGGCAAAATGCATATTTAGATCTGCTTTGATGATCAATACATGGAGTCCCAATTCCTAATATTTTCTTAGTTTTATATTATAAAAATACTGTTTATAATATTAGCTTGTGAACCTACATAAGGATTATGTGCAAAAATTTTAAGTAAAGTTTATACTGTCTCAATTAAATTTTTATAACAAAGTTATCACTGTTTGAATACTATAGATTTTGTTGATCAAAATAGAAACTTTTTTGTTTTCATATGCCGCACATTTTAAATTGGTAAAATAGCATGATGGATGACGTCCTGGAGGTTCCTAAGGAAATGTAATGACTTTGCACAATCAACAGCCTGTCACTAAAATTTGGCACATCTTATATTAAGAAAAAGTGTGGAAGATGCTATGATGAAAATTCTAATGTTGCTAGCTAGCTCCATAACCGAACAAGGTTTTCATTCCATCCAGATGTCTTATTCATCCAGAGTGTTATTCTTTATTCTCTCCCATATTAAATATAATATGCTAATTAGTCAAAAACATAATGAGCTAATTAAGAACATGTTACATGCTAACTCCAAAAAAATCTATATTCCCTCGAAATGCTTAAAATGTATGACTAGAAGTCTGGGAAACAGGTAACAACAAAATAAAGGTCTATTGAAATAATCCATCACTTTTTGATAGAGGTGGCCCTGAGTATTACTTTTTTATTGACTCATTTTTCAAAACACAACTCAGGGTCTGGCATACTGATGTGCCATATTTGATCTCTGTCTGTGGCACTGGCATCTCATGGCCGCCGGCTGCTCCACTTCCCATCCCACTTCTTGCCTATAGCTTAGAAAAGCAGTGGAAAATGGTCCAAATGCTTGGACCCTGCACCCATATGAGATATTTGGAGGAGACTTTTAAATCCTGGGTACAGATAGACCCTGCTCCAGTTGTTGCAGCCATTTGGGGAGTGAACCAGAACATGGAAGATTTCTTTTTGTCTCTCCTCTTTCTCTGTAACTCTGCCTTTCATATAAAAATAAATTAAAACACACCCACAATACAAATAGACTCTTGTTACTTCTTTATTTTATAAAAGATGTTTCAGTAATTTAAGTAAATTACTTAGAATGCTATTAGATAGGACCAAAGTTCAAATTTAGGCAGTCTACCATGAAAGGACATATGTTGTAATATGATGAAACTGTATGTTAAATTTAGTTATATTTAAAAATTTGGGATGCCCTAATACTACTTCAACTAACTAAATAAAAACATGGCCTAGAGCTTTCGGAGTCAATGCTTTCTTTAAAGAAGCATTTTATGTTGCTCATTTAAAGTCAGAGCTGCAGAAAGACATAAAAAGACTGCTAGAAACAGAACTCGGCACTTGGTTTCATTCCTCAAACGGTTGTAGTAGCTGGCCAGCCCACACTGAACACAGAATGGATGCTTCACATCCCCTTCCTCTCACCTTACCTTGTACATCTGTACAACTTCACATCTTTATCCTTATTTATCTTTCAAAAAGTTCCAGCAAACAGTTGTAAGGCAGAAGTTAAATGACAGATATTGTCTTGATATTGTTTTTGAAAGTATTTCTGAACTCACCTACTCTCTGCAGAAGTCTTCTAGAGGTTTCTAGAGCACACTTTGGGAATCACGTGGCGAATGGGATCAGGTGGCAGTATGGAGGTTTGTATTGTTGGTGTAACTGAGTAAGATGTTGACAAAACCACCACCCTGTCCTCAATATTTTGCCTGTGTCTCCTGTGCCACCTTCAAAATGTCTGTGCCTACAAATGTACCAGCTGACAAATTAATTGCTTCCACATGCTTTTATTCTCTTGTTTTAAACACTTTGAGATGCTCTTTTTCCTAATAAAAATTGTTAAATCTGCTTCTCATAAAGAAAAAACATAAAGTTAAACCATAAAGTTCAGAATTGTAAGTAACTTGTTATCATGCAATGTTAATAGATAGCAAAAACTATATCCCAAAACTAGGTTCTTTTTAGGACATCCATATTCTTTCCATAAGCAATAACTATTTTGTACTTGGAAAAAATATTATTATTTTTATAATTTATTAAGAAATTAAGATTACTTGTAAATATAATACAAATTAAATGATATAGTTTAAATGGCCTTTAGTAGGAAAGTCTGAAGTGACAAATATTGTGGGTCAAATGTAAATATATATTTATATATAAAAAACAGTTTTTCTCAAATCACTACAGGAGTAATTAAACAAAAATTATGACATCTCTGAGCAGAATCAAAGGTCAGAAGCGGATCACCCTTTAAACCGGTAGCCCAGGACAACAACACAATGATCGGAGACATAAAGCGTTGCCATGGAGTAGATGAGCTTTGTCAGAGGAAAGGAGGAAAAGGAGAACCTCAGTGGCGGTCAGTCAGGGGCACAGGACATCGGGCACAAAGATTGTGTCATTACACAGATTTCTAAACTGCTCCTTGGATGATTAATACCATACTTTATATGAAATCTATTTTAGTATATCTACAGAGACACAAATAGTTTTTATAAAGACTTTTTAATGTGGAATTTAAGGTTTCACGTGTGTGGCTGATCTCACTTCATTATTCTTGCTGCCAGATTCATTCTATTTCTGCATAAAATGGTGACACTTGGGTTATTGGGTTAGTTTCATTCCTTTGTAAATAAGCCCGGCATTTTCCTCTGATAGGCAATTCAGATTATTACTTATGAGGGCTATCAAGCTGAAGATGTATTTAGTTGCATCAAAGATAAAACGTTCATTGCTGCACAATTCATAATATGTCTAGAAAGCTTAAATATTTTAGAGTGTATAATATATTCTGTCACTGTAAGTCACTTTCACAACTGACTGTGCACAGTTATTAGGTGCTTGCCAATGTTTTCTCAAATTCAAATCTACCTTGCATATCATTTGCCAAAGTTTTTGAGACTAAATTTTATAAAAATTGTGATAATGTGCAAAGGATAGAAATACACCTAGTATGATTTACAACTAAAATGAAACATTTCTATAATCCTGGAGATTTTGCTGTTTTTTTTAAGATAAAAACTTGTGACATGATGATATAGATGACATATTTTTCTATCACCGTTGGAGATTTAATTCTTTCTCTTGAAGATCAAATAACTAGACAATTAAAGAGCAAAGAAAATTATATCAGTTTTTATGTGGGAGCGAGACTGAAACTCTACCTTCAAAAGAGTCAAAACTACTTTCTGGGAACGGTTTAGTGTCTTAGTTGCGGATGAATAGTATGTTGCTCATAAGACCCACTGGATCTTCAGTCTCGTCCCAGCGTGTATTTGTTTCTAACTGGGGTTATGACAAACTATCACAAGTGTGGTGATGTAAACAACACACATCTAGTATCTGTCAGTTCAGCATGTCGCAAGCCTGACGTGAGTCTCGTTAGGCTAACCTACCTGTCATCTAAGCCATGCTGCTTCCTGAGACTCCATGGGAAAATCCTTTTCCCTCACTCCTCTAATTTCCTTTTCCTGTATTGTCAAACATTGCACTCCTACATGTAATTGCATCCTTACATTTCCTCTTGTCTTCCTTTCATGACCACATTTATGATTACTTTGAATCTCCCCCGATAAGCAAGATTAATCTATTTCACATTTCCATGCTTAATCAAACCTGTAAAGTCCCTTTGGCCATATAAGATTTCAGAAATTAAAATGTGGATGTCTTTGGAGGATGTTACTCTGTCTACCCTACAAGGGGTCTTGATTACTGATTCCTTCACAGATATGTGCAAAGTACTTGCGATTCTTACAACCAAGTCTGACGGATGAAGATTGACACTAATGATCCATGGCCATTAGGAGAAAATATCAAGAACAAACTAGTATATATTCAAGGAAAGTTTTCTGGAAGAGACAAAAGTCAGACTAGAAGGGAACAGAGGTAGGTAGCCAGTTACATTTTATGTGAAGTGAGGAAGAGAAAATCAACACGTGGATTAGGCTACCAGCACGCGTATGCGCAGCTGACATTGGTGATGCAATCCATTGCACCCAGCATCCTTTCTCATCACATTTCATTCTTCCGATTTCTTTCACAAATAACTGATTTCAAATCCACTTTCCATTCAGTGGATCATTGTTACAGTCACTCTTGTTCACTCATTCACAATTTTATCATCTTTCTTTTTCATTTGTGCAGTTTCATATGACATTGAACTTCCCCAATTCAAGGTCCCACCAACTCCCTTCTTGCTAACTGGGAATTCTATCTTTTATCTCATTATGAAAACAAAATGATTGAGAATAGTTTCTAGAATCATTCTCCACCATACTTATCCACCTATCTACCAGTCCATCCATGCCCATATCCCAAATTTTCAGAAATCATGCTTTGCTTTTTACCCAGTGATAAAGTGCCTTTCCAGAGTCCAGTCTTCTAATTTATGCACAAACTCTCTAATGTTTCCCTCTTAGTATGGACATTATTTTTGATAATTCTGATGACTTTCTATTACATTGAAAAAGTTTCTTTGTGCATTGACACATTTTCATTATTAGCGTTCTTAGGAGGGGGGTGTTGGGGAGGGTAGGAGAGGAAATCCTTGAGCCTATACAATTGTATCATAAAAAATACTAACAACAAATAAAACAAAATACATTTACGGTAATTTAGCATGTTGCTAAAATAGTCTATCGTGATAGAAAACTCTATTGATCTAATATTGCTGCTCAGATTTTACTCATTTTCAACTCTCCTTTATGGCAATAGTACTTCAACGCATATGATGCTTTCACTTCTGCAAGTTTTTCTTAAACACTACAAAAATTGTCATCTAGGTAATCTACTAAAAATTCTTACACACAGCACCATCCTTAACACACCAGGGTAATACCATGCTCTGGGCACTTTACAAACTTCATTAACAGTTGAGTATCTAGCCTGATCTTAACAAGTAAGATAGCTAGTAAGAGGTGAGTGGGATTGAGGTTGAGGCAGATGCCTCTTGAGTCCACAGTTTTAACCATGGTGTGGACTCTGACCCATAACGAATCTCTGTATTGCTTAACCCCAATTATTAATACTTAGTATTTACTTATTTAGCAAGTGGATTATTTCCTTCTGAAAAAGAAGTGTGTCAAATTGGTTTTAGAGAGTTCATGTTTCCATGGTTTCCCGACCGCTTCATTGCTTATGGTTTTCAAGAGAATCAAGCAGGTAAATACAAAAATGTGGTGTGTTACTCTTTAGGATGTAATATTTATTCATGTAAGAGAAAGCCTGGCAAGCAAATGATTTCTCTAAAATGTTTTAACAGAGATGAGTTAAAAAATCCACTATGGCAGTTAGAATGAGAAGCTGTTGGCTGCTCAATGGAACTGTGTACAATTTATGAGGGGTAATATTTAGATTGCATTTGAAAGCATGAAAACAGGGTGACAGTCTCAGTAGGTGAGTGTTTCAAGCAGACTGAAAGGACGTGCGAACACAGAATTTACAGATGCTTGAAAAACACTTCATACAATTTTCCAACTTGCAATTTCACTCTATCCCTCTTCCCATGCTTGCATTTGATTTTGAATTCATACACTGTAAATTAAGGCAAACTTCCAAAAGAAATAACTAAGTGTTGCAGTGATAGCTTCAACGACATTTTTACCTTATGCTGCTTGGACACATTTAGAGATCTTTTAATAAGTACTATTACCCAGTGATTCTGATTTGAATTTTTTATGGGGTATGAACTGCACAAAGGTGTTTTGGAAAGCTGCCCAGGGGAGGCCAGTGTGTAGCTATAGCTGAGAGCCACTGGGGCAGAAATAAGCAGTGTGTGGGGGAATGGAATGGCTACCACACTTGGAGGCCAGACAAAAACCAGATTGTAAAGGCCTTTACTTTTGATTTTGTCTTGGAATCAAGTAGAAGGACTTTATGTAAGCTCATGATGTGCATAAATCAATGTCTCAGAACAGAGATATTAGCAAATGGTAAATGTTAGGGCATGGAATGTTGCTGCTTACAGGTGCGCCTGTTGCTTTAATTCTCTTAATACAGTATCCGTGGGAGTTGGCTGACCTCTCTGACTCCATTCTGCATGGGCTACTGCTCTTTGCAACCTTGCCTTGCTTGGTTTCACTTCCTCTACAGTCCCACACTCATGCCCCATTACTTCCCCTAACTTTCCACATACTCACTTCTGCGTCATCAATATCATCAGTTATGTCGCCTTAAAACGTTAACTCTGGTAACGCACCAATCTACTTGGGCTCAGTCAGCACAACTAACTCACACCGACTATAGAGTTCTTTCCGCACAAACTGGAAGGCTCTTGTTCTCTTGCTCTGGGAGGCAGCCCTGTTCGTTGGCACCGGCCACTTGCAATGAACCTCTGGTATGACCCTTGGTATGTGGTGTGGTTCATGACGCTACTGCTTTCAATGTCAGGCACGTTTGTCAGGGTGGTAAAGAAGAAACATACCTTGGGTGTTCAATATAAAAGAGCTCCTGATAGTACAGACCACTAAAGGAAGAATTCAATATTTCTGTTTTTTTTTTAATATAAAGATCTAACAGAATCTATACTTTTTGAACATTAGTTTTGGAAATTCTTGAATATGTTTGGAAACAAATGATGGAACTAAGAGAAGCATGTCTGATGCAATCAGTTGCCAATAAGAATGCTGAGCTACTCCTGCTTTGAGCAAGGGATGTCTGTCCCTTAGTTTCTTGCAAAGTCATGAACTATCATTGAGTGAAAATTTGATTAAATATTACTGTGGCTATCAAGAGCATTGAAAACAAAAGGAAAGGAGACACAGCCTAGGGAGAAGCTGGAATCCAGGAACAGTGAGATCATGTAGCTGCAGCTGCACTTTGCTTCCACAGCTGGTGCTTCTCACTGCTCCTTCCACACAGGCCCTCCTGCTGTTGCTCCGTGCACCTGGGATTCTCATTTCCAGGAGTCTTCTCTTTCATGTCTTACCACTCCAGTTTATGCCTGATTTATTCACTCTGTACCACATTTCTATTCAAATATCTTCTGGTCATAAAAGTAACTCATATATTCAAATCTCTACCCAAACTCTCTGAACACTTTACCCCATTTTCCT
This sequence comes from Ochotona curzoniae, assembly GCF_017591425.1. Taxonomy (NCBI): domain Eukaryota; kingdom Metazoa; phylum Chordata; class Mammalia; order Lagomorpha; family Ochotonidae; genus Ochotona; species Ochotona curzoniae. The sequence continues at coordinate 8,405,310 of NW_024466219.1, read as the reverse complement.
ACTTTTCTAAAAAAACATCACAGCACTCATCCGTAATTTCAACACATTAGTTATTTTTGGAAACAAAACACATGTTCCTAGAATGAACTATTCATGATAGGATGGAAAGAAGGGAAAATGAAAAGAGGAAGGGAGGAGGAGGAAGGAAGGAAGGAAGGAAGGAAGGAAGGAAGGAAGGAAGGAAAGAAGGAAGGAAGGAAGGGATGGAGGAAGGAAGGAAGGAAGGAAGGAAGGAAGGAAGGAAGGAAGGGAAGGAAGGAAGGAAGGAAGGAAGGAAGGAAGGAAGGGAAGGAGGAAGTAAAAAGTTAGGGATGGTGTTACTGTCATGACACCCAGAAGTCTGCCTGAAAGGAGAATAGTATCAAGTTATCTATCAACAGAGAAAAAAGAAAAAAGCAGGTGCAATCTGGGAAAATATAATACTACTTTCATAACCAAGCTGTCAATAGTAGAAACATTTCAAGCCATATTCTCAGAGTCTTTGCTTTCTCTCCCACAGGCGGTTCTGGCAGTTTCAACAGTCTATTCTGCTGGCTTCTATGGACCTTATGTCTCTGAAGAGCCTGGTCGGTCCAGTCATCAGGGAGTGGGATTCTCTTCAAGAATAAAAAACATAAATCTCCACACACCAGAAGGCCTATATATAGTATTCCAGAGATGAATTACAATGTAGAAGCAATCAATACTATTTTAACGCCATGTATTGAAATATTTTCTAGGAACTCTTGCGTGCCAGATGTTGCCTTAAAACCCTGGTCATGCAGAAGTGGAGAGAAAGAAATATTGATTTTATAAATCTCACCATTTGCTTAGAATTTGACAAATATTGAAAGACATCATCACAAAATTAATGTGTACAATATTATTAAATATGTACTATGTTAAAATAAATAGGAGAAAAAGAAAATCCAACCTTCCAGATAAATCAGTATAAATATTTAAACATTTTGATATATTCAATCTCTGGAAATTAATAATCAAGGAATCAAGCTCACTTATTATTTTGATTTTGAGTTGAGCTGGAAACATATTTACAAGTAGAGCAGTTGACAGGAAGAGAACTAGGGAAGCCTTGTATTCAGAGTAGCAAGACTGGGGATACTGGATTTGGGATCAGATTTGTAATCAGAGTCAGGGTTACTCTGCCTTTTTTCCAGTACAGATTTTAGAAAATGAGATTTACACTGACCCAGATGATGCTAGTTAGCACAGTTTGCTAATGCAAGTCCGCTTTTGGGTGAGTCACAAACTGATTCAGTGAGAGGAGGATGTGCCAAAGCTCTAGCCTAATTGATCCCGTTCTACTGATAATGTTGCCAGCCTCTCCAGCTCTCCAGCCTCTCCAGCTCTCCAGCCTCTCCAGCTCTCCAGCCTCTCCAGCTCTCCAGCCTCTCCAGCTACACACTTGTACCTGCCACTCCTGCCATAGGTGGGAGCCTGTGAGAGAAAGCCGCGAGGGCCGCATCTACTTGTTTATGAGTTCTCAGCACCCCAGAATTCCCATGATTTCTATTTTCTAGCCTTTCAGAAAGGGTGAGATGAGACGGATGATGCTGTTTGCATTGACAGTGCTTTAACTGCTAATGACTTATCTATGAGAATGTTAACTTCCAATTTGTATCTTACATTGTTGTCTTACATGAAATGTGCTTTTAAGATTTATTTATTTTTCTTTTAAAGGCCGATTTACAGAGAGAAGGAGAGACAAAGAACTTCTGTCTACTGATTCACTTCCCAAGTAGCTGTAATGGCTGGACTGAGCCAATCCTAAACCATGGAACAAGAGCTTCCTCGAGGTAGCTCATGTGAGTGCAGGGTCCCAAGGCTTTCAGTCATCCTCTACTGCCTCTCCAGGTCACAAGTAGGGAGTTGGATGCAAAGTGGAGCAGTCAGGACAGGAACTGGTGTCCACGTGGAATCCTGGGGTACAAGGTGAGGATTTAGCCACTAGGCTATACGGTTCCATACAAAAAATCTTAATATCAATGAAGGCTCCTTCACAAATTGCCTTATACCACTTGCATATCACATAGTTTTTTAAAGCAAATATCTAAAAATTAGACTTATACTTTTACTAGTGGAAATTCTCTGTGTATACAAAATCAATTTATAAATTTTATTTCCCACCTTCTTTCTCATCATTACCATTTGATATTTTGTGTTAGTTACATCTAGAGAAACTCATTTTCTTTATCAAATGATGCATGGGAGTTTGAGTTGCCACAATGTACTCTGCTAAATTCCATAATCACATCCTATGTCTCACCAATAAAAGACTGTAATGGGTTCATATGTAGGCGTAACCAGCTTTTAGCTTTGAGGCTGGCCGGTGTTCAAGCTGTCAAGACAAATTCTTCCATGTGCTCCCCTTCTCTTCTGTGAACACAGTATCTGTAGTTTCATTATCTTAATCCTCACTACTTTCCTGCTCCTTCTAATATGATTTTCAACAGCATCTGTCATTACAATGATATTCCATATGTGCTTCTCAGAAATGACAGTTCTTTCTAGACATTTCTCCTTTAAAAGTAAAATCTTATCACTCTTTGATTTACTTCTCTAGATCTATTTTTTTTAAAAAAAATTGACCTAGTAATAGCTTTTTCAAAACCACCAATATGTGCCTGGTTCAAAAAAATAAATACATATTTTATTAGCTACATTCAACACATTAATGGAATGCTCTGACTAGATTTTCAAGGAAGCAATGAAGATATACTAGAATGTGTTTCTTAGCATGCAGGTGTGTGACTGTGTGTGTCGCCTATGGAATCTGACACCAATCATTCTTCTTCAGTAGAAGTTGCATTTGCTTGTCATTCATTGAGTTGCTGGCTTTCCAGCAGTGTCTTCTATTTGTAGGGTGCTATTGTTTTCTCCCTAGAAATCACCTGATGAGTCTAAATTGGACTAGATTTAATGAGGCAATTCTGTGTACTACTTAAAACTGGAAGTCCTTACATTTCACAAATCTGCATATTAACCCAGGTACCACTAATTGCTAGTTCAGGTATAGGAAATTTTAATGTTCTTAGAATCAGTGTCTGTGTGAGTTAAAAATATGGTGCCATGTGTTCAAACTGTTTGGGTTGTGATGGAGGAAACTAGATGTTGGTTATCTGATTTTGCTCATCTGTCAGCCTTAACTTACGTTTGACTGCTCCTGTGGTATTCCCTCACCTTCAAAGTTAGATGCATCCGTTTATAACCTTTGTATAACCTCTCACTGCACACTGAGCTGCTTACTTTATTCTAATTGAAATGACTGTCTGCCAGTTAGTATCTTTTTGTCGCTTAGTTTCCATCTGCCGTCAAAGAGCCAGGTTTCTTCTCTTCTCAAACATGGCCTCCTCTATGGGAGTAACTTTCTGAACTTAATGTAGACAGTGACTTTTTGTCATTATGAAGATTTGATTAAAAAATTAATCCATGGCACATCTTATTACGTTGTTGAATTATTTTCCAGATTTTATTAATATTTTTACCAAGCGCAAGAAAATTTGTCTATCTTCTTCCCACCAAATACCTGGTGCTGTGTACAGGTACTAGGCCATGTGTACAAGCCAGGAGTGAGACTGTATTATTATCTTATGGCTCTGTGTATTTATGCTTATCATCTACCGACATGTGGAATACAACAAATATCCAGCTTAATCAGTATAATTTTATAATTTTTGATACAGCATAGGTTCATAATCAAATTGTAAGGCTCTGGATATTTTAACTTTAGCTAAGTCTGTATCTGATATGATTTGGGAACACCCTTTACAAGGAGTAATTTGTTGATAAAATAAATGTGTCTTTTAGTTCTATTTTAGTCCTAACCCACATTTATGACTTAACCTGAGGAAATATGTTTATAGACATTCCTTTTACATATCAATTGACCCAATAAGTGGGTACTAGAATCAACCAGATGCCCCCATCGCAAACTCCACTTGACATTTTGTAATGCCTGTGTCACAGCACACTGATGTAGTTATTATTTTTATTTGGCTGTGTTTTAGTCTCCACATTAAAGATATAATTGGTTTTACCATGTTCTAACATGTGCTTATCATGTTAGAACATTATGATTGCATAAAATTACTCCTTCAGATAAAGTTCTTGTTTTCTAATGTTTTGTTCTAACTTCTTAATATTTTTATATTTGAAGACTTGCATTTAGCCTTATTTGCAGGAATCCAATGGTGGTGATAAATTCTTTTTTGCTTGGGGAATTTTTTAAATGTATTTCTAATTTCTGAATGTTTGTTTTTTTCTGGTTGGCAGTTTTTTCCCGTTGTCTGTGAATATCTCATCCAGGTTCCCCCTATGCTTTAGGATTTCTGCAGGTCAGGATGCAGGTAATAAAATACTTCAAGTGTTGTTACTTTTTTCTTGCTGCTAGGAGAGTTTTTGGTGAGTTACAACTCATTTGAAGTTTTTGTACCTGGATATTTTTTTTTTCTGGGTATAGAACGTTTTCTGCTGTATCACTTTGAGTAACCACTTTATCCTTTTAACTTTCTCAATTATCTGATGTACACATATAATTTAAATACATGTGTCTATTTCTTGCTTCTGGAAACTTTGAACATTTTTTAGCCTTGGTTCAATTATGATTCTTTATTTTCCAGTAGTTTATGTTTGAGCTCCTTGATTCTTTCTTGGTTTCATATTTGACCATTTTTCACATCCTCTACCACACTTTAAGTTTTAGTTGAAGTACTTTTCAGCTCAAGAACTTTTGTTTGGTGTTTAAAAAATTGCTTGTGCCTGTTTACATTTGTCTGAGATAGTACTCATTTTTTTTCTTTTTTTCTTGAAGGTTGTTGAGTTCCCTTAAAAACAGCATAAAAACTCCCTCTCCAAGAGTTCATGCGTGCTCACTACTTCAGGATGTTTTTCTTGCATTTTCTTTTATCTTTTAGGAAAGGTCATGTTTCCTATTTTACTACAAGGCCTATGAAGCGACAGCAATAATTATTGTTCATAATCTAGATTTGTATTTTCTTTTCCATCGAGAAATTCTGTTTCTTTTCTGACTCCATGTTCCTTGTGAACCCTACTTGCTATCTTAAGTTCAGGTTTTCTGTAATTACTATTGGTTTATTGCCAATAGTTTCAACATGCCAAGTCCATGTCTGCCACAAATCTGCAGTTGGTTTGACCTTTAAAATGTACTGGAGGAAGGCCTACGGAGGACAGCACATACACATAAGCTTGGTGCTGTGGAGAGGACAGGCCCAGGTACTGCATCTACTGGCCTGTGTTTCCTGCATCAGGGCATTTTCCCTGGAACTGATCTGAACTTGTGGAGCAACGGGCTCTGGGCTCCTTCAGAGAAACTCAATGTCTATTGATTTTCCCTCCATGTCTACAATGATTATCTTTGAGTTTCCTGCCATTGGGTGAATGATACGGCAGGTAGGGGCCAACAATGCCACAATATTGAGTTGTATCCAGAGATTGTAACCCACCAGGATCAGCACATCACAGGGACAGAGCCAAGGTTTGTGTAGTTGTGGTCTGCTTGATGCTGTGAGTACTCATGGCATAAGCTTAGCTTCTGCTGACTGGGGTTGGGGTTGGAAGGTGGTGTCAGTTCCATGGCTTTCAAAGCTGATGTTAGTCTGAGTTGCACCAGAGTCTTATGATTGGAAGGACCTGTTTGGTGTTGTGGGTGTGCCTGGATCTGTGCTGTGGTTAGTAGTGATGCAGGTCAAAACATTGTGTTATCCCACCGGGGCCTAGGCCCGAGGCTTTCACTGGTGCTATCCCAGATCCTTGCCTGCTGCCAGCACAAGGGCAGATTAGTCTGTACTGACTTACAGATTGGAAATATTTGGTTCTGCCTGATATCAGTACTCACTGTGAGCTCAGAACTGTCTTCATTCTGCATTTCTTACTGTTCCAGGAAAGATGGTGCAGTTAACTGTATTCTTATTTGTATGCTAAAACCAGGTACTTGGATGTCTCATGTGGTTTCCTGAACGCTTGAGATGGTAGATTATTATTCTTACTACTACTGGTGTTTTCTCTTTTATAACTGTACAGATACAGGGTTTCCCTTTCCTCTTCTTGCCCCCTGTAGTCTTGATTCTGCTCTTTATTTGGGTATAAGCGGTGGTATAGTCTAGTATTTTGTTGTCTAGGTATATTTAGCTGTTTTATTGGGAGTCTACTTTTATTCAGGAGCAGAAATGCATTCTGACATTCTTCTTTGATTCCTGGTACTCTGGCTTCCTTGTGAGATGACAAGTGTATGCTCATTTCCTTTATATATATGTTGTTTTATATATATATGTATGTTGTTGTTCATATATATATATGTTGTTTGCTTGTTTTGTATTTTGGATGGAGGTTGTCTTATATCAGAGCGAACATACAGTATTTGTCTTTTTGGAATTGGCTCATTTTGCTGTGCAAAATGGTCTCTGTTTGGGACCACTTGGTTGTAAAAAATAGAAATTTTGTTGTTTTTAATAGCTGAGTAGTATTTCAGAGAATAGATACACGTATAGTTTCTTTGTCTGGTCTTCCTTCAGTGGGGCATCTAGGTTGTCTCCATGTTTTTGCAATTATTGATTGTGCTGCAATGAATAAAGGGAGGTAGGTTGCTTTCTCATATATATGTATCAGTTTTTTTGGATATATTCCCAGGAGTGGAATTGCTGACATTTTTGTTTCTTTCTTTAAAAAAAAATTATTTGTTCGAGAGAGTAACATAAAGATGCAAAGAGACAGAGAAAGATCTTCCATCCAAGTTATCTACTCTCTCTAAGTGGCAGAATGACCTGGAATAAGCCAAGCCCAATTCAGGAGCCAGGATCTTCATTCTGTTCTCCCATTTGAGTGGCCAGGCCGAAACACTTGGGCTGTCTGTCTGCCCTTCTCTGACCCTGACAAGGTGGTAGATTAGAAACAGTGCAGCGAGGACAAGAACTGGAACCTGCATTAGATATCTGTGCTTTAGGTGGTGACTATACCCATGGTTCCACAGTGCTTTTCCTTGTTTGTCTGTATTTAACTTGTATAGATTTTTGACAAGTCCATATTTCACAGTTTTAATGTAATTTTTTCTGTAATGTTAAGTTAGGATTTGAATATGACATGCCTCCCCAATTCATGAAGAACTTTCAACCCAAATCATAAATTACTGCTACTAAGCATGCAAACTTGATATAATCATGGTGGATGGAGGTGAGGCATTTGAGAGGGAATAGGATTAGACTGGGTTGTAAGAATGAAACAGCATGATTGAATCTTTGTGATCTTTTAGGAGACCACTTAGACATGGGGCAAACTGCTCCCCGTCACTTGCCATGTGATGCTCAGGACAATTTTGCCAAGAATTTAATCACCTGATTAGACCAATGAGGTTGCCTCACATTGGACATCAGCCTTTCAAACTGTGAACTAAATAATCCTTTTTCTATTAAAAAAAAATAATAGTTTTGAGTATTTTGTTGTAGTGAATAGATGACTAATTCTTACAGTTTAGTTATCTGCTACATTCTCAACTCCAGCATGGTTAGAAAAGTCTTGGATAGAATGAATGGCTATTGATCACTTTCTTTACAATATCACTTTTATTGATACTGATCATTATCAATATTTTCCTTGCCATTTTAGGGCTTATGTTTTTCTATTTGTAGCAACTTATCATGATCTCTAAAAATATTTTGTGTGTTTTTTTTATCAGAATTACATGAAATGTATTATTATTCCTATAACCTGTGCCAAAAAGGTATAGTTTGCATTCCTGTATATAACACTGTCACTTCACTATTGGGCTGTCTTTGATGCTGTATTTCATTTACCCAGGTTACTCCTCAGTGACTAGTATTGTGTTAGTCTTTAGGTTTAGACTAACCATATCTGATATGTCATGTTCTCGCAGCTAAGGGAATTTTCATTTTCAATGTCAATTACTACTTAGGAAGCTTTATTCCCATTGCTTATTGGACTCAGGATGATCTTGCTGTTACGTCTGATATTGTCAGTAGTTATGTATGGCTATCCTAATCATTATGCTTATGAAGCAACCCCTCTCTCCCTTGATACTCTGTAGGTCCAGGTTTCTTCGTCTCAAAACAGCATACCTTACCATTCATTTCCATTTTGCAGTATGTAATTATTGAGCAACTTAATAACAATCCAAATAGCAGTCTTCAAAAACATAGGATTTTTTGAAGATTTATTTATTTTTATTGTAAAGTCAGATAAACAGAGAGGAGGAAAGAAAGAGAGAACAATCTTCCATCCATTGATTCAGTCCCCAAGTGGCCATAGTGGCCGGAGATGAGCCAATCTGAAGCCAGGATCCCGGAGCCTCTTCTGGGTCTCCCATGCAGGGTCCCAAGGCTTTGGGCCTTGATTGCTTTCCAAGATCACAAGCAGGCAGTTCGATGGGAAGTGGAGGAGTCAGGATTAAAATCGGCACCCATATAGGATCCCAGCATATGCAAGGCTGCTAGGCTACCACGTCGGGCCTATGAACTTGCTTTTAAAGAGCAGAATATGGCAAGTCACTTCAGGCGTAGGGCTTTAGCTGCCAGGCCCAACATAGGGATCTTTTTCACTGACTTGGAGAAGCTAAGGGTTCTAACTAACTTCTCAGCTGGCACCAGTTAAAGCACAGTGGCTTAAAGTCACACTATGTTTACTGTCTTATATTTACTATCTTCTGTTTCTGGTAACTGGGATTTGGATTCTGAGAGCATTTTGGCTGCATCTTCCAAGGACAGAGACGAGATGTTAGCTGCAGTTAGCTCAACATGGAGATGTTGGTTGCAGTCAGCAGGAGGTTTCACTGATGTAGAGATTTCTTCCAAGATGACATACTTTTGACAGGTTGTCTCTGTTTCTTGCCAGTTGTTGATAGAAAACTTCAGTTCTCCGTTGGGTCCCTCTGTAGAATGCCCTGCAGGAAAACTGACTTTCCCATGGGAATGTTTCTGAGAGTGTGATAAGCAGAAATTCAAGGTAGTTTATGCTGTGTGTTACTGAATTCTGCACCAGTATGTTGCAGACACAAACAGGAGCTGTTAGATACAGCGTGAATGTCAACACACAGGAATTGTTGGGGGCCATTTCGCAGGCTCCGTACAACAGCGTGTCTATATTCATTTGAAGTCATTTCAAAATTTTCCTGAAAACATTGGAAAATAGCATCAGGCATTTGGCCTAGCAGCTACAGTGCTTATAATGTTTCTGTAAATGACATGGAGAAAGTGCTTACTTAATGTAACTTTATTATTAAAACAAGAATTATTTTGTGCACAAAAAGGTAAATATATTTTATGATAACATTAGTTTTCTAATGATGTGTTTCCCTTGAGCCATTAGTTTTTTTTTTTTTTTGAGAAAAATTCAATTGGAATTCAGACTGCTTTTCCCTGATAAAGGCTTAAACACCTGTGAAATAGTAAGGTTCAAATTATTTAATGTAGGTTCATTTTCCTTTGCTGCTCAACTAATGGCTTCATTATATACACATAAATATTTGTATTTTATTTCAATTTCTGTGAATGAAAATGTGCTCGTTTGTGCTTGATGAAAAATATACAGTGAAATATTTTGAAAAAAAAGGTGATTTGCATGATTTTAAGCAGTCAGACAAATGGATTTCTGGATGCTGGTACCCAAGGAGCAGAGCATAGCGCTGCCATCCTAAGAAGCCATGGGGCTATGAGTATTCAGCTCACGGGTAAAGTAGCCGGAGAAGGATGAATCTGTGCTGGGGGGAGCACAGACAGATGGCAGATTTGCTGGTTCCTTGCTCTTATAATGAAGCAGGATGCTCAGGTAAAGCTGAAAGCCAGATATGAATACATTTTTCATTTACTTAGACCAATATGATTTTATTGTTGTAATGGGCAATGTTTTTAACTGCCGTGTGGCAGCAGGCAATTTATTCATATTAAATTAAATCACTAAAGGTAAAGTAACAGTGCCAGAAAAGCAGAATTAAAGTAGATCTGCTGCACAGCCTTTAAAGTGAAGTCTCATGTCAGAGATAAAGAAAAAAGGCATTTTAATTACATCCTGAGGGGGGTTCTTAGAATTAAATTCTACACATACACACAAATATGCATGTTTATACACATACACATATCAAATTATTTCTAATCATGTACCAAGTGTACGTGTGCCTCCATAGAATCATATCTAAGGTTTTCTGGGATAGGGATCCGTGCAGATTTTGCACACTCTAAGTGGGATGTGCTGTAGTGGCTCCTATGCACACCGTCTCAGATCTAACCCCTTCTTCCACGTTCCACTTTGTGATGGTGAGTCTCTGACTGCAATCCAAATGCATGCATTGTCAGCAGTTGCCTCAATAAAACCCACTCACAGCAACTGTGAGACGAGACGGGGCACTAAGGGGCTCCCTCCCTGGCTGCTGTTCTTGGAGAAGTACACGGTCACACACGGAGCTCGGCTGCTCCCTGGGACACTTCAGCTGAATGTCTGACTCCTGGTCACAGGGCCTGCTCTCCACATTCAGACAGAACAGCCGTGAGCTGCATGCTCCTGCAAACAGCTGACATTTAGCTTCCCAAGGAATCTTCCCCAAGCTTCTACACAAATAGCTTCCATCTCTTCATGGGTTTGTATAGAGCCAGGTGTGAGGCTGTCTCCTGAAGTGGCTGGTTCCAGGCTAGCTCATGTTATAATAGATTTTTTTAAAAATGAAATTAAATTGTTTCTGTTTAAATAATCAGTATCATTCACCTCTCCTAAGTGAACTCTGACTCAGATATTACAGGGAAAACTCAGAAGTCTCATTGACTCAACAGGGTGGAAAATGCAGTTACATTAGTACATTATTAAAGTTCTACTGCTACCCAAATTGATCGCTACTTTGTCAAAAAAAAACAGCATAGGAAATTGTCAGTGAAACAAATATTTCTAGGTAAGAGTGCATGGTACGAATTAATTTCCAATTTTGAGAAACATGAACAGATTTCAGAAAGTTTGTGAAAAAGAGTAACGAAATTAAATGTGTGAATTATTTTTGCTATTGTTTTAAAGAAATTGTATTAAGAAAATCCATGGCTACATTACAGTTTTGCACTGAGATGAAGTCTTAATGTTAATTTTGCTTTCTTGTTAACTTTTTGAGGCACACCCATGAAACATTTCTTCAAGTTCACATTTCTGGATGGTTTCACCAAACCTCTGTTATCCAACTAGATTCATCTTAAAGAAGTATATTGGTAATTTTAAATTGGCTTTACTTGAAAAGCAGGACTGGTTAATCTCACATTGTTGACCTCCCTATCTTTTTTGCAGTTAACTCAGTGACCTGCTTACTCTTCAGGCGACCTTCTCTTCATCTTAATTCCCACTCCCCCATCCTCTGGAGTTGCTCTGTAGTTTCCTATCACAGAATCTGAACTTTCATTGTATGATGCTCTTTATAGTTTTTTTGGTTGTTGGAATCTCTGCAAAGCTCATTATGTGATAAACAAAATGCATCCTTATTCTATTTACAGAAAGTTCCCTATACCTTCTTCCTTTACTGAAAACAAAACGAAACAAAACAGAAACAACTCCCAATGTTAAGATTCTCCTTTGTAGCTTGTTTCTACATTGGATGGTTTGCAGCATCTTAGTCCAGGTACCCCTTCTTTGTCCTGTTCTGGGCTAGGAAACTCCCTGCGCCCTCTCTCCCTGTCGCGCTGACGTACATACTCCACGTGCCACCAAAGGTAGGCAAGCTTCATATGCCCATTGTTCCTGACAGCCAATTCCAGACAACTGGAAATGTTTAAAGAAATGCATTACAGCTACGCGTGGATTTTCATGGCTGTCCACTGAGCTGCCTTCCTACATTTCCCTGCTGGTTTTTCTTGATGTCTCGCCTGCTCTCACGGCCACCGTTTTGGCCTGGCCCCAAGTTATTCTCTAGTTTTTACTGAATCAATATTTTCTTCATAAAACACATGGCCCTTTCTGTAACTTAGACACTCACAGCCCCTCAGGGATCTTTGGTGTGTAAACTCCAGTTACCCAGGCTTTCGTCTACCTCTGCCTTCTCAGAACTCACAGAATGCACTTCTGCATTGAATGCAGCATTCTAACGCAATCATTAGCTAAGCCAAAAGTAGATTTCTGATTTATGCATCTTGAAGGTATATTTTCTTCACTTTGAGCCTTAACGTTTAATTTCGTTTCAGCTGAGTAAATGATTTCTCTTCATTATTTTTCGGGTTCAGGTTTCTTTAACTGACAGGATTCATCATCAACAGCATTAGCATCCCACCAATTTTGAATTAGTGAGTATGCATGCGTTGCTTTATACTGCTGTGCGCAACCACCACATGGTTCATGAGTCTACGTGTCATCTGGCAGCACTGTTACATGGAAACAAGGTTCATTTGAAAACGTAAGGCTTCAGTGGCACAGACACAATAAAAGACTGATATAAATCCAAAAAAATGTAGAAATGAGGGATGAGACAATTAAGTATATAGATTAGTTTTAATCAGGCAGATATTAACGCATCAGGGTGAAGACTCTCACTGGAACTTTTTAGAGATTTACTTATTTTATTTATTTATTTTTATTGGAAAGTCAGATATACAGAGAGGAGAGACAGAGAAGAAGATTTGTCTGATGGTTCTTTCCCTGAGTGGCCACAATTGCTGGAGCTGAGCCAATCCGAAGCCAGGAACTTCCTCTAGGTCTCCCATGTGGGTGCAGGGTTCCAAGGCTTTGGGCCGTCCTCCACTGCTTTCCCAGGCCACAGGCAGGGTGCTGAATGGGAATTGGGGCCGCTGGGATTAGAGCCAGCATCCATATGGGATCCTATTGTGTTCAAGATGAGTACTTTAGGGGCCCGGCGCGGTGGCGCAGTAGTTAAGGTCCTCGCCTTGCACGCCTGGGATCCCATATGGGCACTGGTTCTAAAGCCTTGGGACCCTGCACCCGCGGGGGAGACCCGGAAGAGTCTCCTGGCTTCGGATGGGCATAGCATCCGCCGTTGCGCTCACTTGGGGAGTGAATCATCGGACAGAAGATCTTCCTCTCTGTCTCTCCTCTCTGTATATCCGCCTTTCCAATAAAAAAAAAAATAATAAAAATAAATCTTAAAAAAAAAAAAGATGAGTACTTTAACCACTATGCTATCATGCTGGGCCCTCACTGGAACTTTCAAGCAGCTGAGAAATTATATAGATTTTATTGTAAAGATTCCAATTCAATAATTTGTATTAAAAACCAAGGAATAATTTCTTTAGCTACATTTATTTGTCTAAGCCAAATTCAAAGACTCTCAAAGTTCAAAAATTGAGATGAAATATGCAGTAAGACCATGAGTTAGTGAGGATGCCGACCCATTTCAGTGAGGTGTACAAACTAGTACAAAGTTATTCCTAAAGATGTTCAATATCTTAAAAAAATTGCCAATGAATACATTCTGACCAGTTGTTCAACATCTAGAAATCTAGTCTATAAATTTTGGTTGAAACTGATTTGTTTACCAATATTAAGCATATTAATATTAATATTAGTGCATATTACAAAATTTGAATTCTGATTACTTAATTCAAAATTTTATAAATTGTATCAAGTATTTACATTCATTAAAATATTAAATTGTGATCACTAGTTTAATGAACCTATTTAGATTGTTAATCGATGATGCATTGATGGTTCATTACCCAAATGCCCATAATAGCCATGGCCATGCCAGTCTGAAGCCAGGAGCTTGGAAGTCAACCTGAGTTTCTGTGTAGTTGCAGGGGTCCATGCACTTGAGCATTTATCTGCTTAATCCTGGAGTACACAATGGCAGGATGTCGAATCAGTAGTGGAGCCAGGGCTTGAACACCCTGAGGCAAGATGTGAATCCAAGGAGCAACTTAACCACTATGTCAGATGCCTCTTGTCCTTCTAACTTTTTTCAATACAGATAACCTTATGTTCTAATTCTGCTTCTCCAAAGTCATTTTAGTTTCTTTATATGTAATCCTACAGGCAACATTCTTTACTAAGAAAGTATTAGAATAAAATGAGCTGTGGTAAAATATGGACTGAGAAGTTATAAAATGTCATCATGAATAGTAACTGCAATCATATTTAGTGCATAAGGAAGAAATTACATAGCATTGTGTAAAATATATCATCTCTTATACAGTTGGGAATTAATATGTTGATTAACATAAGGACATCATCACTCTATTCTTCCACGTACTCTGTTTGCAGTCTGATTTTGTCACTATTCTGTAAAGGAGGCAAAGTCTCTTTTCCCATTTGGTACAGACTTGCTTTGACCAGTCACATGTGAAAGACCTGGAAGTGCACCACTTCTCCATCCTTGCCTAACAAGAAGTTGCATGTTGCCACTCCTGTTATTGGAATCCCGACACTGCTGTGTGAATAAATCAAGATCACTAAAATTGTAAGATTAATAATTTGATACATCATAATTTAAATTCAGATATTAGAAATACACTTGGTGTAGCAGGGAAGACATAAGTTGGTGAGACAATATTCCATCCAGGAGATGGAATACTCTGTCTCTCTCTTTCTCTCTCATTTGTAACTGTCTGTCACAACATAAATTTTTCAAAAACATTTATTTCAAAAATACATTTTCAGACTTCTCAAATTATAGAGATATGTTTGAAAGTTTTATGCTCTTGCTATAGGATTAGTCATCTTTTCATAAGTGATAACGTCAGAATTTATATTTTCATTTGTTGATTTCTGCAAATATTTATACTCTTGAGAGCTTTATTTTTAAACAAATAGAAAGTATTTGTGTGAAGATATTAAATGTCAGTTAAGGACATTAAAATGTTTGCTATAAATGACCTCCTTGCAGCTAATTATGGATAATGAGATAATCAAATATTTGAATTTATTTTTCATCAGCTGAATTATGCTATAGATGAAACATTTACTTTTCTCACTTAAGATTGAATTCCAGAAATAATGTATACATTCTGAGGATATGAACCAGTTGAAATATTTGCCATCTGCCATGGCCATTAGAACTTGCTGAATGAAGAAAGCAGTCTTGGAATCTGTCATTAGTATTCTTAACTGTGTGTTTGACTCCAGTAAGAATGTCTGGGCATATTAGAAAAAAAAAAAAACACAAGTAAGTGGTGACATTTCCTTTGATGTATACACATTTTGGGGAATATTTAGGACATTTAAAAGGGAGTTGAATGGAAATGCACCTGAAATATTTCCTGGCATCTCCGACAATTTTGCTAATTCCATTAGCATAAAACTCCAATTGTATAAAATTTTTCATGATTTGCATAACTAAGGAAATAATATTTGTATCATTGTAAGGCAATTATCTCACATATTTCTCTACAATGATAATATTCTAATAAGCTGTGCTGGGCAGAAAAGGATGCAGACTTTAAATCCTAGTTTCCTCTTTTACATCCACAAAAATTTAGTTGCTTCCACAAAAATTGTGTCACTGTTTTATTGTTTCAGGTAGTCACACTGCATCACAGTGACTTGAGCAAAGTAAAAATTCGATGCGCATATTTATTGACTATTTAATAAAATGAAAAGGCAGCAATACATTTTTCTTCAACATGAAACAAATCTCCCACATTCATCTATATATTCCACATATGGAAGTTTCAATCCATTCCCATTGACAAAATTAAAAACTGTCCTGAGAGATGCCAATCAACTTTTATTTCATTTTCCTGGATGTCTAAGTGAACATTAGTCATTGTGTCCATTTTGCAGTTTATTGCTTTTCCCAAGCTATCATATCCTGTTCAAAAGGGGTTTAGGCATGTGTGCTAGATTTTTCATCTCACTGAGGCGAGACTCCAGAAATTGAATGTTTACTTTAATTCTTAGTCTAGAGCCATTATTATAAAAGCCATCCAAATCCCTCCCTCTTTCTTTCTTCCCTCTTCCTTCTCTCCATTATCTGAGAAAAATCTCACCTCCCATCAGTTTTGTCGAGTGTTAATAAGTGGGTAGATTTTATAGCCATGAAGTTCTACCAATGCAGATATCAGCACAGTTTCCCCAAGATTTTGTTGCAGGTGTAAAGACAAAGCATATCTTGGCCTTTGCTCGCTTCAGATAACTGCACCAGGAGAATTTCTGTCCTTTTTTCCTTCATTTACAATTCCTTAAAAGAACAGAGCAACAATTATTGGTAAAATGTGCTAATTCATCAACTTAGATACGGAAGATATTGTTGATCAATTCTTTGCACAGAACATTTTTCAGCGTCGTGTGAAATATCAATATGTCAACTTACCATGCTGTATAGGAGTTGACTACTTCAGTTTTTATACTACATTTTGATATATCATTTGCTCCACTAGTTTTATAAGCTGTCATTAATATATGATTTTATTTTCCAGATAATAACTTCCGAATTGCTTGCTTGCTGAACTTTTCACAGACCGATTGTGTTTTAAAACATTTTGTTTTGAGAGGCCAATGCCAGTTGCTTGCTTGCTGAACTTCTTACAGACTGTGTTTTAGAACACTTTATTTTGAGAGGCTGATGCCTGTTTAAAATAAGCACTTTTATTTCTCAATTCCTATGGTTCAAGTCACATGGTTCCACATTGTTGAGGTCATTGCTGCATATCATATTTGTTTGCCACAGGCAATGCACAATGGAGTATGACACCTTGGGTCAGCAGTCCTGGGAGATCTGACTGTATTAGCACAGTGGAAGAAGTTGAATATTGAAATTCTTTATCTTTAGCATTGTCATACCAGACTCCAAAAGAAAAATTCGGCATGTATTCTTTAATATGTGGGAACTAAAATTTTAAAAAAAGAAAGAAAAAAAAACCTAGCAAAAACAAACCAACAAGAAATGCCTGTATATATTGATATTGATGCAAATATATTTTGTCAAATGTTGTTACATATCTTTCCCAAACCAATGATTAAGAATGTTGTACTACTAACCATTTTAGTTATCAATGATTATTTTAAAATATTCATTAATAATGGATAATCTGATCATTTTTCCATTTAGTTAATTTTGATAGTCCTTATTAATTTTACCCTTGAAATTTTTCACAGTTGTTGATATCTTTTTGTAGTGGAGAATTAAGCTCTTCAATGTAATGTTAATTGAGAATTTATTATGTTGGGAATGGTACCATGGTTCAGTAGGCTAAGATTCCACCTTTGGTGCTGGCATCCTTGATAGCTTCTCCACTTCTGATCCAGTTCTCTGATCATGGCCTGAGAAACCAGTGAAAGACGGCTCAAATCCTTCAGCTCCTGCATCCACATAGGGGACCTAGAGTTGATTTCTGTCTTCTGGCTTTAGATGGACTCAGCTCCAGCTGTTGCGAGAATTTGGGCAGTAAACCAGTGGATGGAAGATTCTCCTGTTAATTCATTCCCCAAATTGACATAACAGCCAGAGCTGAGGCAACCTGAGGCCAGGAGCTTCTTCCAGGTCTCTGACTTGAATGCAGGGGCCCAAGGCTTTAGGCCATCATCCACTACTTCTTCAGGCCACAAGCTGGGAGCTAGATGGGAAGTGGAGTTGTGGGGATGTGAACCGGTGCCCATATGGAATTCTGCTTTAAAGGTGAGGATTTAGCTACTGAGTCATTGCACCAGGCTTGAAGTAAGCTAATTTTTTATATCCCCACTTTTATTTATTTATTTATTTTAATTTAAAAAAATTTATTTAGATCCTCACTATCATCATTTTATGATACAATTCTGTAGGTTCTGGGATTCCTCTTACTCCCTTCTCAAACCACCCTCTTTCACTGATTTCCCCCATATAATTACAATAGTATAGTTCTTCATAAACAATCATATGTCCATCATTGCAGGCATGGAAAATAACAAAGAGTCTAGCATCCTACTGTCAAGATATATTGAACATTTTAATTGGGAGTCCATTTTTGAACTGGAAGTACAGATGTATAATGCATTGTATCCTCACATCTGGATATGACAGTCTCCATTACACAGTTATTGTAGACCCCATTAAATGAAAAGCCACAAAACAAAATCAACAACAGGAATAAAAATAAAATTTATAATTCCATGAAGTTAATCAACCTGCTACTTAATGAATAGTATCAGCGAATTAATGAAAAAGGAAGATCAAGGAATTTCTTGAAGAAAATGATGCTACCATCTGACCTATGACTCAGTGCAGAATTTAATGAGAAAAAAAAACTATCTTGAAGAAATGAAAATAAAAATAAAAACATCCAAATCCATGATATATAGTTTCTGGTGATCTTTGTTGGTGAGATATGTCTCCTGTAAGAAACAAAATGCTATAAGAGTAACTGAGTCAAACTAAGAAAAATATTCAAGAATTAAGAGACATTATTAAAAGACAAAATATAAGAATTATGGAAGTTCAAGAAGGCGTAGAAAGAAAAGCTGAGTTTGAAAATGCATTCAATGAAAACACAAACAAAAACAAACAAACAAACAAAACACAACTCCCTAATCAGGAAAAAGAATTGAAAAACAGAATACAGGAGGGGCACAGAACTCCCAAAAGGGTTGGTCAAAAGCAATCTTCACCACGACACGACACATGATAATCAAGCTCTTTTCAGTCGAACATAAGGAAAAGATCCTTAAATGTGTATGTGAAAAAAATAAATTGACATAGAGAGTAATGGCTATCAGACTCACAGCTGACCTCTCAGAGGAAACTCCCCAGGCCAGAAGAGAATGAAGTGACATATTCCAGCTTCTAAAACAAAAAATGGTTGGCCCAGAATAGTGTACCCAACAAAGCCTTTCTTTGCCTTTGAAAATGAAATAAGATTATCCCACAGTAAAGAAAAGCTCAAGAAATACACCTTTTCCAGATCTTCTCTACAAATGATAGTTAAAGATGTTCTCTTGACAAAGAAATGGAATAACACCCACCAAAAACAAAGGCAAATGTGAAGAACATCCCAATAAAATATCAACAGAAGATGAAGTAAAGCATCATCGACTGCTTTCCCAGGCCACAAACAGGGAGCTGGATGGGAAGCGGGGTTGCCAGGATTACAACCACCACTTATATGGGATCCTGGTAAGTGTAAGGTGAGGACTTTAGCCACTAGGCTACCACACTGGACCCAAACAATTTTTTTTTTGTTCGTTGCCAACACTCTCCTACGAATCTGTCATAGGCACAAGTGATCTACTAGCTGCTCCTGTAAAAGTCACTTAAAGTAATGTCCTAATTTGGGGATCTTGCATTGGCTGTGGATTGGCTTACTATTCTGCTTAGAGTATCTTTCTAAAACTCTGAAAGCCAGAATTCTTTTATTTGTACTAAAAGTTATAGGATAGGTGTGGAGACCACGTCCATTAGTTTATGTAAGGTACCAAGAACTCTGCAGATGCTACTATCTAAAATTCAAGCACAATGTCATACGTTAACTCTTGCATGTATTATTTTTCAGGTTGTTAGCAGCAATGTTACTTCATTTGAAACTTTATCACACAATGTTCTTTGCTCATGATACTTGGCACATTTTAAATTCTATTATGTTATTTGAATTTCTGTTACTGAAATCTGCTCTTGATGGTTAGCAGACTCAGGAACTACATATGCTAAGCATCCAGCAATTTCTTAAGGTAGGAATTTAATAAATGCTTACATGACATCATATTTTCCAGATTTTGTACAAGTAAAGCTCCCATTCCTCGTGTTCTTGCACAATGTAGCTGGTTCTTCTCCATTTAGAGGAAGAATGTTCTTCTATACCTTTTTTTTTTTCACTTGAGAAGTAAATGTGACACTTTTTCTCAGGAGAATGTGATTGAGCTGAGGTTGTATCATTTGGTGGTTTCATTTCCTGACTCTTAGAACACTTGCTCTCTAGTGAGACTTCCTCGATGAACTTCCTTTTCCATCTCTGCATCAATTTACATAACTCCGGTGGTCTGTTTTCAGTGATCTTTCTAGTTGACTGATTCTTTAGTTATGAAGCTTCTTAGAGGCATTTTAGAGAATCTGCTTTCATAAGAGTTGAAAAATTTTCACGTTTTCTCTTGGTTCTTTTTGATAAGCTTCATGCTGAATAAAAGTTTCGACCTGATCATGCATACTGTTCATTGGATCCATTGCCATAATGATCAATCATAGTTCTGTTTGAGGGGAGGGTCTTTGTTCTAGGGTTCAGAATCAAATTGGAACATCTGCATCTCCTACCTGAGTTGCTGAGTTTGAATGCTGTCTCCATTCCCAAACCCAAGTTCCTGCTATTATAGACCCTGCGAGGGAGGGATGTGAAGCCCAGAGTGAGTTCTACGCTCCTGTCTCTGGTTCAGCCCAGCCATGGCTGTTTTTGGGAAATTGGATTTGGCTGTTGCTATTGTTATCTTTAGAGTGCCCTAGATTTCCAGTAGCATTAGTGTTATTTTGTGGTTACTATGGGGATGGATTTGCCAGTCAACTACAATCTCAACCATAGGTATTTTCTTTATGGCTTGTCTCAGAGAGCACATCTTTCCATGATCTTGCTCCTTCGCTAGCAGTAGACCATTTGTCAGCAGTTGATCTGGGCAGAGGGCGTTCTCTGGTTTGATTAAGTCCCAGCTCAGGAGCAAATCTTCTAGGTAACACAGTTTCACCTGCAGTAGTATATCTTCTTTGCACTTCTCTTTCCTTAGATGTAGGTAGCCTTAGGGATCAATGAGATCTTTTTCCTGCAGCTGAAGCACGTGATTTGAAGATAGATCTAATGACAGTTCTAGGTAAAACTTCTTTATGCATTAGTGATATTCTTACCTTCTGACCTATACCATGACATCTGGGTTTCTGTTCCTGGAAACTATGACATGATTAATGTTTGTCTTTCTAAGCCCCAAATTTCAGAGCTATTTGCCACTCAGAACTGGCTTTCAGAAGGTTTTTATTAGGTGTTATCATTTGATGGAATACTTAGATGAAGAAATAAGAAATTAAAGATACCTGTTTGTACTAAACCCAAGGCCCTGTTCATTTTGTATATGTTTTAAATATTTCTTTCCTAACCTAAGTTGCCATTTTTCTGCTTCTTTTCCTACATTGTAAGATTTTATTGTATGTTGAGCATCACGTGTGATACTTTGGGTCTGAATTCTTTTGTTTTTCCTCAGAGAGCATGAAAATTCATTATGGAAGGCAGTTGGGTTATTACAGAATTCAGTAGACCTCTCAGATACACCATTGCCTTGCCATTCTCACTCAGCCTCTGCCTAAGGAACTGCCAGATCACACTACTACAATCAGCTTTGTCCCATCTGAGGGTCAAATCCTTGAGTCTTTCCTAGACTTGAGCCCTTTGTCTTTAGGACACAGAGACTTCTGCATTTTGTTTAGACTCGGTCTTCTTATACTGTGGAGTAGGAAGAGCCCCCAGGCAGAAATGCTCTCCAAACACAGGCCTAAAATTATGGAATTTTCTTCCTTCAAGGTTAATACCTTGCATCTAAAGTTGTATCATCTGAAATATTTCGCTTTTACTGAAGGTGATAGCCAGAGGTAGGTGTGTCTTGAGCCAGTTCTCCATAGTGGTAGAAATCTGAAACTTCAGCTCAACTCAACACTGACCCTCTGTAGCTAATAGATGCCAACGTTTGACCTCATAACATGCCCTGTAATTTTTTTTTTATATTCTACATTTTGTGGGATTTGATGGATAAAATATAGTCAAGGATTCTCAAGCTTTATGGTTAACATGTGAATAAAATCAACCAATCTTGGAAAATTAAAAAAGAAATCAACGAAACTATTCAGACTTTAGATGTTACTCATTCTGAGTTAATTATAATAATTGAATTAATTAGATGAGTTATAGAAGAAAGGAATATAAAGCCTACAACTTTTAAAGCATATTAAGGTCTTTATATGTGAAAATCATTGTATTTCCTGATGACAGGAGTTTTCACGGGGCAATGAACGGCTACAGGAGGCACGGTCTATTCAGACTTCTTGAATCCATGATTTTTCCTACTATGCATTTGTGAAAATGCTGCAAACAAGAATAAAGCATGATTTTTTTCTTCTGGAACACTTTCAAAATTATGGAGCTAATGAGGAATAAATGAAACTGCTTGAGCATTAATATAACAAATATTAAGTTATTGTAGCAATGGAAGTCAGAGGACTTAAAAAACGTAAGTGCTGGTTCAAAGACACAACTACACAGTACATTTATAACGGTGGCCTGGAAGTGTTTATGGACTTTCTTGAAAGATATTGTCTTTTACAACTCATACTGTGGGAAGATCAGAACAAGGTATTTTAATATCAATGGAGTATGTTAGGAACTTTCAGTCAGCCATTCTACAAGGGAAATTTAACTTTTTTGGGAAGACCCCTTTAAAAGAAATTTCGTTGTTGTGACACATGTAACTAAGTATTTCAAATGTATACTGTGTGTATTACATGATTTTTATCTTTTTAAGACTAGATTTGATTATTCCTGATTTGTTAAATAGTTCAGTTATTTTCATATGAAAACTATGGTTGATAGCATATCTGCTATTTATATTCCCAGGCAAATTATAAGCTTACTTTAATGTATTTTTTAAAGTATATTTTTATTTTGAATTTTGAATTATGTGGTACAATGCTGGGATTCCCACCGCCCAAACTCCCACCCCTTCAGATTTTCAGACATTGTCGGCACAGACAATGTCAGACAGTCCAGCATCCCATTGTCTACACATGTCCAACAATTTCATTGGGAATCCATCTTTCGTCTGGATGCAGGGATGCATGTTCCATTATACCCCCATGTCTGTGTATGATAGACCCCAGTACTCTATCACTGATCATTTCCATAAGTGGGAAGCCATGAAACAAAGTCAACAACTGGTAAGAGTTAGAACAGCCACAACAACAACAACAACATCAGCAACAAATTACAGCACCATGAAAAAATGCACCACTGAGTAACCAACACAACTTTAATATATTTTAAATTCTGAGAATCCTTTACATTGTTAGTATTTTCAACACTTATTTTTTTTTTACCACAATAGGCATTTATTTCATATAAGTTCCATGTTCCATGATTAGAGTTCCAAATATTTATCAAGAAGAAAGCATGAGAAACACTCAAGTTTTCTGCAACACTGACATTTTGAAAATGCCATAGTTTATGAGGAAATAATGAAAACCCATATTACATGGCAGAACACTCTGACCTTTTGCTCAGAAATTGATATGAATTCCTGAGCAATCTCTGTAAGGAAATTCTGAAGTAAAATTCAGTTACTATTAAGTAATTGAAGATTTTAAAGGTCACAGCTCTAGTAACCATTTGATCTACATGGTAGGGCATCAAAATTTTTAATTTTCAATTAATCGCTTCCCCTTCTGTGTTTTAGAGAAAGCAGACTTACATGGAGTGCCTTCATTATTATGATTTTAAGTCACCTTAAGATACAGATTTTAAAATTATGTTTCTTTTGCTCTAGCATACTTGTGTACTTTGCATACTATAAAATGTATATATTGAAATATACAATTTGATATGATTTTATATACGTTTGAATTGAGCGTTACAATCGAGAAATGTTTGTGCCTGTTTGTGATGACTGTCTCCATTTCCATTCTCCTCAACAAAAAATTGGAAAAGCTACACTAATTTTTTAAAGATTTATTTATTTTTATTGCAAAGTCAGATATATAAAGAGGAGGAGAGATGGAGAGGAAGATCTTTCATCGGGTGATTCACTCCCCAAGTGATGGTGCTGTGCCGATCTGAAGCCAGGAGCCAGGAACTTCTTCCAGGCCACCCACATGGGTGCAAGTTTCCAACGTTTTGGGCTCTCCTCAACTGCCTTCCCAGACCACAATCGGGGAGTTGATGGGCAGTGAAGCTGCTGGGACTAGAACCAGTGCCCATATGGGATCCTGGCATGTTCAAAGCGAGGACTTTAGCTGCTAGGCCACCGCGCCGGACCCGCTACATGAATTTTATGAACCAATGGGATGGTTGTGTAGTGTATAGTCCTGGAGAGCATCAGAACCAGGGCTGCAAAAATCAATGTGTTGTAGAATGTATGCAAGTTTCCCCTCTAATAATTTGGTGGTTTCAGGTCTTAAATTTAGATAATAAATGATATCACAATGGTAGGACTTAGTGTATAGTCTTTCTTAGTGACTTATTTACTGATACTAAGAAAATGTATCATGAAAGTGTGGGTTTGAGAGGTTCCGTTTAGCTGTAACAGATTAGATTTGTTGTTTATTCACACGTTTGGGGGGGGGTCCAGTGTATCTGCTCACGGATGGAAGTAAATTATTGACGCCATCATCCTTTTAGAGCCAATTATATCTTAGAACATATGATGCATTACTCTTGGATCTTTAAAATTTAGATGTAAGTTTTTTTTTCTGTTCAAAATGGCACACACACGCACTGAGTGAAATATGATGTGTTCACGGTTGTCTTCTTTGTATGTTGTGCTATTTTATATTTTTAACAAAGAAAAGATAACTTGTTATGATGACATGTGACTGACAGTATCATGGTACTGAGCAAACCGTGTTGAATCCTTATTCAGTGTATGAAATAGATAATGTAACAGGGTTGTCCCTTTTACGTTTAATTAAAAACAAGTTTATGTATACATTGGCTTATCACTATGGCTGCCCACCAAAGTCTCCAACATTCATCTTTACCAGAAAAGCATTTCTAATAATCAGAGATCTCCTTGATATTTGCAACTCACTCTGCTCTATAGCTGCCAGTTGTTGCTACTTAGAAATTACGCTCAAACTTGCAATGCCAGAGGCAGACGGTAGGTATTCCCAGCACCCTTTCATTTTCTCAGTTTTCTAGCACATTCTTCCTTTGCAACATGTGCACCTCTCCTTCCAGGTCCAACGTATTTAACTTTTCGGTTCTCTGCAGTTAAGGAGAATGATGTTTATGATGCTGAACCATACGTCATAGTGCTGGATTTGTATTCTAATCATTTCATATGCATTGAAGTGCACAATCTATTAAATAAATCATTAAATAATTGAATCGCTCTTTTATTATTTTTTTAATCCCCAGCTTCAAGAACATGAGAAACCCTGAGACATTCTTGAAGAGTATTTGGGGAATCTCATATTTTATGACTCTATGGAATTGATTTTTGCAAGATGGTGATATTTTTATTTTTATTTAAGTTAAGCATAATTGCATAAGCCAAAAATATTATTAGAAAATAATACATGCTATTCTCTGGGAAACAAGCATTGTATTTACCTTTAGCTTCAAAAATGAGGCTTCAAAGTTTATGGAAAGAATCAGATCCACAAGCGTACATGTGATCAATACAAAACAAATAATTCAAACAATTTATTTGAGTTTCCCTGGAGTATAAATATATTTTATTTCATTCCTCCAGTGTTTACAAAGACAGACATTAAATTTATTCCAGCCAATAGTTCAAATTTCCAATTTTATTTCTCTTTTAATCTTCAATAAATTATATTTCCAAAAGTTATCCCAGCAATCATGGGATATCATATTATATACTCCATTGATTGGAAAAGACATTTTCCTAATACATATCAAAATGTCTGAAGTGCATGTGGCTATAATTTATATGGAATTACTCAACTATAAATACCAAGTGAACCAAGGCTTGTTCATCTTGGCCAAAAAAATATCATGACCTTGGTGAAGACATTGAAGTATATTTCTCGGCTCCTACTTCTAAATTTGACTTTATTTTCTCTCCTTGTATTTATGCTTCCTGATTATTAATAAACCTCAGGGTCAGAAATATGTCCAGTAGAAACTTTTTAACACATATGATGGAGTCAAAGACATTCACTGTTCTTAAGCTAAATTTCTTGCCCTTCAAAAGTTTTCCTTCTTCTCTTTCTTGTATACTTCAGGACAACTTACACTCTTCAGATAATGAGGAGGAAGAACCGCATGTTTTATTTGAGACTGACTGTGAGTAGTGCAGCGTTCCCGATAAGCTTTCTTTGGTATAAAGTTGCTGATTATATTTGGCATTATGTGTGATGTGTGTGGATGCATGCATGTGTATGTATTTAACTCCTGGTGTGAAATGAGATGAAACAAGACATTATTCTATTATCATGTAAGTGTATAATACATAATATGGGCAAAAGAAAAATGTAAAAATCGTGGCATTTAACTTCCTGTTACACCTTAATAAATTCCCAAGCATCCTTTAGAAGAAGTACATTAGTATTCAATTTTAATTTCTGCATAAATGCATAAATATACGATCTCATAAGAATGACAGCATCCTCAACTCAGTGGGAGAAATGGTACAGACGGACCCCTTAGAAAACACATCTCACATTTCTGCGTATTTCCTTCCTGCAGCAGGTGTGGTTCTAAGTAAGGATGAAGTTGGGGGCTGTTGTGGGCTGCGATATAAAGCAGTAATTAATAGACATTATTTTTCCCTTCAGAAATAGTCATAATCCCCTCATTTTGCTATTTAAGTGCTATGCTATTATAACAGTATAAGGAAAATCAGAGGGAGGATGTGAACTGGGGAGGAGACAGGGGAAATCCCTGAGCCTATGGAACTTCATCATAAAATAAGTAAGTTAATTAATGAAAAAGAAATTGTATTTTCTCCTAGGTGTTTACAGTACTGCTGAATCATTACGCCCACCCTCTCCTGCTTGGCGTCATCGCTGATTAAGCAGAGCACCTGCAACACACGAGTGTGAGTGAATCTCTCAAGTGTTTTCAAAACGATCGGCAGCACCAGCTTTGTTTTGCTGCTTTTCCTCATGGATCGTCTCAATTCTGTTCACAAATCTTTTTATCTTATAATAATAAAGCCGACTCTCAGGTCTTAAGAAAGCTCACATAGCCCATAATTACTTTTATTAGGACTGAAACCAAAGGTTTTCTATTACGACTGCAGAGAATAATTTTTGCTTTTTTTCCCTTTTATATCTACAATCTTCTCACACATGGAAATTGTATCTAAGAGGTGGGACTGTTAAATTTTTTCAATAATATTGAGAAGTAAAAGCAATATTACAGCAATGTATCCACATTCAAGTTTTGCTTTGCAATTCCATTCGCTTTTAAGGCATTTATATGTGCCACCTGTGGGCTGCTCATATGCATAGAAGGAAGAAGGGAGGTTCAGTCATGTGTGAACTTTACATGGTTGTCTTCTGAAGGAACATTGATTAAAAGAGACTTGTGGGAAGATTTACTATGTGATCATTTTGTTTGTTCAAACAGATGATAATGCAACCCTGGCTTATTGCACTGGTATTTATGCATTAACAGGTGTCAGAAAAATCATTTAACTATTATTTAAAGTTCAGTTATCCACTGAATTGCATCAACAGAAAAGCAACATTAATTTCAATCTAATCAAAGAATGCAATAAATAAAAACAAATAGAAGAGTTGATTTATTTGTGATCTGATATGGTTCAACTTCAATACTAATATAAGAATTCTCAAAGTCATGTCCCTTGGGAAGAAAATTGGTACTCCAAAATATAACAAAATAAAGGAAAGTGGCATAATTGTGAATTTTCTGCAGCTGGGTAATAATTCCTGTTTGTTCAGTTCACAGGGAGAAGGGACTCTGACATCTCCCTACGCTGAAACCAACGCAGCGTCTCTGATTGGTTGGAATTGTTGGATTCTGTCAAGCTGCATTAAGGCTGTGGAAAGTCTGTAGGATCTGGGGAGTGTGTGTAATCTACCATGGAGAATTTGAGATGTCTCAGGTACAGTGACAGGTAAGACTCGCGTGACAAAAATGGCACTTGTTGAAGTTGTCAGTGCCCATGGGGCAACGAGTTTAACGCAAATCTGACCACACAATTCCCTCACTCAGCAATTTGTTCTAACATCAATACTTTTGGGAAGCCAGGCTGTCTTTTATTTTTTATTTAAAAAATCTTTTATCATCATCATCATTTTATGATACAGTTCCATAGTGACACCTATATAATCACCAAAATATTAAGAGATAATGAAAATGTGAAATATGAGAAGCTAAAAACAAACAATAAGGCTTTTAAACTCAATAATATTGGACTGTTAAAAAAGTTAAAAGGTAAATATTAAGTTTTAGAGAAAATCTTTCAGCTTAAGTTTTGGACCTCAGAGCTTTTCTGTGCTCCTCAATTCATTACTACATTGGCACTAGCACTGTGCTGAAAAGGAGGCTCTGTTGGCAAAGAAAGGTTGAGGTAGTGAGTGAATGCTCCAGCAGTCACGGGTCACTAGCAACACAAGCACGTGACTGAGCACCACAAAGATTCCAATGTATTGCTCAAATCTTTATCTTTTTCCAACATGGCTGAGATTATAAGCAATATTTCTGTGTTTCAGATAGAAAGGGGGAGAAAATTAAACAGCAGTGCCCAGGAGCACTTATAAGCTGAATCTCGTTGTTTAAGATAGTTTACTGCATTCCAAATGGCTTTTGCTTATTTTTCAAGAGCTGTGTTTGCCAAAAGCTTGCAGGAGCCTTGAATTCCATCCACACATCCCTCATGGACTAAGAGGCCAAGCACGTGGGCCATCTTCTGCTTCTTATCCACACACGTTGGCAGAATGCTGCACCTGAAGTGCAAAACCCAGTATCTGAACTTGTGCCCATATGGGATGCTGGCCTCATAGGAAATGTGGTAAGCCACTGTGCTAGAGTGTCAGTTCTGAGCATCTATACTTTCTGTCTGACAAATTCTGTATTACAAGAAGGCTTAGAAATTGACTGAGAAAAGCTGTGAGTGACTCCATCCGTAACACTTGCCAATATGCCTTGATTATCCCCTCCTAAAATATTTAGTATTTTTCTTCCTCCCAAAAGCATTACCATCACCCAGAATGGTAGCCTAGTGGCTAAAGTTCTCACCTTGCACATGATTGGATACCACGTGGGCTTCGGTTCTAATCCCAAAGGCACTGATGACTGGCATTAGTTAGGATTATTCCTGGTTGCTGCTGTTATTTCAGGAATCAGCCAGTAGTTTGAGGATCTCTCCTGGCTGTCTCAGTTAAAATGATTACTACGATTAAAAAATGTGGTATGTTGTACCAGTAACTACATAGACATGATATTGACCTTCAGGTTAGATTAAATCAAAACTTGATTTTCAGATAAGTTAGGTCAAAATGCAAACAGAATTCTCTGGTTTATTTTTTATTTATTTTACTTGTGTCAAACACATGTGACGTTTTATTGAGCCGTGAACAAGATCACATATCCAGCTATTAAAGCAATCTATTCGTACGAATTTGGAATGATGCATTTTCTCAGAAATCAATGAAAATAGTAAACCAAATTTAGTAAAATGCTCTATTTTTATAGTCAGTTATAGTTCTTTAAGATCTAGCAAAGGAGCATCTGTTGAATTAGTTGTGGAACTGGCTGCTAACAGAATAGCAGGCAAGCTTTCGGTTAGTCATCTAGACTCCTTCGAGGAGCCTGCCTACAATGGGAGGTGCTGAGGACGCTTTCCTGAAGTATGAGCCCGTTGTACAAGCCCCACACCCAAAATGGTAAAAGCCACATCTCACTCACATTTCTGGACTTTTAGGTAAATGACAAAGATAAAAGTTGAGTGTGATTCATTGATACTTGTGCATGGTATTTTGGTATTTCTCCAAGAGGGCAGCTAAAATACTACAGCTCTTTGAAAAGAAAATAAAACAAAAACTGCAAAAAGCTTCTGGTCTCAGAATTTATTTTCCGTTACTATAACAAAATGCCGGAGCCGGAGTCTTTTTTACATTACCAGTAACAGAGATTTATGAAACTGATGGTTTTATAGAGGGAAAATGAAAGACTGGAATGGTTCATCGTTCAATCTCCATTGAGGGCACCCCTAGCTGCATTACAAGACGGCAGAGAAAAGAAAAGTGAAGCAAAAATAACTAGCTTAGCTGCTGCTCAAGAATCAACTAGTTTCCCAAGATTAGCACTAAACTCTTTATTTTTTTTTAAAGATTTATTCTTATTCTTATTGCAAAGTCAGTTACACAGAGAGGAGGAGAGACAGAGAGGAAGAGCTTCCATCTGATGATTCACTTCCCAAGTGACCACAACTGCCACTGCTGAACTGATCTGAAACCAGGAGCCAGGAGACTCCTCCATGTCTCCCACGCAGGTGCAGGGTCCCAAGGCCTTGGGCCATCCTCGACTGCTTTCCCAGGCCACAAGCAGGGAGCTGGATGGGAAGTGGAGTTGCCGGGATGAGAACCAGCCTCCATATGGGATCCTGGCACGTTCAAGGTGTGGACTTTGGCTGCTAGGTCACCATGCCAGGCCCAGCATTAACCTCTTTCGAGGAGAGATCTCTCAGTGGCACACATCCTGCATTTGGCCAGACCTCTTTCTCAAAATCTCAACCTTACAAATCCAGCTTTGACCATGATACTTTTAGGAGGAGGGAGGACTTTCAAAATGTATTCAGTTTATTGAAGCCCGGAAAGACAGTGCTGAAGGGAAATCTTCCTAGTGATAAGAACTTTAAAAATTGGTTCTGATTGTATAGAGCAATTGCACATTTATAATAGCACGTTTACACCTCAAGTGAATCAAGTGATGTGTCCAAACCTTTGGTAAGTGTCAGTGACTTGGAATGAACAGAATCAAAGAATTTATGAGATTACAAATTCAGAAAAAATTTCTTCAGAGAAACACATTATGTGAAAATATTTGCATCCCAAGTGCGAGGCCACCACATAACAGCAGCAAATGAAGAGTCTGGTGGATGAGGTGATCTGTTTTGTGCATACTGTTCAGCCCCTTTTCCTGACCACTCTTATGTTGGAATGGACTTTTGAAGGAAGTAGCCATGGACAAGATGGAGATTTGTCTGGCTTTGGAAGTATAACTTCTATTCAACAGACCTTAGACGTCACTGGCACACTTGGGTTTCTAGTCTTCCAATAATAAAGGTATCGTATAATGTCTCATCCATTATCATGCTATTCCTTATCAAATCAATATTAGCTAAGAAACTTATTTTGCAGCAAATAAATGTGAAAATGGGTCCATGTTCATGAAGTTCATCATTTTAAGCCTGTTTTTATTCATGGAATGGATGTTAGAACTATGCAATAACCTTTTGAAGGCTCAATATTGCTTGCTAGCAAGGTGCCAATATGTTTCAGACCTAAAATAGCATCTATAGCCTGTTCCATACACTCAGTCTCCATAAAGAGTATTTTTTTCTCCGTAGTCAGAATTCATAAATGTGGGCCTCAGCAGGAAGAACTAATAGAGAATCTTCTATCACTATGACTCCAAGAGATTAACTAGTCAACTTTGTTTCTGGTCCCCCTACACTAAGGCCAGGACAGTATAGAGATCTTAATTCTGAAGAGTAATTATTTTATCAAAGATATGGATACGATTGTGTTGAAATGGATATTGAGATTTGGGCCTACCATAATCTGGCTCCTGAATTAAAAGGCAGGTAAAATAGAAGTTTGTTTTGAGTGGATCTTCTATCAAGATGGAATTGGTTTGCTATGGAATGAAGGACAATCACTGGAGTGCCTGTTATTACTCTCTTGAGATTAAAATGCATGGAATCTATCATAATACTGTTGCAAATGTACTTCTGCAGACTTGAAGACTTCAAGACTTTGTCTTGAACAAAACCATGAGCCTTCTGCAGGGAAGAATGCATGGGACACCAGGCTAGTGATACACATGGGTTGTGAACAAGGGGTGAGTTGGAACAAACACGA
Organism: Ochotona curzoniae; assembly: GCF_017591425.1. NCBI lineage: Eukaryota > Metazoa > Chordata > Mammalia > Lagomorpha > Ochotonidae > Ochotona > Ochotona curzoniae. The sequence goes on along the minus strand of NW_024466219.1, from coordinate 8,373,653 downwards.
ACAGGCATAGTTATCAGAAATCCTTCCTGTGAGTGTGATGAATGGGATAGTGTGCATTTATTCACATACTTTTGCTTTTTCTCTCCTCCTTTATTCCCTAGTCATGTAAAATAGAATAGCCAATTTTACAGTGTATCTGAGAAAGCATGTCAACTGATAGAATGAAAATCGTTTCAAAACACCGACATTGTATCTTCTCCATGGAAAAGATTAATGTGTTTTCAAGTTAGTGTTTGTCTCATGCAAGCACAAGCATACTTTTGCATAAGTTACTTAAGCAGGGATTTTCAATGTTGGAAGACTGATATGATTTAATGCAATATGTATGTCTTCCAACATGACATGGGATAAATTGTGGTGGCTTTGTAATGTGGGAACCTAGCAAAGCTTAAATATGTATTCTGGTGCTTTATTTGTGCTGCTGGTTAGAATGGTACATGACAGAATCATCCTAAGGGAGATTAGAAGGGATAAAATGAAGCAGTAGCCACTTTGCAGCTGATAGATGTTGTCACATTGCTGGATCACTTCACTGATGTGAAGTAGAGGCCAGATGTGCAGGTGAGCACCCTCCACCCACTCCTTTCAGCTTATTTAACTCTTGGAGCAGTCTGAAAAATTAGCTTCACAAAAATGGGGCAACCTGCAGATTGCAAGAACTTTCAAAGGCTACTATCTACACTCCAATTTGTGTTTATGAGTTGGTAATGGTTCTTGCTTAATTTCATCTCCATCCTCCCTCCTCAAATGTTTTGTAAACTTTAGGATCAAGTATCAAGCAAAAGCTTCCAGATCTCTTCATTTTGTTATTTTTGTAGGTAGGACAGTTGTTTTATGACTGTTGATGAATTATCAAGTCCACGAAACAGACGATGATAGAAGGAAAATCCTATATGTATGTATTATGTGTACATATTTACATATATGTGTATGTAAACATGCACAATTATTCACACTGTATAGCATGTGCATGCATACATGTATAATTGTAATTTCTCAGTAGTTCTTCTTGGGTTGGGCTTATGTTAAAATATTTCAATTGTATTCTGGAAGTGAGTAGTAATGTATTCTTTATAGATACACATGAGAAATTCTCATGGTATCATTAATTTATCATTACTACTTCTTTAGACTCAGAATTAAGTCAAGCATTCATTTCTGAAAGTCAAGGGCAATATCATCTCTTGACTATTACTTATCATTCACTGCTCAAAATAATTAACATAAAAAGAAGAGTTAAGAGTCAGGAGAAAGACAAATGATTCAGGAAATCCACAACACATCCTTCTGAAAACGTGTGCATTCATTGAACATGTCAGTTTTTTTCTCTTTAAAGTGGTAATGACTTCCCAGCACCAAGATGTGCTCTCACACTTGGAAGTGCAATATTTGCAAAACATTATAGTTTTAAACTTTGTGTTTTTCCAAAACATGGTATGAAACATAAATGGTTCTTTAAAAATGATTGTATGTCATAGCATAATATGGAATTGTGTCATCTCTAAAAACTGAAAGCTTTGCAGTGATAAAATCATCCTCCTAATATCCTTCACCCATCAAGCATAAGGAAAACAAATCCATAATCAGTTACATTTTTTTAAGTTCGATGCTTTAAAATACTGCCTTTTTTGAGCACTGTGAAGGATATCTTGGAACCATCTTATTATGCTAAGCATATATAGGAATTATTTATATCTGCTCTTTTATTTTCATTCCTAAGCTGCATGATGATTTCTGAGTTGTCATTATTTTGCTTATGTACATTAAATGTTATCTTTTGTAAGCTGCTGGTGACATTGCCGGAAGACTGTTTCTAGGAAGCATTCTTACAATGGTTGGATATTTATGAAGGAAGTGACATAGTGTGGTAGTCATGTATCGAACTTCTGAGCCAATGCCTGATCCTAGCAGCCTGGTTGTTCTCTTTCTCTTCACCTGATCCACTATCAAGAACATAACATACGTCTCTGGGTCTTATTTCTACTCATCTGTTAAAACTGATGACGCTAGGGCCTGGTGCAATGGCTCAGTGGCTAAATCATTGCTGTGCAAGCTCTGGGATCCCATACGGGCACCAATTCATGTCATGGCTGCTCCACTACCAATCCAGCTCCATATTTGTGGCCTGGGAAATTAGTAAAGGAGGACCCAGCACCCTCTACTTACTGCCTGCACCCAGGTTGGAGACCCGGAAGGAGCTCCTGGCTTGGCTCCTGCAATTGTGGTCACTTGGGGATTAAACCAGCAGATAGAAGATCTTTCTTTTTGTTCTCCTCTCTGTAAATCTGATATGCCTTTCCAATGAAAGCATAAATCTTTGGAGAGGAAAAATGAAATGACAGCATAATATTCCTTAGAATTGTTGTACTGATCAATACTAAAACACAATAGATATAATATATTTTAAATAGTGGCTAACATAGATAAATGTTTAGTAAGTGTTCCACGAAATAATATCTTCTTTTCTGCTTGCTAATTCTGCCAAACTTGGCAGAAGTGGAGCTGCTAGTTCTTCTTCTAATTCTGCTTGCTAAACTTGGAAATTCAAATGGACACGACTCATAATTAATAGAAGAAAGAGAGGAAGATCTTAGACAGTAAGGTTGAAATAATCTATCTTTTAAGTACAGCCTTCCATACCAAGGTATTGCTGAAATAATAAGTCACACGAACAGATTAATGGTTTTGTAACTTACAGTTAGGTCTTTTGCTCCATGAAACTTTGAAATGACGTTTTAAAGTGTCACCAGTTTCCCTGAGTAGGTGCTTTAGCTTCCCCTTGAGTTTATGCGGTGCCAATAGAGATATCCAAGCATTCTTTGATAAAATGCTACTTTTCAAAATGTGGGAGCCACATGGAATTACCTTAGCACGATATTTCTTTGGTAATTGAAGATAAATTGATAAAAAATACCTTGACTACTAGACAAGTATTGATTGTAATTTTCTGGGATGTAGGAAAAAGCCATTTTCTCTTTCCAGTTTAATGTTAGTACTTACTTGCCTTACTTTTTGAAAAATCCAGAACTTTTTCATATTAGCAACTGAACGTCTTCATGAAAAATTGCATGAGCACTAATCCTCAACATTGTGGAATATATTTGTGTATAAGTAGTTGCCTGTTCATTATTTTCCTGTCAAGCAATGTTTTAAAAAGATGCTATTTCTTACCTGATATATTTTATTAGTGTATTTTATAATATATTCTTTTTTAAAGGATTATTTTATTTTTATTGCAAAGTTATATATACAGAAAGGAGGAGAGACAGAGAAGAAGAGCTTCTGTCAGATGATTCACTCCCCAAGTGAGCACAACGGCTGGTGCTGCACTGATATGGAACCAGGAGCCAGGAACTTCTTCCGGGTTTCCCACGCGGCTGCAGGGTCCCAAGGCTTTGGGCTGTCCTCAGCTGCTTTCCCAGGCCACAAGCAGGGAGCTGGATGGGAAGTGGAGCTACCGGGATTAGAACCGGCACCCATATGGGATCCTGGTGCTTTCAAGACAAAGATTTTAGCCACTAGGCCACTGTGCCAGGCCCTATAATATATTCTTAAAATGAGAACTCTTTAGTACTTCCTGAAAATATTGTTTTTAGAAGGCTATGCGGAAAGTTACAAATCCATCTTTTCAACAATTCATTATCACTGACACATTCATAAAAAAAAAAAAAAAGCACATTTGCTGCTATACCTTACAAATTCCTGAAAATTTTCACTCTAGTACTCTTCTGAATTTCTGACTTTTTTTTTTTGCTTTTTTAACATATGGTTTCCATGAAAGAAATTTTATTTACTTTTTTGCATTATTGTGAGGTTGTGCTCTATATAACGTTAATTGGGGAATACACTGTTTGTACAGACTACTGAATTTTGTCAGATTATTTACATTTTCCCCCTTCAATGAAACAACTTCAGACTCTACATTGTGTGCATTTACAGGGCATTTTTCAAGAATACTTGTTTATATTATAATGCCCCGCAGTCCCTTTAGTTCTAAGTTGGTTCACTTAACCTGAATTATAGTTGATTCCCTAATGAAAGAGTTTTACATTCATCATAAATTAAATAAAGAAAAACCAAAAGAAGGGAGTAAAATAAGACTCAATTCACTTCAAGAGGGGAGTGGGAGAACTTGTACTTACTTCAGGGAAATATTGCCAGTAATAATATTGGTGATTGCTCCCATGTGAACTCTGTGACGTGTCAGCCAGTTGAATGTTCACTTGAGGCACAGTGGTTTAGCTCTGACTCATCACAGTCACGCATTCTTCCAAAACACACTGGTATCTCTCAGTCGTAGCAGAATTACATCAGCAGAAGTGAAATTCTTGTGTGTTAGCAGCAAGCCATGCTTGAGGCTTCTAAACACTGTTTATCAAGGATGTACCTAAAGATGTTTTTAATTCACTTAATAATTTTTAAATCTCTTAGCAGATATTCTCCATGAATCTGTTGTCACAATGAATGGCTTCCTGTTAAGGAAATACACTGAGAGCTATAATAATAAATAGGGAAGTTGGAGCTCCTAGAAGCAGAAAAGATAATTAACAATACACCAACATTATAATGACATTCAAAGTCCTGCCCAATCTTCAATTCTCTCGAAACTTTCACTGGAATATCCTTTTCTAAGCCAGAAATACTAATAATGCCCATTCCAAACATTGTTAGGAATTGTAACTTAGGGAAAACCAGTGTGTAAAACATGTTTGTTGGCAGGCATGTTAAAAAATGACATGATTGAATCAAATGATTCACTATTTACTTTAAAAAAAAATTGAACACCTGCAGATAAAATTAACTAGAGCATTTTAACTACAATGAAATTTTACTGCTTTTCATGTTTGTGGAAGAGCCTCTTCCTTCCTGTATTAATTTGAAATTATGGAAAGACTGTAAATTACAAAACAAAACAGAAAAAAAAATAATGGTTAGATGCTCCACACTGAATAATTGGAAGGAAGTAGCTATTCCCTTGAAGGTTTATGAAACATTGTTTCCTTCATAGAAGAACAGAGCCAGAAATTCTATTTTCCAAGGCTCTAATTTGTGAAATATGGCAAGAACGAAGTTGCAGCTTTCCAATGAGGAGGTGAACACTGGTAGTGATGTGGCAGGAAGGGGAATTAGAGTCACCAATGACTCCCAGATACCTACTTGACACTGAAAGCTTACGGACTGGAACTCAGTTTAGAAAAGTTACACACATGATTTCAGTCATCCTTTCCACTAAGGAGAGGGGCTAGAGTAGCTTCAATTTGTTTTACAGCTTTTCATTTAAGGGGATGTATTGTGCTGTGTCATAGAGACTGTCATATCCAGATGTGCAGGTATAATGCAGCATGCTTTTCTACTTCCACATTAAAGATGGACTCCCACCGAAACTGTTAAATATGTCTTGGCAATAGGATACTGGATTCTCAGGCATTGTCCATATCCACAATGTTGGGATATGCTTAATAAGGGATTTATGACTGTTTACGAAGGATTATGCTATTGTAACAATATAGGAGAAATCAATGGTGGGAGGAAAGGGACAGGAGTGGGAATTGGGGGATCCCAGAGCCTATGGAACTGCATCATAAAATTATAAAATAAAATACTTAAGAAACTGAGTTGAAGGGGAAAAAAAAAGTACTTCAAAGGAAACTGTCTTTAAACCTTGTAGCAGCAGCTGGAATACGGACAGAAATATAAAGACTTTCTTCTAGTCTTTACTTCTAGGAGCACATAGAGCTTCAGGCCATATTGTCTTACCTCAGCCTATGTCCCTCCCCACACCATTCAGGTCATTGTCGCACCCACTGCATTTTATCCTGGGTGCAGAGAAGGGATGTTTCAGTGCATTCCATTGCCATCAGATGTCTACGGCCATACCACCCTGAACGCGCCCGATCTTGGAAGATAAGCAGGGTCGGGCCTGGTTATTACTTGGATGGGAGTCCATTGCCATCAGAAAGTACACATTATACATCTTGCAGTTTAAGACATGTGCAAATTCTTAGCCATTAGTCTGATAAGTTGGGATCCTAATGTATTTGATACTCTACGCATCTTAATTATGGCACATTGGCATTTCTGGATAGTTAGATTACAAAGAATTAAATAATTAAAAGGGAAAATTGAACGAGCTTTCTGCAAGTCCTCTGTCTAGTCCGGGTGCAGACTTAGCCTTCCTGGGCATTTGGGGAATGACTCAACAGATGCATGCCCTTACTGTTCTTTCTGTGTCTGCCTCTCAAAGTACTTCAAAAGCTTTCTATTATTTATTAATTATCCCACCTGTGGGCTTTTGTTTAGAAAGTGTCTTAATTGATTTTCTGTTGTTACGATGGAATAGCTGAGACTGGATAAATTAGAAAAGGCAGACGTAGTTTCTGGTCATGATGCTGGTGGCTGGGATGTCCAAGCTCTGCTGGCTGGGTCAGCCGACAACTTCCATTGGCTCCAAACTTGGTGGAAGTAAGAACGGGAAGGTGCACACACACATGTGGAAGGGAAAAGATATGAGAAGCAACCTCACTTTACAACAGCATACTGATGTGTGGTCACTAATCTAAATCCGGTTAGGATTTCATGAATCTCTCTCAATAACCTAATCGCAATCTAAGCATCCAACTCCCTGAAAGCATTGTTAACATTAGAAACCGAACACCAAAGAAGGATTTCTGAGGGGACCAACTGGACTCACGCCATTGGAGTGACAACGATGAATGAAGACCTGTTTCTAAAGGCCTCTACAGTCTTCACACATGTAACCCTCATGCCACCCATCTAAGCAGCACCTTCGCTAGAAGCTATCTTTATGTGAGTCTGGTGTGAGTTGAAGCCTATTTGTTGTATTCAATAGGTGGATACTAGGCTAACTCTGTACTCTGTCCATTCAGAGTTGATGAAATTCATCTTCACACATGCGCCTCTGATCATCAGGGCTGGCAAAAAACTTCACCAGCTCTTACAACTGTTTCTTGGAACTGGCATGCTTTGGTTTGTGTTGAATTAGCCTAGATAAGTCATCTGTTCAAATTGATACAATTATCATTACTTTTTGAAAGATGAAGTGGACAAGAATATTTTAGAACTTATTAAGACAACAAACTAAACAAATACAAACTCTAAGGATACAGAATTTCTAGAAATGTAGTATAGGATGGAGACTAGTGATTTGGCTTGATACAAACGCCATACATGTGTTGGGATCAGATGCAAGTATTTGTTAAGGTTACAATGTTAAGAGTCATGCGTGTCTTGTCCAACGTGTGTGATAATTTCTCTGCATGGTTGAAAGGACTGAAGAGGAAAAGAAATATGGAAGGAATACAGAAGCGTGTCTGTCTCATATTAATCACAATTTTATCATTACATCCTGAACATTGTCTCTTTATGAAATCTGTAAAGGGGAATTATGAAACTTGATTACATGTAATTTTGGAAATGTACAACACTGGGCTCATTATCTAGCATCTGGAATACAGATTAGATTAAGACAGTAAATTGTATGATTATATTAGGCAGAGGCTTGTATAATTCAAATGAAGAAAATTAATTAGGCTGATCAAGTCATTACTTTCTTCAATTAGTACAAACATAATCCCAGTTTCAGAGAAAAATTCACATTTTCATAATAAATTTTATTTGTAAAAATTTACTTGAATCAGAAAAAAAACTTTAAAAAATATTCCTCCTGAATATTCATGTAAAACAGTACAATACCTCTTGTTTGAAAAATTTTAACTAATTGGTAGCAGGTGAAATATGTATAGAAATCTACTAAAATGTAATTGGAGCAGGTAAAAGGTAAGAATTCAGAGATACGGGGAGCATACACGATGATGCATAAATGAAATTGCATAAACCCCTTTCATTCTTTGCTATTTAATTATTGAGTTTCACACGCTTCACTGGAGTATCATCAATCACTATAGATAATATTTTTCTGTGTCACCAAGACTAATTACAGCCAGTAATCTCTGCTCTCTTAGACTAATCACTACACTACATTAAAAACCAATCTATTATGTACTGTCAAGACAGCCTGTTGAGTCAGTTTTTTTTTTTTTTCTTTATTGGATCCCTGGATTTTAATGTTGGTCACCTGGATGCTTTTTCCTGACACACAGATTGCTTCTCAGTTTCATTTGTAAACAATGAAAACAATGGCAATTTATATTCATTTATTGCAAATAAATCTTGAAATTTAATATAGTTCATGAGAATTACCACCAAGTGTTCCTTTAACTGCTGAATTACAACACTGAGGAAGGGGAACAAATGAAATGAAATGGGAAGATGTTGGACAAAGCACAAAATTAAAGCAACTGCTTCTTGTCCTCATGACGTTAACCTGGGAATTCACAGCCAATGTGGAAACCACACTGATACCTTGACAGTCTAGCACCCCGGGAGTTTCGTGCCTTCATTGTTTCAGAGAAGCTTTCTACCAAACTGTATACAATCATTCATTATTTATTCATATTCAGATCAAAACAAATTTCCTCCACGTGATCTTACTTCTCAAGCAACACCTTTAGTCTTTTTTTTTTTTTTCCCTTTGGTTGTCATTCGAAAGTAATTTCAACTTAGCTAATTCACCCTATATCCTCCATGTGCGTGCTACTTTCCTCTAGTGGATCTGCATCTGAGTTAAGAAACACAACTTCATTATTATAATGTATGTAATCTATATTATATACAATCCAGTCTATATGCACATCTAAGTAACATATATTTTATATAAGCCACTGTGGAGTCCAGATAATCTTACGTATTGCATTGGTCTAATAATAAATGTATTTAAAACCAGGAGCCAAATTCTACACATTGAATTCTTTTCTCTTTGTCTCTTTTAGTGATTCCAAGGATTTTGTTTGAGAAAGGAGTTTTTATTGTGTGTGTTGGGGAGAATCTGGATCCAAGCTCTTCCTTGCTGTGCAACAAGCAATTGGAGAACAAGATACAGATAGATTTCTGCACAGAAGCTGGGTGTGTCTGCATGCAGTGAACGTAAAACTCAGTAAGGAGTGCAGATACATTCCAGAGAGAGCTGCGCTTGGCAAATGTTGGGGTCATCCCTCCATATTAATAGGATTCTGCGGTGTGGTTGAGTAGCTAAAAGGGGCAGAATTTTGGACAAGGCCTGATGAAAGTCCATTTCTTTCTTTCCTTTTTGGGGCAGGTAAAGATTTATTTTATTTTTATTGGAAAATTACATGTAAGAGAGGAGGAGAGACAGAGAGGAAGATCTTCTGTCCGATGATACATTCCCCAAGCTAGCAACAGCTGGAGCTGAGCAGATCTGAAGCCAGAAGCCAGGAGCCTATTCCAGGTCTCCCACGTGGGTACAGGGTCCCAAGGCTTTAGACCATTCTCGATTGCTTTCCCAGGCCACAAGCAGGGAGCTACATGGGAAGCGGGGCCACTAGGATCAGGACCGGCATCCATATGGATTCCAAGTACGTGCAAGGTGAGGATTTTAGCTGCTAGACTACTGCACTGGGCCCTGAAAGTCCATTTCTTTGCCCTTGTTTGGATATTTCAAAAGTGTTATGCATTCAGGTGCAAAACTGGGGTGAGAGTTCCAGTCTAGATAGATAATAAACGTTCTCTTTGAGCTAATGGTTATCACAGTGGCACAGCTAACAATCATGATTGTTTTTAAAAGGTAATATATCTAAGCAGAAGCTACAGTTTCTCCCTCTGTGGAAAACTGCCCAATGTTTCAACTCTAAAGTTTTCCTACCCTCCAGTCAGCACCTAATATTAACCTTCAGAGTGGGAGTTTCATATTTGAGTATCATGTTTCCTAATCCAAAGATTTTGGAATCCAATATGTGTGTTCTCTATATTAACTTCACAATTGATAGTTGCATACTGATACGTACATATATACATGTATATATATATATATGTATGTATATATATATATGTGTGTGTATATATACATACATACATATATGTATGTATTTGTGTGATGTGTAGCTCATGTGTGATATACCCATGTGTATACATTTGTACTTGACTTTTAGTTTACAGGCTCATTTAATTTCACTATTTGATGCCTTCTCCTAAATGTGTTATATGCATATCAGCTTTGCAGATTTAAGACCAATGTTCACAGTTGGAAAATTGTAAAGTGGAGGGTTAAAACTTTTTAATTTTTCTCTTTGAAATACAGACTTGCATTTGTGCCTTAAGCCTCGACAGCAACCACCGAAAGTGAAGAGGTTAAGGCGTGTTGGTTCACGTTGACGCTGAATCCTTAGCCACTTCTGCTCAGTCTTTGGTTTTTGCTTGGCCTCCTTGTTACCCAAGTAGAATGAACACCTCTATGTGAGATCAGTGAAGGTTGCTTTTTGCATAAATTATAGGCAAAACAAAATAACATCAAAAGCAATGACATAGTAATGGTTTCTATTTAGCCAGCAACAAATATGAAGTTTATGAGTCCTTGTATGAACAGAATCTCTCTAAAGTTGTTGTGTCAAGAATTGTAAATTTCTTATGAGGCACACAGATTGAAGGGAATTCATGGGAAGGTGCATCTCATCTTTGCGTTCCTTGCTGGTGAGTGTGTGCTTGTATACAGTAAATATTTGTCTGTGTATGTACAGGTGTGTATATGTGTCTGGGTGCATGTGGATGTGTTGACAAACAAAACACGAATTTCATTTTAGTGGTGTTTTATTTCAGATCCCATTGACGGTGTCTATAAATATGAGTTTTAGGTATATAGTTACCTTTTTAACTCCCAGCCAAAATTGAGTCTTGAAATATACCTGGTCCCTCATTTTTCCTAATTGACCATTATCAGAGCTCCTGGTTGTTCCAGTTCTTGTGTCATGGATGATCTTGTGATGGGGGTTTAGAAACAAATATGGAACAGACCTAAAATAGATGCTGCTTATTTCAAGTTTGTAACAGAGCTTCAGCGAGTTTTACTATCTTACAGTTTACATATGAAACATGGTGGCACAGAGAGTTTATGAATGTAAGGACATTAATACTTATCTTTTGGGTTGTGAAAAGGCAGAAGTGAATGACTGTGGAAGGACATCCTCTTGGTGAGGCACCTGACGTAGCACCAGAACACAAGTCAAGCACTGCCTGCTATCAGAGGACCGAGCTTTGCTGAGCAATTGCAAGCACTACTGCCAGACACAAGCAGAGCATTTCAGGGCCCAGAGGGCATTGTTATACTGCTGTGATGATGGAAAAATCAAAAGTGACCACTTAGATGTCTATGCATCCTCTTCCTGCCGCTAAGGGACACTTGACAATCAGACACCCATAACATTGAGGACGAAGAATTCCATTTGGATATATTCAATAGGTGAACTTGAACACTAAATATTTATTTTTTAAATTTTTTGGTACATGTACTCAATAAATATGTAGACTTATTTTCTAAACAAAAAAATACAAGAATTATTTGCATAGCACTGATATTTTGTTAAATAGTATAAGGAGTTGATAGATAATTTAAGGTACACAAGGGGTTGTGCATGGATTATATCATAATGCAGGATACAACATCCTTGAATATATTTGATTTTGTATTCATAGAGTCTTTTTAAAAAGATTTATTTATTTTTATTACAAAGTCACATATACAGAGAAGAAGAGGGATAGAGAGGAAGATCTTCCGTCCGATGATTCACTCCCCAAGTGAGCACAATGGCTGGTGATGTGCGGATCCGGAACCAGGAGCCAGGAACTTCCTCCAGGTCTCCCACATGGGTGCAGGATCCCAAACCATTGGGCCCTCCTTGACTGCTTTCCCAGGCCACAAGCAGGGAGCTGGATGGGAAGTAGAGCTGCCAGGATTAGAACCGGCGCCCATATGGGATCCTGGCATGTTCAAGGCGAGGGCTTTAGCTGCTAGGCCACACCGCCAGGCCCAGTTTTGTATTCATAGAGTCTTAAAATCAATCTTCTTTAGGCACTAAGAGATGGCAAAATACGTATCTTCAAATACACAAGTGTACATGTGTGTATACATAAAATGCTATTTGATTATATATTTATTTACTATAAAGCCTTTTTGTTAAAAGATTTCTTACCTTCTAGGTAGATAAAAGCAGACCTAGAGAAAAACCAATGTTTACTGTGTTCAGAAGATAACAGTGTAGTGAAAGTTTCAGTAGACAGCTGTTTAGGCTTCTATGAGCCTTTACAATTTTACAAAGAAATCCATGTATTCCTGATGAAGATTTTACTAAAAATACAGCAGTTGATTTCAGACTATTATTTCTATCAGTTTACTAAAATGGGTAAAAAGAATTTTGCAGCTGGAATATTACTGCATTTCTCCTATCTCTAGAAATAGAATGAAAAGAAAGCAATAGAAGTGATAATAAAGGATGATAACTTCGGATGTCTGGAAAGGAATCCTTTCTAATTGCATGACATTATTAATCAAACAAAATGTGGGATTGAAATTGGATGCCTGGTGCTAGCATTCTGAAAAGCATCATGATGCAGAGATGGATCAATGTGAAAGAAAAACATGCTTAAATGACATGAGAACGTTGCCATATTAAAATACCTTGGGGATAATGCCATTCGGTTTGAAGAATTGTATGCTTAGAAAAGGGGGTCAATTGGTTATTGTATGAATCACCACACAGACATGAGAAAAGCGCTACAAAATCGATTTATAATTAGTAACTTAAAAACTAGCAATCAGAGAATTCTCAATCAGCTTGTAATTAATAAGCCATTCTAAAAATTAAGACGGAAAAACATTTATGCTTAACAAAGAGCTGCAACAGTTTCAAACTTTTTGGGTTGTATATATAGAAACAGAATCTTCAACAGATTCCTGAAAGATTCTAGTAATAGATTCTGGTTGAAAACCATTGTATAGGTATGGGAAGACTTGGTATATTGTGTTGAAGGGTGTCACACAAATTCATTTTCACACCAGATCAGTAGATGAATTTTTATTTGGCAAACAAATCTTTGCATAAATAGTTAGAGAATGTTAGGTTATGGAAGATAAGAAGTGCCCTGAACCAAATGGTTAGTGTCTTTGTAAAAAGAAGAAATTTTGGGCCCAGTATGATAGAGTGGTTAAAGTCCTGGCCTTGCACACGCCAGGATCCCATATGGACACCGGTTCTAATCCCAGCAGCCCCCTCTTCCCATTCAGCTCCCTGCTTGTTGCCTGGGAAAGCAGTTGAGGACGACCCAAAGCCTTAGGACCCTGCACCCCTGTTGGAGACCCAGAAGAGCTTCTGGCTCCTGGCTTTGGATTGGCTCAGCTCTGGCCATTGGCCATTGGCCATTCACACTTGGGGAGTGAACCATCAGATGGAAGATATTCCTCTCTGTCTTTCCTCCTCTGTATATCTACCTTTCTAATAAAAAAATAAATAAATCTAAAAGAAAGGAGAAATTTCATTTCTTTAGGTAAATTCCCAGGAGTATAATGGCTGTGTCGAATAGCAGATATATTTTCAGATTTCTGAGGAATCCCCATTTTGTCTTTCATTATAGTTACATTTTCACCAATCCTATATTAGAATGCCCTTTTCTATACATTTTTGTCAGCATTAAAATTTTTTGTTTGGATTACAGGTAATCTAATTGAGGTGAGATGGAGCTGTGTTGTAGCTCTTAACTGGATTTCCCTGACAACTAGTGATCCGGAACATTTTTTTTTTTGTGTCTGTTTAATCTTTGAGAAATATCCATTCATGTACTTTGTTCATTTCTTAGGTGAATTGTTTGTTTTGTTGTTGAGTTTCATGAGCCCCTTATATATTCTGGATATGAATTTTGTCACAGGCACACTTTGCAAAGATTGTCTCCCATTCTGTTGGTTGACTCTGTTGAATTTTTCCTCTGACGTGTTGAAGTTAATAAGCTTGAAATAATTTCATTTGTCTCTTTTGATCGTACTTCCTCGACTTCTGAGAGCTTATCCAAAAAGTCCCTGGCTATGCCAGTGTCCTCCAGTATTTCCCTATGGTTCCCTTAAGCAATCTGCTAGTTATCAGCTCATCGACTTATATCCTTGATCAATTAAAGGTCAAACTGACGTCTTATGAGTTGATTCTTGATGACAATGCTTGGCTATATTCCTGTGGAACGATTATTTTCCTTGTTGAATTTTGAACTGCTTCTTGATTTTTGAGCATTTATTGGAATATTAAGATAGGATTATAGATCAAATTAAAACTATAGTTATGGGAAAAATTTTTAAAATGAAGTGGAGAGAGATGGGGGGGGGGACAAGTATCCCTGTGTCTTAAAATTGTTTTTGTAAAATGCATGAAATTCATTTCTCTTTATGTTAACACATTTTCTTAATATAGGAATTTTGGGGAAAAAAACGAGATATTCCAATGGAAGGGAATTGTCCCTATGTGATACCAATAGATGGTACAGTGTCACAGCTGTAAGATAAGAAATACAAAGGAGGGAGATTGGCTCCAGAGGCCAAGAAAGAAAGAAGCAATTGCTACTGAAATCTTCAAAAGGAGCAATCCCCGCTAATTCCTTCATTTCTGCCTCCATTCCAAGAAGTGAAAAATAAATTTGCTGTTTCAAGCTTCTTGGTTTCCTTATTGTGGCAAACATTGGAAATTTACACACTTAATAAAAATATCCTAAATGATCAGTTTTGTTATTTTGCTAAACATCATGAACTAAAAACTAACTTGCATTTCCCATCTTGTCTATGCATCTGATTGTTTTTTGAGTGGCATAAGAATGCTTTCAAAATAGAAATTTTGATATCAATGGCATATTCTGTTAAACATTTAATATTTTGTATGGAATATTTATTTATTCCTTAGAACATTTATTTACTAAGATTTAAATGTGTACAAACCTCTAAACCTTACTTTTGATTACTCTGATAGTCCAAATTTCATTTGTGACAAAACTTTAAAAAATTACCTGACTCAATGAATAGTGAATATGCTCACAGCATTATTGTGAATTACTGACTTTTGCAATGTTTATATTATTCTGCCTTAGAAGAGAAATGAGGAGGCTTTTTGGAGCAGCTGGGCTTCCATGTATAAGGAAGATTTCAAATGTTCCAGTGGGCCTCGTTGGAGTCCTATTTCCAGTTCACAGAGGAGCTACCTGTATCTGTGGTTTTGGATAATTACTTCTATCATTGAAAAATCTCTGCTCTTTAGGTCCTCAGACTGGGACTGTTACATTGCATATGCCCTGCCTGTGGGCAACGTGGAGCCTTAGGAGTACCCACGGTGGTGACTGTAGGGGATCAGGTGATGTATGCTTTGCCCTTTAACAATAACAACCCTACAGTCAGTCATTTCATTCTCATGTGCTTTTCGGTGCCTGTCTGCCTTTGACAATAGTGCAAATGACAGGATGTCCTTTCACATCAAACTCTATCTGCAGCCATTTTGGCAAATTGACCAAAATATGGGGAGGAAAAATAAGTTTGTAAAAATCCATTTTGTATTAGGGTTGTGTCAAAAGACTTTTTTTTAAAGTCCTTCAGGATGAAACTTTTTAGATAAATCAGATAAAAGCTCAAATATACTGCAATTCCATCTGTCACAACTGTTCCTATAAAACTCAATATCAGTAAATAGAAAGTATTTTCTGAAAATTCTAGACTAGACTTTCTTTTAAGAAGTTATTTAAAAGTGGGAATTTTCCTTGGTTCTTTACCTAACAAGATGGACTCAGACAATGTGGTTGATTGTCTTTGTTTTCCCTGCTTTGTTGGAAAGGGGATAGATTAGTCTAGACTTACGTTATTTATGCTGTCTCTTTCCCTCCTTAGCTATGGTGTCTGCAAGAACAGCAGATGGAACTCAGGAAGCATGAGGAACTGCAAAGAACTTCGTTAGCAGTCCTGGTTATAGAGAACTCATTAAAGGGTGCCTAAATCCACCTGCAAAGTGTATTTTACAATGCTTGTAGGGAGTTCCACACAGATACTGTAATGTCTGCCTCTGCAACCTTCAAACCCAGCTCTGTTATCCCTGATCTATGGAATCATGCTAAAACACAAACAAGCTAAACAGGATTAAAATCATCGTAAGCTTTATAAAGAATTGTATTTACTTTATTTTGATGGTTTTTGAAAGAGTGCCAGAAAGAAACATACAGAGTGGGGTGGGAAAGAGTAAGAAAGAGTAAGTAGTCAGGGCTGGATTCATTTGGGGCCAGTATCCTGACACTCAATCCGGGTTTCCCAGGTGGGTGCCAAGGGCCAAGCAACATGAATGACAGCTCAGTGTCTCTCAGGATCAGAAGCCGAGCTTGAATCATACCTTTGATAAAGGGTATGGGTGTCCCAGGTGGGAACATAGCAGTTTGCCACACACTGAGTCTTAGCCTTAGTTTTGACATACTATGCAACACGTAAGGATCTGAACCAGCTACCATATTATTTGCTATGAGGTTTTATTTATTTCATTTTGAGAAGCATGCGAGTCAAGAAGTCAGAAATTAGCACAACAAAACTTGGTCAAAGAAACAAAACTGCACTTGAATCACAGGTGCCCTGTTCCAGTAGAAATTTTAAAAAATATGCTTGAAGTGAAATAGTTGGATTCAGAGCCCGGAGAATTTATAAGCTGGTTCTGTAATTCAGGTGACTGAATTTCTTTCCAACGTTTTAAGAATCTTTTCCAAGACAGAATAGATTGCTCATATTTTGCAGTCTGTTTTTACTTTCTAATTATTTATCCATTCATTTTTCTTAACAAGCTTCCTGAATATCTATTGAGTATAATACAGTTTGGCAAAAACAGGAGGAAACTGAGTTTCCGTCAGACAGAGTGTAAGCATTGTGCTGTCTATAGCAGAGCAGAGGAGGTAGACATTAACCATGCTATTACACAATGCATTTCACTGCAGCTGCGATTTATATGATTGTCCACTATTTAGCACTGTATCCGGCAGAGAGGAGGTGGCCAATGATATCAGTTCCATTAAAGAAAAATATGTTTTGTACAATTAGCATTTTCATATTGTATGGTACTCTTAGATCAACATCATGCAAAGTGACAGATATTCTCCTTTTAAAAATTATTTTATTTGAAAGACAGAATTAGTTTTCTATTTTAAGTAAAAAGGTAAGGCAGCAGTAGCTCTGTTGCTGCTCTATTTGGAGTGAACTCTTAAAAAACAAAACTGGGCAGGTAGAAAATAGGCTATTGCAGATTACAAAAAAAGAAAAAGGAAATATGAAGTAAAGGAAGTCAGAACTTCACAGTTCACTAGGAATGATCCATCCAGAACTCCTACTAGGACTGGCAAAGCATCAGCGCTGGGATGGACCTAAACTCTGAGAGCTTGGGAGTGCAGAATTTGAGCATTTAGGAAGCATGGAGGTGAGTCCTCAACGGACTTTGCCCATGTAGCTGCTCCAGAGACCCCTGCATTGTCAGTCCCTGTAAATTAAACAGATCCTAATTACCAACAGGAAGAAACACTTTTATTTAGAAATACAGTAGGGAGAGATGCTTTAGAAGCAAAAGAATCAAAGCAATAATAACAAATAGAGAGCAAGAAGAAAATTTGTCTCATCACTAACATAGTCTAACTGCCAGAAAGGATTCATTTTATTGCATTAATTTATTTGAGAGGCAGAGAGAGAGAAAAGGACAGATCTAGAAAGACACACTGCACATGATTTGTCTCATTCTCCAAAGTGTGCATCAACAGGGATGGAACCAAGCTAGATCTGGTTGCTAGAAATTTCTCCCACGTCTCCTGTGGGTGCCAAGGCCCCTGCTTATTCCAGAGTGCACATTATTAACCACACTGAACTTGGAGCTCCGCTCGATCTGGAATCAGGCACTAGAATACATGATGCGAACATCGCTTGATGTCTGTCTATAGTTTTTAAAGTTTTTTTTTTAAAGATTTATTTTTATTATTTTTTTTTATTGGAAAGGCGGATATACAGAGAGGAGAGACAGAGAGGAAGATCTTCCGTCCGATGATTCACTCCCCAAGTGAGCGCAACGGCCGATACTATGCCGATCCGAAGCCAGGAGCCTCTTCCGGGTCTCCCACGCGGGTGCACGTCCCAAAGCTTTGGGCCGTCCTCGACTGCTTTCCCAGGCCACAGGCAGGGGTTTTTAAAGTTTTATACATTCCAGAATCTGTATTTAATGATGGTTATAAAATGCAATTACTTAATTTCACACTCAGAAACAGATTATATTTTGTGGAAATTTTTAACATCGTTGTAATACAGACAAGAATCAATATTTAACACCAGCAATTATATTGGTGTTATAACCCAACCATTAACTTGTTTGAAAAACCATCCCCAATCACTGAGTAACAGAAATATGCATATTTACATGACGATTGCTTGAAAGGAAGAATTTTGGGTTGTAACAGATATAATTATTGAATCCGCTATAGACAAATAAGAAGAGGGAAAGCTGTATGTGTTTTTTGTTACACACGTTGGGATCAGTTTAACACAATATGTGCTTATCTAATTGTCTCACACATGTGGCACTTCTAAGTGGCAATAATGAAGTCAGTTTTAAACTACATTTTTTGACTATACTACTGCCTAAGAAATTATGCTTTTCAATTTAAGATTGCAATTATGCTACAAATGGTATGAATATCTATATATTTTACTATTATTTAGCATTAACTCCTAAGAAGTAAAGATATATGTAAGAAAGTTAAAAATGAGATTTAATCTATTCATAAAGACACACCAGGAGATGAATGCTTGAGGTCCAGTGCTCTGTACTTTTCTTTTATGAATATTCAGCAATATTCAGAATTTACTTGGAATTTCTTAAGATCCTGAATTTAGATAAGACTATTTCATATTTGAAGACCAATATAACTAAGAAACTGCAATTTTAAAAACCTAAGACAATTACATTCCATTAATAAAATCCTGATAGATTTATGTGGTTTCCAAATATTCATTCCTTAGGCTAATGCATCATTTAAACTTCAGAAGTTATTAGTCAAGTCTTAAAAGATACTACCTGGGGTCCATGCAATAGCCTAGTGGCTAAATCCTCTTGCTGTGTTGGGATCCCATATGGGCACTGTTTCATGTCCTGGATGCTCCACTTTCCATTCTGCTCCCTGCCTATGGCCTGGGAAAGCAGTAGAGGATGGCTCAAAGCCTTGAGATGCTGCACCCACATGGGCGACCCGGAAGAAACTCCTGGTCCCTGGCTTCACAACAGCTAAGCTGTGGTCACCTAGAGAGTGAACCAGCATATTTAAGGTCCTTCTCTCTGCCTCTCCTCTCTGTAAATTTGACTTTTCAATGAAAAAAAAAAAAGGTATTATCTTGGTGGATATCCAAAATTTTGAAAACTATTTCCAAAATAGCAGTTTTCTTTGGGTAAATATTTTATGGTACAAAAACTCTTGACATTCGTACTTCATTTTTGTCATAGAAAGATATTGGAATGTGTATTTTAATTCATATTTTATAGGGAAGCATATTTGAAACAATCATACTATCAAGTTTATGCAAATCAGTGTGAAAACAAAGAGAAGCTAAGCATAGGGTATTTTGTATCATATTATGGTTACTTCATAACAAATTTTAGTAAAGGTGAGTTTATATGAACAAAGACTCAAGACATATGTAGGCCAAAGGTTGTCTGCAAAAAGAAAAAATTATGGCTTGAGTGAGTGGCTGCTGGAAGAGAAGGTAGGACATTCAGAGAAAAAGCACATGTCATTATTTGTACCTCTCACCCCCCCAAAAAAAACACCTAAAAATGCTAGAATTAATAATGGAAACATTCCAATTATTTGTGACTTTTCTTTTGAAGTTAAAGACATTATATTCAGCATTTACAAATTATTTGACTACCTCTGATCTTCAATATCACATACTAAGATAATTTTTATGACACTGAAGAAGCAGCTCCCCTTATTTAACAAGCATCAGAATTACCGAACCGTTTATCTGCAAACCTGAAGATGCTGTAGGTTTGAGAGATGCTTTCCCAAAACAATTAACTAGAATTTTCTTCCTTGCCTACTTACAATAAACATTTTGAAACAAGTTCAAAGCAAATATTTTTTTTTCTCTTTGTGTTTTGAAATATTTGTTTTCTGTTTGTGGTTGGAAATTTCGTGCACAGACACAGACCAACCATCAGGAATGGTTTAGGATAGCAGCAAGACATTAAGACAAAGAATCCCATGGCCTTGAATTGATCATATTTTCTGTCTGTGATCTTAGATCGAGTTACTTAATCTCTTTGCACTACTCATTTCTTTGCAATGCTAATGATTTTTAATAGATTTTTGTGGTATCCACATGGACAGATTGCTTTAAGTACATGTTGAGAAGTGTCATAAAAACATCTGTGATAAAGCCTGATGCAATTTAAGCAGTCAAAATGCAGAACAAGTTTTAATTTCGTGAAGTGAATGTGAAAATAACAGCAAGTAGCAGTTGCCAAGGTTGGGTGGCCCTCTGCAGTCATTTTGTCACTTTCAATGAATCTCCCTGACATTCCCACTGGATTATTTTTCTAAGAACCCCATGCATCAGAATCACAAGATCACATGTTTTACATGTAAAAGCCTGGGTCCTGCCTCAGATCTGCATCATCAAATTCTTGGTAAAAGGAGAAATAACAAAACTTATATATCCAGAATAGACATTTCTGGTTCAATACATTTACATAATATTCCCTGATTTAGGTAACGCAGACACTTGGTCTTTTTCAATGAAAAAACAAAAAACTGCTGAAAATGTACTTATTTAACAGGTGTTAGGTGGGAGAGCAGGTAGAAAGATCCAGAGATTCACCTGGAAATAGCTGGTGACAGCTGGGAATTGCTGAGTTGTAGCTGTGAGCCAGGAACTCTCATGTAGATGGCACTGACTTCGTTGTTTGAAGCATCAGCTCTTGCTCCTGGTGTCTGTGTAGAGCAGCATCCGGTGTGAGGAACTGAAGCCAGGTGTGCTGATGTGGGGCACAGATGTCTTAACTGATGCCTTAACTGCCAGGCCAAACTCTACACTGAAAAAAAAATGCTATAAGTACTTTCTAATTTATAGTGAAGATTAAATTTTTAAAAATGGGGGAGGGGTAAAGATTTATTTATTCTCATTGGAAAAGTCAAATTTACAGAAATAAGGAGAGACAGAGAAAGATCTTCCATCTGCTGGCTCACAATTCCAAATGACCACAACGGCCAAAGCTGAGGTGATCTGAAGCCAGGAACCACAAGCTTCTTCTTCCGGGTCTCCCATGTGGGGGCAGGGTGCCAAGGCCTTGGTCCATCCTCTACTGCTTTCCCAGGTCACAGGCAGGGAGCTGGATGGGGAGTAGCGCATAGGCACAAACTGCACCCACAATGATACTACTGCTTGCAAGGCGAGGATTTAGCCACTGAGTTATCATGCCAGTCCCTAAATCAAAATTCTTAATAATGTTTTCCCAATTATAAAATAATACAAATTAATGTTTTCATTAGAATTGAACATGTTATTATGAATCTCTATCTTCTTGCGTTTCACTTACTTTTTGAATGTGCTATCTCTGCTTTCTTTAGTTTCCACAGCAAATTTGGTTAATCTGAGTCATATCCTCAATTATTCAGGTCAGAAGGATTGTGGGTTTTTCAAATGAATTTGGTTATTTCCTCTGGTACACATTGTGCTGTAATTGCAGGCTGCAAGCCAGCAATATGAGAAATTTGCCAGTATTATTCTGTTTTTCCATGTCCCTGGTGCCATCCTGTGCATGTCTGGTTTCCAGTGTTGACTGATTTTTTTCAATATTTTTCAAGAATTTTTATTCACTATATTTGTGAGACAGATTGTCACCCCATCCGTAACAATAGAATAGTAATGTTTTCTCGTCGGTAATCTCATTTCAGAGATTTTCTGTTGCTTTTCTGAAATGGTTGAACTTCAGGAAGTAAACCAGATAGCCCTTGAGCCTGGATACACAATGCTGCTGGCTAGGTTCCTGTCTAAACGAAATGCCCGATGGGTCTCTGCACCGCTGGCTCCACCCTCACGTTCCGAGCAGCTGTGCCCAAGATATGTGCAATCACCACTCCACAGAGCCTACTGCAGAGCAAATATGCAAATTTTGTTCCTCTCATCAAGATTCAGATGAGTGATATTCGTGAGCTGGGCACCTATCAAATTCTTACGTGTCTGAACCACATCGAAATATAGTTCTAGGTCAGCTCAACACTACAGAACATTAGTAAAAACAGATTTTAAAGCAAACAACCGCTTATGTTCTTACTAGATATTAACATCTTAATTATAAATCTTTGAATACCACTTTTAAAAGTGTCAATTAAGTTGATTAAAGGTTTGTTCCATGGATTACAGCTTTACAGAATTGTTGAATTTACATGGCTGCTGATAATAACTGCAGTAAATTGTGACCTTTGTATAGTTTTCTCTGTGACATATCTACCAAGAAGCACGCACACCGAACTGCACAGGATATCTGTATGCAGGACATCAGCCTCATTCACCGATCACTTTCTACCATTCTGTGGAATAAAAGGGGAGAAATAGGGAATCCTGATGAGAAGCCTCCCACAGTACCATCTATTGCCTTTTCCTTCTGCCCTTCTTTTATATCTGTGTGGGGGACATGACAGGAATTCTAAGATGATCTTATGATTTTCTTCATCTCATGTGAGATTTTACACCAGTAATCATTACTAAGAAATTGATCCAAAGTATAGCGATTATCTCAACTTGCCTAATTCAATCACATGGCCCGGCAAGGGTAGACAGCTTACTTGGCTGGTAGTAGAATGAAAAGTCGATGTGAAGGATATTTGGTCACTGGCTTTTTAGATGGCGAAAACATTGTGCACAAGACCTGTCAGTGACTCTGAACTAAGAGTGCCCTTCAGTTAATGGCTAGCAAGAACATGAGAATATTTCCCTAGGAAATGGATTTAAAAGAAATGATTCTTCCTTGTATCCTACCAAAATGGCAATCCAGTTAACCCTGGATTCTGGCCTTCTGACATCCTAAGAAGAGGGTACAGTCAAGTCTCTCTACACTTCTGGTCCAAAGAACGAATTCCAAACAGTTAAATTCATTTTATTACAGAGAAACATGAAAAAAAAAAAAAAACCCCAGAGACTTCCTCGATGCAGTGGTACTCAAATGTCAACATTTGATGCCGTCATTTGTGGAGATCAATGATGCCCATATGCTCAGCTTATGATTTCGTCTGAGCTACAACCAGACACTGGTTTTCTAGTAGTTCCTGAGTCCTGATGGTGCTGGTCCAAAGGTTACTCTGGGATTCCTGCTCTATATCGGCACCCTGGACCTCCTCATTTCCTATCTGTTAGTAACTCCTTCTTAAGAGAAGAAAAACAACTTGGTTGGTGAAATTATTAGAAAGGGTTGGACTTTCTTTCTGAATGTGGGGTTCTCACTTCTGTGGAACTCAGCCTGAAACTAGGGAATGTTCTTTGCCTTGAGGTAAGTAACGCTTTTACTTTCATGAGAAGTGGCCAGTGATCATATTGATCTGTCAGTGTCCCAGGGAGGAAGTTAGCTTAATATGTAGAGAAGTGTTCCAAACCATGGTGATTCTTACCTTAACCACATGCTCCAAAATACAGGGCAGGTAGCCTTGCTGCGGTGTGGCAAGTTAATCCTCCACCTGAGGCGCAGGCAACTCATATGGCACCAGTTCATACAGGCATGAGTTTGAGTCCTGGCTGTTCTACTTCCAATCCAGCTCAATGCTAATGTACCTGGAAAAGCAATGCAGGATAGCCCAACTGCTTGGCCCCTGCACCTAGGTGGGAGATGTGGAGGGAGTTCCTGGCTCCCTGCTTTGGACCAGCACAGCTCTTACCGTTGTGGCCATTTCAGTAGTGAACCAATGAATGGGCAATCTTTTCTTTTCCTTTTTTTTTTCTTTTCTTTTTTTTTTCTTTTCTTTTCTTTTCCTGTCTTTTCTTTTCTTTTCTTTTCCTTTCTTTTCTTTTCTTTTCCTTCTCTCTCTCTCTCAAGGTTTTACTTACTATTTTTGATGGAAAGGAAGGTTTATAGAGAGAAGGAGAGACAGAGAGAAAATAGCTTCCATCCCTGGTTTACTCCCCAAGTGGCTGCAATGGCCAGAGCTGAGCTAGGCTAATCTGAAGCCAGGAGCCTGGAGCTTCCTCCACTTCTCCTGTGTAGGTGCTGGGCCCCAAGGCTTGGGTCATCCTCCATTGCTTTCTCAGGCTACAAACAGGGAGATGGATGGAAAGTGGAAAAGCAGGGACAAGAATTGACACCTGTATGAGATCCAGGCACATACAAGGCAAGGATTTAGTGATTAGGCTACTGCACGAGGCTTTGTCTTTCCCTTTCTGTATCTTGCCTTTCAACTAGTAATTTTTTAAAAAATCTTAAAAAATACATAGGGTAACAACATGAATATATTTCCTATTTTTTGATTGCTGTATATATTTTGTAGATGTTTTATACTTTATTCTTTCTCTAGTCAGACATGAAAGAATATTTCTGGCAGAAAGAATAATCAGTGTGTTACTGCTACTTCCAAAGTTCTGAAAATCCTAACTAGTAAATAACTGGGTTACATCAGCTACTACTAAGTGATCCAAGCTAATTCCCTACTATGTTGTGTCACAAGCAATCACATCTATTCTAATCTCAAACCAACATACATATCTGTAACAATGTTGTTTATAGGCAAAGACCTGAAGTCTTTCATTAGAAATATGGCATTCATCAAAAACAAAACTGTTTAAAATGCTATAAAATCCAATGGAATGTTGACTGTTTAAATCAGTTGCATTCCACATCAGAGTAAGTA
Source organism: Ochotona curzoniae (assembly GCF_017591425.1). NCBI lineage: Eukaryota > Metazoa > Chordata > Mammalia > Lagomorpha > Ochotonidae > Ochotona > Ochotona curzoniae. Next base: position 8,348,870 of record NW_024466219.1, on the reverse strand, counting down.
GGTTTCAAGAGCCCAAGATCCGTTCATGATCCTGGCTTCCTGTCAATGCAGACTCTGGGAAGCAGAATAGGATGCCTCAAGTGGATGGGTCCTGTCCTCCTGTGTGTATTACTGGACTGAGTTCCTGGCATAGCTGTGTCTGGGCTTTGAGAGTACCTAGGAAGTAAATCAGCAGACAGAAGCACTCCCTGCTTCTCTAAAAGCTAAATAAACAAAAAGTAGAATCAGTGAATACATATCAACCACTTACTTACATTGCCGTTTTGTCCAATAACACCATCTTACCCTAAAAATGTGGAAGTCAAAGGAAACATTAATTTGTGATCTTCACAAGACATCAGATCCTTATTATTATCTTATTTAGTCCAGAAGTGACATCATTAGGAGATTTCTTTATGTCTGTATTTTACACTGGCAGTTATAATGTGCGTTAAGTTTTATATTATCTAACATCTGGAAGCAGTTGATCTGGGATTTATATTTATGGTTCTTTGATTTCTGTGCTCACATTACTTCGTTTCTGTTTTACTAGCAGAGTGTTATCCCAAAGGAAATTAATACGTAGTTTAAAAATAAACTTGTAAAGCACTCCTGCAGCTGAGGTTAAGTTGTAGCAAAACCAAAAATTACAACAAACGTAGCAACCAGTTGCTCTTCTAAAAGAAAATTTAAATATTCTAACCATAACATATTTGGCAACATTAATATGTTTTCCTTCTTTGAGTCATAATTTTATAATTCTTTTGAAAGTCTTACTGTTTCATGGCAATCAAAATATTCTCTATTGCTACTATATAGCCATAGAAAGTGATTGTAACTTAATAGATCCTGAGTTCCAAATGTATTCACCAAATCCTTTGCCCGTGTCATCACAGATGTCTGTATCAAATTTGACATTTTTAGAAGATTAATATAATAGGATTTACAGGCCTGTATCTAGCCTCAGAAAAACCTCGAATACAATTTTTCACTGTGTGACTCCAGGTAAGTAATCTGTGACATACTTATTTTTTGCAGTCTGAAGCATGCAAAATAATATTTTCCTACCAGGAAACTTTGCAAATTATTGATGGGATAATATAACAATTGAACCACAAATTAATTAAAATAATTAATTGATGTCTACCATGTGCCAGTCACTTAGCTCATCACAAAGACTGCAAAGAAAAATGAGAAACTGATATCAGGCAAGCACAGGCTGTTTTTGGATATTCTCAGCTGTATTCTTGGTCCTACAATTGGCATCTTGTGAGGAGATTGGAAGATGTTTCTACAGTAATTCATGGACTAAATATTAATTCATTTAAAAGATTTATTTATTACTGGAAAGGTAGATATACAGAGAGAAGGAGAGACAGAGAGAAACATCTTTCATCCACTGGTTCACTCCCCAAGTGGCCACAGCACTTGGGGCTGAGCCGATCCAAAGCCCAGAGCTACTTCTGGGTCTCCCACACAGGTGCAGGGTGCCAAGGTTTTGGGTCATCCCTACTGATTTCCCAGGCCACAAGCAGGGAGTTGGATGGGAAATGGCACAATTGAACATAAACTGGTACCCATATGGGATCCTGGCGAATGCAAAGCAAGGGTTTAGACACTAGTCCATTGCACCAGGCTCTCAATATTAATTCTTGAAAACAATTTTTGTTGGGAAAAATTCAGAAACAAAATGTAGATGTGTGTGCAAAGCTTAAAATCATTTCTGTATGGTGTCATAAATAATGGGAAATTAGTGTCAATGAGGCTCAACAAATATTCACATTTAGAAATTATTCTGACAGTGTGAATCAAAGTCTTTAGATTAATTTTTAACTGAAAATACTTACCTGCATTAGTGGAAATCTAAACATTTTAGCATTTCAGTTAAAACAGGACAGTGCTAACAACTTCCATTATTAAAATGTTAATTTTAACACAGAAATCTATGAATTGTAATAAATGCACTATGTATCTTTACCCCCAAATCAAGGATGTAAGATGGACTCCCAACGAAACTGTTAAATATATCTTGAAATGGGATTCTGGGCTTTCTACTGTTATCTATACCTACAGTACCACAATACACTTCAATAGCAGAATGGTGGACTTCTGAGTGTTGTGGAAGACTGTACATCACCAGGTTCACAAATTTATGGTGAAAAATAAGACTGCAGCTGACAGAGAATGTGGGTCCTGCTGAAAGAACCGCTGGTCTTGCAGAAGTCCAGCTTCTCAGACCATTCTGAGTCAGCCCCTTAAACAGCATGGAAAAATCAACACGAAAGAGTGAGACAAGGATAAAACCCATGAAGGGGACATAAACATGGTGTGAAACTGCAGTGAGTGACGACAGACTCTGACCAACGTTTCATCAAGATAGGACATGGTGATAAATTGGAAAATGTCACTAATGCAGTTAGAAGCCAAAAGAAAAAAAGGGAGAGAGTGAGACACAAAATGTTTAAACATGTAATGAATTTGCTGGTCAACAATGAGGAAATTGAATGATAAACATCTTTACTAAATACTTCTTGACTGCAGAATTTTAATTTGAGTTTTTAGAACGGAATGTCTCCCGAACGCATTTTTTTCTAGTTAAGCACAGTAATTTGCTGTTGAATATTTCTGTGTTTCCAGGACTGAATGAATAAATGATCTGAATTTTATTAATATGATTACTGTACCCATACCAGTGCTATAAGGCAGGCACTGTCAATCCTGTTTTTAGAGGGAACATTCTGTCCCAGAGAAATTAACGCTTTTGTTTTCACAAATAAATATTAAAGCTAAAAGTCAAATTCTGTGCCATTCTTAAATTTAAACACACACACACACATACACATACACATGCTTTCTGTGATTTAGAGAATCATTTAAAACATTCATCTTTGTCAAAACTGCTTTGGTAATGGCAAGGGGTAGGCTTTGACCAGTCATGACTGAGAACATCCTCTTATAGGGTTCAATTCTTACATCATATGAAGAGACATCCTTATATTCTTGAGAGAAAGACATCTACTTAATTTCCATATGCTCACTTATGAAAAGTAAAAAATTGAAAACAAGAAATCAATTCAAATGTAGGAATAAAGTGAATGCTTGAAAAAGCAAATGACAGCTCTCCAGTAGTGGAATAAATTCAAAATAAAATTGTTGATTGTAATATTGCCTTTATTTTTATATGTTGGTGCATATTTTAATGATGATATCGAATCTATGTGAAAATGAATTTCATGGTTCTCATGAAGTTATTGGAGACTCCTAGATTTCTGATGCAAGTTCACTTATTCTGGTGGTGCTGTCGCAAAATGTTACTCTGCAGATGTCTGCAAGTTTTAGTGTTTGAAGTCCTGTCGAATTCGAGCCCTGAGAATGAGGAAGTACCCACCCGCAGACAGGAAATAAGGGCTGCCATGGCTGTAAATTCTGGACTCCAGAATCCAATAAGAACCTGGAGTTCTGGTGCGTGGCAATGATAGAAAATCAGGCTGCTCATCGTATTAGAACAGGACCCTGGTGGAGTGAAGATTCTGTGCTTATGCTTGAGATAGTCTCTCATTCACAGACACACCCAGAAATTATGCTTCTCTGGCTGCTGATGTGATACTAGCCCAAACTGACCACAAAATTTGCAACCACAGCCACTTCATTTGCATGCCTACAGAATTTGTATTGTCCAAGAAACAACATCTTTCTCTTTGTTTTCTCTTTCAGTGAGCTGGAAAGTTTAAGATACTCTATCATAAATTCCACCGATCTGAACTTTTGAGGGCTAATTCCTCTTCACAAGAACTGCATTAAAGATATGCAGTGTGATTTCATATACACATTTTGAAGAGTTTGGATACATGCACACACCTGTGAAATCATCACTTTGATATATATAATAGAAACACATCACCAGCTAAAGCATTCCTGCTCTCCATCCTTTCAGGTAAATTACTTCATTTATGTTCTCCCATTTTAACAAAGTATAAGTCCATAGTGCCATTATGATTTCAGAAATTGCAACTGTTATAAGACCTCTCTAAATTTTACTCATGTTAAATAATTACAAGATTATGCTATTAGGCAATAATTGTCCAGTTTTTCCTTGTTCCTGAACAGAGGCAAGCAGATTGTAATATATTGCCTTGAGTGTGATTGTGTCAAATATGTTACATAAGTGAAGTTCCGTGGCCTTTTTCCTTTGTGGCTTGTTTTGATTAGCATCATGCCTTAGTGGCTCACCCATGTTGCCACAATGGCAGGCTTTATTCTCGTGTGAGTCAGAAGGAAGACTGAAGTTTCACACAGTGTGAAGTATAAAATTTCCAAGCTCTGTTACGCCTATATCATAAATGCATTAAATGCTAAAAATTGTATGCAATCATCTTAATTAAAATGATATTTACCATTTCCTCTTTTGGTTTACTTCTAAAAGCATGCACATAATTTTGTTGACATTCTCCTGTCTTGATTTTAAGTAGAAAATGAAAGTTCATGAAAAAATTAAAAGAATTATTGCCCATAGAACATAATACAGTAACATCAGCCAAAAGCTGAATGAAAACACAAACATTATCCAAAATACATTTTTGATCTTTCTGAATGTGAACTACCATTATTCTATTTTTATGAGACATACCAGCATGCAGTCCAATGATTGTAGTCAATTTAAATATCACAAACTGTGTTGCTTCTCTTGAGGATGGGGAAAAAAATTTACATCTGAAAGCATACAAATCTGTTAGAGAAATCTAAAGTGTATTTTTTCATTCTAATAATTTCATTATTAGTTGGTGGGAACATAAACTAATATATCAATTTTGGAAAACAGTATGGAGCCCTCAGATATGTCTCAAGGAAGATCTACAATGTGCTTCAGCAATCCTCCTCTTGGGAATTTATCCAAAGTGAAACCAGCATTTGACAGAGTTATTTGTAACGTACAGGTTTATAGCAACTCACTCATAACAGATGCCCATCAGCTCATGACCGGAAGAAGAAAATGTGGCAGATGTACACCACGAAATACTACTCAATCATAAGAAAAAATGAAATCTTGTGTTTTACACAGTGGCCCATAGCCTTGGGACACTGCACGCATGTGGGGGAATCCACCAAAACTCCTGGCTCCAGTCATTGAGGCCATATCAGAAGTGAGCCAGCAGATGGAAGATCTTTCTTTCTGCCTCTTATCTTTGAATTCTGTCTTTCCAATAAAAACAAGTAAATATTTTGAAAATAAATAAATTCTCTGCTCGCTAGGTGTTGATATATTTTTACCTAATGGACTGTGTACAAATTAGTAAAAATAATAATAGTAATTAATCTTTTTTTAAAAAGGAGAGTGGGTGGACAATGTGGACACATGGGAAGGCAAAGTGGAAAGCTTCACTATGTTCCCAATTCTGTGTTGTGAAATAATTAAGATTACCTCACTTTGTATAAGTAAATAAGTAAAATTGGATAGTATGACTGAATTTTAGAAAGTGAATGTTACAGGCAATAGTTTTAATTTGAGGTGCGTAAAGAGTAGATACTTCTCCAGTCTTTTCAGGTTTGTTCGATTTTATTCTCCTGACACCATCTTGGTATAATGAGGATAAGGACTTAGAAAACACTTCTGAGGGAGACAAAGACATAAGAAGTCTGTCCCTAAATCCTCTATAAGAGCAAAGTCACTTTATTACACAGAATAATTTTTGACTCCATTAGACAAGAAATAATTTTCTTTCCAAGTGAAGCAATTATTTTTAAGCTTTAGTACATATGATGTATAGTAGAAATGTATTTAGTGCTTATATGTCCTGAGTATTCTCTCCTAATTCATGGCATTGCATTCCCTAGTACGGGCAAAAATAAAACCCACAGGACACTAGGCAATTGCTCCCTGTCTCAAGATGTTGCATTCTAGCACATTGTCTCAAGAATGACAAGCAGGGCAGAGGAGCAGAATGACATTTTCTCTGAGCTTAACTGGAGAACTGTCCTTTACCCCATGATCCATTGCAAAGCTAGTGCACTTCACAGGCTCACTGACTTCCCTCTCCTTCCCTGTCTCTGGAGGTGGAATTTCGCCTTACCAGATTAGACTGTGACCAATACGGTCTTATCCCAATGTCTTCAAGTCATGATCAGAGCATATTTTGGCAGACCCAGTAGAATGCTTACTATAAGCAGAGCAATCAGCCCTGTTTGGAGCAATGACCTAAAGGAAACCAGAATCCCCTACATCTGGATCTCGATGATACCTCAGGAGGGTATCCAGGTATAGCAAGAGCTGTTGACAATACTATATACTACACAGCTATACCAAAAAGGAGCATGGTGCAGTTCTCTCTGTGCAAGTGCCAGGATTCTGTATGGGTGCCACTTTGTGTCCTGGCTGCTTCACTTCCCATCCAGCTCCTTGCTTCTGTACTGGGAAAACAGTGGAGGATGGTCCAAAGCTTTGAGACCCTGTACCTATGTGGAAGACACAAAAGTAGCTCCTGACTCCTGGCTTCAAATCAACTCAGTTGCAGCCATTTTGGATATTTGAGGAGTGAACCAGGAGATGGGAAATATTTCTCTCTGTTTCTTTTCTCTGTAAATCTGTCATTCCAACAAAATAAACAAATCTTTAAAAAATACAGGAAGAGTAGATTTTTAATTAAATAGCTTATCCCTTTCTCCTCAGCACTTTGAGCCAGGTGTACTCTCCATTAAGTGAGGGTTAGGCTAAGTTTGATAATGAGCTAGTAGGCCTGTACTTCAACCACCATTTGTCCCACCTGCCATGCCAAGCTTCACTGCCCACCCCAGCTCTTGGCTAGCATAAGTAGAGGGTCCTAAGAGGAAGACCAGTGTTACTGTCAGACATATGTAGATATACCTTTCAGGAACTGAGACCCACCAGGGTACTTCTCTTTCATTGTCTCAGGGATTGAGCCCACAGGGCCTGTGGATCCTCGTTGTGGGACATTGTACCCACCTGGGCTCTGCATTTTAGGGTTAGAGACTTCCAGTGTATTGTGACAGCTACAATGCTTGTACCTTTACCATCCTGGGAAGGGTCAAACAGCTGTAGTGAGGGGAGGAAAACATAAACAAACATTGTGTCTTTTTTCCTTTTAGACAACTCTGAGTATGGTCTTCTGCCTGGGAAGATGATTCTCCCAGAAAGGCTGAGGGGGAATCAGGCCTCTTCTCTCTTACAAAATCATCAATATTGTGTCACAGACAAATGAATATCACCAACTCTACCCTTGGGGTTGGTTAGCCATGGGTCTGCCCTGAGAAAAACAGCTTTCACCTCATCCTTCCTACACCAGAGGCCCAATGAGAGGCTAATATATATATCACTCTTGATTGGGCTGAAGGGCAGAGTGCTGGACATCAGCCACAGCAGACACAAATCCCTCTGTCAGTTGGCCACATGGGAGCAGCCTGAAGGTGGCACTGGGTTGTGACCCAGTTGACTATGTCTTCCTTCTGTGACAGAAGAACATTTTTTTTGTCCCTTCCCATCATTAGCAATATCTGGGAGGAGCCAACCACCAGCTAACTTGACTGGTCCTTGATATGATGGTTCTCCTTTCTGTAATGGTTCAGCTTTGAGCGCACAGGCTACATGCTCCTGTAAAGATGAGCCACACGACAAAAGTCAGACTCTTCTCAAATATCGGTGAAAATGTCTGAGATCATCTATTCCAAAATCCCCTCAGGACTTACTGTCTGGGGAGCTACTTCCAGTCTCTGCCTGGACAAAAAAGTGATTGTGCAACTATTGCAGCATCTTGAATCTCATAACCAGGCTTACATGTTCCCTGCTTGCTCCTAACTTTGCAGCCAGCTCACTGCCATCCTATGGTGGAGGACGTGGCTACATTCACTTGCTATCCTCTCCCCAGAAGTTATTCAAACCTGCGTGCACCTAGTGCCCTTCACTCATGCCTCCATCCTGGGCCAGGCCCGGAGGATTGCAGCTCTGTTGCTTCACGCAGCACGGTCCCATTCAGCGGGGCTCCTGTCTTGGCACTCATCTATGTTTTCATGATGGCGACCTCATTTTCTACTGTTATTCGAAGATGAAAGGACTGGTCAAACTCAGCTTGGTCAACTCTTCTTTACCACCATCACTTTTATCTTTACATTTGCATTTTCCAAAAGAAGTAAAGCATATGAGGACACTTAAGGATCCTTGAATATGTTTTCTTGGCTTCATTCTTCTCCTGAATTGAAACTTGAAAACTTTGTCAAAAGTGGAGTAACTACAAAATATAAAATTAACGGGCTTTATGAATTGATACGTTAAAAGAAAGGGCCCAATGGTGATTGCTACGGCTTTCGATCAGAATAAAAAGATGGTGCAGTAGCAGTTTGGATATGGTACTTTATTTTCAAACAGTTGCAAGAGATTCAATCTGAAAACAAGTTTAAAAATGTGCGAGCATTACCTATTGAGCTGTCTTGGAGAAGGGTTTATTTTGTGTTAAAAATTGTGTTTTCTGAAACTGCCTTTTGTGCCAGATAAGACAAAATATAGTTTGCCGTTTCAAGATTATTTGAAAGCTTTGTGCCTTGTCTGAGCACACACAGGAAGAAAGTGGGAGTGATGCTATCATTTTATTATGTTTATTCGGCAGCCACTATGATCATTTTCCTGCTTGCTCAAATTAAAGATTGTTGCTCAGACTCAGTATTTCTTTGGATTTTATTTATTCATATGATTTTCTGCTTCTCAACTGATTTTCTGCTTCTTTCAGAAGAGGAACAGATTGTCACATTTTATAAGCAATGGTTTATTTGCTTGCAGCGTGGCGTGCATTGCAGAACATTGCCTTAAATGTAATCACCACTTATGGTAGTTTGTTTTTGTCAACTTATGGTACGGTGAAACTCACTCCTTTGGATTCACTCCCTGATACGTTAGAAAGGTTATTGTAGTTTACATTACATTTTTGATGTGTGTTTATCTAAAAGCAAAATAAATATCACATACTTATGATATTCAGAATTTAACTGCTGTTTGGAAGTAGATATTGATCCAGGATATGATCCAGGTGCAACTGCTGGAAGACATGTGTAATCAATATGAAATACATTGTTAATATCCAGGCTTACATCATGAACATTGATTTATTTTATATATTAGTAGAGATGGTTTTATCATAGTTTTTAAAAATTAGATATATTTTTATTTTTATTGGAATATCAGATACGCACAGAGACAGAGAGGAAGATCTTCTCTCTGTTGATTGATTCCCTAAGCAGCTGCAATGACTGGAGATGAGCAGGTGCAGGGTCCCAAGGGTCTGGGTCATCCTTGACTGCTTTCTCTGGTTGCAAGCAGGGAGCTGATGGGAAGAAGGGCTGCCAGGATGCAAGCCGGCATGCATATGGGATCCCAGAGCATACAAGGTGAAGACTTTAGCTGCTAAGCTACCACACTAGGCCTAGCTTTATCATATTTAAGGCATTATATTCATGCAGTACAATAATTATGAACTATATTTTTCTAACAATGTTGATTTGAATACTTTCCAAGCCTTTAAGGAGTTTAAATTACTAGCTGTGTGATTCAGATTAGGTTTGGGAGATTGTAGAAGCACTTATTCTTTTTCTGATAAATTGATAGAACAACATTGACGATCAAATGTAATAATGCTTGCAAAGTGGTAGCACATCCCTATTTACAGCACATACTTCATAGACAGCGAACCGAGTAGCACTGAAGGCAAGAACTTCATTTTCAAAATCTCTGCTTCCTTGATGCCTAGAAATGTTATATGGTCTGCAGCCAAAATACCAAAAAAAAAAAAATTCTATTATAAGTAGTCTCTAGTTCCACATTGGGTGCCACTTGCCAGAGTCCAGCTCCACCTGAGCTCGGAGCTCGAGAAGGGTGCGTGGCATAGGCACAGAGAAAATAAATGGACAACTACAATTCCAGGATCATAATGGACAATGAGAGAAAGCTGTCCACTTTATTTATACAGCAGCAGTCACAAGATCTGGCACAGACTTTTAACATCACAGTCCAGTGGGTGTCTCTAAGGATAATTCTGCCATCAGGGCTCAGCCAGTGTGAAATGACCAAGGATGACAAAAGTAGGGGAATAAAGGTTCTTTACTTCTCAGAAGTGGCGATCAGCTCCCTGGTGGTCTTTAGTAGATCAGAGATGCTGACAGAGGTGTTTGCTGCCAGAATTTGCGACTCCTCATTTCCCATGACCTTTTAGAAAAGTTGTGCTTTTTCAGATGAATGCGCTCCCAAAAGTTTATTGAAAGTTTATATTATGAAAGACAAACTGTACATTTTTAAATCATTTCACACACACGAAAAAACTCATTTTAATGACATTTTCCGTGTGCTATTTGAAATTCTTTTTTACATTCACTGTCCTTAAAGTTGTTTCTAATTCTTGGCCCTTGAGTAAGAACTTTTGTAGCAGCATCACATGACTTAAGTTACCACCATCAAGAATGAACACAGAACCTGAGCTGCACTGTGAGCTGTTGCCCTCACAGCTCCTGAGCCCCTCCCCAACCAGACTGATTTGCTCATTGGGATAGTTTTAATCTCAAGACCTGTGTTAGTATTTAGGGGTTGTCATCACAAAACACCACAGACTGAGTGACTTAAAGAGAACGCATTATTTTTTCAGAGTTCTGGGGACTGGAAGTCATAGAACAAGGGGCTAGCATGACTAACTGCTGAGGAAGGCTCTGTCCCTGGTGTTCAGATAGCTGCCTCCACTCATCACACAGAATTTTTCCCTCTAATGACCAACATTACTCCTCCTAAATTTCCCTCTGGCGTATTCAGCAATAATGTAGGATAGGTATATATTTAAACAGACAGTAATTAGCCTCAAGTGCCTATCAGCTAAATTCTCCAAACATGTGCAAAATGAGATGTGTTTGAGTATGCACTGAATTAACCTTGAGTATTTTTGATGATTTTGCAGCCTTTCTAAACCAGAGTGGACAGAAATTGTCTCTATATAGATGTTTTCAAATTACATGCACTCCTATTGGCCAATTGGCAGTAGCAGGATGAAATAACTTGGCAAGTGAGAGAACTAGTCGCTCTTTGGGCACCCTCCTCATACTTCCACGGAGACCCCTTGCTTTCCTTCCCTGCCTCTGTTGTCTGACTCCCCTCCTCACACCTCGTCCTTTATAAATGCTCAGCATTTACTGTGTGTCGGGTATTATTCTGCACAGGGAGAAATAATGTTGAAAAAGAAAAAAAAAGCAAAACAGGCAAAATTTCTGGAGTTCTATTCTAATGAAGCGAGGCAAGCAACAGATAGAAAAGTAAAGGTGTCCGATGTTGATCAGTAATGAGTGTTTACTGTGAAAACTGATGAAGACAAAGTGACAAGGGGTACCATAATAGGAAGCTGCAAGTTTAACTAGGAAAGTGACAAAGAAGACAGTGCAAAGGTGACCTGTCAATAAATGCCTGAAGGAGGAGGGAACTGAGTTAGTAGATATTTGGGAGGACATTCAAAGCAGCGGGAATGTTGAATTGTAAAGCTCAGTAAAAATACTGTACTTATATATGAAATTTGCTCTGAATTTGTCATAGAAAAACACTGGGAAGAATTTTACTCTAATATGACCCACTTGAATTTATGGCAAAATGGGTTTATTCTTCCTAATTTTAAAATTTACAAGATTGCAGAAAGTTAATGTATTGATGTTCTTCAATGTCTTTTACTTGGGGTGGTTAGAACAATTAACCAGATCTTGCCTGGGCTGTGTGTCTCTCTTTGAACCATCAGTTTGGCTGTTTGTGAAGCATCCACAATCCACTTTACTTAGACTATGACCACAACACCAGTGTGTGCCTGCCGCAGTGTGTACCTGCAGTATGTAATGGACCTGGAAAATTATACCATATAGTACATCGTATGAGAAGAATTATCAAGGCACCACTTGTGGTACATATGCTTTAGCTATTGAACTGCGAAGCATCTTTTCAATTGATTCAGATTAATGAATTTATATATACTCTTAGCCTTACAAATGATTGCTTTCTGTTTTCAAGATTTGTGTACAAATTCAAATTCCTACTGAGTCTTAAAATTAAATTTTTGCCTATGCAGCTCCTTTAACCCATTTTGAAGACACTTACAATAAAAACAAATATAGAAAAAATACCCCTCACCTATCCTTATGTAACTTTATAACTACATTTTGCCTGCATGGTGTAATATATTCGCTGTAACTTTTATTACTTTTCTCTCATTGCTGCATAATTCATAAATATTCACCACCAGTTCAATTACCATAGACCTGATTTGTAAGTTAACATTTGCTCACTCTGTCATCTGGCTCACCTAGTACTTATTTCTTTCAACCTCTTGGAACAGTTCCGAGTCAATCCCATTCCACTTCCTTAGAAGGAATTTAAACGTTTATAGATTTCTTTCAGAGACTGCAAAATTTTGATAGTATGAAATAAAAGAAACACTCTCTTTTATAGTTGTGGGTGAGAGAGGTCCCAAGGGATCGTCAGCTATGATAAAGATAGCAGGGAGCCACACCCTCTTTGTAGCCTCTGGAAGGAACTCCCTCTCGTACATTCCTACTTCTGATTTCAACTGTAGACGTTGGACTGTACCCCGGTCCCATCAGTGTCTGTTTTCTTGCTTCCACACACAGGCTTCTCTGATGTGTCTGAGTGTGTGTGAGGGTATGCCCCTTTGTCTTTTGAACAGACTCTCCTGCCTCACGTGGAAGAATTTGCTAATGTAATATAAGCTGTACCTCTCAAAACCTTTCAATTAATCATCTGATTTTGTGACATGGTGTGATAGTCACAGGTTCTGAGTTACTCTGATACCATAATATGTTTAAAGGATAATTTTACTAATGATAAATGGCCCACGCATTGGATTAATCTCTTACTGTAAATGCTTAATGTTTCTCTCATGTAGCTGCCTTGAAAGCTTGAAATTTAAGTGGCTGAAGTTGAGGTTTTGCATTGATTAATGATCAAATCTAAAATCATACATCTTCAAAATCTAAAGCATTAGAAGAGTTTAAGGAGAAATAAATTATTTTAAAGCGAAGCATTAAAATCATGATGTTATTTACTTAAGATCTATTGATTACTCCTCATTACAATCCCGTCAGTATCATTATCTTCATATTTCTATAGGCAAATATGTTCTGTAAGTTTAAATGATTTTTCTTAAATTTCTAGTGTGAGAAGTAAGCTTCAAGCCTACAATTTTGTGAGTTAAAACCCTATTAGTCATTTCTGAAATGATGGTGCCTCAAAATTGAATGTTGAATGGAATAAAATATTCTTCAAGATGACTTCTATATGAGTGTAAATCATGATCAAGTGCTCTTGATCATTAAAATATTTGACTTGATTTAAAATGAAAAAGCCAACAGTTTTGTTTCCTTCATTTGTTCTTGAACAATGTGAACCTTAAGCAGTGACTATCCAGCAATACTTTGTTAGAGATTCTAACGTCTGTTTTGCTGATGTTCTCTATAGATGAGTATTTAGGAGAAGAGTGTTGTTTATTCCTCTACTTATTATAGCTTAAATGTTGCAAAACATTATGTGCTGCCCAATCCTAATGAGTAATTAGCTAGTACTGGGGTTCTAAATCAGACCTATACTAACAAACAGATGGTGGTAGGATTTGGGCTCCTGGTTTTTGCCTGCAGGATGTCATTAAAAGATAAGTGGAAAATCAAGTCTGTTCCCTTGGTAGCAGAATTTCTACCCTCTGGAGGCATCCAGGGAAGCTTATTTTTGTACAACAGCAATAGCTCCCACGTCAGATGGTAATCACTCGTGCATTCACAGAGTCCTTGTAAATCAATCCCAGAAAGGTAACGGAATGGTGTTCTCTGTATTCGGTTTTAGAACATTTAGGAAAAGTAACTTGGAAGAAATCAAATCATTTCACACGTACCTACCCATCAGTAAATTTTGTAGTTCAATCTGACAGAATAATGTTGGGCTCTATTTGTATACCCCTAATGGCTTTCCACTGTCCGGAACACAGCCTTATATTCAACTGAGCAAGGGCTGAAGTCTGTAGTCCTAAAGGGTGGATGCTTGGGGATGAAAGCCGTGATTGAAACCAGGTGCAGATCATCATGTCTAATACTCAGAGCTTTTCTCTTTCTTGCATCTCAGCATCCTAATGACTCCGCATGTAACTGTGCCAACTGACAAGTTTTCACTGACCCAAATGAAAATGTGTTTGCTTCAGGAAAACAGCTTTTTTTTTTTTGTCAAGTCAAACAAAAATTTAGCTTCAAACACTGTATTCATTAGAGGAATTTTTTTTTGGTTAAGATATTTTTAAGTTTTGGTATGTTTTCATTGAGAGTAAATACTAATTTTAATTTTGCATACCAGCAAGTATCATTTAACTTAACAAAAATATCTGGCTTTGGAGACATCAAGAATATTTATATATGACTTCATTATAAGAATCAATGAAGTATCAATTATTTCAAAATCTACTTCTATAAAGCCACAAAATTATAGCTTATCTACTAAATCATGTGCTTATTATACCACAACTCTGTGTCCATATGTAAAGAGTAATCATTCTTCTAAATCATGAAATGCCAAGCTTGGTTTAATGCCCTCTTAAATTACTAAAATAGTTAACATAAAATCTGGGACTAATCACATGTTTCACTTATATTTTATTTTAATATATGCATCTTAATACCTGTGTAAATTGGTAATATAACATAAAAGTCAAGTTAGTGAGATATATTGTAAGTAAGATGGGTAAATAATATGTACAAAGTAACAGTGTTGATAAATATTAATTTCTAGTCTAAATGGAAAAATGTTTATACGATTTGCTTGGTTAGCAGTAAAATATTTGATCTTATAGCTATGATAACCTGCTTTAAGCAGGATGTTACAAGCAAGAGAAACTCTCAGTTGAAAAATTTAAATCCTAGCTGGTTCTAACTTTCAGTTTTATAAAGAAAGCTAGGTGGGAAATCTCAGCAGCCTGTTCACAATGCAGTCTAATCTCTTACAGTATGAATCCCATGTTTGAAGCTCACAGTTTGAAGGACTTCAGTTGTTATGTCAAGTAAAGCCGCCTGAGGCAGGAGCATTTCTCTTCCAGTGTTGTTTTTTCTTTGCCTTTTCTTTTTATGATTTGGGTGGAAGTCACTAGAATACCTGTGTATTGGTTTGCTGTTTTTAAAAAGGAGTCCCATAATTAAAATTCTATCAACATTCATAAAAGTGCAATTCTTTGTGGAGTTAGTGATGAATTTAGGTGAGTACTACAATATCTACTCTTTTGGCTACAATTTTATCATCTTTTACCTGCATGTATCAACTACCTTTCTCTAACTAAGGATGCCAAGAAGATTGATCCCATGGTGTTTGCTATGGTTTGTCCAACTGAACACACACAAGAGTTGAATCCTTAGAGAACTTAATTTTACTGTTGAGTTTAGAAGCATAGATTAAGTTATTAGCAAGGAGTCCCATGATTGAGTCCTAGTGGCTTCATGAAGAGGGGGAACAAAATCTCACAGACATAGGCAGATCTGTGCGCCCCCTGTCTCTTCTTCTTAGCTTGTAATGTTTCATATCACCTCAGGTGCTTACCAGCCAGAACACTGTCAACGTCTTAGGCCCTGGGTCTTGCCAAAGTAAACGTTATGAAACGAGCTTGCCACCAGTATTTTGTTGCAGGAACAAAAATGTGACTGACTGCTGCAAGAAGAATGTCCATACTCATCCTCTATTCACTGCAGAAAAGATGAATCATCCTAAATGATATGAGACAAAGGATTTAACTCAGGAACTGAGAAAGAGGACACACACAGATTGTTAGAAATGAAAAGGATCGTAGTGGCAAACATTGATTAAACTTCAAAAATCAAGTTTCCAGGTGGCTCAATACATCCTGGAGAGTATAATATCTTGTGATTTTTATCAATGTCCACAATGAGTGGTTCTTTTTGAATACAACAGAAGATGACCTACAGTTCTCCTGTAGGACTTGGGGCCTCATGGTCACAAAATTCACCTTCCTGTTTCTCCTCTTTGAACGGTAATTCCTAACTGGTCACGGGACCTGATGGAAATCGTGTCTGCTCATTGCCAATAATGCCATAGAATTTTATCTGAAAAATGACTTTAAAATAGAAAGGACAGCTCAACAGGCTTTATGATTAAAATAAATGACACACTGACATATATTAAAGGGGACAGTATGAGATTCATATGTAAATGATGCTTGACCAGTGGCTTTTAGCTGCAACAAGTATTTATCATAGTATTACAGTCGTTAAGATACTCTAGGACTAAAGCAGGCAGAAATACTCCTCAGCATCACAAGGTTCTTATTATTTTGTCTCTTTTGTGTCTTGTACCATCTGAATTGTGTTCTGAATTGTGTGGGGTGTTGGACAAATTTAAGACCATCTTCTTGATTTTCAGAAAGCTTTTTGCCATTTTCTAGTTTCATGAGTGCTAGTTTCCATTTCTCTGCACTTTCCCCAATACCTATTAATAATGACAAATAGAACAACTTTTATTGTCCACGTGGAGAAAATTGCATCTGATTTTACTTCAATTTTACTGGTGATCAACAGACGTGCACCCGTTAAACATACTTACATATTTACATTTCTCTGTGACATACTTGTTTATATGGTCATGGAAGGACGAGAAGAAGGGATACTTCCATTCATGTCTCTCATCCAAAACAATTTTTTTTCGTGCTGACAGGATAGTGAGCCGAGCAGCATTTATTGAAGGTGAGAAGCATCCTACTGCGGTGGTCAGGAGAAGCAACTCAAACACGTTTGCCGGTGCCTGCCTTTTATAAACATGACTGACACTTTGGTTGGGCCCATTTTGAAAATCAAACCTAGATTTAATTAATGATGGGAAGAGAAGAGTCACAACCACTCATAATGCAGGGAATACTTTTCTGTCTACTTGGATAAAACTAAGTGCAGTTAATGCTTTATAAATATTCTCCCACATTTCTTCCAGAATTTTTCATATTTTAAAGGTTTGGTGCTTTATTTATCCATGATTTTTGTGTTAACATGGAATAATGTTATGTTCTCAAGCAATCTTTTCAGGATCGATAGTCAATAATCATAAAATATTGTGTCTGGCTTAGGCATTTCCTCTTTCCTGTGCGATCTTTATATTCACGTTTTGAAGGCTAATCCTAGAATCTGTGTTATTAATGCTTTTGTTAATAAAATGTACATTTTTATGCCAGAGAATAAAGTTATTCCTATAGTTTTCTTTATAAAATATTATATGTTAATAATCCAGAAACTGACATTCAGGGAAATGGAACGTCGTTTGAATGTTTTTTAAGTCTTGCCACATAAATTTCACATATTCCTCTTCATATTCCATTCCCCATAGGCTGTCAGAATTATTCTTATTTCTAAAACTTAGTGTTATTTATTTGTGTAGCATTTTTAACAATTAGCTCATATTGAAGCAAATTCTATGTGCTCAGGCAAGATTGGGTGTTGTTCAAAGGACAAGAATGATTGGTTTTGCATCCAGTAAATCTCTATTATTAAAGAAAACTGAAGGGCAGTAACATATCCAACAATTCCACAATTTTTTTTTTTTAACAAATTCAGTTGGCTTTAAATATGGCTATGTATGGAAGATGTAACCCTTCAAATATATCCAGGTAATTTTTTCAAAGAAGTTCACATATGTTTTTATGGACCGGATATGATGAAATCAATATTTTCCAAGACAATTAGATGACATTTGAACTTTCGTGACATATGTTGGACTCTTTTTTTCTGCCTCGTTGAAGGTTAAGGCAGGAATCCTGTGCACCTGATGTGGTGTGTTCAATAGGACCCTAGATTGACACTGTTTATCCGCAATTGCCTGAAGGTTGGGAGTGGATGGAATGGTTGTCTGCATCTTCTTTGTACCAAAAGCGTGGGGGAGGAGGGCGGAGGACAGATCAAAATCTCTTTTAAAAGAAGCAGGAATCTATGTGAAAAGTTATTCTCATAGAAAAGATGGTGACAGAAATACTGGAGCAATAGTAGAGATTATCCAGAAATTCTCTTTCTGTTGTACTAAAGAAATCTTAAGGCTGTTTCTCACGGAGCTTGTGCTGATCTGCATTCCCACCAACAGTGTCTGACAGCTCTTCTTTCTCACGTTTTCACCATTGTGTGTTTCTGTTCTTTGAATAATGAGTCGTTACTGATATTATCATTATTCCTAATTCTGAAAGGGATTTTACTGGCATTGGTTAGCCATCGCCCTGACGTCATATACTTCAGGTATAACAGTCATTTTAATAATATTACTTCTTTCAAACCATGATCCCAAGACTTTTCCCTTTTTCGTGACCTTCATTTCTTTCATCACTACTTTCTGTTTAATTGAAGGTGCGGTTCACTTTTTTTTTAACTTCTAATTCTTTTCTACAAGCAAGAAATATGTTCTGTTTCTTTGTGCCCTTGATAATTTTTCATCACTGTTTTATAGTTTTCACACACCAATGACAGACTTGTGGCAACAGAAATCAAGAAAGAAATCACATTTACAATAACCACTGTACATCAAACATTATTTTATTTAATACCATAATATTAGCCAAGATTTTGGTCCAATTAAAAAAATAGCTTCACATGGCTTATCTTTGTATATACTATTTTAGCACTTCACCTCAAGAAAAGCCTTTAATTTCTCTAAATTTGTATGTACCCTAGATTCTTGGATGAGTTTACCTTTGACCAAAAGTAGAAACTGAATTATCAAAGTATTTTCCTAATCTTTTCAGATATAATAATAGTGTATATTTTTAACATGTTCCTCAATACATTTCTATAAGGAGGGTAATTTTCGGAATATATTACTCTCTGATTGTATACACTGGTTACTGGATTTACAATACTAATAGTAAGGATTTAAATTTTTTTTAAGATTTAAAAATTTTTGTATTGCAAAGTCAGATATATGGAGAGGAGGAAAGACGGAGAGGAAGATCTTCCGTCCAATGATCCACTCCCAAAATGACTACAATGGCCGGAGCTGAGCCGATCTGAAGCCAGGAACCAGGAGCCTCCTCTGAGTCCCCCACGCAGGTGCAGGATCCCAAGGCTTTGGGCTGAAGTCAACTGCTCTCCCAGGCCACAAACAGGAAGCTGGATGGGAAGTGATGCCACCAGGATGAGAACTGGCAGCCATATGGGATCCCAGTGCATTCATGACAAGGGCCTTAGACGCTAAGACACTACTCTGGACCAAGGATTTTTAATTTAAACCACATATACTCAATTTTTCTTGTACTCTTCTTTTGCAAAAAATTGGATTGAAGTATATTTATTGGAATATTCTTATATCTTTAAGCTCTTCTCTGACATACTTTGTTATTATAAATTTTGTTCCTTGAAAATTTGGAGGAAGTCATTCATATTCTATTTTCCTGTGATATTGGAATTACATAGGTAACGGAATTCAAATTTCGCTTTAAGTATTTTACTATAATTCCTATCAATCACAGTTGATGGATAGTTGCTTATATTTTCTTAACTTTTGCTATAATATACCACTATATATTAAATTGGCCGTTATTTTCTTGTATTATATATATACATATATATATATGTAACATTTTTACATTTAGCTTCATTTATAATATTGTTTATATTCTTTTAATTAGTTTTAAAACTAAAATCACCATTATGTTTTCAATGAATGTTTGGTCCCTAGGAATAATTTTCTGTTTTAGTCTTTCATTGATTTTTTTCTATAATATGTAATTAAGCATTTCATTTTTATGCCATGTATTCTTATATTTAGAAAGCAAAAAAATAAGAATGGATATATGGCTTATATTTTGCATATTTGTATTATATTTTGATTTTTCTTAAGCAACAGAAAACCCAACTGATATTTTAAAAGTGGATGCCAGAAAAAATATTGGTTATGCACATACTTTTGATAGCATAAAATTTTTTTTAATGTTTTATTCCCTTATATCTGTGATGTTTAATCAACATCTTGCTGTATTTCAAATATGTCATATTTCTTGTTGTCAGCATGCATTTATTCATTCATGGTACATTATACTGACATTACACCTAATAGAATTCTAGCTGCTAGAGGAGGTACTTCTGTGCAAATAATTCAGACATGTTGATCTCATGAAATGTTCCTATGGAGATACAATATGTGATCTTGTTAATTAAAGCTATCATATCATACAGGGTCTGCAGAAAAGGATGGAAAAGGGAGCAGTGTTTGGTAGTACTCTGCAAACTGACTACATTTACAAAGCTTCTGGCACGGGAAGCTGTTATAAAATTACGTACTGCATGCATTTATTTTTTTTTCTCAAAATCAAATGTACCTTTATAAAATAAATACAGAGAAAATCAAATCGCTAGACTTGGAAATCAACATTTCTTCCTTTTCCAAATGATTCTTTTTGGAAATCATCATGTTCTTGGATGTCATCCATTATATTGGCGTTGGATAATTAGTGAGGATGCTTGCTTAATTTATCTACAATTGTGCATAAAAATGAGTTGTTCAATATGAATTTGACATTTGGAGTAGAGAAAATGTTCTTTTCCATTGAATTCTGATTTATTTCTGCATGCTACTTTATAGTAATTTCAGAAAATTTTGGAAGCTCATACAACCATCAAAACATCAATATGTTTTCATGGCTTTAATAACTTTTATCACACAAAATTGATTTTTATGTTATATAGTAAAGTCTAAGTATTACAATATGTTGTTATATTGCAGCTGTTGTTTTGTAATGCTGTGTAATGATTAATCTATTTTTAGTACCAAAAATAAGATATAATTGAAGATAACTATGTAATTAAAATAATCATAATGCTTTTATTTTCTAAACACATTTACCATTTCATTCTTAAAGATTTTAATATGCTTATTATCATTTAGACATATGCTTAAAAATGGAAAAAATGACAAATGTTATAACTGCATATTTACTTTAATAAAGATGACTATGGCACTATTTGAATGTCAATTTCTCCCTGAGCAAAATTTTAAAAATAGAAGAAACTGAATGCAGTGAAATTACAGAAACCAATAATCTTTTCTTTTTAGAATTTACTTTATGGGATGGCAAATCTACTTACAGCAAAAGTCAGAGAATAAGATTTTCCATCCACTGATTCATCCCTGAAATGACAACAATTGCTGGGACTGAGCTAATCTGAAGCCAGGAGCCAGAAACCTCTGGACTCTCACATGGATGCAAAGTCCCAAGGGTCCCAAGGTCCCAACTGGCTCATTCTGTGCTGCTTTCCAGGCCACAAACAGGGCGCTGCAAGGGAAGTGAAGCAGCCAGGACAAGTGCTCGTATGGCATCTTGGTGCTTTCAATTGAACCCTCACACTGGACTCCAGTCACTGAGAATCTTTTTTGGGTTATTATGGACCAATAATAACAAAGAAAAGCTTTGAACAGCATTTAAAATTTGTCACAATCATTAATTGTGTTTTTCTTGTTGAAGAATAAATTATAAATTGATGTTAGGATGATAACTGAAAATCCATTTGATAATAGCATTTATGGATAAGTGAAGAAAATATCTATGGTTTGCATGGGTCAGCTTATTAAAGTCAATTAATTTTACTGACATGTAGAAAATACTCTCACCACCTATAGTAGTCATAAATATGAACTATCTTGGATGATGAGTTTAGGCACGTCGTAGCATTGGCTGATGGTTCTCCATCAAATGTCAAAGTTTGCCACTCTTTTCAAATTTGTGAACCTCCAGGTGTATACTCGTTGTTGACCAGTCTACATGTTGGACTTCCTAGCTCTGTCTATAGCTGTGCATAGTCATGTGACTGCATTGGTTCATGAGATGTAAGGGGAACAGTTGTTTGTGAATTCGGCAGAGTCTCTTCAGTAGGCAATGTGCAAAGCTGTCTTCCCCTAGCACTGCCTTCTTTATTTGGAAAATGGGTATCATGGCTGGAACTGCAGCAGCCATAGAGGAACTGAGGACATGTTAGGATTGCTGGAGGAGAGTGGTCAGCTGTCCTGATTATGGACCCAGTATGCCACCCTGCATGCCTGTCATCTAGATTTTACACTCAGCTTTATAGAAGCAATAGTCACAACATTCAGAAAAAGTAAGCAATTCACATGTCTTCCTGCAGAGGAATGGATAAACAAAATGTGGTATATGATAAATAAACCCCAATATCCCTTATAATTCAACGTGTGAGCAAAACACCAATAGTGTGATATTAAAACCTGAGTGTAATTAATATCAATCACAGAGATAATATCTTTCCAATGTAACATATCTTTCAACAGCAATGTTTCATTTGTTAATATTCTTTTTGGATCTCTGAAGCACATTAAAATCTAATCTTAAATGATGTGAAAATCATGATGTAAAATCTAATCTTAAATGATGTAAAAATTTGAAAATTGTGCATTCTTCTATTATTTTTCCTAACATTATTGCATGCAAATATGTGAGACCTAATTGAAAAACATTTGTCACTGTTTTCAGACATTTTACGTGAATGTGTATCCCTTATAAAATCAGTACTAGGATCTATCATGCTTAACTTAGTCCTAACTAAACAAAATGTAGTTTACATACAAAAGTTTCAATAACAGTCAAGAAAGGTTTTGTTTCCTCTGCAGTTGTACTTAGGAAAGCCAATGTGAGAAGTCCACTGTGCTTTCAATTCATTCTCACTTCCTATGCAAAAGACATGAAATCTATTTTGACACACCTTGAATTATCAGCACTGCATTCTTAGGCAACTTTCAAACTTTGAATTTTTTAATTGTTATTATTATCATTTTATGGTACAGTTCCATTGGTTCCTGGGATTTTCATTATACCCTCCCCAGAGCCCCACCCCATAGTTCCTCTATATCATTACTAAAGTATAGTTCTTCATACACAGTCATATGCCCATCATTGCAAGCATGGACAAATGCAGAAAGTCCAGCATCCTATTGCCAAGGTATAGTAAACAGTTACATTGTAAGTCCATCTTTGTCTGGAGGTAGAGATACATACTACATTGTATCCTCACATCTGGATGTTAGTCTCCATTTCACACTTACTGAACATCTCCTCAAATGAAAAGTCAAGGTACAAAATCAACAACAGGAAGAAAAATAGAAGTTTTCAATACCATGAAGTTAAATAACATGTTACTAGATATGAGAATCTCCATTACATAGCTATTATACAACCCCTTAAAAGAAAAGAGACAAAACAGAATCAACAACTGGAAGAAAAAAGAAATTAACAATACCATGAATTTAAATAACATGCTACTGAATGATTAATGTGTTGCTGAAGAAATGAAAGAGAAAATCAAGAACCTTCTTGAAGAAAATGATGCTGCTGTATGATCTCTGAGTCATTGAAGAATTTAATCACAAGAAACTGCTTTGAAGAGATAAAATGAATAAAAACAAAACCATCAAAATTCATGAGATAGAGCTTCTGTTGATTTTTGTTGGCAAGATGTGTCTCTTCTAGATAACAAATAGATTTGTTTAGGCTTTTAAGGAGTCTACTAATCTTTGTCGTTTGATTGAGCTTAAGCCAATTACTTTCAGGGTTAATATGTATGGGTGGTATTTTGGTCCTGTCATTTTAGGAATGGGTTGTTCATTGATTTGGTCTTCTTCTTGTCATTTTACTTGGAAGTTCTTCATATTTGCCTTTGGTTTTGGTGGGTGCTATTATTCTCTCTGTCAAGAGAATATCTTGAAGTATCATTTGTAGAGCAGGTTTGGAAGAAGCAAATTCTTGCAACTTTTCTTTACAGTGGAAGAATCTTATTTCATTTTCAAAGACGAAAGCTTTGCTGGGTATGTTACCCTAGGTTGACAATTTTTTTCTTTTAGAATCTGGAATGTGTCACTCCATTCTCTTCTTGTCTGTAGAGTTTCCTGTGAGAGATCTCCTGTGAGTTTAATTGGCATTCCTTTAAGTCAGTTGATTTTTTTCACATGCACATTTAAGAATTTTTCTTTACGTTCAATTGAAGAGAGCTTGATGATCATGTGTCTTGGTGAAGATCGCTTTTGATCAAGCCTGTTGGGAGTTCTGTGCCCCACCTGGATCTTGTTTCTCAGTTCTTTCTCCAGGTTAGGGATATTTTCCCTTATTATTTCATTAAATACATTTGTAAACCCAGTTTCTCTTTCTGCACCTTCTGGGACTCCCATAATTCTTATTTTTGCCTCCTAATAGTGTCTTTCAATTCTTGAACACTTTTATTGGCCTGATCCAGCTTTGCTTCCAGCTTTTTGTTTGTTTCCCCTGGTGACAAAAAATATCTTCCAATTCTGAGATTGTTTTTTCTGCTTGCTTTACTATTTTTGAGACTCTCCACTGTGCTTTTAATTTGCTCTACTGTGTTCTTAGTTTCTGACATATCAGCCTTGATTTACTTTATTGCTGCTATTTCTAGTGAACTCTTGTATGTGCTTCTCATTGTTGATCAGAAGTTTTAAAATGAGTTTTCTGAATCCTGTGTCCCTCATTTTCTCAATGTATTCCTCAGTTAACTCTGAGGTTGGCAATGGCTTTTGCTCCTTTATAGGAGAGTCTTCGATAATATTCATTGTGCCTTTGTCTCTTCTTTTACTCTTGGTTGTTGTACTTCTGGTTAGCAGAGTTTTTTCCTTGGGGCAGGTTTCTAAGCTGTGTCACCCACAAGTCTACAGTTCTATTTTACTTATTGCAGTTGATACACAACTCTTTGCTTGCAGCCACTTGTGCCACAACCTCCAGCAAGTTCCAGGTCTGGGTTCTTATGTCAAATTTCCACTGTGGTCTCTGTAGCCCCATCTCCTGGCTCACCGGTCTCCACCTTCTGTGATAGCATGCTGAGGCATCACCATAGTATGCACTCAGTATGTTCTTGGGAGCTCAGCACATGCGCAGTTCATTATTGTCCCTGTAGTCCTAAAGCGTTTGCCACGGTGTACAACATGGAGCCTGATGTACCACTACTAGAGTTTTTGATCTGCTGAAGGCTAAACAGACCTGTCTTGGGTGGAACCTGTAGAATGCCACGTTGCTGCAGTTCACTGAGTCAGAAATGAGTTCACTCCCAGCTTTGTGTATGCTCAGTTCTTTCCCCTGCCCTTGCTTCCTTAGGCAAATGGTTCCCAACTTGGCCCAAGGGGCCTGACTGGGCTGTGAAATCCATCCTGTTCCCGCACTGCCCATCTGTGATCTGCTGCTCTGTCTCTGCCCCTGGTCAAATCAAACAGACCAGCAGTATGAACAGTTCTTTGTCTGGGTTCACCTTCCATGCTCCCAGTGAAAGTCCCTTCCCACCTGGTTGCTGGTGGAGTTCAGATCACTGTTAGCTGAATGCTGCTGGAGTACCAGTCACTGCAATACCGCATGCTTGTTTTCGTTGCTTTCCTGTGTCTGTCCAGGTACCCCTTTGGTGTTGTTCTGTTCTCTCCTATTTCCTGGAATGTGTCCTCTCTGCTTCATCCTGATTAAATGTGTCTCCCTCTGTTTAAATGTGTTCTTACCCTATTCTGCCATCTTGACTCTCAACTTTCACACTTTAAACACTTCAAGGTATTGATTGTCTTAAAGACATGCCGACCTCATATACATGTAAGATACAAACTTCTCATAGATCATAGCTGCTTAGTGCTATCAAATGATCCCATGAATCTTCTATGTCACAGTATTTATAATAATTATTTTTTTTAATTTGATGAGAAGTGAAGCATAAATAACCACATGTGTCTACATTTAGATTGCCCAGGAGGCATTATCTTGCTTAGAAATGAAATGTTTTCCAATTTCCGGGAATTAATTGCTTGGTAGGTAGCAATGGGTAAAAACAAACTGAGACAAAATGAAGGAAAAAATTGAGCCATTTTGCATGTATTTCTGCTTCTGCAAATTATTCAGAATACCTCAGAATGTCCTGACACTATGATTTGGATACTAAAAGGAATACAAATTACCTACCAGAGATGCCTCTTATTCCAGGAAACTATCTTTTAGAAAAAGAGAATATTCATTGTGCAAAGCTATTATGAAAAATTTACTTAGATAAGCTTTAAGGAAAATTTGAGTAGAGCTTGAGCTTTCCTTTTCCCAAAGTGCTTGCTTCAGAAGTTGGGGCTAAGTCTAGCAGCACCAGGGTTGTGCGGGGATTCAGGGGTATGGTCAATGAGAGGTTTTCTTTATCTTTTAAGTAAACATAAATATTTTTAAAAAATGAAATGAAAATAAGTTACAGTGGTATGTGTATTTACTTAGAAGAGTGGGCTAATTGCTGGTTGGCTCTAGATTGGATTGCCTCCGATGGGATTTCATGCTTGCTATTGAAATGTCTGTGTATGCTTCAGGAGCATCAGCAGCCCTCTCTCCAGATGCCCCAGCATGGCACAACAAGAAGCATTTGACATGCTACTGGGTGAGATACTTCCAGGAGAAATTTTAGTTCCAATATTATCCCAGTTATCATAACACTGGCTTCAATAAATATTAATGGCTTGTCTTTGCTGTTAACAATTTTACTCATATTGTGTAAATAGACAGTTTTATTCAATTTTGTACATAGAGTTGAGAGGTTTTCAAATTTATCCTTAAAATTGACTTATTTATCACAATAGAAATTGAGGGTCATATATTACCAATGTGATAATACAGGGATCAGCTGTATTTCATCTAATTATTGGAGAAAGACATGTGTATATGTACATATATTTGCATAATATATGTATTCATATATTTGTAATTTTGAATAGTGATAATCTACCTTCTTTCTTTTGTCCTTAACACATACATTTACAATTCTGTAGGCCCTTTTAAAATATTAAAACCATCATATTTCAACACCACAAGGATTTTTGCTCTGTTACATCATTTGTGGCAAATAAACATGTGGGAGATTGTGCTCTATGTATTGTTAAGTGCAGAGATCTGTGGTGGTCGTAATTCCTTCCGCCTGTGGAGAAAAATATGTATTTTGTGTTACTTGGACTATTGCAAGATGAAAATTCTATGCTTTAGGGGAAAATTCATGTTAAAATCATGTATTTTATAACATCCATATGCTTGCTGTCCAGGGTTGAGAAGAGATTCAATTTCTTTTAAGCACCCTTGGGTTAAGGAAAGTATTGCTTTTGAATGGTTTTCATATTCTACCTACTACAAGGTCCTAACTACTAAGAAAATGTGTGTGTTCCATTTTGAATCTCCTGCAGTATCACTTGTCAGAGATTGTTTTCTATGAATTTTTGCAACATAATATTTAAAAATATCAGCTATGTGATTCCAATATGAAAGTTTGAATGTGTTTTAAAGGAGTACAAACAACACCTACAATATCATGAAATGTTTATTTTTAAAGTTGAGAGAAAGACATGAGCTTCCAACAATTAGCTCAATAATTTTTGTAATAAATGGGCTTTTGTTCGGGGCTGTTTTTCTTTCTTTCTTTTTTTTTTTTAACTCATCAATGAAGAGGGTAATATAAAATAACCCCGCACAAAATGATTCCAGTAAAACAAAAAGTATTATATTTTCAAGATTGATTAAAATTGCTTGCTTCTCGTCTCATTTTGAAACGTAGTCATGGTTTTCTATTCATTTAAAAGTAACTTTCAGTGAGAGACTCACATTTGGTAGTACAAGATTAACTCACCTATTTAACATTCTATGAAATATTCATCAGCATTTCCTAATCCATGAGATTTTTGTAAGATCTTCAAAGACACTGAAATCAAAAATTTTAAAATGCTACTATGTAGAATCTTACCTTTGGTGAAGGCATTAGATTCCCAAGCGGTGTGGTCCTAGCTCTGTGAAATCCTTCAAAAAATGCAATCCTGTCGCTGATGTGTAACTGTTGTCGTCACATAGAAGTGACGAGTCATTTCCAATGCCCTTAATATTTATGCTTTTCTGTGCTCTTTTTCAATTACTGTGCTTACACTGACATGAGTAGCTTGGTGATGCATGGATTGTCTCCGGCAGGCCTCATCTTGGGAGGGTGGCGGCCCAACTGGGACCAGCTTCATCCCTCCCCCTCTCCAGGGAGACCTACGCTCTCCTCCTCAGGATCTGTACGTCAGGGCAGTGGGGATTTCACACGCAGTCCATGGATTCACAAATGGGTTCCAGAGTCCTGGCAAAAGTTTCCAGGTTGTTAGATGTACTATTTTGAGAATTACAGAATATTACTTCCATTCCTTTCAGTTCACTAACGAAGTAGTCAAAACCAGTTCAGACTCCGTTGGAGGGGAATTAAAATTCTATCTCTTGAAATTAAGAATGTATCTCTTGATTAGAGAAATAATATTTTGTGTTCATTTACTCTTCACAACAGACATTTCATTATATATTATTTGATTCCTAGAGTTTGAAAAGCTGTGAAACATTATCCTCAGGATTATGAATTTGTTCTTGGACAGTGAAGTAGAATGCTGAAAACCTAGCTATCCAACTTCTATGCCTGCCATATCTGTTCTTCAGCATTTTCACTGCAATAGTTCTGTGTGTTGTATTTGCTAAAATGTTTGAAGAATTCTGAAGGCCTGAAGCAGTAGTCTAGTGACTGAAGTCCTCAACTTACATGCACCAGCATCCCAGATGTGTGCCTGTTTGAGTCCTGGCTGCTCTACCTCCCTTCCAGTTCCCTGCCTGTGGCCTGCGGAGGCAGAAGAGGATGGCCCAAAACTCTGAGATCACTGCACCCACAAGGAAGAATCAGAAGAACCTCCTGGCTCCTGGACTCGAGTCAGCATAGCTGTGGCCATTGTGGCCTCTTGGGAAGTGAACCAGTGTATAGAAGATTTCTCTCTCTCCCCTTTTCTGTGTGAATCTGACTTTCCAATAAAAATAAATCTTTAAAAAGTTTTGTGTGTGTGTGTGTATGTAATTCTAAAACACATTAAAATCCAATCTTAGTGTATTACTTTAAAAATATGCATTCCTTTATTTTTCCTTCAGATTATTTGCATTCAAATAGTGAAATTTAAATGTGAAATTTTATTTGCTGTTGAGGTAAAATATTTCTTAGTTCCATTAAGTGCAAGTTTCTGTAATTTAATATTCATTATGCTAATATTAGGTCCTTTTAATTATTCATGATATTTTAAGATTTAGGCTATTGTTTTGATGTAAATCTGTATAAAGCCCATCTAACTTTCAACAAGCCATATTGCATTTATCCGTATCATTTGCACTTTCCCTACTCCTTTCTTAATGTGAATAAGGATGAAGAAATGTAAGTGTGTAGCTCATAAATGTTAATATTACTTCAAAGGTTACACTGGATCTCCTGCAATAAATGGAGCTTTAACTTATACCAATTTTAATATATGTATTTTCGGTATACTTATTTTAAAATCAAAACCTCACTCCAGAAAAAAAAAAAAAAAACCTTTAGTTATATTTTGTAAATTTGATCATTGGAATATAAGTATTCAAGATTAGCCATATTCTACCAGGAATATCAGAAGTACCTACAAGGTGTTCCTTGTTTAGCTCTTCCTTGTAGGCATGCATTCAAATCACATAGCCCAGGGAAGTATGGTCGTTTGAGTAAGTGTCAAGCTTTATAATTACAGGGAAAAAAAAGTGTCTTCTCACAGGTTTCACACAAAGAGGTTCCTACATACCAATTCCCTCTGTGCCAGCGTGTTCTCTCATGGGTTAGTGATTCCAAAAGCTAAGCAATGATTTGGGCAGAGCACAGTGTTGAAGTGTGAGTTGCTTTATTCATTGAGAACGTAGGATTGTCAGTGAGAGCTGCATACTAATTGATGTTTCTGTTTGTGTACATGTATTTATATGCTTTCGAATACAAATTGACTTAAAAATTCATGGAAAAATGGCATATCTAACATACTTATTTTACCACAGAATATTTTTCAAATATTTGCCCAATAGATTCCTATTTATTTATTTATTTTATGATACAGTTCCTTAGGCTATGGGATTTCCCTTCCTCCCTCCCCATTAACCTTCCTCCTCATTGATCCCCTCCATATTATTACAGAGGTGTAGTCCTTCACATATCGTCCTCAGTCTGGCATTCTGTTACTTCAGTGTATCCTGACATTGTAGGTATGGACAATGGCAGAGTCCAGCATCCGATTGTCACGATAGAGTTAAGAGTTTCATTGGGAATCCATCTTTGATCTGGGAGTAGAAGTGCATACTGCATCATATCCTCACATCTGGATATGATAGTCCCTATTATACAGTTACTGTACATCCCCTTAAATGAAAATCCTTAAAATATAATCAACAAAAAGAAGCAAAATATGAAATTTACAACATAAAGTTAGATAACATGCTGCTGAATGACCAATGCGTCACTGAAGAAATAAAAAAGAGAAGCAGAAATCTTTTTGAAGAAAATGATGCAGTCAGTGAAGAAATTAATAAAAAACTGTTTTTGAAGAAATAAAAAATGGAAACAAAAATGAATTGCAAAAACCAGATTGAAAAGTCCATTCGTCATATATTTAGCATGAGCATTGCTTTACATCAGACAGAACATATACTATTTGTGCTTTTGGGATGCTACTTTGTGCCCTATGAGACAATGAACAATTTGATAATAAACTATTTAGAAGAAATGAATATAAGATGATCAAAACCCATGGTATGCAGCAAAAAACTGTATTGGAGTGGCTATTGATCTTGTAATTTCCATGAAGGTTGCCTTCTATTGGAGAGAACATAGAATATTGGTCCTTTTGGGATTGGCTTACTTAACTGAAAATGATGAACTCTACTTGTTATCATTTGGTTTCAAAGGATAGAATTTCATTCTTTTTAATGGCTGAATAGCATTCCATTTGTACATGTATCATTTGCCTAATATTTTATGTTATGCATATTCCATGAACTCTGCTCTTAAGGAATATGTGACTTCATGAAACACACAAGTAAGGATGGAAAAATGAAGCAGATTGGTAGAAAGTATAAATTACCTGTCATAGAAAGGGATTGTACTCAAAATACTTAAATTATCTTCAGCAAAAGTCACTAGTAAAAAAACAACAACCTAACTGGTGAGTAAAGAAAATATGTGAAAAAAAGGCCTTCAAAAACCGTGAATTAAAAAAAAAAAATAAGAAAAAGTATGGTGACATAATACTACACATGCAGTAAATGATTACAGTAATAAAAATGAAATTGACACATTCTGATGCACAACAATTTTCTTCAGATATAGTAAAATTCCATGTAAGGAAACAATAAAAACTCACTGAGTTCAGTGCATTATACTAGTCCCTCAACTTTGGCATCATAAGGATCAAAACGGGTTCATGAGGTTCTCACAACTAATGCCCAAAGATTCTGACAAGATCAGCAAAACCAACAACCAGGCTATACAGGACAAGTGGTGTCTCCCTAATCTCGGGAACTGCTTGAACTAGAAGTAGGAGAAAGATTGCACAGAAAATGGTGATGCTTCAGCATGGAATCACAGGAGGTGGCGAGTGGTGAGCCAGGAGTTGGGGCTATGGAGACCATGGTGGAAGTCTAACATAAGAACCCAGACCTGGAACTCACTGGAGAGAGTGCCACAAGTGACTGCAAATGAAGAACTGTGTATAAACCACAATAAGTAAAATTGAATTGTAGACCTCAGGGTGACTCAGCTTAGAAACCTGCCCCAAGGAGAAGAATCTGACAACTAAGCTGATGACCAAAAGCAATATAATGACCAAAAGCAAAAGAAGAGACAAAGGCACAATGAATATTACTGAAGACTCCCCTGCAAAGGAGCAAAAGCCATTGCCAACCTCAGAGTTAACCGAGGAATACATTGAAAAAATGGGGGATACAGAATACAACACTCATTTTAAAGCTTCTGATCAACAATGGGAAGCATGTAATACAGGAGTGCAAAGAATTTAAGGAAATTGTCATACAGGGAATTAATAAAATGAAAGCTGATATATCAGCAATTGAGAATATAGTGGAGTAAGTTAAAAGCACAGTGGAGAGTCTCCAACGTAGAATGAAGCAAACAGAAAAAAGAATCTTAGAATTGGAAGATATTTCTTGTCACTAGGGGAAACAAACAAAAAGCTGGAAGCAGAGCTGGATCAGACCAAAAAAAGTGTTCAAGAATTGAAAGACACTATCAGGAGACCAAATGTAAGAGTTATAGGAGTCCCAGAAGGTGCAGAAAGAGAAACTGGGTTCACAAATGTATTTAATGAAATAATAAGGGAAAATTTCCCTAAGCTAGAGAAAGAATTGGGAAACAATATTCATGAGGGGCACAGAACTCCCAACAAGCTTGATCAAAAGAGATCTTCACCAAGATACATGATCATCAAGCTCTCTTCAATCAAACATAAGAAAAAGTTCCTTAAATGTGCACATGAAAAAATCAATTGACAGAGCCCAGAGCAGTGTCCTTGCAGCTAAAATCCTAGCCTTGAACACACCATATAAGTTCTCTTCCTAACCAGGTGGCTCCACTACCCATCCAGCTCCTGGCTTGTGTCCTGGGAAAGCAGTTTAGGGCAGCCCAAAGCCTTGGGGCCTTGTGTAGGGGACACGGAAGAAGCTCCAGGCTCTTGGCTTCGGATTGGCTCAGCTCCGGCTGTTGCAGTCACTTGGGGAGTGAATCATTGGACAGAAGGTCTTCCTCTGTGTCTCTCTTACTGTCTATATATCTGATTTTGCAATAAAAACAACTAACTAAATAAATTGACATATAAAGGAGTGGCAATTAAATTCACAGGAGACCTCTCACAGGAAACTCTACAGGCCAGAAGAGAATGGAGCAACATATTCCAGATTCTAAAAGGAAAAAGCAAAAAATCTTCGGCCCAAAATAATACACCCAGCAGTTTTCCTTTGCATTTAAAAATGAAATAAGATTTTTCTACAGTAAAGAAAAGATAAAAGAATATGCCTCTTCCAAATCTACCCAACTAATAATACTTAAAGATGTTCTCTTGACAGAGAAGAGGAATAGCACCCACCAAAACCAAAGGCAAATGAAAATATCCCAGTAAAATGACAACAAGAAAACTAAATTAATTAACAACCCATTGCTAAATGACAGGACCAAATTACTACCTATTCATACCAGCCCTGAATGTAAATGGATTAATCTCATTAATCAAATGTCACAGATTAACTGGATTTAAAAAAGAAAACCCATCCATTTGTTGCCTACAGAAGGCACATCTCACAAAGATAAGTGGAAACTACATCTCATGAATTTTGATTTTTTTTTTTCATCTCTTCAAAATACTTTCTCATCAAATACTTCACTGAGTCAAATCATACAGTAGCATCATTTTGTTTAAGAAGGTTCTTGATTTTCTTTACCATTTCTTTAGTAACATATTAGACATATTAGTCATTCATTAGTCTGTTATTTAACTTCATGGAGTTTTTAATTTCATTTTTCTTTCTAATGTTGATTTTATTTTTTGATGTGTAATGGAAACTATCATATCCAATAGTATGTTATTTAGCTTAATGGTATTATAAGTTTCTAGTTTTCTTTCTGTTGTTGATTTTGTATTGTGGATTTTTATTAAAAGATATGTATGATAACCTTGTAATAGAGACTATCATATTCAGATGTGAGAATACAATGCAGTATGCATCTCAACTTACAGATCAAAGATGGACTTCCAATGAAACTGTTAACTAAATCTGTTACCTATATCTTGACAATCGGATGCTGGACTTTCTGACATTGTCCATGTCCACAATGATGAACATATGACTGTTTATGAAGAACTCTACAATAGTAATAATAAAGGGGAACTCAGTGCAGAGAAGGGCACTTGGGGTTAGAATGACAGAAATCCCAGGACCTACGTGATAAAATGATGCATAAAATGATAATAATAATAAAAAAGAAGTGAAAAAAATCAATCAAACAACAAAATAAATATAGTACATTTTTAATTACAGTTGGTCACTTCAGAATAATATGTATTTATTTCCTTTCTCTATAGCTTTATCTGTTGGGAATTATATCTAGCATACAGATGAAAATTATCTTCTTAGAATTTTAGGTTAATCTATTTCTGCTTGTCAAAGCCATAAAAAGTATTATTTCGTTTTAAGACATATGTCAGCACTTCAACTCTCAATATAGGTTTTTGTGTGCATGCATGTGTGAAGTTTTTATCTTAGCACATGATAGCAATGTAACACAAGTTGTTGATCACTTTTCACTTTTAAAGATTTATTTGTTTTTAATTTGAATAGGCAGATTTGCACAGAGAGAGACAGAAAGAGAGGTCTTCTATTTGCTGGTTTACTTCCCAAATGGCCATAATGACCTCAATTGAGCTGATGCAAAGCCAAGATTCTAGAGCTTCCTAGAAGTTCTCCATGTGGCTGCAGGGGCCCATGAACTTGGGCCATCTCTGCTGCTGCTTCAGACTATAAGCAGGGCGCTGGGCTGGAAGTGGAGCAGCCAGGACAGGAAGCAGTGCCCACGTGGGATACTTGCTCCTCACGTGGTGGATTAGCCTGACTCGCCATTGCAACAGTCCCACTGAATGTGTTTGGTATTTCTTTGAAAATGTCAAGAAATATTATTCAAATATACCTTTAAACTAGGTGTAAAATATACAATTAAAACAAATCTGGCAAGACTATTTTATCTTCATCCTTTTTTTTTGTTTGTTTCATTGTTCATTAATTTGCAGACTATGGAGATAACACACATGGACAAATTGGACTCCTTTGGGCTGCTCCCTTTGTATCAACCTTCTAGATGTAGCTTCAGGCAGTTGGAAACTTTCCTTATCCCACAAATCAACAGAATTTTCTAATTACGAGATAAAAATGCTAACTAATTAATCCCTAAGTAATTTAGATAAGACCCAAATGAACACACTGATTCCTTGTGGAGAGGCAGCGGGTTGTTGACAGCTATTTTAATTAAAAAGCAGACAACCAAACAGAAAATTCTGCTCAGTACAATGCATTCTTGGAGAGTAACATATCCTAAGCACATGACATTTCCAAACTTTTATTTACTATATCTTTTTACCAGTCCCAATGTTTTACGAATAACACATATAAAAGAGGAAGTGAACTCTACTATGTTCTACAAACATTTTAGGTATATATATATGGTATATATCTTATAAAGATTTTATATATATATATATATATAAATCTTTTTAAGATATTTTTCTGTAACAGAATTATAACAGCGAGGTAAAGCTGCACCTGCAAATTTGCTATCCTATATGGTCACTCATCATCCAAGTTTTCCCACTTTCAGATCCAGCACCTTGGTAATGGCTTGGGAAAACAGTGGAAGGTAGTCTCGGAGTCTGGGCTCCTGGCACCCGTAGGAGAGACCTGGATGAAGCTCCTGATTCCTTGCTTCAGCCTATCCTGATACTGGATTTCACAGTCATCTAAACAATGAACCAGCAGACAGAATATCTCTCCCTCTTTGTTTTCCCACCACTGTACTCTGAAATATGTACTTTCAAAATATGTAGAGATCTTCCATCTGCTGGTTCAGTCCCCAAATATCTGTAATAGCCAGGCTAGGTCAAGTGAAAACCAGGTACCAGTAGCTTTGTTAGGGTCTCCTCTTTGTTAGGGGGGTGGCAGGAATGTGAGTTCTTAGGCCATCTTCCATTGATTTTTCAGACAAATTAGGAGAGAGCTGGATCAAAAGTAGGGCAGCTGGGACCAGAACTGGAGTTCCTCTGCTGTGTCAGCGTTGTAAGTCACAGTTTATCTCATTGAGCCACAGCTCTGTCACGAGATGTTCAGTTTTAACCAAGGCCCCTTTGGATTCAGAAATGAAACATTCATGATAAATACAGAAGAAAATATGTAAGCCAATATGAATATGACATACACATTATCTTTCTTAACAGGCATACTTAGATACCAATTTTTAAATTTTAATTGATTCGGGAAATATTTTGTCAGAAGTATGCAATTTACAAGGATTGTAAAGGTAAGACAGAGTATAGGCAGATATTTTTGTGATAATACACGAGTAAAAATTCCCAAGAGGGTGTGAAAAGGCCGTGAAAAGTCCTGACAGGCTAATGGTGAGAATGCAGGATCACGTCTTTCAGGAAAGATCCTGTGAGCACTGGAACTGTGCCTGAGACACAAGAAGAGGGTTCTTAGGTTATCTTGGAGAAGCACCCCAGGGAACTTTCTAGAGAACTTAGTTTCTGTGATGATAGCATGAAAACTTTAAATACTATGGTGTATTTTTTTGTGCGTGGGGGTGGAGATGAAAGGAACAGTGTGTTGTTGGTCCCTGAATTTATCTTTGCAATACGATTTTTCAAAGTAAAATCAATGAGCCCAACTGTTTTGGAAATGTTTTAAGGATATGAATGCATA
Organism: Ochotona curzoniae; assembly: GCF_017591425.1. Classification (NCBI taxonomy): domain Eukaryota; kingdom Metazoa; phylum Chordata; class Mammalia; order Lagomorpha; family Ochotonidae; genus Ochotona; species Ochotona curzoniae. The sequence goes on along the minus strand of NW_024466219.1, from coordinate 8,312,529 downwards.
CTATCACAATATCTTTTACAATAATTACTGGAATTCACACTATACTAAAAAAAAAAACCCGATTCCTTCATTTACATGACATACTACAATGGTTGTTATTGAAAAATTTAAAATATAAATATAGCTCATTATTATTTTAATTTGCTGGTATTTGATTTTAAAATTGAATCCTTAATGTATTGACATATTAAAAATCATGATTCTTAAACCAGCACTTAGCCTTCAATATTTACTGGAGCAAACGTACCAGGGGACATATTCATGATCACATTGTTATCATTCTAATTTACAGGTCAGGCACATCTGCTTATGGATATTTTAAAGAAAACAATAGCTTATTTGCTTGAAAGGCAGAATTATTGATAAGGGGAGAGAAAAAGATAGGAAGAGACAGAGAGCAAGAATCTTTCGTGCACTGGTACACTTCCCAGATGGCTGAGTTGACTGTGGCTGGGCAGGAAGTCTATAGTGGTCTCCTGCTTGGGTGGCAAAGATTCAAATATTTGAATTCCCAGGTGGGTTACCAGGAAGTTGGATCAATATTGGAGAAACCAGAACTCCAGTTGATGCTCAGATATATCAGATGCCAGGGTATGTGACAGTTTAATCTGCTTCACACAAGCATAGGCTCTAATATTTATTTTATCGTAATAGTTATCTTGGAGAATATTTTAGCTGGAATCCCTTCTCTAGGAAGAAGGATACAACAAAAGTGTTATTTGAATCATGAGTCCTACCCAACTGAAGGTTTTCTTCTGAGAAAAATATGAAAGCAGGAATTCACTGGCGGAGTTATTGAGAAACTTGGATCAGCATCCTTTCCCTTTCTTTAAGATGTGCTTCCTTATTTGAAAGTAAAGAATCAGACCTATGTGATAGTGGTGGCTTTATCCACTGTCCAAGTGTCCCTATGAGCCCCTTTTCTGACACACAGCACATGTGCTAGCCAAGACCCCCACGATTCCTGCTCTAGGGTCACGCCCTTGCTCTCTCCTCACAATGCCGAATGCAAGAGCACGCAAAGCCTAAGGAGGTGGGGCACTGTGTAACCATTTGCAGCTACCTGAGAACACTAGGATTTTTGTACATAAGATACATTCTGGCAAAATGAAAGGACCCTGTAGTACAACAGAGGCAGGGATAGCCGTTAAGGTTGAGACTTTATTGTCTTACATCACAGTCAGGTTATTGCTCAGAAACCTACATGACTCGTTTTTATCTCATACATATCGCAGTGCCTCATAAATTCAGAAATTGCTAATGCATTGATAATAATAAAGCTAAACAAGCATAAAGCATGCCCTTCTAAAATTGTCCTATAATGATTTGGACTCTAGCAACCCTAAATAGCACCAGGGCTGTGTTTAGCCTACATAAATGTTGGGATTGTAGGAAAGGACATCTAGTGAAGATCAAATCGTTGAAGATGTGGAAGATAAGGGGCCACCATCTTTCTTTTTATTTCTACCATCTATGGTTAGAGAAAGAAAAATCAGTCATTGCATGTCTCAAAGCTTAGTAGATGATACTCATATTCATGCTTCAAAAAGGTTTGCACCAAAATAAAGTTAAATTACATTTCCAAGAACTTGTTGAAGTTTCTTTGCCATGTGCATCTTTTTAGACTCCCATTTTGTATTCAAACTTCCTATATAATTTTATTTTAATCCATAAAAATATTGCATTTTCAATAAGAGGGTGATAATCTTGTAAAAATTCAAGGAAAAATACCATTTTTCTAGTAAGTGATCCATTCTTAACATCCCATGGCATTCCATATTCTCAGATACTTAAGTGGATCCATTTTCTGTTGTTGCAGAGTGAACTGTCATAAGTCTAGTGACTTCTAAGAACATCAGTGGTCTGGGGACAGCTTAGCTAGATTCTAGGCTCAACTTTTCAAAAAATTGCCATGGAAATGTTGGCAAGGTCTGCAGCTTTGTTTGAACTTTGGAGGATTGTCTTTCACTTTCATGTATGTTGTTGGCCAAGTTAATCTTCTTATAATTGTAGAATTCAGGGCACCTTGTCATTTCAGGCCCGTCAGGAGGGAGTTCCCCTCTGTGGCTTAATGGTGCTTATTTCTGGACCTTCATTTAGCAAGGATAGATCCACCCAGGATAACACACCTTTGATTAACCTAGAGTTAGTGATTAAGAATGCTAATTACTTCTTCCTAACCTTCTGACCTTTGTCATATTGAGATGGATAAAAGCAAGTTAAAACTCTAATAGCAAAGGGATAGGTTAATGCAGCGACATTGAAATGAGGGGTGGTAGGCCCAGGGATACGTCAGAATTCTGACATAAGATATGTACCAGATTGTCACAGGTGGCCTCGGAGCCATTTTTAAGGAATTTTCATGGAAATGTTGAAGTAATAAATACAATATATGCTACCTCCTTTTCTTGCAATTTAAAAAAGAATGAATATTTGTTACATGCTAATTTGCTTCGTTGAGATTCCTGAAAGAAGAAATAGAATGAGTCTTGCGCATAAATTGCTCACAATATACTTTGAAATTTATACCTGTGAACTTGGTGAGCTTATTTCTTAGCTGAATGTGAAGTGATCATTTTAGATTTTTTTTTAACCTTTCAAAAGCACGTTTCCCTCCAAGGAGAAATCAAACACACTGTTTTGGTTAAATATCTAAAACATTTCTGTCATTTTAGTGTCATTTTTATAAATAGCAATTTCTACTTCATATTTAATTCCTGCCCAAAACACATTAGAGAACACATACCTAGAAATTCTTTTACAATTAAATAATATATCCATGTTACACAGGAAAAAATAGAACAAATGAGCATTATTGTTCCTAATAGCTAGCTGAACTCCAGGGTTATCTTTTTTTAGGGGTAAAAATTCCAGTTATTGTGATGACTTCAACAAAAATTAACATACTTATTCATGCCAACATAGATGCTAGACATTTGATTTGAACAATATTTACATAAAATATTCATATATGAAATGATCATTTTGACCAAACTAGTTCATCATATATTTTTGTAAGCAAGTTAGTGCTTGCTGTAAGATGAGCTGAGTTTATTAGAAGTTTCTTAAATTAAGCTTCTAGATGTGTTCAGAGGGCATAATATAAAAGCCACAGTACACAATGCCTACTTTTATTCATTGTTGGTTGTTTTCTCTTAGTGGATTCACATATTGCTAGGTATTACCCAGGAGAGGTGTCAGCTGCTAGATGGGGCATGAGGCCTGAACTGGGCATTTCTGGAGCAAACCTTGCTAAATCAGCAGTTGGTCCATCAAAGCCCTCAGGTGCTGGTGTTCTGGGATGATGAGCTCAAGGGGTGGTCTCCATGGCCGGTCAGTGGCTTCAATAAGGAAGTGTCCTCAGACTCTTGCCAGGTCAGTAGAAAAATGTTAGCTTTCAAGAAACCACTGGGAAGATGTCAGGGTCTTTCTTTCTGTCTTCTTCTTTTTTTTTTTTTTTTTTTTTTTGAAGGTGGTTTTTCCATACGAGCTCCCCAGTTCCCTACCCCATGACTTTTTTCTTCATTGCATGTTGTGTTTTCTTCTGATTCACTTTCACTCAGACTGTAAGTACAAAATGATTATAAAAATAGAAAGTAAACATGTGCATTTCTCTGATTGTTTTGGAGTCCAGGGCCATCTAATTCCATGAGGTCAGCTCCTAATACCCGCATAGGGAAGTCTCTCAACCCTGACTTGTGATGGCCTGTGTCAAGAGGCCTAGATAAGTGTGGAGATATGCTCTGTGACACGTACCTCTTCTAGCCTAACAATGGAACTGCCCTCTTTAGAAGTAAGTGGTGCAGAATTGAGGGGTTTGAGGAAAGTCCTCTAAACACCAGAATTATAACTCAGAGTGTCTTCTTGGTTGATTGCCTTAATGGCATTGGCTTCATCACTGTTCGGCCTCTGCTTCTGTGCACAGCATCTGCCTCAAAGAGTTGAACACTTCTCTACAGCGTACTCCTATTGGTTATTCACAGACAAGAAGCGCTGTCTCAGCTCTGCTTTGCTACATATCCTGCTGCTGCTATCAACAACCTGCTGTCTTCTTTCTTCCGTTTCCTCTGCCGTAGTGTTCAGTTCTGCCTAGGAGACCACTCTTACTTACCTTCCCTTGGAGAGATGCTAAGCTATTTTAGTGAAGGTTAGGGCTTATTTCTTGCCTACATGGCAAAGAAGTTTCCCAAGCTTCTCTATTAGGTCTCCTCCTGTGGAAGAGATATGACAGATGTAGTGGACACCAGTGGATCCTTGGCCCAGTCTGACCTAGTCCACCTTTTGTCCTGACAGGAACGATGGCCTTGCCCAACCAGCCCACACTCATTCCGGTTCTTACTGGAGGGTATAACAGCCCAGCCACACCTGCTTCATGTCCTGACACAGCTCTCACATGATTCAGTGGGAGCTGAGACATAACCCAGCCCATTCTATACCCAGCTTGGCTCTCATGAACTCCAGTGAAGGCAAGAGTCAAGCCCATCTGGCACACCCCTGACACAGTCCACAGCCATATCAAGAGAGACTATATCACTGCCCCTATTCAAGCCTTCATGTTCAATGCTGTCACATCCCAGATGGGGCGTCCCCTTAGCCCCCTAACCAGACCTTTCCCAACCACTGACCTTGTGCCAGTGATTGCTCTGACCCAGCTTGCAAAGGCTTCCCCCTCTCAGTCTTTGCCATCAGACACTGCAGCCTGATTTGGCCTGACCCACCCACAGTCCCAGCTCTTGCTATAGCTTAGCCCTGCCCAGACTGCTACCATCCCTAACTCTTGCAAACTGGTAGGTATGATAATCTAGCCTGGCACAATCTTCACTTTGGACTAGCTCATGCTAGCTCATGCTAGTTCTGGAGATTTCCAAGTTCATGCCTAACCCAACTCATCTCTATCCCCAGCTCTTAAGCAAACCAGCAGAAATTGCAGTTCCACAGAGGATTGTCCAACTATGCCTGCATAGAATCTGCTCCAGACCTGATCCTGTTGCATATTAGTTAATATCATGGACAAGCTTAAAATTATCTGTCCTCTGTTCTGACTGTCACTGATGGAAACTGGTTTAGCCCTGCTCTGGCCCTAGCTTTACTATGACCGAACGAGTAGTATTCAGTGGTGGTCAATGTTAACTACTCTAAGCCAGGTCTCCCACATGTGCTGGTGCTTCAGTCTGACCGTAAAAACCTTCCTGTTCCCCCCTCTAAACTGCTTTGTCTCAGTCCCCTCATTTACCTGCAAGTAGAGTGGCCTTGTCTGTGGAAGTCCCTCACAAGTCATTCATCTCCTGGATGTGAACCATTAGGACCCTCATACCCCCTCCGTACCACCCTCCAGAGCCCCAGCAGGCCATAGCCCCCACCCACAGAGGGTGATGCCAGGAAACCCCAGGGCTTCACCTGGTGCCACAGATGCCCGGGCTGCCCTTATCAGGATTCCCCACCTCCAGTTTTAAGCTGCCCAGCTGTCTGCATGCATGCTGGTTCCAAAAGCTGTTTTTATTCTTTTAAAGATTTATTTATTGTTATTGGAAAGGAAGACTTATGGTGAGATGGAGACACAGAGTAAAAATCCGTCCTCTGATACACTCTCCAAGTGGCTGCAATAGCCATAGTTGAGTCGATCTGAAACCAGGAACCAGAAGTTTCTTCCAGGTCTCCCACCTGGGTATAGGATCCAAGGCTTTGGCTTACCCTCTACTGCTTTCCCAGTGCACAGGCAGGGAGCTGGGTGGGAAGTGGAGCAGCTGAGATATGAACCTGCATCTATATGGGATCCCAGGGCATGCAAGTAGAAGATTTAGCCACTAGGCTATTGCTCCAGACCTGTACCAGAGTTTGTAATGTGACCCCACCTCCTGCAGGAGAGGAAAGAAGGTCTTGTGATTACGTGGATCAGTAGATCACAGTAGCATTCAGATGACTCTTGCTGTATGATTGTAGTGAGTGTGAAGTATCTCACACATGATGGACACCTGACTGAATTAATGCACAGCGCTATGAAAACCCAAATTGTTGTGTTAGTGAAATAAAGTTTAGGGTGTTCTGCTAAATTAGTCATTAAGGCACGATGGGCGAATTTTTGTATTTTAGTTTGTTTTGGGACTTTAATTATAACTATAATCCTCTATTGGTACATGATTATTTTTGTCAGTTTTATTAAAGCTTAGTGTTTTTTTCACACACATGAATTTATTATGCATGCAGTTTCAGAAGTTTGATCGACCTCTTTTTTCAGTACTTTTTGATACTTCATTTTTTCATGTTAATTAGATATTAATACAAAGAGAATAGAATCAATGCAGTTACTCGATACAAGCATAAGAATTTAATATTCTCTTTCTGTCTCAATGCGTACTACTGCCATCTTCTCAGTTTTTGAATCTCATTCATTAAACATTTCATAACAATCTTGATTCAGACTCTTTAAGATTTTACTTCAGGATGTTTAATTGCTTCTACAAGTTTCCCATATTATTTAAACCCTCAGCTAAGTTTTCACAGCACCATTCTGCCTTAGTGCAAAAAGGAAAATGGCGGGTTAAGATATTGTATATGCAAAACACAATTTTTTTCTCTTATCCCTCCAGTTTACCTTGAAAATTAAAGTGGCATGAAATAAGTGAATGGAGGGGGCAAAGGTACATATTTATTTTCTATGAAATTCACCTGACATAGGATCTTTGAAGGCAACGGAGACCGTAAGTGCTGGCATAGCTCATGTTTTTACGTGAGGCTAACCAAAGAGCAGCTATACAAAAGGCTTACACATATTGGGTCTGGGCAGCCAAGAGAACATGAAAGGTATTTTAGCAAGGTCTGTTTGTGCAGAACTCTCTTGGCCTCAACACTCTCTGTGGTTAGAACATTTCTTTCTTCCTGGTACAGAAAAGCATCATTCACATAAGTGTCTCTTTCCCACGCTTTCAAGAAGAAAAGGCAAAGTCAGATGTTCTTTTTTTTTTTTTGTATTAGTGCTAAGTGCTGTTGAATCACAAAAACCCTTTTGCTAAATTGCTCTGTTTTGGGTTAGCATATTCTACCACTCTTCAGTATGACATTTACAGATTGAAGTGTCCCTGGAGGCCACCTTTGGGTTAAGAGCTTCACTCAGTGTGAATAAGTTGGCTTCAAGGCTAGTGTAGTTCCCCATTTTAATGTAAAATGTTCATTTCTGTGATCATCTTTAATCTATGTATGTATTTATTCAATTTTTTCTTGCTCATTATTTAAGTAATACGGATAGAACTCTTATTAGAGACTGGTACATGTGATTAATGCTGTGATACAGGGATGAATAAGACACAAGTTGAGAGATGAGTCAAGAGTTTCAAAGAAACAAAGGATAGCAGCTGGTTAACAAGGGGCAACCATCTAGTCAAGAGCTGTAGTTGGCACAGAAGAGAAGAGTGATTTAACAATTAAATGCAGATGCAGAATATCATGGGTAATTTTAGTGATGTGATTAGGTATAGATTTTCGCTGGAAAGAGAATGAGGAGAGAGAAATAATCAGTTTCTACCGAGAAGTAATTAGCGTCCCCCAACCCCCGAAACTACCTATGTCTCAGCAATCTGCAAAATAAGTTTGAAGAAGAATGACAACAAACAGCCAGAAGCCCATTCAAATAGCGAGAAACACTGAGGATGATCTTAATGCTGATAGTGCATTGGGGGCAGAAATGGGAGGTAGGATTGTGTATGTTTTTATAATGTTAGAAGGTTAACCTTACTGAATCTGGAGATTAGTTTATTATGATGATTTCCCTGAAAAAAAGAGAAGCCTCAGTTGTATGCCTGAGTGTTTGTATGCAGATTGTGGTATAGTTATAAAAGAGCACAGTAGGATAAACTCAAGTTGGAGTATTCTGTGATATGGATGTGGTCTGTCTGAATTCCCATATTGAATCTAATCACCAAAGCAAAAGCATTAGAAGTAGAGATCTTTATGGATCAGAGGGCTCCTTCCCTGTGAACAAGATTAGTGTCCTTTGAGAAGAGCCTCTAAAAAGCTTCCTTGATCTTGACAGTGTAAGAGCAGAGATAAAAGTTACCAGCTATGAAGAAACAGGACTCCAGCAGGAGATCATTTGAGGAGATCCCATTGGATCACGTTAAGTCTTGGTGTTGGAGTCCTCAGCTCACAGACCTAAGAGAAACAAGTATTTATTGTTATAAATCATCTAGCTTATAAGATTTTTATTAGAACATTCTGAGTGGAGTAAGACGGATAGCCATATGAGCACATATTTCTCAGCAGAATACTTTTAAGCAATGACTCCATGTTAGTTATTTAGGATATGCTATGGATATAGGATCATTGGGTGAACATAAGGGATAAAATGTAGATGTGTGCTCTGTTGATAAAAACTGTTCAAATAACTTGTTGATTTGTGAGTTATTAGCATATACTTGAATAGGTAGCATTACAAAAAACTAAGAAGTCAGTACAGACAAGAAAAATACAGAACATATACTTGTATAGAACGGGGGCCCAGTAGACTAATGGCCAAAGTGCTCACCTTGAAGGTGCTGGGATCCCATATGGGTACCATTTCATATCCCAGCTGTTCCACGTCCCTTCCAGTTCTGTGCTTGTGGCCTGGGAAGGCAGTAGAGAATGGTCCAAAGTCTTGAGACCCCTCACCCATGTGGGAGACCTGGAAAAAGTTCCTGGCTCCTGGCTTCGTGCTTTTTCAAAATATTTACTTATTTTTATTGCAAAATGAGATATACAGAGAGGAGGAGAGACAGAAAGGAAGATCTGATTCATGCGTTGGGAGAACCAATGAAGCTCCAGACTGCTGACTTTGATTGGCTCAGCTCCAGCTGTTGCAGCTGCTTGGGAAGTGAGTCAGTGGACAGATATTTCCCTGTCTCTTTCTCTTTATAAACCTGACTTTCCAATAAAAAAATAAATAAACATATAGGATGGTAAAGCTTATATTGCTAAAAAGAGTACATTTTGGCAGATAGGTGAGTGGTATTCATGTCAAACATTATATATGATTAAGGAAACTGCCCAGTGGCTATGGGAGAAAATTGCAAGACAGCAGGAATCCCAGCAGGATACAAAGGGTGAAAAAGTCATGAGTCGTTTAGGCATGGAGGTACAGTTACAGTCCGAGAACTGTCATTAGGCAACTTTGTTCAAGCAACATGCGGTATGCTTTCATAGACCTGGATGGCATAACTCATTAAATACTGAGGATGTGCCTATATAAAGGTTTATTTATCCTAGGATTATGTGCAAAACAACATGACCTTGAATCAAGTACAAGAGAAAATGATGCAAATGAAGCAAGAGATTTGTGTGGGTTTTTTTTTTTTTAAGTAGAAAGAAGAGTATACCTCAGCAACCACAAATGTCTCGTGAACACATAGAGCACTGGCACAGTCATTTATGACCATAACTAAATGTGGTGTGACGTTAGGTAACTGTATATGCTGTAGGTTATACTGTGGCAAGGCAGCAGGTTCATTACATCAACATCATCACTGAGCAACTACAACTCTACTTTGGTACAGCAACGCTAGGCAGTAGGAGTTTTTCAAGCTCCATCATGTTCTTATTGCCTAGATGATCATTGTCATGCCACCTGACTGTTCCACAGTCATTGTCAGAATATTTCCTGGAGATCTAGGCAGTGTAAGAACAGAAGCTAAACACTAAACAGAAGTATGAATGAGTAATCAGGAATTGGAAAATGTGCATGCAGATCACCTTTTACCAAATTCAAATTCGGAGAAAATATAATTGAACATAACTTCAAAGTCAAATGAATTAATTCATGTACTGTGTAACTCACTGAATCTTAGCACAAATCAAGACCATAGCACCAGTAATTTTCTGTGTCAATAGAAAAAAAGCCAACTTGTCAATTAAGCTCTAATAAAACATTAAAACATTGTCTTACTGGGTAGAATTTTGTTAATTATTATCCTACACGCAAAGGGGCAATGCAAGGAAAATGCCAAACAAATTATGATTCCCACTCACAGACACTGTAGGATGCTATTGATTCAAATGACAACATCAGAAATATGGCACTGTTAAATAGCATGAATTTCCAAACAGACAACAAAAATGTGGAAATTAGGGTGGGCATTGTGGCTCAAAAATCTAATCTTCCACCTACATGTACTGATACTCCTGTCAGCCCTTGTACCAAGTGGGAGAGACCTGGAGGAGGCTCCTGGCTGCTGGGTTTGGATCAGCTCAGCTCCAGCTGTCAACAACCGTTTGTGGAGTAAAACAACTGATGGACGATCTTTTCTCTATGAATCCTTTTATCTATACATTTGCCTTTCAATAAAATAAACAAATGCTTTAAAATATATTAGAATTTGTTGTGTGGCTGGGTCAAGCTGCCTCCTCAGATGCCAGCATTCCATGTTACAGTGACATTTTGATTCCTAGCTACTACATTTCCGGCAGGGCAGGGTGTTTCCAGTACTTGGTCCCCTGCCCTCACGTGGGAGATTATCTGGGTGGGATTCTTTGTGCCCGACTTCTGCTTGACTCAAGACTGGCTGCAGCGGATATTTGGGGAGTGAATCAGTGGATGCAAGATGCCTCACTTTGTTTCTCCATTTCTATTTTTCTGCCTTTAGAGAAATATATATATATATATATATTGAAAGCTTATTATACTAATGAGTGAACCCTCACGTGTATAGGTAGGACATTTCTCTTACACTGAAACAGAAGTCTAAGGCAGAAAATAATACCGCCTTTGTTGGGACCTTAAGTGTACACAGATCTATTTCATTGTGCACAAAAATCTGTATTTACTAATCATCTATACTTAATCTCTTAGAAATTGCTGAAATTTCAGTATGACTTTGAAACAGGATGTAGATTTTGAAATAAGCAATCGCTTTAGAAGTAATACTTTTTACAGCAATGCCATATTTCAAGGACTTTTAGATTTTCTCTCTTCTCAGATGAGAGATTAATGAAAGCTTTAATATTAGTCCTTTTGGTAATACTCAGATTACACCAGGTTTTCAAGCCTGCTGTGACAAATTGAGGTTCTTTAATAAGGAGTGTTTTAAGGTTACCCTTTTTACATTGAAAAAGAACATCCATTAGTGTTACAAACTTATTGTCCTGTATCGTTTTTCAATTCACAAAGATGGCATTATGAAAGAAAAAAAAACAAAAGTATTCAAATGTTACTTACTTAGTATGAATCACCCAACATTTAGCAGTCAGTTTGACTTCTGCTAATGAGTTAAATAATTATAGCTCTCAGGAAAAGAAAAATCACTTTCTTGAAGTTTCCTTTCTCAACCAAAGGTAATGTTCCAAGATATTGAATCACTCATGGAATTAGTAATGAGTTCCCTTTTCCCACACCCTTGGTAAAATCAAAGCTAAAATTTTATTTTAAGTCAAGGGTAGGATATCCAGTCTAGTGCATTCTTACCACACGATTGCTGATCACACGCTGAGAAAATTTTTGATGTGTTGATAAACAGAAGTATGACTGCAATGATCAGTTACAGAATGTATGCATATGGGCTGAGAAAGGATGCTCTCTGTGCTTCATTTCTATTTAAAACTGCTGCAGAAAATCACTGTACATTTGTAGTTGTAGATAGTAAAGAATGAAAGGTGTGAGAAAATGGAATATTGCAGGCAAAGTTACAGCAGCCAAAAATCTTGGGTTTTTGGACCCACAAACCACTCAATAATAAGCAAATTGATAACTACACAGTTACAGTCAGAATTTATTTTAAATAATTACAAATAAATTAATTAAATTCTGAATTATTTAATGGAACTGGAGCTCATCTTAGGACAAAAACAAATAAATCAGTAGTAACATACTTCATTTCTTAAAATGGTCTCAAATACCTAGTCGTTTAAGAAGGAATTAGCAAGATTTTATAATAATATATTCATTGTCTGTGTTAGACTGACATACTGTCTTCATCCCCTAAACAATATTGCCCATGACTTCCTTGCTTTCATAGCAGCATGTTATATTAAAAGCAACAAGCAAAAATGTAATGATATCTAGAATTGTATCTATGAGCTACTATATTTGAATTAAAATTAAAATTGTATCTATGAATTATCTATGTTCTCATTGCATTAATATCACACTAACGTGAGAACCAAGAATAGTGTTGCATTAATTATCATGGATTTGGTGAGAATCTAATGAATTATTGCTTTAAAAGAGCACACAAAAAACCAAAAATCATTCCCTGCTTTTATTATTCTCTTTAGGTCCAGTTTAGTTACTCCTCTTGGTTGTAAAACTTAAAATAGTGTCATTGATCTCTATTTTTAATTCATATATCATTTTGTCTTTCTTTATAACGGTTTTGTTGATGTATAATTTGCTTTACATACATTTTTCCCTATTTAAAGTGAATGAATCATAGTTTAGTGTATACCTCTAGTCATTAGCAACCACTATCAATATAAGCCCATGGAGATAATGTATGTATATACTGTATAAACCTATCTTATGAGGCAAGTGAACTTTCCATTGTCTTGTCTTTGTGCTTAAAGACTATCAACTCCTCTATTCAGATCCTTACATGGGATATACCATATTATTATAATTTATCATCACCACACTGTATTGTATGTCAAAACTCATTTCATTTGCATCTGTTTATCTGTGGCCCAACTTCCCTCCACTCACTCCCCCCTTCATAATTTACAGTAATTCCTAGATATAATTGAGATTAAATCTCTCTTTCCTTTACTCTATCCTCTTCCCTTTGCATACATACACACATGTAATTATTGGTAGTATTTACTTCCAGATATGATAGAAAAAGAACATGTGGTCTTTGTTTTTCTACGTGTGATTTACTTCAGTTAATATTATGACATACAGTTTCATTCACTTGACTTCAAAAGTCAGGATTTTACAACCACGTTCTTAACAGGAAATGGTGGTTAGCATTAAGACAGTGTGACATGAACAACAAAAATACTTGGGCAATCTCTTTGGGACAAAAACTTTTGCACAGAGGAGAAACAGTGATTTTAAGGAGACTGATGAATTCCTCAACAGGAATCTCTTCACTGATCCTGGACATAGTGAATGGGGTAGACAGCCCTTCAAGGTTCAACAAATGCCTGTCCCTGTGAGTGACGCAAGGCTGATTATTCTCTCCGGTCCTTCCCACAAACTGAGGTAAATTGGAGAATCCTGGCAAAGTTTACTCTGCTGATTCTCAAAGAAATAACTAATACAAGGGAATCGATGGGGTCTCTTTGTTCCCAAGTGTACCCAAGAGCCGATTCCCACATGAGAGTTCAATGAAGCATTGGGGAAGAATTGTATCTGCTAAGCCTTTGAGCTCCAAGTGCACATGTAGCCATGTTCCTTGCAATCCCAGCCTGCAGGACGAGGGGAAAACAAAACATTTTCTGGTTTTGAGGTTAAAGCCACCATCTAAATTTGATTAGAGCGAGATTCCACAGGAGATCCAAAAGCCTCCATTTAGAGTCTCTCTTCTGGAAGAGGACAGGTGCTAGCTTTATGCTGTCCTGTCTGCCTTCATTCCCAAGCCTTGACAGAAGTCTCCATGATGGAAGGGTCATGTGAAGAACCATCAATCTACCCTGACACCTAACATCTGTGACAAGTGCTACTGTCTGTTAAAGTAGATGCATAAGCAAAAAAGCAATATTGGCAGACATATTGGGACTAAATAGCTTTTTTCTTTTATTTGAGATTGGGGAGCTGAAAATTCTCAGACTTGTGCGTGAGGCAGCAGATACCTGGAGATTCACCACTGATAGCAGGTATCTTAGTATCATCATGTAGTGATTCACAATCACACATCTGTCTGCAGAGACTATTGCTTAAGATGTGCACACTTGGGATGCAACAATTGACAGAGCAAATGCAGCACCTCCCTCTGTTTGGATGATCTGGATTAGTTTAATGTACCAGCACAAGCACACTTCACAAGGCTCAATTCACTGTCCAGACATCCACAATTAGTTACTATAGCAGGTGTATTAAATTCCACTCTTGGTATTATTATTGTAAACATATATGAGCACCCAAATTATAACAAAATGATAGCATCACAGGCTCGAGTAGTCTGGTAGACTTTTGAAACTCTGAGCCTCCAAAATAACCTAAATAGCACGTACTCCTTAAATAATGATTATCGGTTCATTATGGGAATTTGTTAGATACTAGGCAATGATCCATAATGATGACACAATCTTAAGGTGTATGTCATTTGTCCAAAGAATGTTTTTAAATCACAGAGTGAGGGCAATACAGAAAAGTTCTTACAATGAAGAGGAGAATGCATTCAACAACCAACCATGCTTAAGATTATATATTTCCTTGGTTTGCGACACCTGGAAAAAATATAACTGAAAACTTAAAATTGTACTAGTGGCATAATCATGGTATCATGTAAGATAGTGGATAATGTCATATGTAGATATAATCTATAATGAATAAATCAGCTGAGTATCATGGTCCCTGTTTTATATGTTTCTCCTCCTCCTGTTAGAGTGAATTCTAGGTAGTGAGAGCTTCTCTGATTTCTTCATTAAAATCGCGCAGCCAGAATAGCCTCCTACTCTGCTTCAGTGCTCAGCAGATACTCTTCAGCCCAAGTCCATGTAAATGCAAGCACCTCTGTCCATATCTACCTGACTTTGGAGCAACAAAAATTTGTTTTCAAAAGTACTCATGTTTTTAGAATTTTGGTTTTGCAAAACAAACGCCTTATTTAAATTATTACTTGTTGCTCAATATTATGTATGTCATGTTTCAATGTCATTAAGAATATAAACTCTAAAAACTTTATTAAGTAAAAGACAAAAACATCTCTTTAACATTCATATTTTGGAGCATTCAAATCACTTTTACAGATGGGATTTCTTTTTTCCTTAATTCAATCTCTTCAATAAACCTAGTTTATAAAATAAATGCCACCTGCAATATTATGTGTTGCATTCATGAAAATTATTCATTTGTGGGCAAATCAGTTGCTCTGTAATGTTTAGCATGATGTCTGGCACAGCTGGTTTTAATTTGTGTATAAAATAAAAGTGTCCCCATTGGAATAAGTGTTTTCATTTGAATACTAAGATTTGTCATGTTTGCAAACATTGCTTTCCTCACTTTTCAGGCAAAGACAGTTTAATAAGTGGGTAAGTATACAAACATGCAAATTCACATTCAGTTCTTTCCTGATGAGTTTGTCTCTTCCTCTGTATAAATAGATAAAATATTAGTTTTAAAAGCCATGTGCGTATGTGGCTTAACCTGTATTTAAATTAGGAACACAGTCATCCAAATAAACACAATTTGCAAAGCATTTTATAAAAAGAAATTAAAATAAGCAAAGAGATCAACATGCAAAAGGATAATATTATCAGTTGGAAAAGAAGGAAAATCTCTAAAATGTGTGAATTGGGCTGCTCATTTATACTAAATTCAAGAATAATGTTTTAGGAGAGAGCATTTGGCCCAGGTAGTAACATGCCTATGTTCCATGTTGAAGTGCCAGATTCCTTTCCTACCCGTGAAGACTCGGATATCAGTGATGGCTTGAGTGATTGGGTTTCTAGAACTGACATATGGTACTGGATTGAGTTCCCAGATCCTTGCTACCAGCTTTGGCCCTAATCCAAACCTAATGTTGCAGCCATCTAATCGACTAGAATTATACCTTCCATCTTACACTATGTAATCTGTCTTAAACTAAAACATTATACAAAACAGTAACACTCAGATGTTTTTTGTATTCTACATATTAGCCTATGTCTATTATCAGATCATGAAAGTGAGTTTGTTTTCCTCAACATGAAAATGTATTTGCAATCGTCTCTCAGACTTCCTTAAAATTCAATTTGCTTTAAAGTAGGAAGAGTGACCGCAATACAGAAAGACGGTGATGACATCCCCAACCAATAATATTACATATAATGACTTCTCAGTCAATCAGAGAGTATGTAAGATCATACAAATCAGAAAGCCTAAGTGGGTAGTGGGTTATATTTTCAAGGTCTTTGAAAGTCACTGCAATGCCCCACATGATGATATTACCAGGCTGTACATTTCTCAGAATATATCTCCATCCTTAGCAATTCACAATTGTATTAAGAAATCATGATTCTGATGTCATTATGAACTGATAATATTAGATTATTCCACAAGGTTTATTTAGATAGATGATGAAGGCCAACTGATCTAAACTTAATCACCACTCACTGTAGCATTTGGAAACTAGATTTTTCTTCCTTTGTTGATGACTTTAATGAAAGCTAGAAGTTACTATTTGAAAGCAAAGAAGGTAGTTAGAACTGGTGATGCTGAGCTGTCTCTGCCAGGATTACTCATATGAGGAGATTGTAATGTGTCTGCAAACACTTGTTAATGAAAATTGCTTGTGCCTATGAAGGAAGCCTAAACATACAGACAACTTTTATTAAGAATATTTTCCTGAGGCAATGAAGCTATGAAGAGAATATTCTTAGTTTTCCTTTTCAGAGAGACACATTTCCTGTCCTTTCGATCTCAAAAATAAGTTAAAGAGCCTTGTGAATCCTACCTTATCTGAAGCAAGCCTTTATTATCTTAGTGAAAGTCCTTTGACTCAATACTGTAGAGTTTTAAAGAAAGCATTTGGTAAAAGATAGTACAAGCTTAATTGGTAGTTTTGCTGCTATTGTTAATATAGCAGATGTCAGGCTGAATAATCTTCTATTTGACTGATCAGCCACTGCCTCTGTGTGAAATTAAAGAAGCCATATCCACACTTTCAACAATTATTCATCCACTCAGTAGGTGAATTTTTTCTCAGTGGATGTTATGTCTCTAGAAGTTATCTGACATTTAGCTAGAATTACAGTGTTTCTTGTCAGGAACATTGCTAAATAGTTTCTGATACAGAAGCAAATGTAACATCATTAGTAGTAAGGCTTTCTCACCAAGATGCTGGAAAACAAAGAGAACAGGAGAAAGAGGGGGGAAAAAGAGTGAAGCTGTGAGGAAGAGGGGAGAATGAGACGCAGAGGCTGCAGGGCACACGCACTGACCAGGAGAACTCTACAAAGTGCCCATCTGTGCATGCAGTTCTGCACATCCCCGAGCCTGCAGTTCACACAGGACGTTCAACCGTGCACAGACGCTTTGGGCCACATCCGGTGCTGCTGCTTTCCTGCGGATTATTTTGGTAGAGATTCATCCCCTCCTTTTCAACAGCACTTTTCTTTAACACATCATGGTTTCTAATTCCATTTCTCTCCATCCCCTCCCTCTTGCCCCCTCTTTTAACTCACATTTTCAGTGAATATTTTGTGAAAGAGACTGTTTCTAATGTGCAAAGCTGTCTTCTTTATACTTGTTACCAAGGGAACAATTTCTTTCAGTAAATGTCAATTCTTCCATGTTTCTTGATGCTTGAAATATTACTCTATTGGGTTTTACTCCTTTCTCATCTAACCTCAATGTGTCTTTCTCTGAAAAGCAATTTAAGCATCATAAAATTAACTCCAGGTTAAAGGTTCTCTTATTTGCAAGGTTAGGAAGTACCCAATCTCATGTGTCATTGGAGTTCACCCCATACCATCTTGTTCTTCAACCCCACCAACATAAAGTAGTCCTCCTTCATGCCACAGAAAACATTGTGTTTTCCGTTTTTACAAAGCAGGTAGGTCTCTGTTACCATGACCGCAGGTAAATACTTCTCAATTGTTCAACCTACTCCATTTTTCAGATATCTCAATCCATGGCTGATTTGTTCTTTAACAAGAAATGTATTTTGAAAAAAAAAATCTATTTTCTTCTATGTTTAGATGCCATGAGAATGACATTCTTTGACATTATTGGGTTACCTCACTCATCTCATTCTTTTTTTTGAAAAAAAGATGTATTGATTTTTATTGAAAAGTCAGTTACACAGAGAGGAGAGATAGAGAGGAAGATCTTCCCTCTGCAATGACCTGAGCTGAGATGATTTAAAGCCAGGAGCCTAGAGCCTCTTCCTGGTCCCCCAGAGGGGTACAGAGTCCCACAGCTTTGGGTTGTCCTGGACTGCCTTCCTAGGCCACAGTCTGGGAGCTGGTTGAGAAGTGGGACCACTGAGATATGATCCGGCACCCATATGGGATCCCAGTGTGTGCAAGGGAAGACTTTGACTGCTAGGCCACTGCCCCAGACTCCACCAATTCTTATTTTCCAGATCTGTAAACAGCATCCTTCTCCATTAGATCTAAAGGAGTTGAGAAGTAGAATTAGGCAGAAAAGAGCAAAATACAGAGTTGACGGTGAAGTACTTACTGAAGAGTATGCTGTATATGAGTGGATAACTACTGCTCTGAAAAACAGATGTGAAGACAGAGCTGCCGAGTCCCATGTGGAGGGACTGTGTGCGATGAAACAGTATCAGAACTGAAAGGTCTGCGTAATCCACCGACATAAAACAGCATCCTAACTCACTTGTCCATGACTTCCTTTCCGTTTGTAGAAGAATGCATATACGTCGTGTTATGTATTTGCACCAGAAATGTCCTCAGTCTGGGAACCTCATTATGTTTAATGTTGTACGCCAGTGACCGCAATAATAACTGGAATGTACTAGATAAATGTTGAATGCATTGGAAAGTGAAGCAAGTGAGTGTCATTTAGTTGTGTGTGAATAGGTACATGAGGGTGTGACAGACAGACTGGTGCTCACTGAAGGCAGAGAGTTTTGGTTTTTTGGATGATTCAGGAAAGGCTTCTGAGAAACACAGTGTGAGTTGGATTTAAAAGAAATAGAATGAGGCTAAGAAGGATGGGTACAGACCATTGCACCACAAAAAGCAACAATTGAAAAGAATCTCAAAACATTGCTTTTGGATCTTGATAATTATTAGAATGATATTCTATGAATTCTTTTTAATTATGACCTTTCATAATTATAAAAATATAATTATACTTGTAATTATAAAAATATAAACAAATAGAGGTTCCAAAATCATGCTAGATTTTTAAAATGTAGTTTTCTATTTAAATTATGATAAATTTTAAAATTAACGATTTATACCTGTGGAGTCTAGGTGAGATAGTGTGCTGTATAGATGAGTGCCTTGGCGCATGACTTATGTGTATGTGGGCATACTGATGCACATAGAAAGCAATACTGCTTTACGATTTACCGTACTTTTCATTAGAAACACACGCTCAGCTATCCTTTTCTTTGTCATAACATATTCCCTGAGGTAATGAATGATTTTCTGTCTAAAGTTTTAGCAAACTGACAATACAACCAAGAACACAGTTGATAATAGTGAGTTGGGGACTTTAGGCTGTTTGTTTTTCATTACTTTAGCTTATAGAACCTGTTTTGGGGTGCTCACTTCTGCAGCACGTATACTAATCTGTTTTGGGGACTTTGTTTTTTCTTAGTATTACCACAGCTTTTTTTCTTTTTTTTTACTAAGGCTTTTAGTAATTATCTATAATTTTCAGTTTTTAGATGCATTATATAGGTGAAAATCAGAGCAATCATATACTGTTTTATTTTCCATGGTTCTGCTAATATCAGTGTGAAGTAATTTAGCCTGAAAATTACACAAAATTACTCTGCTTATTAACTGTAACTAGTTCAGTGAAAACTCAATGTGAGTTGAAAATGTCCTAGTTTTCTTTGTCAACAAGAGAAAAGATTCAAGAGTATAGAATAAACATGAATAGCTTAGATACAAAATTTGCTGTTTCTTGGGGGATTTCAATTGATTTCGCTAATTCTTTTGCTATAATGTCTCAAAATTGCATGTATTAGGCAACTCTCAGGTATCAGAAGAACTCATTTGTGAATAAGGCAGCTTGCGTGAATTGCACACAAGGATTTGGCCTTAACTTTGCATTCTGTCTATATTGATTGGAACAAGTGAATGGCACCTATTTTATTGAGTAGCTCATCCATAGTTGATTTGAGTTAACATACCATTTTCAAGCTTTTAACCAGAATTTACACTACGAGATGTATGTCCTATGATATTTTCTTCTTTCTTCCCATTTTTTTAAGCCTTAGAACTGGTTCAATAGCCTCAGAAATGTCATATTCATTATTCTTCCACATGACAGATGTTTTAGTCACACTACGAAATTGAGGGTAGTTATAATGATCATATTTCACAGAAAGCCCCTTTTAAAAACCACACTTCATGTGGTTCTCTGAAGATCTAGCTGTACTGGACAAATCAGCAAGGTCTAACTTTGAGGCCAATTGGGCAAGCCTATTTTGTTACTACCCACTGTGAAACCTTAGGCAAAAGAAATAATATCACCTTTATCTTACAAGCCTGATCTTTGTAAGAAACTTTGTCCAACCACAATGTCAGTCACCAGTTCTGAAATATAAATGATCAGTCAGAACATTGTGTTCCAGAACTTTCTATAACAAAATGTGTATATATTTTCAGTGACACAAGAAATATTAGTCGTATTTTTAAGATAGAAAAATTGCTCTTGAAAACTGTATTTTCAACTGACAGTTGAGAAAAGAGTCACTACAAAATTCAACGCACATTCAGAAGGGATAAAATGTCACTGGTAGGTTAATTATTTACACACATTTCATGACATTTTTTGGCATCTAGACTTTCACTTTTTAAATTTACCACACTACAATTTCATAAATACTATTGTATTACTGTTATTTCACTTATTGACTTTGTTCTCCAAAGCTTTTACTTGTTTTGTTCTTCCTTAATTACAGATATTATTACAATCAAAAGTTGGCAAAAGTATTTGCTTGTTTAAAATATTTTTAATTTTTATTTTTCATGATACAGTTTCATAGGCTGTGGGATTTTCCCTTTAATTTTCCCCCATTACCCTCCATGAGCTGTTTCCCCCTATATTAATATAACAGTTTAGTCTTTCAGCAATGGTCACAAGTCCATCATTCTTTTTATGCGTATCATGACATTGAACATATAGAAAACTCTTTAGTACGCCAAGCACAATGGATCAATTGGTTAATTCTCCAACTTTGAGGTGCTGGTATCTCATATGGGTGCTGGTTTGTGTCCCACCTGCTCTGCTTTCCATCCAGCTCCCTGCTTGTGGTCTAGGGAAGCAATGGAGGAAAGCTCATAGCCTTGGCACTTTGCACCTATGTGGAGACACAGAAGAAAGTCCTGGTTCCTGGCTTCACATTGGCTCAGCTCTAGCCATTGAGGTCGTTTGGGCAGTGAACCAGCAGATGGAAGATCTTTCTATTTCTCCTCCCTCTGGAAATCTGCTTTTCCAATGAATATCAAATCTTTTTTAAAGATTGTAGAATCTCTATTTTCTTGATGCATGTGAAATTAAAAAAGGAGTAAGCATAAATCAAACAAGAAATTACTGAGCAAGCACTAACATGAACTCACCTTTCATCTTCCTGCATATTCAGTTTTGATTTTCCAATTGTTTACAAAATATTTGATCACATAATTACCTTTTAAGAAGTATTTTCTAAATTAGACATGCACACAAATAAATCACACAAATAAATAATAAGTTAGTTACTATTCTCCATTTCTGAGGGATTATTTGCAACTTGGAACTGAACCATAATAATATATTTTTCCTTGTGTTAAAATCTATGTTTCTTTTACTTTGAATGGATTTTCTCACATGTATAATTTTAAACTTTAGATATTTTCATTAAAGTACCAATATTATAAGTTGACACCTTACGTTATACAATATCACAAAACCATATGACTCGATGCCACTACCAATAACATCAGAAAAGTCATTAAATATTGGAATCCAGTATATATGTTGTCTAAAATTCTATTTTTTTAACTTAAGGCTTGAATTGTATTATTGGCAATAAGTTCTGTCAGGCAACTGGCTTTAAATGATAAGCTCAGAAGTTCTTTTTCAGTACTTATTTGTAATTTTTCCAGTGCAAATAAATATGTCTCTTGTTGGTCATTTGTTCTTTCATGTATAAACAGTGAGTGGTGGTTCAACTTGTGTCTTCAACAGTATGTGCTTTTCTATAAAATGGGAAATGCTTCAAAGACTTGATGAGTTTTGCAGACCACACTAATAATTTCCTAAGAAGATAACATCTGTACAGGGTAAAAACAGTCATGAGAAGTAACAGGAGTATTGGAAAAGAGAAAGACTTGTGATTTTGAATAACAAGATAGGTTATAAGAGTGGGAGAACGCAAGCTCTGAACAAAGTCTTACAATGTTTTCAAAAGTGAGTCACAAAGATCTGCAGAGGAAGAACTCACACAGCAGAAATACAGAGAATGCGAAACCCTTAGATATGCTTAACCATAGCGATAAGAGCAGTATGACTGGTGTCGAAGGAGCAATAGCTATAAACGAAAAGAAGTTAGAGACAACACAAGGGCCCGGGATCAAAGAAAGCTTCATTTCACACACTGATATAAAAGTCTACCTAAATATTTCTCTTTAACAGGGACACCATGCAGGTTCTTTTTAAATTCTCATTTTTTATTAAAAATATAGAATTTATATATTTATAAGCGTTCACCTACTCCTAGCTTAAATATCCACGAAAGGCTATACAAAAGTATATCGAAGTAGTATTATAACACATATTCACTTGTTTTGTATGCTTTACACAATGGGTTATTACTAAATTTGCAGATTTCAGCTATAGCACATAAAGATGTTAATGAGCTATCTTTTGACTCAGGCATTTTTAGGCATTATTTTATAAATTGCAGGGTTTTGAGTAGTAATATAACTTCATGTTTCGAAAGAATCGACATTAGGTCGAATGTAAACACAGGAGTGATATGTGTGCATGCTCCAGTGAACTAGAAGACCACTGCAGTCATCAGATGAAACATCACATCATCATGTATTACAGGAGCAACAGCTGGAGAATGCATAATAAAGGTACTGAATGTTGAGATTGCAGGAAGAGATGCAATGAAGTGGAGACTCAGAGAGCGCAATGGAGCTGGAGAAGCACACGTCTGTGAGAGATGAAGAGAAGGAGACACGGGGCTGAGAGAGATGTGAGCATATCTTGTTAAGATGGAAGCGGTACAACGTTTAGAGACAAAAGACTCAAAAATTATAGATCTAGGCTAAACATATTTTAAAGGCAAATATGGAAAGCATTTTCTGAAAGATTTTCTAAATCTCAATGGAAAGGACTCTTGCAGAAGGGATAATTAGAGGACTGGAAGGTCAGTGTGATTGAAACTTTCAGAATTACCAATGATGTGGCTTGTACGTCAAGAAGTATCGTTGGACAGTGGACGTCTGGCCTAGCAGGGAAGACCCTAAGTGAGGCTGCCTCAGTGTAAGACATACAGCACACTGTAGAACCCTAGTTCAAGACCCAGTGCCAGCTCTTGACTTTGGTTCCTGCTGATTCAGGCTATGGGAGGTAAACGGCTATGGCCCAAGGAATGGTGTCCTGGTGTTGATTAAAATATTACAACAAAGCACGGGAATGTTCACATTTGATATTTCTCCTTGACTCATTAATTCAGTTCCCTGTGTAAACACACAGCCTCATGATCATTAATCATATTGATTTCTCAGATGAGGACTACTTCACAGTGGCTGGAGACTGCTCCTGCGGGATGCCTGCTTCATGGGAGTGTGTGTGCATTCTGCTGGGCACATGGCAGATGGGAGGTCTTCTCCCTGCTGGGGGCAGAGCAGGTGCTTCTCCATGAGTACTGAGACGGTCCCTGGGGCACCCGGGGGCGCTTCATTGTGTCTCAGCTATAAAGAGCACTAGAATGGTTCTGGGAATTGAAAAAAAAAAAAGTTAGCCTGCAAACGTGGGAGAAGAATAGTTTGCTGTGGCTGATGATTCTCGCTGTAGGCTTCAGTTACTGAGATAATGACGATAAGGCAGGGATTCTAAGCTAAAAACATCTTTTAAAATGTTTGCTTTATCTGTCCATGTCAGACCCAAATTTGCTGCCTAGGAAGCTCACATGTTAACTGTGTGAAAAAAGCAATTCACAGATATTTGCACACATTAAATTGAATAGCTTCTGTTGGCAGCTTCCTACATTTCTGTCCAAATAGCCTTTATGAGAAGCCATAGAATTTTCCGGTAGGCCTCTTTACCTTGCCTTTGTATGCTTTACATGATGATGCCAATTTTCTTGATGCAGCTATGTAATTACTTCTCAGAAGCAAGAGCATCAGGACTGTTTTTTTTTTTTTCTTCCCCTATTGAGTTAGTGTTCATGCTTGCGGTTACTATAATTGGTTATTACTGAATTCAGGAACACTGGCCAGAAAAATCAAATGGGAATGGTGCATGGCTTTTTCAATTCACACAACGATTTCCCTAAGAATGATTTCACAAGCATGCCACTGCCTCTTCAAAGGCTTTCAAATATGACAAAAAGAACATGATCCAAAGATTTTCTCTTAACTCAAGGCAAAACAAGTGGAGGAAAAACAGACTGTAAGAGGAATAATATGCTCAACTAAAAACCGCTTTATTTCCCCTTAAGGTTTTATAGGTTGTAGACATTTTCTATGCTAAATTTTTAATGTTTTCATAGTTACTTATATATACTATCTATTCTTTTAATTTTTCATTATTCATTTGAGAGGCAGAGAAACAGATAGATGGACAGAATGTCTCCTGATTTCAGTCCTCAAATTCGACACCAGCCAGGTCCTGGAGCGTTTAAAAACAGGGTTAAGAAGTGCAGTGCTGGTCTCTGCCTTCTGTGACCAGGAGCCATCATTAGCTGCTTCCCCTTGGTCTGCATCAACAGGAAACTGAACCAGGAGCTGGAGTGTGGACAATGATGCACAGACCCTCACAAGCATTTTAACTGTCCCCCAAATACCCACTCCAAGCTGCTCTTCTTAATGTTAAATACTATTAGGACAAAAATCCTCCTCTGTTTAACTTTGAATAAATGGCCAAAAACAATTTTTTAAGATGTAGAATAAAATGATTTCCTGAAGGCGCGAAAGGATTTTCAACTTCAGAATTTGGAATTACAAATGGTTGTTTTTGATGCAATTTGCAAGCAGAGGAAAAACAAAAACAAAAACAAAAACATTATTTCCAAAGGGTTATTAAAGCGTCACTAGGATTTTCAAAGTAATTCAGTTCGTTCGATTCTTCCTGTTAAAGGAATAATACATAATGCACTATAAAACATTTATTTTGTTATTTTACTGCATTATGTGAACATGAAAACTCAAGCACGAGGGTGCTGCTTTTCCCAGGTTGGTAGCAGGGGGCTGGACTGGATGGGAAACAGCTGCAGACGAGCGGGAAGCCATGTGGGATGGCAGCATCACCTACCAAAAAGCAAACATAGAAGCTTAAGGTAATGAACGTGTTGATTTCCCAGTCCACACGATTCAAAGCATCAGTATGTATTCCATAAATACATGCAGACATCATATTGCTTTTATTATTTTTGCAAGGCCCACCTGTCTATTGCCTACAAATATTTCTTTAAAATCATTTAAAAAATAAAATTAATTTATTTTAATCAAATGAATGTGAGAACTTAAAATACGTTTACTTATTTTTTGCAGGATGAATATCCCGAAATTGAAAATCCAAAACCTGCTGTTCTCTAACATGCAAACATTTCTGAGTTTCAACATACCGCAAAAAACCAAAAAGCTGCACACCATGAAACTGTACTTTAGGTACAAAATTACTAAAAGTGTTGAATGAAGTTACCTTAAAACTAAATGCATAAAAAACAAAAGAAATATAATGTGTTTTATGTTTAGAATTGAGCCTCAACCATCTCTAGATTATTATATACATGCTAAAATCTCAAAATTAGACTAAAATTAAAAATACGGAACACTTCAGTTCAGAAACATTTTATAAAAAGGTCTATTCATGCTGTATTTTTTTGGTTCATTTTAGAGTTTAAATCATCACAAAACATCATTAGAATCACTGTTTCAGCTAAAGTTAATAACTTATAGTTGCGATGAAAATGTAAGGATAACAA
Organism: Ochotona curzoniae; assembly: GCF_017591425.1. Lineage (NCBI taxonomy): Eukaryota > Metazoa > Chordata > Mammalia > Lagomorpha > Ochotonidae > Ochotona > Ochotona curzoniae. Next base: position 8,286,583 of record NW_024466219.1, on the reverse strand, counting down.
ATTGGGCATTTTATTGGAAACTAACACAAATGTTCGACTTGTTGTGAGGTCATTGCTGTTAGCAAATGTTTCTCAAATGACTAATACAATTATTTCAGACTTCGTTGACACAGGCCTTGACCAATACCACTTAAAGGAATAGCAGCAGAGTTTCAAACTTGTACCCAGTTGGAGAGAAGAGCCTGCTGAGACTGAAGCATTGTCAAAATGATGCATGAAGTGGGAGATTTACAGGCGACTATTAGAACTGTGTTAGTTAGACCCAGGGAGGCCAATAAATACAGGTATTGCTGTGCTTTCTAACAGAAAATGCAATTTAAGAGAAGAAACTGACCTCAGAGCATATAATTTACATATCAACTTGAAACTTGATTCTTGATAATGAAATTTTTTATTAACTCGGATAATCTTTGTAATTTCTATGATTTGTGTTTCAGTTCTCCTGTTCTAATAAATTAAAGGCTCTAATGAAAGACAGAAAGCCAGCAGTACACACCCTGGAGGTAAGTGTATTCCGGTATAAATGTGTGGAGGATACTGTTTTCTCCCGCTAGTAATAAGAGTGAACTTCAGCCTGTTTGAAATGTCTCATGGTCATGCAAAATAAAAAAGCCAAAACTAAGGTTTCATTTAATAATTTTTGAACATGTGTTGCATGTTAGCATTCTTAGAATAGATGAATAAGCTTGTAATATCTTCCCTGTTGAAGTGTGCATTTTTTCCCCCAAACCGGTCAACTAAATACATGAAACTGACCAAGGGGATGATTGGTTTGAGGTCTGTAAAAGCAGAATGTAGAAAAAGGACCCACAGAACAATGGAGGCAAAGGCAAGAAAGCATAATGACGTCTGCCGGAGGGTGAAGCAAAATTTGTACCTGCAATGGATGGGGTTACTCATGACTAGAAGGGGAAAGTGATCTGACTTACATTCAGTATTTTGATGATACAATGGGCATTTTCTTTCAATAAAGCATTATGGGTAAGATGATAAATCAAGTATATGCTCTTCACTCTTCAAGGCCAGGATGTTAATTATATCCAACGGTGACAAGTTCACTGCGATGTAGGAATCTTAGACCATGTGCTGATGGGCATTTCAAATATCTGGAATTGAAAGTTAAAGTATGCTTTGTGTTTTGCATTTGCTTAATGTGGAGTTAATCCTCTTTCTTGTATTTTAACTGAATTTTATTTTCGCTTAGATTTTGTTTACATTAAGGCTTACAAATTTAGTCACTAACCTGCACATACATATTATACATACAAAATATTTATACAAAATAAAACACTTTAAAGCATCACTTCATAATTAATGTATAGCATTTTACTTAATCAAAACCAGAAGTTTCTGTTCAAAAACTAAAATTTGAAATCTCGGGCCCAGCGGCGTGGCCTAGCAGCTAAAGTCCTCACCTTGAACACGCCTGTCTCCCATATGGGCTCTGGTTCTAATCCCGGCAGCCCCACTTCCCATCCAGCTCCCTGCTTGTGGCCTGGGAAAGCAGTTGAGGACGGCCCAAAGCCTTGGGACCCTGCACCCGTGTGGGAGACCTGGAAGAAGTTCCTGGCTCCTGGCTCCAGATCTGCACAGCACCGGCAGTTGTGCTCACTTGGGGAGTGAATTATCGGATAGAAGATCTTCCTCTCTATCTCTCCTCCTCTCCATATATATCTGACTTTGTAATAAAAATAAATAAATCTTTTAAAAATGTGAAATCTCCTCTTGCTTTTTATTTACTACCCTTAGAATATTTCAGTCAGACATAACCTTTTCCAGTAGAGTCACAGATATTATTCATTCTGGCTAATCACATTTTGATGCTGATGTTAAGTCCAATTTCATCTAAACCTCTGTGTATTTTTTTGTAATTAAAACACTAACCACTGCCTGGAGTTCTATTACATTTTTTATGTTGGAAAAGGGATTGTTTTATATCTACAAGGCTAAATTTTAGTTTTATTCAAAATAGAAATACTAGACAATTCTGACGGTAATTTTCAGGCACAAATTTCCTCAAGAAATAAATTTATTTCTTTTCATTTTTTTTGTCAAATATCAAGGCAAGTAACATACTGAATGTCATGCTGGGGAAGAAGCCTGTGTATTTCAGAATATCAGAAGACCTGATTTGTACACTCAGCTCCAGCAATGGACTCACTCCTACAAGGAGGTTGTGATGCAGTCTCAAGCGTGCATGTGTGAGTGTGTGCCAAAATGTGTGTGTGTGAGAGAGCTTGTGTGCATGTGTGTGTGTGAGAGAGTATGTGGGCATGTATGTGTGTGTATGTGTGTATGCATGTGTGTGAGAGTGTGTGTGCCAGAATATGTGTGGGTGTGTGTGAGAGAGTATGTTTGTATGTGTGCATGTGTGCGTGCCAGGGTGTGTGTGTGTGTGAGAGTAGGGTGTGAGGGACTGCATGCGAGAGTGTGTGCATGTGTGTATGTGTGTGAGAGACTGTGCGTGCTAGAGTGTGCGTGTGTGTGTGTGTGTGTGTGTGTGTGTGTGCTGGGGGCACAGTTCTGCAGACCTGCATTTGACTGTTTGGCTTAATTTTCAGTCCTGATCTGATCCGAGATATTGTGAGTTTAGCTCTTTCTTGATTTAATTAAAATAAATAATACTAAATGAGAGTGAAGTCCTAGTTTAATATCATTTCTTTTTGTTAATTTTGCCAATTTTTGCAGAAAAAATTTTGCAATATCTGAGTACAGATGTTTAGTTGTAAATTTTTATATTGACTCTGTAGCACAGTAAGTTTTCCCTTACAGTGTTTGAAACTGTGTTATCAGGTTAGCACATGTCCATGATTGTGAAATACTTCTTAAAAGCTAACCCTTTGTTGTTATGAAATTACATTTTTTATTGCTAGGAAATAGTATTTTCCTGAAATATACTTTGGTGCTGGTATGCTAAGTCCAGCTTTCTTCTGGTTATTATTATTAGCATGATATATCCTTTATTTCTTATTTGGCCTATTATGTATTCTTATTTGAAGATTTTCCTTTTTAAAAATATATTTATTATTTTTATTGGAAAGGCAGATCCACAGAGAAAAAGAGAGACAGAGAGAAAGATCTCCCCAAGGGACTGCAATGGCTGGAGCTAAATGCTCACATAGGATCCTGGGCATGCAAGCTGAGGACGTGAGCCACTAGGCCATTGCACCGGGACCCAAATTTTTTTTATAACTGATGTAGAATTAGGTGGTGCATTTTATCCAAACAGAATCAAACTTTTTTTTACATTTTATTATTATTATTATCATTTTATGATATAGTTACATAGGTTACTGGCATTTCCCTTATCCCCTCCCCAATTCCCCCCCCCCCACCTAGTTCCTCTATATCATTACTAAAATATAGTTCTTCATACACAGTCATATGTCCATCATTGTGGGCATGGACAATGATAGAGCGGCCAGCATCCTATTGTCAAGATATAGTAAACAGAGAACAACAAGGAAAGCTTGGTCAGCATGGACTCACACAGACCTTACTAGGTAGGACACAGAGCAAGTACTCCTCACCAAGGTGCCCAAGACTTCTCTGCGCACCCCTCCTATAACAGCTATGCACCTCAATTGTTGAAATGTCAATGGAATAGTCACAGGATGTGGTTAAGAACTTGCATTATTTACAATATATTGTTTACTCAATACTATGTCAATTGGTAACATAACGTTGTATACTGTTGCTGTTATGTCAGGGCTTTTGATTGATCAGAATTTTACTCTGTTGGCTCTGCCTTCAGACCAGAGAAGGTCTCCCTAAGAAACCGTTGAACTTATCTGGACAATAAGATGTTGGATTCTATGCTCGGTATATGCTTACAATGAAGGAATCTCAACTGAACTTGAACTGTGGTTATGCAGAAAGGTGGAGGAACCCACCATGAGGGGAGGGCTATGGGAGGGGTAAGAGGAATCCCAGTACCTATGGAACTGCGTCACACAATAGAATGTTATGAATAATAATGAAAAAAGATATAGTAAACAGTTTCATTGTAAGTCCATCTTTGTCTGGAGGTAGAGATGCATACTACATTGTATCCTCACATCTGGATGTTAGTCTCCATTTCACAGCTTAAATGAAGAGCCACAAAACAAAATCAACATCAAGAAGAAAAAAGAAATTAACAACACTGTGAAGTTAAATAACATGCTACTAAATGACTAATGTGTAGTGGAAGAAATGAAAATCTAGAACCTTCTTGAAGAAAATGATGCTACTGTATGATCTACAAGTCATTGAATGATTTAATCAGAAGAAAGTGTTTTGAAGAGATGAAACTAACAGAAAACAACAAAACCCATGCAATATAGTTTCCACTAATTTTTGTTGGTGAAGTGTGTCTCTTCTAGACAATAAATAGATGAGTTTTGTTTTTAATCCAGTCTACTAATCTATGACATTTGATTGAGCTTAAGCCATTTACATTCAGAGTTTAATATACATGGGTGGTACTTTGGTCCTGTCATTTTAGGAATGGGTTGTTCATTGGTTTAGTGTTCTGTTGTCATTTTACTAGGATGTTCTTCCCATTTGGCTTTGGTTTTGGTGGGTGCTATTCCTTTACTCTGTCAAGAGAACATCTTGATGTATCATTTGTAGGGCAGGATTGGAAGAGGCAAATTCATTAAACTTTTCTTTTTTGTGGTAGAATCTTATTTAATTTTCAAAGACAAAGAAAGCTTTGCTGGGTATGTTATCCTGGGCCTACAATTTTTTCTTTTAGAGTCTGGAATATGTCACTCCATTCTCTTCTTGTTTGTAGAATTTCCTGTGAGAAATCTCCTGTGAGTTTGATAGGCATTCCTTTATGTCAGTTGATTTTTTTCATGTGCACATTTAAGGAATTTCTTCTTTATGTTCGATTGAAGAGAGCTTGATGATCATGTGTCTTGGTGAAGCTCACTTATGATCAAGCCTGTTGGGAGTTCTGTGCCCCTCATGAATATTGTTTCCCAATTCTTTCTCTAGATTAGGGAAATTTTCCTTTATTATTTCATTAAATACATTTGCAAACTCAGCTTCTCTTTATATACCTTCTGGGACTCCCATAACTCTTATATTAGGTCTCCTAATAGTGTCTTTCAATTCTTGAATACTTTTTTTGGCCTGATCCAGCTCTGCTTCCAGCTTTTTGTTTGTTTGCCCCAACGACAGGAAATATCTTCCAATTCTGAGATTCTTTTTTCTGTTTGCTTCATTCTATTTTTGAGACTCTCCATTGTGCTTTTAATTTGCTCTACTGTGTTCATAATTTCTGACATATCAGCTTTGAGTTGGTTTATTTCTTCCTTAAATTCTTTGAACTCTGGTATGTGCTTCTCCTTGTTGATCAGAGGCTTTAAAATGAGTTTTCTGAATTCTGTGTCCCTCATTTTCTCAATGTATTCCTCAGTTAACTCTGAGGTTGGCAATGGCTTTTGCTCCTTTATAGGAGAGTCTTCGATAATATTCATTGTGCCTTTGTCTCTTCTTTTACTCTTGGTTGTTTTACTTCTGGTTAGCAGAGTCTTTTCCTTGGGGCAGGTTTCTAAGCTGTGTCACCCACAGGTCTACAGTTCAATTTTACTTATTGCAGTTGATACACAACTTTTTGCTTGCAGCCACTTGTGCCACAACCTCCAGCAAGTTCCAGGTCTGGGTTCTTATGTCAAATTTCCACTGTGGTCTCTGTAGCCCCATCTCCTGGCTCACTGGTCTCTACCTTCTGTGACACCATGCTGAGGCTGCACCATAGTCTCTGCAACCTTTCTCCCACTTCCGGTTGGAGCAGGTCCTAGGATTAGAGAGACACCAGGTGTTCTATATAATTAGGTTGTTGGTAGTGCTGATCTTGCCAGAACCTGTTGGCCGTTAGGTCTGGGTGCCACACGGACCTATTTTGACCCATACGAAGTTATAGTCGGTATTATTTTCCTGAGGGACCAGTGCAATCCATGGAACTCAGTGAGTTCTCACAAGCTCAGCACATGCACAGTTCACTGTTGTCCCCTGCAGTCCTAAAGCATTTGCCATAGTGTGCAAAATGGCGCCTGATGTACCACCACTACAGTTCTTGATCTACTGGCCATCACATCTGAGGGCTACCCAGACCTGTCTTGGGTGGAACCCGTAGAATGCCCGTCGATGCATTTCTCTGAGTCAGAAATGAGCTCACTCCCAACTCAGCATATGCTCAGTCCTTTCCCTTGCTTTTGCCTCCTTACGCAACATCCCGCCTAATTTAGCTTAGAGGGCTGACTGGGCTGTGAAATCCACCCTGTTCCTGCACTGCCCATCTGTGATATGCTGCTCTGTCTCTGCTCCTGGTCAAATCAAACAGACCAGCAGTATGGACAGTTCTTTGTCTGGGTTCACCTCCCAAGCTCCCAGTGAAAATCCCTTCCCACCTGGTTGCTGGTGGAGTTCAGATCACTGTTAGCTGAATGCTGCTGGAGTACCAGTCACTGCAACACCGCATGCTTGTTTTCGCTGCTTTCCTGTGTCTGTCAGTCTCCAGGTACCCCTCTGCTGTTGTTCTGTCCTTTCCTATCTCCTGGAATGTGTCCTCTCTGCTTCATCCTGATTAAATGTTTTTCTGTCCGTTTAAACGTGTCCTTCCCTATTCTGCAATCTTGATTCACTAGAATTAAACTTTTAATTAGTACGTTTAGGTCATATACATTTTATCAAATCATTGCTAAAATTACATTTTGCCATCTTGACAATGCCTCTCCATTTCTGTGAAAGGACTCGCTCTTCCTTATGTCTTTCCTGCGCTGACTGTGCGGGTTCACGCGTGATGGTAGAGCTTCCTGTGTTTCCCTTACATTTCTGAAAGAACACTGTCATTGCTTTACATACAAGGTTCACTCTAGTCTTTGGTGTATCATGCTGTCAGAAAATGGAAGAGCAGATGATTTTGCAAACATAATTAACTTGTTTCTATCAATTTTTCTTATACTTTATGTCCTGCCACTGAATCCTTCTTTGAGATATTGCAGGTGATATGTTCAGAGTTATATATGCAAAGGACTAAAATAAATCAAAGATTTATTGTGCTATACTGACATATTTCCAAACATTGATTTATTTGTTCTCCATTCTAAACACTCAGTCTAATACTCTCATGGCAAAGGTATCTCCAGCTAAATGTTTGCATAACCAATTTTGAATCTGGTGTTGTTTTTAATAACAAATCTTCTGGAGAATTGTTATGAATATCTACTATTTCTGGGTTAAGATGGTGACCTTTACAATTTAAATTTTGGCTGAATTGTATTCAATTTTCTACACGCTGGCTGAATTGTATTCGATCGTCAACCCTCTGTTTATTTTGTATTCAAACCGTGACATATATTGTGTCTATTTCTGAAAGTTACTGGTTGAGTAAAATGCAGCATGCAAAATAGAAACCAGGTAATGGGCAATCATTTCAATATCATTACAGAAAAACTTTAATTTTGTTAGATTTCAAGCATTTTTATTATCTGATACTTTTAACAACAAGCTTGCTAAAAATCATCCACAGTTTAAAGCTCTATCGCAGTGTAACATGGGTTTATTTCATAAAAGAGCCATGTATAAGCACTCTCTCTCTCAGATAGTATCCTTCACAAGAGTCACCTTCCGTTACCTCTTCAAAAGGATGCTTTTGCTCAATTTCCCTCCATTCCTGTGACTGAATGTGAGCTGATAACAGCAGGCATGCGATTCAAAAAACAAACAAACAAAAAGCATTTTTCTTGGTCCATTGCTTACAAAATGATAATGTTTAGGTACTTTTTGAGTCACTTAGATTAGCCCAAAGGAAGATATTTTTTATTTTTAAAGAAAATTTTAAGAGCAATTTCAGGTTCACAGCAACATTGGAAAGAAGGAACCAACATTTCCCAGTAGATCGCCTGTCTCTGTCTCGTTAGCCACACCCATCAGCAGCCCTGCAGCCTGGAGAGGGTCATTTGCTACAACCTGCTGAATCCCACATTGATATCTCACCAGATGTTGTTTTCACCAGAATTTTCCATATATCTTTTGCTCTAAATGAAATGATATTTTGCAGTGATTTATTTAAGATGCAAACAAAATTATTACTAATGAGCAATTTCTTTAAAGGAATAAATTATTTCTTTACTTTCATAAAAATAATCATGATTTAAGCATACACAGGAAAACATGGAGGTAGATATTTTAACTTCAGTAGAACACCACAGAAAACCATCATAAATATATGGGCCAATTGTAGTTAGTCAAGGAATACACGGGATTACTTAGTTGATTCCATTTTTATAATAATACTGAAAGTCCCTGCTTTAAATTGACAGATGTGCTAAAGTTTTATTGTTATGTTCTCAGTGAAAGTCAATTTGAAATATAATGGCTAGCAAGATGCAATACCAAGTGGTTAATATAATCATAGTAAATTAAAATCTCTTTTTTTTTTATAAATCAAAGCATTGACTGATCCATAACCCAATCTGAATATGCCAGATGAGAATCAATATTGTACAGAAAATTACACAAGATTTTTTATATTGAAAATGTAACCATCAGTACCATATACATTTTATTTATCTGAAAAAAAAATCTTCATTCACTGCTGAAGAACGCTTGACAACCTTATCTTCAACTCTCAGACCACAGTTCACAGTAACAAAGCATTTCCAGTAATTCCAACTCCTCACATTGAACCAGAATTATTTTAACATATTCAACATTAATTTTTGTAGTGAATAAAACCTACATCAAATCCAGCCAGCCTTGCAAAAAGAAAGAGGGAGAGAAAATAACTAGATTCATTTTTGCATTGATTCCAGTTTCAGTCAAGGAAACATTTGTTTTAATGGTTCATCTTGAAAAGCTTTAAAAGAATCACAGAGCGGGTACTTATTGTCAGAAGGCATATTTTCCATTTCTGTTTTGTTTTCTAGTTCTTATCGTGACAAGTATCAACCACAGCAGCTTCTGCATATGTTAAACCCTCAAAATTGCCATCCTTCAATAAGGCAAAATGAAAAACACCACAAAATGTAAAAGACCATATCTGAAAAAATATTGGGGGCATTTAACAAGAGGTTAAGAAATAAGGAAATATTCCAGCTCAGAAAAAGCTATATCATAGTTGTATTTTTATATGACAGACATCCAGGAGCCTCTTCAGATCCCCCACAAAGGGTTCAGAGACCCCAGGATTGTTAGCCTTCTCTGCCTTTACAGACCATTAGCAGTGAACTGGGTCAGATACGATGGCGCAAGGACTCCAACTGGGGTCACGTGGAGAGTTGGCACCTCAAGCGCAGACTTAGATTAGGGTTAGGGATAGGAGCACTGTGCCAGCCCCTGTACATTTTTACATAGAAGGAATATTTCCAGTGTCTGAGGCAGCATGGATGTGCAAAATGTTCAGAATATTTATTGCAAAATACTGTTTTAAATCATGAACAAATGCTCTGCCGACATGGATTGTCACCAAGATAATTTTCAAAAGATACTTAATACCCAACAGAGAGAGAGAGAGAGAGAGAGAGAGAGAGAGAGAGAGAGATTATTTTTGTCTTGTTTTCTATGTTAATCAACAAAGCATGGTGCCTTCCAGGACTTCTAGTTTGATTGGAGTCATTGTTATGGAAATTGAAAAGAAAAAAATGCAAGAAATACAGGTGGGATAAACATCTGCTTCCGTTATCCCCAAGTTGAAAGTATTTTAAGAAATATACTAATATCATTTTACAACTTAACAACATGAAAGTATTTTTTTATTTATTTATTGGAAAGTCAGATATACAGAGAGGAGGAGAGACAGAGAGGAAGATCTTCCATCCAATGATTCACTCCCCAAGTGAGCGTAATGGCCGATGCTATGCTGATCCGAAGCCAGGAGCCAGGAGCCTCTTCATGGTCTCCCACACGGATGCAGGGTCCCAAGGCTTTGGCCATCCTCAACTGCTTCCCCAGGCCACAAGCAGGGAGCTGGATGGGAAGTGGAGCTGCCAGGATTAGAACCGGCGCCCATATGGGATCCCGGGGCGTGCAAGGCGAGGACTTTAGCAGCTAGGCCATGCTGCCGGGTCCACAACATGAACATATTTAATAGTGTGGAGCAAAAGGGTAAATATATTTTCATTGCCTTATTTTTATTATCCAGCCAAAAATCAAAGATGATGAGCAGTCTATGTTGTCATTCTAAAATGTTTTCTTGTATTCATAACCATCTAAGATCTTTATTTGTTGTATTTAGTGCAGAAATAGTTTTAAAAGCATAAAAGCCAAACATTCATTATATTCAGCAAATTTCCATTAAGGACAAAAAAAAGGCAATGATGAATATAATTTGAGTACCTTTTCAGTAAACCAGTCTGCTTCCACTAGTAACAGTTGTCACACTAACATGCCTTGTGATTGTGTATGTGTCTGGAGTGAAGCCGGTGTCTGGTGCATTAGACTGGTATTATTTCAGGATTCAGTGCTGCCCTTGGCGCAATATCTTCTTTACTGTGAAAGAGACACAAATGATGTGGTTTGTAACACCAAGAGACATAGGAGCCTGGTTGCAAGCACAGAGCTGATGGCAGCAAATCCAAAAGGGAGTGGTTTGTGAAGACTGGCTGGAGCCCAGCTGTCCTGATGAGGCAGAAAAAGAACTATGTGCTCAGATGAGTGTGAAGTTCCCAAACAGATGCGTACTTCCTGAGTAATAGTAGACTGTGAAAAGGAGCCACGGCTGTGGATGGAACTGCCTTGCTTCCAGAGGCAAGCTAGAGACGTGGAAGTCATCAGTAAGCTAACAGGTGTCTTTCTGAGTTCCAAAGCACAGGTAACAATTACGACTTTATACCCTCCCCCATCGGGTGCTGAGAGAACTGGTGTATGTACTTTTGCACACCTCCCATATTTGTGTAGACAAACTTAAACACCATACATATATTAGGAATATGTGTTCTAAAGGTGCAAATATTTCCAGGCTCAACGTGAGAGAACAGCTGACAGAGTAGCCAGATACAGTTCTTCCTCCACAAGCTGTGTTGAGATGGTCAAAGCATCAGTTTCAAGAGAAACTAAGTTTAAATATATGCCCTCTATTAGTAGCAAGCCCCATTGCTGCCTGCATCAGGCAAACTCAAATTTTAAATCCCTCAAATTTGTCAAGGGGAGATAACAGTTACACAAAATAGCCATATAAATATCAGTGCTGTGGTAAATACCGTGTGATTCTCCAAAGGCAATTACAAAGGGAGTGCTGGGCTTACAGAGAGCACAGTCATGGTGGTTTTGCAGGATGAAATCAGTGAGTTATTTAAGACAATGACTGCGTCTATTAAGACTGAAAGATGAAAGTGATACATATTGCATCATTTGAATTCTGCTTGAACTGTTAAGCACATTCATGTTTGTTACAATGTCAGAATCCAAACTAAAAAATATCACAATAAAAAATGTAGCTGGAGCAGCTAGAACAGGAACACTCACTTGTGATGCTAATACAATAGAAAGAAGCTTAATCCACTAGACTACAACACTGACCTCTACTCAAAAGTTAAAACAATTAATGTTGCATAATATTATCATGAATTGAGTGTCTATTTTCTCTAGTATATCCACAATTCTATTGTGCCGAATTCATTATACTCATTAATGTACTTGCCGTGGAATAGGACTCTAAGGATGAATACAGTTCACACCAATGATCAAAGCTAAATAATAAAATTAACATTTATGCAGATGCATATTTGGAAAATATATTTAAACAAAGTAATAAAAATGAACAACTAAAAAAACAAATTGAATGTGCCTTTTGTGTAGTACTTGTATTACTTACACAGAATAGTATTATGTCATTGTGGTAACGAAAAAGAAAAGGGCCTGGCATAGCAGCGCAGCGGCTAAAGTCCTGCCTTGCTCCCACCAACATCCCGTATGGGTGTCCTTTCTAACCCTGGCAACCCCACTTACCATCCAGCTCCCTGCTTGTGGCCTGGGTGAGCAGTGGAGGACAGTCCAAAGCCTTGGGACCCCACCTGTGTGGGAGAACCGGAAGAGGCTCCTGGCTCCTGGCTTCGAATTGGCTCAGCTCTGGTCATTGAGGCCACTTGCAGAGTGAACCATCTGACAGAAGATCTTCCTTTCTGTCTCTCCTCTTCTATGTATATCTGACTTTCTAATAAAAAAATTCTTTAAAAAGAAAAAGAAGCTTACTGGTTATAATCTAAGAATTAAATACATATTAATATTATAATGTGTTTATTAAATGGATAAACTTGGTTGAAACTTTTATTAATGTCTTTTAGTTACCCTCCTTGTTTTTTATTTTTTCACTTTTTACATTGGTATACTTCTATTTCAGTTTGTAATCATAGGCTCAACTCCACTGGGCCAAGATTTCACCAAACAGCAAAATTAGACATGGGCTGTAAACACTAATCAAATGTCAAGATGTCAGTCTAACTCACTTAAATTTCATTTTTTTTTTTTGGTTCTCTGCATATTAGTTATTGCAGACCAGGGAAAATATGTGGTATTTGTCTTCTACAGATAAGCTCATTTCACTGAACTGGATAGTTTCAAGTTGTATTCATTTCTTCCTTCCTTTCCTTTTTCCTTTTTTGTAACTGGGTACTATTCCATGGTTTATTGTGAGTTGGGAACATGGGCAAGTAAGGTGTGGGGTATCACTGTGCTTCTAAATCTGTAGTAATCCATACATAAAATGTGTTCACTTAAGATCAATAAAACAGGCTTAACATAACAGCAATTGATTTTACAACCTCAGGGGGAAGGTAAGACCTTCTAATCAAAGCCACATAGGTACTATCTGTTCTTGACATCTTCATAAAGACATCATTTGACGTGTGTTTGGTTACTATATTTAGTGTGGTCTTGTCTGTAGGTTCACAGGGTGTTGTGGAGGCTGTTTTTGCTCATCCCACAGCCTTGTGGCTGTCTCCTGCCATAGTCAATTACAGTGGTTTCAGAGGACAGAAAATTTCACCTGTGTCTTGAGTTAGTTAAAAGGTGAGTGGCTTAAGAGTTGATTGACTTAAATTCTGGTTTAAAATAAAAACTTAAATTTATAAACTTTTCCTAATATTTAACTTGTTCTATCGTTTAGGGGGCAGTTTTCCACTGTGTTCTTTCTTTTGCTATTTGTTTTACAAAATCATGGTTAAATTTGTTACAGATCTTTTAATAATCTTTTACAAATAGTTTGTGCAAACAACTCCGTAAGAGCAGGCAAGGTAGCATGCTTTAAGTTTTGCATATGAGATTATGATGCTATTGTGTTCAATTACCCAGGATCAATGATGGTTTTGTACCTTAGTTTCCCAGCAATGATGACACCCTCATGCTGTTTCATATCTCTTTATGGACTGGATTAATGGTTGCAGTCAAGCAGGTATTGACTGGGAAACCATCTCAGTCAGCTCTCTGAGCTATTCGGCACCATTCTAAAATTATAAAATAAAATGATGCCACAAAACCCATCTGGGTCCAGCCTTTGGGTGGCACTTCAGAAACAAAATGATGCTCTGTATTTCTTGTTCACATATTTTGATTGCAGTGTTTTCTGATGAAATTTTCAGAAACTGCAAAGTAGTGATAATTCTTGAACTCAAGACAATTTAAGCACCAAGAAAAATTAACTTTTAAGAAGTTGAATCTTCATGTAATCTTTCTCTGGAAACTTAAGATACATAGTTTCCTGAAACCATTTAACTATGTTTTCACTTTCTAAGAATTTTTCACTGGAATGTATTCTACCTCAGAAAAACACAGGATGATAATTTATCACACAGTAACCACAACTATATGACCAAGCTTAGAGAACAGAATATTCCCAGAATCCATCATTTTCAAATCACTTGCTTCTCTCTTTTCCCAGAAGAAAACATTTCTCAGACTTTCATTACATTGTAGAATTTCCATATTTCAAAACTATGTAAATCAAATAATAAAATATTTATTATACTATTCTTAGCTGCTTCTGCTGGAAGTTTGTTTTTCAAAATCATCTTTTTGTTCCTGTATGTATTTACATTAATTTATTCACACTAATAATGAGTATTTGGGTTGTCTGATGCTCTGGCTGGGCCATTAAAATGAAATTTATAAAAAAGGAATTTATATGTACATAAATACATTCATGTACATTTCAGTTTTGCACATGTACATTTCAACTTTTTGCATAAATCTAAAAATGCACTGCTGAATCCTAGAGCATTATTATTGAACTACATGTATTATTTTATAGCATACTGATGTGGTCCAATGAATGCATGTTCTCACTTGCAACATATAACCATTTCAGTTGTTCCATATCTCAGAATATATGAAAATTACTTTTATAATTTTTAAAATTTTGTCCTTCTGGTTAACTTGTGTTTTCTCTCATTTTGCTGTAAACGTTCTATTCCTTGAGACTGGCCAGAGATTTTCACATTGTCCTGGTGCAATGGCTCAGTTGGCTAATCCTCCACTTGCAAAGCTCCAGGATTTTAAATAAACACCAGTTCATGACCCACCTGCTCCAATTCCCACCCAACTCCCTGGGAATGCAGGGGAGGATGGCCCACAGCCTTGGAGTTCTGCACCCCTGTGGGGCACTTGGAAGAAGCTCCTGACTGTTGGATTCAGTTCAGCTTCAGCTCCAGCTTTTGCAGCCATTGGCGGGTGAACCAGGGGATGCAAGATCTTCCTATCACTCCTTCTCTGTAAATCTGCCTTTCTGATAGAAATAAATGATCCTTAAAAAAGAGATTGTTGTATGATGATTATATACATGGGTTTCTTTTTATTAATTTCTGCAAAATTTTCATACCCATTTTTTCTAAAAATGCATCTGTGTGTCTGCATTTTCTTTATTTTTGAGTTTTTTCTCTCTTTATGTACTCATCCATATATAAATATATTACATATAGTCCTTATCCATATATCAAAATAATATTTTATAATATTTAATTTCTTTTAAAAGACAAAGTGACAGAGTCAGGAATCTTGTGTGCACTGATTCACTCCTCAAACGGCACTGAAAGCCAGATGCAGCAGATGTTAAGGCCAGGAACGATCTTGTCTATTGTATTGGTTTCAAAGCCAAGGATTGGAATCACCTTCCACTGCATTCCCTGGCACTTAAGCAGGAAGTTAAACTGGATGCAGAATAATCAGGACTCAAATGGACACTCTGACATGGATGTCAGCCTAGCAAACAGTGGCTTAACACAATGCCCCTTTGTGCAACACTGGCCCCAATAATAGTATTTTGTTACTCAATTTGATATGTGACTTCTTTCATTTTCTGACTTACATTTTCAATTTCTCAACGTTTTCTTTGATAAAGACGTAATTACATCATCATAATTGTTTGATGATTCATTCAATGACTACATTTATTCTGTTTTTTAGAGGACTATTTCTTCATTTCAAAGTCATGAAAATATTCCATTATATTGTCTTATGGAAAGTATATTTTTGAAGTTCTTAAACTCTGATTTGCATGTATCTGAGGTTTACTTCTTATATGATATGAAATAGATAGAGGGTATGTGTATTTTTCATAAGTGTATTTCAAATGCTTACCTTGGAGTTAAGCCAGAATTAAAAATTAAATCAATACCTGTCCTAGATTAGTAATTATTTATGAATGATACAAAGTACTAGTGCTGCTGAAAAGCTTAGGTAATCAACATTTGACTGGGATATTAATTGATAAACTTTTTGAATTATAGATACAGTCATATATCAAATGCCTTAAGTCACAGGTTCTAACTCTATTGTATGATGAGAAAAATATTTAATTTTGTTCATATTGCAATTTTTATTTTTTCTCTTCCATTTTTGTTCAAATTTTTCAGTAAAA
Source organism: Ochotona curzoniae (assembly GCF_017591425.1). Taxonomy (NCBI): domain Eukaryota; kingdom Metazoa; phylum Chordata; class Mammalia; order Lagomorpha; family Ochotonidae; genus Ochotona; species Ochotona curzoniae. The sequence continues at coordinate 8,270,742 of NW_024466219.1, read as the reverse complement.
TACTTTCAACTTACTTTATTAACATTAACTATTAATGCACGACTATATAATATTCAACAAGCAAAAGGCAGAAAGACTACTATTGCACAGGATATTAACAGTGGATATAATTAAACCATATTAACTTAGTTTGAATAGTGCAATGGGGCTTTTTTTTTGTATTTTGTATTTACCACCAAATAATGAAAGAAAACACATGATATTTATTTTCTTGGGGTTAGTTTGTTTTACCAAGATGAATGATCTCCAATTGCATTTATTTCCTTGCAAAATAATAGGGTTTTCTTTTTTTGATGACTGGTCAATGTTCCATTATGTCTGTCCCACACTGACTTCATCCAATCATAAGCTGATGAATATCTGAGTGGATTTCATGTTTGAAAATTATGAATTGAATTGCAATAAACAAAGACACACTGATAAAAAAAATTTCATATGCTGATGTCATTTCCTTTGGAGAAACTGCCTGGTCATTTGGTATATCTGCTTTCACGTTTCTGAAGAGTCTCCATATGTCTGTCATTACGGTTGTACTAGCTTACATTCCCGCCAGCAATGTATTTCTTTATATATAAAATTTAAATTTACATTAGAATAAAGGCGGCTTAGTACTTTACCAGATGATATCATAGTTTACTAAGCAAACAAGCAAAAAACATTGGTTTAATTGGAATAGAGGCAACAGTTCTAAGAATAATTGAACAGAGAATGACCGTTTAATCCATACACATTAAATGTTAAATAATAGTATGTTCTTGACTTGACAGAACATTCAAGTAGGAAATACCTCTAATACTCTTCAACCTATTCCACAAATTTTAAAATACTGAATGGAATTGAACTCTGTGAAACTTTTTCTTATGAAGCCAGAATTACTTAACTACCAAGATCAAACCAAGGCACAAGAAAGCTACAGACATTTCTAATGAAAATATATGCAAATATTCTCAACAAGATACTAGCAATTTCAAATCAAAGCACGTAAAAAAGTTCATACTTCAAGATAAGGTACAATTTATTACAGAAATGCTAGGGTGATTCAATGCAAATCAATAGTCATAATTCACATGAATAGAATGAAGGAAACGAAAAACATATGGTCATCTAAATAGACACAGAGAATGCCTCTTATAAGATTCAATACACTTTAATGCTAAAAACGTTCCTCAAATTAGGTGTAGTAGGGACATTCCTAAAAAAACTATGGGTTTATATAGCTAAGATCAACAACCAATATCATACTAAACGGGAAAACTGAAAGAATTTCCCCTAAGATCTGGAATAAGACAAGCATGTCAGCTTTTTAAAAAAAATATTCTTTTTTAAAGTTACATTTCTTTGTTTTCTTTTTTCTAAGATGTATGTATTCATTTATTTTTATTAGAAAGTCAGATTAACAGAGAGAAGAAGAGACCAAGAGAAAGATCTTCTGTCCACTAGTAAATATTCATTTGTCTGTAACCCAGAGCTGAGTTGATTTGAAACCAGAAGCCAGGAGCTTCTTCTGGGTCTCCCACACAGGTGTAAAGTCACAAAGCTTTGGACTGTCATCTACTGCTTTCCCAGGCCACAATCAGGGAGCTGGATGGGAAGTGAAGCATCGGAGATACAAACTGGTGCTCATATGTGTTCTCAGCACATTCAAGGTGCACCAGCCCGCTGCATGTCAGCTTATGCTGTTTATATTAATTATAGTACCACATGCTTCAACAAGAGCAATTAGAGAGGAGAACAAATAAGAGCATCTATATTGGAAAGAAAATGAAGTCAAATTATCTGTGAGTAAAGATGTCATGGTATTATATATGGAAATCTATCAATTTACTAATTGATTGATTTTTGTTTTTGAATAAATTCCATTCCAACTGGGGTGAGGTGCAATTTCATTCTGATTTTTATTTGCATTTTCATGATTGGTGATATTATTTTCCATGTGTTTATTGACTTTACTCATTTTTAAACAATACCAGAAGCAACCAACAGAATGGGAAAAAAAATCTTTGCACACTACACAACTGGGAGGAAATAATAACCAGGATTTACTAAGGGTTTCAGAAATTAAATGACAGCAAAAGAAGTAAACGTGAAGAAATTGGCAAAGGAAATGAACAGACATTTTTCAAAAGAACAAATTCAAATGGCTAACAGACATATGAAAAGATGCTCAGGCTCCCTAGCTATCAGAGAGATACAAATGAAAACCACCTTGAGGTACCACCTAACTCCAGTGAGACATTCAGAACTCAACTAACAACACCTGCTGGCATGGATGTGGGGAGAAAGACACCCTCCTTCACTGCTGGTGGGAGTGTAGCTAGTCCAATCAATGTAGAAATCAGAATGGAGAGTGCTTGGAGAATTACAAATGAACCTGCCATATGACCCAGCTATCCTGCTCCTAGGAATATACCCAATAGAAGCACACCATAATCTTCAGTTTTAAAAATCAGACATGCATTTATTTCTGGGCTAGAGTGTAGCATTTCAGGATAATTGTGCATCAGCTTTGCATCCACCATGGCAGGACACATGTTGCTAGATTTGTTCTAAAAGCTGAGTTAATATTAGTTATTCTGAAAGCAAAAGAACACATGCCAAATGGGTGGACAGTAAGAATCCTTAGCCCGTCATACAACCTTGAACATCCCACACAAAACAGGACCCCCACACGAAAAGGTGTCTGAGCTCAGGACTACCTTCCCTGTCTCTGCAGTAAGCTGACCACCTGTTCCTGCAGGTGGATCAATTTCTACCATATTTGATTCTCTACATAATCAATTATCTTATTTGCAGAGAGAAAGAAGCTTTCTGCGATCACACCACAAGTTTTGGACCACTATAAAATCACATTTTGGTTATTTCTAATGCCACAGAAAATTTTAATGAAAAGTTAATACAAGCACACCCTTTGAGCTACAATACTAGCGTAGAAAATGTGTAAGCCTGTTTGAACTATCCTAAAATTCATCAAGTTCAGTAAAAATCATGCTTCTATACTAAAAGCAGCTAAATATAAAAATGAAAATAGACATGATACAGTTGAATAGTATCCTATAACTGGTTTAAGGTGTATAACAGCCTGTTGTGTATAAACTAAAATTGAAATGTTAATGAATTAGTTACAGGATGTGGTTAAGAACTTGCATTTTCTAGCATATTGGTAACTCAATACCATGTCAATTGACTCCACAATGTTGTAAATTGCTGATGTTATGTTGGGGCTTTTCATTGGAGGGGATGATATTTGGCCAGCTCTACTTTCAAACAGAGATGGTCTCCCCAAGAAACTGTTGAACTTATCTGGACAATAAGATGCTGGACTCTATGTATGGTACATGTGTGTAATGAAGGAATCATGACTGGATATGAACTGTATTACTGCAACAATGTAGAGGAATCCAACATGGTGGAAAGGCATGGGGAGGGGTTGGGGGAATATCAGAACCTATGAAACTGTCAAAAAATGAAATAAAAAATATAAACAATACATTAATGCAACATAAGTTTCTCTGAAATGATCCTGATGATTTAAATCATAATTTCACTCAATATTTTCATAGAATTTAATTTTCTACATAATATGTTAATAAATTAAATTTATCATTTTCAAGTAAACAATGTCCACAGACAATATTTCATAAAATATTTTAGACCCCTGCCTACATGAAGCTATCACTGTTACTGAGATTCTCATATCGCAGCATTGCATTTCTGGAAATATGTCAGTTATCAGAAAGAATCACATGACTATTAGTTTCTTTGGAAGGGGGAATAAAAGTAAAATTATAAATTAAGGTTTTAATAAAGATCTGGTGTTCTTTGTGAAAACTATCACTAATTGCTAAGTTTGATTAAATGTCTGGTGTGTGTTGTCAAATGGAGTCCTAAATGCTGCTGCTGTTTCCAGCAAGCTTTCTTTCCACTTGTCATTGTGAATCCCAACACTTGTAATGACTCTGGGGTGGCCTCGTACACTGCCTGTGCCTGTCACCTGACAAGGAGTTCTCACAAACTTTGACCTCAACATATGTGTATTGAGTGAATAAAATGCTTCAACCAAGCAGCAATGTTTTATTTGTTTGAAGTGAATTAGAATTTAATCATGATGCTTCAAAATATAGCAGTGACTTTGTTTCAGCTCCTTCTGAATTGTAAGCTAGTTTACATTCAAAAATTGCCCTTTCAAGTATTTAGCCAGAACCGCTTGATGAATTTCAGATGTATTTACAAACTACTGGCCATAAAAGCACTTCCCTCCCAGTCCTATCTGTTTTTATAGGGATACATGGGTTCAGGAAGAAAGAATATTGGTTTTTAAGAAAGGGACAAAAAAGCATTCATTATCCTTTGATTAAATTTCTAATTAGTATTCATTTTCATTTTCTTTCAAGTTACACTAGAACATAGCAAATAAAAAACAAGTCACCAAGGCTGGCAATATTGAAAATTATGGATGTCATTTTCCAAATTCATTACTATTTTCTTTCTCAAGGCAATAGACAGCTTAGCTTTCATGGCAAGAAAAATAGTTCCTTTGTGGTCATTTCTATGCAGTTGAAAATTTTATATTGTGAGGTATTATTCCAGCTTGGTTCAACAAATGCTGAAGGCAAATCCAGATGCTTGCAGTATGCTCTTCCTCCAACTGAATGTCTCTAACAATATTATACCAATACCTATGAGTGTGTGCAAAAATGAGAGACTATCTGATTTTACATGCAGTTTATTTCATTAATGCAACACATATCTTCATTTTTGAAAAGTGCGTCAACATCACCAGAGGGAAGGTGAACTGAGGTTAATCTAGGAAAACAACCCAACTCGGTTCCTTTCCACAGTCTACTTTTCTGCTTGGTGACAGTGTCAGATATGTCCAAGAAAAGACTTCAAAGCTGTTTAGTTAAATGGTTTTCCACAGCATTATTAAACATGACAATAATGTCACTAACATTTAAATCTCCAAAATACTGGTGATTTTTTTCTTGTGTTTTTCTTAAATTTAGGCATATCTGTTCTGTTATTCCATTATTTGGCAATGTTTCTGTAGTATTTTTCTTAAAACGTAATACGATTTTCTGAGCTATTGTGATTCTCATATTATGGTTTGCCATTGGATTGTATGATATGAATGGAAGCTCAGATTTTGACCTCTAGGAAGGTGAACTGAAAAATAGACAAATTGTCTCAACCTGAAACAGATTCAATCAATTCTTGAAATTAGGCAATGAACTATGTGCTTTATTACTTTTGTGTTGCAGTCAATTTATAAAGGTTGGTGAACTTCTCCAAGGCCTCACTAATGTTAATGATGAAACTAAGTTTGCAGTCCAATGAGTTTTAAATACACATGTCAATACTTAAACTTTAATGTTGTCCTGTGTAAAATATTAGTTCTCCCCTTTATTCATCTATAAACTACATGGCAATTATTACCTACAGAGTAGGAAATCTTTTTACCCCTCACAGAAGTACAAAATCAAGTGGTGGGTGGAATTTCACATGTCTTTCATCTGGTAATTACCTAGTTTATTTGCAACAATGCACATTGAGAGCATGTGGGAGATGCCGTTAGGGAAAACTGCTGTATGATAGGTATGCTCACATTGCCGTTTGGTTTATGATAGAACAAATGATCTGCAAAACCTCATCAATCAACTACATCCAGCTTTACTCAAAAGGACACGTACTGAAATCTGGGGACTTCTTGGTGCATTACTGAATAACCCTAATCCTTAGCAAATACTCTTGGGCCCAGCACAATGGTTCACTGGCTAACTCCTCACCTTGCAAGTACCTGGATCTCATTTGGGTGCTGGTTTGCGTTCCAGCTGTCCTACTTCCCAACCAACTCCCTGTTTATGGCCTGGGAAAGTGTAAAGGATGGCCCAAAGCCTTGGGACCCTGCACCTGCATTGGAGACCTGGAAGAAGCCCCTGCATCCTGAATTCTGATTGGCTTAGGTTCAATTGTTGAGCCTATTTAGAGAGCGAAACAGCAGATGGAAGGTCTTTGTCTTTCCTTTCCATAAATCTGATCTTCTCCAGTAAAAATGAGTAAATTAAAAAAGAAATATTCTTAAAATGTAAACAAATATGCCAAAATATCTGATTTTGCAATCTGAGAAAACATTGCACAAATGCCAGTGGCAAAGAGACAACTTAAGTCATCATGATTATTAAGCACAAAAAACTGCACAATTTGATGAGTGCCAAAAATGCCACTGAATTGTATACTTTAAAATGGTTAATTTTATTCTAGAGTATTTAATCCTAAAACAATGCAAATGAGAAATTACTATTTTCTGATATATCTGAGAGTATTGAAAATTATTTTCACGGACTTGAATGACTTTACAATGCAATGCATATTCCATACCATTAAAGAAAACAGTGCAAATGAATAAAAATAAAAAATGAAAAAGCATTTAAACTCTTACCACATATAATTTATTTAGCAAAACAGAGAGCTTTCTTTAAAGCCTCCTTTCTTTCTGAAGATTTATTTCTTGCTGCTACGCTGCCGTGCTGGGCCCTAAAACCTGTTTGCTACACACTGATGCATTTTTGTATAATTTAAATGATCCAATTTATAAGTCTGCATCGTCATTGGCACTTTTAGTACTTCTTTTCAAGGATATTTGAAAAATTGTGTGATATAAAATTTATGCTTCTTGTATACTTTATTGTTTTCATGATTTGAAATGCATTGTTAATATTAATAAAATGTTCGTTACCCATGAGTCAGCATTTGCTTTTTTCTTCTTTTAGACAATCTCCCTGTATTCTGCTTTATATGAAATATGAAAAATTCTTTGTAAATGACTATCTTTCAAATGTTTTTCTTCACTTGTGATGTATTATATAAATAAAACAATAGCCTATGTATCCATATTCAGCAATACTTGCTCTGAAATCATACATATGCTGACGATTTGATCATATATGCATGAACTTGTTAGAATGAGGTCATTCTCGCATTGCCTAACTCCCTGGACTCCACAGAGTTTTAATATTACACATGCTTTATTATTTCATGCAGTTTCTCTTGTGTGGGTCATAATTCTCACCTTTATCATCAGACTATACAGAGTCAGGTCTACACAGCTTTGAGATGGATGATATTTTATTCAGATGAAAGGTAAATATGTTAACCTATCATCCAACTTGGGGAAGTGTGTGTTGTTTATAGGGGACAGCACATCTAAACTGGACTACTCAGGAGAGATGTGAACAACAGGAAAGTCTGTCATCATTTTCTGGTCTGTGGAATTGGTTTTTGCATTGTCTGCTTTTCTCTGCCTTATGTACAGTGAATCAATACTGGTTAATTTAATAATTTTCATGTAAAACAAAAGCCAATATTTCATTGGCAAATTACAGTGTACTGCAGCCTGGGAGCACTGATGTTTTGGACAAATATAATAAAATTTAAATTTATACAAATATGCAAACATCAGCTGTTTTAAGACAAGGTTTTAATAGTAGGGCAGTATCTCAGGAATTGTATATTTAAGAATTCTTTCACCTGAAATAGTTAAATCTACTTGTAGGTCAATGAATGAAAACCTTTTATTTTCCTTCATTTTAAAATATTCTTTTATGTAATAATTTTTTGTATTTGAAGGAGGAGCAGAGAGAGAGGGATCGGACAGGAGGAAGGAAAAAAATCTCCCGTTTTTGGTTCACTTACCAAAGGAATGTTACAGCCAGTTCTAGGCCTATTGGAAACTAGTAGCTGAGAACTGTGGGAGTCTCAGGGGCTCAAATACTCAGCTCATCTTCAGCGCATCTTCCTCTGCCTATTTGGAAGTATTTGCATGGAACTGGATTGAAAACGTAGGTGGGACTGGTCTAGACACTCAATTTGGAGTGTTGCTATGGCAAGGAAAAATACCAGCTGAACCCACTGCTGTGCAATGGCAGCCCCTTTGTCAATTTTCATGCAGAAAAGTCAATCACATTATGGGCAGAGCTAATCATATGAAATGTTACACTGGTCACAAAATAGTTTGTAAATCAAAATTAAAGATAATTCTCCTGATAAAACTATAATGAAAGTAATTTTTGCTACCTTCCTGATGATGATGGACTAAAACTAGGTTTTCATCTAAAAATACTTTTTAAAAGTAATATTAGGGAATTGTTATTTTAACATGTTTATTTAAACACTGAAAACAGATTTATGGTTTAATTGAAGTCAGAATTTTAGGTACTTTTAAAATAAACTTATCTTTTTTGAGACATACACTGGCTTATCTGTACCTTGGGAATTTAAAAAATAATGCACAATATTTATTAAATGACAATTTAATACTATTAAAATCTAATAAGAGGCTGGCTAGATAGTTCCAAATGCTGAATCATTTGAGTGGAATTGATTTTCCATCATGAATTATGATGTCTTAGATATACAACACTCAGAGATACAATGCTGATACATTGAAATATTGAGTTCCAAGCTAGGAATTTTTTAATACCTTCCTAGAAAGATAACTCAGTGTGAAATAGAAGTTCTCAGATTAAAATAAATTTTAAAAAGCATTAACAGTTATATACTTTTTCCACACTCTGTTCTCAGGTAGACATTCCAATTACTGGTAGCTCTGTGATTGATGAAAGAAGCAGTGGTAAAGTAAGGTAAGATTTTATACATGCTTCAAAGAAAACCATTATTCATCTGTGAAGACTATTAAGTCTTGATAAAGAGATCAATTACAAATAGCTTTTTATGTTCATTCAGAATTGCGTGTTTTCAGTAATGAACTGCACATCATCATTAGAAAGTTTGGATATAAATCACGAAATTTCACTTGATGAAGTCTAAGGAACACATTGTTACTATTTGCCTCAGGTGTGCAATGCAATGATCTCAGTTCCATTTCAAGGCACGTGATCAGAGACATTAAATCACAAGTTTAAGAGAATGTAATTTAACTTATTTTCAATCTGCATTTCAACATTGATGCCTTTTAGAAGCAGTGGACAGCAAAGTCTGCAGCAAAGGGCGTGATGGACTTGTCATTGGCCCAAAATATCTTGTGTGGCTCTTTTGCTTATGATGAAACACCACTCCCCGGGGTAATAATCTGATTCTTTATATGATTATATTGTTTTATTGGACTATCTGAAGATGAAACATTGTGCCTAAACATATAATTCCTGCTGATTGCATTTCTGAAGGCTAATTTCCACCGGCAAGGTAACCCAGTTGTCTCACACTGATTTTCAACAACCTACACATTAGCAAACTACTGTAGAAACATGTCTTTGAGAATGTCCTTAGAACACAGTTTTCCTTCAAAAGTTCATCTAATTTTTCACTTTTAATGCTTTTGGGGGTTCTAGTCTTTTACTTGAGAGCAAAGCCTGGGTTTTTCTCGGAACGTTGGGTTTAATTTTGGAAGTGAGGGACTTGCAGCTTGTAAGCAGTGAGGGAAGATCTCATAGATAAGGAGTGAGCCATTTCCCAGAGTCTATCCTGTCGTATAGATGGAAGATTGATGGACAATAGGGTAGGGAGTAGATGACTGCAGAGTGCAAGGACAAGTAATGTCTCCTTGAAGAGTTACTGCTTTATTTCTCTGTAGGGCAAAACAACTGTGACAAAGAGGAGGACGAGGAGAGGACAATGAGAAGGTGGATGAGGAGTGGAGTCTTATATCTGCTGATTCACTTAACAAATAGATGCAACAGCCATGTCTGTGTTAAGAGGTAGCTGGGAATCCCATCCTGATTCGCATGTGGTGACAGGTGCTCAAGAATTTAAGTCATTCTCTATGACCTTTCCAGGCACATTAGCAAAAAGCTGAAACAAAAACAGAGAACCAATTCATTTTCCCTTTAAAGAGATTTATATTAGTCATTTGAAAGGCAGACGAAACAGAAAGACAAAGGAGGATCAGAGAGGTCATCCAACCAGGGGTTTACTCCCAAATGACTTCAATGGTCAGACCATAGTCATGCACCCAGAACCGCTGCTGGGTACTACCTGAGGGTGGCAGTGGCTAAAGTACATGAGCCATGCCAGGCTCTTGGGCAGCGAGCTGGGTCGGAAGCACAGCCACCAGCTCTTGGTCTTACCCTCTGATATGGGATGCCCTTGTTTCAGGTGGTGGTTCCTGCAGAACGCCAAATCCAACACCTTTTATTTTACACTCATATTTGTGTACCTAATTCCTTAAGTCACTCATTCCTAATTTTTTAATGCTAACTATTTTTTAATTTTGGTAGTAATAGCTTGCTTGGAAAAGTTGCGCAATATACTTAGAGTTAAATGAGGCACTGACTAAAACACCAGAGTCAATATTCTTAAAAACACATTTTTTCTAGATCTTCTTCATCTTATTTTTGCAGGTTGTTTGAATATCTTTTGAGTATTACATAGTATTGGTGGTAGTAAAATAAAGTTTGCAAATGTATTATTAAAGTCTCCAAGAATTGTTATATATTAATTCACACATTCAAAAGTCATCAAAATCTCTCTATTCTTTATGTTGCTGATATTAACAGTCTTACCCTATTGTGAATGTTCTGCAAGCCTGAGCTCACACTAATAATCTAACTTAATCCATCACTTTTTCTTAGGCATATATTTTCAGTTGTGATAGATTTGAGTTTCCCAGCCTATAACTTGACCTTGCTCATTTCTTCCGAAGAGCTGGAGAGCTTGGGGTCCTTGTCAAACTAATTGCTTTTATTCTGATCCTCAGTGAGATGTTCAATTTTAGTTTATTATGTGCAAACTGGAAAATACAAATTCTGTCTTTCAGCAGAATGACTTAAAATGGCATAAGACGCAGCACAGTACAAACGCATGTTAAATGACGTCGAATCTTCATCTGATTATCAATGCCATCATCATCATCAACACGATGAAGGGAATTTTCTTGTGTTATTTGTCCTCCTGAAGTGTGTTTTGTTATCTTCCTGCTCCTTCAGCTATATGAACTGATGATTCTCCCCTACATGGAAACCCAGCTCTCCCAACTTTTCTCTGACATTTTTTCCTGTCTGTAACCTTTATTGGCCCACTACCAAATGACCACCTGCCACTATTTCATGTAATCAGTTTATTTTTCTGACATAAAAGATTTATGAACAAATAGATTGACAGATTGAATGTGGGACTTTTCTACATATTAAGGTGATAAATAATACAAATTTTGCAAAATATTTTTCGTAAAAATTGTGAATTACCATTTAGAGTCATAGCGTGCAAGAATTACACTCTTAAATTGTACAGGAAAGTCTATTTGTAGCAATGAAACCATTTGTAGTATATCATCCGTATTATAAAATATTCCTCCTTTAATTGCTTATATTAACACAAAGATTTCTTACAAACTTAGGAGACAGAAAGAGTGCTATAATGTCCATTTCCAGGTAGCAAGTGAGAAATCATTAATTGAGCTGCTCACTATCTGTCATAGATTAGTTAAAATATGTGTGCATACCTTTCAGTTTTACACATCTTATTTCCATATCTACATATCTACATGAATTTGTAAATGTATCCAGGGAAATTTTAAAGAAATGACTGCTTTTCCTAATTTTATCAAGCATTTGTTTTGGTAAATTACAACTATATTACATTAAGTGTAAATATAAGCTTTGCCAAGATTCCCAACGTACTTCAATATCTATATTAATCATCTTATATAATAATTTGTTGGGGGGATCCTATAATCCCAGCAGCTCCACTTCCTATCCAACTCCCTGCTTGTGGCCTAGGAAAGCAGTTGAGTACAGCCCAAAACCTTGGAACCCTGCACCCACATGGGAGACCTGGAGGAAATTCCTGGCTTCAGAAGATCTTCTTCTCTGTCTCTCCTCCTCTCTGAATATCTGACTTTCCAATAAAAATAAATAAATCTTTAAAAACATTTGTAATAAAATTTATACTCGTTTTTGTGAGTTGCAAGAGAAAAAATTCATTTGTACAAGTAACATGAGAACGTGTTTATATTACTTGTGACATGTGCTCTAACTTTTCTTCTGAGTCAAGGTGTAGTTCAGTTACAGTAAAGATGTAATAACCCTATAAATACTTAAAATAAATGTAACAATAATTACATTAGGCCAAATAAATTCTGTAGAGTTGACAGACTTAAAGAAATCACAAACAAACAAAAACAAAAACAACAAGTAAACAAACTTTTCTGCCAAACTACCAAATGAGTCTTCAGGATTGCAATAGCTTGTGGTTATCTGAAAATGCTCTAAACATGACACATTTGTGTAGTGTTAACAGATAGAAATTATGCTAGACAATCTTTAATCATAAAAACACTATCCAGACATTTTTTTCCCCTTGATTTTGTACTTTCTACCAGGAATAAGTCATTTGTCTTTTCAATACCTTTATCAGAACTGGTTCCAGGTGGTGCTGGTCCTTCTTTGGCATGGAATTCCATTTGGTTCTAGCTAGCTAAGTTATAATTCCTGTTTCTCTGCCTCTCTTTCAGGCCAATATTGCAAGGGTCAACCTTTCATATCCCTCCAAGAGTTAGAGAGATCATTTCTAACTTCTTAGCAAAGCTGTAATTTCATAATTATTTTCTTTTTAATTTGTTAAAATTAAGCGTATTTAAGTGAAATTACGACAATAACTTTAGTGGCTTGTTGTGATTTCTAATGCTTGCACAATCCCCAAGGATACAGACACAGATCCTGTCTTCCCTGCTTCCCTCCCCAGATGCTTACAGCACCCAGGGCTGCCAGGCCAAAACCACGAGCCAGGAATACAATTTGATCTTCCACGTGGTTGATCACCACCTGCTACAAACCAAGGTGTGCACTCCTGGAAGCCAGAATGTAAACAGAGGAACCAGGATGTTAGTCAAGCACTCTGATGAGGAATATGGGGTCCCAAAGGTTGAATTGGCTGCTGTGCCAAATGCCTGCTCCAAAACTATTTTCTTTTCTTTTTAATAATGATCGGTGATGGTACGAAATACATAAGTATCATATTTGTTTTTTACTAGAGTCTTTTTCGGTGTTGTCTTAATAAGACCGTTTCTTGTTTAAATATAAAGCAATAATATTTCATGTTATATTCATGTGGAAAAGTAAAAATTTTACAGAGAATTGATACAGACAAGTGAATGAATGGAGACGTGACTGAATAGAAGCAGTGACGGTGCGGTAATTTATGTGACTAGTGAATAACAACAATGGATCATCTGAGATTTAGCAGCATAGTGTAGAAATGTAAGAACATGCTGAGCTTTGGGACTCTCCAGGCTCTGGAAAACATTTATCTGTTTTTCCTAAATCAAAGGCAATCTGTCCTCAAGATTTTAAATGCCAAGGTCAGTGAGAACTCCAATTCATGAATTGGATTATTGCCTCCGACAGACTCCTCCTTTCTCTGTGCCGCTCACAAGGGAAAATACATAAATTCCATTATTTGATTCACAGAACATTTTAAAATGATTTTTCTCCTTCAGAGGGCCTCTTGGTACTTAACTCTACCTAGCTGTTTTTTCTACCCATGCATGTAATGTTTTCATCAACACAATAGTTTGTCTAAGAGAAGTTATGGTGAATGCATTTAGTCTATCCCTTTGTACAAATACTCATGTAAATTGTTTGCTCTGCAGTGTAGACAAATTGAGTGTCCCCCCCCCAATGCAATGTGACATTGGTGAATATTTCTTAATACAGTGTAGAACAACTTCCAATTATGCAAACAATTTTCAAGTTGGTTTTAATATTTTTCTTGGATATAAATTACATCTCATATATATTTCTGTTTGTACAGAAAAAGAAAACCTTGTGAAAGTAAATTGTGAGGAAAAATCAAATAAAGAGGTGCAATGTGCTTAATATGTAATGAGCTCAGAGCTGGAAAAGCACAGCATTCTATCTGTGTGTTGACAATGTTAATAAGCTTGACACTATTATTGCTGAGTGACTCTGAAATCTGTGTTTAAAAGACATGATTAAATATGTACATAGTACCTCTCAAGAAGCCAAATTATCAAAACCATTTCTAGGTGTTTGATAATACTTTAAGTCTCTAATACCAATGATTTGAACTGGATATTTCCGTTTCTCAGTTATAGGAATTAATTACAGATCTAGATGAAAAATGCAAGAAGCTTTAGCAAAGCCTCCGTTGGCAATCTCGGAAAAGAATGGACAAGTCCTACTCTATTTCCGCGATCTGAAGTCCGTGAAGTGGGCCTTCAATGTATTTTCCAGTGACCAGGTCCCAGTTTTAATCTTTTAAAATTTTCTAGAGAGTGGTGAAAGTTCCTCACTTTATTACTGCCTTTCACCATGACACATTTGCACCTAATGCTTTGTACCATAGTCTTCGTCAGTTGAACTTAAATTTTTCTGTTTGTTATGTCATTTTTCATCACATGTTAGAATGTGTTTTGATATCTGCCTGTAAATCTTTACCAAATCTTTGCTTTTTCGATGGCATATTGCTGGTGTGCAACCCAGTATCACTTGTGTGCACATTCTGGGAATATCATCCTGCACACTTCATTTACCTGCTGTGGCCTCCACCCAATCCCCTCCTGTCCTGTCATGTGCACAGCATAACCTTGGAGATTCAGACTTCTAGGAAATCTCAGCACGTAAATGGTACTGATCCCAAAAGAGACCTTCTCAGATATACCCTGCTACTTTATAGATTGGAAATCTTTCCTTTTATACTTCTGTTGGCATGATTGCCTCAAGGTATCATTGGCCACCTACTTTATAGCACTTTCTTCTGGGTTAAATACAGGATCGGTTTCCTGTATGTGCAATATTTCTATATGTGTTTTCATAGTTTACATTCCTTTGTACAAATTAATCCTCATGTATGGAAAGTTCTTTTTTTTCAGAACACTCACTATTGTGAGGCATTCTATATCTATATCTATATACACACACGTATCTGGATATATACGTGCATATATATACATAAATATAAGTACACAATAGTTATATAGCATACTTATATGTACAAACAGAGGTATATTTATATGTATATGTACTATATAGTACATTAATAGTACATAGTATATAGTATATAGTATTTAATATGTGTACGTGTGTTAAGAGCCATAGACTTATGGGCCTTAGACTTGGCATGACTGAAAGCCTGCTGCATTGCAAAGCCTGCCTTGGGCAAGCAGGGCCACAGCAAGCAGGATATGAGGCCAGAACATCCTGTGTAGAGCAAGCGGAATAGAACCTCCATCCTTGTTCATGTTCAGATGATTAGTTCCTCCCATTTCAATATAGATGATTAGTTCCTTTCCTGCTTCAATGAAGATAATTACTTCTAGGAAGCCCCTCCCCTTCCCCTCCTCCCCTAGAGAAGAAGGTATGTATATGAGGAGCAAAATAAAGAGCAGGAGCCACTCTTTTCCACCAAGTACATGTGTCTGTGTGTTTCTTGGGCCAGCAGCCCACGGGCTGGCAGCCCAGCATTGCCAGTCCACCCTCAGGGTTTGAGTGTCGTGTCCTGCAGGATGGGACATAATATGGTATATTATAATCATATATAACATACTACATATAATACATAGTATATTTATATACTGTATATAATTATACTATACTATATGATCTAAATAATCTTTGAAAGTTATATTAATTATATATCATATAATATATAATTATATATTATATTAATTGTATTGTATAATTCAATTATAACATAGTATATTATAATTATATATAATAGCCCATATAGAATACACCGTATCTGCTATATATTATATAGTATACTAAAATTCTATACTATACAGTATATCTACACATAAATATATAATATATAGCATATATGGTATACAGAGTATATTTATATGTACATATAATACATATGACAAGAACACACCTGGGAAATAGTAGCTTCAGTTATTGCTGTAGAAAACACCTGAGGCAAATAGAATGTGTCAACAGAATTTTCTTAATTTATATTATTTTCTAATGTCAGTTATTTACGTATCTTTTTTATATCCAACTTTGAGAAACTGAGGACTGGTTTTCTTTTTAATTAATGTTTGATGTTCAGTGCTCAGTGCAATAACCATGCCCCTGAATGAGTGTTGTTTTTTTCTCACATATAATAGTAGGCAAATTCTCACCATCCACTAACACTGAAAACAAATGTATAAAATTAACCAGCATTCCTAACTGTTCTCTGAATCACTCTTTTTAAATTGCTAAATAGTAAGCTGTTTCAATAGTTGGAAACACTTGCTTTGCAGAATTAACATTTAGTCCAAATTAACAATTTAGTCCAAAAAGAAATTTCTTCCTTGGGCATGTCAATTTCCTCCTGTAATATTTGTGTTTAGATTATTGTGTATGGTGTGTTTGTTGTATTTTCTAAAGCAAATTTTATACCAAATGTTGTACCTGGCTGATTTATTTTGTATCTCTGATTTAATTGAAGTTAAAAGCTTTTACATTTTAAGATTGTTGTTGCTTACTGCCTTTGTTTTATCATTAATTACTCCTGGAATTTCATCATGTTTACCTTTTCTTTGAAAATCTTTATTCATGATTGTGTTCTAAATATGCAAGTGAAGGCAAATCAGTAGGGAGAATGGTAACACAACTGAAAATTGATGTACCGTATGACCCTGCCATTCCATTCCTAAGGACATATTAAAAGGAAGTGCATTCTGAGTATGAGAAAGTGACCTGAAACCCTAAAAATAGAATCTAATGAGAATTTTCTAAGTTCTCCCAAAAATAACATGCAAAACCTGTCAAACCTTTTAATATATAATTCAAATTATTAAATTAGTTTTAAGTAGAAAAAAAGAGCTCTTTAATTGGATCTATTTATTGTTGAAATGGATTTCTATGGGACAAAAAGAAAAGATGTCAGAATATACCAAAGTGAAACACCTTTAATCAGCTGTAAAAGTTGGTGCTCAACAAGTCTGAATAATAGAATCAAGGGACTATGAGTAGCAACCAACGTGTAACTGAAATTTCCACATACTGCTAGCTATCCACATGGAAAGACTGCCATGCCCAGAAGGTGCCTGGATGTGCTGCCTTGATCACTCAGGTTGATCTCGATGGCCACTGAAGCCCATCTCCTCCACATCCTGGGTCAAGTTTGCTTTCCTGTGTGTGCTTGGTGCAGCTGCCATGCTCTTCCTCTCGGAGCTCCGCCCACCCTACCGTCCTTCCTGAACATTCCTGCCTTAGCAGAGTGAAGCTTCACAGTTTATGTCATAGGTAAATCGTGTTTAACTGTTAAAGTTAACCCTCTTTGTTTTCCTTCCCTTTCATAACAACTAGGTAAATGACAGGGGACCCTCTTTTTGTGTCAATAAATCAGAAAGCATTGTAACTTACTAACCAGTCCACACAGGGAATGTGCCTCTCTGCACAAGGTATCCATTTATGTGGAAAGCATGCAGTGTTTGTCTCTTGACAGGAGTTTGTATGTGTATGGAAATGCTGACAAATCCAGTGTCATGCCTCAAGATCCAAAGGAGTTACAGAATCCCAATTCCTGACATTTCTTCCCACCTGCCTTTGTTTAGGAGGTAGCTTTACCACACCCACCATGGGGGACTTATGTAGACAGAAAAGCTGTCAGTCACGGTCAAAGAATGTGACAGCATTGTATCTGCAGGTTCTTTCTATGCAGTTGAGATGTTAGGTGATATAGAAAAGAAATTGCAATAAGAAGTCCCAAGAAGTTTGACCAACATCTCACTTTGTCCTGACCATTAGAAAGAACTTTATTTACCATGATTTTGGTTCTCATCATATCAGTAGATCTTTAAAAGTTTTCTCTTAATTATTCATTTAAGAAAAAAATATGCTGATTACTTGAGATATCTTAATGAACCAAGGCAAAGGAATCTTCTGCCTAGTGAAGTTTACGTATTAGAAGAAACAGAGATGATCTGAAACAAGCACACACAACTAAGCGAAGCACATAACATTTCTGCATTAGACCAGATTTAAGAAAATTAAAAAGAAAGAGCAGGGGAGAATTACTCTGTTACAACCTCTGTTTCAACCTCTGGGGAAAGAGGTTGAAATACTGAATAGGGTGATTAGACTATACTCAGGGTGAAGCAGAAACGTGAGATCAGACTTGAAAAGACAACTGAGTTAATGATCATGATATTTGTGGGAAAAAACTACATTGCAAACAAGAGAATCAGCCGGTGCACTTATTAAGACATCCAGTGTGTCTAAAGAAGAGTAAGTAGGAAGAATAGTGTCTGATGCTGAGACAACAGGGCTATAACGATCTGAGAGTTTTCTACGGAAATTTTTGCATGTTCGCAATAAAAATATACCTAAAATAGACTTATGAAAATGGTAGCACCTAAAATAAAATGGGATGGAAGCCAACTCCTTTTCAATTGCACCATTATCAAATGTGATTCACAGTTTTCTCTCCTCTATCAGTTACTCCAATATTTTCATTCTTTTAATCATTTAATAAATATTTTTCAGTGGGGGGTACATCTTACATTTTATCAATTTTTTTATGTCTTACTAAGTTACATGCCTGCCCTGTGGACTGGAAAGTTACAGATACATTTTTTTCACATCATGTTAATTCCTAGCACACAGGGACATTTTAAAAAAATGCCTCCTGGTGACAGTAATTTGTTAAGTGACAGTCATTTGATTTAAGCACATGTAAATTCCACTTCAGTGAGAGAACTAGGTTTTAAATCTTATTATTCAAATGAAGAAAAATACTTGAAATATTCAGAATATCAATGAATAAGTAGTTCTATCATAGTGGGAAATCATATGGCAATTTTCATAACAGAATTTTCAGTCAGTAGGTGGCACTATTTGTTTTATTAATAATCACTGGTAGCTCCCTTTACTTTCACAGAATGTATTGATGAGTTTGTTCATAACTATTTTAATAAAATTCCAAAGTTATTAATAGCTTATCAAATGAATAGTTTTGATTGCCCTTGGTGTTGACATACTTGCTTTAGTTTTGCAAAATAATTGTAAATGAGCACCTTAGAGGGTCTTCCCAATGCTAATACTGCGAATATTACTGTGAATACTGTGAATACTGAAGCTTACTGTGAATATTCAGCCTGATTGGTACTAGAAAAAATCGATTGCAAATATACATCTTTTGCTAAAGAGGTTACTTTTGTCAGCCCTCTAAGAAACTGTGATATGAAAACCTAAAGGTTATCTAAATTTGACACAGTTCACCCAAATTTCCAAATCTAAAGGCACATTCACATAGCTTCACATAATTTATGTGGATTAAAGGCAAAACAAACACAAATAAAAATTTGAGCAAGTGAGACAGTTAAGGATTTTTTTAAAAAGATATATTTGAAGACAAAGTCACAGAGATGGAGAGACAGTGAGATAAGGAGGGAGAGAGAGAGAATGAGAATTAATCTTATAAGTGCTGATTCATTACTCAAGTAGCTGCAATGGCCAGAGCTGGGCAGGTCCAAAATCAGGAGACAGGAACTTCCCTCTGTCTCGCACTTGGGGCAGGAGCCCCAAGCTCGTTGTGCTGCTTCCCCATACACACATTAACAGGGAGCTAGCTGGATTAAAATTGGAGCAGCCTGGATAGGAACCAGTGCCACTATGGGGTGCCAGTATTCCCTGCTATGCATGGCACCAGCTCCAACAGTTATGTATTTTATAAAAAGTAAAGAAGTTGAAATGAGAAATTTCTGGCTGGTGGGTACATATGTGGTCCACAAAATCATGTTGTCCAGCCCTGGCCAGGTAAGGACAGGTATGCCCCATATTCAGCAAATCTGTAGCCAACTAACATTTAAGCCCATCACTTTGTGTAATCCATTAATGATGCTATAAATATTGAAATGACCCTTGCTGCCCAAAAGATTCTCCCTACCCAGGAGGAATTAAAATGATAAGAACAGGTGTTGCCATGAAGACATTTTGTAGATATAAAGAACATTTATCACCGATTGATTAGGTGCAAGGAGCTTCCTTTCAGAAATTGAGGTGAGCTTCATCAAATCACTTGACAGAGGGAAGATCCCAATCAGAAATGTCCCACAGAAAGAGTTCCACAGCATTGTGACAAAAATATCCTAGCTGAGTTTCGAGCTGTAAATTTGACCTAGATTTCAAAATTTGTAGACCCCAATATTGCTTGAGTTGAGTCTTGAAAATCTCTACCTCTTTCCCCGTTACTGCTTTTTCTCACTGTTCCCTTTTCTCCCCTAATCTAGTTTTTTCCTGTTGTTTCTGGTGTTCCTTGCCTTCCTTGAAAAAAATATATATATATCCTCATGTTTAATATAAACACATCCTTATATTAAATCAATAATAGAACTTCAGAGGAGTTTAAGAAATTAGTGTTGGTGGCAATGAAAGTGAAGAGCTATAAAGAAAGCAATTGTTGAATTAACAATCCAAAGCAATGACAAAGGAATAACAAAACAGACAAAAAATTAGTGGAGAAAGGCAGGTATAAAAATTTTCATTAACAATCATTAAAAATGGAAAAGAGGTTATGACATTATTAAACAAGAATAAATGAGCAAACAGAAATAGAAGTTCAAATGTATGAATATTCACTAAGAAATAAATCAATTCAGTTCATAATAATACAGAAAATTCATTGGAATACACTTTGGCAGTGATGAGAAAAATCTGTGAAATAATTTCTAATTTTTTTTTTTATTAATTATTATATGATGCCGTAATTGTAATATGGTCGTACTCGTTTTTATCGGCGCTGGCGGACTTCCACCCAACTCCCATAACCTTCATGGTGGATTCTCACCTTGTAGCATACACATATTCCGTTACATTTGAGAATCATAGTCAACCAAAAAAGCACACATGGACTAGTATCGACATATATAAAACTTTTAACCTAAGTCAAGACTTATACTATCTTATCAGGGTGCATGGCACTTCTCTACGATCGCCCACATGATAGGCAATAAAGCGATTTACAATACAAACATTCTCTAACAAGTACCCTCTAGCCCCAAGGGATTGCCCCTGGAAATCCACCAACTAAAATCCCCAGGAACCGTATAGGCACTCTTGGAAATTGAAAACCTATCTATTCAACGACCAAAAGGGTCAGAGAAGAAATTAAAGTGCGCCTCAACCATTAGAGGCCACAAAGAAAAACTATGACACACCAATTCCAAACTTGTGGGTCCGCCAAGCGCAGTGCTCGGGTGATTAATGCAATCGCGGCCCAATTAAAGGCCAAGAACGACGCCACATACAGGAACCAAACCTACACTCCCGGCTCAGGAAAAAAGAGAGAAGAGTTCCACACCCATATGTAAACAAGACTCATTCACCCAAGGGCGTGTAGATAACAACTAGAAATCCCCCAATATTACAAAAAAATACACAAAATCAAACGTTGGTAATATAAGAGAAAAAACACAACATTAGACATCTGCGATAGAGACCCAACAACCCATGCGAAGACTTATGTAGTACACAATACTCCAACTGATGACACGGCCACCTAACACCGCACAGCACTCCTTACGAAAAATTAGAATTACCTTCAAAGAACTTTCTCAAAATTGAGGCACAAGAATGAAAAGTTCTTGGACTCCCCCCCACTTACAAACATCGTGGAGGCCACTGAGAATCAAAAATAAACCATAACTCGGGCCGAGATTGAAACTCAAACAAGATTCCACGAAAAAAAAGACCCCGGGTGGCTACACAAAGGATATACAAAAATTAACGAAGCACTAACCCCAATCCTCTACAGTCTTAAAATAGAGGAGGGGAAGCACCTTCCTCCAAACTCATTCACTGAAGCTCAATCTTAACCCCATAAAGGACAGAGACCATCAGCGAAGGAAAATACAGACAGGTTTTTTCTATCGATGCATTGATGCCTAAAATTCTCACCAAAATCTAGCCATAGAATACAAAAATCATCAGATGATCATTTATCGGCATAAAGAAGGTCTCATCCCAGGAAAGCATGGATGGTTTGAACCATTGGACTCCAAAAATGTATATAGACTCATCCAAAAACTGTCAAAACAAGAACCACATAATAGTTTCAATAGATAGCAAAGCTTTCGACAAACAATCCACATTTTGCTACAAAATATCATAGCCAAGTAGGCTTGATGGGAGGAAAATCCACAACATAATCACAAAGAAATTATGAAAAACATGCAGTAAATACTGAATGGAGAAAAGCTAGAACCCTTTCCACTGCGATCGGGACAAGGAAATGGTGCCGCTATCACCACTGTCTTAACACTCGTCCTAGCGGTACTTGCATAGGCCATACTACTAAGAAAAAGAAATTAAACGATATAGCTTATGGAAACGAAGGAGTAAAGCTTTATATTGCAGATGAGCATAATTTGTACATTGAAAACAGGAGGACAACAGAAAAGCTAGACCTTATACGGATGTAGGCAGGTGGCAGGTACACAATTAACGAACGAAATCACAGCATCTAGTACGGCAAATCAACACGATGGAAGATAGATCTATCCAACAGGTACCCTTCAACATAGCCGAGAACAGAAAGTATGCAGCTATTTGGGCATTAAATTCTTAACCAACAGCGTCGGAGACCTAATCAAGCAAATACACAATATTTTACAAACGGAAATTGACACACCAACACAAAAGATGGGAATAATCACGTGCTCTGGATAAGCAAAATCAATAACAATACAAAGCTCTATACCTATCCACAAGCCAATTACATTTTTCAACGCAAATCAATCACATTTCTCCATCACCTTCTAACACGGCACTTGATACAATGATATCAGAGTTACTCTGGAAAGAACAAATAACCACGAAATAGCAAGAACCATCATGAAAAAAGAAGTTAGAGGGGGAATCACAATCCGGACACCTTTCTGACCATCACTATAGTGCAGTGGTTATCAAAACAGCTAGGTAATGGCAAAACGACAGAAAGGAGCATCAATGGAATAGATAGAAGCACCAAAATGGGAACCCACCAAAATAAGCCAATTATCTTGTGACCACAAGTACAAGACAACTCAAGAGAGGAACGGCCTCTTAGTAATGTTGTTGGGACAACTGGCTGATAGCCTGTAGAAATAATTTTCTATATGATTTGTTTATTTACTTATTATTTGAAGGGCTGAGATACAGAGAGGAAAGAGAGAGACAGATCCTCCCTCTGTTGGTTCATTGCAATGGTCAGAGCTGACCCGATCCAAAGCCAGGAGTAGGGAGCTTCCTCTGCAACCCCCATGTGGGATCCATTCCTCTGGAGCTTTCCTGGATCATACACTGGGTGCTGGATGGGAAGTGGAGTAGTCAGGACTGGAACCGGTGTTTATATGGGATCTTGGCACTACAGCAGAGGCCCAGTCCACTGTGCCACGGTACCGATACCTGCAACAAAGGTTTTAAAATGTTGATAAAAGAAATTGAACTGGAGGGGCCAAGATGTCTTGACTTAGTTTACCCAAGTATTAAATCTTTACCAAGGTTAAGAAATAAAAAAAAATCCCTAGTAGCCCAACAAAGAATATTGCCCACTCAAGTCATAAGCCTAGTAGGACAATTTAAAAGTCCATTTCCATGAAACTGGTTCTCCAAAGGAAAAATGTTGCTACCAGAAAGGAAGGGAAGGGAAAAACATCATTTTCAAACATTTTCCATCATTTTACTGCATGTATTTATCCTCCTCTTCATCATCATCATCATGTTCCTACCTGCTTGTCATCTGCTAATGGATCATCTACCTGCAGTGACTGACACATAGAATACAGAAATTAATCTATGTGAGCAGGATGGACATGTTGAGGTCTGATTGTTGCTCGGTCTTGGTCTGTACACTTGAGGAATAGAGGGTGTTTCACTCTGCTTGCTACGTGTTGGAGCCTTTACCCCATAGAGTGTTAGGCCTGTGACTGTGAAGTGAGCTGAAAGTACGCCACTGTTAAAGAAAATAACGACATTAATGATAATAATGAAGGAGAGGAGTGGGTGGTTGAAGGGAGGGTAAGGTGGAAAGGGAATTCATTATGCTTCTAAGTCCATATTGTGAAATACATGAAATTGACTGAATTTATGTAAATAAAATAATTTAAAATAACAAAAAAAAAACCCAAAAAATCAATTTTTGTCTTCAACCCTTCTTCCCTTTCCATCCTAATCAACTAGAAATAAATTTCTCTCCTCTTTGGTGTATCCACCCTTTACCCATATGGCTATGTACATTAACTTACATATTTCTCTATCTCAACATGACTGTTTCAAAAAATTGTATTTCTTATCAATTAAGTGACTATTGTAGCCTGGGTACATTTCTTTGAGTAACTTAATATAAAACATATGTCATCAGAACATTTTCTTTATGAAAGGATGCAATATGTTTTTAAATGAATCAAAATCCTTTCCAAGACAACTTTAGTGAGTGCACTGGAGCATACTCAGTTAGAACAAAGTGGCCATGGGAATGGCACTTCATGGTAGAGCATGTCTAATGAGCTGGTAAAAGAGAAGTAGGCAAGAGATGCCAGAGTACTCTGTCTTGTAAGAAATGAATCTGGCTTATGTTAAAAAAATGCTGTTGACTTTCGTGTTCTGTTCTCGCATAATCTGTGATTCCATTATTGATTTGACATTCCATGAGAAAATATTAAATTTTAAGGCTGCCATTTGGATATGCCTGATGTTGGAAAACAGAGCAAAATAATGTATATTTTCTGATGCTCCTACATAATGTGGGGTTAGCTTGACGCTAGGGCTTTGTTGGAGGAATTTCATTACACCAATGAAGGAGTTCTAGAGTTAGATTTAAAATAATTTATCTTAAAGGATTTTTAAAAGCCATGATTCAGAATGGGAGGTAGGAGAAAGCTAAAAAAATAAAACAGGCAAAATACAAGCCAAGATTCTCAGGATTACCAACTTGCTTCCCAATATATTTCTAGGCCTTGGTGCCATTAAAACAGTTCATGATTCACTTGTTCAGGTCCTGGTGGCCAAGGGCAAGTATGCATATGGGGAAATGTAGTTATATGTTATGATTCGCCCTACATATGCATATAAATAACACAGGTTATTTTATAAATTAAGTTCAGTGACAGATAAATGACTGTAACTGGTGCCAAATAAGAGTAAATTGTAACAACAATTTTGCAACTGTGCTCTCTCTCGTTTTCTCACTTCCTCATTCTGAAAATATCTCACCTTGTGAGGATGTAGAACGTTGCAGTCCTGAGGTGGTGAGATTAGAGGAATGTTATGAATGATGCAGGCATCTTGATGTTGTGACAGGTTACTACGTAAGGATCACTTGGTGATGCTATGCCAGTAAATCTGACAAACAGGGTGGCTGCTAAATGATTAATGAACAGGTTATTTATACATTGTGTATACCGAGGACAGACATGATCCTGGGCTGAGTGTGGTGGATCAGCCCAAGGTTTCTTACGTGACTGAGGGTGATGCGCAGTCTGAATCTCATCAATTATGTATTTCTGGATTTTGTCATAGAATATTGTCAAACCACAGTTGAATGTGGGTAACTGAAACAATGGAAGGCAAAATCATGAATTAAGGTGGCAAGAGTAATTTTTATCTTAATTGTCTTTTTGAAGCCGTTCAACTTTAGGAGAAGGCAAAGGAGGAAAAAGAAGCCACAATTTTTTCCTGATTTCCTACAGTATTGGGAGCCAGAAGTCAGAATTGTTAAGAAAAAAATGAATCTTGTTTACTGTCATCAACAGTGTCTAGAATGACTGTGAACATGGGCCTTGCCACTCACTAGGTCCTGTGAACCATCTGCCTTTACAGTCAACTCTTTGAGACAAGCAGTCTTCCTACGGAGCAGAGCACATTAGATCAAAATCGCAAAGTACCAGCATAGGTAGTATTTCAAGTATTTTCAAACCAAAATCCATAGTATAAATGACTCCATGTATTGCCTTTGAAAAGTCTAGGATTCTTGTGTAAAACTCACACTGACAAATAAAGAAAAATATTTGAAACTATAGTTTATTTTTTTAAAACAGAAAATGCCCAATTGGTAAGAAAGAGACTAATAAACCCACATAGCATGGTGAGAAAAAAAAAGAGAAAGAGATGTCAGTTTTATACCTAAACATTTTCAATACAGATAAAGTTTTGTACAAAAATTTCTTTAAAACATTTAGGGTTTGTAACAGTCAAGGTACAACCAATTTATATTCTACGCAAATTCTTCAGAACATAAATTTCTAGTCGATTCTCCAAAAGTCAACAAAAGACACCTCAAACATGGTAGTCACACAACATAAAAATGAAAAAAAAATAATATTGAGAGGGAGAAAACAAAATCCAATAAAGCTCTTCTTTATTCCTTAAAAACACCTGCGAAACCACTGTACCTCTTACTTCCATCACTAGGACAGGTCATTCAATGACTATTTTTCTGTCAATGAAATATGAGTTCAAAGGTGGAAAAGAAGCAAGCACCCTTACGACTCCATAGACCACTGACTTCAGACCCATTCCGTTCGTTAAAACAAAGCAGTAATCATTTGTCAAAGCTTCCCTACCTTGCCTTCTCCGTCATCTCCATCAGGCCTCAGGAGCTGAGACTATCAACGTTTGCTGCGATTTCTGCACATGCAGATTGCTTAAACAGTAGTAAGCCTTCCAACAACATTGTATGATTCTAATTTTTCTACTAATTGCTCTCGGCATGAAACATCTAGAATGATTGGAATATTCCAACGAAGACATTGGCTGTGGTTGGTAGCTGAAGAGGTATTTGCAAAAAGATTGCAAGGAAACCTGAAAAGATTTCTGACCTAGTCACACTTGAAAATGGAAAATGCAACAGGAGATAAGAATGAGATATCGATTATCCCATTATGGAAAATGATCTTATTCCACTGTTGGCTACATTTCTTGGATAGAATATGCTTTAAAGACGGGAATTTCAAGGAACAATAACATCTGTAATCAAATATTCTTTTGGGAAGGACTAGAAATGACACCTCGCATTAGTCAAGAGAATGCACGGAAGAAAACAGCAGGTTCATGTGACTCTAAGATTTGGTTGAAAACTACAGGAATTTTCTGCCAACAGAAATGTTATCTTTCTGTAGCCAAATGCTTGATATAACATGGGTCTATAAGCCTAATTTTGACTCTTAAGAATATGGAATTATAATGCTTTTGAATTTACAGCTTCTCCACCTTTAAAATGTATTTGTAATGGAAAGGCAGTTACAAGGACACTGGGTTGGGCGGGAAAGAGAGCTCTACCAACGCCAGTCCATGCATTGTGAGGTCTTCATGTCTTTGTGCAGAGTGAGGTTGGCTTTGTTGGTGACACTGCTCCTCTGCTCCGACACTGTGACACAGTCAAGCCCTAGGTTCCTCACAATCAAAAGATCCATTCTCAGAGCCTGGGATGCGGCACACTCCTTTCTGCTTGGAAACTTCTGACTGCAAAGTGGTATTTCCTGCTTCTGGACCCCTCCCTGCCTGCTCCCCGCTTCCCCCCCAATATCTGTTAGAAAGCCTTCATGCCTTCATGCAATCTGTCAGACTTTCATGTAAGTTTCCTTATATTATAATATGGATAGTTATTTTTAGAATCATAAGTAGTAATCCTTCCTCTTCCAAAATGCTTTGCTCTGAAAGGGCTGATGTCAGCTTATGTTGTTCACTGCTGGAGACCATTACTTACTACTGTGTTCTCAAAACAGGAAGTTACCTGTTGCAATGCAGCCATGCATGTGTGGCAGAGTGCAAGGATCAGTGAGGAGGAGATGAGGATTCCCAAACCGTGCTCAGGATTCCATTTTACTAGCGTTTAAATTACTCGTTTGTCTATCTTCACTCAAATGCAAGTGCTCAAAAATGCTTGTTGTAGTAAACCAAATTTGATTTTGCTATAAGTGAAGGTGATTGAAAAATTGACAGGTTTTTTCTTCCCAAATGTGTTGACTTGGAAATTTTCTCTGTCTTAGAAATAATAAACAGCATTTTCAGGTGTGATACTAGTTTGAAGTCACACTTCACTTACGTAAACATCTTAAGTCTTATGCTTTCACAGAATTCTTTTTTTAATATATATTTATTTTTCTATTGTAAAGGCAGATATAGACAGAAGGAGAGACAGACAGAAAGAGCTTCCATCAGTTGATTTACTCCCCAAGTGGTCAATGGCCAGAGCTGAGCCTATCCGAAGCCAAGAGTCAGGAGCTTCTTCGGGGTCTCCCACATGGGTGCATGGTCCCAAAGCTTTGGGCCGACCTTGACTGATTTCCCAGGCCACAAGCAGGGAGCTGACTGGGAAGTAGGGCTGTCAGGACATGAATCAGTGTGCCTATGGGATCATGGCACATGAAAAGTGAGGATTTTAGCCATTAAGCTACCACGCTGGGCGCCAAAAGTAAATTTTTGATCATATGGATCCTATGTATTATGCTCCTTTCCACGCATGTTTCAACAGGATACAAGTTACAAATTGCTAGTTGATTTATTCTTCTCAATGGATATGCTTGCATTCAATACTAATATGATTTTAATCTTACTGACATCAAGCTACAAACAATAAACTAATACATCTTAACTGCTAAATATGCAAGCCAAAATGCTATGAGAAATTTGCTTTGTAGAAATGAAGTTGTGAAGATAATACATATATTGCGTTTGTACTGGACTCTCAAAATGGAAGCAAACCAAAGCCTGACTACCCTTATGGAGTGCTAAAATGGTTTTAATGTGTTTAATTAACTTACCCTATAAGAAATGAAAATTACAAAATCATTCTTGTCTGAACTTAGCTATTAACATACTTTTAACTGCAATCTTTATGGCCAGAAAATGTTAGAGCAGATGGCAAATTTATACTTATTTTACCCCTATAGAGAAGAAAAAAGGAGAAAATATAGCACAGGAATTTAATTTGTTTTATGGATAAATTCAGAATGCAAGTGGTTGGAATCCTTTCTAAATGGTATGTGAAAGTTACCGTCATATATTCTGCAACAGAATCAGTAGCATGTATTTTTATGCTCTGATAAACCTTTCCATAAAGAGAAAAGAATTCTTCTCCCTAAGACTAGCAACAAGCTTACTGAAACAACTGAAAAATAGAAACAAATGTGAATTCCTGTTTTCAAATTAATTTTAAATGTGTAAGCTAAAACATATAAAAAGCCTTATGAATATAGTATGAAATGCATTTTCCTGAGCTACTCTTTCACTACATTCAAGATGTGAAATATGTTCGATGGTATAATAAACCGAGATCTTCTCACCTGCCAGATGTCTTGTCTGCCTTCCTGGGGACTTCTGGTGGTTTCAGGGCCAATTGCCTTCCTGTTCACAAGTCAGGGCAGAGTTCAAGCTGTCAGGGGTGGAGAAGCAAAGAAAATGGTCCCTAATTCTAATGGGGCAGGTCCTCTTACTTTTGGAGTCGTGCGGGGCACTATGCCCCCCTGCCCTGTCTCCAAGCTCCTCTGCGTGGTGGTAGGAGTAGTGGTCTGCTGGGCTGTGAGACTGACGCTACCCTCCTGTGTGCAGCTCAACATGTGGTGTACAGTCGACTCTGGCAGAAGTCAACAATGCCTTTCTTAAACCCAGAAAGGACTGTGGAATTATCTTGCAGCCAGAGCTGCTGGACCTTACCACTATTTGAGGGCACAGAAATCTCTTATCTTTTTTTTTTTTCATGCAGCAAGATGGCCAGTATGTGGAATAAGAGTTTTAGCTAGTGTCAACAGCAGCCATGGCAAAAGGTTTGTCTTCTGCTGTGACGTCACTACTTCACTGGCTTCCTGAGCTCTGGTGAAGGCGGCTTTTCCTGTGAACAGCTGTGCAAATTGCTATTTCTAGGGAGATGATCACTGGAACTTCTCATTTACTTACTATGTAACTTTCTTTTTTTAAAATTGCATTTCATTTTATAACATCGTTTCATAGGCTCTGATGTTCCCCCATCCCCTTCCCAAGCCCTCCCCCCATGGTGGATTGCTTCACCCCATTGCAGTATTACAGTTTAAATCCAGTCTTGTTTCTTTCATTGCAAGCACACATGTAACTTTCAGTATTAACCAGCACCTTAACCAGAGGCAATACCATGTCACTTAACGATTAAATTAAATGTTAATCTCCTGATTGTGATCATTAACTAATTGTGTAATTTGATTCCTGTTTCACAATTTGAAATCACATTTAAATTTCATGTTAGAACACATAAGTAACTTATTCAAATATAACTCTGGAAAATATTTTAATATCTTTTGATTGAATTATTATTGGAGGTAATTGAATATTTAACATAATATGCTTTGCATCTTTTCTCAGTTCGAGTTCAGTGATTGGTTGGGCTTCTTAACAGGATGCCTTGAAATAAGGAATATGGACATAAATATAATAAATATAGCTAACATTGATTAAAAACTTCTTGTGTTTCATACATATAGATTTTTGTGTTATTGTAACACGAACACTAAAAATGTTTGAATTTGCTAACATCTTAGGCAAAGTAATGACAGAAAAGCAAAAACAGAGCAAACCGTATTGCATGTAGTGCCTCCAATGCAATGCACTAACCCAGCAGCTCATATTAAACATTTTTAGTAGACTCCGGAGCATTTGTCAGTGGAACAGGGTCAATGGAAACAAAAAAAATCAAAGCACAGCATCTACTGTATCAAAGTTTTTATTTTTTCATATTTACAGATGGTTGTGCTTGTTGTCATTTGTTCTGTACTTTTTGTTTGCCAAGATTTTTACCTCTTTCAAATCTCTCAGCACACAGAATTTACACTCATGCAGTTCCAGAGAAAGTATTGTAACCAGCACATGTTAGACTCAGAATAAAAATCAAATTCAGGGCTTTGATTCCAATTATTACATTTTGACAAAATATTAAGCTTCATCACATATAACTCAGAACTATTTGAGTTCAAATTTGATTTTTAATGTAATGTAAGGTATGGAGTACTATGTTTAAAAATCTCATTAAATTTATGTCATATACATGCTATTGTTAATTAGAACTACAGGTTGTGAGCAAGGAGGGAAAATGCAAGTGCAACATCACAGCATGCCTGAGGTCCGAGTTCTGTTGATTGTGTTCTCCGTTCCCTCTGCTTCCCTCCAGGCTGCTTCTACTCTGCAGCTCTGGGTTGATGGAAATCATGATTGCATTACCTGATTTCTGTTGTTTTTGTTAGGGAGGAAAAATAAAAGGTAATGCACTCGTTTCATTCTGTATTTTGCTGTGATCTCAGACGTAGCATTGCAGAGTGTTATGCGGTAATGATTTTACAACTAATATTTTCTTGATGAAATAATCGTCAATACTTTTTCAAAGTTTACTAAACACAATGATATCTGGTCCTGCAGCAAGAAGAGATACTTGTGTAGATATCTAAAAGCCTTCTTGTTTTCCTGGAGAGTCCTGGCAGGTGTCATTTCTTGCACACCATGTCTGAAGCTCTCTGCATTATCTGCTCCTTCCAATCGTGGCTTCTTGTTTCTCTGAGCCATAACACACACTTCTCACAATGACGAAAATAATTCTCTGTAGAATATAATTATTAATTAGTTGATGCAAGCTTCTTAAAAGAAATCTGTTGATAGGCATTAGAACACAGTCTATTAATCACCTCTACCCATTCTGATATTCGTGTTCTCTTTTATCACAGTCAATTTCCAGGGTGAAAATGAGACCCTAATCCAAAGGATAAGACAAACCGTTCATTCACAGATGGAGGTATGCTTGCCTCGTGCTTGGTTAGGAGAATGTCAAATGACACTAGCCAGATGCAGCACCAAACCAATGCTATAAAATACACATGCCATCAAGCACGCATATTCTAGACCTGTGTTATAGAGTTACGAATGACAATAGCAAAAAGCACCTGCCATTCTTTACTTCTCTTAGTAACAGTAATATTTCCCATACCTTCACATCCACAATTGTGCAGCACAAAAAACCTCAAGTGTCTAAATCTACATGTTACAGTGACCGTGTGACTGATACAGTGGTTATGCACCTGCTTGGGATTGCCACATGCCACATTTGAGTCCCAGCTTGAGTCTTAGCTCCTTGAAACCTCATCCAGCTTCCTGCTAATGTGTACCTTGGGAGGCAATAGCTGATGGCTCGAGTATCTGGGTTCCTGTCAGTCCAAGTGGGACTACATTCCCGATTTCGGACTTCAGTTTCTTGCAGTTTGCGAGCTTTTGTGTGGTGATTCAGCAGATGACATCTCTATCTGCCTTTTGATTAAAATAAAAATTGAATGTTAAGAAGAACACATTATTAACTAAACATATATCCCCAATAAATGTGCTATTTGCTTTTTAGTTCAGTATGACAGAAATGTCAAATTTTGTATGTAGCATTCAAGCCTTTTCTGTTACTCTTGGGACACTGAAATATAAGCATGGCATTTATTGTTGCAAGCTACCTGAGACTTTTTACTTCTGCATAGTTTCCCACAGAGTATATCATAACTGACCTCATGATATGGAAATATTATAGTTTTCTGTCTACATTATTTACTGCTTTTAATAATGCTGATAAAGTATTATCACATTTCTCTGCAACCGTCAAAGATTCATATACATGATATGTTGGTTTTCATAGACTTTCTTCTATAACATTGTATCTTATTCACAAGTAAGAAGTTATGAATAGGTTTTTATCAGATTTGCATTTCAATGTACTAACTTGGGTTGCCTTCTGGAGAACACACTGTGGTACAAAAAAATCCAGGCTAGGTGAAGAGTAAGTAATTACATTACGGAAGAGATTTACATATATCATTTCAAATTTAATCCAGTCGTGCATGGAGGATGCCAAGAAAAAATTCAGTTATAGGGTATAATGTTTGTGTAAGGACACATGCAAACCTTCAATATTAAATTACCCTTTATCAACTAGTTTAAAGGTAGAGTGTCAAAAGAGATAAGAGCCACAGAAAAATCTTCCATCTGTGATTCACTCCCCGAATGGTAACAATGATGACAGTTGGGCCAGGATGAAACTAGAAGCTGTGAGTTTCATCTGAGTTTTTCATGTGGGTCTGGGAATGCAATGCTTGAGCCGTTTCCTGCTGAGTTCCCAGGCACATTAGCAGAGAGGCAGGCTGAACGTGGAGCAGCTGGGACTGAGACCAATGCCCGTATGACCACAATACTGGCCCCAACAATTACATTTTTAAAACAATGCCGAAATTATTTTGACTTTAACTGGTGGGTGCAGAGTACTGCCATTCAAACAACTTCACATGGAAACCATGAATCAATTAATTTTAGGTAAATATCTTTTAAAATATGTAAATATTTAAATTTTTCTGTGACGATTTAATGATCTAAGTATTTATTTTCAAAAAGTAAAATTTATTTTATTAAATTCTCTAATTTCTGTTTCCTTGTACACGTTTTGTTGTATATCTTCACAATTTGTAATAGCTACTTTACAGCTTTTATCCATTGAATATATTATATGCATCAAGGACTTACTTCTATTTACCATTTTTTTTCTGTCAATTATGCGTTACATTTCCCTACTTCTTGACTTGCTTGATAATTCTAATTTTCTTGATACTGAGTACGGATGGAAAAACCTATGCTTATCCACTTAATTTTTTATCCAAAATGTATAGGTCCCTTAGTTCACGTTATTATGATATCCTAGTACTGATTAGTCAGATCCTACAAGAGTCTAGTCAACAACTTGTCATTGATCTACCATACGACCCAGCAACCCCACTCCTGGGAATATATCCAAAGAAGTGAAATCCACATATGAAAGAATTACTTACAACCCTAGAGTTACAGCAGCACAATTCACAATAATGAAGACATGGAAAAAATCCAGATGCCCAGCAAAAGAGGAATGTATATAGAAACTGCTATGGCTACTCCATGGAATACTACTCAGCCATTAAAAAGAATGAAACTCTACCATTTGCAACGAATGATCCCAACTGGTTACCAGTTTGCAGAGTAAAATAAACTATCCCACTAGGACAAATATCATATGTTCTGACTGGTACAAAGCAACCTATAAAACAAAGATATACTAAGTAAACATGTATAAATATGTTCTCATAAGTGAACTATATAATGGAGACTAACATACCGGAAAATGAACATATCTCTCCTTGCAAATAAAAGGATAACTCCCAAAGAAACTGCTAAATATACCTCAAAAATGTGATACTGGATTTTCTACTGTTACCTGTGCCTACTTAGCTGGTACACTCAGACAGCAGAATGTTGCTCCTGTGGCTGTTGCTGAAGGAATATACTATTGGAATAATATGGGGGAAATGGTAAGGAGGAGAATGGTAGGCAAATAAGTAGAAAATAGAGGAAGAGAATTCTTATACCTGCAAAACCATACCATGGAAAATAATAACAATAAAAAATTGTAAAGTCTAGTTGAGCTAGACAGGGCAGAACCGTTCATTGAAATAAGTTTATTTTCATTTTGCCATTCCAGCTAAGCATTTTGGTCTTCTCAGTATTTTTGTCTGAGGAAGTTTAGTGGCAGTTTTAGATAATCTGTGCATGCAAAAGATCTAGTTTATTCAGGGTGCTAAAATCCAAATATTGTAATAAATGGCTGCATGAATTTTCTCCCTAAGTATTATTTTATAAAATCTTTTTGCTATTATGAAAGCAAAAGCTTGTTACTAACTTCTTTAATTTGACTGAATAAAGGCATTATTTGTTAAAGCAGGTGTTTTTAAGTTAACATCTTTTTATACACTGTATTTTTAAAAGTATTATATTGGAAATTTAGTAGTATTCTGGAAGTGTTTATTTTGCTTACTATATATGGCACTTAATGTCATACACTAGATTAAGGGTATTGATTGTGGTGCTATTTAAATACTTACTATTTTACTTATTAAAATGCTCAGTATTAAGCACTTTAGGATCTGGAATTCCCACCTCTCTAGCTGCCTAGATGTAGCATGTGGGATCTTGGGTTGGAGTAGGCACACAAACCAGGATTTCCAACCTGCTGGCTGCATAGCTGTGGTTGACAGGAGGGAGGGCAGCCTAGGCTTGTGGTCTGGGATCTCTACCCTGTCAGCTGCCTAGATAAGACTGGCAAAGTTTTGCCCACCTGCACAGTGGGTACTGGATCCGTGGGCCCCAAGAGTGGGGTGCCTGGAGGGTCCCAGATGGCCTGGCCCAGGTCTTTGTGCCTGCCTGTGTAGTAGGAGCCAGTTCCATGAGTCCTGGGGTTGTGAGGGTTCCGGCAGACCTGGATCACCTGGCGCCAGTCCTTGGGCCCAACTGCCAGGACTGGTCCTCCTCGGTGGAAGGGACAGAGCAGTGGACAGCCAGCCCAGATCCACATGGCCATTCCCCATCTTCAGATACTATGGCAGTTCGAAGCACATGGCTTCCCTCCTTACTGCCCTCCATCTCCTGCTTCCAGAATTTGGAGACAATGATCACACTTTTCCTGAACATTTTTGATCCTCCCACCCTGATCAACATCATCTAACATCATCTGTTAACATCATCTAAAACTAAAACAAAACAAACAAAAAAACAGTAAAATAAATCTGTTTAAATAATACGCTAAAAATTGGAGTAAATGTTTCTCCTTATGTGAATGAACAAAATCACATCACTTTGTAGAATATTATTGAAATCGTAAACTGGACAGGATAAAGGGGAATTATAATTGTAATGATAATCAGGCTCATTTAAGAAAAATACTGTTCATCATCAAGGACCCATTTGAATGGAGATTTATATTTAATTTTACAGAAGTGGTGCTACCTGCTACTCACTTGTATTTGTTTAGTTTATTATAGCACATTTCCTTCCATGTATCCCTTACTTATGATATCATTTCTCTGCCTTTATTATTTAACTATTCTATCTCTGCTTATCACAGTGTGCTGAATGAGTTCTTCTTGTTGGTTGCGTGCATCCTTCGAACCATTCAAAGGACGTTTTGGGAGACAGAGCAATCCACTCCCACTAAGACAGTAGCTTTAGGTGAATATCATGACTTTGCAGTGCTAATGATCTATATCCTGAAACTTGGAGTCAACATCCTCAATATCATTCATAAATCAGAGCTAAATACTATTGCCTTCAAAAACACTAAATGGTTAATACATTCTCATTCCAGAACCTGGTCTGAGAACCTGGCTCACAAAAATGAAATACATGTTTTTGACACGTGAAAGATTCATGTTTGGTAATTTAGTTCTCTGCCATCAGCTCATTTTCACTTTCTGATTCTAAAAAACTTCCTGAAACAAGTTGCTCTCACATTCAATTTTTGGACGTATCTGTTTGGTCTTAAGATGTTGCTTAACAATTTTTTTTCCCTGTAATACATTTTCTACCTGGCAATTTGGATTCTAAATGAAACCAGTGTTCTGTCGGTGATAAGGAATATGCCACAAGTAATACTATCTTTTCCTGTAAATGTCTTCTCATTAGTGGCAGTGAAGTACATATTTTAATAAGAAAAAGTATATCAAGGTAATGCTGATTAATAGAGCATTCACTTTCCCCAACCTGAACCATAGCTTACTTTAGTTACAGACTCAGCGAGTCTAGAGCTGAACGGGGATCAAATTCTGTGTGTATTCTTCAGAAGCTAGGGTGGTGGATGCAATGTAATTCACACAGAAGCTGTTCTCCAGCCCATGTCTTTAGGGGAGTTTTCCTCTGAGCACTTTCACAGTATCAATTTACCATTGTCATTGGTGCACATATTGATATTAGTTACTATGTCAGAACAAGAAGCATGTGCTACCTTGAAGATTTTCATGCATGGTCTGAAGACTTAATATTGTTGCCTACTATGTGAGGTCAGGAAGCTGGCCGGAACCTGGCTCCTGCTGTTCCCTTCCTTCTCCTCTTCTGCTTTTTCCTATTCTACTGTATTTCTTCCTCCTCCTTCCTCTTAATTTTGTGTAAAAAATGTCATAATTTTTTTTCACTGTTCCTTTGATTTCCAAATATTGTTTCCATTACTGAAATACATGAGGGATGTTTTTCACCACTAATGAGTGTTTCAGACAGGGCCATTTTTACTAAATCAGATCGATAATGACTTTATTGTCATTTTGGAACGAAGTTCACTGATTACCCAGTGAGGATTCTGGCTGAAGTTCAGGATACTGAGTATCCAAACACCTGCCAAAGGTGGGAACTCCAATTTCACTGACAACTAGACAGTACTCATCTCTTGTCTTGGCTCTTTCCATTCAGTTTTTGCTAGCTAGGCAGTTGACACAAACTGAATTCCAAATGGGAATCCAGCACTTCTCATCAGGAGCCCAAGCAGCCTGTTTTGACTTGGTTGGGACAGATTCACAAGTGTTGGACTACATAGCTCTCAGATAAAGGTGGTTTTGTGAAACTTCTGTTTGTGATACCACCGGTGAATAAGTAACTGCTCCTTTAATCTTGGCTTTGTTTTGTTTTTGTTTTGATGCTAATGTTTTGGTATAATAGGTACAGCTGCTACGTGCAGTGCCAACATTACTCGTGAATAGCAATTCCTGTTTTGGCTTGTTCCACTTATGACATAGTTCTTTGTTAACAGCCTGAGGAAAGCACAGGGATCTGACCCAACTGCTTAGGCCCCCGCCATCCACAAGAGTAATCCAAAGGTATTCTTGGCTCCTGGCTGTGGTCCATCCCTGGCCATGGTGGTCATCTGGGGAGTAAAGGAACAGAGGAAGTTCCTTCTCTCTGTAACTTTGAATTTCAAAAGCATATACATCTCAAAGATAACAAAATTAAGAGACCTTATTTCTAGAATGTGCTGTAATTTTGCCACTTCCACCCTGGGTTTGAACTTCTTATAAGATTCTCGTCTTACTTTGAACTGAAGCAAAGAAGATTCAGAATTCTTACCTCGGAATCTCTGATGCACTAATACGTGTCTTTTGCACCAAAGCACAGAAACAATAAACAAGAAAATTCCTTTCAAATAACCCATAATGAACAATCTTGAGCAGGTTTGCAATCCAACCATTCAAGAACATTTTTATTGGTTTGTATTCTATTTATTGAAAGACTTCAGAATGTATGTAGGCTGGTATTTGTAGCATCAATGAAAAGTTAGAAAATAAGGGCAAGTAAAATAGCCTTTGCTGCTTTTCTGCATAGGTGTTAGCTAAATCCGTAAGGCCACCTGGGTTTACTTAGCTTGCCGCCATATTTAATCCTGGATATTGTACTTTAGACCACCAAGAACCAGCTGCTTTGTAGATAAGGCAGAGAGAAAATTTGAAAGTTAGGTAGTGGGAATTAAATTTCTGATCTCAATCATTTCTTTAGTCTGAGTAAAGAACTGTTACAGCCTTCCTGGAATTCTGAACTGCTTTAATGTTTACTGAAATAGAGAGATCTGGTCATTCAAACTTTAGAATTCAACCTGGCAAATTGAAATAATGTATGAGGGAGTGGTTTAAAAGAATAAATTTAATGTGCTCCATTTACATTCAATATCCATATCTCAATTCATTCAAGTAAAGGCAGTGCGGCCACGTCCACTGATGCTTTCCAATTCCTAAAGTCATTCCTGTGTCATTTTCTGCTACGGTCTGGTCCACATCCACTCAGTGTTACCTTAGTTCACCATGCTTATCTCATACAAAGATTGTTTGACAGTCAATTCCCATTCACTTTATTTTTGTGCATAGCCTAAGACACGTGTCCCACAACTAGGAATTGGGAAAGTATGTCTCATTCCTGATTTGTAATTGTTTCTCCTTTGTTTGTTCTCCTGGATTCCGTTAATTTAACTGAAGAAGCTAAGTGTAGTTCTTTCTTTCTTTTCTTTTTTAAATTATAACCTTCGTAACTTGCTCAAATTACTCTGGATGAGGACAAATAGAAAATATTTGACTCGGCAAAACTATGAGTTGATATGGGTATTGCTATGGTCTCTCCTTAAACAGAAATCTTCTGCTTCATTTTGAGAATCCCATCAATTTCATTACTTGCTCCATACCATGTTATTCAAAAATGAGCTAGTCAACTGAGCAGATTCTGCTAACTTAAATTGGTAGTCACTCCCTTTTTGCCATCCTGTTTTCCTCTTCCGAATTCCCTTCTTTTGTATAGGATGGATTTTTCTGATCATCAGACGCAGTAGCTCTTGCATATTTTTGCTTCCTCTATGGTAGTCCACATATGAGTTAAAGAGGCCTCTGCAGCTACTCCCATAACTTATCCACCACCATCCCTGCCAGTGTAATGAAGGCGAGTATGTCTCTCTGGCTATCATAACAGTGGCATTGAGTTTCTAGTGTGTGTAACATTTTTCACCCTCTAAGTGACCATTTTGCACAGTTGATGGAGGGGACAAAGTGATTAGCCTTTTCACAGAAGGTCTGCAGACCTTTCATGAATCCACTGAAATCAACCGCCATTGCCTCAGCGAGCCTGATCACAAAAGTTTGCTGTCGACATGATGGGTCATTAACCTAAGTAATCTCCCTCACTGGGAAGCGCTGTCCTGATTGTTGGTTCTGAACAGCCACCCTGCTCACAATCTATGGCTTCCTCTGTGTCCTCTCTTGAACAGAATACTGTTCAGCAGTCACCTTCAAGTCTGCTACATAGTTTCTGTTTATCTTAGGAAAACAAATGGCATTGCAGGAATTATTTTGAGATTTACCAGAGCATCACTCTAGGTACTGTGGAAGCATAGCAACGTTTCCTGGTGACAGCAAAGACCTACTACGGCAGTACTAATCCCTCCTTTAGCATTAGGATTTTCATTAGGACTGATGACACACAAGACAATGGAATGATTTTGCTGTCTTGCCTTCCGCCTATCACTCCTACTGTTGTTTTCTTTTTTAAGTTAATGGATTTTTTTAAAGATTATTTTTATTGCAAAGGCAGATTTGCAGAGAGAAGGAGAGGCAGAGAGAAAAATCTTCTGTCCGTTGGCCATTGTGCCAGACCCCTCCTACTGTTCGCTTGAAAAGTTACCTCTGTTTAAATCTATTTCCTCTCTATTCTATGGATTAAAATTTGCATTTAATAATCCCCCAACAAGTTTTGCCTTCTCATAGCGAAGATGGCAGGCTGCCATCCTGACATAACATCTTCATCACGTCTTTCCATTTTTTTTCTTTGACAAGAACAGTCAAATTGATAATAGTCAATTGATAATATGTGTGTGAGTCTGAAATGCAATCCTCCTTACAAAATCAATAGAGGACCAACTTATCAAATTAGGAAGCGTGGATCACAGGCCTCATAGTATCAGTTTGTATTGCATTATCAGGGGTACATTCAAGAGACACAGGCAAAGCTGGATTTCTTCTCTTTATAGCAGACCTGAACAAAACAGTCAAAACATGCCTGGTTAATATAGGCATTCATTAAAAGGAAATACACTAAGAACTTTGGTAGGACTTCATGTACGCCTCATGCTAATTTAAAACGACAGTTTCACCAAACCACCATGATGGCTATAGCCAATTTCAGTGCAGTGAACACTTCAAAATTGATAAAGGAGGGGATTAGAACTGTAAGACTGGAATGGTATGTTAAGTGAGAGATATGTTCATCAGTGTAACCATCCCACAATATAAACAAATATGGAAACATTGCATTGTATACTGCAAATAATTCAAGTATGATTTGTAAATTAAATAATATAATAATGGAAAGGCATGTAGTATATGACCTAAGACTTTTGAAAGTGTGTGAGTCCCATATTTGAGTGCTTTGGTTCAGTACCAACTCCTGCTCTGAACTCCAGCCTCCTACAAGCAATGACCCTGAGAATAGCAGTGAATGCCCCAGGAACTGGGTCTCTGCCATCCACCTGGAGAAATACAATTGAGTTCTTGTCTCCTGCTTGTTCTCAATCCAGTCCCAGCCATTGTTGTACTTAAGGTATGAGCCAGCACATAGGAACTTCCTCTTTCTGTTGCTCCAATGACAGATTGCAACATCAGAGACAAAAAAAAAAAAAAAAGCAAGCTAAATCTATTTTAAGGAAATAATCAATGCAAACAATACAGACAAATGGTTTGCTAAAGATAAAGGCATATATTAAGAATTCATAGAACAATTTACAAAAAGAAAAAAGAACCTAAAAGCTGCAATCTTAAAAACTAGGCAAATCTGGGCCAGCATTGTGGCACACTAGTCTAGGCTGCTGCTGGTAATGATACCATCCCAAAAGAGTGCTGGTTAAAGTCCCAGCTGCTACACGTGTGTTCTAAATCCCAGTATATACACCTGAGAAAGCAGCAGGGTATGGCTTGACCCCTGTGCTCCTGGTACCCAAGGGGGAAACATGGATGGAATCCCATGTTACCGGCTTTGAGTGGACCCAGGCTTAGTCACTGTAGCCATCTGGGGAGTGAACCAGCCAATGGGTTTCTCCATCTCTATTATATTTTTAAATACATTTTTTAAAAAATCCTTAAAAAATAAATCGTTTGTGTTGCTGATTCAGATGATTGAAGGCAAAAATGAATTCTTGAAAAAAAAAGAAAGATATGAATTTATACCTACATTAGAGATTAAAATGAAAATAGTCATGTAAATAATCTTCAGTAAAAATGCAAGACTTCGGGCCCGGCGCGGTGGCGCAAGTGGTTAAAGGTCCTCGCCTTGCATGCCCGGG
The DNA here is from genome assembly GCF_017591425.1 of Ochotona curzoniae. Taxonomy (NCBI): domain Eukaryota; kingdom Metazoa; phylum Chordata; class Mammalia; order Lagomorpha; family Ochotonidae; genus Ochotona; species Ochotona curzoniae. The sequence continues at coordinate 8,229,165 of NW_024466219.1, read as the reverse complement.
ATCCCATATGGGCGCCGGTTCTAATCCCGGCAGCCCCGCTTCCCTTCCAGCTCCCTGCTTGTGGCCTGGGAAAGCAGTCGAGGACGGCCCAAGGCTTTGGGAACCTGCACCCGCGTGGGAGACCCGGAAGAGGCTCCTGGCTTCGGATCGGCGTAGTATCGACCCGTTGCGCTCACTTGGGGAGTGAATCATCGGATGGAAGATCTTTCTCTCTGTCTCTCCTCTCTGTATATCCGCCTTTCCAATAACAAAATAATAAAAATAAATCTTTAAAAAAAAATGCAAGACTTCATATTTTCTTGAGGAGTATTAGGCTTAAAGGAAAACTAAATATAAATGACTAAGACAATTCATCATATACCTATTAAACACTTATTTCCTGAAATCATATGCCCATTTCCCCTTAATTAAAGGTTCAAATATGGAAAAATATTTAACCACTCATAATAGAGACTTTAGAGTATATATTGAAATAAAAAAGATCATCACTCATAGAAACATTGACAAAAGACCCACAAATACTGACCGAGGGTGTAACTGCCAACTGACCCTAGGTGTTCCATAATCATTTATTTCTTTGAAGAATTTGGCTCCATTTCTGCACTTCATCTTCTGTTTGAATGTTTGTAACTAAAACTTTATGGTTATAACTATTGTTATTTTGAGAATTTGATAAACATAACTTTAAAATTTGTCAATTTTTTTCCTCAACTTTTCTCCATCCTGTTATGAAACCTCCTTAGTTACACCCTTCATCACACCCTGGGTTATTGTATCAAGAGGGGCTGTATCTCTAGTCATACTACTCTTTTTGAACAGTATACACCAGCAACTTCAGTTACCTGCAACTTAAGCTCATTGACTCTCTTTTCTACCCTAAGTTTTATATAAAATAGTTATCAGTGTTCATGGGTTTATGTTTTCTTCTCATTGACATCCTAATGATGACCCAAGTGCCTGGGCCCCTGTTCCAACATGGGAGGCCTCAATGTAACTCTGATCTTGGCTTTAGACTGGGCTAGCCCAAGCCACTTTGGCAATTTGAGGAGTTAACAAGTGAACCAAAGATATTCCTTTCTATTTCTCTCTTTAATTCTGCCTTTCAAGGAATTTTTTTTATATATATATATGTTCATTTTGGTGCAGGAGTTTTGAAATCCATGCATACTTTTTTCATAGCCTATTTCCATTGACCTTTGGAAAATGCCTCATAGATGTTATGTGGAGGTGAATTTTAATTATTTATTCAACATGCTAATCAATGAGGCTGAATTATGTTCCTCAAATAATCAGAAAGAGCACAAGCCATAATTAGAGTGACTCTGTTGAAGCATACGAGGTTCCACTAAATACAGTGGAATATAATGATTTAGAAAAGAATTAGTTTCTATTCTGATTTCAACACAGTGAATATTTTGGAACAATAATTTGTCACCTTACTGATCCAGAATTGTTTCAAATGAGGCAGTCTGGTTTAGTTCCATTGCAATCATCTATTTATCAAGCACTGGAATGTTCTATGGCATGTTCTATGAAGAAATATAGAGAGAATCCCAATACATAAACTTGGTGCTGAGTTTCTTCCTGTATATATTTGTTCTCATCTCCTGACCAAATCAAGTATGATACCTGAGCTGCAGGTGAAGAAGCATGTCTCTGGGTTGATAGTGGGAGTCACAGAGAAGACGTGGTGAGATGTGTTTCCTAGACTTCCATCGCACGCTTTGCTCATGTTCTTCCTACATGCCGAGATGCCTACTTCACTCACAGGAAACCTGAAGTCTCATCCAATCTGGAGTACACTCAAAGCTAGAGATGCCTATTGTTTTTGAAGGGTTAGATGAAAATGATCTTGGCTCAGAGAGCTACCAACAAATAAAGTATGTTCTCTGTGCTTTCATATAGTCCCAAGCCAATGGTGAAGAAAACATATTTCTATTTGTAGAGGAGAGTTGACGCTTGCGGAAAGCACACGTCATTAAAAACTCAGAAGTCACACTGGACCAATGCTAAATATACATAGATAGATAGAGAGTGGGGATAGGAACACAGAAAAAGGAAACAAAAAAATTGCCACAAGTCATTTACTGGAAATACGAAAAAAAAAAGGTTTTCTGGTATATACAAATAAATCTTTAGCATATTGGTTCCATCTGACATATTTATCTATCATTATTAGGCCTACTCACATAGAAATACATTTGTTGTCTTTGATCATACTGAACTCTTTTATTAAAATGCTTTAGCCAGGCACATCATCAAATATATCTTAATTTATAAGAGCACAAAATATGTAAAATAATCAAGAAAATCCTAATGTAGAATCATGAACAAATTTAGTGATCTCATATTTGAAAAATGTCCCAAGTTTCCTGAAGGATATGTTTTTGCTTCATATAGTTAAAAGATATTACATGTTAGGGTATGGATACTGTTTTATATCAAAAATAATTTTCATATATCATAAAAATGATAAAATATGAAATAGCTTCAGTTCAAAGAAGATGTTTCAAATTGAGTTAATAAAGGTAACCAAAATCAACATAACACAATATAAAATGAGAGAATAATGTTAGTCAGATGCCAAAACACTTATTATAAATAGTAATTTACTTCAGTATCCATTAATCAAGGATTAAGTGATTAAGAACCCCTTGTCTGATGAAGGCAATTGGAATGACTGGATAAAATATTTTTCAGCAACTTATAATTGAGAATAACAGAGATACAAAAATTTTAGGTAACAACATTCAAAGAAAGAAGACCTAGCTTTCTATTTCTTTCTGCACAGGAGAGAACCTGTGAGCACAGGACCAAGTACCTTTTTCCTTCCAGAATTTTCCACAATCTGGGGCAGGTGAGAGTTTGAGTTGCACAGGTTAGCAGTTCACTGCTCTCTGGCAATGCTCTGATGCCCAGATCTTGTTGCATGGTGAGCACTGGGAGTTCCCAGTGCTGCCAAAAATCAGATGTGCTTCAAGTTTAAATGAGTTCACTCCTGCAATAGAGATGAAGCACAAGTTAGGAAGCTCATCTGGTTAAAAAAAAGTCTAAATTCCTGATATCTCTCATATCAAATGTAGCTAAACATACTGTATATCACTCATGAATAAATTAGAATTATAAGTACAGAATCTAACATGATGTAAAGGTAATTGGGAGCAAAGGACAGGTCAAGAGCAGTACAGCTGCTATTCATGGGGAAGAAAGCAAAGCAAAACAAAATGCAGTAGGAGGCTCCAGTGGATTATGGAAGCTTTAAATGCCAAAGACACCTTGTAAAAGTATTTAAGGCCCAGCGCGGAGGCTAAAGTCCTCGCCTTGAACATACTGGGATAACATATGGGCACCAATTCTAATCCTGGCAGCCCTGCTTCCCATCCAGCTCCCTGCTTGAGGCCTGTGAAAGCAGTTGAAGACATCTCAAAGTCCTTGGAACTCTGCACCTGTGTGGGAGATTCAAAGAAGTTCCTGGCTCCTTGTTTCGGACTGGCTCAGCTCCAGCCATTGCTGTAGTTTGGAGAGTGAACCATCCAGTGGGAGATCTTCCTCTTTTTCTCTCCTGTCTGTATATATGCCTTTCCAAGAAAAATAAATAAATCTTTAAAAATAAATAAATAAAAGTACTTGAAAGTACTTGAAGCTGAATAGCTCATTTTCAGCTCATGTTTCAGAGAAAAAGAGGCTATAACTTGAATATCTAAACTCTATATACAGTGGAAAACAGAATACAGAGTAATGCAATTCTAACTTTCATAGAGTGTTTCAAATCTTTACCAATCAGTTCATTCACAAATTAAATTAAAGCTTTAAAATAATTCCTTAAAGTGAGATGTTATTATTTGCTGATCCATTGTCCTTGACTGCAGAAAATGACCTTGAAAATACACTCATCAGAATCATTAACCTGACTTGATTTATTGTTTAACAATTAGTTAGGTTTGATTCTTTTATCCATGACATTGTGCCACCTATTAGTATATCTTAGTAAATGATGAGAATTCAAAAGATTTGTGGAAAAAATGAGAATTAAAAATAACTGATGTGGTTTCAAAAAGCATGACATCCACTCACAGTTTTTGCAATATGGGTTTTTTTTATGAATTCTCCCAAGAACAGTCATACAAAGCTCCTACATTCTTTAGAAGTCACGGAGAAATTCTGAATGTTTTAGGGGAACTCTTACATAAGTTAGAATATCAAAATGATCTAGAAAATGTACTATGAGAGAAGTACAAAAAAATCACTTTGTTTGCCCAAGATCTTGAAGTAAGCTCAACTATTGATTGCATGAATGAGTGTAGAAATAAGTGATGTTTTCTCTTACCGACATAATACTCATCTCACAGTTATCTACACTAATGGGGAGAAGCAGTGGTGTGGAACATTCAGAAAGCCTGATAATCATCAAGTCATGAATGCTTGCAAACAATTTATTTGCAATATATTCTAGTAGCTTCACCTTCCTGGTAATATTTTGCCTCAATGCACATTAAAATTAGTTTGCATTGCCAGTGTATACACTGCTTACATGATAAAAAAACATGTCCAGGAAGTATTATGAGTTAGCAAGAACCTTTCCAATAACTAATATACACAGCAGACAATCTATACATAGTTAACACATACTTTGAAATCTATAAATCTGCTGATAAAATCTCAGGGAGAGTAAAAGTGTGGTTTCTGTTATCATGGCTCATGTTTCATCTTTCCTTAATTATATTTAGGATAACCTAAAGCAACTTACATCTGAAAGCATACTGCGAAATTTTATATTTATTGCTCAAACAGAAACAAAACCATAAGAACCGTAAGAGTCACAGCCTCAGGCTGATGAACAGCTACCTGAGTTGGGGAATCGATTTCTTCATAGGCTTCATAAGCAAAAAGAAGTGTCGGGAGAGGCATGTTTTAAAGCAGCACATTACAGAGAGGACAGTTGCAAAGAGTATACGCCGTGTGTGTCCTTGCTGCTGCATTCCATCCCAGCTCCCTGCTCGTGTGCCTGAGGAATAAGGAGGATGGTTCAAGTCCTTGGGCCCTTGCCCCAAGTGAGAGACCCGTAGAAGCTAGCTGATCCTGGCTTAGCTTGGATGAGCAGCTCCAGCTCTTATGGTTGTGCGGGGAGTGAACCGGTGAATGGGAGATCCGTCTTCTCTCTGTCTCTAATCTCTGTAAATTTGTCTTTTAAAAAGTTCTCAAACAAGCAGTAAAGCAGCAAGGCTAGACACTACATCCTGGTCCGTCACAGGGATGGGGTTGACGCAAGTAACTGGGCCATCTTTTGCTGTCTCTCTAAGTTCATTAACATGAAGTCAAATTAGAACAATTGAAACTGGAACACAAGCTGTTGTATGACCTTCTGGCATCACAAGGTGCTTATCCCACCACAAGGTTGGCCTCTATATGCACCTTTCATCTTTGTTAGCTTGTTCTTGTAATGTTTATTCTATAATTTTTTCCTTTTAGTGCAATTCATTACGGGTAATACTTGGTTTAGACATACTAAACGGACTATCTAAATTCTCTTTTGGACATTGCGAAATAGTTTTGCAAGTTATTTTGTACTGTATTGCTTGTCCAAGATGATAAATGCATTGGTTCTTAACTCATTGAAAACACAGAGAGAAGCAGAAAGTTAGTGTTCTTTCCTGACATTTATTTGCAAACTCAAATTCCATAGTCATGATTGACTTGAACATTTACTCAATATTTTTCATATTTTCTAAAATATGCAGAAATTGTTATTTTTTAAATATACCCACTCTATATCCCTCAGCTAAATATGTATTTACCAGGTCTAGAGGACTTAATTTAATGACCAGTATGGAGGATAAATTGCTTTTGATTGCACTTCATGCGGGAAAATGTAAAGACTTCGACTTATCCGCCTGAGTAAGTTAATATTCAAGATTAATACTCTGTACTTGTTGTCAGTGTAAAGGTTCAGAGAGTGACCTAAACACACTCAGGAGACCAGCAGGACCCTGTGACCACTGAGGAGATGAGGGTGGTGGAGTTGTACAGCATCAAGAACTGCTGAAGACAGTCTGGTTGAGCGTGCCCATTTATCGTAAAGCAAGCACAAACTTATATAGACTAAGAAAAGGGAGAGGCATAATGGTGTTTCCCAAGAACCCTCCCACCTACCGATGGCACTGTAATTGGCTAGAAGGTATGTCTATCTCTCTGGAACCTCCAATCATGCTACAGGTCACATTCACCAAAAACTGGGAAGTTTACTGAAGGTCATGAAGACTGCGTGTGGATGAAGGAAGTCCAGCACAGCTTGTCCAAGGACAGAGAAGAGGAACTGGGGTGCAGCTCACTGCTGTCACACTCATGGCTGGTGATCAGGTCAGGTTGAGGTCTCCGTGTGCCAAGATCATTGCCAGGGGCTCTCCTAGGGATGTGGTGTGCTGTCTTTACAACTTCTTCATGGTCTAAGCAGGCAATGGTCCAGGGGAGATCTCCCACAAAACACAATCATTATACATTTGAAATCACACAGAGATGCTCATCAGCAATTTTTCTTTCTGAATCTCTAGGAGAATCTGAGGATAACAAGTGTGTGTACCATGCACTCTGTGCATTATTTCAATACTTCAAAAAGTTTGAAAATTCGAATTTACCAGAAGATTGAACAGTTGAAGTAATGCAATCACTAAAAAGAATTTTAGCAGGAAACTAAAATCTTAAGTGCTGTTTGGTTTCAGTGTTTGTAAAGTCAAAGCCACCATATAGTCAACATTAGTGCTTAGAATGCTTTCTGTTGTCACAAAAGTACTTTGTATCTGTATTTAGGTGTTTTTGTCTATGTAACTGTCCTCCCCAGGAGATCGTAAATCACCATGTGCAAGGATTTATCAATTTTCTCTACTTTTGCCAAATCTACACCATTCAGAGCTTATCCAAAAGGATTTACAATTAGGTGGGTTGATTGATTTAAGGGATGGGTAAGAATTCTGCACTCTAATTATCTCAATAATGAATAGTGATTAAAGTTTAGGCATGAAACAAAAATGTGAGCTAATAAATATCTATTCTCACATTCAATATCTGTGTCCAGAAATTTAAGAAATGACATGAAAATAATAAGAAATATTTATACTTTGAAAATTAAGGAGACACAAGAGGCATTGTAACACTATTTGTTTCTCAGTATAGGTGGTTTTTAGTGTAAGATGCTGTTATTAAGGCAATTTTTTTATTTTTCAGAGACATAAGAATATTCAAATAGCGTTAAATCTATATTGAGTGACTATATCAGATACTGTCTGGTCTAAAATAATCTATGAAACTAGAAATGGCATCTAAAAGCTGGATTGGCAGTTAATTTGTTCCTTTTTTTTTAATGCCCTCCTAAAGGCTTTTTATATTTTAAAAAAAACTGTGATTCTAAAAGATGTTTGAGAAACTTATGGACTTATATATTTGATACTATTTGAGATTAAACATATAAATTATACAAATCACATTATTATTTCTTGTGAGCATTGCCTTGTCTTTCTTGATGTTTTACTTTATTTCAAATGTATAAGTGCTTCCTATTTTTTCCAGATGAATAAATATATTTTGCGCTTCTTATTTGCAAACTAGCATATGCAAAATTGGAATATCCCACACAGGGAGTTTTTTGTTCTGTCTCTCTGCTCTACTGAAAGCTTCTGTTCGCTTCTTGAACACATAGCAGCCAAGGTGTGTCTATTTCACTGCAAGTGATCATGCCTCATCTGGTTTGAACTTCTTTCAAAATCACAAGAATTCAATTTTATTTTTTCACTAATAGTATATTTGGCAACTTTCACTCAATTCTTATGCTAATGAATAAATAAACCCCTTACATTTTTCATAAGCAGGTTATGTAAGCTATTACAGAACTTTCCTGTAACAAATCAAAATCAAGAAGCCTAGTCAGCTAAGACCAATGACCATCGTTTTTGCAAAATATCTTCATTCCTAAGTGAGGGATGAGAAATGCTTAGGTCAGGATGTTTGTAATTTCTGACACCTGCGATCCTAGCTCAGGAGACCATGAATTCACTCCAGTTCGTGAGAATATAGTCCCCTTCCTGTCCCCAAGATGCACCACGTCGCTGACGGATCTCAAGCCCTCTCCTTGCTCTCCTGCTGCACGTGCTCAACTCATCAGTAGAATCCTTTTTGTTAAGCAGTAAATCTGCAAACTCTCACGGTCTCTTGGTCGCTCATCTGTTTAGAAATGTTTTGAGCTCTCAGTTATCTGGGTATGGCTTTGGGAAGACAGGAAGTTGTGATTCAACAGGGAAACATTGATATTTAAAGCCTTCCGCCCTACCCCTCTCATATATGGATGTGGTTTTGTAGTATATTGACTGTCCAGTTTAAATGTTACAATAAACAGTGTGTCAAAGCAAGTAAACATATATCTATAGAATATATTATAATAGTAATTATATATATGTGAATCCTAGCACCGGGATAAATACTGCACATAGTACTCACTCAATTCTCAAAGAGATGGTTTGAGAAAGATTTCATACTCTTTATTGAAAGATGAGAAAACTAAAGTGTTAATGTGAAAGGCTTCATGACAATGTATGACTCATGGGGTGGTCAGCAAGTTTGCTTCTTTCAAATTTATTTAGGTAGAGCACAGAGTACATGCATTCCGTATACACATTTTTAAGAACACAGCAATTCTTCCTAGTCTGCCTTCCTCACCTCCACCATTCCTCTTTCCTCCTTTCTAGTTTTTATTGTTGAGGTAACTTAATTTTAATTTACTTTATAAGTGTGGGCTCTGAGGCCTCATGCATTAGCTTACAGATGTTGCTTTTTCCCGCAGTCACATGATTCCCCGTGTGTGTGTGTGTGTGTGTGTGTGTGTGTGTGTGTGTGTGTGAGAACGTGCTGGGTGTCTGTCCCTGTCTGCATCTCAGTTTCTACTTACAAGGACACCAGATACATTACAGCCTTATTTTTATTACCTAGTAAAGAGCCTATCAATAGCTGTTCATAGAGTAGGATTTTCTTTTTACAACACATACTACACTTTATGTACATAGAAATGATTGAAAAATTCTAAGTGTGTATGGAAACAGAATGACTAAAAATTATAAACAACACTAAGAAGAGGAAAACATTTTCGATAAAGCTATGATTGGAAATATGATTTTACAAATTATCTATTTTATAGTCTGAAGGAAAGATGTATTTTTTAAATTGAGACAAAATAAGATTATACAGTAAAAGTTGGAGGCAGAGACTCTGCTATGATTGCTACAATCAAAAGAATGGGAAATGACAGGTGTTAGTGGAGTTATGAACAGCAAAATAAATCTTTGTGTACTGCTAGTGAGAATGTAAATTGATTCCACTGCTGTCAAAACAGTCTGGCATTTCCTCAAAAGTTAATCCTAGAATTTCCATAAGAACCAACAATTCACTCCCGGCTGTACTTCTCAAAGAATTGAACACAGATGTGCAAACAAATATTTATATGTAGATATTCTTAGAAGCACTGTTCACAATAGCCCAAGATAGAAATGGAGCATTCATTCATGAACTAGTGGATACAAGGGGAATACACACCCAGCAGGATGCTATGTAGGCATCAACAGAATGAGGTAGTAATGTGTGTTGCAACATGGAAGAACCTAATGGACAACATTAGGCAAAGCAAAAGAAGTGAGACAAGGGAACATCACCTATCATGTCCGTGTAAGTCTATTTATCATGGAAGCATCTAGAGTAGATAACTTCAGATGCTAAAAATCTAGGTTAATGACTTTCAGGCATTACGTCTAAGGGCAAAATAGGAAACAATTACTCACTGAGCACATGGTTTTTATTTGGGATAATGACATTTTTGATAGTGAAATGATAATAGTCACACTACATTGTGGATGAACTAAATGTTACCTTAAATTAGTTATGAACAGTCACATCAGCTAACATTTGAGTAAAAATTATAAAGAAAACAAATACTATCAGAAATAATGATGTGAAACATTTTGTTACTCTCTAAACGAGGGTGTAAAGAATGTTTTCAATATGAAATATTGACTTAAAGGGGCAGGCACCAGTGCTGAGAAATTGTGTCTGTATAGTAGTTGATCACTTTAAGCATAATTTACAACCGTTTTTTGATAAAATTGCAGAAAGAAACTGAAAATAAATAGAATAGAAGGAAAAAATATATTACAGACTGGGAAACTATTCTACATGTGATTTTTAATGTTTAGTAGAAAAAAATAAAAACTGAGCATGTTATAGAGCACAGCATCTTTTCCTGTCATTGCTTCATATCTTGGTTTTACATTTGTTAATTTCATGACAGGTTTTTGTTTCATGTCATCTTCCTCATGTGATGAACCAAAAGAAAATTCATGTGCATTTTAACCTTTGTATACCCACATAGTTACAGAAAGTTTAATTACCTCGAAAAGTGATCTAGTAATGCACCTTAAGGACTAACTACAAACAACAACAAAAAAATGATCAGGAAGCAAAAATGATCAAAATCACACCAAAAATAGAACTGAGATTCAAAAGCTACAAATTGCAAGAAAGAGTCATTTTTTGAAGAAGATGAACAAAGCAAACTTTTAGCAAGATTAACAAAGAAAAGCAAGAGAGAAAAAACCAAGGAAAAGTAGAGATAAAAAAAAGAAAGCATCCTAAGAATCTAGTAAGATGATCTTGTCTTGTTGAATGGCTTTGGCTTTGGCTTCTATGTAGCACATACTGGTTTAAGCATATTGTCATCACCCTCAGTGGGGCCTTGTGCATTTGGAAATGTACATCCTGACCTTCAGGTCTGAAGACACAACTCTGCTTTCATGTACGGTAGTAAAATGACCAGAGAGCAACACAAAACAATGTTAAGACATTTATTATTTCTTTCAAGCCATAGGAGTTTCATCTAACTCAAGAAGTCATGGAATTTCCAATTATCATATCCATTATGTTTCTGTTCATAATATGTTTCAGTGCATTCTTCACAATTTAAAGTTTAAGAAATTAACTTGCAGCAGGTGATTTGATTCAGCAGGTTAAGGAATAGCTTGGAATGTCCAAATCTTATGCCAGGGTGCCAGGGTTGGCATCCACCTCTGATTTAGGTAAGTCCACCCAATTAACAATCACAAGTGTCCCTCTGTTCCGTCAATCATGGGATTTTACCCTTCATAGCCAATAACCTAGATAATCACCTGCTCGTGACTCCCCTCCTAGGAACCGCTGCTGACGGGAGTTCTCCCTCTGATCTCGGCTCATTGCTTTCCTTCAGTACACCACATCTGCCATACATGCACTATTTTCTGTGTTTCTCACTCTTTGTGGAAAAGAGACACAAACTCAGCACAGAAAATACAAATTTAATAACTGCAGATCCTTAAAACAATACAGTACCAAAATATTTTGAATATCACATCTTCATGATTTTAATTACAAGTTTCTCAAAGGATTATATTCTATCACATTCAGATTTTCAAGCTTAGTTTCTAATATTTTCTCTGAGACACATATAACACAATTTTTCTTTTAACAAAACAGAGATTCTAGCTAGGATAGGATGTTGTCCTTTCCTTTTTTTCCTTGACTTTCTTTTACATTATAATTTTGCCATTTCATCGTGTTTTGTCCACAGTTCAGTTATTCCACATGTATTTTAGTTAGGGCCTACTTGCAGAAACCTAAAACTAAAAGCAGATTTTTTCAGACTGCAAGCCTGTTTATGCAGATCTGAGCAGAAATGATCTGACCCAAGCGTTAAGGCTGCAAGGGAGACAACAAAATATGAAGACTTTACACCATGTTTCAATTCTATTTATAAGTAGAAGAAATCTCTTTATTTATAAGATCCAATAGTGACATTCAAAAGCAAACTCAGATGGAACACAAACTTACCACTTAATGTGTTATTTTCAGCAGAACATGTATATGAAATATTTTATATTAACAGAAGGAAAATATAGGAATCAAAATAACACTTTATTTAAACTGAACAAATAAACTGCCTACAGAATTACAAGGACAATCCAAAAAATGTCATGGAAAATAGAATTAAGTCACGATTTATTTTTCTGCAAATTATTTGAATCCACACAATAGTAGTGGAGGCTTTAACACCCCATTAACATCAATGAGCACATTGTGAGCTCTTACTCAGCCTTGCTTCCCCTTACCAGAGTTTCCCCCATAGCTTTTTGCCTAGCACTGCTTCTTTGGGGAGACTTCTTTGTTTGTGGGTCGGGGTGCCCTTCCGTAGCTCCCCTGGGTTCCCTTTCCTCCTAGCCTGCTGCATGCAACCTCTTGCATTTTCAATAGCTGTTTGTGTATCTTTGCTTCTTCCCAAGGATCTCCAGGGAGCTTCAGTCACCCAGTCCGGTAATTTTGCTTTTCCAATTCTGCGTCCCACCAGACTTTTTCTTGTGGATTTCTTTGCGCTCTGGACTACACCTTCCTACACCAACTGGCCACATTGGTCCTCTTTGAAAGTTAAATCATCGGGGCTTCTCTTCTTCTTGCTTCTGTGACAGGTGCCGTCTGCCACGCTTGTACGCTCGAGCTCTTCACCTCGCCTCGCCTCACTGCTTCTTCTTCGTCCTCTTCCTCTTCCTCTCCTCCTCCTCCTTCTCCTTCTCTTTCTCCTTCTTATTCTTTTTCTTCTTCTCCTCCTTTTTCTCTCTCTCTCTGTGTCTCTCTCCTGTACTAGACCCTGACAAGTGTCTGTCTCTGTCTTTGTCAACCTTTCTTTTCATAGATTTTGAATTAATTATTTCGCCTCTGAGTTTTGGTCTTTAATGGGTTCAGAAAAGTGATGATGTCAGTAGTGTAAATAAAATACTTCAGACATAATAGATTTAATTGGTTTGATTTTAATAAAGGGTAATGCCTAAATGGGATATTGAACAGATAAGAGAAAGCTTTGAGAAGTCCAATGGGTGCTAACAGCTTTTGCCGGTCCAACATCGAAAAATCTGAGGAATCTTTGAATTGAGACAGCTAGGTATCTGCCTTAGGTTAATACAACATGATGAGGCATTTGTCATCTTTGCACATGGCATGGTGTGGCATGTGTCTTGTTTGGACATGGTCTAATTATTTGTTTTAAATGCCACTAGAAAAGTGAACTTCTCCCTTTGCATTGATTTGTTTATGGTTGCTACTAACACCTTTCTCCATGGACACTCAAATTATGGTGTCAGACAAATGATTTCCTCTCTTTAACAGTAGGGTTTTTTGTTTGTTTGTTTTGTTTTTTCTTGGTGACACCATTAGAGTGACATGCAGGAACACAGGAATCCTCACTGGTGAAAAGCCTAATCAGCTGTAATCTTGTGAGAAATCTCCAGGAGAAGATCCAGAGGCAGGTGGAATGAAAACACATGGGTATAGGAACTCCCTGATGCTCAAGTTTTGATAACAGATCAGGGGGAGATGCTTTACCTAATGTGCACTATTCAATTATTGGTAGCTTGCTAGAAAAACGTATTGTCCATTGATTGACCCCTCCCCTCCTTGCCTGCTAACGCATGAACCATATCCTGTTTCAGACTTCCCTCTTTATACCTTTGTGACTCTCAGTCTTCAAAAGACTTTTGCTGTTAATAAAATTTTGCTATTGACCATCAACCAACAGCCAGTGAGTGTTTATCAGTTCCATGCATCAAGTCCCTTGTTGCTGGGCAGTGAACAACGAAGCTTCCTGGATATGAAACAGAAGCAGCAGAAGTAGGGCTATCTGTGAATTCAGCGTGCTGTTTTCACCACTTCAAATGATTTTGAATCTTTGCAGATTATGTTGAAGTAGACTTTAAGCACTTTCATCAATCTTGCATAGTGACAGGTAGGAGTCACTGTTAAATCTTACCCTTCTTAAGACTTTAAAATAGAACTTAGTTTGAAATTTTTAGAGCAAATATAAATTCCAGACTTTAAAGCTTGAAGAAATAGGATTAATTCCAAGTTATTAATCAAAGGGAAGATTTAATAATGTCGTACACCATAAAATAAGAATTGTGTCAAAAATAACTCTAGTAATATAAATTACCAAGATGTTGACAGTGTTGGCAAAATACAGAAAGGCAACATAAAAATCACCTAAAACAAAATGTTTTTTGAATCTTCTCTCAGAAACAATTGAAAAAACATGAACTGGCTTAAAGCTATTTTCAAGTCCTTTCTTTTTACATTAAAATGACCTATACTTTGCAAAGTTAATTAGCAGTTTATGCTAACCTGCTATTTTAAGGTTGAAGACCTGTCTTAGCTAGGAAATTTGTTCTGTTTTAAAAATCTCCCTTAAGAATTAATTAGAAGTTTAGCAAACAACATTTCTGTGTAGTCTTGGTTTTATAAATATGAACTTGAAAAGAGCTTATCATTTCGTAGGGTGAGACATTGGCTGTCATAATACAAAGAAAGAGGGAGCAGCATTGCTGTGTTTGCTGAGACCTTGCCTTGCTGGCCTTCCAGCTCTGGAGCATTCAAGCCTTCAAGACCACATTTTTGCTTATGCAGTGGGCTTCTGTGTATTATTCACAGTGCCTGCCAATGGCCTTCATCTGTCTTTTAAAATTTGTTTTTGTTTTGCTGTATTCCTGCAATTTTTAGCCATAAAATTTACTGTCGTGAAAATCTAAAAGATGAAATAAGATTATGGAAATAAAGGTAGGGTATTTCCCCTGTTTAAAGTTGAGCAAGCGTCCTGGCACTTGGGAACACATTTCCTCACTCCATCTTCCTTTGACTTAACATGGCTCACATAGGCGACGTGTGAAATGTGTCTTTCAGTTTTAATTTGAAAATGCCAATCCTGAAGAAAAGCATGCTCTGAAGAAAACAACACAGATGTCTGGAGAAATAAACATTGCTTTGTCTACATCCCCTACTGTTCTGCTGTAATTTTATCATAATTCTCTATGTTTCATGGTAAACCTGTTTCCAATTTTACACTTTAGGTACATATGGACTTTGACTGCTATTCAAATTCTACCAGTTAATTCTGTTTACTAACAATGATCAGTGACTGCAGAGCAAAACATGCCATTTGCAGCCCCATGCTTTTAAAATCCATGTTTCACCTTGCCTGTACTTTGTGGGATACAGTGGCATCAATCATCGTTGAGAAATTTTTCAGGCCTGGCACAATGGCTCAAAGGCTAATCTCCACCATGTACATCTGCCCGATCTCATACGGGCGCCGGTTCACACCCTCATTGCTCCACTTCCCTTCCATCTCCCTGCTTGTGACTGGGGGAAAGCAAATGAGGACCATATAAAGCCTTGTGACTATGCACCTGCCTGGGAGACCCGGGAGAGGCTCCTGGCTCCTGACTTTGGATTGGTTCAGGTTGGGCTGTTGAGGCCACTTGGGAAGTGAACTAGCAGGTGGAAGGCCTTTCTCCCTGTCTCTTTTCTCTGTAGATCTGCTTTTCCATTAAAAAAAAATGCAGTAAATATCCAAGAAATGGTATGTCCCCTTTTACTGCTGGTCTGGTTTATATCCAGTCTACTGAAACAGTTAGTATTCCTTGACAGTATGATACTAGATTTTCTACTTTTACCTGTATCTACAATCTCATGATGCATTTAAATCACAGAATGATAAACATGAAATTAAGAACTAGACTACTCTATTAACATGAGGGAAAATGATGGGAGGAGAAAATGGGGAGGAAGAAAAGAGAAGGAGAGCAAAGAATTCCTATACTTACAAAAATGTGTCATAGAAAATAATTAAAATATTTTAAAGAGAGAGAGATAGAGAGAGAGAGAGAGAGACTGACACTCTTTGCTAACATTCTGCTGAGAAATTTTTCAAACTGACTATAGGCCTCTCTCCCGAAAACC
The DNA here is from genome assembly GCF_017591425.1 of Ochotona curzoniae. Taxonomy (NCBI): domain Eukaryota; kingdom Metazoa; phylum Chordata; class Mammalia; order Lagomorpha; family Ochotonidae; genus Ochotona; species Ochotona curzoniae. The sequence continues at coordinate 8,213,325 of NW_024466219.1, read as the reverse complement.
ATCATCATGGTTACCTTGACCACTTCTCAGGATCGTGACAAACACTAGTTTTAAAAAGTCAAATATTTCCACTCCTGAATTGCACCTTATTTGTGTTTTTCATGAGACCTTTAATCCTGCATGTATTTATTCTGAATACTGAAAGTGAAGATTACACTTTCCTGGAAACTCACATTTTGCTTTACACATTAGTAATTTCTCATTTGGTCTGTATGTCAGTGTCCCAAATATTTGACACACGTGAGCCCTGCCCCACCCCCCAGGCCCGTACATCTAGGCACATGCAGATAATCTGGACAGATCCTTGAAAGCAGTAACTGTGTCTTAGTCTCCCCCCCGGAAGGCCTGCTTGGACTGGCTACCCACCTCCTCCAGGTCTGCTGCAGCTAACTCTGGTCTTGCTGTAATCTGGGGCAATTCCATGCAAGCTTTGCTTGTTATTATTTTCTCTACATTTAGCACAGTGGAGAAGAGATTAGAAACTTCCTGCTCCAACTCCCACTTTTCCATAAACTTCACCTGAAGTTCATAGAGGCTGTGAATGTATTTTTTCACGTATTACTAAGCATTAGAGGAGATTCATAGTTTTTTTGTGCCTTGAACAATTACAGGCATTTCTAAAGATTTCTAACCTATTAGGAAAATAAATTTCACAACAGTAACACCAGATGCATACTTCAGAAATTTCAACTTTGGCAGAACTTTTTATTAAAATTATTTAGAACTCAAAAATCAATATTCTATCTACTTAAGTCCTAGGCTTTAAAAAGCCATAATGTTAAAAACTTATGCTTCAGAATTTGCAAGAAGGCAACAACCAAAAAAAAAAAAAAAAAAGAAATTCCAGCATACATTGTGACACAAGACTTTTCCCAGCAAAATTGCTACTATTGTGTATAAGAATTGGTTAGCGGATTGCTTCTTTTTTTCTATCTTTTGGAGGATCTGTTGTTTTTTTTTTTTTTTAGAGTCTTGATCATTGGAAACCTAAATATCCAAGTAAAAATTATAACAAACTCCAGCTTCTGTTTCTTATAAATTGAAAGACTTTGCAGAAATTTAAAGCTGAATGGTCTTCCCAAACCAACACGAAAATATACCTTTCTAGATTTGTGCTCAGTGAGTCTTTATTATACTGCATTAACCAGATTGAAAAATATTAAAATAAAATTATTATTGTGTTTCTTGGAAGGAAATAAAAATCTTTGGTGAGTATACATTGAAGCAGATTGTGGCATAAGAACTCTGCAGTTGAAAACATGTTTGAAATGATTATTTTCTTCATTTAGATATACTGCATTAGTGAAGGCTGGGTCCTGATCTGATAAAGAGTAGCATTGGATTTAAACAGAGAGAAAAATAAGACAAGCATCATGGTGAATTACTTCACTTACTTCGTGACTTATTCTTCACTTGTCTGTCATTCTTCCTTTTCTCTCCTTTTCTGATTCTTTGCTACATGATGAAAACGGATTTGAATTGTTCAATCTATCAGGATGTTTTGATCTAATTCTCCCAATTTCTTTTTTTTTTTTGATAGTTTTTGTTTATTACTTGCCACTATAAACTCTTAGTACTAGGTCCATTTTATTTTTAAGATATTTTACTATCAAACAAACTGAAATATTTTCTACAAAGTTAAAATATCTCCTGCCATTCACCATGCTCACACATGCAACCTTTGATATGCCCTCTTTCAGAGGTAACTTCTTAAGGAAATAAACACTTGTACAATAACATGTCTTAAATCATTCATAAAAACTTCACTTTACCTTTGCTTTGATTATTGAATTTACAAATGTCTGTTTGATTGATTTAATTATTCATACTTTGGTAGAATTGTTATTTTTCCTGCTATCAACATTTAATTCTTTTAAAAAAATAGATTCTTCTCTGGTTGAAGAATAGAGTTAGATTCCTTTCTAGTTGAAGGATAGAGTTAATCTTTCATAACAAAAAATAAGACTTTTTTCAGTAGTGGTCTCCAACATATGAATTAGAAACTGAATTAGCTCTTCACGCAACTGTCTGATGAGAATTGCAGTCTAAAATGCAATCCACTCTATCCCTTTACGTTCAAAGCAGAACATGCATGATTGCATTTGCAAGTCAATGAAGAGAATGGCATGTGGGATTCTTTGTTATTAATATTCTTCTAGATGGCCGTTGAGTTTAAAAGAAAAAAACTTAGGAAAATTGAAACATTAAAAGTGCAACTCAGAAGATGGATGATCTCATCCATAAATTGCTCTGGGATCTATGAGAAAAGCCAGAAATCCTGCTAAAAATGGTCCACTCCTTCTGATACAGAGAAAATAAAACATTCTGTGGCATGCATGAACAACATTTCTTCTTAAATAAAAAATAACCTTCTGGATTTATCATGCCGTAATTCATATGTTTACTGTTTAGATTCAGTTATTCATATTTAATGAGATTAAATAAACATGAACTGATCATAGAATTACCTTTCATTCATTCGTAATCACAAGTAAAACAAGTGATTCTGGAATCTCCTGGTTAGAAGAGTTATAGAGGAGGATAATATCCTGTACATGGAGCAGATGATGGATGCTTTTACCTCAAACATCCCAAAAGCTTTATAGATGGTGTCCACAAAAATTACATCTGAGCCCTAGAATTTGGGTTGCTGTATAAATTTTGGCAGGTTAGAAGATTGCAAGATTTTATAATGTTTCAAACTTTCAACCATTACAATTTCTCAGTAAAAGTTCTAGGAGTTTTACTGGAAAGATTAACATTTAATTAAACTGTATATTTATCTTTTCTCTTTCATTTAATCATTATGCCCTATACCTTTTATTAGGTTCTCAAGTATTAAATGGTTAAATAAAATGTTATTTCAGAAATGCTTAAATGTAACCTAAGACTTCCCCCACTGCAAGGTATTCAACCAGGATTAACTTTAGGCAAAGGAAATATCTATGTATGTACAAATTAAAGATCCTGATTTCTCAAAAGAAAATTCCAAAAGCAAACACAGTGCAAAATGTGCCAATGAAAGAAATAGCACAACTCAGATTTGTATTGAATGAAAGAGAATGAATAGGAAGGTAACAAATTTAAGACAATTTTCCATTGTCTAGAGCTAACATGTGGTCAATATGCAGAGTACATGAAGACCGGCAGATTCACAAGAAAAAGACAAAAATCTAAGAGGGTAAAGGGTAAATAGGATATTTATGAAGTGGAACACAAAAGAATTCCCAAAAGAATTACTATTTAGACATTAAAGAGGAATGAAACAAGTTAATGTTTACTGGAATGGCAAAATTAGCAATTCAAAAATTAACTATTTTGTGGGTAATGAAACATGGGACCTACCAACATTGCTGGCTATGGGGAAATAGAGAGCAAGATTGTGAAGAGTTCAAGGAATGATGCCCCCTAGCACACTGACACTGTCACACCTGTATTTCAAACAAATCCCCGCAATGTTACAGAGTGATATATAGGAACATATTCGCTGAAAACTATTTTGCATGTAGGGTGTTTTAAGGTTTATTAATTTTCATCTATTTGAAAGGCAGAGCCACAGGGAGAGAAAGAGAACTTCCACCTGTCTGTTGATTCCCTAAATACCTGCAGCAGCCGGGGTCAGGCCAGACAGAGGCAGGTTGCTCAGATGTCACATGAAATTGGCAGTGACCAAGCACTGGAGACACCAACTGCTGCCTCCCGGATACATCGTCCATCAGTTGGAATGGAAGATTGTAAAATTGGGTGTCTGGGTCCCAAGCCATGCCGGAGCCAGCTGTGTCCTTTGAATTTAGATTTAAAGGTGATACGACTTCCCATTGCGAGACAATGGAATGACAAATAAAATGACTGAGTATCATGTACTCTTGTGAGGTAATTACACATGTTAGGTTTACACAAAAGGATAGGTGTCGGTCTTGGATCCTGGCGTTGGCTTCATGATGCCTCATGAAAAATAGAATAAGTGAGACATAAACACAAACATGATTAAATAAGCAATCCAAAAAATAGAAAGAGATTTTTATTTAAGAAAACAGATAGGGGAAAATACAGAAAATAAATGTGAAATCATGATGGACCATTAGAGTAAAAATTAGTTTAATAGACACGGAGAGACGAAGCTGAAAAAGTCTCCAAAAATGGCAAGCGAACATGTGCTTCTTACATCTGACTCTTTAGGTTTTTATTTTTTTGTTATTATTGTGACTATAACTTACATCACTTAGTTTTTATATCTGTCAAATACTACATTAGAAAGTCATTTCTTCTGGGTTGAATATTTTCAAATTAAAAATGATGGTGAGGGTCGGGCGGGATAGCATAGTGGCTTAAGTTCTCTCCTTGCATTCACTGGGATCCCATATGGGCACCGGTTCTAATATTGACAGTCCCACTTCCCATCCAGCTCCCTGCCTGTGGCCTGGGAAAGCAGCTGAGGACAGCCCAAAGCTTTGGGACCCTGCACCCGCCTGGGAGACCTGGAACAAGCTCTGGGCTCCTGGCTTCAGATCGGCTCCACTCAGGCCTTTGCGGTCACTTGGGGAGTGAATCATAGGATGGAAGATCTTCCTCTCTCTCCTCCTCCTCTCTGTATATCTGACTTTGCAATTAAAAAAAAAATCTTAAAAAGAAATTTACAATCATGTTTCCTTAATTAAATCTCAAGTGAAATCTCCTTTATATTCTTTATTTCAAACTGTTTTCATCATATATCTATGCTGGCGTCTTGGGTTTTGTATTTCGTATTTTCAAGTAAGGAGAGTTTTAACCCTGGAAAACTTGTACTTTTCTTTTATTTACATGATGTAATTACTTTAGAATTTACTGAGTACAGGTAAAATGTTCTTCTTTCCTTTTGAATATTTTTACATTTTAAAAAATATATTCCAGCTTAACCACAGTCTTGTTTTTTACTTGTTGAATTCTTCTTTAATGTTTTTATTTTGAATTTTGAATTATGTGGCACAATTTTGTATAGGCTGGGATTTCCCCTCAAACTTACACCCCCAACAGACTTTCCCCATTTTACTACAATAGTATAGACCTTCATAAGGAATCATGATTCTATCAGTCTTATTTAAGTGCACCCTGACATTGTTGGTACAAACAATGTTAGACAGTCCAGCGTTCCATTGTCTACACATGTCCAATAGTTTCATTGGGAATCCATCTTTCGTCTGGAAGCAGGGATGAATGTTCCATTTTACCCCCACATCTGTATATGATAGACCCCAGTACTCCATCACTATACATTACCTTAAGTGAGAAGCCATGAAACAAGGTCAACAACTGATTTGAGTTAGAACAGCCACAACAACTTCAAACATCAACAACAAATTACAGCATCACTGAGTAACCAACACATGAGTGACAAAAAGGAGACACAGGGGCCTGGCGGCTTGGCCTAGCGGCTAAAGTCCTTGCCTTGAACGTGCCAGGATCTCATATGGGTGCCAGTTCTAATCCCGGCAGCTCCACTTCCCATCCAGCTCCCTGCTTGTGGCCTGGGAAAGCAGCCGAGGACGGCCCAAAGCCTTGGGACCCTGCACCAGGGTGGGAGACCTGGAAAAGGTTCCTGGATCCTGGCTTCGGATCAGCATAGCATCAGCCATTGCGCTCACTTGGGGAGTGAATCATCAGACAGAAGATCTTCCTCTCTCTCTCCTCCTCTCTGTATATCTGACTTTAAATAAAAATAAATAAAATCAAAAAAAAAAAAGGAGACACAAAATTATCTTGGGAAAAATGATGCCAACGTGTAATCCATGAGCCAATGATGAATTTAACAAGAGAAAAGAAATTATTTGGAATAAACAAAGCTGAAATAAAAAACATCAAAAGACATGGGATAAAGCCAAACAAACAAAAGCAGTATGATTAGATTATTGAAGTACACTTTCCCTGTTGGTTTCCTTATGTAAGAATGACACACGATACTTGTTTTTTTGATTACTCATTTCACTGAGCATAATGGTTTCTAGTTGGGACCGTCTAGTTAAAAATAATATAGTCATTCTTCTTAATAGCTGAAAAAATATTCCATGGAGTAGATGTACCACGGTTTCTTTAACCCACTCTTCCTTGGACGCACATCTGGATTGTTTCCATGTCTTTGTTATTGTAGATTGTGCTTCTGTAAATATAGGATTACAGATCCCCTTCTCATGTGCAGATTTCACTTCTATTGGGTATATTCCTAGGAGCGGGATAGCTAGGTCATATGGCAGGTCATTTGCAGTTTTCCAAGCACTCTCCATACTGATTTCCACAGTGGTTGTACTAGCCTACACTCCCACCAGCAGTGAAGGAGGGTGCCTTTCTCCCCACATCCACGCCAGCAGGTGTTGTTAGTTGAGTTCTGAATGTCTCACTGGAGTTAGGTGGTACCTCAACATGGTTTTCATTTGTTTCTTTCATTTGTTTCTTTCTAATGGCTAGGGAGCCTGAGCATCTTTTCATATGTTTGTTAGCCATTTGAATCTGTTCTTTTGAAAAATGTCTGTTAATTTTAGAGTTTGGTAATACTATATTTATGGAAAAGATTTAAAAAATTTGGTTGCCCAATGTCTTTTAACATAATATTTGTTATAAGAAAATTAACAGGGATATAGTTTATTTTATTAATAACATAAGGGATATAGTTTTGTGTGAGTATAATCTATGGAGTTCAAGCATTAATGCTAAAAAGAGAAAACTTGGTGATATTTTACATATATTCACTTATGTTACACATTTTACTGTGGTTGAAAATCAGAAAATATTCTTTCTTAATGTTTACTGATGCTTGCAAGTCTGTAACTTGATGACAGCATTATAAAATTAGTTCAAACAGTTTATATTTGATGTTTCCATACATCAGAGAAATGTTGACTTAAATAGATTAGCTTTGTAAATGTAATAAACCGGTTCATTGAATAAAATAATAGAATAACCACTTCTTTTCTCTGAACTAATAAACTATTAGACAGGGATGATGTGATATCATATTTTAATACAATATTTCTATTTCCTTGTTGCAGAATAAAAAAGGAAGCGAGGCATTGATTATTTTCTTCTCCACAAATTCTTACCTCAACATGAAATATAACTTATAAAAAGACATATATTACTAAATTATAAATTCTATGCTTCAAAAAGTTCATGGAAAGGGAATAAAAGGATAAAGTTATTTTGGTGAAGAATCCTTAAAGCACAAGCTGTGTTTTTCATAACAGACATTTCCCAGAGTCTCTTGGATGACCTTTATGTATGCACTCCATTCAACATTTGATTTAACAACTAACTTTATCTGTGATAGAAGTTTCTATGAACACACTTTTCAATATTTTAAAAAGATTAATTAACTTATTTGAAAGGCAGTGTGACAGAGGGAGATCTCAAAAATGGAGACAGCTCCATCCACTGGGTTACTACTTACGGGACTGTAATGTCCAGGACTGAGATAGGCCTAGACCAGGAGCCAGGAACTCTCCTGACATCTCCCACATGGATGGCAAAGCCCCAGGACTTGGACCATCTTCTTCATGTTTTCATAGGATGTGGAACTGAGCTCTGTGTAGTACTGCTTTTCCAACAAACTTCTTGAGTTGCGACCTAAAACTGTGCAACCTGAAGTAAAACGCCACAGCTTTAGTACAACAGCACCGGAACATGCTTTTGTTTACTGTAAGTGAAGCAATAAATATATTAGAATATAATATATGCTCTTATTGGAAACAATGTCAAGAGCATGAAAAAATCCTGTTAAAGTATTTGACAGTGAAACCCCAATACAGAACAACTCTAACTAGTGATGCGTGTTACAGATTAAGAAAGAAAAAATAAACTACACTAAGTGTGAAAGTCAGTGGGTAAAACTGAACACATCCGTTTAACCGACTCCCAGGTCCACAACAGACTTTACTAGACTCATCAATCCTTCCAGAAATTCAATTAACACACTTTCTCTCCATCCACCATCTGTGCTCCCCATCCTGACTTAAAACAGAAAATGTATTTTATAGACTTATTCTGAAATGCATCTCTACTCACTGAAAATTCTATTCTTGTTTCTTTCCAGTAATTGCATCTCATTTTGTGCACAGACGAGTGTCAAGGTTTAAACATGACACATAGATGATTTATTACTGCCTTTCACATCTGAACACACAGATTAGCTCTCCGTGGTTTACTCAGCAGGTCTTCCACCTTCTAACACTTATCATTTTTCCTCACATTCAGAGTGATATGATTATAGCCGTTAAATAACCAGGAAATTAAAAAAAGGAAATATGGGTATTTCAGCGCACTTAGATATGTAATACTGTAGATAGAGGCGAACGCACAAAGAAACCAGTGGTTGTGGAAAAAAATTACCAGAGATGAGACAGCTCAAGGTGTGCTAACAGGGGTGCAATAAGTGGAAGCGAGTTTGTCTTGCTGCAGCCAGTATCCGCTCACATTGCAGTGTTTAAAGACAGAGCAATCAGACATAACCACTATGGAGATGACATTGATGCTATGAACCATCCATCCTCACCTATGGATATCAGCAGTAACTGAAGTAATCTCCTTTTTAAAAGTGGTTACTCATTTTAATGTTCATTTCAGAATACAAATACATTTAAGAAACATACAATTTTGAAGCAGAGCAGACCCTTCCTGTACCCATACAAGTCTTCCCCTGTTAACAACAGCGGGTTTTTTTTTTTTTTTTTATCTTATGTCTGTTTCAATCAACAAAATGTGCCTGGCTATTTTTGGAGTCGGTTGATTCTATTTCAGGACAACCTTACAGGAATGTTGTTTTGACACAAATATTTCCTTTGTTTCACTATTATCCATGCCTTGTCCCTTTTGGAAGCCCCCACAAAAATGTATGGATTTTCTTTCCCACATAATCACATTAAAATGCTGGAAGAGAAACATTATCATTTTCAATTAAATTCATTCAAAATAACTACATAGATGCATCAGCACTTTTTCAGTTGATAATTAATTTTTGACAGTTTGCCAGCTTCAAGCAGTGAACGTATAGTACATCTTTCAGTTATGCTATATTAGACTCATTATTAAAGTATGCTTAAAAGAGTAATAATTAAGGGCCCAGCACAGTAGCCTAGTGGCTAAAATCCTGCCCTTGCATGTGGCAGGATCTCATAAGGTTTCTACACTGGTCGCTCCACTTCACTTTCAGCTCCTGCTTGTGGCCTGGGAAAGCAGTGGAGAACGGGCCCAAAATCTTGCAACTTTGAACTCACACTTGAGACCCGGCAGAAGCTGCTGTCTCCTGGCTTCGGATCAGCTCAGATTAGGCCATTGCAGCCATCTGGAGAGTGAACCAGCTGATGGAAGATCTTTCTCTTTGTACCTGTTTCTTTCTGTAAATATGACTTTCCAATAAAAATAAATGAATCTTTAAAAGACTAATAATTAAAATGCATAACTTGCTGAAATAAGAAGATTTGGGAAAAAATTATATCTGTTAATTTCACCATGCATGAGTTTGAAGCTTCTGTGTTAAAAAATATAATAATAACTCTTTTTACAAAGCTAATTTTTCTTGCACATGAAAGACTTAAGGGAATCCATTTAAAATTAAAAGGAGCTCAATAAAAACTTTCATAGCATGCATGAGTTTGAATCATTATTTTGAGGATTTCTTTTTAAAAATGATTTGCTCTGGATGCATTAAAGTTTACATCTTTATTGCTGTGTTTCAGGATGTGGCATACGTGGGGGGTTATGGGTAACTCAGCAGAAACAAAGCAAACGGCTCGTGCCATGCTTCCGGTGCCTATTTAGGTAAGGCTTTAAGCTTTCTAAATAAATAAAACAAATCTTATCTCCTACATGGGCACGATTTTTTTTAATTAATTTTTTTTTATTGGAAACTCAGATTTACAGAGAGAAGGAAAGACAGAAAGGAAGATCTTATGTCCGCTGATTCACACCGCAGGAGGTTGCAACAGCTGGTGCTGCGCCGATCCGAAGCCAGGAGCCAGGAGCTTCTGCGGGTGCAGGGTCCCAAAGATTGGGGCTGTCCTCCGCTGTTTTCCCAGGCCACAGGCAGGGAGCTGGATGGGTAGTGGAGCTGTTGGGATATGAAGAAGCACACATAAGGATCCCGGGCATGTGCAAGGAGACGACTTTAGCCACTAGGCTTTTGCTCTTGGCCCGTGGCACAATTCGAAGATAACCATATTTTCCTATTTCCCTCTCTGTTCCCTTTCCTCCTTTTTGTTTTTAATGTTTACAAAAATTTTATTTGAATCCAGTTTGTACGCTCAAGTACATGATTCATGTACCACTATGCTTAATATTTAACAAATAAAAATGGCAACACCATAACCTTACAGAAGTGTAAACAATAATTAACAACCATACTTTATTTACACATGTCTATTTCATTCCTGCACATTTTGGTATTATATGAAAACTAACACATATTTGTATAATAATTAAAATACATCTTGAGGCCTCATTGCTTTGATATTGTTATTTTGGCACAGTGATGTGAAAAATGGTGAGTACTGTTTCAATAAAATATTTCATTTATTTAATCATTAATTTCTCTTTGATCATCAAATGATTTATTATATATAAGTACAGACTGGAGGGGGGAGGTTTGCTTAGTTTGGACTAAGGAGCCTGCAGTTTTCTACTGTTTTCCTATTAAAACCTTCATCATACATCATTTTATGCCAAGTCGTTTAATAGCTGTGCCCCAGCTGGAGCGGAAATCCTCATCTGACACCGTGGGAGTGAAAATGTGTTACGGCATCAAACTTATGAACTTCTTCCCTTTCAAAATGATTTAGCGAAAACATTGAAGCCTTAGTGAATAATATTGATTACAATTAGCCTGCACATTTGTCTGTCACAGGATGCGTGCTTCAACTTCACGGCACGTGGTATGAAAACGAAGGGTCCCACTGGTGAGCTCTCCCCCGGCTCAGTGAGTGTGCGGGGAAGGCTCACAGGACTGCACCTGAGCAAGCCGTTGTTAATAATCATAGGTTGTTCACATAAAATCTAATATTTGCATGCAATACAGACACACATATTGACCTAATAATTTTATGAAAAAATAATTTTTACTTTCCTCTTAAAGATGAGCAAATCGATGTACAGAGATCTTTAGTTGGCCTTGGTCACTAAGATGCTAGCTTGTTGGAACACGGCAGTGTGAATAAAGCTTTGTCTTTCTTATTAGATTAGAAAAAAATAGAAACAAATATTTGGAGAGTGTGTATTTAAAAGATTCTTCTATTAAATATGCATATGGTTTGTTCAATATTTTGAACATTTTTGAAGTGTATTTAGTAAAATGACCAATACTAACATATTTTCCGATACAGTAGTTACTTTCTAATGCACCATACAGGAAATATATAAAAGGAAAGTGTCATACATATTTAAGTAATTTCTAGTGCTCATTTGCAAAAATGTGTATCTTAAACTTTCAAGTTGATTCATTGTGTTTCCTTTTCAGGTTTATCAGCTCTTTATTTAATATGTGTTTTTTTAATTTACCATGATGTTGAATAAATTACTGTGCATATGGATACTGTAACGAATAGCTCCCTCAAAGGTACAACTCAGAAATGTCTTACAGAAAGGAGTTTATGCAGAGAGTAAGTATTGGAGAGGAAAGGAAAGTTGAACTTTCTAAACTGGTGTGAACTTGATGTATTGTTCCCTAGAAATGCTGTAAATTTTACATGTTAATATCTGACATTTACTGACTCCTACTAAAATATTACTACTACAAAAGGGGGGGGGGATGGCACAATGGCTCAACTAGTTAATCTTCTACCTCCAGACGTGGAATCCCATACAGATGCCATTTCATGTCCTGGTTTCTCCACTTCCCATCCAGCTCCCTGGTTATAGCCTGGCAAAGGAGTGGAGGATTGTCCAAGTCCTTGGAACCCTGTACTCATGTGGGAGACGTGGAAGAGGTTCCTGGCTCTTGGTTTCAAATCTGCTTAGCTCTGGCCACTGCAACCATTTGGGGATTGAAGCATCAGATGGAAAACCTCTCTCCTCTCTAACTCTGCCTTTTCAAAGAAAATAAACAAATCTTAAAACACACACACACATACACACACTACTAAAAACTTGATGCAAGAAAAAATTTAAATTATTTGTGAAAATAAGTCAGCTCCTGATTTTTCAGTATTTTGAATATCATTACAATGTTACAACTATGGGACCATATGTTAACCTTCTTGACTAGTACACATTTTAGCTCAATAAATGTATGAATATGGCTACATCAAAACGGAGAAACCGAATCCAATAAAATAATATTGGGGACCTTAATACCCCATTGCCATTAATGGATATATCAGTGGGATAGAAACTCAGCCAGGAAACAAAAGAGCTCACCCAGACACTAGAGAAAATGGACTTAATTGATGCCTGCAGAACCTTTCATCTTACAGGCAGAGCATACAGTTCTTTTCACGAATATGTGTGAGATTTTCTGCAGGATTAACCATGTTGTAGGCCACAAAACGACCCTCAGCAAATTTTAAAAATCGAAATTATACCATGCATCTCCTCAGACCATCATGGAGTGAAACTACAGACCAATAAAAATATTCCAGAAGACACGCAAATACATGGAGACTGAATATTATGCTACTAAATGAGCAGTGCGTTAGAGAGGAAATCATAGGGGAGATAAAAGCTTATTAACCTAGGAAGAACTTGCTAAAAATTCAGTTTAAAATGTTTAATTGGGTAGCTATTTACACAAAAAAACTAAGGGTGAATATTGGATAAACTAGTAGGAAGACATCACCACCACAAAGGAATTGAATAACCTCATTTTGATTTGAGAAGGATAAGGTGATGGCATTCTGAGATGGTCAGACATCAGTGTTCGCTGTTCATCCACAGTATTGCTTGCTTCCTTTCTCCATTCCAAGCAATGATTTAGCATCACACTTCTTAGAAGAATGATCTTTACTCATTCTTCAAAATCTCATCTTTCATTTTTATCCTGTTTAACACCTGTCCTTTAAAGAATGTGTCGATGGATCATTTATTGCGAAATATAATGAATAACTTTTGTTCTGTAGCAGACTGTGATCCTTCATACCATTGCATTATAGTTACTATTTAAATTATGCCTCTCCTTTAAAAATATGATATTTACATAATGGTTATATGTTCATCATAGAAATTAACTAGAAAAACAAAAGCCAGAAATAGTCAAAAAAGATAGCTCTGTACCTGAGACATTGGATTATCTGAGAAATTTAAATTTACACTTGCTATGAAAGCTCTGAAATACATAGTATATATTTATTTATATAGATGCAAAATTATGTAATGAAGCAATATATAACCCTGAATGCAGATGCGTGAGTATTTATTATATGAAATATACTTTAATGCATATACTTTCAAACAAGAATATTTACGTATGACATAATCTTGGTTTGTATATTTTCTTTGTCCATATATATGCCCAACTAGTTCCATGGTGGTTTTAAATTGAAATCTAAACTACAAAATATTTACAAAGATGATAATATAAGTAAAACTAAAATGAGTCATATATTAGAAACAAAGAAAATGCCAAAATGTGTCCAAAAGTATTCATAAGTTAAAATCTAGTTTTTTGGGCCCTCTTCTCTGTATATCTGAATTTCTAAAAAATAAATTCAGTTTCTTCCAAAGAAATTATTGTAAAAATGAGCAAAAATGGTAACACTTGGAAATTAAAAGAGAATAGCACCAAGTTAAAACCTGAAACAAAAACCAAAACACAAAAATGCTACTTAAAGGAAGTCAATATCCGGTCTTTAGGAATACATTTGCCTTTATAAAGTTCCAATTAAACCATGAAAATAAATCAAAGACTGCTTTATTTTAAAAGTCTTGAGTATAAAGGTGATGCTGGCAGGAGCTGGCGATGTAACACAGGATGTTAAACCCATGTCAATGTGCGTTTCCAGACTGGCTGCTCAGTTTCCAGCTCTCACCTAACATTCAGGGAAGCATAATGGAACATGACTCAAGTGCTTGCATCTGCTACCCACAGAAGAGATCCAGATGGAATTCCAGCTTCCTGGGTTCTGCACGGTACAGACATGGCTGTCGAAGCCATTTAGGGAGTAAATCAGAAAATGGGAGAGCTCTCTATGCCTCCCCTTTCTGTTTCTCTTTGTCAACCTGTCTATTAAATAAAACAAGCCGTAAAATATGACTATGACATTCTTTGAAGAAAAACACAACCACTTGCTGTTCTCATGGCTCAAAAATCAATTTCTGAATATTGAAGCAATCTACACTGTCAATAACAAATTACCACTTAGCATTTTTAAATGATTTATTTTATTTTTGTTGGAACATCAGATATACAGAGAAGAGGAGAGACGGAAAGGAAGATCTTTTGTCTGCTGGCTCACTCCACAAGTGGCCCCAGTGGAAATGAGCCGATCCAAAGCTAGGAGCCAGGAGTTTCTTCCGGGTCTCCCACATGGGTGCGGGGGCCCAAGACTGGGCAGTCTTAGACTGTTTCTGCAGGCCGTAGTGATTAGCTGGATGGGAAACAGGTCTGCTGGGATTAGAACCAGCGCCTATATTGGATCCCGGCGCATGCAAGGCAAGGACGTTAGCCGTTAGGCTACTGTACCAGGCCTGCCACTGATCATTTTGTCCTTGTATCTGACAGAGATTTCACAATGCTGGCAGAATGGTTTAAGTAGTACAGTGTGCATAACTGTGCTTTTATCAGAGTCTGAATTGCTATTAGCGTCATTAGCCTCTTCTTCACCAAGCAACATTACAATGTTTTTATGTTAGTGCTTCTAAACACATTAGCTCACATCACATGAGGCTCTCCATACTTGAACATTAAGTGATGGAATAATGGTGATGATGACAGCACAGTATGAGGCAAAATAACAATTTCAGAGCACGCATTCTGAATGGTCTGCATGCACGCCCTAGTCTCTCCATTGCTAGGGACATCTCAACTTTTAGTCTGGAGGGCAGGAATGCTAACTGTAGAACTTAATCAATAAGGCTATTACAAAGGAACTGATACAGAATGGTTAGACAAATGGCTGGAATACAGGGACACACATGTTAACAACTAGCTCGTGCTATCACTAAATTCTAATAGTACAAGAATTTGTTTCTTTCTTCTTTTACCTTTGTTGTATTTTCAACTGTTAGAAAATAGGATAACCCATGCTAGTTTTGTTGAGCAGAGGAATATATGTTAAGAGATTCATTGAGGGGAACTGGGTTGAGTATTTCATAGGTGTTACTTCCCTAAGGTTGGTAATACACCTTCGTCCTTTTTCTTGATACAAGAGAGAAACATTGATTAGATTCCTTCTAGGTATCACCAGATTAAGAAATTTGCTCATTTCCTGTTATTGCTCTAGATGTAACCACAAACAGAATTTGAAGTGAAACCTTGTTGTGTTACAGTTCTGGGTGTCAGAGCCCTGGGAGTCTCATTGAACCTCTATGTCCTAGGAGCTGTGTTCCTCTTTAATCCCTTGAGTTTCTTGTATCTTACACTGTTTCAATTCATCCAAACAAGTCTTACCTCTCCGAGTTGAGAATGCCCAGTTGAGAGTTCCACAGTTTCACCTGCAAGCCCCAAAGTCACAACCTTCAGTTCGGAACTTTCAGTCTAAAGAATTGCCATATGGTAGGAGAATTTTTAATTGCTTAGGTGCTCTCCATACTAACTTCCGTAGTGGCTGCGCAGCCTGCATTCCCACCTGAGAGGCAGTGTCCCCTGTATCACTGCTATCGGTACTGTCCGTAAACAACGAAGACTGAATCCTCACTACATTAGGGACTCAGGATACAAGAACTAATCTACAATGAAAAGTTATTCTTCTACAAAGCTGGCAGACCTTCCAGAGGAAGCATGATGGACTTGGGAAAATTCATGATGAACACACATTATGAACCTGCAGGGGAGAACAGGAGGAGGGGAGAGCCTACTGACAACTAAATAGTAAGAAAAAATCAATGAAAAAATTGCCAATGGTTCAAACCTTTTGGTCAACAAAAAATAACAATCTATTCGGCCTGCGCATTTTTGCTGTGGGCCAGCTCCAATCAGAGTTGAGGCAATCACTCAAACATTTTAAAAAGGCAGATGTCAGTTCCTTGAAGACTCACTCTTTCCAAGCAATCAAGATTCAGTAAAAACAGAAAACATGAGAAACTTTCCCCAGACATAAATTCTCATTACCCAGGTTACTTAAACAACACAGAAAAACCCTGATTAAAAAGGATTAGCATATGATATCATCTAATCTCATTACTCAGGGCAATTAAATGCTTCATGGAACAAAGAGGTAGAAAATCAGTAATCCTATTATCTGGAGTTCTAAAATAGCAGGATACTTTATTTTTCTTCTGCTCTTATCCATCCTAACCTCAGGTAGCATTAAATGTCTGGAATGCTTTTGTAATATACTTATTGTCTGAGTTCTTTATGATTATTTATTTTTTCCTACTAAAAAATCCTCTTGACTTTCTGTCACCAAAAGTACAATCTTATGCTTATAGTTTTCTTCTACATCATTTATTTCTACTTACTGGTTTCCTCAACTCATATACTAAACAATCCCTCTAACTCCTCTAAACTAAGAGAAAGTTTAAACTCTTTACTTTTAAAAGATGAAACAGTATAGTTTTTTAAATGTTTACTTTTTTATCGAAAAGTCAGATTTACAGAGAGAAGCAAATATAGAGAGAACTTTCATCCACTGGTTCACTCCCCAAAATGCCACAGTGGCCTGAGCTGAGCCAATGTGAAGCCAGGAGATTGTTCTGAATCTCACTTGGAGAAACAGGGTCCTAAGACTTTGGTCCATCTTTGATTGCTTTCCTAGGTCACAAGCAGGGAGCAGGATGGGAAGTTGGGCAGCCAGGATGTGAACTGGCGCCCAGATGGAATCCCTGTGCAAGCTAAGTGAGGGCTTTAGGCACTAGACTACAACACTGGGCCCCAAACCAGTATTTTTTTAAAAAAAATTTATGTTTATTAAAAGTCAGAGTTGGAGACAGAGAGAGAGAGAGAGAGAGAGAATCTTGCATCTCTTGGTCAGTTTTGGTTAGCTCTTGCTGACTGCAGTGGCCAGAAGCTTCTTCTCGGTCTCCCACAAGAAATGACCCAAGCCTTGGGACATGATCCTACTGATTTTCCTAGTACATTAATAGGGAGCTGGATTGGATTTGTAGCATCTGGGACACAAACTAGTGACCATGTGGTATATTAGCATTGCAGGCTTTCATCCACCTTACCTGCTACACCAAAGCCCTGGGCCTAATCATCATCTTTTAATCCATAGTTACTTTAGATCAAGCTTTTATTTTGGGAGTCATTTATAACTTACCAATGTGCTACAACCCCCAGAAATCACACTGCAATCTTTAAAACTGGAAAGCAAAGCATTTTAATATAGAACCAATCATGCTCTGATAAAAGACACAGCTCCAGAAATAAAACTGTGCATGTGGTACTCTTGGACACACTTGAAGTGTGCTTGTAGCATTGTTGGGTACACTTGAAACGTGTGTGGGATATTGTTGGATAACCTTGAAGTGTGTGTGTCATATTGTCGGACACACTGAAGTGTGTGTGTCATATTGTCGGACACACTGAGGTGTGTGTGTGGTACTCTCGGACACACTGGAGCTGCTTGCCACTCACATGTCCTTGATGACCACGCAGGGAGACAGGATGCGGCAGATTCTCTTTCCCAAGGAGGCTGTTTCACTAGGCATACTTTCACATGTCTCTTGTGACAGTCTGCCAAGAAAACTTTCACGCTTTTAATAATTTCATGTCAAAGGGAGAAGAAAAAAAATCTAGTAAGGGATTTGTGGAGAAAAATATTAATTTGGTCAACTACTAGATTCTTGGACACTCCAATTAGGAATTCACTTGATTTTCTGTTTGTTTATGCAAAAATTCTGTCATCCAGTGCATCACAGGGACATCTTGACAGTAACTTCCGAAGACTTTCACGCCAATGAGAGGCATGGATCTGTTCAGCCTCATGGGTTACAGACCATGACACACCCCCTGAGAGGTAAAGCAATACAGGTTGTTAATCAAAGGTTTCAGTCCATATAATTATCACACCTGGCAATAGGCTTACCTATGAAGCAACGTTGTTTACATTTTGTTGGCACTTCCATGAGCAATCAGCTAATTGATGTATTACACATCTGTATGTGCACATACAGGATAAAATAATAAGAATACCATCAGAATTTTGATTCAAATGGTATTGATTAGTATAAAGCCACTTATTGTTAGATAAAATCGTGGTACAAGTTGATGTTCATGAAACTAGTGATAAAAAATAAATAGAAAATAAATCTATTTTCTCTGTGGACAGTATTTAAACTGGCTTTGATAATCTGAGAAAACACCAGCTAAAGTGACTGTGAACATTTGTGGGAACTTTCTTTTTCATCTACAAATGGAAGCATCTTCCTTGCATGTGTATTTTTATAATAATTCTTTCTTGTCAAATGTCAGGTCTTTGATAGCACTGAGGGCATGATAAATCTCATGGAAAGACAATGTGTTGAGGTTACTTTCCTTGCCTTGGTACCTTAAACTAAAGAAAGTTAACTGCTGAGCACAGCAGTGCTCAAAGAATTCATGCGGTTAGCAGCTGCCTTCTTTGGGAAAACGTGTTTAAAAATACCTTCTGCTCCAGGTAATTTTGCTTTTACAGTCCGATAAGTTCCAGCTGCTCTCAAGGACAAAACTGAGGAAGTCAATATGGTCATCAGAAACCACTCTAAATAATCTAGTGGCCAAAATTAATGTTCTGATACATTAAAACTGGTAAATCAATATCTTTGACTATACCATTCATTCTTTTAAATGATAATTTACATTATCTTCCGAGTATTGTTTAAAGTTTTACTTGATCAACCATTCCAATGGACAAATTTGAAAAGAACCATCAACACTTTAATTTCCTTAAATTTTAAGTTAAAGTGATGTTAACATCTTATATTTTCAAACCATTATTTTTAAGGTACATGTTAAATATCACTGCAAATAGAACATAGAGAACAGAATAGTCACTTTTATAATTATCTGTCATGCTTTGTGCAAAATATTTTGATGATAAAATCAGCGCATGAAAAGGTGTAATAAGATCAGAAAATTAAAAAAAAAAAAGTGTTTGCCCAAACATTGACAGTTCTCCTTAGCATTTTCACTTCTGAAAAACTAAAGGTGTATTTCTGAGTTAAGAATTTAGGAAGTGGACCTGCAGCACAACTGTTTTGGATTCTGCTCAGGGCTTTTCAGTCCATGACGGAGTGCTGTGTTTGAGTCCTGGATCTGCTCCTCAGCAGAGCTCACCATGAAAATGCACCTTCAGAGGCAGTAAAAGACAGTTCCCAAAACCTCAGGGCCCTGTCCCTGCATGAGAGACTCCGCTGAATTCCAGGTTTCTAGATTTAATCTGACCCAGCTCTTACTGCATTTGAGGATTAAACCGGTCAATGGAAGATGACTCTCTCTCTTACATCTCTGTCTTTTACGTAATTAGCAATAAATAAATGCATTTTAAAGTAAAAATGTATGGCGTATATACACTTATGTCATATATACAAGTACAATGCATGTATGTGATCTCAGCCAGACATCATTCACACTTGTTTTAACAAGAAAAAGTCACCGTATTTTGCTCACAAGATAATCTGAAATTTCAACATCCTTGTAATAGCTTTATAAGTTTACACTTAATTCATCTATTTTTTTATTTAGATTTTGGATCTTTAAACCTTGTTTTGGACTAGAAATGTCAAAATGTGTACACTAACTTAACTCTGATTTATAACTGCAATGCCACAGTTAATTGATCTAGTCTTAAAAAAGGTAAAATCTCAGATAATTCAATAAAAATAAACAGTATGAGGAGCCAGCATCATGATGCAGCCTTAAAGTAGCTGCTGCAGCCCTGGCATTTCCACTGTGGGCATGGGTTCTTGCTCCAGTTGGTCCAATCGTGGTTCCAGTAGTGCATGGGTTGGTTGTTTAGCCCTGCTACTCGTGTACTAAGCTCCTGGCTCCTGGCCCACTTCTGTCTGTTGCAGCCATCTAGAGAATGAACCAGAGGATGGAAGATATCTCTCTCTCTCACACTCTGAGTCTGTTTCAAAATACACAAATGAATCTTTAAAATGTAAAAAAAAATGAATAATGCAGCACATAATCAACATTTTAGATCTAACATTTCCATTGCATTGTTGAATCATTATTTATGTCTAAATTTTGAAATCATAATTTCAGGATGAGGACCTAAGTCATAATTCTTTTCACTCTCTCCTCCACTTTAATCAGTTTACAAGCTTCCATTCATGGAGATGAAACCTGTATGAAATAGCGTATCCATGAAAAATGGCAAACAAGATGCAAAGGGCTGGAAATACCGACCTCCCAACATCTATCTCCTCTCATTAACACCTGAGTAAAAAGGAAATCCATTCTCTAAGGTCATGACCTCGTCTTTAGGTCACCTTCAATGGCATCCGCACATTTACATTTTTCTTAAGAAAAATACCCTGCATAGAAAGTAGAACTGAGAATTTTAAGTTTACAGAACAAACCTGGAGCAATTCTGTAACATTTCTATTTCTAGAGCACTAATAGACACAAATTCCACTATTCTCTAATTGGAGTGTCATTTCTTCTGATATAAAAGTTTTCAAAAAGATATCATGGAGTCCGTTTCTTCTTCAGTTAACACGTGGCCCATGCTTAAAGCATTCAGGGCACGACCAAGTCCATGCATAGCTACAGCTTCCAAGAAGGGCTGCACATCCAACTCCACAGCTCAGCCAGCTTCTATTGAAGCACCCTGGTTAGGTACAACACAGTCAACCTTGGGGAGCTCCAGTTTACTAGGGGCGAAATTGTCCCACTTCTACTGCCTGGCCATGGTATCATCACATCTAGGGCCCACAAAGAAGACTGAGGATTGCCTGTCTTACCTAGGCCTTCCTTGTCACAGTCTGAGCAGACAGCTGCTTTCTTGACCTCTCTGGTGTTTGAAAGAAAGGAAATAGGGCACTGAAGGAGAGACATGGCTTAGTTCCATCTGTTGGTTCATATTGTCCCTGCAGTCACACTCAACTACTAGGGACCTAGAGAGGGCAATCCTGTTGCATTCAGGAATGCAGACTGGAGATGACAGACACTGGTGGTTGCCATGTGTGTCAAACAGGAAGAGTGTGAAACTGCTCAAAGGGCGAGCGTGCAGAGCGATGAGCAAGTGGGTAGCAAGGCTGTTATTCAGGATGTTCATCAAAGGGACACATTTCAGTCCATGGCCTCTATTAAAATCTTAGTGCAACCGTGTGGTATCTTACCAGTATCACACATTTTTTCACTTCTGAAACACAACTGTCATTGGGAATTGATAATGCGACATTTTTTTTTTTCAGTTGGTGCCTGAATGCACTTATATATTTAAGCGGATATGACTTCTTTTAAAATATGATATGATCAAGCTGTCTCAGATGTCAGGGAGTTCCTCTTTCCTTTAGTCACAGTTAATGGAAATTAATTTTTCCAGGTTGGACTTTTAAGGCAGAATCCATTTCCTAGATTTTCGAGTGCTGAGAGTTTGAACCAAGGCAATATCACATCTTGTATTTTTAGCTGAGAATGATATTTTTAGTGCTGCTCACCTTGACTCAGCCTGACGTGCTGAATTAACCTCCCTAATGGGTGCGTTTTCTTTATGTGTACATTAAACAGAATTAAACATACATTCAAGTAACTCAGCCCTTCTAAGCCAAGTTTAGGCACACTCATTTATCTGTACATTTTCAACTGAATTACCCTTTGTGTTTCTATATTTTACTGATGCAAAACTGACTTAACTTTATGACTCGGATATAAGAAGTTAATGCTAGAAAATTAATCCTTCACTTATAAAATAAGCTCAACTTGCTATTAATTTTTCATTATCATTATTATCTTAATGTATTCTTCAAATTAATTTGATCTTTCTCTCATGATAGCAATAGGATATTTGTCCGTGAATGTTAGAAGTGGTTTAAAATTTAACTTTCTAGTCTCCTGAAGTAAAATGGACCTCTTGTATCAGCACGGCAATGGGTCTCTCTGCCAGATTAATAAAATCCTTGCCTTGTTGTTTTGAAAATCCTGGAGCAGAGGAAAATACAAAGTGAAAGGCGCGTTGGAGGGGAACAAAGCTGTCAGTTCTGATGACAGCTCGGTCCGAGGAAAGCAGTGTTAGCAATTCCTCTCACCGATCTGGAAATACAATCATTTAAGTAGCACTGAAGGCCAATGAACCACAACTGCCATCGTTATATTATTTGTATAATTAAATTATTTAAAAGCATGTTGGAAAAGGCCACTTCAGCAAAAGAACATGTAGTGTTGCTGAAAAACACGATTTGTTTGCACGTGTGAGGAACTGAATGTTCCCTTTAACGGCATCAAGTCTTTCTTGCCAAAACAGAACAGAAAATCCATTTGAACTAAACTTTCAGGAGGAGATATATACATAGAATATGCTTTTGAGTTCCCAGAAGTGGCCATGAGTTAATCTTTTGTAGATGTTCATAAAAATCACTAAGGAGGAGGCAGGCATTTTCCCTGAGATCCGTTAAGGGGACTGGCATTGTGGCTTAACAGGAAGAGCCATTGCATGAGCTGCCAACAGGCCAGATGAGCAGGGGTTTGAGTCTGGGTTGCTCTACTTCTGGTACAACTCCCTGCTAGTGCACATGGGAAAGCTGTACAGGATGGCTCAAGTACTCAGGCTTCTGCACCGATACGAGAGACCTGGAGGAAGTGCCGGGATTCTAGTTTCAGTCAGGCTCAGCCCTGGCTGTTGTAAGCATTTGGGGACTGATAACAGCAGATGAAATGACTTTTTGCTCTCTGCCTCTCCCTCTGTCATAACACTCCCTTCCAAATAGGTAAAATTAATATTCTTTTTTTGTTTTAAAGATTTATTTTTATTATTTTTTTTATTGGAAAGGCGGATATACAGAGAGGAGAGACAGAGAGGAAGATCTTCCGTCCGATGATTCACTCCCCAAGTGAGCGCAACGGCCGATACTATATTCTTTTAAAGAAGACACCAGGTTAAGACAGAAATGTCCTGGGCCCAGTGAGACAATGTAGTGGTTTGGTTTGGTTAAAGTCCTCTCCTTCCATGCAGCGGGATCCCATATGAGCACCGGTTCTACCCTGGCAGCCCTACTGCTCATCCAGCTCCCTGCTCGTGGCCTGGGAAAGCAGTCGAGGATGACCCAAAGCTTTGGCACCCTGCACTCATGTGGGAGACCCAGAAGAGCTCCTGGCTCCTGGCTTTGGATTGGCTGAGCTCCAGCTATTGCCAGCTTGGGGAGTGAGCCATCTGATGGAGGATCTTCCTCTCTGTCTCTCCTCCTCTCTGTATATCGGCCTTTCTAATAAAAATAAATAAAACTTATAAAAAGAAAAAGAAATGTCCTTCACTAGAGTAACTTGAGTTCTATTGCAGGCTTCAGCTTCCTGCTGCTAGGGGCCTAGGGAGACAAAGACAGTGGCTGAAGTAATTGGGCTGTGGAAGGATGCCTCTGAAGCAGTTCATTGGATGCCCGAGGATCCCGGAACTCACACTCTCAGCCACTGAGAAGCAGACTTCCTGCGTGGGATTGTGGCTTTCTCACCAGCCAAGCATGGCTGGGAATGGGCAGCGCCTTCCCATGCCTCCTTTCTCGTTAGTTGGTATCCCCCTCCTCAGTTAATTGGTTTGATTTATAGAATCCGTTCCTGAAAACCATGTTTAGTCCATTGCTGCTAAAGTGATTGCTACTTCATTTCCTTGTTGGCTGTCTTTAGAGGGGCTTTCGGTGGTTGCCTAGGTAACATGCCTGTGTATATGCATACCCTGCTGAGATCAATAATGTGTGCATTGCTTCACTCACCTTGCATCCCCTGTGCCCCAGTCTTTCTCACTGTGGTTGTCACACCTCTTGTCCCGGTCTCCTCAGAGATATAATCCACATTGTGTTCCGCTATCCATGCAGGAGTTATTATATATTGTGGTTTTGATTTACATTTCCTTTATTGATATTGAATTTTCTCATTGGCCTGTTAACTACTTGTAAAACTTTTTTGGAGAAATAGCTGACAATCTATCTGGAAAAAATTTTTTTTATTATATTTAAAATTGTCACACACACATAAAAAGCTTGGAGGCAAAGTAAGAGAAGGAAGGGAACTATATAATAAAAACTAAAATTTAGATGGAAGAAATTGAGGTTAATATATATATGTATGTACATACACATACACACACATTCTCTATTCATGAGCTTGGAAAATTAGTATTTTAAGATGCTTTACTGCCCCAATGTGTAAATTCAATTTCCACCAACATTCTAATGACATTTTTCGGAAGTGGAAAAATCAAGCTGGAAATTCATAAGAATCCACATCAGACCTAAATAGGCAACACAATCTCAAGCAAAAATGACAGAGCTGGAGGTATGACATTGTCCGATTTCAAAGGTGCCACAAAGCTATAATAATCAAAATAATTAGACACTTTCAACCATGCATAAATAAATTGAAAGTATGTGATATTGAACCCCAAAATGATCTCAAACATTTACATCTGATTTTAAATACAAGATACCAAGGACATACATGGGCAAAACAGCAGTTTATTCAACAAATGATATTGGGGAAACTACATGTCTAGATAGAGATGACACTGTAACTACCTCCAATATCTCATTTTTTTTTTCTTAAGAGTGTATTTATTTTTATTTGAAAGGGAGATTCATGGGGAGATGTGGGGAGCGGGGTGCTGAAGCTGCTCTGGGATTGAGAGGAGCCATCACAAGATGGCGGCTGGCCCAGGGCCTTGAGCAGGGTTGGTCTCGCCAGCAGGTAAACAGGAAGTCACAGGGATAGGCTAATGCCCCTGCTGCGATTATGTCATTGTTACTGGCCTATCAGATAGTGCCAAGAGGACTCACAGGGAGAAGTGATTGGTGGAGAACGATATAAAAGTAGCCGGCAACAGCTAGGCAGATGGACGATGATGAGGGTGATGAGGACGAACAGGATAGACAACTACGACAGAGAAGACTGGGGGGGCGACATGGAGAGACTGGGGGGCGACCAGGAGAAAAATTGGGGAATGAAGCAGAAAGCACGGGAAAAAGAATGGGAGGAAGGGTGGCGGAATTTGGGCTGGAGAAGCGGCAGAGGAAAGCTTAGGCCAATGGGGACAGGAGCAGGGGAGAAACGCAGCCGCTTTTTGCAATGAGGGGTCCAGTTCTGGCTTTCCCCAGACCCTCAATAGCGTGTCTTGTCGTTTTTAGTGTTGCTGCCGCTAGGCGGCGGCAGGGAGACAGAGTGAGCTTTCATCCACTGACTTACTCCCCACCAAGTGTCTGCAACTGCTGAAGCTGAGCAAATCAGAAGCCAAGAACCAAGCGCTTCTTTAAGGTTTCCCACATGGGCGCAGGGTCCCAAGGCTTTGGGCAGTCCTCCACTGCTTTTTCAGGCCACAAGCAGGGAGCTGGATGGAATGTGGAGCAGTCCGGACAGAAGCTGACATCTAATTGGGGTTCGTAGCACTTGGAGTGGAGGGATGGCCAAATGAGCCATCATGTTAAGAGCTCTCTCTCTCTCTCTCTCCCTGCTCCCATATATTTCACCTTTTGTAAAAACAAAAGAAAAGAAAAAAAGCAAACCACTGGGAAAATGCTTCAAGTTAGTAGTCAGCTGAAGGATTTTTGCATTTTTGTATAAGACTTCAAAAGCAACAAGCATAGCAAAGGGATACGAATGGAATTACTAAAAATTGTCAGATTCAAATAAAACAGCGAGCAGTCTAGAAAAGCTGGCTGCCTGTGAGACATCTTTCCAAACTACGGACTTTGCAAGGGGTTAATAACTACAGAATCCAAGGCCCTCAAACAACTCAATAGCAAAAAGCTGAAACAATTTAAAATTGGACAAAATCCTGAGGTTAATCAGATTTCCACTTAGTCATTTGATTTTTTTTTGTTTGTTTTCTTGTTCCGAGCATATTCTAGTCTTTTATTCCTTGTATGTGAATTTCATCTAATTGCTATGATCTGTTGCAGCTGCATATTATCTTCATTCTAACATTGGTTTTACCAACTGCCATCATCCAGCAAAGGACTTGTTTGAGCGGAGCCTGTTGTAAAATACAAAATAGATAGAACATATAGTTTTATTTCCCTTGAGTTAAGTACATTTTGACACACATAGATATTCATCTTAGACCTTGGTGAGATTTTCTTTATCATGCCTCATGGATTTTAGAATTTCTGACTTTAAAACTATTTTACTTTAATTTTGGCGAATCCTGCCTTCAGCGCACTGCAGTCTTTTAATTTAGAGTTGATTTTTTAGCCACTCATTGTGGAATAGAGACAGTGACTGTTGAACTACAAGATCCACAAGTTATTAATTAAAATTGCCAAAATTTGAGCCATGCAAGATATTTACACTCTAATTTTTAAAAAAGATTTATTTATTTTTATAGCGTAGTCAGATATACAGAGAGGAGGAGAGACAGAGAGGAAGATCTTTTGTTTGATGATTCACTCACCAAGTGACCTCAACGGCCGGTGCTGTAACCAGGATCCAGGAGCTTCTTGCAGGTCTCCCACGTGGGTTCAGGGTCCCAAGGTCTTGGGTCATCCTTGACTGCTTTCCCAGGCCATAAGCAGGGAGCTGGATGGGAAGCGGGGCTGCCAGGATTAAAACTGGCACCCATAAGGGATCCCAGTGTGTTCAAGGTGAGGACTTTAGCTCCTAGGCCACTGCACCGGGCCGTGCATTCTAATTTATTGCTAATCTGTATGTTGAAAGGCAGTTGTTGATCGAGGATTTGGGTCCTTCCACCTTGAAGGAAAAACGGATTGAACACTGGGTTCCTGAATGGAGCCTGCCAACCCTGACTATTGTCATTTCAGGAACCAGCCATTACATGGAAGATAATCTGTCTGTCTCTCTTGCTCAATTAGAAATAATTCTTGTTAATCTACATAATGCATATGCTTTTGCTTCAACTTGCTCAGTTTTGCCTGAAGATGATAACACTACAATATTATACAGATGAAATAATTTTATACCCATTTTTTCATGAGGATAACACTACAATGTTATACAGATGAAATAATTTTGTATATGGCTCCAAAGCAGTGCTGTTGATGTGCACATCAGCTAGTGGTGCAGATGGCTCCTGCGTTCCTTACCAGGCCCCAGAGGTTCAGTTCTTACTTCCAGCTCCTTATACCAGCTTCCTGCTGGTATAGACCATGCAAAGGATCAGTTATGTTTCAAGTTACCACTATCCACAGGCCTGACCTGAATCGAGGTCTCAGCTCCAACCTTTGTTCCTGGCCCCAATGTTGTCGGTGTTTTGAGAATGAACCTGTGAATGGGAGTTCTCAATGTCTTTATCTGTCTCAATACTCTGTGTCTCTGCCTCTCGAGTCAATGAAGTGAAGCAATGCAGCTGCTATTCTTTATGAAATTGCTTGCACAGCTACTTCAAGTCGATGTACTTGCATTTTGCTGCTTTTGCAATCTACAGCTTACACTTGACCGTTCTCAGATTTAGAATTTTATGTTGGTATTGCAAGTGACTTATTAACTCAATGATCAGTTTGTTTTCTAAAAACCATAAATGCTGACTCTGGAGGATCATCATTAATGTAACTAAGATAAATTTATCAATAGTGATAAACCATGTCATAGTCTTAGATTTTAATTACATTTTAAAAGATGCATTTGCAAAAGATTACAGATAATAAAACCGTGTATTCATATAAAGAATACCATTTAGCAATTAAAATTAACCACCTATAGCTAACGGCATCAGAAGCAGTTTTGAAGAACAGAAGAGCGAGTGACCAGCTCACATCAAAGGGAATGACGTCAGCCAGCTCTAGCATTTCAAGTCAAGCCTGGGGACAGACTTTCATGGAAGCTACTAAAAGGCTTGGAGGAAGACATACATACAGATCAAATTCAAAGCTTGCTGAAGCCCTGTGTCTGTTGGTCTGCTTTCTGTTCTTATTGCAGAATGCCAGTTAATGGGACTGATAGAGAGGCTCATGGTTCAGGGAGTGTAGCAGCATGAGGCTGGCATCCAATGTGCTTCTGAGGCTGGCTTCATGGCAGAACACATGACACTTGTCACAATGATACAAGCACATGTAAGAGTAGCCACCTGGTCCTTGAAAGGGAGAACAAAGAAGGCTGAATTTCCATTCTTGTTGACTCATTTCTGAAAAGAAAATGATCCATTTGTTAGGGAAGACTGCCAAGACACTAAACACCATTACATTCTGTGCCAACTCTGAACGCCTTCATATGGGAAACAACTATTCAAAGGAGGAGGAATTGGATGTGGAAAAGCATATCCAAACCCTAACAGCCTGTGGCAAACCATAGCACGCCTGAAGTTTGGAGTGTGGAGACACAGGACTAAAAGACAGCGACTATTTGCAATCATTGAGTTTTTCTAAATGAACTCCTTTAAAAACAAACAGAAGTTTAGGTGCAATGGAAATTGATGTTTGCCAAAGCATAGAGATGAGGAAGAAAGTAGACAAGACATGCAACATTACATTTAACTGCTGTGCCAGGTCCAGGGCCCTGGAACTCAATGGTCCCCTGAAGATCTGAGCTCTCACTGCTGGAGTTTCTGGCAGTAGTGATGGAAACCGTTAGTGTTAGCCACCATCAACAGGACTGACCAACACTGATGAGCTATGATGCTCTGGGAGCTGTTGAAAGTTACCAAAGGAAGCTGTTTGATTTTGACTTTCTTAAACTATTTGTTGTCCATGGTCTTTTGGAATTTGTGTGTGGCAGATCAAATTTATTAACATTTGGAGAGTTTTGTTTCCTTCTGCCCTTTTCAGAACTGCAGAGTATTTTTCATACAAACCCATAGTTTTAAACTATGCATCTCAATGATTTTTTTGCACAGTTATTTTGAGCTCCATATTTTTAACTGCAGGGCCCTGACATTTTTACCAGAACCTATTAAAGAGGCTTTAAAATAATTCACATATACATATCAATTGTCATCAGCCATTTGCACAAGCCATTTTTTGTTTATGTATCATATTCGATTTAGTACCTCCATCTGTCATGGAGAGATATGAATTTGCAGACTTCCTGAAATTCTCCATCTCTCTTACAATGTAAAGCAATCAATCAAAAACTCCATCCACAGCTCTCAATACTTACTGCTTTGCCAAAGTCCATGCTCTCATTTTATCTTGCCTAAAGAGTTATTTTTTAAAGAATTGTTTTCTCCTTTATTCAATATGGCTGATACTAATTTACCAAAAGCTTTCCTAAGTTTAGCTGTTTATTTTTGAAGATTATAACTACCTTTGTAACCTGTACACTAAGACTAAATCTACTGATTTTACAAAATACATGTTAATTTTTAGCTACTAATTTGGGCACCTCAAAGGCATGTCTTTGTCATTTTCAGCTTATGAAATCAGAGAGCCTGTCTAGAAATATTGACACTAGATATAATTATTTCTGGCTATCTAAATATGCATTCAAATTTTAAAATATGTAATTATTTTCATTTCAAGCTATTAATAAATACAATTCTGTCCAATACACATTTTGAATGATCATTTTATTTATTTAAACACCTGAAATATGGCATTATGCCAGTTTAACAGAATCAATCTTGTTAATATATTCTCAATGAATTAAGCCAGCATTAGTTGGAAGAGAAAGAAAACCAGCTAAAACTTAGTTAAATCACAGGAAATTTACTGTTCACAGGAAAATATACAAGACTTTCAGAGGTGGAATTGGAGGTGGGTCTAGGTTGTCTCTGTTACAGCTTGATCAATGTTCTGAAAAGGAGTGGCAGCAGTTTCACATTTCACAGCCCAGCTGAAACATACTGTGAGAAATTCATAGCAATCCTGAATTTCCGTGGATCTCTGGAAAAAAAGAAAGAAGGAAAGAAAGAAAGAAAGAGAGAGAGAGAGAGAGAGAGAAAGAAAGAAAGAAAGAAAGAAAGAAAGAAAGAAAGAAAGAAAGAAAGAAAGAAAGAAAGAAAGAAAGAAAGAAAGGAGGCAGGAAGGCAAGAAAGGAAGAAAGAAAAGAAAAGAAGAAAGAGAAAGAAAAAGAAAAAACAAAGAAAGAGAGAGAGGGAGGGAGGGGGAAGAAGGAAGGAAGGAAGGAAAAAAGAAAGAAAGAAAGAAAGAAAGAAAGAAAAGAGAAGAGAGAGAAAGAAAGAAAGAAAGAAAGAAAGAAAGAAAGAAAGAAAGAAAGAAAGAGACGAAGGCTAACAAGGCTTTGGCAACATGTTTCTATATCCTTTGTTTTCCTACCTGTGCTTAACTCTGGAATTGCAAGTGGAAGCTGATGCATGCTTGGTTTGTGGAAGTCATAGTCGAATTCCTGAAACTTCAAATGAGGTGATCTCCTGAATGGTGGGACAGTAGCTGGACAAAGTTGGATAGTGTTCAGTAAGGAAGACAAGGAACTGGACATGAGGATGTCAAATGTGGCGTTACACCAGGAAGGTACTGAACTCGGAGGCACTAGTCCTCTTAACAGGCCCACCTCCTTCTCTGTATACCTGGTGGAAAGCTCATTGCTATCAGGTTATGGGGGGCAGCCACATAGAGTAGCATATTAAGTATTTCCCTCTTCTATTTTCATGGAAATTCACCAATCTGTCTCTATATTTCCAATATTTGTTATTAATTTTTAATATTTCAGCATCCTTTGATGTTATATCATCATTTAGTTTTTAAAGCAAATTGTGTGGAGAAAATTTTTAAAGTATCATTTGGCTTGAGTTTTCATGTACTCGATACCATTTTTTTTTTTTTACCATAATATAGTTAAGCTGTGAATTGTACTTTTACAGAGTTGATTTTGTATGTGCCCCTCAAAGTAAACAGCTAATGTTACATTAGTTAGACACCAAGTGCTAGTGTCTACGTTATGACAGTATGGGTAATTATGGGTAAATCTGCTGCCTCCAATATTGGCATTGAATGCAGTTGTTAAATTCCTGACTATTCCACTTCTGATCCACCAACCAGTTTATACACCTGGGAATCCAGTCAAAGATAACCCACTTGTTTGACCCGTTTCCCACACTGAAGCCCAGATGAAGCGCCTGGCTCCTAACTTCAGACTGGTCAAGCCTCAATTGTTGTGGCCATTTGGAGATTGAAGTAGCAAGTAAAAAAATCTCTTTCTCTCTCTTTATCTTTCCCCTACCTCTCCAAATCTGCATTTCAAAACAATACAATAAATATTTTTAAAAAGCAAGAAATTAAGAGCTAAAAAACAGTGAATTTTCAGATGGAAACATTCAGAAAGTATTGCGTTGGGCCCTGTTTGCATGTCTCACTTAGGGTAAAGTTCTATTTTCTCTCAGAATCTAAGTCAGTGAAAGGAAATGCTTGAACAAAACAATGGTCAACTATGTCACTAGCATTTGAGGAAGACCAATGCTTTGGTTAATTCTGTATACAAATGGTAACATTTGCATTCAAATGTCAACTTTATTGATATAGTATACGATTTCATTTTTATTCTAGAAAGTAGAGCTATTTCCTCTGTTAGAAAATTGGTGGAAAATTCCATTATGTTACTGCAAAGTATTTGAGACCCATAGCTGTTATTTTAAAATAATTGGAGATTAATTATAACATTAGTGAGGAAGAAATTTAGTGTATAATGTGGATTATTTTGTCTTCCTCAGGAATTTTGTATTTAAATAAACTATATTTCCATATAATGTGATTTCAGCATATTATGCATCTTATAGAATAAATGAAACCCAAATTATCACATTTTGCAGAATCAGTACTTATAAAATGATTCCCAGGGAATTCCGTTTCCACATAATAAGCAAAATGCAATATTAGCAGTACTGCAACTTACGAAGAATTTATTTTGTTTTCATAAAAACGCTTGCTAAGATCTTTAGAAAAAAATAAGGAAACAGGCTTGCATGATTCCCCACCCTGGCAGACTGTGTTCTATTAACTAAATCTCATACTTTGTCTGCAAGGCATAACATGGGGTAAAGGGGATAGAATTTAAGACAACATGTTAAACATTATGCCTGCAATCATCTTTCTATAAAGGTTTCCTATAACAGCTTCAATTTCAGGACAACTTTTACAGTACCTTAGAAATATTACTCCCTTTCAAAAACAACAATATTGGAATTAAACAAGACCCGGGCATAAGTTTTCTCTAATGGGAAGACGAGTGACTCTAGAAATGAAGAGGTGCAGATTGACTTGTGAAAGGCATCATCAGGGCACAGAATACTAATTGGACTATGTAACAACACAGTTCTCTGGAAGTTTATCTGCACAGACACATGCCCACTCAGTCCCCAAGCCTGTCTGTTCTTCAGAGAATCTCAGCCATGTGTGTATAAGGTAGTTTCAGCAAGTCAAATCACAGCTTCCTATTTTGCAGTCAGATGACTCTGTGGACAGGAGTTTTCCGGGGCCAAATTCAGACTGACATGGTAACTCCAAGAAGGAATGTACTCTAGTGAATAAATCCACCCTGAGAAATGCAGTTAAAGAATTACAAGATAGTACATGTACCAGTTAACATACAAGTGAATGTTATAATTTTAGCAGAGAAAAACTAAAAAGAGCTATTATTTAATAAAAGGAGAAAATGGGGCAAACATACACAGAAATGATGAATAAAGAAAGAAAGTGCTACTCAAACTAAGAAACAGTGGGGAGAGGGAGAGAGAGAGAGAGAGAGAGAGAGAGAGACACTCTTCTCAGCTCCCTGGAGCTGACTACACTGCTAACCAGGAGTTCAGCATTGCCACATAAGGGTGATTACATGAGTTGCTGGTGACAGAGAGGCTTACTAAAAGTCTGGAACAAATCTCTCAGGAAGGAGTGAGAGCTGTGTCATGACAAAATATGCTAGAAAGTTCAGCTACCTGGGTCGGCCTCAGGAATGACTGACCTGGTGGGGGAGGAATTAGTGAATGGCACATTGTGTAAGAGCTGGCTTGCAACAGGCATGCAATGGGTACTCCAGAAACTCTCGGGGACTGAGACTGGAGTTTGTTAGGTGTGGGGAAAAAAGGTGGAGAGGGGCTACAGCTGGAGAAACAGGAGTAAACATGAGAGTAAGCCAATAGAGTCACTGGAGCCGACGAGTAGGGTGGGAGCGCGCTGCCGGGACAGGTGAGGACATGGTCCCGGCTCCAGCAGAACGCTGTCAGGAGGGCATGCTGGGGAAGCCGCAGGGTTCCCACACCCAGGGAAGAATGTCTTCTCCAGCCTTGCAGGATCACTGCAGCATCTTGTGGCCTGGGAGACATGCTGACAAGCCACAGCCCAGTACCACAGGAAGGACGAGGAGGACAAAGTGCAGCGGAGAGGCCATCCGTTGAAAACTGTCATACTGCCTACTTTGGACTAATGTATTTAATAACTTACTTCTTGCTTCTACTTGGATGTGGGCTATGAAAGTACTTTATGTTTCAAATATTTCTCCCTTTTAGTGTTGTCAGATCTTCATTGCACACTTCATGATTCAGGTCTGTCCAGCACTCCTGCTCCCAAACTCCCACTGTTTGTTTCCTCTGAGCCACCTCGATTGTACCTGACACTGGGCATGGCTCTCAGCAAAACCAAATGTAACTGGGCAGCGGTGTGGGTGACAACACTTGGCGAAAACTTTTAGACAATGAAAGGGTGGGGAGAAATTGCTAAGTAAGTTATTTTTCTAAGCCTTCCTCTAATTAATAGTTACAAGTATACTATGTTTTTAGGGAAGTACAGAGCATGGTAAGATAGTAATTTATATTGCATTACTATCTTTCTTTTCCACCTTTTATTTTAGCATCAATTTTCCTAAGCATCAGTATGTTAACAGTAAAACTCAGGTTTTATTTGTTTGTTTTCAAACTTACCTGGCTCAAAGTACCAGTAAACAGTAATTCTGGATAACAGAAACTCAAGATAGTGTTTTTGATATAACCGCAAATTTTGAAAACTCAAAGGGCCTCAGTACTCTGATTTAGTGAAGTAGGAGTTATTCCTAGAAAGAAATAAATGGTAGTTCTTAAAAAGTTTTTGTTTCTAATTAACAGGCATAAAGACTCAAAGGTTTTAAATTGCTTCGCGAAAAAGTATCCATAACACTAATATGAGGGAAAACAATGATAATTATGAAGATTATAGGCTGGATTCCCCTGTTTCAATTGCAAACTGTGCAATAAAGGAATGTCACAGTTAGGGCTGTGATTTCGATTCCTGGGTTCCTGAAAAGCCATGTGACCTTCTATTTCATGTGGTGACTTAAAGAGAGAAAATCAATAAATTGATTTGTAGTTGGTCTTACAAATGACTCAGTCTATTTGTGATCCTACCTTTGAATATTTGCCTCTGTTTTTCTGTCTGTCTCTCTCTCTGTGTTTATGTATTCGTGTTTGAACATATCTATCATTTTAACTAAAATATTATTAAATATATTATTTCATACATGAATTAAGGCTGTAACAATAGGGATTCATAAATATTATGCAAGAACTGTCTAGCATATTCCCATGTTGTTGTTACAACAGAAAATAAGAGGGGTATTACCTTCCTGAAGAGAATAAAAAACAGAACAGTTCATAAAGATTTTTTTCTATATTGAGGTTGACTTCTCCATAGAACAGTGATCAATGACTCTAACAAGAATGTGTCCATTATTGAAATATTATTTTGATACATGGGATATTTATAGGTGTATAATAGCATTCTTTTAGCATTTTATTTGTGCCTATCCTTTTCTTCAAAGTTTGCACTCAAGTCAGATCACCCTTATAGTTGGGATAATATATTTTTAATGCATTGCCTGCAGTTTTACTGATTTTCTATGATAAATCCCACCAACTAATACATGATCTGCAGATAACTTGCTTGTGATCATCTGTTGGAAAGCATGCTTCTGTTCTTTTCATGGTGTAGCTGGAAACAGACTTGAATAGGTGGAAATGAGAAGGTATGGGGAGACTGACTCAATAACAGGTGACTCAAACTTCATGTCATATACCACTGTTCACATTCTATGTGAATATATGCCAAAGGACACATTGTGGCATTAATACTGAACTGATACATCAATTTGACTGAAAAAAGCCAGGCCCTATTAACAGGCAAATCTTTCTGAGTGTGTCTGTGAGAATATTTGAATAGACTAGCATTTGAATCAGCAGATTCAGTAAAGAAGAACCACCTTCATCGATGGAGATGGCATCGTGCAGTTTCTGATGACTGGAGTAGAACAGAAAGGAAGAGAACAATTCCTTCTCTGTTCAAGCTGGAATGCTCACTTCTTGCCATTGTCATCAGCTCTCAGCGTTCTCAAGCTTCTGGACTCAGACTGAATTAAACAGACTCCAGCTTGAAGAATTCTGACCTCTGTTTTGTGTGAGCCAATTCTATATATAGTTATTTTTGGTTCCCTTAGTTCCATTTCTCTATTGATCTATGATGAGATGGAAAAAGATGAATTCAGTGTAGTCCAACTTTAATTTAATGATTAGCTGATGCTGAATGTGGAGGTAAGAAAGGAGTTGTCACCATAATATTGCTATATATAAGTGGAGTTGCAAAGGATAGAAGTATAGAAAACTCTTTAGTATATGCATCAACTATCAGTAAGAGTTCTTTTCTGAACAGAAGGGTCTTATCCTGCAACATTCACGAGCTAAGCTGAACATCAGGAGCTCTAGCACAGAGAGCTGGCACATTAGCATGCAGCAGTTCTGGCATAGAGGTGTATGGATGAATCTGTGTTGGTGGGTGCTAAACATCAGAAGAGACTCTAACAGGCAGTTGTTGAAGATGACATACTCACAAGGAACCAGGCTTCCCTTCTGTGCATCTGTGACTGTGCAGCATCATCATGTGACAAACATGAGCGCATTGCATGTTTCTAACAACCCTATCCACTGCAGCCATTTAGGGCATGAACTAGTGGATAGAAAATCTCTTTCTATATATTCCCCTCTCTTATAATCTGCTTCTCAAATAAAAATAAATGAATCATTAAAAATTAATAAGGGATCATATCAAGCACATCTCCTGTACTGCTTTTTACTTCCTAAACCTTACTAGTTTCCTGGATCCTGGACAAATTATTCAATTCTAGCAGCTCCCACAAGGACTGGCTCTACTTAGTTCCTGTAGAAACTCTAATGCTTCCTCAAGTCAATAGCTATCGAATCTTTGGCTCCCTGGTTCCATTGTGGATACAAATGCAGCATCATTTTTTGTTTGTTTGTTTGTTTGTTTGTTTTTAATCAGTAGGGAACCCAGACACCCCAGAAGTGGCCTTTGGGAAGGGGCATGCTCTTCAGAACTGTGGAGAAGGTAACTTCACATGGCATAAACTTCGTCCAGTAGGGGAATGGCAGCAACGGGGCATCATTGATGAGATCCCTTCTTCGTGTTCTATTCTTTTGGACTATCCCAACTTAGAGTTCAAGCAGACTTCTCAAAGACAGCTTGTGCGGCTCAACAACCATCGCTTGGTCTTGAAAAAGTCACAGCAGGATTAGTTAGAAGCCACCATATATTTTGTTCAGATTCTCTCTGCCTCGGAGCTACATCCCCTTACTCATCCGACTAATGGCTTGCCTCAGAAGTTACCCAAGTATTTCCCATGGTTTATTAACCAGAGAATTTGGGCTAAGGTAAAAGAAAATGTATCTGGGCATAAATCATCTCTCTATACAAAAGCATTTTGGTGTTTAACATTGTCATTTCTAAATAAGATCAATTAATGGTGAGTTCTTACCTTGTCTACTTTTCTGAGTATTAACACAAATTAACTGTACTCTTACTTTTAAAGATCTGTCTCTAAAATTGAAGATGGATGCATTGAGAATAAACATTGTGAGGAGTGACTCAAACATTGGGCCTGAGGACTCCTGCCATTTTGGGATTGACACCATATTAAGTATCTACTTCCTCTAGGCCCTGGCTTCCTTGAGATTCATGTACCCTTTTAGATTCAAATTTTGTTATCTTTGAATCCACTTTAACTTTGTAATCCTGTTCCCACCAATCCACTATAACCTCATGGCACCACGCCTGATGGCTCCATCCACCAATTCCTTGCAGCCCTCCCCCAGTGTCTGCCCACCACTGCTTCTACTAGTCTCTTGCCACCTGCCCATGACCCTATTCACCAATCCCTCATGGCCAGGTGATGCCCACCCAAAGCCCTGAAGGCACAGTCTTGCTTGCTTGCCACCTTTCTTCTTGCTTCTCCCCGCTCTTTCTTCCCTGATACTATGGCAGGAGACACCTTTCTCTTTTCTCTTTCTCTCTCTCTTGTTTCTCTCTCTCTCACCTCTGCTCCCAGCCCTGTTCCTTGTTCCCTGCGGGAATAAAACCTGTGTGGTTCACTGCATGTGGTGTTTAGGCTTGTGGCAGCAAACTGGAAAGAATTTATATCAAAAAGGAAGATGTAACAAATATAAAGTCTAAAGTCAGTCTTAACAGATTAATTATCACAAAGCTAGATGATGAAGCCAATTTTTAAGGCAAAATTATTATTTATATCTTAACCACAATACTGTCCTTCATAAGCAATCATAAGTACATGTGTCTGCGACTTAAGTGTGGCCTGAGATTGCACGGTACAGACAATGGCAGAGAGTCCAGTATCCTATTGTCAAGATATACTTCACAGTTTCATTGGTTAGGGTTAGGGGTTAGGGTTAGGGTTAGGAGTCTATCTTTGATTTGGAAGCAGAGATGCATATTACATTGTATCCTCACGCCTTATTTGCTAGTCTCTATTGCATAGTTACTATACATCCTCTTAAATGAAAAGCCACAATATAAAATCAATAACAGAAAGAAAGTTATAATTTTACAATGCTGCGAAGTTAATTCACATGCTACTGAATGACCAATGTGTTGCTGAAGAAACAAAAAACAAAATTAAAAACCTTCTTGGTGAAATCAACAAGTATAATTTATTATAACTAGTATAGAAGGTAAACATCTTTGAAATTATCTCGTTTTTAAATTTCAAATAAATTGTTTTTCGATTCATAAAATACTAATGGAGTATCAAATTATGGTAGCGTGATGCAGTATACATATAGGCTTAATTTAAATTGACTCAATATTCAGCAGTATATTACCTAAGAATAAGCAGTTTTGTTTTTAAGGCATCCTGGTTTTACCTTGATTCCAACCACTGCTCAATCAAACAATATATTAACTTACTACTAGCAAAAGCATGTCTCTTTAAAATGCTTACAATAAGCTGCTTTCCTTGAAAAAAAAAAAACTGAGGAACTCTGGTCTCTTTAATTTGGAAAGTGTTTTTTGGTTAATTGCACACAGACCCAAAGCATGTAGGAATTCGAGTACCTATTGTACTTGCGCTCTTCAGATAAGCAGCCCTTCAGTCATGGCACCCAGTGCTTTCACAGCTGTTATCAACTATTGGTGAAAGTGCCCCTTTACAGAACTATGTTTTCCACATTATACTAGGCTCATCTTTTACTGAATAAAACAAGTAAGTATATAATTCTCTGTTCCTGACTTTCATCTCTACTTTTAAACTTCTGGAAAGAAAAATGCTCCAAAACATGTTTATCATTATCACCGTTATTGAAAAAAAATGTGACTGACACGGCCATTTCCCAAGTTGTTTTTCTCTTTCAATCATTGGTTTTCATTCTTGACCCAGAGCAACCGTGCTATGCAAAGTGAGACAGCTGGAAGGGAGAGTGCTCCTTCGGAAGAGAATAAAAATACTTGTATCCTCTCAGAATGCTGCCAAATTTTCTGGTCTGGGAGGTGCTGCTAAAGGAATTATGAGTTATTGCATTTATTTAAGGAATGTGACTGGAATATGTTTTTTTAATTTTATTTCACTTTTTGAAACCACATAAAATCTACTGTTTGAATCAGGAGAGCAGTGCCTCAACACATCAAACTAGTGGGCTGAATATAAACCTTCAAACACAATTGCTGAATTCAGTGAGAAGTGCAACTTGTTTTATTTCATAACTTCTGAAATGATAGAATCCCAGCGTCTGGGAGTTGTTCCCTGCACACTGGTCTCTCCACAGATCATGGAGCGTTAGGGTCCGCTTCTCTATTGACAGTGGAGACTGCTTCACAATGAACACAGGACTTTCACAATCTGTGCAAAGACGGAAACCAAAATGCTCATGGTCCTATACGTATATACCTACCAGTATAAATATCTAATTATATGTGCAAAATAAAAGCTCACGAATGCAGCCCAGACAGGGATGGGTCATAATAATCTGAAATACAGATTACTTTGCATTTATCTGTGACAAACAACTCAGATGTACTAACTTTCGTTTATGAGAAAGGAGTTTATATATTTATTTATTTTCACCAGCAAATCACAGTGATTTTTTTTTTCCTCAGCTCAGTGCAGAAATAAAAAGCTGGGAATCAACTGCAAACAGCTTTATTTCTGAGGTGGCCAGGTGAACCTGAAATGAATACTCTGCATTACTTTTGTGTCTAGAGAAAAAGCAAAACCCCATACTCTTTTATTCTTGAATTATTTTCTAAGCATTTCCCTATTCCTTGAGTCCTTAAAATAGTGTGAATAACCTTAAGACATGTAGCTAAAGGCCTAGTAATGATGATTTATTTGTACGTACGTTATTTCATTTACTTACATTTTTGAAAGTTGGATCACTAATAAAAGTATTGTTGTAAAGATCTTTCTTTCATGAATGTATTACACAAAATTACTTTCTTATGGAATGATTCAAGGTATAAAATTGTTAAATACTTTCCTTCCTTCCTTCCTTCCTTCCTTCCTTCCTTCCTTCCTTCCTTCCTTCCTTCCTTCCATCCATCCTCCTCCCTCCCTCCCTCCCTCCCTTCCTTCTTTCCTTTCCTTCAAAGACACATTGGCAGAGAGAAGTGGAACAGAGAAAGACATCGTCCTTCTCTGAATGCTTACAAGCGGCAACCTGAAGACAGGAGCTAAGAACTAAGCTTTTGTCTCCCTCATGGTGAGCAGGTCCAAGTACTTGGGCTGTCTTCCATCGCTTCCCCAGGCATGCACATGTCTGCACTGGTGGCTTAACTTCTAGGCCTACACCCACCAGAGAAACTTTTAATTTTAACAAGCACACACTGTATCTATTTTGTGACTCAAAGCTTCAGAATTGTACCTAAAAAGTCATTACTAGATCCAAGATTGCCTAGCCTTTTTCAGGTATTATATAAGTTTGATGCTTTAGCATTTCGCATTTAACCTGTAATAGATTTCCAGTTCATTTTTGTGAAATGTAATCTCTGCTTAATTTGCTTGCATGTGTGTATCTAATTCCTCTGTCACTGTTGCTGAAAGGACGATCTAGTATGGTTGTCGGTGTTCCAGGGCAGCAGGTTAAACCATGATTTATCTCTCT
The DNA here is from genome assembly GCF_017591425.1 of Ochotona curzoniae. NCBI lineage: Eukaryota > Metazoa > Chordata > Mammalia > Lagomorpha > Ochotonidae > Ochotona > Ochotona curzoniae. The sequence continues at coordinate 8,172,817 of NW_024466219.1, read as the reverse complement.
GCTTTGTATACCACTTTTCAATTGATGATATTTTGCTTTCTCTACTACCATGATACAAAGAAAGCATCCAGTACTATAACTCATATAGTAATTATTTTGAATTTATTCATCAAGTAATTAAAATATTTTATTGATTTGTTCATTTCAAGGCTCAGTTAGCATCTGGATATACATAATTAAATGTTTTTACCCTAGAGTTATTGGTTTTCTCCCCCCAAGTAGTTCTAAATCACTCAGGGTAGAGGCAGAGTCACCAGATTGGACCCTATCATTCCTGTTATCTTTTTATAGCTATTTTTACATGCACATACTTCTTCATTACAAACTTCCCAGTGTTATTTGGGAGTGTTTTGTTTTGCTTTTCTTCCTTTGCAGTTATTTTATTTTCACTTGAGCCAGATGTTTATCTGTGTAGGAAGGTGAATCAGATATTGCAACATGGCTAGCAATTTGCACGCATTTACTAATATCCCCTTGAGGTAAAATTGTCTGATTTAATATGTAAACATTTATATACATACCTTACTGTAGTTATTTTTTGTTCTCTAAGAATTTCATGTTGATCATTTGCTTTCCTTTATTTTTAAGAGTTTTGTTTATTTGAGAAAAGGAGGTCTGAGACAGCAGAGAGAGCTCTTCCATCTATTGGTTCACTCCCTACATGGTTGGCACAGACAGGCTTGAATGAGGTTGAAACCAAGATCCAGGAACACCAACCTTGTCTTTCTGTGCGTAGCAGATATCCAGGCACTTGGACCATCTTCAAATGCTTTCACCAGGTCTCCCACCCGGGTGCAGGGTCCCAAGTCTTTCGGTCATCTTCCACTAGTCTCTAAGGTGACAGGCAGGGAGCTGGATGGGAAGTGTGACATCTAGGATACAAGCTTGCATCCATATGGGATCTGGTGCATGCAAGGTGAGAACTTCAGCCAGTAGACTACTGCCGGATACCAAGCTTGCTATTTCTTATGCATTCATTTGGATGACCTGCTAGTTTCAGCTAGAGTGCTGATTAACAGGTTACTAATGAGGCAAAGTCATTTATAAACCCGTCTACTGTCTGCTATGTGAAACTTGAGCCAAATGAACCATGTACAAGACATGAATGCTCTATAATTTCTACTGATCATAGCATTAGCAATTTGTTTCTCTGTAAGTTTTACAACATGTAACATTCTGTATTATATTATTTTTCAGGTTTTGATGCTGTTTAAGTTTTTTTCAGATTAGACATTCACAAAGGTTAAGTTAAAAATGTAAAAGAAATGATGGTGGTTGATATGTACCACTTTGAAAGAGAATTCTGGAAGTGTCAATGCATAAACTAGGTGAAATCTTGAAGTCCTGCATTGCTAGCCAGTGTTACTTGGGCACAGCTGGATGCTGGCCTGAGGCAGAGTGAGAGATTGCACAGAGGATCATCCTGGTGGTATCTCTTCAGAAATGTCTGGAATGCCCTACAGGAGCCTCTCAGGCCTTGGCTCAGCCCACCCCTGCTCTATATGTCACAAGCAAGAGCAAAGAACAAAGCCCCCTGCTACCCAGACCTGGGATGTGGAAGAGCCCAGTGCTGTAGACTTGTGTTTCCCTCATGTGGACACTGCTGCCATGTGCAAGTGGCCCCAGGTTATCTCCCACTCCTCCCCACGACTCATAAAATCCTTTGCCTGAACTAACCACCCCCTTCTCCCTCTCCCTCTCTCACACACATACACACACTTACACCACCTCTCATAATTGTAAATAATAAGGCAAGTAATAAAGTATTGGTGCAAATTTATGCATTTAAAGAAATGGAGTATAAGAACTTCAGCTAACAATGGAATCATAAAAACAGTGATACATATGGGGAAAATAATGTATATATTTGCATTGAAAGATGGATGCATAAGGGCATTTAAAAAGGGAGAGAGAGAATGAGAGAGGCCACCAAACAGATGGAAGGAAGAAATGAAATATTGGAACTGAAATCTGCATCATCACTGATAATCAGTGTGTGAGATATTTCAACAACTGGATGGTTTTTAATTTCTGTTATATAACCTGAAATAATGATAATATCCCTATATTTTGTGTTGTTCATATTTATGTCTCCTCTACAATAAGATTCAAATAATTATTAGCTTTGACAATCATCAGATTTCAGATGCTTTTAGGACATTATACTATAACTAACTTTTAATGTCTATGGGTGACAAAGATTCAGCTGCTGTATAAATTATAAATAAGATAATCGCTGTGAATCTGTGGTTGTTTTTGCTTTTACAGAGGATGATGTTTTAAAAAATGTTTACTCTTCTTACACTCCACATTAATTAGCTCCTTGACCACACTGCCTTTCATCACTGTCTGGTTCATGGTTAGTCCAGCTTTCCATCCTTTCCATAAGGACGCTTTACATTTTGCTTTTCTTTTGACATTTTCATACATCGCCATCTTACAACAGATGCCTGAGAATTCTAATCAAGAGGTTTTGTGCAAATCAACAAAAATCTTTGGCCGGAACCTGTAGTTATTGAGAAAAAAGTACAGAACCATATGTTCTAGCACCCTGCATGGTCTTCCGATAGGAAGTCTGCACAGCATTTAATCATCCTCTTCCCTATTAGAGTGTGGTCCTTCAGGTCAGCAGCTCTGTGCCTTAGGCTGCTAATGTCAGCCTCATTTGCATTAAAGAACTGCATGGATTTTTATTTCTCCCTTGCAGTGATAACTCAATCTATCTCTAATGAAGGAATAAATGCATAAGCCTTAAAGGTTTTATTCTTTCCATGAATATCAACATTGATTATTCTACTCATGAAGTATAATGTTTTAAAAACAAATACATAATCCAGCTCCAATTGTAACGTAAGCTGCACAATTAGTTTTTCCTGTAATCAAGATTGAAACTCAAACATGTATATAGTGAGTGCAGCAGTGACTTGAAATGAATATAACTTTCTGAGTAACAGACTTAAATGGAGCTTTTATATGTACATATATGTATTTTATGTATATGATTATAGATAAATTTGCATGTAAAGTTATATAACTGCTGTATTGCAATGAGGCAAGTCATGAGACAGTAAATTTTAGGTGATATTGATGTCTGCTCAAATGCTTCCAGTGCTGTTTTAAATGACCATGTACAGGTCAATTTCAAAGCATTTGTACATTGAGACTCAGATTTTGCCTGTACATATCTTAACAAAGAAACACTGATTCACTGAGTCGAAAGTACACATAAATTTCCACCTATACACAATATATTTATAACTCTAATGGATTCCTAGAAATTGCATCATAAATCAGTTCTTGTAAAGTGGGTGATGTTTTCCCATAAAGACAATTACAAAATTGCTGGAGTTTGCATTCCTCTCAAATGTCATTCTATAAAATCACACATAGGATCAATAATATACTCTTTAAAGCAATGATACAGCAATGATGGGTTTTGCAAGTATTTGGAACTGTGAAATTCGGTAGAATTTCCACAAATTGGATGTGGATATATTATAGAATAATATATAGATAGAAAGATATGAACCACATTTTAATAAGTCTCACTATACATTAGACATACATGTATAAAAATAATAAAATAACTTTATTAATAAGTATAAATATGCTATGATAAATATTAAAATAAATATTTAAAATGGTTTGTTTTTCTACAGGAAATTTTAAGGAATTATTTGCTTAGTAACAGTAAATGGTATTCAGAAATTTTGAACTGATTTCCACATTTTTCTAAGTAAAATCTAGCTGACAGGTTTGAAGTCTTTGAACTGGCCTTAAATTTACGTCAAAGCTCTCCAAAATTTTGCAGTAAATTTTGTGTGTGTTTTGAGAACATTATTCCCCTCCTCCCAAGATACTCACTGGTGCATAAATTTGCAACATAGCTTTTCTACAAATTCATCTTAATTTAACTAAGGCTTTTTAATAAAAGTTCCTGTTAGTATAAATAAAAATAAGTTAAAAAATAATAAAAATAAATAAATAAATAAATAAAATGATCTGCCTTTCCAATAAAAAATAATAAAATAAATAAATAAATAAAAATAAGAACTGTAAGCACCATTGTTGTCATGAAGGATTTTTATATTTTGTAATTTTATATTTTTTTGAAAATCTGTGAAGCTACTAAATTAGTTACAAACTTTCTTGATATATGCTGTGTCTCACACATTGCATCACAAACATGCACACATATGCAATAAAATGTGACATTTTGTGCCTTCTATTATATGGCACTGGAAAAAATAAAGTCAACTTAATTGATTTATGCATTAATTGAGCATCAGTAAAAAAAGAAAGTTAAGAAAAATCATTGAATACTATAAATGTTATTCTATGTGAAGAAATGCACAATTTCAGCTTTTCACAATTGATATGAGTCATGCAAAAGATAAAACAATTTGCATTTGAGCTAGTTTTTTATTTTTATTTATTTATTTTAAAAAATTTTCTCTCTTTTTATTATTATCATTTTATGATACAGTTCCATAGATCCTGGGATTTCTCTAATGCACTCCACAATTCCCTCCCCACTCACTGAGTTCCCCTATATCATTACTATGGTATAGTTCTTCATACACAGGCATATGTCCATCATTGTGGGCATGGACAATGGCAGAGAGTCCAGCATCCTATTGTTAAGATACTGTAAACAGTTTCATTGGGCGTGTATCTTTCTGCATTGTATCCTCACATCTGGATATGATAGTCTCCTTTACACAGTTACTATATGTCCCTTAAATGAAAAGCCACAATACAAAATCAACAAAAGGAAGAAAACTAGAATTTTACAATGCCATGAAGTTAATTAACATGCTGCTATTTATGATAATCTTCATTACACAGGTACTATACATCCCCTTAAATGAAAAGCCACAAAACAAAATTAATAGGAACAACAACAAAAAAAAGAAAGTTACAACTCCATGAAGGTAAGTAACATGCTACTGAATGACTAATTGAAAAAATGAAAATCAAGAACCTTCTTGAAGAATAAATGCCTCTTCCAAACCTGCCGTACAAATGATACTTACAGATGTTCTCTTGACAGAGAAAAGGAATAGTACACATCCAAACCAAAGACAAATGAGAATATCCCAGTGAAATAACAATAGAAGACTAAATCAATGAACAACCCATTGCTCAAATGACAGAACCAAATTACCACCTATTTGTGTTAACACTGAATGTAAATGGCTTAAACTCATCAATCAAACATCAGATATAGCAGGATAGATTTAAAAACGAAACCCATCTATCTGTTGCCTATAGGAGACATATTTCACCAGCAAAGATCAGCAGAAACTGTATCTCATGGATTTTGATTTTTTTGATTATTTTCACCTCTTCAGAACACTTTCTTCTCATTGAATTTTTCAATGAACTAGCTTTATTCTAATCCTGCATCTGATACTTGTCTTTGAACCTGCTGCTCATGTCACTTTAAGAAGGTTTCATCAATTAAAAACTATCTCTATCTCTAGATAGCACTTACATGTTGAATGACACACATATATGCACATATGTATATATATGTGTATAATTCATATATGCATATTCCATGAAATGAAATATTTGACACAGTGGGAAAGATCAGAAATAAAATACTATTTGGGACACAAATCTGAGAAATGTTGTAACACAGCTTGGGTAGAATGACAGAAGAAGAAATAAAAAAGAAAAGAAAAATAAAAAATGAAAAATGATCATTATTTGTAAGATGTTCCTAAATTATAGTGGAATGATTTTGAATATTCATTGATTTATTCAATAACTTTAGTGACAGACTTCTTCTTTCCATGTTTCAGTATTGCTCTGTTTTTTAATATTTATTTATTTGGTTGTTTGAAAGTCATTTCCAGAGTAGGAAGAAAGAGAGACAGAGAAACAGAGAGAGAGAGAGAGAGAGAGAGAGGTCTTCCATCTGCTCTTGCATTTTCTAAATGGTTACAATGGCCAGACCTGGGCCAAACTGAACCCTGGAACCAGGAGCTTCATTCAGGTCTCCCATTGGTGTGGCAGGGTCTCAGCCCATATTCTATTTTTTCCAGGCCATTAATGGAGAGCTAGATTGGAATATGAACCTGTTGCCATATGGGATACTGTGTCACAGGTAATGGCTTTGCCCGCTACACTACAATGTTTGTTAATTCCTGTTGTATCTGACCCATCTCAAATTTTACTTTAATAATGTTCAAAAAATAATATATGCTATCATCGAAAAATTTCCCCACAAAAAGCAACATACTGTTAGATACTAAGTTTAGACTTCCGCCAACCACTTTGGAAGTATTTTGTAGAGGGTGGGACAGAAACCACATTTCCAAAGGTCTCAATTGCCTCAGGATTTGCTGGTTGGAGTTTTCCACTTAGTTACCTATAATGTATTTGGATGGTGGGAGAAAAGAAGTTATTTCTCTTGGGGGATCAGTGGCCAGGTGATTCGCTTTTCAAACTTTCTTTAATACTTTCCTTTTTAGTACTTATTTCTGTTGTTAATTGACAAATTTTATCTATCTGGTACAAAGTAGTGCTAAGAATTGTGGCTACAATAGGGAATATATCAAGCCAATTAATAACATATTTGTCTCCTCAAACACTTTTTTTGGAGTAGAGGCAACAATGAGACTGTTCCGTTTGCAATTTTGTTATGTACAATGTGTGCTTATTAGCTGTATTCACTACACCATTCAAAGGACATGTAGAAAAGCTTTATCATTCTGTCTGATGGAAGTCTGTTCTCTGTGTTCATGAGGTCCCTGCTGTCTCTGTCATATTGTAAGTGTGTGTGTGTGTGTGTGTGTGTGTGTGTGTGTGTGTGTGTGTGTGTGGTGGGAGGAGTCACTTAGCATAAAGTACTGACTTGCATCTAGGTTGTCACAAATGATAGAATTTCTTTTAAGGATGGACAGCATTCTGTTATGCAAAGACAACGGGTCTCATTATTTAGACATCTCTTGGCAGTCATGTAGTTTGACCTGTAATTTTTATTCTGAGGAACACTGTAATATGCATGAACACACAGACATGTGTTTCCTGTATTGATTTATAAAGTTTTTTTTTTTTCTTTTTCTTTTTCTTTTTTTTTTTTTTATTGTTGCTTACATTGTATTATGTAGTACAGTTTTATAGGCGCTGGGGATTCCCCCCACCCCTCCCATACTCCTCCCCCCATGGTGGATTCCTCCACCTTGTTGCATAACCATAGTTCAAGTTCAGTTGAGATTCATTGCTTGCAAACACATGCCTAGCATGAAGTTCAGCGTCTTATTGTCCAGATAAGTTCAGTGGCCTCTTGGGGAGACCTTCTATGGTCTGAAGATAGGTCTAACAGAGTAACAGAGTAAAGATCCGGTCAGTTAAAAGCCCCAACAAGGCCTCAGTATCAATATACAACCTTATGGAATTAATTGACATAGTATTGGGTAAACAATATGTTAAAAATAATGCAAGTTCCATTCTTCGAAACCTCTGGGTTGAGACAGTATCAATGACAGGTTCAAAAAATAACAAACAACCATACAAAAATTACAGGTTTTGCGTAAATAACCAAATATGAGATTGTTATTTCTTAAAGCAGTACTTGTTGTAGTGTTTTGAGGATTGTGCATATGATTTTTTTTCCATAACTACACAAATTTACATGGCTATCAACAGTATTTAAAGCTCTCTTGACATCATATACTGTCAATGTTGTTTATTGTCTTTTGGTAATATTCATTTTATAGGTGTGGTTTTAATTTACATACTCTTAGTGATTTGTGATGTTGAAGTTTTTTATTCATGTGTGCCGTATTTGTATGGTTTGCCCTAAGAATTGTCCGTTCATGCTCCCTGATTACTTTTCAATTGTTACTTGTTTTCTTGTTATAGAGCTACTTGTCTTCCTTATACATTTTAGAATCAACCTCTTATTAGGTGGATGACTTGAAAATATTTTCTCCCAACTTCTAATTGCCTCTTCACCACTTTATTTAATTTCTCATGTAGGATATATTTCAGTTGGTGCAGATTCTTTTCTCTGTTCTGGATTTTGTTGCCTGTATTTGGGTTAAACTCAAGTAAAATGCTAAAAAATATGTTGCCCAGAGCAAAGGTATAGTTTTTCTCTCTGTATTTTATTCTAACAGTTTCATAGATTCAAGATTTGTATTTTTACCAATTTTGAGATGACTTTTGCAGTAATGTGAAATAAAGAAAAATTTCATTCTCCAATATAAATATTTTTAGTTGTTGAAATGTCTGTACGTTTCTCATCCTCTATCTTAGCAACTTTACCACACTGAATTTTTTGTGGGTTTATTTCTGGGTTTTCTATTTTGTACCAATTGTGGGAATGTTTTTGATAGTACTCAAGAAATATGAATTAGCATGATGACTCCAGATCTGTGGTTCTTAATCATATAGTATGACAGTTAGAATTATTTTTTGTGAGAAATGGCATTAGCATCTTGAGAATAATTGCATTCAACAGATATTCTACTTTGCACATTTAAACGTGAATTCTGATAGGCCTCATGTTTTGGCATAGTGGTCTAGTTCTTTCATTGCCCATCCAGTTCCCTGTTGAAGCAGCTGGAAGAAAAAATGAAAAATTGCACAGACACTTGGGTGAGAAATTAAGACGAGGCTCCTGACTCTTGACTTCAACCTGGCCCAGCTCCAGCCATGTGCCCACTTGCAGGTGGAATCAGTAGATGGAAAATCTCCTGTTTTCACCCTTGCTCTCTCTGTAACTCTGCCCTTAAAGCAGGAAATTATAAATCTAAAAAGATGGTCTTTCATTTCATTAATGCAGCAAGTCCTTATGCATGTATTTTTAAACTTCTTTCATAAATGTTTTGACTTTCATTATAAAATTTTATTTTCTGAAAGTATAATACATAGGATTATTATTTTTAAATTCCTCTTGAACTATTTATTGTTAGTATTTAGATGCTGCAACATTATTTGCTCATTAGTTCCACATTTTTTGCAAAATATTTAGGGTTTTCTAACCTGTTGCCAGCATACAGGAACAACTTCACTCAGTTTTTTCTTGTGCATATCTCTTATTTCACTCTCTTGTCTAATTTCTCTAGTAAGAACTTCTAGTAATCTTCTAGTAACTTCTAGGTGGAGAGAACCACAGTCCATGCCTTCTGGATTTTGAAAAGACTTTCATCTTTTCCTTGATTTGAAACAGAGTTGAAAGTAAATCCATGTATTCAGATGTAGGATGCAGATGTTGCAAGAGGTTCTTAATTAGCTGAATCAAAATGGCACCTCCATAGTTTAGTTCTCATGTGTTCTTGTGAACCAGTCTTTGAGCTGAACTTGAATGTAGCTCTCCATCCTTTCTCTACCTGATGTTGACATCTTTGCCAACATGAAGAAAGTTTTTACACATCATTTCCTAAACATTAGTATGTCTCCTAGCCCCAATTTCTGTTTTATGCTACTATTTAGTATTTACTATGATTACTGTGCGTATTGTATTCTTCATCAGCAGGATTCATATCATTTTATTTTTTTGCTTTCCATTTCTGTTATGTTGTATGTTTGTATTATTTATTTCATTTAGTTTTTTATCTGTGAAATGAACTTCTTTAAGAGGATTATTCTGAGTTTTTTGTCATTGCATCTCTAATTGTTTATACTCCATTGTGAAAAGCTTGTTAGTGGCTTATAAATGTTAGGACTTTCTGAGTTGTTGTAAGTAATTATTATGTTCTTATGAAGACATATGGACGTTTAAGAAGGTAGCGAGTTTTTCTTGATTTTGCGTTTTTAAATATATTGTTTTATTAAGGAGAGTGGATGATGTTCATTAGCTTAGTGTAGCTTATAATTCCCTGTTGGTTCAGCTGATAAACAACTCTCATTGGAAGAACTTACTTTCAGTCTTTTGAAAATGATGGAAAGATTCCTACTTTTGCCGTGAGTTTATATACAGGGCTGCTGCAAGTCTCTGATGTCCAATGAGAAGGTTGGATGAGCTCTGCATTCAGAATGAGTGATTGGATATTAAAAAAAAAAACTTTTTCCCCACCCTTAGCAGGTCAGATCACAATGTATTTTCTTAAAATGGATTTCATTATTTGAATTCAGTAGTTAGACATGGTTACAAGATGGTGGGATTAGTTAGAGTTATGGATATGAATATGAATTGTTGCTCTATGTGGTAGGGATCGGTTTCTATGCTGAGAAATGCAAAACTCTTTATCTCCTTCCTTAGCAGGTTTTTGGAGCCAAATCAAGGCCAGTCTGAGTGCTGTTTAACATTTCGTAAGTATTGTACTTCCTGCCTTTTGTCAACATGTACTTGGTTTTAGAGATCACAATGTGTCCTGTTCACACTCCTGAATATGGTTGAACTAACCCCAGCTCATTGATGAAATGCAATGTGCGGTCATCCCTCACCCTTAGCAGGAAATGGGAAAACCCTGCCATCTTGATACTTACACAAAAGACAGTGGGATTTTTTTGAATGACATAATAAAATGTATCTCCGTGCTGCAGTGCAGTCATCAGTGAACATTCCCCTTCTTGACCCTCTGTCACCCAACTTTCTCAAATCCTCCAACCCAACATTAGATGTGTGTCAGTTCTTTTCATCTGTAGAACTTAGAGTGGCTCTGTGTTCTTGGTCACTCTTGGAACGATATAAAGGATGCTGACCAAAAGCACTGTTGTACCAAAAACAGTTCCCTCATTAACTTAACCATCACATTAATAGACTTATTTTGCAGTGTTGCAGCCATGGCTACCAGCATAGTAAAACTTATGTATTCAAGTTCCGCATTAAAGTTTTCATTAAGACAACCAGAGAGGCTGAGAAAGCAATTATTTTCTCCATTTTATCCTGTGAAATTGGTGGAAGGTCCCTAAACAGTGGCAGTGGTGCTAGAATCTGTGACCTAATGGAAAGGTCTAAGTTCATTTAGATAGCAGACAAGGCAGATTCAGCCATAAAAAATATACATTTTATTGCACTATAGTAGGAAAAATGGGAGGTAAGTATAACAGTTAAGAATATATGTTCAGCAAAAAGGCTGATTTTTTCTTAATTGGCACTTTTCTTTATATTTTTGTAAATTTTCTTAATCTCTGCACAACAGATTCTTTGTCAGTTAAGCAGTGACTTCCTTCATAAGGCTGTGGCAGAAATTTTCAGAAGTTTATAAGTGTAACATATTAGCAATACTTCTTGGGTAAATTAAGAGACTAAAGCACTTTAAGTGGAAACTTAGAATTTGAGTTATCCAGTTTTTCGTTATAAATTGTCGCATTTTCTTTAACTTATTCAGAATCCTTGGCGAATACAAACACTGTGGTTATAACATGTGATTTTGTGTGCGTGTGCACAACAGTGATGGTGAATCTTGCTTTGGACACTTAGAATAGACCATGAAATTTCAAGCCATTTGAAGAAGGTAGGCGCTCAACGTTAGCTGGAATTATTTTGCAAATAGATATCTGGGATCTGATAAAAATTGTTCCTATAATGACTTTTAATTCTGCATACTTCTGACATTTTCAATATCATCTAATCTATAATTTAGCTAATTCCTTTTTTGTTTACTGCATTATAAAATATAGAAGTGTACAGACAGCACAACAATAAACCAGCAATAGAGAAGTTTAACTGAGGTGACATTCTTATAGTTTTATAGGCTTGGCTGAGTTTAAACCCGCATAGATTATAATTGAATCATAGTTTATTCCTTGGGTGACAACTGACACATGTTTTGGCTTAGACTTTAAATCTCATTGCAGTTCCAGAAATATTAAAATGGAAAATTCATATCTTAGGATAAAACAAGATAATAATTTGATGATAATCTTATTTGGTTTTGCATGTTCTGTTGAAACTAATCAAGAATCCTTCGACAGATGGCAAGGCAGTAAATTCAAAGAAGGATCTTGCAGTATGTTTGGGTGACTAATTCACAGTGATGTGGTGTGTGCTTCATGTACAAATAGAAGACAGGAACATATCTCTGAAGTCTCCGAACATGAAGTAATGACAAAGAATGGTAAATACTGACTACTGATTGTGTTTCGATATTGAAATACCACATGGACCTCCCAGCAGTGTGACAACTACTGGGGGCATCTGAGCCAGGTTGGACTTAATGCTTGGTGTCCTTGTCCCAGCCATTGTTGCCAGCAATGACAGCCCAGCAATGAGCTCTGGGTTCTTGGGCAGGGACTGCCTAGGGACATTCGTGGATAGAGCCACTATGCATGTAGGTCAGAAATGAATCCTGAGGGATTCCCCAAAACAGGGCCACTGTAAGGGCCACTGCACTTGCAGGTAAGTGAGGGGACTGAAAGCAGATTGTTTGGAGGGGAGAGACCCAAAGTTCTGTATGGATCATACTGATACACCACCCTACATGGGAGTCCTTAGTAGGGTTTGTTACCATGGAAAATTGCTGATCACCATATGCCAGAATATGTGAAAGCTGGGGCTGGGGGCCTCTTTAGCAGGGCTAGATCCCAGTACCAGACTAAATGTTGGAACTGGGAATGGTTCACATTAGCTAGGGTCATGTTACCAACCAGCACACAAGAGAACAACATCTGGAGATTCTTTGGGGATATGTGGGCCAAACTATGTGGAAATACAAGTCCCATTGGCTAGCTCAAGAGCTGGGGTAATGATGGACTGAGCTAAGTGTGATCATGAAACCTGCCAATGCTCACAGGTACAAGGACCAAGAATAGTCTTGGCAGGTCCAGCCTGCAGCACCTGCAGGTGCACCCTAAAACAGGGTGTGGAGTGGGATGGGCCACAACATCCTCCAGTTCCTACAAAGGCTAAGATGGAGTGGCAGGCTATGCCGGGCAAGGGCCTACCACTTGCTGGCATGTATGAGATGTGAGTTTGGGGGGTGGGCTAAGTGGGAGAACATGGGAATCTCCTCTAGTGAGTCATAGCTCTTACTGGTGAGCACATCGTCCAGGTCTGGGGGTCAGGCAGGCTGGGAAACGTAGCTTCAGCTGATGGCAAATGTGTGTGTTGGGGTTTTGGAAGAGGGCAGAATATGCTGAGCTAAGAAAATCTTATCTAACCAGTAAGTACAAAAACCAGGTTGGAACGCAGGTCATGCAGGGATAGGCTGTCACACCCACCTGTTTGTATGAGCCAGGGATAGGAGCAGACTGAACAGGGCCAGGTTCCAGCACCCACCAGCAAGAGTTGGGACTAGGGGCAGGCTGGGTCAGGCCAGGCTACAGCATCCAAAGGCAAAGACCAAGACAGGCAAAGGGCTATACCAACCTGGGTCAGAGCAACCACTGGCACATGTAAGATATGTGGCTGGGAACAGACCTGATTGAGGAACTAAGGGGATGCCCTGGTTGGGCTGTGGTTCCCACTGATAAGTGTGAAGACCCCAGTTTGGGCTGTTGTCTGGTCTGGCAATGGCTGTGGTGCCCCTCAGCGTAAGTGTGGACTGGGTCTGTGGTGCACCAGATTGGCCCAGAGTCCAATACCCACTTGTGCTTATGAGAACCAGGGTAGGTGTGTCACAGTCTAGGCTAGATTTCTGTCCCTGCTGAGCCATGTGTGAGTTGTGTTTGGGTGAGGAGCAGGCGTGGCTGGGCTTTAACACCCAAAAGTATAAAGTAGAATAGGCAAAAGCCAGTCAGGAAAGGCCTGCGCCAAGACAGGAGATGGACTAAGTTGGGCAGGCTCATGGACCCACCGATGGGGACAGGATCTGGCACTGGGAGAGCTTCTGATGGAAGAGCTTGCAAAACTCTTCCATCAAGACACAGTCTCTGCAAGTGAGCACATGAACCATAATAGGGAGCAGGCCAGCCAAGGCGAGGTAATGGTATGCAGTGGCATACACTTGGCTCAGATCAGGGGAAAACCAGGTTAAGCAAATTTATATCACCCACTGGCGAATCTAAGCATTATAATGAAGTATGAGTCAGGCAAGTCGGGCCACAACACAAGCCAGGTCACATGAGGGCCGGGAGTGGGGACCTATTGGGCTGTGCTAAGCTGTAGTCCCCACAAGCACACACACACACCTTTGTCAATTTCATAGGCTTTTTTTTTTTTGAAGTTATAAATCAATTTTAAAATGCCATTTTCAGCTTTTATTTGTTTTTAAACTGTAAAATCAAGTTTGGTACAATGTGGGGGGGAAGAGGAGAAACAAAAAAAAAAGACTTTTTTTTTGCTAGTAAGAAGAAAATAAAAGCAACATCATAAGTGCACAGGAAGTTAAGACAATGCTTATGTGCCAGCCTTCCAAACTGGGTTGCAGTTTGAGCCTCATCTGCTCTGCCTCTAATTCAGTTCTCTGCTAATGTACTTGGGAAAACAGTGGCAGGTGGTCCAAGTATTTACGGCCTGCCTTGCATGTGGGAGGGCTGGATGGATTTTGGGGCTCCTGGCTTTAGCAAGGCTGTGGTTGCCAAACGAGGAGTGAAACAGCAGATGAGGAATCACTCCTGCCTCTCCATCTCAGCGTCTCTGTCTTTCAAAACAAATAATAACAAATGTTTCCCTAAGAATGAGGGAAACAGAGGAACACAGGACAAAGCTCCACTTGTCAAGGCTGTTTGCAGCTCCAGACTCTGCTGGATGAATATGGAGCCTGCATTTGGAGCAGCTCTCCAGCATATGTATCATCCTACAGGGCCCACCCTCTCAGGACAGTGTCATCCCCTGGTTCCACATCTATGTTGAAATGAGTTGTTGAAAAATTGACTTGTCCTGGCCAGTGTCTCATTCTGAGGACTCAATGAAGAAAAAGCATATTCCCAGAGACGGTAAACATTTTTTTAATTTTAATTTCAATTTTCAATTTTTCCCAAATGTATAGGCTATAATGTGATATTTCTTCTTATTAATTTTTATTTTTTGATGATTTTTATATAGTTGATTAGGGTGACAAGGGTCAAGGGCCATAGGAAGGTGGTGAGATCATCAGTTACACATTTCTTTTTTTCCTTTTCTGTACTGGGGGAAGGGGGAAGATAAGGAGAAAAGCCACACTCAGCTTTCCAGACTGCTCTGCACACTGGGTCCAGCCACAGGGCATGTGTGGCATGCTCTGAGGGTCCTCATCAAGAAGTTTTAATAGTTCAACAGTTCAAAATTACTGCCGATCTTGCCACTCAAAGTATGAAGAAATCTCTCCAGTGTCCACTGGTTGACATGGTTCACCTTAGAGTTTCCGTTTGCTCAGATATATTCACTGCCAATACTTGGCTGGGGTAGTAGACCAATGGTTCTGTCCTCCATCCTCTGTTGTGGTACCAGGTGTCCTCTGCAGGTTGTGATGTACTGTCATATCCTCTATGTGCAACTGTCAGTACTGTCCACTGCTCCATCTAAGGTACTGAGGAGGCCCAGCTCTGATATATGCATCCCATGGCCAGACCATGGAACCTGCAATTCTCTCCATGGTTGGGGTTCTGAGTCCAGTGGTTCAGTTGGTGCATCCCCAGAGAAACGCCTGAGGTGATTCCAGATCTGATTCTTGCGTGTGCTTGCCGATACAGGCAAGTCCATCGCCCAAATTAACCTATGCATACACACTGGTGTTTGCAATTGCTGAGTCAGTTCTGTCTGTAGCCCTGTCTGCTATGTAAACCAAGGGGCATTGTAAGCTAGCCTGATCCTGCTCATCACATTTTTGGCTTTCATGTAAACCAGTGAGAAACACAGCCTAGTCAGAGTGACCTGCAATAACTCCCACCAGGCCTACCCCATGCTCCAGTTTTTGTGCTTGCCAATATGTACAGCAAACTGGCCCATTCTCTTCCACATTCCATTCAGCTCTCATACATTTTGATGGACATTGAAGTCTAGTTAAATCCAATCAGCTCCACTATGCAGTCCACACTGGTGCCAGCAGATGCCATGCCTTCCCCTAATCCTGGTTCTTTTGCTTATCAGTAGGAGTGGCAACCCAAGAGGGAGGTGTCCACAATTTCCTTTTTGGGCCTACCCCATCCCTGGATCTTGCATGCTCCAGGTGATTCTGCAGTTTAGCATTACAGAATTAGTCCCCAGTGCCAGCATCTGTCAGCTGATGCTGTAGCCAAGCAAAAACAGCCTCTATTCCTATGGCCTAAGCATGCACCAGTGGATACAGTCAACCCACCTAGACTTTCCTTGTATCCAGCTCACATGCAGGCCAACATGTGTTGTAGCCCTGGTCAGCCTGGTCTGCTCCAGTTCCCAGCTCTCACACTCACCAGTATGAGTAGTGGTCCAGCAGGGAAGCCCCTTATATCACACCCCCCCCACCTTGTTTGCTTCATGTGCCCTGGGTCTCAAGTGTGCTGATTGAGTGATGGGGCCTAGGCTAGCATGGCCTGCCTCATCTCAGCATTTGCCGGTGGGTGTTGTAATCTGATCCAGCCTGGCATCCCCTGGCCCCAAGTTCCAGTTTATGCTATTGGGTGTTACAGCCTAGCCCAGTCCAGCCAAGGCAGCCCCCATTTCAGGCCCTAATGTATTGCTGCCTGAGCTGGCATGACCCATACACCATTCTGGTTCTCGGATTTAGCAGTAGGTAATATGAACTGGCCTAGTCTAGTTTGCCCCATACCTGTGCTAAAGGCATGCTGGTGGGAATACCTGACCTGGTCTGGGCTGCTCCCAGTCTTGGTTCTTGTGTTCATTTGCAAGGGCTATGTCCCAACACAGAGTCCCCCAAGCTCCTCAATTAGAACCGCCCCCCTCTTTTTTTTTTAGAATTAGCCTGGTCAAATATCACTCCAAAACCCTTTCAAGATGCAATCAAATAGTATCTTTTTTCTTGCCATGAATTTGAAACTAGATTCCAGAAAAACTGTTTATTACCAATTCAGAGGTTCATGCTCCAACCTAATATTAAAGAACTAAACATTGTCTACCCACTTTATCCTTTGATGTGACTATTTTCTCCAAGTAAATCATTCAGTTCGTAAGAACATGCTATGGCATTTTTCATCTTTCAGTTAGGAATGCAAAGAGGTATAGAAAAAGGCTTATCTTGAAAGCACACAGAATAATCAGTGCTTATGGAAGCTAAATTATTTTGTTCTCAAAAAATAATTTTGGTCTAATGTTGAAAAGGATGTGTCATTCATTGAGAATTGCAACTCTCCTCTTTGGCTCTGGGTTTTGAGCTTCTGGAAAGCTAAATGTGGGCTCACAAAAAGACATTTTGTTCTATTAATGTTTAATTACTGGGTACGATTTTGTAAAAGGTGTAAACACTATTCTAAGAATGATGATGGTGGTTAAAAACAAAAAGCATAATTTGCCATTCCATTGGATTTTTTTCTTAAAGCTGTTCTATTTGTAGAAACTGTTTTGTCAGTTTACCACATGATTTAGTTAGAAATCTTCCTGTCATGTTTTTTTCTTAGTCTCCGCAAGGCAGATTACCATACCCAAATCATATTCTATTCATTTAGGTAATCAAAAATGGATATATTTAAGGTCAGTTCAGGCATTGCTCAATTATTTCATTTTCTAAGAAAATGGAAGACTATTTTCTAAGAAACTGCAGAATAGCATTATGGTAAATTTTCATCAGTCTTAATGAGAGAGCTATAGCTATGTTTTCTATGAAAAATATAATATGTCTTAAATATGAGAAAAACTAATTTTAAACTCTTATGGTTTGTATTAAAACTCTTAAGATAATTCAAACAGGAATTTCAAACATCATTACTGTCAAATGTAAGGAGAAACAGAGAGAAAGATCTTCTAGCTTCTGGTTCACTCCTGAAGTGGACACTACTGCCAGAACCAATGAGTTTTGTTGGTTTAATGAAATTTCGAAAAGTCTATAGAGTTTTTGGTGATTCAGAGGATTACATTTTGGCAAAGAACAAAAGGTTTTGAAGAGTGAAGGGACTGTGATATTTTCGAGTTTTGTTTGTTGAATTTTTGTTTAATTTACCTCCAGGTAAAACCTAGAATGTCAAACCATTGTTAGCCCAGTCTCTGTAATTCCCTGAAGAGCTATGAAAGGAGAGAAATTCAACATGTGAATGAACAAAACTAAAGCAACACCGTCAAATTCAATTAAATTTAAAAATTGCCATCATTTTGAGTAGCAGCCAATTGCCATTTCCTCAAGGGCTTCTGTTGAACTTAAGTGTCTCTATTAGTATATTAATTCAAATAGTTTAAAAACAGTATATTCTTTAGCAAGTGTTTTGCAATGGGAAATTGCATAGGCTCACCAATGAACCATGGCTTAATTAAGTATTCTTTTCATTACACTGCTCTTTCTAAATGTGGCTTGATTCTATTGACAATTTTCTAACTTTCAGAATTTCATTGACAATTTAAGAATTTGTAAAATCTTGCCATAGTCACCTGTTCCTTCATGCATTATTTGGGGAACACAAAATAAAGCTTACCATGGATGCAGTACAGTCCTACCCACTGTGTCCACACCAGTGAATAAAACTCCCCAAATTCCCACTTTGTGAAACTTAACTTCAGATTCAGAAAACTGACAATAAATGACACAATTAGGTAAAATACCTGATTTGGTATATGTACAACGATACCACAAAAATCTTGTGAAAAAAATGAAATTGAATAAGCTTTATTCTGCTACAAAACTTTTTGAAATCAAATATTTTTCATATTACATCAATTCTCTGTGACACTTTTGAAAACCACTTGTTTTAAGTCCTTACGAAATAATTATTAAAGATTATGATTATTATTTCATTATGGAGGACAGGAATTAGAAACAAATTATTAAGTGTCATGCATAAATAATCTCTTACAGTTGAGAAGTGGATACTTTCCTGGTATATAATTTCCATACTAGTTCACTTCAGCACAGGGGCCATGTACTAAACAATCATTATCAATTGCTAAAGGAAATGTGTGCAGAAGCAGTCGTGTCTCATTGCAGAGGCTACAGTTTTGCCACTGTCTCTAGTGTCATCTGTTAAATTTCTCTTTCCACACTGGAGCACAAACTAAATCACTTGAGGGTTTAGACTATAGGCTCATTGCTGCTTCAATTTCCCTGGTGTGAGGCCCAAAAGTTTAAATTACAAACTGTCCAGCTGTTGTTGATTCCCTTGGTATAAGAAATGTATTTTGAACTAACACATAAGGGATTTCTTAAGGAACTGTTTATAATAACGAGTCCGGCTTCACACACTCCAACTGGAAGGACACTGATCTCCCAGTTAGCTATCAAGGTGGTTTTCTCGTTTGGTCCCGTTTAATGCAGGGCTCTCTTCCCAGTTTCTTCCAGGCAGAAAAGAGGCTTCACACTCAACCATCAGCTGAATAACTATGCTGTGGACTCTTTTTTTTTCTCTTTTTTCAGTTCATAAGAGGTATGTATTGGGAAACTAAGTAAAGGATATTCACAAAAAAAGAGAACTCCAGGAATGTAAGAAAATAAAATACTCAAGGAAAAATTGAGAAAATTTGGGTTCTTTGTAGAAACAGATGTCAAACAATATTTGACAATCTGATATACTAGCATTGGCATCATATTCATTTTCCATACACCATTTAACATTATTCTTTATTTTCAATGAAAGCAATAGCATTTAGAGTCAAATTTTATGACCACTTTACATCAGCTCCGTTTACTTCAAACAAGCAACTCTCTTTAATGTACTTTTGGGTTTCCATCATTTGACTTCTTGCTAAAATTCTCACATAGTAATATCAGTGCAAGTTTAACAATGTTTTAAGCAAAAATATTCCTGAAGATTCTCATTTAAATCAATACCTCTGAATGTGCTTCAACAAATATAACTCAAGCATTTTTTTTTTTAGTTCCTCATCTGTTTTTGGAATGAATCTTCAAAATATCATGGTTTTATTTTACTGTTCTAATTCCAAAAAGAAAGTTAACATGGGTTGATGATGTATATTACATTAATGTTACTATTTTTTTTAAATTAGTGATCCTTAATGTATTTTTAAAATGCTTTGAAGCAGAACCAACACGCTTGCGTACCACAGCAAACTGTGCTGGCATCAAATGATACAGGCTGCCAGTCATGTTTAACCCTTGTGTCTCATTGTCCTAAACACAGGAACCTATAATGAAGTGAAACATGCCATGTGTGGGTACTTTGACATTTAGGACTTAGGGTATTAAATGGTAAATTCTTATTTCTTCTGTGTATTTCCCTGATTTCGCTTTTCTGTGACACCTTTTTTCCCCCCACCGGATAATTATGTGTTAATATCACATTTCTTCTCAAAGTTTAATTAGGAGATTTCTTAATACATGATCAGAGCAGTTGTTACTCTGCACCCTTTTAAATTAGATTCATTTTATTCTCATGTCAAAAAATGTTACTTTATGGGATATATCCTCAATTTTTCTCATGCTGTAAAGGATTATTATTTAAATAACATTTTTGCAGTAATTTGTATTCATGTGGCAATTGTGGAGATTTTAAGGGTTCATGGTGACTAGAATTCAGAATTCCAGATTAAGTTTATGCATTCTATGATATGTGAATATATTCAATCATAATGACACATAAAATTTAATGATTTTTTTTTTTTACTTCACAATACCAAATTTCTTAATCACTCTGCACTCCATTTCTCTCTTCACACTGCATAGCTGTGTTTTAGGCTAATTAGTTCTTCTCCCCTAAGTAAAACATACCCATGGTCTTGTCCTCTGAAACCCGAACCGCTTGGTAATGTGTACAAGGTTTGCACATGTAATTGTACTGTACTATCTGAGTGGTTTCCACGTTCTGTGACAAATACCCTTTGTTTTTTTTTTAAAGGCTTACATATTTTTATTGGAAAGGCAGATGTACAGAGAGGCGGAGAGACAGAGAGGAAGATCTTCCATCTGACGGTAAGTGGCCGCAACAGCCGGAGCTGAGCCAATCCGAAGCCAGGAGCCAGGAGGCTCCTCTGGGTCTCCCACATGGATGCAGGGTCCCAAGACATTTTGGGCCTTCCTATCTTTCCCAGGCCATAAGCAGGGAGCTGGATGGGAAGCAGTGTTGCTGGGATTGGAACAGGCACTCATATAGGATCCAGCGCGTTCAAGGCGAGGACCCTAACCACTACGCTATCGCGCCGGGCCCCAACAAACCCCCTTTTACAGAGACATGGCAGATATTTATATATGGCTACTTGCCCACATGTGCACACGAGGCACATGCACAGAGCAGAAAGATATTTGAACATATTTGTATTGATGGCTGTCACTGTACAATTATCCCATGGGGTGCTGGCAATGACCAACAACTCGAGACAACAAGGGGTGGGTTGTTCTCTGGAGGGACCAGAGCTGGGAGAACCTTTATTGGGTCGCAGTGATACCAGTTTTGAACAACAACTTTTCAAGTGTCAAGGAAATAACATTTCTGTTACTTGAAGTGGCTGAGTGTAGAATTTCTGTCCCGATGGATTATGGACTAAAATCCTCATCAAAGCCTTTCTGCAGTTTTCTTAATCTGTAATTAAAGTTAATATGCTTTGATTACCATTAAAGCACAAACAATTTTGGCCTGCTCTAAATTGTTTATAACTTATATAAACAGAGTTGGTATGCAGTTTCTCAGAAGAACTAGATTGAGAATGTATTATACTTCATTAGTTATATGGACCTTATTGAAAATGAGCAATGCTATCCCTGGGGCATGAAAAAAGCAATAGAAAAGATGTGTGTGAGTAAGTATGGCTATATTCTAATGATCTTGCACAGTAGCTCCCTGGTCCCAAAATTAAAAATAAAACAAAAACCCATTAAAACTCTAACAAGTTTTGGGAGAAGTTTGCAGCATTATAAAATAATTAATTACGGAGAAATTGTGGAAATAAACTTTCTGATGAACATAATTTTCATAAGATTAGCTTAATTATACTATGTTTTTGTTGTCAGGGAAGTTATTCTGCCGGTAGTTTAAATAAGGCCCCAAATCATAATTTTAATGAAGATAATATATGCACTACATTGGTAATTGAGTTAATTTTAGATTTGAGTAGGTCATATGGGAAATAAATGTTATGTATAAATTCTTATTTCCTTTTAGTTCTCAAGTTCAAATGTTGCTTTCTTCATTTAACGTAGGAAATTGAGTGGACTCTCTCCTTTTGTTTATGAATATGTAAAAGCATTTGTGTGCATGTGAGTTCTTGACTGACTTGACTCTGTATTAGTATGTTGCATGCGATAGAGGGCAGCACACAGCATTTCAGAATAGCACATAATACTAGGAATGATGCGACAGCTACCTGTGGGAGCTCGCGAATGAATTTGCTACAACAAAGTTCTACATTAGCTAGGTTCAAGTTGCAGATCAATTACTAATAATTAGGATTTCTAGAAACATCTCTTATAAGTAATGTTGAATATTTACTTAGAAACCTAATTTCTACACTTGTAAAGAAAAGCTGATAGATTTTAACATTTTTCTGTGCACAGCTTTATTTACTGCTTGATGTGTAAAAAGTTGTTTTTGAAAGGTAGGGAGCATTCTAAAATGTCCTTAAAGTCGGTGGGATTTGCTTTCACAAGAACGAGGCTCATGTTCCATAGTGGAATTGCAGGAAGGGAACATGTGTACAGTTGGAAGCACGCAATAGGGGAGCAGCTGCTCTTGCATCTGCGTGTGTCTGCGTCCAGGAAGGTCTGATTTCCGAGATAAAATGAGAGGAAGAGTTTGAGGGACTGGAATGTCTACAGTTAAGGTCAACAAGTGTATTTCAAGAAGACATCACAGGAAATGCAAGGAGATGACGCTGATGAAGGATTTTTTTTAACATTGCAAAGAAATATATTTACATAAACTTTTTAAATTACAAAGAAATGAATCCAAGACAGAAAATCACTGATTTGAAGCATAATAAAGTTTATGCAGTGCTTTATCAAAGCACTCAGACTTTAAAAAGACTATAAAAATTTATGATGCAATCAACAAGTGTAAGTAACAGCAATATAATACCACAAAATACTGCAAGTAAAAGTAATACATGTAATATATATTATATTAAAATATTAAAAGTTTATATAGATATATATATAAGGTAGCTGGAAGTTTAGATTTAAATGTGGTTTTAACATTTTCTGTTAAAATTGAAAATCAATTATGTGCTGAGAAAAATGATAGTTTATGCAAGAATAGAGGCATGTAAAACCTTAAGAAGTAGCAAGAGAAAAGAGGCTGAGAGAACCAAGAGTGTAGTAATTATCTGTAAAATAAAAAAAAAATTGAAGGGCCATGATTACAATATTATCATAAACATGTTCTAGGAAGGGGAACTTCTGCAAGGGCATGCATGGCATTTGGCCATGATGTCTGTCACTGTTATATATGCTGCTCCCATATTTAGATCTAGAATTCATCCAACATAATAGAAGTAAACTTCCAAAGTCCAAATTGTCAATCAGTTTATATGACTTTCTGCAGGTGTTGATACTGCACTAAATAAAGAGGACAGATTGGAGATGTCACCAGAAAAGCTAAACTGAAAAGCTGGAGTGGAAAGCATCACCATGCAGAGTTACTTTGGGCAATGGGTCATTACCAATGTCTTCTGGATAATGAGGGAGAAACAGTGGTCAAGCCCATCTTTGAATACAGGCAAGAAAAAGGAATAAAGTTTGTGTAAAAATACTTTAAAATTATATATATATATATATCTAAGGGGATATTGTGGCAAAGCTCGTTAAGCTGCCACCTGTGATGACAGCATCCCAGTTGGATGCCAACTCAAGTGCTGGTTGCTCAACGACCAATCCAGCTCCCTTTAATGTGTCTGGGAGATCCACAAGGATGGCCAGGGTCCTTTGGTGTGAGAATAGGAAGAAAGTCATTGCTGCCGGCTTCTGACCAGCACGGTCCTGGCTCTTGGGGTCTTTGGGGAGAGTGAAGATGTCTTTCCTATGGTCTCTTCACCTGTTCCTGTAACGCTGACTTTCACGTGAACATTTAACAACAGCAAACACTTAGATCTTCACATACTGATGTTGATCAAATTTTACGGAATGGAAATGAGGCTCCGTTCAGAAACTATCAGGGTTATCTTCAGGGCAGGAACAACAAATGCCCTGACTTCTGGAATTTGTTCTCTGTTGTGATATCAACACATACATGGTTTTGAATATCATGAGCTTGAAGAAAGGGGTCCAGCACTTTCTGTCAGTTCCACAATGCACTGACCATGCACAATTGACGCATACAATGTAGGCTTCTTTACCAAGAGTAGTACAGGCACCAAAAGCACCGTGCTAAAAGAATCGTATAGATTAAAGCAGACTATTAACTGTATCCACCAGGACTATCAGAAAATTGTACATGTATGGAAAATGTTGACAGTTATTTCTCTCATTTTCCTTTGCCTTCAAATATTCTCAAGATAACAAAGAAAAGGTACAAATCAGCTCATTGTCAATTTTGTTTCCTATTTGCATTTTTCTTTCATTGCTGGACATAGATAAATGTATATACGTATATATGCTTATAAATAACATAGAACAATATTTGAAATTTTTCATTAGACATAGCAGTTTGAGGAATTCTTAAAATGGATGCATATGTATCTTTACCCCATATATATATCTTAAAATTTTGGCTTTTACTAGGAAATCAGAATCACTAGTCTTGGATAGTTTGATTTTATGAGTTTTTTGATTGGAATGTTATGTTGTGGTATATTAAGCCATTTTTACATGAAAGGGAAATTAACTTGAGCTTGAAATATAATGTATACAATTTTCTAAACCAATGGAAACTTGTAAATGATCATGTGGATATTATGACTGTTGCATTGGGTTTCCAAGGTTTTCAAATTAGAGCAAATAAATGCTTTGACAAAATTTTAAACGATAATAAAATCATACTTTAAATTTTATATACATGACATTAAAATGTTGGTCATGCATGTGAAAATTGTGAAATAATGGCGTAGAAAACACAACAAATCATGCAAAAATTGCATTAGTGTCAGATGTGGCAGATGAACAAATGATGAACTCTGAGAACTGTACACTAATTATTTAACATATTTCAAAGAAAATGATTATATTTTTACTCAAATATTAGAAATAATTACATTGTAATAGAATACCCAAATGCTATCTCATCAGTAGTATGCTAAGTATTAAACCCATTCTTCTTATGCAAGAAAAGTGCTTTTCTTCATTTTCTTTAACTCTGCTGATTCTTTCTGTAAAAACTCTTTTTTTATCAAATGTGTTGCACATATTCTTTGTTCTAATTGCAATTCTCTTAATTTCTTAAAGTTTATCTAACTTCCAATATTTTTATAAGAAATTTGCAAACATTTATAGAAAATACAATTAACAAGCTAATTACTACAGTGACATTTTTGAAGTATGTGCTTCGATGTTTTATAATATGGATTCCCACGAACCTTTTGAAGGCCATTTTAATATCCTTTGATCTCAAGTGAATTTCAAATTTTAATTTTATTTCCTGGAACTTCTTAGAGTCTCCTTGGTTAAGAATTGGAATGTATGCATAATGAGGGATTGAGAGAAGTTTTCAAAGTATATTGGGTATATTAATATAAATACAATATAAGTTTAAAAGTAAACTTGTTTAAAACTTGCATGGAAATGTGATACACCTTTTAATGGATCTCTATTGCATAGTTCTTGGCTAAAGTTTCACCATGTTTCTTGAGAAATTTTGGAAAGCGTTGAGAACATTCTTGAACCTGAGGAGTTTAGGAAATGCTATGAAAATTATTGTGTTAGAACTGTATGCAAGAAAATCACGTTACCAGAGGTAGACCAAAAATAGAGTGGACCAAATGCTCATGTGATGAATGCTGTCACTAGGCAACAGCTAAAGGTGAGATAGGTGAGGAGTGGGTAAGACAGGCGCTTGCTCTATGAAGACTTTGAGATCGTATAGAATAGATGGAGTAGACATTGTAGAGAGGGAGAAATCAGGCACCAGCATTGTTGCCTAGTGGATGGTGCCACTGCCCACAGCACTAGCCTTCAATACAGACCCTGATTCAAGATCTAGTTTATTCTAAGCAATTCAGCTCCATGTTAATGTCCTGGGAAAAGCAGCTGAAGATGGAACAAATATTTGGAGAAAACTTGTGACAATATGGAAGATTTTTGTTTCTCCTGTCTTTGTAATTGTAACTTTTAAAACAAATAAGTCTTTTTGTTTATAAAATAGAATAAGAAGTAGAGACTAGGTAGGAACTTGGTGTTTATATTGATTTTAAAAAAAGTTCATACTATTGTGTCTCCCAGTACCATAGCGTGCTTTTCAAGAGAAAGAGACTTAAATAAGAAAAGTTATGTCATTTAAAAGGTGACAAAAGGATCAAACTGACAAATGTTGTGCCTAGTAGCATACTAGATTAATGTTTTATTGACATCAGTAGGGGGATCATTTTTGAAATTCCATATCATCTGTAATTTGCATTATGAAGATTCTTAGCCATTGTCATGAAAAATAAGTAATTGGAAACATCCCAAGCCATAGGAGGATGGCTGTTCAGAATACATTCTCTGTGAATAGCACTCACTGGATTTGATTGTTACACAAACCTTTATAAATAATTTTGTAAACTTGAGAACTACAAAAGGCATGCAAGTAAAATGTTTTTATTTCTTCTCATCTGTTTGTATTTACAGAGTATCTATACATTTTATGTACATGTATGTGTGTATTTGAAAGTTTAAACTTTAGATTTAGATATAATAGCCAATGTATGGTTGTTGGCAGCTAACACAGAGATTATAGGAAGAGAATATTAAAATTTCCATGGTTCTTTTGACCAAATATTGTTAGGTGGTACTCATTCACTTACCAATACCAACCAAGAACACTATAAACATTTCATTGTAATTGGGTGTTTTAAATGGGAAGATAAATTTGCCAGTCCTGTTTCCTAGGGAGAATTGAACAGAGGTGTTTACCATTCCTTTCAATTTACACTCTGATTTTCAACTCTGGAGGCCTTTATTTTAACATCCAGCATTCAGTGGGGTTATCACACTTTCTATCTCTGCTGCTTTATGAAGCTAAGGCACGGAATGAAAAGGGTATGTGTTATAATGGAATTTTCCCCTGGGGCACATCAAATCATTTTATACAGTCACACACTAAGACAGGCAATTTATGATGCGTGACGGACTTGAATGCGTCTTTTTCATCATTTCATTTGTTTTCCATTAGTCAGAAAAGAGACATGAGAACTACATAGAATGCCTTTCATTATCTTCCACATGAGTTTTCTAGTAGTATGCTAGAATTCTGCTGGAATACAGCATTTTATATGACTTATGAAAAACTATATGTTTAGAAACATATTCTAATTTTAAATTCATACGATTTCTAACTCATAGTTAGATTTCAAAAGCTTCCAAGAAGTAGTCAAAAGAAAAACATTTGCTTAAGATTTCAATTAGTAATTTTAAATAGCTTTTAATTCTATTTCAGATTTCTGAAGCCATCTTAATCCAAAGAGACATCAAACGAAATAGATGATGTTTCTGGCTGCATAATTTAAATCAATAAAGTCCTTCTTTTAGTTATTTCTTATGCTTTTAGTCATTGTTTTTATTCACTGTGTTTTATTTTACTGTTTTATTCACTGTTTTTCATTCACTGTATCATCAGGATATCTAATTTTAAAAATACAAAGTAAGTACAGTGAAAATATTGCCATATGTAATTTATTCAGATTATTTACACAACACCCAATGTCCCTCTAGGTTTTCCTCCTTTAACAGCATACTTCCCAAGTCACACAAATTCCTTTGCAGTTTTTCCGCCAGGCTTTTGTCGTCTGTCCTAATCCTTTTCTCACCTTTGTCATGCTCTGCTTATCCTCTCCAGATGTGTTCTTTCTTTTCATTATTTGAGATATGTTGTAAATTGCAATGCATGTATTCAATGCAGTAGTTCACTTGGAGTCTCATCACTGCACAGTTCAGCCTTAAGCTTCTAAGACCTTTTCAAGCTGAATTACTGACTGCACTTTTTTTTAGTCTTCCTCCATCAGAAATTATTACAATTTTTTCCTTCCAGAAGGAAGTTTGTTTTTTTAAAATTTTGGGAAAGCATATGTACTGTAAATATATTACTTTTATAACTTTAATTGAATTACATTCATATTATCAAGCATATACAAACTTGTGTCTATCTCTAGAACTTTTTAATCTTCTCAACTTGAAGTTCTACCCACATTCCACCATAAATCCATCAATTCTACACAATTCTACTTATGAATTGGACAGCTCTGGGCAATGTAGTTAGGATAATATTTAATTGACAGTTTTGTGACTGAACCACCATGTTTCAGTTTATACATTCCAGGATTCTCCATACTGTGAAATGTGGCAAAATCCCTTTCGTTTTGAAGCCTGAATAGTATTCCACACACGTGTTAAATTCTTATATGCAACATCCATCTGCTGATGACAATTTGGGTTGTTTCCTTTGACTTGACGATTATGACTGGCACTGCAATGAGCACTGGTCTGCAAAGAACTATTTGAGTTTGTTTTCAGAAGAATTGCCAGGTACAAGACATTCTAAGTTGCTTATTTGAGATATCAGCATATTATGTCCCATGTGGCTGTTCATATTTGCATTGGCAATTATCAATTGCTTCATTTTTACAATACTCCACATAACCTTATATTTCATGCTTTTCCTTACTAATATCCAATAGTTATGTGTTATCTAATCATGATGTTAATTTGCATTTATCTAAGAGTTAATAATATTAGGCAATAGGTCATTAGTGTGGAGTCTTTGGAGAATTGTATAATAATTCTTTCTTAATTTGTAATAGTTGTATTTGGTCTTTTCACGTTAAGTCAAAGGGGATGTTTATATCTTACAAATAATCATGCTTTAGTAGATAGATGATTTTCATTCCCTAACATCATCTACTTGCATTTTTACCCTATTGTCTTCCAATGCACAAATAGGTTCCACCATGCTATTTACACACACACACACACACATGGATAATTTCTTTGGTTACTTCTGATATTGGAGTCATATCCAAGAAATGATTGCCAAATTCAATGGCATGAAGCTTTTCGCTATGTGTATTACAAAGATGTTTGTATAAGTTGAGCTATTGATCAATTCTGTATTGCAGTTTGGAGATTATGTATAGTGAGGTTCAACTTTATTCTTTTTTCATGTGCACATTCCTTTTCCCCAACATCTTTTGTAGAAAATACTGTCTTTGCATCATTGATAAGTATTTCTCTCTTATTGAAATCATTGCCCATATGTGCAGGGATTTATTTATGGTTCTCTTCTGTTCACTGAGGGAGATTTTTCTTTGCCAGACACAGATAGAATTCTAACTTGACAAACACTCTTTCCGTCCTTGAATAACACTGTGCCATTTCCTTCTGGCCTTCATGGTTTGCAGTGAGAAATCTTACGTCTTTGGAATAGTTTTCCCTTTAGATGCGGTGTCATTTCTCTCTCACTGACTTCAAGGCTTTCCTTTGTGGGGGATTTAATGAACTTGATGCTTCTGTTTCTCCATGTGAAATGATTTGCATTGATTATGTTTGTGTTTCCCGAAGTTTTGGTTTTAGATTTATATCATTTTCCAAATTAGATAAGTTTTCTGTCATTATTTATGTGAACATTGTTAAGTCCTATCCGGGGTCCTCTTGTAGAATGCTGATGACACTTTGGAATGCCAGAGTTTTTTTAAATTTTATTTTAAAATTATTATTAGACTCTTCCTTGTATCTTTGTTGAGATCCTATGACTTCATTTTTTTTCCAAATACATGGGACAATATGTATCATGGCTTTTAGGAGCCACTTAGATAATTCTATCATCTCTCCTTCCAGGCATTGACATCAGTTAGTCTTTCTTAACACAGTTCAGATTTTTCCTGGATTTGACATGATGCCTAAATTTGCATTGAGTTCAGCACATGTGTTCTTATTTGATGTTATCAATGGTATTTACACATCTTGTATGAATGACTTGGAAAAGTGCCTAATTACTGTACATTTGGGAG
The DNA here is from genome assembly GCF_017591425.1 of Ochotona curzoniae. Classification (NCBI taxonomy): domain Eukaryota; kingdom Metazoa; phylum Chordata; class Mammalia; order Lagomorpha; family Ochotonidae; genus Ochotona; species Ochotona curzoniae. The sequence continues at coordinate 8,142,840 of NW_024466219.1, read as the reverse complement.
AAAATCTGTTTTCTTTCTTACCATTGACACAGTAGGAAAACACCTCCTCTTTACTGTTCAGATTCCTACTAAATCCTTCCGCATCCTCTTCTAGGAGGGAGTAGCCTGTTATCCTAGGGTCATAGAGCATACTTTAATTTGTCACCAGGGCTACTCTGGCACTCTCAGTACACAAGCAAGTTGATCTAAGATGCTTTTTCACTTTCAGAGCTCACAGTGGGTACAGGTTCTCTGGATGATCCCCACTGCTGCCACCAAGAAGTCTCTCCATCATTGCCTGCTTGACATTAATAACTCGTTTCCCATCTACCCTTCTCTGACCCACCCTGCCATGTCAATCTCTTAACATACTCAGGAGATAGAAACTCTACCTCACACTTATATTGATACTTGTAGGAGTTTGTATTCTGTGACTATTTTATAGTCTGGTAAATAACACAGCTCTTCCAAATTCATCCCTGTTTTCCAGGCATCAGGATGTCTACAGCTGTAAAACTTCCTTTTGCTTATGAGGAATTGGCAGATTGTGTAAGGAAAAGCAGATTGCTATACATCTGTAGGATTTTGATCTTCAATTCATAGACAACTTAGTTGCATTACAGAACTTTCAAACCATGCTTAGTTGAAATTTGTGAGCGCAGGGGCTGGTGCCATGGGGCAGCGGTCGAGTCCTCCACCCTGCATCACCAGCACATAGGGACCAGCAGATGGGAGACCCCTTTACCTTTCATCCCTTTGTAAACTCTGCCTTTCAAATATGAAAAATATATATGAATCCATTATTTATTTCCCTGACTGTCATTGCTATTTTAAGACCCTGAAATTGATACAAGCCACTTAATCATATCAAGAATTGGAAGTGGATGATACAAGAATTTCAGTGGTATATTTGTTACATTTTTTAAATGAACTGAATTGTCAAAGATAGATTACTTTCAACAAAAATTAGTAAGCATAGGAGGATAATATTATATGTAAACTTCAGGTCAAACAAAAAAAATGGATGTATTAGTTTCCTGTTACTGTTGTGACACTGTAACATTATTCCACAAACTAGCTGACTTAAAGCTACATATATTATTATCTCACAGTTCTGAAGGCCAAAGTTGGCAAATACATCACCAGGGACGGGTTGATGCTGGAATCTGCAGGGGGTGGAGGGGATCCATCTGTTTCTTTCCCTGGCTTTTAGAGGGTGTCCGTAGTGCTTAGCTCATACCTCTATATCCATCAGAATGTGTTTTGAACATTGCTTCCTGTAACTTTGAGCTTCTAAATACAAATTTATTTTTTATGCTATAGTTCCATAGGCTCGGGGATTTCCCCTTCCCTTTCCACTGCTTCCCTCCCCTCACTGATTTCCCCTCTATTATTTACAATAGTATAGTCTTTCAAAAACAGTCGTAAGTCCATCAGTTTGCTGTTTAAGTGTATCTTGACATTATAGGTATAAATAGCAGTAGAAAGTCCAGCATTCTATTGTCAACAGATGTTTGGCAGTTTCATTATTAGTTCATCTTTTATTCAGGAGTAAGTGTATACTGCAACGTATCAGTGAAATAAGCCAATCCCCATATGATAATATATGTTCTCTTTGATACAAGGTAGCCTTCATGTAAAATACAAGATCAATAAAAATACGGGTAAATATGTATGTACATATACTAATCTAGAGGAACTGTATAATATCATACCAAAAAGTGAAGAAGACCCAGTTGTTACATTGGACCTACCCAAATTACATTTGACAGTGTCCCCATGTGAATATCTGTGAGACAATTACACTGTCAGATTTCCTTTCTCTCTATAAGGTAATTACTTACACAGGTTCTGGAACTAATGTGTGGAAATTTCAGAGGTGGGGCATTTTTCTGTGTACAACAATGGATTAATGGACCCAGTGAGAAGAAATCACCGAATGTTACAAACTGTAAGGTCTGTTCAGCAGAGACTCTAGGGTGATGAAAGAAGCAGAGCTGCTACCAGAAGCACCAGCATCAGGGCAGGGAGGAGGCAAAATACTCCGGGTTCTTGCATCCTGCACACTAAAGTCTTGTGTATGTCTCTTGTGAAGTGTGTGTGTGGGGGAACATGCTAGAAGAGATATGTCATTGGAGGTGGCGAACACATGCACAGAAGCCCCGGTGGTATAGAGCCAAAAGAGTGAACATTGAGGAGCTCATGAAACTTAGGAAATACAGCAAATGAGTTTACAGCACTCTGTCTCCAGTTGATATTTTCCATTTTTTAGCCATTTGTTTGAAAGGCAGAGTGACACAGAAGGAGATAAAGAGAGAGAGAGAGGTCTTCTGTCCTCTGGTTCACTTATCAAATGCAAGAAAAAGCCAAGAAGCCATGAATTTCCACCTGATTTTCCACGTGGACGTGGTGTCAGGGGTACTATTACTTGGAGTCTAATCTGCTGCCTTCCTGGGCACATGTTCAAGATGCTGGATTGGAAACAGGTAGCAGGGATGCCAATGGCATTCCAATGTGGAGTGAAAATGTTTCAAATGGCAGCCTTACCCACTAGCCATAATGTCCACCCTTTGATATTCGATGTTAATAAAACTATGCACAAATCCCATTTTCTTATAAAATTGAATTTGTTACCTCAAGGTAAAAGAATAACATCTTAGTGGAATCCCTTTGTCTTTAGGAAATGAGAAACAAAAATCTCCAACTCACAATACATCATTTCATGATTGTTCCTGAATAGAAAAAAAATTTACAAGATGTGAAAGCATCTGAATGAGGTAATGCTTTCCAAAATTCCCATTGAAATTTTCTTTTATTGAATAAGATTTCATTGAGGATAGCTCAATGAATTGTTTAATGCTTTTTTTCACATTGCATGTAGCTCTTTTCACAAGTTATAGATTTTAAATTTTTAATTTTCATTAAGTTCTAAATGTCATTTATAGAGAGCAATTTTAACAATATATTTCTTACCAGGTAGCATAGTGGCTAAAGTCCTTGCCTTATGTGTACTGGGATCCTATATGGGTGCCGGTTCGTATCCCGGCTGTTCTACTTTCCATGCAGCTCCTTGCTTGTTTCCTGGGAAAGCAGTTGAGGACAGCCCCAAGCCTTGGGACCCTGCACCCGCCTGGGAGACCTGGAAGAGGATCCAGGCTCCTGGCTTCGGATCAGCTCAGCTCCAGTGATTGCAGCCATTTGAGGAGTGAAGCAGGAGAAGGAAGATCTTTCTCTCGGTCCCTTCTTCTCTCTGTATATCTGACTTCCTAATAAAAATAAATCTTCTTTTAGGAGTATATTTCTTCCTTCCTTCCATTCCTCCCACATTCTCTCTGACATCTTGCATTCTTATTTTTTTTCTCTCTCCTCTGTGTGTATGTGTTTAGCTTTCGAGATAATATATTTTGAATTTGCATATAGTGAAGTGTTTAATACTTCACTGAGTAAGAAGCTTAGCAGGTAAAAAGCAAGAAACAAAAAAAAAATCCCAAGTTTAGTACAGACAGTGACTATAAACGGTAGATGAACCTTTTAAGGGGATGCTTTTACAAAGCTTTAGCTGCTTTATTACAAGACTGCTCCATAATCACCTTGGGCATCCATCTCTTACATATGATTGTATCTAACAGCTTAAAAATCTGTTTTTTAGTACCTGGATTTACTCTCTGGAAATACTGGTCCAGTTAAAATCAAAATAGGGCTTTACTTATTATAATGCACCAATGAAATTTAAGTTTACTGATAGTAGAGTTAAAACAGATGCGAATCCCACATGATAGCTGGCTAGAGCATTAACCCTTGCTGAGGGGTGAGCAGTGTCGAGCTACCCGGAAACCGGCACCTGGAGAACATGTGAACTGAACACGCTCCAGCTCTGTTCTGGTGGGGAAGCTGGGGCAGAAATGGATGGCAGCCATGACTTTAGAATGGAAATGAGCCTGTAGAAACAATGGGAAGTACTTTACTTTAGACAGGCAAATCTCAAGCCTAGAATTAGAATAATTAACTGCTTTAAACAGTGGTTCCAATGGGATGGAACGGTTACAGCTGTAACGTGCTGATTTACTGAGCGCTAAATATGAGCATCAGTGCAGACCTGAGTTACAAGGAAAATGATGGCCACCATGTATGCATGTCCATGTGTACATGTGCCTATGCACGCACATATGGTATATGCACACATGTTTTTATTCTTATATAAACACTGAACCTTATTATGTCACAGAATACATTTTACTGATGGCTTTGCATCTGACATAGTGAATCAGAAAACTATCATCGTGATTATGAGGAATTCTATTGTGAAACTGGTGATTTTGGTCTTGTGCGATGGCTTAGAGGCTAAATCCTTGCCGGAACACACCTCAATCCCAAATTACACTGCTCCACTACCCAATCAGCTCCATGCTTATGGCCTTGGAAAGGCAGTGGAGGACAGCCGAAAGCCTCAGGACCCTGCACACACATGGGAGTACTGGAAGAATTTCTTGGCTCCTGTGTTTGAATCGTCTGGGCTCTGGCAATTGTGGTCATTTGGGGAGTGAAAAAGTGGGTGAAAGATATTTCTCTTTGTGTCTTCTCTTTGTAAATCTGCTTTTCCAATAAAAATAATTAGATATAAAAAAATGGTTTTTCTTTGGGTGTGTATTCAATTATTTAGTTTTATTCCCCCCCCCATTTAAAATGGTATATGTTTGAGATTTCACAAAGGTAGTCTTTCTTATATTCTTTATCAATAATTTTTAGAAGATGAATTAATTTATTTGAAACATAAAGGGTGGGGAGGACAGAAAGTGAGAGAAAAACCTTCTATCCACTGATTCACTTTTTTAAGTTAATTTAGAGTTGGGTGGCTTTGAGTCAGGAGTCACACACTTGTGTTTCTCTCACCTGGGCTCAGGAATCTAAGGACTTGAGCCATCTCCTATTGCTTTCTCAGACAATCGGAGGGAACTGGATCAGAAAATGAGCAGGCACGACTCCAACTGGCACCAATACGGGAAGCTGGCATGATAGGTGGTTTTCCCTAATATGCCACAACAACGGCCCCAGTAATTCTTAAAATAGCTCTCAAGTGTAGACATTAGGCAATACTGTAAACATGGAAGTCGAGCTTTTCGATTAGGTAATAAGAACTGCTACACACTTGGGTCACAAGAATCCTGTTTGTTTGTTAAGGAGTATTTTTGAGAAACGCAGCACTCTTCATTGAGTGTTTTATTTACATACACTTTTTTGTTTTGCTTTTATGAGTTTGAACAAGAGCATAAATTTGGAAAATCCAGCAACTGAATTTATATGGAAAATAAATTCACTTGAAATAGTAATTTTCTTAATTTTAAAAAAAGAAAGCACTGCCAGCCAGTCTCTCAGTTTTTTATTTCATCAAATTACCTGTGTATATGTATATATATAGATATATTGATATATGTTGAATATATATTCTCTGTATATATATATACATATATATGTATGTATATTCTCTGATATATATATCAGCACAAAATACAGGCTCTTCACAAGGAGTCTGTGGATTGTATATTTTCATGGGGACAGTGTTAAATGAGCTGAACCCAAATATTTTCTGAGCAGGTAACTCAAATATTTCCTTTCAGTAGTAACTCAGTGTAATGGAAAATGCTTGGTAGCTCTTCCAGATATCAAGATGTAAAGTTCCAGCAGGAAGTACACCAAGCTTTCAAGTGAAACTGATTTGTATAACTACAGGAAACAAATCTGTAAAAGTAAATAGAAGAAGCAGCAGTAAGTGACAGAATGCTGGCTAATGTGTAAATTAGGCCCATCCTGTTCCTCCTCAGCAGCAAAACACTTTATAATAATTGGGGAACATCATTTACATGCCTGAGGTTCCTATGAAACCAGTGACTTGTTTAGTGCTTGGGTCGACAGGCCCTAAAGAGGGAAGCACTGTGGACAAGAGAATGGAGGGAAGCATGGTGAGCAGTGGCGACACAGCCATTCATCACGTCAACCCTGTTGTCTATTTTAGGTTACGTTATCTCCTATATTAAATACTCAACATACTGATACCTGTGAGTATGGTTTGCATCCTGTTATTTAATGCACCTGTGGCTTTGGTGCAACATAATCTCTCTTCCTGAAACTCTTCGCCCAAACCCATTTGCTTTGCCTTTCCATCTCAAAGCTAGCTTCTGATTACCTTTTATTATTTCCACCTCTCCTGTCATGACGTGCTTTTAGCGGGGAAGGCTCTATTAGACTGTGTGGTTAAGCAAGGCAGGGCCAGAGTTTATCCAGAACTAAATCAACGTCTCCCCTGTGAGTGTCAGAGCCTGAAGTGCTTGAGTCATCGCCTGCTTCTCCCTTAGAAGAACATTATCAAGAGGCTGAATTGGAAATGGATTTGACTCACGTTGTTCAACACGTGACATGGGTGCCCAAGCAGAGACTCAGCTACTGACCAAACACCTGCAGATGTTAACTGATTTTTAAAAATTGTTTTCAAACTACACTATCTGCTTGAACTGATTTCAAAATCAAGCCAGGGTTTTGTAATATTAATTATGAAACCATAAATTGTAAGCACTTAAAAATGTGATAAAAGAACGAGTAATTAGATGACATAATTATTCTTTTCTTGGAGATTTCTTGCCGAGGAAATCCTTTATGTATCAACTATATATTTATAAATTCATTCTGGTGACCAAATCTGAGAAAAAATATAAAGGTAACATATTTCTTGAAAAATTTCTTTTTTTTTCTGCTAAAACATTACACTGTATTATTTTCTTTTACTTTTCAATATTACTGTCTGCATTTTTATGCAATTGTGAATATAACTTGTAGGACTTTTGAAATACTAAACTAGGACATTCACAAGGACAATGAAAGTAAATCAGTATGATTTCTTTTGGCAACATTTCTCAAATAAATATGTAGAGAAACTCCAGAGCAAAGAGATCTTTATTGGTGGATGAACGCCTTGAGGGATGCATATAAAATTCAGCTTCAATGGCTTGTACTGACTTTGATATGACCTCCAGCCTTTCTGTCAATGCTCTATGTAAATGTGCTTATCATGCTGAAGCTGTTTCGTGGCGTCTTCCAGGCAACATTGCAGAAAGAAAGGGATTTCTCAATTACATATTTACAGTGTTCTGCTCACAGGTCTCAAACAAATTCCAAGGTTGCATTTCTCATAGAATTCACTTTTATCATTGCTTTCTTCATTTTAATGCTTCAAGCTCTTCTAATTTTCCTTCTTGTTCTTAGTTGATTAGAAGTAGCAGAGTTAACCTGCGTTGATAATTAAGATGATTTCCTCTTTGTTGGCATGAATTCATTAGTGAAAGACACTTATTCCAGTTTCATTGTCATTTTGTACAGTTTGAGAACATTTCCTCTGTCTCTTTTATCCTTTGTCCAACAAAAATAAGAGATGACAATATTACATATAAAGGTAGTATTTTAAAAGTTGTTTTTGAGGAGATTAATTTGTGATGGGGAGGAGAGGGACAAGAATCAATAGCTAAAATGTTCCCTTTTAGATCAACAAATGTTTTATATGAATACACTGTTTTTTTAAACTCTTAAATGGTTTTAAACATTTACAGTAATAAAACAGTGTCAGTGTTGTGAAATGATGATCTTCCCTCATTTATTTCCACCAAGGATTAACAGTCTTTGTTAAAACCCTGTTTTTTTCCCCTGTGGAAAGGAAGGCAATGTATAGCCGTAACGTAACCATATTTTGGCAATACATAACACAGTATTAAATACTTGTTGATATCATTCATGTTATTCATGGTTTCTAAAGATCAAAAGAAATGCTTATTTTAGGTCATTCTCATAAATATTTCAGTTGATTTTCCTTTTTCTGATATGGTCATTTAAACTCCATTTGTAGCCATTGTTTTGTGGATAAAAGACACGTCAGACTTGCTGTGAACCTGCGTGATTTAATCTGTGCTGTATCGTGAGTCAAAATGTGTCAAAACTAGAAAGGGACAGAAAAATTACAGACATGTGAGGGATACAGAGCTAAAGGCTCGTGACGCAGTCATAGAGGAAAGTTACATTTTACCCATGACTTTAAAGAGCAGATGATCCTAATTCATCAGCATACTTGATGATGAGCTTGTTAATGTGATACACAGCACTTATTTCTTTAAACCACTACCAGCTATAAGTTGGCTTTTAAGGTACTGTGATAAAATAGGAATAAGTTATATACGAAGTGAAGTATTTACAAAACGTAGGTGTGAAGTCTGTAGCTTCTGAATGGCTTTTACTGGTAACTTATTCTACTACTTTTTGACAAACGTCATCTTTTCTGCAACTGAGTTTTGTCATCAAGACAGTGTTCTCGGCCCCGGCTTTGGCTTGGCTCGCTGCAAAGTTGGTGCTAGTTGAGGGGAGTGAATTACAGAGGTTTGAAGTTTTTGTCTTTCTCCTCTTTGATTCACTGTATCTTTTTTTTAAATTATTATTCTACCTTTATGAATGTTGGTGAGGCAACAATTACCACACAAGTGTTGGTTCACTGTTAGCTTGAGAATTTCCTTCCATGCAGGAAGGAGAAGCCGGAACATGACTGTTTTGCTTTCAGTATTTAGGTCAGCTCACACTAGTCTTATCCCAAACAATTTTGAGAACTGAGAGCAAAGCAACAAGCGCATCAGTATCCGGAGGGAGTTCTCATACCTCCAGTACCTGGCCTCCCTATGTCACTCACTGCAGGCCAAGAGCAGCAGCTGACCATGCTAGTCTGGGAAAGCTGCGGGACCTAGAGCTTCTGGCTGAAAGCTCGCATGGGTGAAGTCGCACCGCAGGAGATGTGGATCGGCTTGCATTCTAGTCCAGCTGAAGTCTGCACAGTGCATGTTGCATGTAAGAATCATAAGAATCAGTTTTCAAAAGTGGAAAACAGCAAGCCAATGATCGATTATGAAGTGACGTTGACAGATTGAGTATTGGCACACAACTGGGTGCATGGTCTCGATGGATGCTTCAAGGAATTGCTTTAGGGATGAATATTCCCTTTCTTGTCCTTAGTGATAGCATTGCTAAGCCGTTCCTCTGTTATCTGACATGGTTTGATGTTTTCCCTGAGGTCTGGTAAGATCTGTGATTTGCAGTATTGTTTTAGTATCATTCACATCAAATAAATGGACATTTGCTTCTGAATTTCTGTGTGTGTATTCTTTTAATGAGTTTGCCCAAAATTCTATTTCTTTGAATATTAGCAATCATTGATATCTTCTTTTTAACTGATTTATTTATTGTTATTGGAAATGCAGATCCACAGACAGAAGGAGAGACAAAGATCTTGTGTCCGCTGATTCTCTTCCCCAATTGTCACAATAACAGAGTTGATCTAAAGCCAAGAGTCAGAATCTTCTTCCAGGTCTGCCATGTGGGTTGAGGATCCCAAGGTTTGGGCCATCCTCCACGGCTCTCCCAGGTCACTAGCAGGGAACTGGATGGGAAGTGGAGCAACTGGGACATGGACTAGTTTTCATACGGGATACTGGTGCTTGCAAGGGGAGAATTTAGCCATTGAGCCACTATGTTGGGACCCATTGCTGTCTTCTTAACTTGGGTGACAATAAACTGTAGAATTCATACATGAGAGGTATTTTTAGTTTTTATTATCAACTCACTCCTTTGGGTTGGCAATAAAAAGCATAATATCCATGTTTAAAATGCAATTAACACTAGTTACTGATTTAGATTGTCACAATTTTCACCTTCTAAAAGCGATGAGGATTCTGAGCTCCCTCCTCCCAGAGGAGCTATGCTTGTCCCCTAGAGTCCTCACAGGTGTTAATGATAGCTGCAATTCCTCATGCTGCACCAGGGAACTGATGAAGACTCAAGCTCAGTGACTAGTGACGTTACAGCAATGACTTCTGGAAAAAGCCATTGGAATGATCTAGAGTGGCTATGAAAGCTCAAGAGAGACATGAAAATAAATTATTCACTGATTTTCTACAATACCCTGACATTTTTTTCTATTTTTCTTTTTGCATATTTGATGATGTAGACTGTTGATGTAAGAATATAGCGCTTTAAACATTGTATGTCAACCTAAACAGACTTGGCCATTATGATTACTTCATAAATTAGTCATATAATCACTAGGCATTTTATATTTTATGTGTCTTTATTCTGTTTTAACCACTGTGAAATGCTATAATTATTAGTTCATTTGACTTTCCTGTCCTAATTAAGTACTTTAAGTAAACAAACTTAACTCTGGAGGAAGTTATTGGTGAACTGATATTTTAATCTTGATATCTTCTCTTTTCATATATGTGATGTGTGTGTGTGTATACACAAATACATACCAATTGTTATCAGTATTGGAGACTGAATTTAATTGCATCGCACACATTTCTATGTGCAGAATAAATGGCAACTGCATAAATGTTAGAAAAAATTCTCATTTTTTGTACTTATGACTCCTAGCATGGTGAAATTAATTTGGGCTCATTAAAACAAAAAAAGATGACTTTTTCTCTCATGGAATGTGACTTGAGGAAATGTATTCTGATTGGTCGTGTGGGCAGGCCATGGACCATTTGATAATCACTTAGTAATAACAAGTTTGAGGTTGAGCCCAGCTGCACTGGAGCATCTGCACCCATCATTCTCTCTGCTCTGTGGAATAAGCTGTCATTATGGTTGACACAAACTCATTTCAGTCTTTTCAAAGCCAGGACCATCCACCGGGAAGAGCCAGTGGTGGGGAGATCTGCAACATAGCAATTCTTTTCTGTGAAGAAGATCCATTGACAGAAATAGTAGTAGTGGCAGAGTTAGAATCAGAAGTCTCCCCTATTGTTCTACGCAGCAGATGGTGTTGATATTTCCTTTTCGGATTCTGATGGCAATGATTTTAGATGTCAGACAGCTCAATCCATAATCAATGTTCAGCGCATCTTTTTGGAATGGTATCAAACTTGTACTGAGAATTGTGTTATTAACCTGTTTATACTTGATTCATAATAACCAGCGGAGCTTTTCAGATAATTTTTCAAGCTTTAAACTATAAAAAGAAATCATTTGTTAGATACCTAAATATTCCTTTATTTATTAAGATTTGTGCCTTTGAAAGACAGAGTGAGTGCATATCCCTTTGCTGGTTAACTCCCTATACGGCTGCAAGAAGCAGTTCTAGACGAGACTGAAGCAAGGAGCCAGGGATTCACTTGAGCAACCACATGAGTACAAGGACCAAAGAACCAGGGCCATCTTCTCTTGCTTTGCAGGCACCTTAGCAAGGAACAGTATCAGAAGTGGGATGGTGAGGTCTCAAAGCAGTGCTCGTAAGGTATGCTGGCCACACAGATGATTCCTTTTTTGTTTGTTTTTAAAAAGCTTTACTTATTTTTTATTGGAAAGAAAGATTTACAGAAAGGAGGAGATAGAGAAAAATCGTTTATTCTCTGGTTCATTCCCCAAGTGGCCCAGAAGCGGGAGCTAAGTCCATTCAAAGCCAGGAGCCAAGAACTTCTTCCTGGTTTCCCACTGGTGAATTCTTCCAAGGCTCTGGGACATCCTCTACTGCTTTTACAGGCCACAAGTAGGGGGGTTGGTGGGAAGTAGAGAAGCTAGGACATGAACTGGTGTCCACATTGAATTCCAGTGGTGCAACACAAGGAATTAGGCACTGAGCCATCATGCCAGACCCCACAGGTGACTCCTAACGCTCTGTCCCATAATGTCAGCCCCTTAAATTATTTTTGAAACCAAGTTAAATTGCATGATTATATAATTGTTGGTAAATGCACTAATAAAAAATACAAAATAACGTTATATTCTATTTTACCCTGATAAATATGAACACATTTCACAAAAACTGTAATTGCCCTGGTTTTTCTTGTTTTGCCTAAAATACTTGAATCTCATTTGACCATCATGTTTATAATTCATCAGGACATTGTTGTTTCACAGCTTAGGTATCGTTTTTGAGTTTCCTTACTTTCCAAGCATTATTTTCCAAGTTGCTTCTAGAAGCAACTGTGCCTCCCTTACTGTTCAACTCCCTTTTTATTCTTTCTTCAATGTGTCAAATACAACAATGACTTTTTCCTTCGTGATTGCACTATATCCCAAACACTCTGTGCTTTCAGAATCTTAAGGAACTATTTGTTTTCTCATATCTCTCCAAGCCTCACCAAGTAGTGTGAGGACGGGAATTATCTCAGCAAAGATTTAAGGAAAGTGTCTTCTGTCAGTGCACTGCGGTATAAGATGATATGGTGGAAAAACTACTGTCACACAGGAACCATAATTTTGGATGCTTTTTTCTTCCCCTTACCCCTAGGGTCAGCCACTGCTTCAGCAATCTGCTCTTTATTTAGTAAAACTATAACTAAATTACAAATGATATGTTGGTAAACCAATACATTCCTGATGTAAGCGAATCGTCTCCTTGTCTTCCCTCTTTATGTTGCTCTGATCTGCATGTAGACTGTGCTGGATTACGGAATTCCACAGCACAGCCTCCTCAGCATCGCAGGTCCATGCTGCTTTGGATTCTTGTTGCTTGAATCCTGTAAGATAATGTGTAGTGATCCTTATTTAACAGGTTATTGTGCAGACTCCAAAAGATATTACTGAAAATGTAATACATAGCAGGTGGAAAATTTATATTTTGTTGATCCAGCCTTCAAGTCTCTTTATACACAATCATGTGTTTGTTCCAGCTTGGTGACCTGTAGCATTCTAGCTTATTTTTACTTCAAAGGGTATTTCTTAATACTATTGGTAGAAAAAGTACTCAAGGATGAATAAATATTTCTTTTGTTTATTATTACCCTTGTCTGTATCTACCACAATGCTTTATATTTCAGAATTGTTTGAAGTCAATTGTTTGTGGATGAATACATATATTTCTGCACTAATCCCTTCAACTTATAAAATATAAATGTTCCATTCTTGCATGCAGGCATTATTCAAAAGTGCAAAGCTTCTAAATGAACAGTTCTACTATACTATAAAAGCACATTATGACTTTGCAAAATAAATGCAAAATTTATCTTTGTTTCTAGCAGAATTGAAAAATAACTGAATGATTCAGAAATAAATTAAGGAATACATGTGATATGTGATAAAATCTGTATGTCTAAAACAATCTCACATGAAAAAAAAAAATGAAAACAATGGAGAAATATATTCCAAGCTAGTCATGAGCGACTGGAGTACATGGTCCTTGAGACTCTTTCAGAAAAGTTAATGTTATTAGTTTATTGGAATTCAAAGGTTGTTCTATTAAATGAAACCATTGAGACCTAAGCTATTTTGCTGTTCTCTCAGTATATTTCAATGAAAGTTAAAAGTCCTTGAATGCAACAAGGAAGAAAGACCATTTATTTTGCAAAACATGTTTCTTCTCCTCTTATTATTAACAGAACTGATAAAAGTTTAAGTTCTGAAACCAAGTCCCAATGATAACACATTCAACACATTGCTATTCTACCACTTGTCTCTTAGCCACCTGCAATTTTTATCCTATACTTCGTATTTGTAGCTTGCAAGTATCTTTTTCTAATGCATCCTTCACATAAAATTTTGACTCAGCGAGAGGAGCTAACCTAAAGTGCATTTCATCCATATAACCAACTTGAATTGTGTCACAGTTCTAACGTTTCCAGTAAAATCTACAGATCATACAGCAATGGTGCCAATATCAAGTACAGTTGGAATAGCATCTTCTGCATGGGATGAGGTCATTTTCCTTTTACTGTTTGTGATGCGAGGTGGTCCATTCTGAGTGGATTTGTCTCATTTCCCTAGAAAGCTGAGTCATCTCATTGCACCAGTGCCTGAGGATCAACAAACCACCACTGTTCCCGGACTCCCATGCAGTAGTACTTCCGTACCTCCTTGAAAGTCTAATGAACTTTAAGGAAGGATATTCATAACGCTGCACAGGAAGGCCCAGTAATCAACTTACACTGATAACACTTGGGAACTTTTCAGAGGAGGCCCATTTTTAGCTTGTGGCACTCTCTCCCCTATTACATAGACTAGGGAATGTCTGACCTGTGGCAATAAACTTGGTTTTGTCCTGTTGAGGCTGTGCTAAAGCTCTAAGGCAGGAGGAACTTGAAATTCAATAAATTCACAGGAGGTTAAATTGTAAGTTTATAATCTTGATAATTTTTGTATGGCCTGTTAATGATGTTTGATGTATCCAAATGGACTTTGGCAATTTTTTTTCATATCCCTTGAATAGACTAGAAAGAAATGAGAAATACACCTTCCTGCAACTCTTCATGCCGTTGTGCTGCAACACACCATAGATTATTTGTAGCATATACTTTATTGCATTTTCAAGAATATTAAATGCACAGCATCTTTGGTTTCTTTATTGTCAAAGTAATGCTGCTGTGTGGCTGCAGCTTTTGCTACCCTGCTCTTGAAGCATCTGCTGTGTGTCTGACATCATTGGATAGTACACTATTAAGGCCATACTTGTAAATATGCGTAAACTGAGACAAAATGGAGAAATCTGGCAAGTCGAAAATGTCACACAAGGTTGTTAGAAATTCTTCCAAGTGCAAGGAATCAGATATTATTCTACAGAAATTTTTCTTCCACTTTGGTTTTTCATTCAATTTGTTGACTTTTATAACAGCAGTAGGAAAATTACTTATGTCTGGTTGAAGAAGGAATTCTTTTCTGGTGCTTGTTGGGCACTCTGCCATCACAATAGTGTCTCTACCATGCTGTGCTGTATAAATGTTTCAGTCAAAGTGAATGTTTATTAAGAATAAAATAAAATATTTCTGAATATTCCTTCTAAATGTTTATTTCTGAATAAAATATTTCAGCAAGGAGGAAGTCCTAGAAAATGTTAATGTTAAAACGGTAATTATGCACCTTCTTTGTTGACACTTGTTCTCGAAGAAACTTGTTTTCTTTCTAGGGGTCAATGCTGCTGGACACAGCGAGCGCATCCAGTGAATGCTCAAATGGTGTCATTTGATATTGGCAAAGTGATTGTTTACATGCAAAACGTAAAATTTCCCCCTTTGTGTAAGGTCTTTTTACAAGCCTTCTCTTGGTATTCTAAGAGTACAGACAGGTGCTGCTCACTTGGGTATTAGCTTATTATTATTATGACATTATTTAAATTAACTGAGTCATTTATTAAATTAGTCTCCTAAAAAGATTAATTAGGTTCACTTTGAAGTGATTTCTTCTCTCAGCAGGTCATTCAATCTACTTTTCTTCAAAAATGCTTGACAGCGCAAAAACAGTGTGTATTAAACCAAACTGCTTACCTGACCAAATCCTCCTTCCATTCCCTCTGTTTGTAGTTAACTCAGGTAGCTAAGTATTAGAATTTCTTTGAAGGAAAAAATGTGTGTATATGTTTTGCAAAGGAGTGCCTGCTTTAGTTTTCCTCTGTGGAAGCCAAGATTAGAGCTTGTAATACTGCCTGTAGTTTAAACTGGATCCGAATAAAAATACCAGAAGTAAAACTATTCAAGTTTCTGACTAAGACATTCAACAACCTCAGCGGAGTTGAAACATGAGGCAGGCAGCCATGGCAGGGATCCTCTGGAGTTTTTGGCTGAACAAATTGATATTTCTGTGCACGGAAGGTAACGGCACTAGATGTGGAGAGATGTGCACCAGAGTTAAAAGGGGAGCCCTCGTTAGTCCTACATTTGGACCCTTCCTATAATTCACAATAGGCAGGAAAAAAATGAAAGGGGAAAGGGAAAAGTTGCAGTCACTCACAGCTGGTCATCTGTGGACACAGACACGGAATTTAGAGAACAAAGGTATAAAGGAAAAATGAGTAAGAGGGTATCTCCCCAGACAGTGGTAATAAAGGCCGAGGAATTTGTTGGGGGTTCAAGCTGACACACAGTTCAGAACTAGCACCAAGACAGTACCTTCTGCCATGCACTGTCGGCATCCTAATAATTAATAGCAAATTAAACTACAAACATAACTGAATCATTTTAATATTGGAAAATACCCAAATTATTACCATTTATATATCGATTATTATAGATTGAAAGAAATAGTCTATTAAATTCTTGGTTTCCTAAGTATAAAAACATGAATGTAATTTTCCTACCTAAGACAAACACTAGTGGTGGGTGCGTGGTGAAGTTGAGACTACATCGTGTATTTGTCAGTGCCTGTTCACTAATACCATCTTAGTTTCCCATCCAGCCTCCTGCTAGTGCACGCGCAGGAAGATACCAAATGTCGGATTATGCTCCCTGCTCCTGGCCACTCACGGAGAAGGTACAGGTGAAGGTGCCCTGCTCCTGGCCACTCACAGAGAAGGTACAGGTGAAGGTGCCCTGCTCCTGGCCACTCACGGAGAAGGTACAGGTGAAGGTGCCCTGCTCTTGGCCACTCACAGAGAAGATACAGGTGAAGGTGCCCTGCTCCTGGCCACTCACGGAGAAGGTACAGGTGAAGGTGCCCTGCTCCTGGCCACTCACAGAGAAGGTACAGGTGAAGGTGCCCGGAGGTTTCATCCATCGGGCGAGGGGGAGCAGCAGGAGATTTCTCTTTATCTTTTTGCCACTATGTCACTCTTCTCTCTCTCTTGCTCCTCATGTAAATAAAAGAGCAACAGCAAATAATATCAAAGAGAAGAAGGAATTCAATTTAATAGAAAAAAGGATAAAATAGAACTAAAGAATGTATTTACATAAACCAAATCATAAGCATGGTATTCGCTGTTCATGACTAAGAACAACGTATATAGTAACTATTCTTTTGCAGGCAAATAAAATCATATGCGACTAGTAGAAGTATAAGGTATTTAACATTTTTAAATTATTATCAAAATTCTTTAAAATTTACACATGCATTAGTATGTAAGATCACTGGTGAGATTTCAACAAGTATGAAACTGTGTCATAAAATAAAATATAATTAAAAAAATTTTAAAAAAAGCTGGAACTGGGAGCCGGGCCAGAACTGGTAAAACCTTC
This sequence comes from Ochotona curzoniae, assembly GCF_017591425.1. Taxonomy (NCBI): domain Eukaryota; kingdom Metazoa; phylum Chordata; class Mammalia; order Lagomorpha; family Ochotonidae; genus Ochotona; species Ochotona curzoniae. Next base: position 8,125,900 of record NW_024466219.1, on the reverse strand, counting down.
CCCTGTAGGGGGATGGGGTCTCCCAAACTGGTCAACGCCTGCCACTCCTCCAATACCAGAAATACTCAATTAAAGGAATGACAGATACTAAGAAAATAAATAAATAAATAAATAAATAAATAAAATGAATTAAAGATCCATTATTAAGAGAAGTTTCTGCAGAAAAGCACAATGAAAAAGGACAAACCTAGCAGAATGAGTAACTACATCTAATCAGACATATTATAGCAGTTCTAAAACGTGTTTTCTCAGATTCCTTTTAAGTTATTCCTTCTTTCCCACATCTTTTTTTTTTTTTTTTTGCAAAAAATCAAAGTTCAATAGTCTAAAGAAAGAAAAAAACTGACACAGATCCTAAAACAGTTTTTGTTTCATAGTCTCGTTTGATAAAAATGGAAATGCTTCAAGGTCATTGGCTAAATATTTTAAACTGAGACAAGTGGCACAGGAAGCTTAACCGAAGGGCAGGGTGGTGTTTATGTGAGCGTGTATGCATCTCCGTATAGCAATGACGCAGTGTTATTTATTGCTTAGCAAACGAAATAGAACAAAGCAAAACCGGAGGAGCTGCCTGAGCATGGAGAATGTCTCTTTCTCGTGCTTTTTTCCTTTTCTCGGGCGTCTGTGTGATGTGTCAGAGCCCCGGCTGCACTGTGAGGCCGAGTGGCCCAGTGATCTCGGCTCGTAACCTGCAGTAGTTACATTCTGTTTGGCTCTGGAATGTTTGAGAACTTGACAGCGGAGCTGTTCTTTACTTTTGATCTTGAATTGCAGTTCTGTCATTCTGAATAATGACTGATGCGCTCAACACGCACTGCACTTCCCCTAAGATGTGCACTGACAGTTGGTTAGCTTTGCATCCTGGTTTAGTGTGTCAGTATCTCAAGATAAGAAAGCCAATTCCTCGCTGTTCCGACCTGCTTTCTTCTCCTCAGAGTCTTGGCTTTTATGTGTTCTGACATATGTCTCAATGCAAATAATTTTCTTCGGTTTGAAAATTACTTTTAAAACACATTACAGGTGTGATATGGTTTATTTCCTTATCTTTAAATGCCACTTATATCACATGATATTGAAAAATATAAAAGTGGAGTTACTTTTATTTACCAGACAAAAAAAAAAGAATTGATAAAAATAAAAGCATCCATGTCATATATATGTAATTAATTCTAAAAATATTTTAACAGAATCCTGGACCTACAATAATACATAGCTTATACTGTAGTAACCATATTACATTTTAAGTTTGATGCATATTAATTTAATATTTATTTTAATACATATTATTTTCCACATACTATAATCAGAATTATTTATAAATTTCTAGACTGCATCAAAATGCATCACGTAGATAATTCTTGTCATCACAAGACTGAACACACAGCAGCAATTGCAGTTAATTGCAATCCTACTTTCAACATTTTCTTCCCATGAAAGATATTTTTATATCTTATATTTATGATTTTTATGCAAAGTTTAATTGCAGTTTTCAAATTCATTAAGTTCTGGTGTTGTAAAAATTCCTTTCTGTGTCGGAAACACAGTAAGACAGGATTGTAGGAGCATCGTATGATAATCTGCATGTGCGTAGAGCCAGAAGCTCTTTACGCGCTCACAGGCTTTCGGCTGGGTCATCACCTCTCCAGTTAGAGAGGAAAGCAATGAATGGACCGTTAGGGCCTATAAGGAAGCCATGTTTGAATTTAAAAAACTTTAAAAGATCAAAATCAAGAAACTATGAATCCTTAATTTACATTTTGAGGAGAACTAGCTGCAGCTGTCTGGACTGTCCTTGCTAGGAATAACAGATTATGTCACAGCAAATTCTGCACGATGCTCAAAATTTGGTAGGAAAAGTACATACACAAAATTACTGTTGTTTATAATAAATTTAAGGTTTATCTGAACAGTCAAATAATGATTACTTTAATATTTAAAAGTGATTTGGGTTATAGAATATATGCCTTTGATTACCAAGTTAATATTTGTTGAATGGGTGCTGCAGAGCCTACTGCCTACTACACGTTAAGTCTGACATTCCCTTCCTCCCATCACGCCGATTTCTGCGTTTGTGTGTATTTGTCGTGGCAGTAGATGACTTAAGCACTCAATGTGTTTTCATTCATGGGAACATCTTTGAATATCGTTTGTAGGGAAGGTTTAGATGAGACAAAATCTTGAAGTTTTTCTTTATTGTGGAATAATTTTATTTCATTTTCAAAGACAAAGGCGAGCTTTGAAGTATAAGTTATTCTGAGCTGAAATTTTTTCTCTTTTAGAATCTGGAGCATGTCACTCCAGTCTCTTCTGACCTGTAGTGTTTCCTCTGAAAGGTCAGCTGTGAGTTTGATTGGAGTTCCCTATATGACACTTGATTTTTTTTTCATGTGCACATGTAAGGATTTTTTATTTTTGTTCAACTGAAGAGTGCTTGATTATCATGTGTCGTGGTGAAGTTCGTTTTTGGTCAACTCTGTTGGGAGTTCTGTAGCCGTCCTGTATATTATTTTCCAATTCTTTGTTCAGATTAGGGAAGTTTTCCTTTATTATTTCACTGAATACACCTCTAATCCCAACTTCTCTTTCTGCACCTTCTGGAACTCCCATAACTCTTATTTTGGACCTTTTAATCATATCTTTTAACTCTTGGATACTTTTTTTTTTAGCTTGACCTAGCTCTGTTTCCAGCTTTTTGCTTGTTTGTTCATGGTGACACGAAGTATCTTCTAATTCTGATATTCTTTCTTCTGCCTCATTCATTCTGTTGTTGAGACTCTCCACTGTATTTTTAATTTGCTCTATCATGTTCTTAATTTCTGATATATTAGCCTTAATTTGATGTATTACTGCTATCTCTTCTTTGAACTTGTGTTTGTACTTCTCATTGTTGACCAGCAGCTTTGCAATGAGTTTTCTGAGTTCTTTGTCCCCCATTTTTTCAATGTCTTCCTCAGTTAACTATGAGAGCAGGCGAAGCCTTTGCTCTTTTGTTGGAGAGTCTTCAAGTAACAATCATAGTACGTTTGTCTTGTCTTTTACCTTTTGTAGTTGCCAATCTGTTTGACGAAATGATCTCTATGGTGTATTGCCTACAGGTGCATAAGTTGATTTTTATGTTCAATCAGTGCCCTGGATTTGGGAAACACAGCTGTCCTGAATAATTGCTTTGTCCATGGCACTGATTTTGTAGGCAGCACTGAGCTTGTTGCCCCCTGCTGGCTGATAAGTCTGAGTACCTCTGGGGTTATTTTGGGTAGAGTTGGCAGTGTGCCTTGTAGGGGCTGTTTTTTCTGTGGAGCCGGTGCAGTGCTCTAGGATGGTGGTATTTTTTTGTCCCCAGGTCAGTTCTTGGGCGACTCAGCTGTCCTCCCTTCAGTGTAACCGTGTCTGGCCCCGCGACACTGCTATCTGAGAGCTGCTGAATTATCGCATGCGCAGATTACCACTCCTCCTCTTGCAGTTTATCAGCGTTCAGAGCACTTGTCTCGGTGTCTAAGATGGCGCCTACAGGGCACCAACAAAGATCAGGGGGCTGTCGGCCGTCAGCTCCAGGGACCACACAGACCCTATAGGCTGCAAGGCTGGTGCTGTGGGCTCAGCTCAGTGCAATTAACTAGTAACACACCCGCTCTGAATCTTTGCTTGGGGTCCACACTTGCTGCCCTATTACCGGAGATGGTGCCAGGTGGAGAATTGTGGCTGCTGGCTTTCAGCTCCAGGGACAACACTGACCCTGCAGGGAGTGAAACTGGTGCTACCCTCCCCCCTTGGATCAGTTCCATGTGCACAGCCAGAAAGGAGCCTCTGTGCTGCTGTTTCAACTCTGCATTCCACCTCTCCACACAAGATGGCGTCCTGAATCTCCCACTCTCTCCCTCTGCAGCTTGATTTTCCCATCCCAGATTATACTCACTTTCCTAGCTCCCCACACGGACCCAGGCTCCCACCTGGCAGTCACAGCATCTGTGTGGAGACCACTGCTGATGTCTGGCTGGCGCTGGAAATGGATCATTGGAGCCTGGATCACCGGAGCCTGGAACGCCAGAGCCTGGATTGCCGGGCTCTGAGTTGCTGCTCGCCAACTGCTGGTGGGTTCTTTGGCCCACTACAACACTGCTGCCTCATTTCCGCAGCTTCCCTATGTCCACATGGAGTTAAACATTAAAGTAAAATGAAATTTGCTAAAACTAATGAACAGAATACAAAAAAAGGAAGAAAATAATGCACACTGAGTATGATTTTAGCAAAAATTCAGTAACAGGATTAAGAAAAAGCACTGTGTGCATCATACCTTAGGAACCCAGTCTCTGTACAGGACTGGATGATATTCTTAGACAATGTTTTCTGTCCCAATTGACTGCCTTTTACTTCTAGATGTACAATTGGCTCTATTTGAAAACTATTTTTATGTGTAGTTTGCATGTGGATGCTTTTTTCTAAGCAATTAAACAGGAAATATAGTAACAAAATTCAAATTGGCATTAGTGTTATTGTTCAAATTTTAAGAAACTGAATAAAAATCTTGATTTATCAAGAAACAGAACAAAACAAGGGAACAAAGCTCCCTAAGTTGATGGTGGAAAGCATCTTTTTGTGTAAATTGCTATGCAGAAATTCAATTGCATTTCAAGTATGACAAAAACTGGGAAAACCAAACTTAGACATTATCCAAATCAATGGCTAGTTCAAATTCAAAACACACAGAAATAGGATCTGTGAACAAGAACAGACACTTAAAAAGGGAAACAGAATTACTTTAAAGGAGCCAACTCTGGAAAACACAGGGCAGCTATTTGGAAAAAGCTTTTTGACACAGAGTATCTTCATACATATACATCTATTTTTTTTTCATAAGATATCTGCATTTTCTAGACATCATCAAATGTTTGTTGCAATAACAGAATGCTGGACCACAGAAAAATCAGTGACTTGAGGAAATTCCTTTGAAATGAGTAATGTAAGACCTGAGCACTGGCAAAGTGATGTGCTAAGTGTTGTTGGCTCATGGATATTTTTCAGTGACTAGATCATCTAACATAGCAACACCAAAGCTAAATTCTTAGCATCTTTTAGAATCTGTTTTTCCAATTGGTATTGTCTTAATCTAGCTGGCTGCTGCAACAAAATGCCATAGACTAGATTGGCATAACCAGGTGTGTGTGTGTGTGTGTGTGTGTGTGGAGGGGGTTTTGATGTAGACAAGAGAAGGATGTAGAAAGCTAGTGGTAAAGTTGGTTTTTCTGCTCTTGCAGGGACTGCTAAGCTGCAATGAGGGCCCCAACTCTATGATGCAAACCATATCCCAGTACTTCTTTGTTTCTATTTCCAATATTAATAAGAGAGTTTGGTTTTCTCCAGAGCTTGTAGTTCAACAGTAGAAAAGACAGATACATTAAATACTCATTAAATCTGAAAGTTTCTGAGTGAAATAAAATCAGTAGCTAACAATAATCAATTTTTCTATTTTTTCCTTTATACATTTTAATAAACATATTTATTTATACATTTTGATTAAATATATATATGAGAATTATTTTTCTTATGGCCAGTTTGTATTTTTGGCTTATTTATGGCATTTCACACATTCTGTCAGGTACTCTTACTTCTGCCTTATAACTTTCCATCACCATGAATTCCTGAGCCCTTGCATTTTCTCTGCATCTGTTCAACAAATGTGCTAAGAAAAAAATTATGAAACTTACTAAATATTTGTTCCATGGTCCCTGCATGTAGCATAGTATACCCATAATCTTATGCAAAACTCTGTCACATGGCCACAGTTAATAGCAAGATAGGCCAACATGTTTAGTATGGCTATTTAGGAAAGAGACCTCCCATACTTAAACAATATCTTCATTTGCAGATATGATAATTTCTGATTTCTAGATAAAGTCTATTAAATCTATTTCCTCTTCTATTAAGATTCCAGAGAAAATGTATTCATTAATTCAGCAGGAAGGTGTTCAACAAGTTTTCAAGAATTGCTTTCTCTTTAATGGGAAAATTAATCAACACCTATAAATGATATTATGCACAATGGGTGGCCAACCATTCCAGCCTGCTTGAGATTGGTGGGTGTTTCTTTCATGTCTAAAATTAAAACAGCTCTGCACAATCTGCAAAAATGCTTGCCTTTAAAAACTATAGTTAAACTATTCTGAAAATTAAATCCTACCAGTCTATGCCAGTTTGAAGTATTTATCATAAAATATTAGGAAGTATAAATAAAATGGTAATTTACATATAGAAAGTGTTACTGTATTAATAGCATATTGATAATTACTTTATTAGATAGACTCATATGTACTAGAGCACAAATTTTTCCTTTGTTAATTTCTTGGTGGAACTTAATTTTACATAGAAGTTAGTGAACATGTTATTTTTAACATCACTTAATTATCTAACAGCATTTTAATGAAAGAATGACAGTTACTTAGGCAAAGTACAAACAAAATAGACATAGATAATCAAGTTTATACATATAGTTTCACAGATGAACTGTGTATCAGACACTAGTATATTGGCAAGGAAAGTTACATTGCTCACATGTTTCTATTCCTGAATAAAAGTAGGACTGCCATTGAAATGTGTAATTTTGTAGGCAACCAATAGATGGGTTTTGTTTTTTAAGCCAGTCTACTAATCTATGACAGTCTAGTAATCTATGATTGATGAGTTTAAGCCATTTACATTCAGGGTTAATATGAACAGGTGGTAATTTGGTCCTGTTATTTTAGCAATGGAATGTTCATTGATTTAGTCTTCTGCTGCTATTTTACTAGTATGTTCTTTGCATTTGCCTTTGATTTTGGTAGGCGCTATTCCTCTTCTCTGTCAAGAGAACACCTTTAAGTATCATTTGTAGGGCATGTTTTGAAGGAGCATATTCTTTAACTTTTCTTTGCTGTTGAAGAATTTTATTTTCTTTTCAAAAACAAAAGAAAGCTTTGCTGGGTATGTTATCCTGGGCCAACAATTTTTGCTTTTAGAATCTGGAATATATCACTCCATTCTCTTCTGGCCTATAGAGATTCCTGTGAGAGGTATACTGTAAGTTTATTTGCACCAGCAAAGATCAGCTGAAACTATATCTCAAGGATTTTGATATTTTTGTTAGTTTCATCTCTTCAAAGCATTTTCTTCTGATTAAATTCTTCAATGACTCACACATTATACAGTAGCATCATTTTCTTCAAGAAGGTTTTTGATTTTCTTTTTCATTTCTTCAGTGATATTTTAGTCATTTAGTAGCATGTTATTTAACTTCATGTTGTTAATTTCTGTTTTTTCTTCCTATTGATTTTGTTTCTTGGCTTTTCATTTAAGGAGATGTACAGCAACTGTGTAATGGAGACCATCATATGAACAAAGATCAGCTGAAACTATATCTCAAGGATTTTGATATTTTTGTTAGTTTCATCTCTTCAAAGCATTTTCTTTTGATTAAATTCTTCAATGACTCATACATCATACAGTAGCTTCATTTTCTTTGAGGGGATATATAATCATTGTGTAAAGGAGACTATCATATCCAGATGTGAGGATACAATGCAGTATGCATCTCTGCTTCCAGAAACAGATGGACTGCCAATGAAACTGTTTACTATATCTTGACAATAGGATGCTGAACTCTGCCATTGTTCATGCCCTCAATGATGGACATATGACTGTGTATGAAAAACTATATTTTAGTAATGATAAAGGGGAACTAAGTGAGTGGGGAGGGAATTGGCGCAGGGTTAAGGGAAATCCCAGGATCTATGGAACTGTATCATAAAATGATAAAAATTAAAAGAAGTAAAATTTTTAAAAAGAAGTGTGTAATTTTACCCTTACAGTGTGACAGAACACCTTTCTACCTTTGCCTATACCTAGCACATCATGATACATTACATAGCAGAAAGTTGATACTGCAACTTTTACTAAGCGACTGTATTACTTGATATTTAGTTGACCAATGGAGAGATGAGAAAATTGAGAGAGAGGTAAGAAGCCCTATACATACAAAACTGTATAATGGCAAAGAACAAATGTATTTTAAAAAATGAATAACAGCTACTTGCTATACTAAAATTTTTACTGCTGAACATTTCCATTTAGTAGCCACAAAATCAGACTGAATTGATGTTAGCACATAGGTTTTTTTGACATTTATATTATACCAATAACGATAAATAATCATGTGTGACACAATCTTCCCATTGCTTTTATTGAGACAATCACATAGGAACAGGGGCGGTAAAATGCCCGAAAGTACCCTTTACAAAGGTCCGATTTCTACCTCAGCATTTCAGGCATTGTATCCACTTGACCATGGAAACCCCAGTTGATTATCTAATATCAGTAAGCCTCAGGCTTTACCTTTAGTTTACTTACATGACATAGTAGAACCAATCCGTTTTATTACCACCCAACATTCTATTAACATCACTGCATTAATGGAGCTGAAGGCATACTAACTAGTCAGTTTGGGATCAGGATTTAATACCACTTTGCTCAACAACTGTGCACTGGTGGGTGGGGTTCAGCATATCAGCTTCAAATGAGTTCATCCGTCACTCCATTTATTTAAGCAGGTTAAAATATACAGCACAACGTACGATTTAAAATGAACTTTGGGTCTGGGGAGATGTAACAAACAAAACAGTAAGACACAGATTGCCCTTACTCCACAGAGATTGACATCACTCACTCAAATGATGCACTTAGCTTTGACTGCAAGACGTTCTTGACTTTGTGGACCTCAAAACAACTTACCAGCTTTCACATATGTAGGCTCCATGCCGGAGCAACAGAGATTTCACCCCCGCAGACCAATTGCTGTGTAAGACAGTTCATTGCATCTGTTTCCTTAGGAAGCTCAAGTTTGAGAAATAGTATCTCAAACCTTCAGAGCCTGATGTTCCAGGAACTCCCACACTTTTCGTTATTTATTAAACCCAAAGATGAGACTGCACAGCATTTATCCTAAATCCTAAGATAATGTGAACAAGTCAATCAAGGCAACTGAACAATCAATGCAAATTTCTACAGAGGTAAGTTTATAAGCCTCATGAGCTCAGAAACAGATGTTGCAGAGCAGTACAATGAATGAATAAATAAATATTTAATGGAAGACTCACTTCCTGATAACACAATTAGCCAGCCTCAAACATGCTTATGTAAAGATGAAAAATAACAATAGTAAATGTAACACAAAAGGGTTTTCATATCTCCTTTACCAATGTTCATGTTTTGAGAGTAACATGAGTTAGCCTCCAGTCTTCAGCCTTATCTACATGCGTCAAATTCTGAAGATGGGTGTTTTGGCATAGTGGCTGACACACTAGTTGGAACACCTATTTCCCAAATCAGGGTGCATGGGTTCCAGTTCTGGCATCACCTGCTGATTGCAACTGCTTGATTGCAGACCCCGGGGGACAGTGGTGATGGTTCAAGTAACTGAGTCTCTACCACCTGCACAGGAGGCCTGAGCTGATTCTTATTCTGCCCCCTTTCATGTCCTGACCACTGGACACTTGGTGACTGAGTTTTCAGTAGACAAAAAGTGTCTCTCTCTTGCCCTTTCTTGTTTTTGTATGTATATCCACGTGTAATGCATGTATGTATTTATAGTCTCTTTGCTTCTCAAAAGTTATTTAAAGGTAAATAAAATAATACCGTTTTCCTTTTTTGACTATTCATTATGTCCATTATTTTAAAGTCTTTGAATTGAGCGAAAAATTACCTAAACTCTCCAATAATTTTATAATGTAAATAAAGGAATTTTACACCAACAGCATGAAATTCATTATGTGAATGGAAGAGTAAATTATAAAGCATCTTTATTCTAAAAAGTACATATTAAGCTATTCTTCCACATCTTATTTGAAATTGGGTTATCTTAATCAAAAGTAGAAAAACATTTGCGTTTTCATAAAATTCTATGTTGTGTTATACTTTTTATTTTAAACAGAATTACAGCTTTGGAAGATACCTTTGAATCCATAAAATTGCACTGAAATTGAAAGAAGAATAATTGACTAGAAAAATAAAACATTAAATGAAATTGGAAATCAGACACAGAATAAACATGGTGGAGCTGTGTGATGCATCAGAAAGACTCTAGGGACTGCTCTATGCCATTTTAATTTTCTATTTGAAAATGAATGAATGTTTTAGTGAAATGTCTTTGCTTTTTGTGTATTAATATTCTTAGTATTTTTGGAATTCATCATATAAAGTTAATAGCCAGGACAATACAAATTGCATTAAACAAGAAAACTTGAAATGCCAAAGCAAATCATCTTAAACCCAACATGATTGTTCTGTTTTTGATGGCACATTATCTTACAGAAGTTTCATGATAGTTTTTGATGATTTACGACAGCATAATAAAAACATAAGCTGTAGAAAACTGTTTATCAATACCAGCCACAGGGTGTCTGCCACACATCATTTATGTACCCTGAATGATTTCTCTAAGCAAATAAAAGATGGAATTTGTAAATATGGACAGATGTCAAACCCTTTAAGTTGTAGTCTCTTGCCGGCATATCTAAGGGAGTTACCTCAGGGTCTCTCCACGCCATGAGAACTCTGAAGGAGCACTGTCCACTGTGTGGTAGGAAATTTTAGAAAAGTTTTCTTTTTTTCTTTTAAATATGGAAACTTACTTATTTAAAGTGTTATGTATGCCACTCAGATGCATAAATTTCAGGTAAAATAAATCACATTAGAACAGTAATAAGGGGGTGGGCATGGTAGCCTGGTGGCTAAATTCCTCACCTGCCTGGGGTCCCGTATGTTTTGGCTCCTGTCCTGATGCTCCACTTCCATTCCTGCTCCCGGCCTGTGGCCTGGGAAAGCAGTAGAGAACAGCTCAAAGCCTTTGGGCTTGCGCCCATGGGGGAGATCCAGAAGAAGCTCTTGGCTCCTGGCTCCTGGCTTTGCATCAGCTCAGCTCTGTCCATTGCAGCCATTTGAGGAGTGAACTAGCAGATGAAAAATCATTCTCCTCAGTATCTCCTTCTCTCTGTATATCTGACTTTCTAATAAAAATAAATAAATATTTTTTAAAAAGTAACAGATATACATGCATATATATATATCAATAAATGATGCAATGTATTTTTGCTTCAGGATTACTGTTATTATTTATAGTAGTAAAATCACTCTAATATTATATAATATACTAAATTATAATATCATTATTATAGTAGTAATATTATGGTTATCATGGATTGACTGTTCATGGATTCATGATCTTTTTCTGCAATTTATTATTTTTTAAATTTTGTTTACATAAAGCATCCATTTTCATATATTCATATATTAAATCTGAAGAACAGAATACTACTTCCCAATCTCTGTCCCTTGCTCCACCCTTCCTCCTTTCAAATTTTTAAAGTTTTGGTTGTGACATATTTAATGTAGTTTATAACAACAAGTTTGAGTGTTCACTAAGAATCCAACTGTTAGTAAGTAGAAAAATCACTGCTCCTCAGCAGAATAGATGAGCAATATAAATAATAATCAATCTCAAGACATCGGTTCATGTCCAGAGATTGACTTACAGAGCTTGGATACTGGAACCCCAAGAATTTTACACTAAATCATAACTCAACTGCACTCACTACTCCCAATGTCCAATGACATTATAACCCTGCTCTTGCCAACAGGGAGGAAGAAAGAAAACATTTATTAGAACAAGTTACCTCAATTCTATGCAATGTCAAATTGATCCTGTGTGATATCTCTCAAACCAGCTGCTAAAAAAAAAAAAAGTTAAGAGATGAACTTTCATTTAGAGAGTCTTCATGCCTACACAAAACTTGAGTTTCAGTAAAAAGGAAAAGGCAGATTTATGATAGAATTTGTGATAACATGAACACTCCCAAGTGCCTCCCCTCTCTTAACATATGTGCAGTGCAGACCCATGACTTCCCCAGGACAGATTCCCCAGAGTGCCACTGAGGATGTCTTGCAGCTCAGAGTTCATGCTCTCTGGATTTTACTTAGCCTTCCTTCTTGTAAAGTATACTTCCTTAATGTTCAATTACTTCTATGGTAAAGGGCATGCATGTCTCTCTAATGAAGATGAAATGACTGGTCACCTTGGAGTAGCTGCATGAATGAGAGAAATGGAAATTACAGGGCTGATATTCTGTAGAATTCATTGAATCTGACTGGGCTGAAGAGCAATGGCTTTCTTTTCTTTTCTTTTCTTCTTTTCTTTTCTTTTCTTTTTTCTTTCCTTCCTTCCTTCCTTCCTTCCTTCCTTCCTTCCTTCCTTCCTTCCTTCCTCCCTCCCTCCCTCCCTTCTTCTTTCTCTTTTCTTTTCTTTCTTTCTTTCTTTCTTTCTTTCTTTCTTTCTTTCTTTCTTTCTTTCTTTCTTTCTTTCTTTCTTTCTTTTTTTCTTTCTTCTTTCTTTCTTTCTCTCTCTTTCTTTCTTTCTTTTCTTTTCTTTCTCTTTCTTTCTTTCTTTTCTCTTCTTGCTTTCTTGCTTTTTTGCTTTTTTGCTTTGTACTGGCAACAACTGCAGGAGCTCAGCCGATCCAAAACCAGGAGCCTGAGGCTACCTCTAGGTGGCCCACGCGGGTGCAGGCTCACCCGGCTTTGGGCTGTCCTCCACTGTGTGTAAGGCCACAACCAGGGAGTAGGAAGGGAAGTGGAGCAGTCAAAATGAGAACTGACACCCATATTGGAACCATGTGCGTGCAAGGTGAGGACTTCAGCCGTTAGGCTACCACAGCCAGTTCATCAGACTTCTTTTGAGGCAGCAAAGCCAAGTTTCTTGTTTACCCATTTGACACTACTTTTACTTTCTAAACGGGATTAGTGTTCTGACTCAGGCTGATCCTCAGCATCCTGTATATGTGCCTGCCCTGCTTTCCATCCAGCTCCCTTCTTGTGGCCTTGGAAGGCAGTGGAAGATATACAAGTCCTTGGGATCCTACAGCCATGTGGGAAATCGAAAAGAAGCTCCTGGCTCCTGATTGGCTCAGTCGTTGCAGTCACTTGGGGAGTGAATCATTGGATGGAAGATCTTCTTTTCTATCTCGCCTCTTCTCTTTATATCTGCCTTTCCAATTAGAAAATAATGAATAAATCCTTAAAAAAAAGTTATGGCCACATTGTGTTATTGATGTTATTATAAGCCACTGATAATTAGGAGCTGCTGGGAAAGAGTTCATTCTGAAGATGTTAGGGTAATTTAGAGCAGATAGACATGACTAGACGCCAAGAAACTGGAACATGATTAGACTCAAATAAACTCAGCACACATTATTGCTTTCCCACTTGCTACCAAACCGTAACTACACAGCAGTGTCCAGTACAAATTAGTCTCAGAGAGACAAATTAACATACTTTTTAAACAAAATAGTTTTATCAGCCTGATTTCCTTGGCAACCTTTAAATTAAAATAGCCTATGCAAAGATGTCTAATATAAATATCAGGTACATACGCATGCATCTCAGCTATTTCATTATATCTGAATCAATGTCTGCCAATTTCCACTCATCAAAATGTGAACCTATTTGCCCTTCTTGGACGTTTTATGCTGCTTCTCCACAGTGATGCTCACACCACCTTAATTGCTGGAAATTTTGGCAGGCTTTGATATTGCCAGAGCAGGGTTATTCTTGGTCATCGAATTGGCAAGACCCATATTATAATGTTCCTGACATGCACACGCATGTGCATAAACATTCCAAGAAGATGAAAAATGGTTTATAATATTATGATTTGAAATCCAAGTTTCATTTAAACTGCATAAACATTTCCATAGCTTAAATACATACTGGGATCCAGGGATATAATTACCAGTAAACTGAAATAGGTTAGTATATTAATTTATTTGGATCTTTACCAAAATTTGCTTACATTAAGGAAAAAAATTTACAACATGGTTGGCATCATCACTCATGTTAAGATGATAAATGTAGCAGCAAACATTTATGGTTGCCCCAGATATTGTGATTCCATGCTGAAGATTGCTTATGTATGTGTAAATTTGTTTAATTATGCAATGTATAGTTTTTCACAGTTGATATACATGTGCTAAAATCATTATTTTCGACACTTGAAGCCAAAGTCTCTGTTAGCTATTTTTGAAAATTCTGTTTTCAGGTAGGTCTCGTGATATTTTGCAAATATTTAAGAATGCTTTCGGTTGATGATGTCATTCTTGGCTTTGTCTTTTCTTGTCTGACTTGTAGTAATGATGTGATCTCTGTCATTTTTTTCTTGCCTATCTTTCACTGTCTTGTAAAGACACAGTTTTTATTTTCAGACAATGTCAGTGTTCTCAATACTCTTGTTTATGTTATGAAATACACCATGCATTCTTGAAAAATGTATTCAAATAATCTAAAGAACAATAATATGATTAAAAACCTTGTAAACACCTCCTGGATTTTTAGTGGAAATAGAGCCAATGTTTTTGTGTGTGCCCCCTTGTTACAAAGTATTCACAGTACTTAATGTTAGTTATTATTTAACTGAATTTTATATGCATATCACATACGTTTTCATCTACAAAGCCATAGTATTCTGATTGTTTCATGTTGTAGAATTCATGGAAATAGCACACACTTCATATTTTTTCTGGGTCTTGTTTCTTTTCTGCAACATTCCATCATTTACACATATAACAATTTAATTTTATATCCTTTTGACAATTCATTTTTGTTCTCAACATTTGGTAATATAAATTAACTCTGTTTTGATACTAGCTATTTTAAACGGGTACAGGGCTGTATCAGATACTCAACTGAAAGTCAACACTCCATGGAATGGGTTCATACAGGGAGGGTTTTCAAAATGTTTAGTCATAGTTCCATTAGAATACAAGTCAACAGTAAACAACTTCCTGGCTGTGCTTGTTCAGAAGGGACTGATAATCATGAATATGGATGCATAAATCATTACAGGTAATTTAACACTGTTACAGTTTAATTCACATTGTTTATTCATTTGAGATGTAGACAGGCAGATAGACAAAGAGTTCCTTTTCTCTGATTCCATCCCTGCTGTTCACACCATCAGACTTGACCCAGCCAGGCCTGAGCAACGAGATCCACTGCACTCCAGAAACCATCTGTATTTCCCACATACAGGAACCCTGTGTACGGAACATTCGCAGCCACTTGGGGAGTGAACCAGTGGATGGAAGATTTTCTGTCACTCCTCCTCTCTGTGTATCTGGCTTTCCATCCACTGGTTCACTCCCCAAGTGGCTGTGATGGCCCGAGCTGAACTGACCCAAAGCTAGGAACCAGAAGCTTCTTTTGGGTCTGCCATGCCGGGGCAGGGTCCCAAAGCCTTGGGTCCTCCTCCACTGCTTTCTACAAATTTGGAGGCATATTCACTAGGAGAAAATCATTAGATTATTATATATACATATTATAAAAATATACCTATCTTAATATTAGTGTTAATATTTAATTAATATTAATTAAGAGTGTAAAATTAACACCTACATATAGTTAGTGCCTTCTTAGTGTCTCCAAAGAACTTCATTGTTTATGTCAACTAATTCTTAAAATGTGAATCCAATTATTTTCTTGTGTGTCTTCCAGATTTCTGAGTACAGTAATGAAATATGCTACAAGGGAACTGGAGATTACCTTGTTTTATATCTTTATTTTGCAAATAAGATTACATTTCTTGTATGCCAGGAAACAAATTCTTCTTACTATTCTGATTGAGAATTTAAATGTTGAATACCTAGATTGAAAATATTCCTCTGGGTATATTTTAAAGCACAATCGTTTTGTGCAACTTGCTTAAGTATATTTCAGAAAGAAAAAAAGTTCATAAAAACAAAAGAAATTCACTTCCACATGAAACAATTTTTGTGAAACAAATTTTGAAAGATTGCACCAAATATTGACGTAACTCTTAAACCAACACATGTATTCTATTTTTATATAACATGGAGGGTTGATACATATCAATATTTGCACTTTGTGAAGAGTATTTCAAGGACATAGCTTCCCATGGAATCACACAGGACACAGGTTTGAGTCCTAGCTTCTCCACTTCTGATCCAGCTCCTTGCTTATCTGCATGTGAAAGCAGCAAAAGGTGGCCCAAGTGCCTGGTCCCTGTGCCTTCAGCCTGGCTTCAGCTCCTGGCTCCTGGCCTCAGCCTTGGTCAGTACTGCCAATTGTGAGTGAATCTCCGAGAAGTGAAACAGCAGTTGGAATCTCTCTCCCAATCTCTCTTCCTATGTGTGTCTCTGTCCGTCTCCTCTCTGTCCTTCAAACTTTCACATCAATACATCTTTAAAACAAAGCAATCTGTGGAGTGCGGTGTCTCACTCTAACAGGTATGCTGAACTCACAGGGAAGTTTGTTTGCAGTCTCCTCAAGGAAAATAAGTGAGCACATTTTGGAGCTTATGTTACTTGAACATAAACAAGTGCCCAAGTACGTGTCCTCACATTGCTGGAGTATACATGGGAGAAATTGTGTAAGAAATGAACATTTAGGGTACTCTCAGATTTTGTTTTACTTCTGCTGTAACTCAGCAACTCCATGTACCATACTTAATTGAGCTCTTGTTCCCTGCTGTACAAAGGAATGGCTCCTAAAGGCAGACAACCCATGATCAGAGAAGGCCACCTACCATTACGCAGTACATCAAAAGGAGCAGAGTGAGGCCATTTGTTTTTTCACTGTTGTGCGCGCCTTCCTGCAGAAGCAAGTGCAATACTCCATGCTACTTGCTCTCTCTTGATCTGTGGAGAGCACAGTGCAAGCAAATCATGTCAGATATACTTCTCAAATGAATGTGTTTCTCCCCTATGCCCTGAGCATTATTCACAGGCTGGAGAATTTGACATTGAATCTTCATAGAACTGCATATGAATAGATCTTGTTTCTTTTCTCTAATAGTGCAGAAAATGTCTGCAGAGAATCACATGAAAGGGGCTCATTTTTCTTTAAACTCCAGACTTGAAAAGCCAAAAGTGCATGCTTTTTATATCGTATAATGTATAGTAACTGCTTTTCTCAGTGATTTAATTTTTGTTTGAATCTTATTTGTACAAATAAATGAATGTTAGTTAATATGCACAGAAATAATTCGGCCAGCACTCATAATTCTAAAAGCTGAACATGTTAATTTCAAAAGAATTGCAAAAAATTCTTGTGATTTGTTACTAAATCTTTATGGAAATTAAATGAAAAGGCTAGTAATAATAATAATAATCACGAAAGGCCAGGTACAAGTATTTCAGACAAGATTTTATGCAATTGTCTTCTGATGCAATTCTTGAATTTATTTACAAATATTACACAACAATGTATGCATTCATCAGTTTTTTCTGATATTGATATATTTTGTTTCTTAACAACATGCCTTGGAAATAGCATGCTATATTTGACTAATTATTATCTGTAAAATGGATTGTGGCATTTTAGGGAAATATGATGCATATAATACATATTTAATTAGAAAATAATTTACTATGTATATCCCTGCAAGTTCCACAAATTTTAATAAGTTATTCACAATTTCAAAGCAGAAATCCTTGTGTGATTTTAAAGCAGATACGTAGTTTCTCTAGAATATATAATGTGATTCGTGTCCTCTTACCTCCTGAAGTGAAAAATGTATTTGTTACTTATTATATTCTGTAAAAAATATTTAATGAATAATCATTAATGTAGAAAGTGTTGTGATATCACATTAGAAATACAAGGCACTTTGTGTTCTGAATTAAAACTTCAATTTTTTAAACTAGTATAAAAGTTATTTATTATGTCTTGTCTTCATATAGCTTATTCTTTTAAATTTTGAAGGAAATAAGCTATATATGAAATCTCATGTAAGGTACAAGCCAAGATAATAATTTAAGTGAATATTTTATAGTAAATATATTCACATGTGGCCTTCATTTTATTATTTTAAATGTTAGTATTTTATTATCTTTAGTCCTCTGAGTAGTCACAAATATTAATTATAATTCATTTGCATCAATTGAATAATATCAGAATAAGCATGTTGCAGGTGCTTTATAAGAAACGGAAATTTATGCTTAGTATACAGGTTTACATTCTAGATGAACAATCTAGATGGGGAATCAAATAATGGGATGCTCTGTGTATAATAAAAAAACAAAAACCAGTGTTTTCTAGTCTCTTTTTCTCTGTGTCTGCCAGGATCCCATATTTGTATTCTCTATAAATCTTGAGTTTCCAGCATGTGCTGAACAAGGAACCAGCATCTTTCCTAAACGTTCTGTTGCTCTTTAATACAAATCTTTTAAGGTTTAGGAATCTCTCTGTGTACAATAGTCTCAATTTAAAACTGATTTGAAGATTCAATGGCAGATGACTGAAACATAGCTAGCTGGCTTATTATCTGGTTCAAAAATATTGACTATTTAAAAATTATGCAATATTGGATTTAAATTTCTATTTTAAATGCTAAAACTTGACTCACATAACAAAGATTAAAAATGCTTTAGTTTGAATCTGCTCTCTTTCAATGAAATTGATACTCCCAAATAATATTGCTAAGTCTTTTTCTCCATAACTGATTGTTTGCCCGAGGCGCTCTCTGGCCCTTCTTTGTTCTTTCAGCAGTCTTCGATCTTCTCACTTATTGGGGTCAGGGAAAAACACACCTTGATGAAAAAAACTGTGCCCAGCAGAACACACAGTAGGAGGAGACAAAAGCTATTATCAAGGAGGCAGAATTTCAAAATGTTAAGCAACATCAATTATCAGCTTTGTTAATTGTGTGCTCAACAATGCAGAAAAGTTTTATCTACTGAAAGGCCATTTTTATTTTATCCTCTGAAGACATGTTTTTTTTGTAGTAATTGTTGATAAAGTTCATTTATTTCTCTGTCTAAATGTAGAGTGTTTTTAGTTGTTTGATACCTATTATTCTGTGAACATTTCCCTTTAGTGGGTTGATCAGTTCCCTGTCACATAGCTGAGCCTCCATGATAGAAAACCGACCCAAGGTTGTGCCTCTATGGCGCCCTAAGCGAGGCCATTGTCTCTGATGACGGTATCCTCTATGTTTGAGTCATGACTGTGTCAGTTCCAGTCCAGCTCCCTGCTGAAGCACGTAGCAAGTCAGCATGAGCCAGTGCTACCCCTCGGAAGCAAGGATGGAATTGCAGGCTCCTAGCTTGGCATTTGGAGAACGAACCAGGAGATGGAGGCTCTCCCTCTGTCTGTGCCTCTCTCTCATTTTGATTTAAATAAATAAGTGAATCTTAAACAATAGCAGCAACAACAAAAACTATGCTTACAAGACACTTCAGAACGCACTGTCTCTTCAGAAAAAGATACTTTGCTTCTGTATATAATTGAACTTTTAAATAGAATAATCTTTGTGTCTGCTTTGTTTTTTTTTCCACTCAGTACAGCAAGTCCCTCTGCTTCAAGGACAAGAAAGGCATCATTTTCCTCCTGTATTCTTCCAAAGATAGAGGATTTGGCTTCTCTTTGCCAGATGTCACTGGTTAAGGAGGACTGAGACGAGGTGGCTTTCTTGGGCTGCTTTTTCCTGACCCCATGGATGACAAAATCCTTGTGAAGCAGCCAGTTATTTCTGTTTTAAGCCCCGTGACTTCCAAGTTGTGTTACTGACATTTTATCAAGATCATAAGTAGTAGATAAGGAAATGTTTTCAAGTACCATATATTTCAATGATTCCTTGTACCCTGTTTATGTTAGATAATGTCCACCGACCGACCGCCTGCTTGGTGAAATAATATCGGCAAGTCGTTCAGAGTTGAGATGGAAGCTTTATTGGAAAATCCGCTCCTGGGCCCTCTTCGCACAGAGGGGAAGGAAGAGGGAAGCGAAAAGGGCCTCTCAGACACGTGTCTGGGAGTTTTATACCCATCTAGACACGTGGGAGGGCAAAGGGGCTGTCCGTGTCCCAACTATGCAAGGAATGTCCATTCAGGTGTGCCATTGGTCAACTGGAATCCCGCCAGGTAGGTGACGTAACCGGCTCCTGTGGCCCCTCCTCCTGTGGGGCAGGGCAGACCCGCCCCTAGTCTCCAGTGCCCTGGGCAGCCATCATTCCGGACTCTTGGTAATAGGAAAGGGGGCGACGAAGTCGTTCTGGCTACTTCCTGCTGAAGGGGGGGGCGTAGTCCCTAATTGTGGTCCGGAGAGGGCTCAGTGGGCACTGGGACGTAGGGGTGGAGCAGCAGTTGGTTGAGAGTGACCCGTGAGGCTTCTTGGATTTTTTCTTTGGCAAACCTTAGAAAACAAGGAGCAATGGTTAATAAAAGGCCTATAACTATTAATGGGGTTAGTATAGGCATGAGCCAAGTTAGTAGGGGGGATTCCCAGATGTTAAAACCCGAGTCCTTGCCCAGATTTGGCCAACTATTGAGTCGATCCCTTATTGACTGGAGATTTTTTATCCCAGTTTCTACTATACCAGATTCGTTAATATAATAACAACACTGTTCCTGTAGGAAGACACAGGTTCCCCCTTTGCTTGCAGTCAGCAGGTCCAGGGCTCGTCGATTCTGGAGTGCCACTTCAGCTAGCGAGGTGATTTGTCGCTGCAAGGATGCCAGGGACTGGGCTGAGTCTTCTATAGCCTGATTGAGGTCCGCTTGGAGTTTGTTGACCTCGACGATGGAGTGACCTAGGGCTCCTGCACTGAGGCCTACCGCCAGCAGGGAGGTAGCAATCGACATTCCTACCAGAGCGGGAATGAAGACTGCCCGTTTGGTTCTTTCAAGACTGTGGGGGTTTGAAGTTTCCTGTTTAGCTTCTGACCAAGAAAGCAGTGTTAGTTGGGGCGCCAATAGGACTGGGAGACAGGTAAGATTACGGGAACTATCAAAGGTCTTATACAGTGTTCCATTGCACCAGAAATATCGGCCATTGGGTGCTCTGGTCGAGTTTGAGCATACCACCTTATGGTTTGACGTATTTCGTAGGTGGGGAGGGCAGTTGAGACTTGAGACATAATACGTGAGGTTCTGAGTCCCTATATCCTGCAACGGTATGTGAGGTATTACGATATTTGGGAGCTGAGGTGACCCATATGGGAATGGACTGGTGAGGGCCACTGCCATCAATGGGGGAAGAGAGAGGGAAGCACATAGAAAACAGTCATATGTACTGTTGTGCAGACCTGTCTGGTTGAGCAAAAGCATGGCTTGCCTAATGAGATTGAGCCAAGAGAATGGAGTCCTTGTGCCCATTTTGGGAGTTTCTGGTGTCCCTTCTGGGGGTAGTAACCCTGAAGAGCGGCCAGATGACAGGTCGATCTGTTGGTTTAAGGCCTCTTCCTGGGATCTTATCTCAAAAGAGAGGTTATGAAAGGATGGAAGAGGTAAAACAAGGGTCCTTGCAATGGTGATGATCTGGGATGGGTAACTAGAATGTGTACCGTCCCAATAGAGGCCTCCGGTCTGTCCTTGGCTCCATCGATGATGGTCTGGGTCCTGGATAACAAAACTCCAAGTTAATGGCCTAGGAGCACGACGATTGAGAGTTCTCCAATAAAGGGTTATGAGTGGGTATCCTTTTGCCCAGGAGGCCTGCCAGAGTGGTGCATCAGATCCAGCAGGTCCTGCATGAGGATTTTTGAGTCCTCCATTAGCCCAGTCGAGGATACAGGAACTCCAGGGACAGCCGTAGTTCTCTGGCCATTGAGTCCTGCAGGCAGAGTTGGTCTGTCGATAGGGAAAACAAATTAGTTTCCTTACCCACTGAATAGGCGGGCCAGTGAAGCCACCTCCTTGAAAGGAACGTCCCATTATAAGTTCTTTCTGTTTAAATGGAATAACCAGGGGTCCTGTACAGGGTAAAGGACATTCCTGGACAGCAAGGGGATGGTATTGTGTGCTATCTGTCGCGCTTAATGCCTGTGTGATGGTGAATTGATAGAGAGGAATCTGTGCAGAACTGATGAGGAGAAGGGGGAGGGCCCATAGCAGGAGTAGGGGGAGTTTCAGCATGCTGGCATTTAAAGGTAAGAGTGGTAGGCCCAGTTTGCTGGACTTTCCACTGAGGTGAGGTAGAGGCTTGGAAAGGTTTGAGGCGGGAGAGATGGTACCAGGATGTGTGGCCAAGAAGCTTGGCCGCAGTGGGTGTGGTGAGGATTACTGTGTAAGGTCCGGTCCACCGAGGCTGGAGTGTCTCTGGATGGAGGGTCTTGAGTAGAACCAAGTCCCCTGGTTGGAGAGGAAGGGCGTCCGGATCTCCTGACGAGTTCGGGTCAGGGCGTGGAAGACACCGGTCAGCGTGTTCTCGGAGGAGCTTGTGAACAAGAGTAAGATAAGGCAGGTAGTTAGCCAAGGGGGAGGCTTCGTGGGAAACTGGTGGGTAACCAGGAAGGGTCGCCCATACATCAACTCAAATGGGCTCAATCCAAGGGGTTTGCGGGGGGCGGCCCTGATGCGCATTAGGGCCCAGGGAAGTAGGTCTACCCATGAGGATCTGAGCTCCAAGGACAATTTAGTGAGGTGGTCCTTGATGATTCCATTGGCTCTCTCTACTTTCCCTGATGATTGAGGATGGTATGGGATATGGAGTCTCCAAGTGATGTGTAAAGCTTCCGACACCTGTTGGGTGACCTGTGAAATGAAGGCTGGCCCATTGTCAGACTGGATGGATAAAGGCAAACCAAACCTGGGAATAATATGTTTAAGTAGGGTCTCTGCCACCACCGCCGATGTCTCCTTGGCCGTTGGGAATGCCTCTACCCAACCTGAAAAGGTGTCAACCAGAGTAAGTAGGTAACGGAACTTTTTGTGTGTGGGCATATGGGTAAAATCTATTTGCCAGTCTTCTCCAGGTTGGTGTCCTCTGAGTTGATGAGCAGGTATTCTTGGTTTGAGGGCCCCCTGAGAAGACACCACAGAGCAGGTCTGGCATGAAGCATGGATTTGTCGGAGCAGTTCACGCATATTAGGACAGGAAAATAGAGGTGTTAAGAATTTATGTAGTGAATCTGGACCTATATGCAAAGAATTGTGAATTTCAGTAAGGAGGGGCATGGCATCCTGTGAGGATAGTGCTATTTTGTCACCAACAAAGATCCAACCTTTCGGATGCTCCTGTCCTCCTATGGTGAGAAGGTTTTGTCGCTCCTGCTGAGAGTAAGAGGGTTTAAGGGAGGTGGATAGAAATAGTATGGGGGCTGCTGGCATCTGAGTGGTAAGGCTTCTAGCAGTGTGATCAGCCTTATTGTTGCCCCGTGCTACTAAATCCTCAGAAGACTGATGTCCTCGGCAATGTACGATGGCCACCTGTGCAGGAAGAGAAAGGGCTTGGAGGAGTTTATTGATTAGTGAGGCATTGGTTATGGGTGTGCCCTTTGTGGTGAGAAATCCTCTCTCCTGCCAGATGGTTGAGTGTGAATGGGCTATGAGAAAGGCATATTTAGAGTCAGTATAGATGTTGACCCGCTTTCCCTGGGCTAGAGTCAATGCCCGAATGAGCGCATAAAGTTCTGCCTTCTGGGAAGTCGTTCCCTGAGGAAGGCGCTGTGCTTCAAGGACTGAATCCTCAGTTACCACTGCATAGGCTGCGTGACGACAGCCATTGGCTCCCCGCACTGAGCTGCCATCCACAAACAGCGTGAGGTCCGGCGATGGGAGAGGCTGGTCCTGGAGACCATTCCTAGGTAGTAAATAAAAATCAATAACTTGGGGACAAGAATGTGTAGTTGGGGAAACCGTCTGCACAGGAAGGAGAGAAGCAGGATTGAGTGGTGGAGACTGAGAGAGAGTGATGTCTGGGTTTTCAATAAACAGTAGGTGTAGCTCCTGGATTCGGGAGGGGCTGAGTAGGGGGAGAGTCTTCATTCCTAGAAGATCCTTGAGGTGGTGAGAGGAGAACACAGTAATGGGTGACTGAAGGGTAAGTTTTAAAGCTTCTCTCGTTAGGAGAGCTGCTGCTGCTAGAGCCCGCAAGCATGGTGGCCAGCCTTTGGCTGTAAGATCAAGTTGTTTAGATAAATAGGCTACCGGCCGATGAGTTGGGCCCAGGGGTTGTGCCAGCAGGCCTACGGCGATTCCCTGTCGCTCATCTGTGAAGAGATGAAAGGGGCGTTGGGGATTGGGGAGGGACAAAACGGGTGCAGAGGTTAACGAGTCTCGCAGTCTGATGAAGGCTCGGGCCACTTCCTTTGGGGAGGTTAGGGGTCCTTTTGGGGTCTCCTTGGCAGCCTGATAAAGAGGCTTAGCTATCACAGCGAAGTTGGGAATCCAATGTCTGAAAAACCCTACCAATCCCAAAAAGGAAAGGATAGAGTCTGCATCTGTGGGTGGTCCCAGGTCCTTAAGGGCTTGGATTCTGTCCACTGTGAGGGACTTCTGTCCTGGTTGGAGCAGGACTCCCAGGTAGGTCACCTGTGGAGAAGAGAGCTGGGCTTTGGCTGGGGAAACTCTATATCCTTTGTCTCCCAAAAAATTTAGTAAGGCTGCTGTAGAGGATTGTGAGGCCTCGAGGGAAGGGCTGCACAGGAGAAGATCATCCACATATTGTAGTAGGGTAGAGTTGCCTTGGTTATACAGCACAAGGTCCTTGGCCAGTGCCTGGCCAAAAAAATGGGGGCTATCTCTGAACCCCATTGGGAGGACAGTCCATGTGAGCTGTTGTGACTGGCCAGAGTCTGGGTCCTCCCAAGTAAAGGCAAACAGATGGTAGGAGTTCCTGTGAAGGGGAATGGTGAAAAAGGCATCCTTGAGGTCCAAGACTGTAAAGTGAGTGGCGTCAGGAGGGACTCGAGAGAGTAAGGTATAGGGGTTAGGAACTACTGGATGAATAGGGACAACTGCCGCGTTAATGAGGCGGAGATCTTGAACCAAACGATAAGCCCCTGAAGGTTTGCGGACAGGTAGGATGGGGGTGTTACATGGGGAGTTGGTGGGAATCAAGAGTTTTTGACGGAGAAGGCGATCAATAATGGGCTTAAGTCCCTGCCTGTGCTGTAGGGATATAGGAAATTGTGGCCTGGAAGGGTAAGGAACGTCTGGCTTAAGGGATATCTGGACAGGCTGATGGTGGGTGGCCACAACTGGTGTGGAGGTGTCCCAAACCTGAGGGTTAACTATGGAGGGAGGTAGGGGCCATGATCCATCAGCCTGGTCACACTCCAGTAAGGGAAGGAGTGTTGCCAACAAAGGCTGTGTCCCAAACAGGTTGAGAGAGGCACCCAAGGTAGACAAGATGTCCCTTCCCAACAAGGGGGTGGGACAGGACGGAATGACCAGAAAGGAATGGGTAAAGGGTATCCCCTCGAGAGAGCACGACAGGCGACCTGTTCTCAAAGGGTTAGAAGGGGTGCCATCTATACCCATAACCGATACCTGGGAAGGATACGTTTGGCCCGAATGGGCAGGTAATACAGAATAGGTAGCCCCCGTATCCACCAAAAAATTGATGGACTTACCCGCTACCTGGAGCGTTACCCTGGGCTCGATGAGGGTGATGGGGGTCCTCAAGTCAGGGCGCCTCTAGTCGTCCTCGGCCAGTCCTAGAAGTTCAAATGATGGGGCCACCTGGCTGGCTGGGTCCCTACGTGGAGGCGCCGGAGCCGAGCCGGCCATTGGGCAGTCACTCTTCCAATGTCCGCGTTGCTTGCAAATAGGACATGGCCCTTTAGGCGGGCGAGGGTTTGGGCAGAATGCAGACCAGTGACCCTCCTTACCACATTTGAAGCAGGCACCCGGTGGAGTGGAACACCGATTTCCCCGCTGACTCACCGGCCTCAGGGCAGCTACCAGGGTTTGGGACTGGAGGGCTACTTTTTTCTGTAACTTAGTATCCTCACGGGTGTTGTACACCTTAAATGCAATTTTTACCAGGTCTCGGATAGGGGTCTGGGGACCTTCCTCCACCCTCCTAAGCTTTTTCCGGATGTCCGGAGCAGACTGAGAGATAAAATGGGTTGCCAGTATCGTGGCTCCCGGGGGAGACTCTGGGTCTATCTTGGTATACCTCATGAGGGCCTCTGTCAACCGATTCAGGAACATTGCTGGATTCTCATCAGGGCCCTGTATAACATCCCGTAACTTATCATAGTTAACCACTTTGTTAGAGACTATCTGCATCCCAGCCAGGAGATGTTGGATCATGCAGGCCACGTGGTCGCGGCCCCGCTGACCATCCTGATATCCCCAGCTGGGAGACGCATCCGGAACTGCGTCCTTCCCTGGCAGGAGTGTCTGGTCTGCAAGGCGCTGCTGGTCCGCATGATCCTGGGCTGCCTGCCAAATGCGAAGTCGCTCTTCTGAGGTTAGCGAGGACGTTAGGATGGTGTGTATATCCTGCCAAGTTAAATCATAAGCTTGGGAAAGATGTCTAAACTCCTTGATAAAGGTGTCTGAGTCGGCGGAATAGGAACCCAGACGCTTCTCAATCTGAGAAAGGTCTTGGATGGAGAATGGCACCTGTACCCGGACTATTCCCTCTGCTCCAGCCACTTCCCGGAGAGGGCACATGCGTCCTGTCGAGGCAAAAGGAACAGCAAGGTCGGGAGGAAGGGCAGTTGTCCGCAACTTCACCTTGGGGACCTGCAGGTGTGACTGAGGTGGAAAGGGCATGAGAACGGGTACGGAGCTAACTGGTGAAAAAGAGGAAGGGGAGACTGAAGGGCAGGAGGTCTGAGGAATAGATGCCTGTGTGGGCGGTGGGGACCACGAGGCCTGGAGAGAGGGGGTCGGCGCTGATGGAGGAAGGGAGGGTTCCGGTAATGAAGGGGGTGGTGCATGAGGTGAATGAAAGTGACCCGGTAAACATGGCGTCGGCACCCGTGCGTCGGAAGTAACCTGAAAACATGAACTTGGCTTAAAGGGAGAAGCAGAGGTTAGCTGAGAACATGGCATCTGAGCCAGAAGTGAAGAAGAGGAAGTCTGGGAACATGGCGGAGGGACGGGAAGTGACGTAGAAGTGGCCCTGCACTCTGGTGGCGGCTCAGGAAGTGAGGTCAAGGTCACTGGCAAACATGGCGTCTGAGCAGGAAGTGAAGAAGAGGAAGTCTGGGAACATGGCGGAGGGACAGGAAGTGACGTAGAAGTGGCCTTGCACTCTGGTGGCGGCTCAGGAAGTGAGGTCAAGGTCACTGGCAAACATGGCGTCTGAACAGGAAGTGAAGAGGAAGTCTGGGAACATGGCGGAGTGACAGGAAGTGGAGGTGCAGTGACCGAAGAACATGGCAGAGGAACTGGAGGGGTAGCATATGGAGGTGGATGGGCCAAAGGCTCTGAGAGAGACGAAGGTGCGGATGAAGAGGCTGGCAGAGGAGGTGAAGAAGAAGTGTGGGCTGGGTTGAGTCCTAAAAGTTCTGGTGGCTCAGAAAAGGTATGGTTAGGTGAAAAATCTAAGAGATCCTTAGGAGACTGAGAGGGCTTAGCCTTGGCCAGGAGAACCTGAGTCGTGGAACAGGAGGAACATAGGGAAGGGCAGGAACGGAGATTCCAAAAAGCTTCCACATAAGGAACTTCAGACCATTTACCCTCGCGGCGACAGAAATTACCCAATTCCGTGAGGACCTGAAAATCAAACGTGCCTTCCGCTGGCCATTTGGAGCCATTGTCCAACACATACTGTGGCCAGGCCACGGTTGAAAAATGGACAAGGCGTTTTTTGCGTAAGTCCTGGCCCAGACCCATGGTTTTAAAATTGGCCAATAAACACCTTAAGGGGCTTTGGGGGCCATGAGCTCGGGACATTTTGTTGCCCATCCTGTCCCAATAAAGTATCTCACGGCTAATCTAAACACAAAGAAGGCGTCCCCGCTTTGAAATTTAGACTAGAGGGGAACCTGGTTCCCCGTTAAGGAGGGCCAGTCAGTAGGGGGGACGTCTCCCACCCCCCTGAGGGCCCTGGATAGGTGGGAGCCGGTCAACGACCAGGGCGTCCCCCGTCTCGCTGAGGGCTCAGGACAGGCAGACCACGTGTACACGGTTTGGGGGGTCTGCAGGAGGTTGGGGGAGTACTTTTTGGGACAGGAGGAGCAGGGCGGAGGGGCTTACCTCACGTCTGTCGTTCCGCAGCCGGCAAAGGCCTTGGGGCTGGCGGCTAGAGGTGGAGAGAGGAAGGGGGGAGCTCAACCAGTTTAGGGAGCCCACGCATCCCTTCCCGGGTTTCCGGCACCAAATGTTAGATAATGTCCACCGACCGACCGCCTGCTTGGTGAAATAATATCGGCAAGTTGTTCAGAGTTGAGATGGAAGCTTTATTGGAAAATCCGCTCCTGGGCCCTTTTCGCTTCCCTCTTCCTTCCCCTCTGCGCGAAGAGGGCCCAGGAGCGGATTTTCCAATAAAGCTTCCATCTCAACTCTGAACAACTTGCCGATATTATTTCACCAAGCAGGAAGTCGGTCGGTGGACATTATCTAACAGTTTATTTTTTCCTGTTAATGATATTAATATATAAAGACAACAGATTAATTGTAGTTCACAGATGCTATTAGAATGAAATAGTAAACCCTTTCTAATGTAAAAAAGAAATTCACATTGGAAATCTATCTTTATAGTTCAAGTGGTTGCATATTTATATATTTGCATGTATATCCATACATTAACAAGGGACAACATTTACCGAGAACTGAAGATTTAAAATATATGTGAGGCTTAGGTGTTTAGCAGGTAAAACATTGGTTGAGATTGTCATTTTCCACATCAGAGAGCCAGCTTCCTGCTGATTCTACACTAATTCGTGCCAATTCCACCTTTCTGCTAATTTACATTGGGATGTAGCAGGTGGTGGTTCAAGTACTTGCCTTGTCATCACTCACATCAGAGATCTGAAATCACACTTCTGCTTTTGAGCCTGGCTTATTCCTGACCCTTGCAGGCACTTGAATAATAAACAACGCATGCAAAATATCTATCTTTCTTTTGGTCTACTTGTATACATTTCAAATAAAACTAAATTCTATAAAAAATTATAGAAAACTGCTGCTTTTGCTCATACTTCTTGAAAAAGAGACCTTAAAACCAAAATGTAATTTCAAGATTATGATATCTTTAAGAGATATACACCCTTATTTTATGCCATATTTATTTGACATTGTTCCAGTACACCTCTATAATGCACTTGTTTAATAATACTAGCAAGCATATCAAATGAAGTAAATAATAATTTAACAAAACCTCATGCATATAATGCATTTATTAGAATAAAATATCATTGCAATTTTTTCTATTGCTTTTTAAGTAATAGTGATTAGAACTGACATTTTCAGGTTGTATATGTAGTATTTTATTGTGTATAATGTCTATACATTGTAGTTCATTGAGAAAGATGTGTATACATAAAGCAAAATAAAGATAACTACATAAATCCATTCATTTTTGTTTTTCAACTATATGAGAAAGCTTTCAACTTTCTCTGCTTGTTTCTACTGTTCCAGGATGCGTTAAATAACAAAATTTAACATTTGTGAGACTTAGGGCTGAGGCATTAAGAACAATGACATTAGAACGTAAGCAAACTTCAGCTGGAAGAATGTCTGAAATATAGATTAGAAAAATAGAATAGGAATAGAACCAAGGTAAATAGTAGTTATCTAATCAACTTTAAGGATAATATTTCCCAAACATCTATATTAACCTTTTCAATAGCATAGGAATGCCAATCATGATACACATGCTCAAATATTATTTAGAGCAGTCAATACTGTCAATGAGAATATTGGCAAGATAATCACCACTACAGATTTTCTTTAAATTTCACCAATTTACATCAGGTAGTTTGTCAGCATGCATTGCATTTCTCCCTTAGGATAAAGCATTAAAAGTTCATGCTGGCATTTTAGATAAGGTTCTTAGAGGTAGATAATATAAAGCATCACTGAAGCCAAAAAATGCACCTGCTAAATTTTGAGCAGATATAAAGGGCTGCATTCCTACAGATACCATGGCGGTTGGTGACGAAATGGAATGAAATAATAAAGCTATATTGTGAAAACTCTTTCAATACCTGCGTGGTTATTTAAGAAGCAATTTTAGGGTAAATATGTGAATTTTAATGACTTAATACAAAATATTATACGAGAAGTTATTAAACTATGGGTTATACACACACACAGAGTCAAAAATAGGATGTATCAGAAAACATTCATTAATTAATCAAAACGGAAAAGGAATCTCCTGAGATCTGCAGAATGTAGAAAACCTTGTAAAATTCTTTCACATATTTTATAAAGAAAGGAAAAAATTCACAAAAGAATAAAAGCCAAATATGATACTATATTCCAGACATTCAAAAAGAACCTGATGTATTCTAAATAGTCTAAAACAGGGGGGAAGGGGGAAATAAAGTGCTTTAAATTAATCCAGAAGTAACAAGATTTAATGAAAACACTATGCTCAAATATTATTACAAAATAGTTGAGACAAATGAAGAACAAGGAGAGGAGGTCAACATAAGATCACTAAGTTCAAGTCCACAGGGTTGGTGTTAAGCAGAGGCCGGGTACCTGATGTTGCTACATTCATAGAGATGTTAACCAGATGCTTCTCATCCATGATGGAGGCTCAGCCTCTAGAATCCAAAATCAAAGGCCAGAGGTTACTTCTCTTAATGCAAAGCCACATGGTCCAGGCTTCTGTCTGTAGAGCAGACAACACGTCTTACGTAGGACTTCTGGGAAAGGTAGATGTCAGAGGTTAGTTGATTTTTGGGCAAAAATGGCATTTTCTATAGCAGCTCTGTAGTGACATTGCTATTATGTTGCTGGTTGGCACTCCAAGCCATGTTCGCTAGCCAACGGGTCTGATCCTGTAATGTGTGTTCACTAAGACATTTTTTTTGTTGTTGTTATTTGATTGACTGACATGGAAATGGAGCAGCTGTTTGTTTATTGGGTAAGAGTGCCTTGAATCTCAATGATGAATCAAGAGCATACATCAGATGGAGCCTGTGTACCAGCATGCAGACCAGAGAAAGAATCTCCCTCATGTTATTGCATCTGTATCTATCTATATGCAAGACAATATTACTAAAGGGGTTTATAAATAAAGTTCTTGGCCTTCTAGCTTCATTAGGTTTCCCTTTGAGGATGTGTAACAAGAAGAAAACAGTGAGAGATACTACACATGTACATGGATCCACAGAGGATCCACAGCGTCAGCTCAATGTCCCACTTGCTCCTGAACACACGTGAACAAGAGGTAGGGTAAACCAAGCTCCAAACAAACCACCTGCTGGTGAGAGAAAAGACTGATTATGATTTATCACTGAAGCTCTGCAATTATTTGCCACAAAACATTATTTGGCCAATAACGCATACAGGTGAATCCAAAGGGGCAATTGGAACGGTGAGGGCAATTATGATAATATATCACAAAAGTCCAATTTAATGTTGGAGTATTTATTTATTTATGTCATCAGGAACAGGTCTACAGCAGGAACAGTATCTCAAATAGAGTTCAAAGAAGAGTCCCAAGCTACTGGAACAAGGAATAGAATAAGAAATGGAAAGAAAAAAGTTATATAAATAAAAATGTGGATAATAGTGACTAAAGACATTTGAAACGAGTTTAGGCTCAGCACAGATCATTAAAGCTCAGGCTGAAATTGAAGGCTATGGCAACTTCCTAGACATAAGCAAGACCTAAAGAATGTAGTAGTGACAAAAAGTGATTTGATGAAACTCTACAGTATAGTGCTCCATAACATGAATAATTTGGGCTAAGTAAGACTTTTTGAAATTTAAGGGCCAGACATCCAATGCAAATTATATACATTCACCAAATTACTGTACACTAAACTCCATAAAAATTTGCAATTAAATAATTGTAAGAGTAAAGTTGAAAATCTTTTCATTTAATTATCGCTTACAAATTTTGCTTATTTTTCTTCCAAATTTAGATCTTCTAGCCATTTTTGAAGTCTATTTACTGGAGCATTAAACATCTATGATTAATATAAATTAAAAATATTACCTCAGTAAGAACCTAATAATAATTTATTTTGAATTTAAACATGCCAACAGAAATACCATTTAATGTAAACAGTAGCATGAATAAAAACAAACAAATGAAATAAAACCAATTGTGTCAAATATTATTCATCCTATCTTGAATATGATATACATACTCACAAAATTATTTTGCCTTATAAAGCTTTATCTTTAGTATGAATTTACATTTTCCTTTTTTAAAAAACATCTTTTGGAAGAAAATGTGGAGAAATAAGAGAGTAAGCAGTATGTAGTATTTAATACAAATAGGACTAATATTTTTACATCATAAAAGGAAGCATTTAGCATTTACAATATTAAAATAAGAAAAATGAATGGTATATCCATTTGTTACCATAAGACTTAGTAGGTAATGGCAAAATTAAACACCTAAAATGATAGTATAAAAACAAATACAGCCTTGGTGAACACAAAAATAGAATCTGAGATCAGAAGGAGGTTGGGAGTATAGCTATTATGAAAGTTGGGGATAATTAAACTCAAATAAAACATGGGAGGGTGAGCCTTGTTTTAAGAGATCACATATGGGCATTCATGGCAACAGAGAAAGGCTTCGATTTGACATGTCCTGGTTGCAGTAAACTGACAGTTGGACAACAGGCTTTATCTCAGAAAGCAAGCAGATTGGTTAAGAAGGGGTTAGGTTAACTCGTGGGTGTGATGAGTTAAGTAGTTTGACTTGCAGCTTTATTGAAACATTGACACTAGTTAAGCAGGTGGATGGCAGAGAGTAGTGGAGGAGTGAAAGGAACTTGCTAGAGAGATCTCAGAAGACAATGAAGAAAATGATTTAATTGCTTTTATTGTGATACAATGGCCATGGAACAGAAAGACAGGCTCACACACGGCGTGTCAACTACCTCCCTCAAGAGGCAAAGCCGATTTCTTTTACCTAGGTTAGGCCAGGGCATGGAATGTATCATTAAAATTGATAGTTCATATTTTTAGTAATAAATTTCATGAGGAGACTACAATGATAAAAGTGTTAAACTATGATTGTAAGCAATCGTAAGTTTTTAAGAAAAACAGTTGCTGTAACTACTATAAGTAAATACAAATAGCTTATAAAACATACAGTGCATAATTTATACTGAAAGTTCCAGAATTAAATTTGGAAATTGATGTGCAAGGCCTTTGTTTGAGCAAATCAAGGATTACACACACACTCACACATCCATCTTTGTAGACTCCAAAATTTGAGTAGCAGTAAGACTCAAAATCTTTGAAAATACATTCCTGACTTCATGGAATTATAATTCAGAAGATATTAAAAAAATTATTTTCCCTTTATACCAGAAGCAAAATTCTAAAGTGTAGCTAAGGCAATCACAGAGGAAAATGAGACTCCTAGATTTGTTTTATCCAATATAAAAGATTAAGTTAGATGATGGCAATTTAGTTATTGTGATATTGTTCTAAGGATGACCAAGTAAATCACCAGGCACAGAATAAAAATTTCTAAGCAATTTTGTTTTGCAAAGTTTTTTTTTTTTTTTTAAGATGCAAAGTGTCTGCATAGGAAAATAAACAATCTATAAAATCAAATGTAGCAGGGATGACCTCACAGCCACCACGTGGCGGCCGTGAGCTCCCTGGCCTTCAGCAAAGCCTCACGCCTGGATCGCACACAGCAGAGGCCATGCGCAAGGGGTAAGCTGCCCCCGGGCGGCTAGCGCGCCATTTGGCCCTAGGTTTCGCCTGCTGGCTGCCCGGCCAGGGAGCTCTGGCAATTCTGTACTTTGTTTGCTGCTTAGATAACTCCATTTTGAACCCTCAGTGCTTTGTGAACATGAATCAATCCTAACGATTCCCAATGACAGTTCATGTTCCTCAGATGGACCTGTAATCAATACTGTCTCAAACCACGTGTTGTGCAAAATTCCAATACCTAATATACTGTCAAAACCTTGTGCTACTCAAAAATGGAGCGGGAAAGCAGGGAAGTCTTCCATTTCCTTTGAAGGTGTGAGGAAGACTTGTAGTGTAACCTATCAGCAGCATAGCAGATAACCTATTGACAATAGACTGAAAACAGAATTAGACAATGGTGAAAACACAAAGACATACAGGGGGAGTCAAGGGAGATCCTAGCAACCTATTCACAGGTGGTCACATGCACAGAGCAGGGGAGGCACCCAGAAAGGAGCAGGTGAACAGGAGGAGGCTTGTGTCCCAACCCTGAGACTCCCGGATCCCCACCAAAGACTGTCAGTACGGGCACCAAGGACTGCATCCCAACTGCCAAAGAGACCACGGGGAACTGGAATGCCTTTGGAGTTCGAGAACTCAGAGGACACCTCCCTCCCCCTTTTTGGACCTACCACATGGAATGGAAGAAGCCTGAGCCCTTCATCGTGGGACCCAGGGTCATCGGAACAACAGACAGGAACCCTGCATGGTCCTCAGAACCAGAAGAACAGTAACCCTCCTTGGGAATTGGGGAGAGAAGCTTTCCCTAATCCTTGTTTGGTTCCAACTTTGGGTCCTCACCCTCTCTGCAATGACCATTAGGGTAGCTCCAGAGTTCCCCCTCCAAACACACACACAAGTTAGAATAGATAGGCAGAGAACAAAAAGGAAAGCCTGATCAGCATAAACTCATACACACTTGACTAGGGAGGACATGAAGATTAAGTACTCCTCACCCCTCCTAAACTGTCTCACACCTCAACTGTTGAAATGTCATCGAAGTAGTCACAGAATGTGGTTAAGAACTTGCATTTTACCTTAATATATTGCTTACTCGATACTATGTCAATTGGTTCCACAAAATTGTATATTGTTGCTGATGTTATGTTGGGGCTTGTAATTGACCAGGATTTTACTTTGTTGTCTCTAACATTGGACCAGAGAGGGTCTCCCCAAGAAGCTGTTGAACTTATCTAGAAGATGAGATGCTGGACTCTATGCTAGGTATATGCTTGCAGGAGAGGAATTTCAATTGAACTTGAACTGTGGATACACAACAAGGTGGAGGAATCCACCAAGGGGGGAAGTGGGAGAGGAGACAGGGGAATTCCAGTACCTAAAAAGCTGTATCACATAATGCAACGTAATAAAAAAAACAAAATCAAATGTAGCCTTTGGATCGGGAAAAAAATGAATCTATATACCTGAAAAGAACTCATTAACTCAATAGTGGAAAAAACAAATGCAAAAACAGGGTAAAGATCAGAGTAGAATGTTCTTCAAGAAACACTTAAAAACAGTCAATAAGAAAAAGAAAAGGCGGTTAGCATAGTAATCAGCAGGGAAATGCAAATAAAAACCACTGTAATGTAATACATCTGTTGGGCTAGCTTTGCTATTAAAATCAAGTTAGGGAATTTTGGGAATAGTGGGGAGGAAAGAATTCTTACACATTCTTGGGGGGGTTGGAAATAGGAAGAGCTATCATGCATAGAATATGGATGGATCTATGGAAGTTAACAGACATGCCATACGTCCCAGCACTGCCTCTTCTTGGCATACACCCAAAGGAAACAGAATCTCCACCTTTTGGAGACATCAGTGTTACTCATAGCCGCAATATATGGAAGGAAATTAAATCTGTGTTGTTCGGCATCTACATGATGAAACTGTACTACATAGATGTTGAACATTGCTCATTACTATTTTAAAAAAATCATTTTACCTTACGCCACAACACGGGTGAGTCTGGTGGACATTGTGCTATTAAAATAAGCCAAACATAGGAAGAAAAATATTACATTGTTTCAGTGATACATTCAAACTGAAAAAAATATATGCATAAATACAAAGTAGTGATTAGTATGGGGGGGCAAGCAAAAGAAATGGGGATATCTAGGACAGGTGATGGAAAATAGCAGCCAAGAGAACAAACAAAATTAACATATAACTTGTAAACCATAGGGGATAAGTTTGTGCTGTATGTGAGAATGGCAATAAAGGAAATGATATTAGCTGCTCTTTGAAAAAGAAAGAAGCTAGTCAAAAGTAGTAACTGAGCAGATGAATATGTTACTATGTTTTATTAAGCAGTAATCTTTCTTTAGGTATTCCTCACTAACTTAAATAAGCACATTATTTTATTGTGTTGCAAGGTGATGCAGAAAGTTTGAAACTTTGATAAATATTACCACAGTAGTTAACTTAAAATTGAAAATAAACAAAGCAATTACTGATTGTGCTGCAATGAACACATGGGGGGAGGGGTATGGGAGGGGTGGGGGGGATCCCCAGCGCCTATAAAACTGTACTACATAATATAATGTAAGCAACAATAAAAAAAAAACAAACAAACAAAAAAAGAAAATAAACAAAGCAAGATCTGAACAGTCGACTAGTCTGAGTTCTGTTGTGAGTCTATACTACGCTATATAGGTCAAATAGGAAGATTTGATTGAGAGTAAAGGGTACAAAACAATGCAGTACAGTTAAATAAACAATTTTAAAAAGAGAAATGATATTTGTAATTTAGGCAAAATGCAAACCTCAAAAATCTATGGATAAGGCCCAATGTGATATCCTAGTGGCTAAATTTTCACTTTGTATCTGCTGGGATTCCATTCAGGTTCAGGGTCATACCCTGGCTCCTCCACTTCCCATCCAGCTCTCTGCTTGTAGCATGGGAAAGCAGTGGAGGATGGCCCCTTGGGAGCCTGCACCCGCGTGGGAGACCTGGAAGAAGCTCCTGGCTCTAGGCTTCAGATCAGCTCAGCTCTGCTGTTGTGGCCACTTGGATAATGAGCAAGCCGAAAGAAGATCTGTCTCTGTCTCCTCTCTGCATATCTGACTTTCCAATAAAAATAAAATAGAATAAATCTAAAAAAAAGATAGATTTTCTCTGTCCACTATCTGTGGCTGTAGTCCTCATTTATCACCTGAAAGACTGAGGATCTTAGATATTATGATCACTATTATATTTTTTACTTAATTCTTACAGACGCATTTTTATTATGAAATGAAGTAAGCTTATTGATTGTTTTACTTTTTTTCGTAGTGTGTAAATTTGAAGCTTTCTTAAGAAACAAAGGCAAGGAATAACACTTTGAACTGTACCAAGAGATCTTTGAAAACTTTATAAAAAATTATCTTAGAAACAAATTATGCCTGTGTTTCAAAAACTTTCCACCAAAATAAACTTGTCTTTTAATTATCTTTTCCAGAATATCACACAAGGGAAAAAAGGTCCCTTCTCTTTTTTTCCTTCACAGCATAAACAAAATTAAATCCTCTACACTGATTACTCCTACTAACAAAGTAAATTTTCCCTTCAATTTGAAATCCATTTATGTTTCAAATACCTTCAAAACTCCTAAAAAACCATACATGTTATAATTAATTGAATTTGATCAATAGAGTGTGATTTGGGATGATATACTACATAAAAACAAAAAGTCCAGATTTTAATCAAGTTAACATTAAAAGAGAAGCTGTGAAATCAACCTAAATTGAATAAGATGGCAAACATTGAATACTATATCCCAAATAATATGTAACAGGGGTATGTGTTAGAAGTAAATTTGTGATTGCTATAGACATAAATCCTCCTGGCAGGAAATTGACCATGCCCAAATTGGTCAACGTGAAAAGCAACTGATAGAGGAGTTATGGTCCAGAGTGCAGAGAAAATCACAAATATTTCAGTAGCTCAGAAACAGCAATGTTGGGAAGAAAGACCTGTCCCATATGTAGCGAAGCGTAGGGAGGCAGGTGTGTTTGAAGGCAGTGCCTGGTAGCTGTGCTGTCGTGGAAAGGCCCAAATACTGCTGTCCCCAATAGCAGGGAATTAATGCAGTATGAGTCTCACTTACAGAATCAAGTACCTTTTCTGATGGTATGTGCTCACCACTCTCCTTGTGGACTGGGCCAGAACACAGTGTATTGCTGCCATTGCCCATTTTGGGGTGGATATACAAGTATTTCACCCAGGTTCAAGTTTTCCTTTTCCCAGTCAGCTGATTGTAAGAGGATTCTTATGAAGCCAGCAAAAAAGAGAGCTAGAGAGAGAGATGTGGTCATGACACAGCAGTGGAAACCACAGGAATTTAGATTCATTCTTCAGATCCCCTACTCATGCCTTCATGATAGGCTAGACCCTGATCTTGTATATACACATGTGTGTATATGTATACATATGTGTGTATATATGTGTTTGTGTGTGAGAGAGAGAGAGAGAGAGAGAGAATGAAGGTGATCCTTTATACACTAAATTTTATTAGTAAGACAGTATTTGCCTTGTAGTGGGCCACTCAGGATATATGGTCACTCAGTAATACAGGATTAATTATTCAGAGTGTTTGCTATAAAATATTTTAAGCAGGGTTCTCCCAATAAATTGACTCACATGATTGTCTGGAGTTTGTAGGACAGATGGGCAGGGTAGAGAGTAAGGATGAAATTGGCACTCTCTGGTTGAAGCAGAATTTCCCCTCTGAAAACCTTGCATCATTCTCTGAATGACTCCAGCTGGTTGCATGAGCGGTACTCATAAAGCCTTGCAGGCGGTTGGGTAGCAGAGTACCACAGGTGAGCCGAACCGACTCAACCAGCAGATAGGCAATTGGGTTTTGGTATTAGAATTCTTTACCAATGTATGTACAAGTTTTTCCTGTTGATTTATGCATTCCATGAATGTTCTACTATGTTTTTACTGTATATGCGGTGCTTTGTATAACCTATTTAAATGTATTTTCCTTAAAAAAAGATTAGGGATTCAGCATCCTATTGTCAAGACATATTTACGTTTGCTTGGAAGTTCATCTTTGATTCAGAAGCAGAGATGTATCCTGCATTTCATCCTCACACCTGGCTATGGTAATTTCTATTACAGATACGGACTCTCTGCTGTTGTCCATACCCACAATGTCAGGATACACTTAAACAGCAGAATGGTGTACCTGTGACTGTTTATGAAGGCCTACACTACTGCAATAATATGGGATAAATCAGTGGGGCAGGGGTCAGAGAAGATCTGAGAAGCGGGGAGTGGAAATCCCAGAGCCTACAGAACTGTTT
Organism: Ochotona curzoniae; assembly: GCF_017591425.1. Lineage (NCBI taxonomy): Eukaryota > Metazoa > Chordata > Mammalia > Lagomorpha > Ochotonidae > Ochotona > Ochotona curzoniae. The sequence goes on along the minus strand of NW_024466219.1, from coordinate 8,086,994 downwards.
ATAAAATAATAATTTAAAAAAATACAGTCAACACACACACACACATAGACTAGGAAGCTATTTTCAGTTTTATCTCATACAGACTTACATTTCTGTGATCCTTAACAAAAGAATTGCTTGTGTGAAGGAGGAAGTGCCAGACTGTCCCTTCCTTAACAAGGAATCTCATTTGTCCAGTGGTATGTACTGCAGGGATAACATGTTCCTCATGGATCCTTGGTGATCCTCATTGTAAACCATTTGGCTCTATGATGTTGGTGTTTATTGACTTTCTTACACAAGTCTGATGTTTCTCTATGTGGGCCAAGACTGTATGGTTTTCATTATCATATATTTACAAAATTCATGAAGAATCTTTTGTATACATAACCCAAATTTGTCTTTTTTTTCCCCCCAGGTCATTCCACGCATTGCCTTTAGTAATAGCCATGAGGAAGGCTTAGAATAAAGCTACAATCCAGTTGGGGATTCATAGAGCCTTTATGTATATGTCATTGGCAAAGCCTAAGGAAACAGAAGAGGAATGAAGTATTTGAGGTATACCAGCAAAATGGCATTATTGTCATATTTGTATTTGAATGAAGAAAGCAGGAACTAATTTAAAGTATGAAGAAAAGGAAAGCTCCAGAAGCAAGTTTGCTTAATGGTGCTGTGATCTGACAGGGCCAAGAGTTGGTGGGATAGCAGGTAAGAAAAAGGGAGAACAAAGTCACCCTCACTCTCCTGTCTCGTTTGCAGGTGCTGAGACCATCCAAAACACAGCGAGGAAGCCTGAAGACTTGGAAGGCAGTGACACTTACTTCAAAAAATGACTTGGGGAGCAGCCAACACATTTGGAGAAGGCTACAGAAGGAATCTGATGGGCAATAGCAAAGTATCTAGTGCATATATGGCCAAGGAAGCTATTTGCATTTTCTCCTCCACACTAAATCAAAGTGTCCTGATGCATTTGATCTAAATTTAAATTTTGCCTAAGTTGCTTAATTTAAAAAATGTGATTCCAGTAAGTACTTGAAGTGATTTTAGCAGAGTTAATGCTAATTAATCAATTCAGAGAAAACAAAATGCCTTTTTATATATTTAATGTCACTGAGCTTTCACCTCATTTTATACTTCATTTTAGGTAAGCAGTACATCCTTAGAAGGACACAGTGAGGGGAGGGTGAGTGGCACAGTCATTCCAGTGCCTCTGCTGACAGAATCTCATTCGGATTGGCTGGTTTTGTGTGCCAGCTGTGCTTCTGGTTTCAGCTCCAGCTGTTCCTTGCAGGCGATCCAGGGCCAAATCCTTAATGGCTGACATCCTTGGAACAGGCACAGACTGTTGGCTTTCAGACTCAGCTGCAGCTATTCAGGGCATTTGTTGAGTCATTCAGAGGATCTAAGATTCTCTCTCTGCCTCTCTCTCTCCCCCTGTTTGCCCACCCTTCTAATACATACAAATCAATTTTGTTTACTTGTTAGATTTTTGGCAATCTTTACATTGTTAATTTGAATAAAAAGGTACAAGGGCTATAGGAAAGGGGGTAAGACCACTATTTCCTATTGTTTCCTTCATATATCTGAGGTAAAGGGAATATTGAGGGAGAGGCCCTACCCAGTCTCCCACCCACACCAGGTCCCGGATGTGGGCCGTCCTCGACTGCTTTCCCAAGCCACAAGCAGGGAGCTGGATGGGAAGTGGAACTGCCGGGATTATAACCAGCGCCCATATGGGATCCCGGTGCGTTCAAGGTGAGGACTTTAGCCACTAGGCCACGCTGCTGGGCCCTATATATAAATTATCACTCATTGCATTCCTAACTTCCTCTATAAAACATTAAAAGCATTTTACTAGTCTAGAGGGCAGGAGGTCTTATCCCTTATTCTTAAATACTAGGGGCTCAACATTGCTGTGTAGACTGCAAAAGGTATAATCTTCCCTTTTTGTCAAAATGCAGGGATATCAAAATGAGAAATGTGTAATTATATCTTCATTGCTTTTTCTAAATGATTGGATTGAGATATATTTAAAATTTGGCATAATTATATTACAAAGGGGTATTTTATGGTTCAGGATTTAAACCATCATGTTTGATCATAAACACAATTGAGTAAAAAAACAAAGTAAATATAAAGAAGAAAAGGCATAATTTGAATTGTGAATGCAACAATGTGATTAATATGATTAATAATAAATATTCCATACTTATTCAATTTTTATATAAATATATCCTTTTAACATTTATATGAAAAACACATGATGGCCTTATGATTGAAGTTTTAGGACTTATGTTAAACACTAAAAAGTGATACATTAGTGTAGAAGCACAAGCTTTATAAGCATAATGAAGTCCAAAAGCCTTCAAATGAAATCTATAAAAAGAAAATGACATTAAGTCAGGGATAAATCAATGCTTGAAAGACCATTCTCCAGCTGTCTCTGTCTCCATCTCTTTCAAAAAAAATATTTGAAATTCATGAATCTGATATGTCGAAGAAATTTTGCCACTTTCTGTGACAAATGAATAAAAGAAAGTAGAAGGAAGAAGAAAACAAATTCAGATTTTTTATTTCCAGTATTAACTAATAAGAACATAATATTCAACATAAATGGGTCAAGACCTAAAGGATTAAAATATTATTTAGCAGTTGTGATGTTATGAGTATTGTAAAATATAGAACATGCGCTGAAGAAGATAGCTCTGGGTAGACCCATGTGCATGTAACTCTATCAATATACTTTTGGAAAATTTGGCCAGAGAGATTCGACAAGAGGAAGAAATTAGAAAGCAGGAAGTCAAAATCTCTCTTGTTGTTGAAGACATTTTTATCTAAAGCAGCAAAAACAATTCCACCAAAAGATGGCTAGGACCATTAGAGAACTCAGCGCCATAGTAGCATACATAATCACCTCACTGGAGTCCAGTACCTACATCAACAACAATCTTATTGAGAAGAAACATCTAAGTCAATTCAAAGCAGCTACAAAAAATTAGTACCTTGGCAAAAATTTAACCAAAATGCGAAGTAATGTTATGATAGAAATTACAAAACATTCATGAAAGACATACACAATCACAATGAAAAATCTACATTCCCTTGAATGGAGAAATGAATACTATAAAAATATGTATAGCATCTAAAGCAAATTACAGATTAATTACAACCCCCATAAATATCTCCCCAAAATTCTTTGAAAATTAGAGCATACACTAAAAATCACAGAAACTCAAAGTACCCCAAACAGATAAGCCAATAAAAACTTAGAAGAGTGGCATGCCATGCTACTCCTCTGTCTGTAGCACCAGCATTGCATATGGGCATCAGCTCATGTCCTGGCTGCTCTGCTTCCTGCTCCAGTTTGCTTGTTATGGCCTGGGAACTCAGTGGAGGATGGCCTGGAGTTCTTGGACACCTGCACCTATGTGGGAAACATGCAGGAAGCTCCTGGCTCCTAGCTTCGGACCAGCCCAGCTTTGCCTTTGCAACCATTTGGGCAGTGAACCAGCAGATAGAGGAGCTCTCTCTCTCTCTCTCTCTCTCTCTCTCTCTCTCTCTCTCTCTCTCACACACACACTCTCACTCACACACACACTCTCTTACAAACACACGCACACTCTCACACACACACTCTCTTACACACACACAAACTCTCTCTTTCTCTCTCCCTCTTTCTCTCTCTTTCTGTTTTGCCCTCTTTGTGTGTAGCTTTGGGTTTCAAACAAAGCAAATAAATCTTGAACAAAATGAAATCAAACAAAAACCCCAGGTGCTGAGAGAATTCCAGTATCAGATTTTTGACACATTTCAGGGCTATAATGACCAAAACAATTGATATTAACGTATAAACAGATATGTAGTAGAACAAATCTGTATAGAAACCCCAGAAATAAATGTATACAGCTGCAGTCAGCTAACCTTTCACAAATGAAAAACATTCTCTTTGGTAAATGGTATTAGATAATTGGATTTTCATATAAAGATTTAAAACAAGACTCCTACTTCTAGCAATATGCAAAAATCAACTCGAAAAGATAAACAATGCAAACCTAAGACCTCAAACTGGTAAAATGTTAAAGTAAAATATATGAGAAACATTGCAAGTCACTTAGCTAAACAAAAGCTTTTAGGTGAGGCTCCCAAAGCACAAACAAAAAAAGAAACCACAGGGAGATTATTTTAAAAACCTAGGATGCTTCTGCACAGCAAAATGAAATACAACAAAGTCAGACAAAGTGAAAAGCAACCAAACATTTGGGAGAATCACTGTTTGTGGGAACGCAAAACATCACTGTCGCAAGAGAGTATGGCGATTCCTTAAGAAACTAAAAATGAATCTGCCATGTGACTCAACTATCTTACTGCTGGGAATACGGTCTCAGAAAAGAAAGTCAGCATCTGAAAGAGACACCTACGCTAACATGCGTATTGAAAATAAAGACAATAGAAAATAAGTTAAATTAGCCTAGATTAATCAGACCAATCAATTAATGACTGGATCAACGGATAAATAAAATATATGAACATGGAATATTACTCAGTCATGAAAATCAAAACTGCACCAGAACAGATGGACGTGGAAGCTATTATAGGCAAAATAATCCAGATCTAGAAAGGCAAATACATATTTTATTTTATATATGAAAAAATAATACTACAAAATTTCTGCAGGCACCAATTATTTTTATATTGATAGTTACAAATATTACATCGCTGAGCCAACACATTAATATAACTATCTTTAATCACCAAGTAATGGCATATTTTGCATACTAATTTATCTGCATTCTAGAAAAGCAATAAATACATATGTGCAAACATGGTAATGACTTACTCTTTATATGACAGTTGAGAATAAAATATTGCATTAAATTTTTGTGTATAATATTTTATGATTTAATTGTAATTTCTCAACTAAATCATCAATGTGGAAAATATTAGAAAAATCAGCTATCGTTTTATTGTTTTAAATAATTACAATCTAACTTTTGTAGGAAATTAAAGACATAATGTTTAAACAATAAATTCATATCTTCTTTTCCATCTCTGTTTCCCTGCTTTTCCCAAAACTGCTTCTGTCAATGTCTTACAATTAAATAACATTTAAGAGCCACTTGTTTTGATCTCCACAAGGTGGGGGGGGGGTGAGTTAACTCCTCTTGGGAAGTACTGCTTTGTCAGTACTTGTGGCTGTGCAAACTAGAGCGTAACGTCAATGGGGCACGGGATGGAAGTAGTGATCTTGATAAACGGTCATCTTTCCTCAGAAGGAAATTGCGGCAAAAAGACAAAGTGTCTTCCCTTAGGGTACAGATATCAAGATTTAAGAAGAACTATACTCAAGTTATTAAAAGATCAATTGCAGTCATTTTCATAAAACTTTCTGCTGTGAAAGTAAGGGGAAGGTGATAAACCAGTAGTAATAACAGAGTGCTGAACAATACGGCACAGATCTGTGCTTCTCAGGATATTGACCATGCCTTTAGCACTTAGCCTGAAGCCAAATTAATTTAAATTTTGTAATGGATGAAGTACAGTTATCAACATTTTTCCTTTATCCCTTGGCTTATAATATAAGTGCACACAATGGTTTAAAGTTATATTTGCTCAATCTATAGTCATGTAACCTCTCTAGTTTTATTGGAAACAAGGCAGCAATAAAGCAGCTGACTTGAATTGCCAAAATGCATCAATATGAGAAAAAGAATTAATCTGAAGTGGAACTGGATGAATCATATTGAATACATGCACTAACTAAAGCAAGTTAGCTAATTACACTGTTACTTGAATTCAGTTGAGCCAGTCATCTTGAAAATTGTAAGATCATATAAGGAAAAATTTAATCTACATGTCTTGTTAGCTCTTTAGTTCAACAAGTTTTATATTTACTTTCTAGTTATATCTGCAAATATGTATTATAATTCACTTTTTATTAAAAGATCAGATATGCTAAGAAATGAAAGCAAATGTGTTAGCAATTTATTCCAGAAAATATTTGTTAAGTTATGTGTGTTCAATAGCATATGAAGATATTGTCAGGCATAGACTGGGGAGAGTTGTGTGCTGAGAAGCAAACAGCATGATTACCATTTCATAACTCCCTCTTCTTCCTCCTCCTGGTCTTCAGTTATGAGAAATGTGTCTACTTTTTAAAATGCATTCAATGAAAGTGCCTAATATCATAGATAAGAATTAGTATGGAAACAACTTTGTATCCAGGATGAAATGTGAAAAATTTTAAAGGTAATGGAAAGTAATGTTATATATTTGACATCTATAATGAGGTCTATGATATTTCATGTTAAACTAACTTTAATAGGCTTAGATTTTTAAAAATACGAGTGCAATTATTATTATCTTTATATAGAATTAGGGGGAGCAAGGAATGGAAAGAGGGAGCGAGCGTTCATCTACCTTGTTTGATTACCCAAATGCCCACAAAACCAGAATGGACGTCGATGGAAACCAGGAGCCTTAAACGTCACCTGGATCTCAGCTGAGGTTGGCAGGGATTGTACGCAGCACATCCCTGGTGTCTCACGAAGTATGAATCAGTGGGAAACGGAGTTAGGGCCCTAAGCTAGCCGCCCTAAGCCAGGCGGCAGGCACCACGGCAGCTTTGCAGTGCTGTGCCAATCTTCACCAGCCGACAGCTAATGATCTTCATGAATAACTGTGTCTCAGGATACTTTAAAACTTGGGACAGTAATTAATTCATTCTGAGTTGGCTATTAGAAAGCATGGAAAATTCAAATCACAAGGTAAGTATTTTTATAATGCTTTCATGATATGCTTGGATTTCACATACTGAAAAGTTGTTCAGTATATGAAGTTTACACAGCAAAAGGCACAAATTGTAGATGAGTTAAGTTTCTAGCTCCTACTTTACAGCCTTCAACAATCAGATTTTCTGCCTGGGTATAGACTAGATATGGACTTATAAATTTGTCTGACATGAACTACTTTCTTAAAAAAAAGAATTATTTATTTATTTAGTTATTTATTTTGAAAGTCAGTTTTGCAGACAGAAGAGCACAAAAGAAAGCTTCCATCCAGTGGGTCATTCCTCAGAGGCTCTCAGCAGCCAGCACTGCCAAACGTGGAGCCGGCACTTCACACAGGTCTCCCACAGGAGTGTCAGGGACCCAAACAGCCAGGCCTTCTTCTGCTTTCCCAGAGAGCTGGATCCGAAATGCCGCAGGTGGGACACAAAGCAGCACTGACATAAGATGCTGCTGTCACAGGTAGTAGCTTTATTTGCCCACACCGGCCCGTAGATATCCACTTTTAAAGGAAGTCCTTAGCTAAAATGAAATACTACTTTGGAGATTCCGGATTCACATTTAAAATACAAAAAACTGGTTATATGAAATATTCTCAAGATTACAAACACATAGCTTCGTATTTGTGTATAATGTGCATTAAATATGTATTATATATTCATTTGGCTTCCTACATACTTACCTTTTATTACTACAAGAAATATTGCTAAGTATGTTTTATTTGTTGATAATTTGATATTTACATTCTTAAAGTGTGAGGCACAGTTTATTTAACCCAAGTTTCTCAAGTCTAAATTAAAATTTCAGTAGTTTGACAAGCACAGTGCTGTAACAGAACATTGTAATAAAAGTCTAGCTGGTAATAAAAAGGTGAAAGCAAGAAATATTAAAAATTGAGAAACAAATAAGAAGAGATTATTAATATTTTAAAACATTGCAGTGATCAATGTAAAATAACAAAGGAAATATACTTTAAAATCACAACCAATAAAGCAGTTTCCACCAAGTTGTTAAATATAAATTCAGTGTCTGAACATAAATAGCCATTCTGTAAACAGGCAATTACTAATTGGAAACTACAGCAGAGCAACTGTGTAGGCATTTGGCCCAAAATAAAAGAATGTATGGAGCACTAGATTATAAGAGAATTTATCCTCAATAAATGGGAAAAAATGTTAATGTTTAAAAAGATTCAATATTTATAGATGTCAACTATGTACACAGTAATTTATGTATTCAAACACATTCAGTGAAAATCCCCAGAACTTATGTGGAAAATGCAGTCTCAGAAAAAACACACCAGGGACAGAAAACATGCAACGATGAAGTATATGAGAAAGCTCCCTGGAATTTTTATACAAAAACTGTTTAAATAACCATCAATAAGTAAACAACATAGGAAAGAATGACCTAAAACACAGCAATTAAACATCCACATGTTGGTTTCAGAAAGATTGTAATAGTATGTCATGAAAGATAAAATAATTACATTACATACAAATACATTATCCCATTAATGATTAACTCTGCAAATTTAGAAAAATAACAAGAAGTGAAGTAAGGAGATGCATTTCACACTGTATAGGCATTTTTTTCAAATTTGTAAGTATACAATTACCAAAGTACATTAACCCGATTGATCATTTTTAAGGCTTATATATTCAAAAGGTAGTGTTACAAAGAGAAAGAAAGAGGGAAATGCAGAGAAACAGAAAGATCTACCACACTCGGGTTCACTTTCCAAATGGGCACAATGGCGAGGGCTGAGCCGGCCTGAAGTCGAGAATCAGGAACTTCACCCCAGCCTCCTAAGTGGGTGGCAGGATGTCCCAGTCCTCAGCCCATGTCCTGCTGTCTTCCCCGTGTGTCAGCAGGGAGCTGGGCTAGAAGTGGAGCAGCCAGGACTAGAATCATCGCACATAGAGAATCTCAGCCTTATAAATGATGGCTTCACCTGTGCTCTACAACGTTGGCCCCGTAAGAGTTCTTATGCTTGATATGGTAGTTTTTGAAATTGTGAACTTCAGCATAAAATGTTACACAACACAACACAAAATAGGATGCTGAAGTCCGAAAAGCTACTTGTTTATAATAATATCTTAATTTGAAGTTTCTGTCAGCTTGCTTAAATATGTAGGCTTCAACCTTGTTTTTTAAAAGTATGTCTTGATGTTTTTGATTCTGCAGCATTTTTAATCACAAATTCATCTAGTTTATTATTTTTATAAAAATGCAAGGTAAGACTAATTGCATACACATATTTGGAACCTGCAATAAATACTAGGCACATTTATTTGCTTTTTAAAAAAACATCTATTTTGTACTTGTGTATCGCATGTACTCAGCTTTATTTTAATTGTTTGAAAAGTATTAGAAGTACTCTACTAATAAACTTAATGACTGAAAGACGAAGTAGTGGTAAACAAACGCAAGAACCAGAGCCGAGGCTGGTGTTGGGTGTTGGGGTGATGCCCATCATTGCTAGCTGTATTGCCTTGGGATTCTGTCAGCAAGAATACAGTCACCCATGATGAACCAGTGGGACCACCCCATCTGCCTCCATGAAATCAGGGCAACCATGAGTCAAAAATCCCTTCAGTTTTACAAGTATCCTCTCTTAGTTATCTGTGAAGAAAAGCTGGGTACTGCAGCTGAAATGTAAACTGTAAATATGCTGCCTCAACACATCTTTTGTATCAAAGCTCGATCTTAATATTTGGTGATCATTCATATTTCCACATCTGGATCCTGAACTTCAGACTAACTCACCAACTCCGACGCTAAGGGAGGCTAACCGCTGTCACACAGAGGTTAGAAAGGAGCCAGTGGCACTAGTGTAGAGTACATTGTTCTGGTCATGTGGCAGTAAAGAGCAAGGCATCACACTGTCAAGTTTGTGGACATGAGAATGTCTTTGAATTTTAGATTTCAAGATGCTCTGGTAATGTTCTCCGTGTTGGTCATGAAGGAGAGAGAGGAGGAGGAGGAGGGGAAGAGGGAGAGGAGAAGGAGAACCAGAAGGGGAAGGAGAAGAAACGGAAGTTTGCTTTCCATTTGATTTGGTTGTCAGGGTTTTTTGGAAGTTAGAGAGTGCAAGGTAGATACCTGAGTTAATGTCTGGGGTCTTGCAGGAAAGATCTTCTCTTAAAAGTAATTTACATGTAAAATGGAGCAGAAAAGAACATCTTTGTGTAGGCAGATGCATTTATAAGACAGAAGTGGACTATGAATTTCACATTATACATTACAACTGTCAGAGTGCTGGTTTGTGACCACAGACCTATTTCCATTAATGTCATTCTTTTCACTTGGAAGCAAGCATTAGCCATGATGGAGGAGTGCCTGTTTGACTAAAAAGTGCTTAATGTTTTGCCTTTGAATTGAAACTAATATTGTGCATACTATTAAATACTGTGAAGTGTATTAAAGAGAATTCTGCTTGTTGCATTTCATGCTTTGGTACACAAGATGATATATAGAGAAAAAATGCAGCTCTGTGAGTGTTTTTCGTGAGACAGAGTTCTCTCATTGATGGTATAAAGAAATGCAATTATATTTTAACTGTAGCTGTCAACTTGAAAAATTCAAATCTATCACTCTAATGCAAGCATTTTTCCCACACACAAATTCAACTAGAAGTTAAAAATCATTGCTTCTAAATTAGACAATCCACCAACAGTACCTTAAAACTGCTATGATTTTTTTTCTCCTGTAAGACACACTCAGCCATAAGCCATGGAAGGTTGTTGCAGGTTTCAGGTGATGAACTCAGGATTTAGCTGCCTTTTCTCTTTCATGTGTCTTTGAAGCTGGAGTCTTTCCCCATGCTTCGCTCCTGATTGTGAGAGCTCTGTTCCAGCCAGGACCACCTAGGATTGAAAAAGCAGAGGGTGAATCAGAGACCAAATGCTTTCTCATAGAGCTTTGCTTTTTTATGAAGAAAACCACACCACAGGGGGTGAATTCTGATGTGACCTAATTTCTCACAGCTATATTAGAGAGCTGTGCCCAGTTGCAAGGACAATAGGAAGGTGTGTATTGTAAGTGAAACTGCAGCCATTGCTTTGTTAACACAGAATAGAGTGAAATGAGTCAAACTGCAGGAAGGACTTGGCACACCAGTTTTAATTCTGTGTTGAGTTTTCAGTTATTTCTCTGAATTATCCTGCTGAATAAATTAGGTAGTCAACATTCCAATAGAAACAGAAAGGTGTTCATTTACTTATACAGTGTTCTTTAATTGGTTAAAGTTGAATTTAGATTTGCCAAAAACATACCAAAACATAATGCATTTGTTGGAATTATGTAATTCTTTCAATCACAGAGTATATAACAATTACATTCTGTATGACTAAAGGAAATGGAATTTGACAGTAAAAAATGTATGTTCTCTTTACCTTTAATAGGGAAAGAAGAAATTTAAGAGAAACGATGAAATATGGATCACACACTGGAACTCAGCCATCACACCCAGCATGCATGGAGCTTAGGAAGAAGTTCTGGTTCATTGTAATTGCTAATGAGGAAGACAGGGTGAACCATGAAATTCCATGAAGGAGACAGTGGCTAACTTCATTTTGGCATAGTTACAAAAACATGTGTAACTGTCAGGGAAACAAAATAGGGTGGCGATACAGTTCATAATAATTTACGAAGTTTTGATTTAAAAATTCCAATGCAAGGCTGGCACTGGTGCAGTGACTTAAGCTGCCGCTTGTAGTGCAGGCATACATATTGCTGCTGGGGAGAGTCTTGGAAGCTCCACTTCTGATCCAGATCCATGCCGATTCATCTGGGACAATGTCAAAGACGCACTGGGTACTTGGATACCTTGCATGCATGTGTGAGCACATGAAGTATCAGACTCCTGGCTTGGGCTTGTTGGATGTTGTGGCCATCTGGGGAGTGAATCAGAATGAGAGCCCAGTCTGCTGTTCTGTGTCTGTGTGTATCTCATTTCCTTCTCTTTGTCTGTCTGTCTATCTATCTATCTATCTATCTATCTATCTATCTATCTATCTATCTAATAGATGCTTTTCATTTACAGTTTTTGCAAATTAGTATACTGCACAGTCTCCTAAAGTGACTAATTTCATGCAACTAAAGTAAAATAAACCTTTAATGCCAATGCTAGATAATTCCAGCCCACAGTTGACTGAGACTGAAGTGTGGGTGAGGCCACATTTTCTCAAGTGTATTCTCTAAAGAGAATAGGGTCAAGGGCTGATGGATTTATGCTGTTGCTCTCCTGCCCTGAAGACAGGCTGATTCCTAGTGATTTCCAGGAATGGTACTCTTATGATTAACAGACACCACTTAATGATTTTAGAATTTTTAACTGCCTTCGTGGTTCTTGATCGTTAATTCTTCAAAAAGTGTAGACATCGTTGTTTGAACCTGTAATATGCAATATGTGATAGTTGATTACATGTAAAATTTTTCAGTGTGTATTTGTGGATGTTTCTGAAAGACTGAATGAAGGATTTACACCACAAATAGAGGTGGGCACCATCTGCACTCTAGAGGACAGGAGAAAACCTGAAAACCAAGGAAAGGATAGGTTTCCCTGAGTCTGGGAGCTCCATATGCTGGAACAGAAAGATGCCAGTGGTCCTCACTCTTGCACCTGTGCTTCTGACCTGCCTAGATCTAGGCTCTGGCTCTGGCTGCCTTTGTCACCGTGTCTGTCTTACAGACAATACATCACAAGACTCCTAAGAATTCGTGATCACATCAGCTAACTGCTCCTAGCAAATCTTATTCTTTCCCACAGCTCCGTGGGGCCCAGAAGAAAACACTGCATCAAATCAAAATTTGCAGCTGAGCATAAAATGGAAGAAAAGTATCAACAATTCTCACTGAAATACTGTACTTTGGGGAACTTTTTTTTCAGTGTTTTGAAGTGGTATCATCCACAAGAGAGGCATGAACAATGAGATCAGAGTGTTGTCTTTCCCTCTTCTGCTGATAGCCAATGTAGTTTAAAGCACCGATAAGGAATATTGATTTGGTTCCTTGTGTGGCTATAGAGCATCTTCAGTTTCCATGTTAGTGAGATCATCCTATAGCCAAACATCTAACACGAAGGATGAACAAGGTGTAACTCAGAGAGTTTTCAGTTAACTTTTATTGAGATCTGCCAATTGTGGAGATTGCCCCTGAACCAGACCACAAGATGTCCGAGGGACCCTGGGTATCAGACAGTCTCAACAGACTGAGGATGAAGCTCAGATTGGAGCCACCCTGTTGACAAAGCGTGCCTGGAGAGGCGTGAGACATCTTCACGATCATGTCCTTTTTTTAAAGTGATTGTGGCCTAAGCATATCTGAGTACAAGCTTCTGTTAGATTCCTTTTCCAGTTGGATATGTTTACTGGTATTGGTTCCTGTAACTCATGTTTACTTATCCTGTCGCCTGAGACCTGGTGATTGTTTTTCAAATCGCTTGTGACCTCTCATTGGAATAGCTTGCTTACTATTATTTAGTTAGCTATTAACTTTTATCCACCTGCTGGCTCTGCCAAAATTATGGTATAAGTTGCCCAGTATAACTCTGTAAACTTTGTTGCGTTGGTTCATCTTGCATTTGCATCCCCTATATCCCAATTTCTTCTTGGCGTGGATGTCAAACTTTGAGTCCTGGTCCCCACTAGAGGGGCCCCCAACAATCTTTGAATCTCGGCATTAGGATTATATTGTTTTCTTGTTATATAGCACTGAGAAATCTTGAGCCATTTCTGATGACTTAAGATTGATAGTGCTGTTTTTCCCACTTATAAATATAACATTAGGTTAGAATAATTGGAAATAGTATTATTAATATGTAAGGATGAGGCAGTCTTTTAGCAATGATTGGTTTTATTTCCCAGATTTATTTTCCATCACAGCATGAATTCCAAGAAAGAATCACTCTCACCCATACCTGGATTTTTTTTTCCTCTTTTGTATGGAAAACACTTTTAGATATTTGACACGTGAGGTTTCCCACAATCAGGTTTTGCAGATCTGTAATCATTGTGCAATCCAGCATATCTCTTCTCTGTATTACTTGCAAACTGTCAGGTAGCCTGGGGCTTTGGACCTGTTCTTGGGCAGCACACAGCCCATTAAGGTTGGTCTCTTTGTGCCCAATTACTACTGTTCGATGGCCAGCTATGCTAATCCATGCCGGAAACCAGAGTCTCCGTGTTTCATGCTTTCACTGTAGCATGTTGTCTTTGTTTAACAGATATAATGAAGTACCAAGAACATATCTCCTTTATTTACTACTCTGCTATATAATAATGAAATTCTAATAAAATGATAGAAAAAAAATGTTGAATTCTTCCTTCACTATCTTTCATGGTAATGTAGTCCTACTATATAGCCATCTATATTATTTTGAATTCTTGAATGTATCATATTGTAATTCTTATGTAATCTCAATGTATTCCAATTTTAACCAGAGGAAGCTTCTCAGTTTGATTCTTTTTGGCTACATGTTCACATTATTCATTTTGATTCTAATAAGTCCAATGGGTTTTATTGGATTGTGCCCTATGATTTGTTATTCTTAGCACAGTCAAGTGTTATTTCAATATTCGATTTTAAATATCTTTTATTCTCAGAAATTTCCCCTGAATTAGTTTGTATATCCCCTTGAACTCTTTCTAACCCATTTCCTTAGGATTCCTGTCCTTTATTTTATTTACTCATAAAGCTACTTACATTTTCAACATGTGAGGAATTCTGGGTTTTGTTAAGTCTGAATATGCATTACTAACCTTAATCTGCATTCAGATATCAATTCTATACTTCAACATTTTGGCCACTACATTTGTCAATGTCACATTATTATCATATTTATTTAAGTACATTCAGTAACTAGTATTTTTCTCCCCATCTCTCAAACACCTTCCTTACTTTTTTTTTTATTCTTTGGTACCATACATTTTCAAGGTCTCATACCATAATTGTATCCATTCTCACTTTAGTGTTAGTTGTGATCATAACATTTTAAGAATGTTTAGATATTCTATATCTTACCAGTGGCAACATACTATTAAACACCATGACTATTGCAAACATCATTTCGTGATCTCCCATGTGAATACCTGCTTGCTGCACCAAATAGAAGCCACGTATTTCAATCAATATTAACCTCACATCATTTATAAAAGCAGATGTTTTACGAGTTTAAGAAATTAGAGTGTTATATATTATTATCAGTAGAAGCCTTGCAATGCAATGTGTTTCCACCTATAAGAATTAGAAGTTCAATTTAAATTATTATGATGAACTCTAAACCAATAAATTAAATGTATATACACACACATATTTATACAAATCTGCATTTTCATGTGTCTAATGATATTTAAATGGTTTAATATTAATATTATACAAACCAATGATTTGCAAAGTATATAAAGAAAAATATATTTAAAAGTAAGCATAATTTAAAATACTTAAGCTTTTTTCCGACTAAATTTTATGTAAAAAGCTTGCATTTTTATACAGTAAGATCTTTTTTGTATTCGTTTGTAAAATTCTATAACTCCTTGCTTTTATTTTTCCCAGATTGGCAAGAATTCCATGAGGTCCAAATGAATATTCAGCTATGCTGTCTATGCAGATCTTAAGTCACAGAGGAAAACCTGATATAAATTAAACATTTTGTAGTTTCAGACTTCTGCACCTGCCATACACACCATCAGTAGAACTTTTCAGGCTTGTCCAATTTAGTTTCCTTTTGTTTATTTTGCTAATAAGGTAAACCATCTTTAAATGCACAAGTGGCAAAATACCGCTCTGCCGCCTGTTGTGATCATTTCCTCTGTCAAGATTGTTGAACGTGTTGCTCATAGTTGTTCAAATATTTTAAGACAAGGAAAATGTTGTCTTGTGATCAATGTTCTACAGAGACCGATACAATTTCCATGACTATATATTGCTAATTTCAAGTGTTACAAATCTTATTCTAATTAGAAGCACTGATTTTAAAATGGTGCCAAATCCAAGATGAAATATACTTGTTCTACAATTAGAGGCAAAGGCTTAATGGTTGCCTGATTGTTGGAGAGCTATTGTAATAAATTTACCAGTTCCATGAAATTCTAGAAAATATGCTAAACCATTACAATTATGAATGCTTTTGAAATTACCTTTCATGAATTATTTATTAGATTTCATATGTAAATAGCAGAGACTCATATTAAGCCAGTGTACGTAAACTCGAATCTTAATTAGCATATTTGTATCCTCTAGAAAAGTAGTTTATAGATAGTTTATACCTGAGTGACTCTAAGAAATGGTGACTATGGCAAAATTGAAAAGCATTGCCCTCATTTGCTATTCCCTCTTCACTTGTTCTCTGGTTCATTTTCTTCTTTATCTATCTAGTCTGGTGAAAGAAAACCAATAGAACTTGTGTTCAAGTTGTTTATAATTTTACCACCAGAGAAGAGCTTTACATTTAACATATGTTTAAACTTCTAAAATCTGATTAGAGACATCTACCACTGTCCACTTTTTTAAAAAACACTTGCATACACACAGAGGCAAGGAGAAACTAATTTTTTTCTCATAATCCATTTCAATAGGATCTCAGATCATTTAACATGGAATTTCTTCTGGAAAGGACTACTAGGCTGTGATATTAATATTCATCTGAAATTAGCTCTTCTTAAGCGTGCAGTAAATGACATTTACCTTTCTTCCAATAAGCAAAACATACCTTGTTGCAAGTGTCATTGGGTAGCTGAAATTCCAAGTCTAGTTCAAATGTAAAATGTGAAATATGACATCAGGGATTAAGGATCTGGTTTGCATTTTCTTACCCTATCTCTTTATATTTAGGATCCAAGCACTGAAGTCTTCATTGTGTATTTACAGATGCCCCGGGTCCTGATTGGCTTTGTTCAGTGACAGACATCTGAAAGTAAGATGAGAGACACTTTTTTTCTTGTGACAATAATGATTGCAGTGGATGCAATTTTGCTTATTCCCCACCCCAGAAATGTACAGTAAGAAGCAATTTATCTTGTACCTATAGAAAAGAAATAGTTGATAGTATACTTATTAGGTTTAGAAACATTTGAGAGAGAAAAAAAAGAGGCTTTTAGTTCAGGTAAAGGATTTTATTAGTCAGGGGAGAGAGTGATGGACTGGTCCCTGACTGGAGATAGCTCAGTCCACGTCCACACGGCAGGGGGACCTGTGAGGGAAGGAGCCATACAGGGTACACGATGCTTGGATTTACACATCTCACGTGTGGGGGAGGGGAGAAGGCAGCAACTCCCCAGGACATGCTTGTCACCTCGGGGTACTCATCATGGCAGGTGTGGAACTTTTGTGCACAGACAAGGTCAGAGTGAGTTGGCATTTGAACATTTGTGAATGGGAGTGTGGTCTTGATTCTGGCAGGGTGGTGGAGTCACTTCTGATCTGCCAACCTAACAATACTAAGTGGTACTTTTCTAATTTCTTTTTTTTCATATTTTGTCTTTATTTTTGACATTCTTTACATCAGCACATTGGGATATTTACTTCCCCAGTAATGCTGCTCAGTGGAAACCAGAAACATTCCATTGAAAACAGAACCACGTTGGTCTTGCGCCTTTGAATCTATTTAAGATATGAAATGTACTAAAAATGACTTCAGCTTTTGGCTTTCTTTCTTTTTTAAATTTATTTAATCTTTTTTATTGCAAAGTCAGATATACAGAGAGAAGGAGAAACAGAGGAAGATCTTCCATCCCATGAGTCACCTGATTTGCCAATTTGTTGTTTTTCTTAAATGGAACATCTTTGTGGCGTACAGTGTGATATTGCATTGCACAACATGTGGGGCTCAAACTTGGTGATTAGTATCTATATTTCCTCAAGTATTTTTTTAAAGAATTTTAATTAAGAAGCAATAATGAAGGACTGCACATTGTAAGACCAGAGGGGAAATCAGTAGTGAGGGGGAGGGTCCTGGAAAGGGAGATGGCAAATCCCAGTCTATGGTACTGTATTATTAAATAATTATAATGATAAAAGAAGCAATAATGGAGCAGATGTACAGTGTATACTTACCAAATCCAGCAGTCAACGTCTCCTGCTCACTGTCATCATCCCCTCTTAAAATTAATTAATGATGAGTGAACTATTAGAATTATTTGAAAATTCTATATCCCCCTAGTCATTTCATTTTAATGCTCTAATCTCTTTTTACACGTAGAAGGCACGAACAACAATTTTCTTGGTTTTTGGCCTTAAGTCTTGCTGACTATTACACTAAGGAAGTAATGAGAAGACAAACCTTTTGTTCTCCCACCCGTGTCGTTGCTTATGTGCCTCCGAACGTGGCACATGTTCTACCTTCCTTCTGCTGCCATAAGAGCATTTCCCACACAGCTGCTTCGCACCACGTCTCTATTATTGCAATTCTCAGGGACTTATTTTCTTTTTTAATCTGTTTTTTTTTCTGTCTCCCAAATCTATGGTCTCACTACATCAAAAAGTAAGATTGAGCTTCCAAAAACAAATAAAAGCAAAGTGTCTCCCTTTTGCTCTTCATTAAAATAGTGAGGATTAGTGTTGCTCATGCGACAGATGTGCACTTGGATGAATTAAGAGCCTGTCACTCGTCTGAACCTAGAGCGAGCACTGCTCTGCACGCTCCTTTTGCTTTTCCCTTGGCGTGCTTATGGAATCCTCTGGGTGGGTAGTGGCAATCGGAGGCATTAACCACATCGTGTCCTCACTGGTAGACTCTCACGACACAGTGAATGCCCATCATGAGAGGCCATGCATTTCAGATTGGAGGCTCCAAAAGGGACAAGAAAAATTAAGCTGCATTTCCGGTTTCTTCCCGAGTTTCACAATTTCACTTCCACTTCAGTTTCCTATACTGGTTTTCTAGTCAATATCTTGAGGTCAAGAATGTTAAAATTACCTATAAATCACTTTTTTTTTTTACACATACCATTTAAGTCAACACTTTATCATTTTGCAATATAAACCCACTTTGGCTTGTACCCTATACTCTATTACCTGAAATATTCCAACAAGCTGTTCTTACTTCTTAGGCCTTGATTATCGATTTCAACAATGTTCCTCTTTAAATACATATCTCTGATTTACAACTCAGGAGGCCTGAAAGCCCGTGTCCTGGCTATGAATAGCAGTTTACTATGTGGCTGAGCAGTCCAATAGCTCGGGAACCTCAACGACCTCTTGGCTCATTGCGTCCAAACAGCACTGTGTTTCTTGCTTTCTCTAACATATCACACGTGATTCTATCTCAAGGCCATCACATTCTTTTTCCTATAAGCAGTGTTGTTTCCTAAGACGCCTGTATTCCTCTCTGGCCCTTTTTTAGGTCGTTGTTCAGATGTGGCTTTGCTACTGCTAATACATAAATAGTCCAAAGATTGGGGTAAAAAGAATGTAATAAAAATACTGGGATTGTTCACTACATTTATTTTGAAATTTCATGTGTTTGCAGCCTTGAAACTTGCACAAAGCAGAATATATCTGTATTTAGTTCACATTTCAAAAAAGGAACCAAGGAGAATTCACACACACACACACTCACACAGACACACACACACACATTAAACATATATATTTAAACAGTGGACCAGTCCAAACAGGCTTTGAACAGTCCAATATTATTTTGATATGGACTGTGTCTCCTTACAGTGGGTTGGTTTTGGGAGAGGGAGCCTTTCATAAAGTTTTAAGGGTGGGTCTCATGCACTGTGTTTTATTGCTGGTTACCCGAGACCAGGTGACTCTTGCCTTGCTGCTCTGTGACTTCACCGCTGTCTACTTCAACAAGCAGGCATTCCGTAGATAGAAAATCTGCCAGCAATTTCATCATGGATTTTCCTTTCTCCAGAACAGAAAAGATTCTGTTGTTTGTAAGCTCCCTGGATTGTGGCATTTCCATTATAAATGCCCAAAATGATTTAAGTATGGCCTTATATTAGAAACTGATCTGGAGAGTTTGGGTTTTTGAATTGTAGCCAGGTATTGCTAACTTGGAAGCCGGAAGCTGCTATATGGGACATTCGTTCACACACTTCTCAATACCGGGATTAACCAAACATCCTATGAACCATTACCATATCACCTGAAATTTCTCAATAGTCCATATTTCAGATCATTAGTACTGAAGAAATACACGTAACATGTACCTTAATCCAGCTACAAAAAAATAAGTGTGCATATATTCACAAAACTGTGGGCCACCTTAGCACCTGACTCAATAGAAAGTTTTATTGAAATATATTCTTGAATATCCTAATGGAACTAAGATGGTCAGCTATGATATTGATCCTTATTGTTCACGAACTTATAAATATGAAAGTTTGTTGACACAGATTTCAGTCTGAGCCTCCTTTTTCCATTTCTTAGGATAATTTAAAGAGCTCATTACTTTCTAAATTTGACATTTCCCCTCTTAAGAATGCTAGAGTAATTATAAATGATGCATTAAGCCAATGTATCTTAGGTCTGGTGAAAAAAACCTTAGTTTCAGCATTAACATGTTATTTGAGAGCCTAAGTGTTACTTGTAAATGAGACATATTCATTGGTACAATATAATGTGTGCTTACATATGCCATTAGAGTGAGAAAATACAGTTTCTGTAACTTTTAAAATAACCATTTACAATCAGAATAATATTTGAATTTTACAGTTCAATTTTGGGCGGTATTTTTTAAGGAAAAGTAAGTTATTTCCTCTACTTGCCGGTTTTCTCGAAGATTTCAGCAGCATGACTAGAACCTGAATTTTATTCATTTCAATTTTATATTACTTTATAGAAAATCTGTCTGAATTCTTAAGTCAGGTCCTGAAGGAATTCTTTTGATTGAGAAATCTGACCTGCGAAGATGGCTTCTCAAATGATCCAAAGTTTTGTTTAGGTGAAATAGTTTTTTTTCCCACATTATGCAATTTAAGTCTTACGGAAGTGAGAAGACGGACACTGATTTTGTTTATCCACGCCTGATATGTCATGATGGCAGATCAGCTTAACATTTCAGACAAAGCCATGCTATATTTCCATGTCATCAGGCATCGGAACTTGATTTGATTTCATAAAACTTAACGATTAGCTATTGGTCTTCCCCTGTTAAGCTCACACCCATAAGTTAATTTGAGATGGAGATGATAAAGATTAGTATGTCTTTCAATATAGCTTTGATAAGTATAACTTCCTAGTGGCAAAATTCACTTTTGCTCTACTTGAATGGGTAATAGACATTCTTTCATAGATTATATTTTTGTGTACATGTTCATTTTTTATTTAAATTAATTTTATCCTTTTATAATACATTTCCATAGGCCCTTAGATTTCCTTTGCCATTTTTCATATTCCCCTCATTTGCACTAAAAGTTCTCCTATTTTATTACAATAGTATCATTCTTCAAAAAAGTCAAAAGTCCATTATTGTGGGCATGGGCAATGGTAGAAATGTCCCACATCCCATTGTCAAGTTATATTCAACATTTTCATTGGGAGTTCATCTTTGATCTGGAAGTAGAGATGCATACTGCATTGTATCCTCACATCTGGATATGATAGTCTCCATTACAGAGCTACTATACAGCCACTTATATCAAAAGCCACAAAACAGTATCAACAGAGGAAGAAAATTAGAAATTTACAATGTCATGAAGTTAAATAATATGCTACTTGACATGATAATCTCCAGTACACAGTTACTATACACCGCCTTAAATGCAAAGCCGCAAAACAAAATCAGCAGTAAGAAGAAAAAAGGAAAGTTATAACTCCATGAAAGTAAATAATGTGCTACTGAAAGACGAATGCATTCACTGAATAAATGGAAAAGAAAATCAAGTACCTTCTTGGAAATGAAACGATGCCACCGTATGACCTGTGAGTCAGTGAAGAATATAGTATGAGAAAAAATTGTTTTGAAGAAATGCAAATAAAAGCAAAAACATCAAGATCCATGAAATATATTTTCTGCTGATATTTGTTGGTGAGATGTGTCTCTGGT
The DNA here is from genome assembly GCF_017591425.1 of Ochotona curzoniae. Lineage (NCBI taxonomy): Eukaryota > Metazoa > Chordata > Mammalia > Lagomorpha > Ochotonidae > Ochotona > Ochotona curzoniae. The sequence continues at coordinate 8,065,229 of NW_024466219.1, read as the reverse complement.
AAGCATAAAACAGATGGGTTTTGTTTTTTTATATGCAGTCCATTAATCTGTGCTGACTGATTGATGAGTTTAAGCAATTTACATTCAAGGTTAGCATGAACTGGTGGTAATTTACTCCTGTCATTTTAACAATGGGTTGTTCATTGATTCAGTCTTCTGTTGTTCTTTTACGGGGATGTTCTTCACATTTGCCTTTGGTTTTTGTGGGTGCTATTCCTCTCCTCTGCCAAGAGGACATCTTTAAGTATACTTTGTAGAACAGGTTTGGAAGAGGTGTATTCTTTTACCTTTTCTTCATTGTGGAACAATTTCATTTCCTTTTCAAAAACAAAGGAAAGCTTTGCTGGCTGTATTATTCTGGGCCAACAATTCTTTCTGCTTTTTGAATCAGGAATATGTCATTCTTTTCTGTCCTGTAGAAGAGGCTTTATAATGTGTTTTCTGAATTCTGTATGCTCCATATTCTCAATGTATTCCTCAGTTAAATCTGGGATGGTAAAGGCTTTTGCTGCTTTGCAAGGGAGACTACATGAGTACTCGTTTTGCATGCCTCTTCTTTTGCTCTTGACCATTGTACTTCTGGTTAGCACATTTTTCTCCTTAGGGCAGGTCTCTAAGCTGTGCCACTCACAGGACTAAGATTTGATTTTACTTAGTGTGTTTGTTACACAGCTCTTTGTTTGCAGTCATTTGTGCTACTCCCTTCAGGGAGTCGTGACCAGCACAATGCATTAAATCTGTCAGTTTGCTTCCTGTTTAGCACATACACAGCTCACTGTTGTTCCTGCAGTCTCAAAGCCTTTGCCACACTGTACAAAAAGGCCCTGATATACCACTTGTGGAGTTCTTGATGTTCTGGTTGTTAGGTCTGTGGGTTACCTGGACATATTTAGGTTGGAACCTGTAAGATGCCACATCATTGCAATTCACTGAGAGAAATGCAGTCTCTCCCAACTTAGTGCATACACAGTCTGTCCCATAGCTTTTGCCTTACTGGAAAAAAAAAACAAAGCAGAAAATGTGTGTCCAATTCAGCTCTGTTGCTTGGGCTGTGAAATCCACCCTGTTTCCACACTGCATCTTTGGGATCTGCTGCTCTGTCTCTGTTCCTGGTCAAATAAAACAAACTTACCATGCGTCACCTCCTGTGACTCTGAGCTGAAATTGCATTGTTATCTTTAAAATCTTTCTGTAACTTCTAGTTTGAGCTTTACCCAGGATTAGGAAGACAACTGGTGTCCTAAGTAACTAGGTTGCTGGTAGTTCAGATCTTGCTGGTCTCTGTTGGCCTTTAGGTCTCAAGGCCACGTGGACCTATTCTAAGTCGTAAGACGCCGTAGTTGGTATTATTTTTGATGTGGAACCAGTGACACGCACTGAGCTCAGTGAGCTTGTTCCCAGCTCAGTGCATGTGCAGCTCACTGTTGTCCTTCCAGACCCACATCCTTTGCCATACCACACAAAACGGTGCCTGCTGTGTTGTGGAGCTGCTGGCCTTTAGTTCTGGGGACTGCTCATACCTATTTTGAGTGGAATCTGTAGAATGGCACGTTGTTGCAATTCACTGAGCCAGAAATGTGTTTGTTCCCTGCTTAGTGCTTGCCCAGTCCTGTCCCACAGCCTTTGCCTTCCTACACAAAATGGCTCCTGATTGGCTCTAGTTGAAATCTGGACTGCAAAATCACCCTGTTCCCTCACCACATACATGTTTGGGATCTGCTGCTCTGTCTCTGCTCCTGGTCAAATCCAACAAGCCATCCAGAAGAGCAGTTCTTTGTCTGGGTATATCCCTTGAAGTCCTGGTGTACTGCCTTCCCATTTAGTTGTTGGTGGAGTTCTGACCAGCAGTAGAGTTCAGATCACTGTTTGCTAAATGCCAGTGGGTTATCTAGTCACTGCAACACTACACCATTGTTCCTGCTGCTATCCTGTGTCTCGGAGTCTCCAGGCACCTCTCTGCCTTCAGTCTGTAGTCTCTTATTTCCTGGAATGTGTCCTCTCTGCTTCACCCTGGCTATTGTTTCTCTGTCCATTTAAACATGTCCTTACCCTATTCTGCCCTCTTGATCCCCCCATATTCACAGTTTTTACAAAACATATGCGTTTATACACATAGGTAAACATGTACATATATATGTTATTGTAAATGAACTGTATAATGGTGACGGACATAGTAAGTATTTAAACAATGATGACAGTGTACTCTACATTTGTGTTTTATTTATCAATCCAAAAACCTCCCTAAAATAAATGCTAGCATAGCTCTGATTTGCATTTATCATTCCAGCTGAGAAAGAACAAATTAGTCCTTGAGTGTCTTGGCCAGATGATGATTGATTTATAAAAGGCATTAGTTATATTTTTATTTGTCAAAGCAAAACGCTTGCAAAATTTTAAGAACGGACATTTCAAGGGATGCTCAAGTCCTTGACGCTGCTCTCTGCCTCTGTGTCGTTTTGGTGTTTTACGTGGTTGGGGAAAGAGTTCAAATCATCCTCAGCCTGCTAAGTGCTCAGGCTCCTTAAAAAATTATCTTCCTCATCTGTCAGCTTTAGTTTCATCAGATTCTACTCATTGTCCTCCTCTAAGTTTACTGGTAAGTGAAATATATTTATATATGTATGTATGCTGTATTTACATATGTATGCATATTATGTATGTATATGTATTATACATGTATATGGGTGTAGATATACATATATAATGTGTATGTGTGTGTGCAGGATATGCACTGCTTTATCTTCTAAGTGCATTCAGAAGTTTAAGGACATTCCAACTGTGGAAAGCATTATTTCTGTGCTCATTGAGTTATCTTGCTGCAATAATCAATGCTATCTATATTATCAGGGTTTGCAATCATCACTCAGGGACAAGCCTTTTCAATTAGGAATTTGTATCATTCATTTGTTGAGATCAGATTTTAAACAGTAGTGTGTTTCAATTAACAGCCTCCAACTTGTGTGCATATTACCACGATCTTATTAGGGAACGTGACCCTGAGATATTAGGTATTAGATCTTAGTGGAACGGATTCTAGGTCTGGTGATTTTGTCATGCAACGTGTCTTTAGAAACTTTGAAAGTGTTGCTGCTTGGTTGAACTTTTATCACACTTTTTTTTTCTCATTTTTAAATGAATAAAAGCAGAGGTGGCATGAAATTAGTTTCCCCAGTATGAGATTATTTGTAGAAAGAGTAGATGAAGTTCTCAGATAAAGGCATCAAAGTGTGTGTGTCTGAAAGGGCAGGGATGTATGCTGCTTGACTCCATGCATCTGGAGGTCCACAGCTGGTTATTATGTACACCTAATTTGCCAGAGCGGTAAATGCCACCAGTGATGAGAACAATTCACCAAAGGCCTATGGTTCAATAGGCTCAGTACTTCACATTGAAAATAAAAAGTGGAATAAATTAGGAATGAACCTTTTCCACACTGCTTTGATAATGGATGAGTCCCCACAGCAGAAAACACATTAAATGGAGTGTTTTTGATGTAATTATGTGGATGTTAATAAACTCAGCCTTGATCTGCTTTATTGTAATGATAATGATTGCTAGCCATACAACAGGCTCTGGACAAATGAAAATCTATTTTCAATATCAATTTACTCATCTTGAAAGACAATAAATTGATAGCACTACTTATAGATAATTACAGAAAATTAAATTAGGGAATTCCCAGAGCATACAGAAAAAAATTAATAATCTGTTAAGAAAATGGAAAATTTTGCATTAATCTTTGTCTAAGGAACTTGTTAGATCAGAACTTCAAAGTATTCATATGAAGATCCTATTCTTTCTCAGGGTTGACTTTTTTCACCGTGCACTTCATTTTAAAAAATATATGTAGACTGGTTTCTTAAGAGGGTCATTCAAAATCTAACATATAGAGCACTATATTTAGTCCTCATGCCTTTATGTAATAATAATAAGCAAGGCTATTGATAAAAGACAATCCAAGTAAGCAATCAAAAATACCAATTCCAGAGGCTAAGGGTGCATGTTTAACTTTTTTTTTTTTCTGGTGGTAGTTAAAACTTATAAAATTTACATAGAATAAAATGTACTGTTTTCAATAAAGAGTATTTAACAAGTTCTGACAAATGTGTACGGTGGTGGTTTCTACCAGATATCAAACATAAAACCCGCTTGTCCCTCGCTCAATTCATTATAAGAAAATGAAAATTCAGTTTATTGAATTCAGAGTTTTAAAATAATATTTATGTATTTATTTGAAAGCAGAGGTAAAGAAACAGGAGACAGAGATCTTTCATCTGCTGGTTACTCCCCAGGCAGTACAAAAGCAGGAGCTGGACCAATCTGAGACCAGGAGTCAGGGGTTTGGTCCAGGTCTTCCACGTTGGGTGCAGGGGCCTGGGCCTTTGAGCCATCCTCTGCTGTTTTCTCAGGTTCATTAGAAAGTAGATTGATTGATAGAAAGTAGAGCAGCCAGGACTCAAACTGGCAGCCATCTGTGTTGCTGGGATTACCGGCAGTAGTTTTATCTACAACACTGCATCACCGGTCAGTAAGCTGCAGATGTTCATTGCATAAAATGCCAGTTCTACAACCATGCATTGTGTACCTTTCTCTGGGCTGCTTCTTTCACCAAGCAGAGTATTTTAAAGATTAATCCATGTTGTGGTTTATATCAGAAATACGACTTTATAGTTGAGAGTAATCATATGATCCTTTGAGAAGATTCAAACAGCTACTCCAATTTTAATACACTATGCCCTTCTTTGCCTGCTGTTTTAGAAATCACGCATACATTATGAGCAGTGTACGCTTGGAGGGTGTAGTGCATTTGAGCATAAAGCAGAGGATGAGGCTTTGCTTTCCTCCTGTGTTTTTGACCTCTTTTCTGTTTGCCATTCAAGCTCTATGCTTTCAAAGGATTTAATTATTTTTATGTGAAAGGCAGTCCTGACAGAGAGAAGGAGAGTCAGAAAGAGAGAGAGAGAAAGAGAGAGAGAGAATATCTTTCATCCACTTCCCAAATGACAGCAATGGCCAGAGCTGAGCCATTCTGAAACCAGGGGCTTCTTCTCCATCTCCCTCATGAACGCAGGGTCCAGAGGACTTAAGCCATCTCTGTTGCTTTTCCAGCTCATATTCAGGGAGCTGGTTCAGAAGCGGAGCAGCAAGGACACAAACTGGTGCACATTTGGAATGCCAGTATCCAGGCCAGAGGATTATCACACTGTACCACATCACTGGCCTCTGCTCTAATGCTGAAGAAACTGAGATCCATTCCCTTTCCACAATCTCCTATTTCTTAGAGCTCAGATCCAATAAAAGACAATTACATCACTTCTGAATCAATCAATTCAAAATGTAAACTTCAAATCCTGAGCTTTTTTCTGACCTCCAATTTCACTCAGAAGGTTTGGTCTCCTGTTGAAGATCTGCACCTCCAATTAGGTATGCAAAAATCATTTCTATACTTCTCTCTGAATCACTTATTTTGTGGGTTTCATTTTGTTCTTCTCATACTTGCATCTTAATTGCCAGCTTCTAAAATGATGGATTATTCTTTTACCATTTCCCATCCATCATTTTTCAGTCGTCTTTGTACTCTCCACACTGACTTCCATGGTGGTTGTACTAGGCTACGCTCCCACCATCAATGGAGTAAGGTACTTTTCCTCAAATCCATACCAGCAGGTATTGCTAGTAGAGTTCCAAATGTAACCCATCTGACTGGAAACCCACTGTGTGTTTCATTTGAATGTCCCTGATATCTAGGAACCATAAGCATGTTTTCCTATGTCTTTTTCTTATCTGATTTGTTCTTTTGAAAAATGCCTGCTCATTTCTTTTGCCCATTATATCACATTATTTTTTGTTTTGCTGTTATTGAGTTTTTTTTAAGTTCTTTGTAATGCCTGGGCGTTAGTAACTTATCTGTCTTAATGGTAGCAATCTATCCAATTAAATATCAAACTTCAGAATATATCCATAAATCTTGATGCTATGCCAAGAATAAATTTATATGGCAATGTGACTCCCAAATTGGAAACTTGGTTTATTTACTTTATTAGTCACATTTCAAAGCTATTACTGTTGAAATCATCCATAACACTAAAGACCCGTGTAGCAAGCTTGAACAGGATATTGTGTTTACCTATTGATTTCTCCTGCAAAGGAATTCTCCAACTTCCTCAGACCATTCAGTTCAGACCATTGTCTCTTCTAAATTACAGTTGGTTAAAACATTGCATTTTTCTATAATTAGTTCCTCGTACACTGCTGTCTTACTGAAATCATTTCTAATCCAATGTCAATATTTTTCTAAACAAATACTGTCTATAACTAAACATTTCCTAATTCAAATTCCTCTCATGTATACTGCCTTTCCATTCATATTGATTTTTCCATTTTGTGCTTTGAAGTTCATCCATCAAATAAAGCCTTAACCAAGAACTCTATTTCACTGGATCTTTTCTATTTTAAAATGCAAGAGGATATGTCATCATTAAGTATCATATAAAGTTTAGCAAGTACAACTGCCTATTTTTGCACTTCATGAAGTTTTGTTTTAGATTTATAAAACCTACTTTAATTTTTCAACATGTCACCTTTCTCTACCCCTTAGATAATGTTCATTATTAATATGTAGAAAGTTCCTGGAAAAGATTGATATTTTCATGACTGATAGATTAACCCAAGCTCGAGTGTGCTGTAGATTAATGAATGTGATAGTGAAGGGTGATTAATATAGAGCTTTAAGGAAAATACTGGCCCTGTGAAACATGGTACAATGGGTCTATGGCACAGTGGTAGAGGCATTAGAATTCAATGAAGATACTAGACAAACTTTAGCTCTAGCCACAAACAATGGCCATTACTCTTTTCTGTATATCTCTCAGCCAAAACTTGAGGATTAATTCTTGGCATCAACATTTATTATTCTGTGAATTAATTATCTTACATTTCTCTGATGCTCAGATTTCATAAGTTGTATTTTGCTGTACTTTTTAAAATCATTTTATGAAATGAGCTTAATTTATATTCAATACCAAATTATACTTTATCAGATGGACTTCAAAATCATAGTGGCAAAGAGCAGAAGAAGGAGAGAGACTTCCCAAATTCTCAGAGCTGTCAGCTTGAGATCAGTCTGAATCCTGGGCCTGGAGCTCCATCCTGGTTCCCTGATGGAAGACAAATGCCCAATAACAAGGCCACCTTGTGCTTTCTGCCCAGATGCATCAGGAAGAAACTGGATCAAAAGTGGAACAACCAAGCCATGACATGACATGCTGATAAAGGATGCACATTTGCATCACCAGGAGCAGTTTAATGTGTTGTGCAAAAATATCCAGCCCTAAAAATGATTCTTAATCATCTCAGTTTAGTGTGTGTTTTCTGTGCACATTAATTTCTCAATCGTCATTGCTCAGTGTGCATTTTCCACGTTCTATCTTAAGTGAGTTTATTTAAGTATCTGCTAATGTGTTTGTGGAGATAAGTGTAAATGGGATAAATAACAAATATAGTCAGAGTTCATCTTTCACTTCGTTATAGTAGCGTTCATATTGAAAGTTGAGACAAGAATAGACACGACGAGCACTGACACAAAGCAAGTCTATTTCAAAAGCTGTGAGCGCCAGATCCAGTGTCAATCATCTTACATGTTATCCCAAACACAAAGATAAGAGTTATGTCTTCAAATAAACCGTGCCTAAATGCAACCTAAGGAAAATGAGCCGTTGGGAGAATGAAGGAGCATGCCCTTATGGAGATAAGTCATTATGTACTGACGAGCAAAGCGCTTCTATTTGCCAAAGCTGAAGCAAACAGTCATTACCTGTTCATTACTCTCCAGGGTTCTAATCAGAGTTTATACGAGCACAAACATTTTTAATAAAAACAAAGACAGGTAAAAGCTCAATTACATTCTCTAAGAAATCACATTTTCTCAGATTGAATGTTTTAAAAATTTGCTTCTGTCTCAAATTTGTCATCATTATACTGCTGTTACTTTTATTTAGTTAATGAATACTCCAATTTAATATTATCCTTGAATTTAATTAATGCATAATTTAGGCTTACATATTAGTAATTGGGATGCAAAATTGATATGCTGAACATCAGTTGAAAAATGTTTCACATGGTAACCTGATTGATTTAGCTACTAAACAGGAATGTTTGAGAAAATATCAAACATTGTGACACTTCTGCTATGTAGTCTAAATGAATATCAAAAACTAATATAAACATGGTTAACAGAAGTAATATCCCAAGAAATAAAAAAAAAAATACTACTCTTGAATCACATATTCAGTCTTCGAAAATTTCAGCCTAAGCAAAAACTCCTGACCTGAAATCAAATAACAAAGCAACGGAAAAGGCTAAGGAAGGAAAAATGAGGATTTCAACATTAGACGGGAAATTTTAGAATATCAAGCGGCAGTTGGTGTTATGGTGTTCTGTGAGATAAATTTCACCCATTCTACAACAAAGCAATATATTCTGAAGTAAAAGGCCAGGGTGGGGGAAGTAGCAAGCAGAGAAACCGGAAATTATTTATTCCGGAATTATTTTAAAAATAAAATTATAGAACGCAGGGGGCAGGTTTCATAGAGGAGAATTTAACTATTATGGGGAAAAAAAGAATTGTGTATGATGAGAACTTTCAGTGAAAACATCTTTGAAATTCCAACAAGTGAAAATTAGTACTTATTTTGAAAATAGTCTCTTCTTTTCATCAACTTAAATATACTCTTTTTTTAAAATAAGATTTATTTATTTCTATTGCAAAACCAAAGAGGAGGAGAGACAGAGAGGAAGATCTATCTCTGATTCACTCCCCAAGCGGCCACAGTGGCTGGAGCTGAGCTGATCCGAAGCCAGGAGCCCAGAGCTTCTTCCAGGTCTCCCAAACGGATACAGGGTCCCAAAGCTTTGGGCTGTCATCCTTTCTCAGTCCACAAACAGGGAGCTGGATGGGACACGGTAACCACCGGGATTAGAACTGGGGTCCATATGGGATCCCTGCGTGTTCAAGGCAAGGACTTTAGCCACTAGGCCACAGTGCTGAGCCCAATATGCTTTCTATTCTCACCATATCTCAACAATTTAACTCCTTTTAATAAGAGCAGTTGTTTAAAAAATGAAAAAAATGAAAAACCTCAAAATTAGAAGCAAAGAGAAAACAAGAGAACCCCAGAGTATATTCCTGTTGCTTGTTTTCTGAATATAAAATGAACAATCTTGAAAAGTCAAGCATCACTATTAAAATATGTGAAGACAGCAGCTGTCATCGACATTTTCTGAAGCAAATCTAGCTAGCAACTCACTCTCAGATCCCAAACTCCTCAGTCAATTTACCAATTCCCTAAGTAGGTGAAGCCATCCGTGGGTGCTTTCCATCTGTTCTAAGGCTCTTGTCTTTGCCATTTCTTGGATGGGTGCACACCATCCCACAGGGACACAGGCTCACCAATCAGCTGTCAGGTGCCTGGAAAAGCAAACGCATAGAAAAGCAATTTAACAACTCCAAATAGTTTTACTTGTGAAAAATATTGGAGTCAAACATTTTGTGCCTGAATAATAGAGCTGATAATTTATTTATGTGAAATTTAAGTAGCAAAGCATATGTTATGATTACTGTCGTCTTTTTAGGGAAGTTTTCTTCTTATGGCCCCAAGTTACTCTGTGATTCACGGAATTTCATTGTGCTGCACAGACAGACCCAGCTAGAGGTGGCAAGAATGGATTTTTTTCTTGTGTAGCCATTTAGAACTTTTCACTCTTTTGAGAATTATAAACTCTTGTATAGTTTTTTAAAAAAGGAATTTAAAAAAGAATTAAAATGCGTAACAGAATCACAGAAACAAAAAAAGTCCTTCATTTAGAAAGACAATATCTAAGATTAGCTCAATAAAGCTATTTATTTTAGCTTTAAACATTCCTAGCCTACTAGTTCTTAACAGTTCATATCAATTTTGAGCTATCTTTTTTATACATTTTATTATTCATAGGAATGTGACATATGTTTTCCTATTGTTACTAAGTTTGCCCCCATAATCATTTACTTTCAGCATTGAACATTTTTTTAATGCATACAACATGAATAATGCATTTGAGTGGGACTTTTACCTTTTCAATCACATTTTACAATCTGGTGATTAAAAACACTGTTGTTCAGTTATTGAACATAAAAAAGTTTGTATTGAACAATTTCGGTTTTTCGTTCTGGCTCACGTGCATAATTTCTACTTGACCTTCAGTGTTGAGTGACTGTCTTTTGTCTTCAGCTTTCTCACTTGTAACTATTGTACTAATGTCTAGCTAAGATGCAATGCTGGCTGAATGGCATGAAGAAGGGAAATCCCCACTGCAGTGTCTTAACAACAGCATCCCATGTAGATGGCAATTCACATGCTGGCTGGTCCGCTTCCAAACCAGCCCGCTGCACGCACACACACACACACACACACACACACACACACACACACACACCCGAGTCACAGGCTCGTACTCTCTCATTCTGCTTCTCAAATAGATATAATTTTAAAAAATATATTCTCAACCAAATCCTATTTGGTAATAGATCTGGCACTTTTTCAAGCTGAGATTGAGAGGAGTCCAAGATTTTCTCAGTCATTTGCTTTGATGTACTCATCCGTCACCAGGTTCATTTTCCTTGTATGGGTGTGAACCATTCTTAGAAGCTGATCACTCCAGCTATTAGGTCCTAGGCCATGTCTACTTACTGCATGAACTGTACTATAAGGAAGAGAACCTGTGCTTTCTTGAAATGAGATATCAAACTTTATATTAAGGGTCTATTTCCACTTGGCTCTTGCGTTATTTACACTCTATTTCTAAATGTTTTTGAACTGTTACAGACAGTGACTGAGATATTTCAAAAAGACTTTAAATGTGGTTCACATGTACATAAGTCTGATGTGAGCTTTATATACAGATATAGGTAAAAGTCCTTTAGTTTTCCACTTTTTAATCACAGGAAAATAATGTTCTGAGAAGTGAGGTGGCAGATAACATAAAACTGAAGAAGACTTTAAAATACCACACTATCATAGATATTGCAGGATCATCAGGAACTGTCACCACTTAACTCAGATGTAAGAGAAATACAAGCATAAGTGTGTTTAGGATTAAAGTTAAACCATGAAAGTGCCATGAATGAACTAAATGTTGACAGAAATGTTGGCAAGACAAAGCAGGTTCATGGGCAAATGGGGTACATCAAAGGGGTTAGCTTAGTGAAATGGCACTTTGGGGTAATGTTTAGGGACAGACTAATGTAAAAATAATAAATTCTAAAATGCTTTCAGATACTTACTAAGCAACTCTTGTGTTCCACATGTCTTCTAGAATATTTTAAAAGCAGAGTATAATCTCAAAGAAGAGACTATTCACAGTGACTCTTACATGCATAATAAGTGCATGATTTTAATTTGTAATTATAAATGTATAATACTTAATATATGTGTGTGTGCATTGTTGAAGACAATGCATAATAGGAGATATAAGTCAAATAGGGTCAAATGTTTAATATGATGTTGAGGTTGGCATGCCTTTGTTCCACAACGGTGTAGTACCTGGACTTGAGTTCGGTTCCAGTTCCTGACTCCATCTTCATGGCAATGCAGACCCTGTTCAAATAGTTGAGTCCTTGATACCACTTTATGGAACCTGAATTGAGCTTCCAGTTCCCTTAAGGGCCGGACTCTGGCTTTAGTGGGTGTCGAGGACATGAAATTCCCTTTCTCTCTTCTCTCTCTCTCTATCTAACTATCTTTCCCTCTCTCTCCCTTACTCTCTCCTTCCTTCTGCCTATCTCCCATCATTATAACTAAAAATGGTAGCATTCTTATTTTTATGTGACCTGTGCACTGCATTTTATGTCAAGTCATATTTTTTCACCATAACAGAAAACTTTCAACTTAGTAAAGAAAGTGGCAAATAATATATAATATAATGTTCTTTTCTTAAAGTCTTTATTAGTAAGAGTGAAAAATCTACATAAAAAACAGTCACTCTCAGCTTTCTATTTTTCTATTTCATGTGCTTGGGATTTGACAGCTTCTGACAACAATCCAAGATTAACTGAATTTTGAATATTTATATATTGTATTACTTTATGTATATATAGATACAATTTTTAAAGTAATTGTTATGTAAATTATAAATAGAATATTTATATATCCTATGACTTTATATGTATATATATTGCACAAGTATGTTGATATCATACACTGGTCTGAACATAATGCATATTGACCAGTATGTCATATATTTCTATATTTAGCTTTTATATTGCTTTAATGAGATACAATAATTGTTTCATTCACATATGAGCATGTTACAATTCAGAGACCTCACAACACTTTAGAATCAGAATGCAATAACATCGAAAACAGATAGACATGATTAAAACGTGCGCAGTGCAGGAGCACACACATGAATACGTACATGAAATAAAAACATAGGTCAGATTAGCTGTGTGGGGATATTGGGGAAATGCTGACTGAAACCTTGAGAAATAGAGTTTAATCAAGAAGAAACATTGTAGTCAAATTTTTACAAATTTATGTTATTTATATGTAATGTATAGACATGGTTTTAAAACCACACTTTGTTTTTGAAATTGTATTTTGAATCTCAACTTTCCATTCCTGAAGATGCTGCTGTAATTCATTTCAAGTTCCATATTGGGTAATTGCCAAATCATTGCTTTTCATGATTTAGACAGAAGTTACTTTCTTTGGAAGACCTAACTCTATACAGCAGGATTTCTATGTTATCCAAGTTTGGGGAAACTTTTCTGAAACTTTGTTAAGTCTGTAGTTGTCCTAGGGGTATTAGTGAGCTGTAACTAAGACTATTAGTTAAAAACATCATTTTTTCCCTTTTTTTATACATCTTCAAAGGCTAAACATTTGAGTCTCTTAAAGTGATATTCTGATTCAGTGTTTCTCCAATGAATATATTCCCTATAGCAATTAAATTGACCCACTATTGTCATATCCTAAAAACAAATCAAGCTTTACACTCTACTTGACAGTATGTTGTGTTTCTAGTCTCTAGCACAATAACCGATCCATGATTTGTTATTCCTTTCTTGAGCTTGCCAAGCCTCCTAAACACCTATTCCCCTCCAGTGTATCATGTTTATATTGTTAACTGAGCCAATAGAAGGAGGTTGAAGTACATGGATACTGTCACTGCTATTTATTTCATTTTAAAACAGCTTATTATAAACATATTAGAAGATAAAAATTACATATAACTTGAAAAGCTTAGATACCTGGCTTTATATATTGTGTGATGACATTGCTAATCATCTTGTAATTTTAGTTATAAAACACTTGTTTTCATATTTAAGGAACTAATTGAGCGATATAATAATAAAAGTTAATTTCATGATTGGAGAAATATCCTTATAATATACTATTTTCTCTAATTTTGCAAGAAACTATCCTGCTGAATTTTTTTCTTTCCCTTTAGGCAATGAGGATCTCATTATTGAGGCCACCTACAGATGGAATGATTGAAATTTTGAATTTGTGTATAATCACCTCATCATTTTGATCTTTTTATGCAAATCTCTAGACAATCATGGACATTATACTAAGTGTAGGAAGTTCAGTTTTAGCCCTAAATTTTTCTCATTTTATGAATGCTCTACATAAATCTAAAAAATTGCTAACACTATTTTCTTTCATCTGATAAAAAATGCAGTCTCTATATTCTGTGATTGACAATTATTTTACACAGTCCATTAAGTGGGAGTATCAAAACTTTATTTGGGAAATCTTGGCTTTAGATGACATTTATTTTCTGATTGTTTTAAAGTCTCAACATTTTACACTTTATATTAACATTTTGCAGTGAAATTTTCTTTTTTTCCTTTCTGTGATGAGAATGCTATTTAAATTATAATTTAGTTTTGCACAAAGTACAATGCATTTTATGTTAAGAAAATTAGATGTTGGCATACCAGATAATTATTTTAAATATAGAAAATGTATTAAAAGTAATAGAAACCATGATTCAATAGTCTCACTTATTGAAATTTGATTTAATCATTGAAAGTGGATTGGTAAGCTACACAGTTTAAATTAGAATTAGTAAAACCAATAATCATGCTATTTTGCTACAACATATTTTCAAGTTTGGAAATTTAATGATCTTTACTTGAGGAGGAATTATAATTAATTTATACCGAAGTTAAGATTTAATACAACTTATTGTAATCAAGTGCATGTTATAGATTGGACATAGCCAGTTGCATTTAATAATAAGTATCATATATTGATAAATATAAAAATCAAATGTAAAAGTCATATATATGATTTCTTTATTTCAAACATCATTTGTAATTCATGCATTTAAAAATATTTTTATATAAAGCAGGAAAAAGTCTCATTAATGGTTTACTATTTCGATCAAATAATGATTTTATTATAATTCAAATAGGCTTTGGAACTCATCTATATTTCTAAATAATCATCATTACACACTTGTGCTGCAAAGCTTTCTACCACACAGAAGTGAAAAACAGACCCATCTGTAGGAACAGAGAGCTACGTAAAGTATCCAAAGGACATTTTCAAGGAGAATGTGTCAATTTTATTTGAAATGCTTGGAGCCAAACAGCCCAAATGGCAGGGGATAAAATGGGATGGCCATAATGTTTATTCGGAGCCATCAAACAGATAATAAACAAGACTATTTTGATGAGTTAGCCAGTTTAGTATTTAAAATCACTTCCGCAGCTACATGTTGTTTGACTGTAGTCTACTTAACCATGTCTTCTTGGGTGTTTTAGGAAATGGCTGGCAGCCAGATGGTATGGTTATGAGTAGTACCTCTAATAGCTACTTTGGAGAATCTTGTCCATTGTTCATGAATCAATACAATTTGAACAGAGAAATAAGTTCCAGGAACATGATGAAAATTGTTAAATCTTTGTGCTCATTGAAATCTTGTACTTTTTTGTAACACTTGAAATAATTTAAAAATAAAAATATAAAACAAATGCCAACAAATACAAAAAGAATATTTTATTTTATTTTAACATGTATTTTATTTTTATTGTAAAGTCAGATATATGGAGAGTAGGAGAGACAGAGAGGACTCTTCTGTCTGTCTGTTGATCCACCCTCCAAGTGGTTGCAATAGGTGGAAATGTGCCAATCCGGAGCCAGGAGGCCCCTCATCCAGATCTCCCATGCAGGTACAGGGCCCCATGGCTTTGGGCCATCCTCCCCTGCTTTCCCAGGCCACAAGGATGGGAAGCAGGGCCGGCTAGGATACAAACAGGTGCCCACGTGGGACTCCTGTGTAAGGTGAGAACTTTAGCCAATAGTCTACTGTACTGGGCCTGAAAAAAATATTTTATGCAGTGTTTCTTAAAGTGTCTGATTTAAACAGGATCATGTAACTGCACAATTGGTATCTCTTTGTATAAAATTAAACATATGTTTGTTGCTGTCCAGTCATTTCTTAGCTAATCCCTACGTTTTTATCTCTACCAATAATTCAACTTTTCCTCTCCCACTTTTTTCTTTATTATCTCAAATAAAAAGACTGTTTAATCCTATTTCCATGTAATTGTATAAAATGTGACAAACCAAAATTCCTTTTTGTGTGACTATTTTATCCAGTAGACTAACACTTGAGGTTTTTTGTTTGTTTGTTTGTTTGTTTCAGAGTCAGAGAGACAGAGAGGGAGGTTGCTCTTTTTTGGGTCTTTTGGTTTAATGGCTTTTGTCTAGCAGTTTTGTGGTGATTCAGCATACATTTCCATATTGTTTTAGATGTTTAATATGTACCTGTTAATACAAGACATACGAGTCCAAAGATAGAAGAACCTGTTAAAACAACTTATAAATAAAACAATACTACAAACATATAAGACAGAAATAATAAGCAACATGTTGAAATTAATGACAAAAAATTACAGTTCAAGTGTTTGCTTTTCACATCAAAACATTCAACACGACATACTGTGTGCTTTGCATATACTACTAATTTAGTTGTCTTAGGGAACAGATTGGAGATTCAATGACAATTTTTAAATTAGCTACTAGAAGACAGAGTTTCATTTATTCTTTGCAATACAACACAATATTATGCAGAGGGTAAATTATCAAGAACAATGTAATTATGATTGTTAGGGAGTGACTGTTCTAATTTCCAGATCTTCAGTGGACTCGCATATTTTATCTATTTCCGCACATAGTCTTGGTTATCATTGAAATTCATGCAAGCTATGGTTGATCTCAGAATCCTTAGAGGCTGAATTCATACCTTTGTATTGCTATTTTTATTTCCATATTTTTGTTAGAGATCAATAACAAAAATGTTAATCCGAATAATTCCTCTGTTAATTGAAGCAACACAATGAAGAATTAAAATGCTTTACAAAATGAGATAAAGACATCATATTAGTATATTTTGTAGGAAAATGACACATGGAGACAAGATATTTTGTGTGTGTGTGTTTTTTTTTTTACAGAAAACAAAGATAAGTATTTTATTAGACAATGGTCATGTTTTTAAGACATCATTGTATGAGACTACACAGCAAAGAGCTGTACTGATCTGGAAATGAGGAAGCCACAGTGACAGAAAGCTTGATGTAGTGCAGTTCTGAAGAACCTACAACCAGACTAACTGGAAATAGGCGCACACCTATATAGAGTTACCATAGTATTGGGAGGGAAGGGTGGACATTCTGATAAATACGTAAAACATGTACGCTTGTTTTACTTCATTTGACTCATCTCAAAGACATTGTCATGAGCCCCAGCCTCTCCTTGCCTCTGCTCAAACCCACACCCATCTCTCTGCCAGAACTTTGCCCTCCCTGCATCCCCTCCTCACCTCCACCCTTTCTGTCTGCACACAACCTAGGGTCAGTCTCGTGAGATATTGTCACTCTCATGAGATATTGTCATTTGTGAGTACCACTACACTCAGCAGATCCATAAAAGCATTCAATCATGCAAAAATTTAAGGTGGGTTTTAAAAATATCTTATGCAGATATGTATAGAATTGCCTGTTTTTAGCAGAAAAAACCTAGAAATATATCTTTTTTAAAGTTTTATTTATTTTTATTGGAAAGGCAGATTTAGAGAGAGAAGGACAAACTGACAGAAACATCTTCCATCCACCGGTTCATTCCTCAAGTGTTCACAAGAGCTGGAGTTAAGTCAGTCTGAAGCCAGGTCCCAGGAGATCCTTTAGAGTTTCCCACAAAGATGCAAGATTCCTAGGCTTTGGGCCATCCTCAACTGCTTTCCCAGGCCACAAGCAAGGAGATGAAAGAGAAGTGGAGCAACTGAGACATGAACCAGCACCCATACAGATACCAACGCATTGCAAACTGAGGATTTAGCCACCAAGACATCACACTGGGCCCTAAATAAATCTTAAGAGAAGAATACATATGCAGTTTTTCTACAGTGTTAATGCTGCATCTTCTCACTTCGATGTGTTGCTTTGTCAGTTTTACTAACACGATTACTAATATTTTAGATTCATTACTTATCCTTTATTTGTTTAACACACCTTGACTGCATTCTTATTATTTTCTCTTGTATTATAAGGTATCTAAGTTACAATATCCATACTGCTTCTGTCACTTAAATACTGGAGCTAGCAGAGCTCTGCTGCAAATTATGGTCCTTTGAGATAAATGGTCTTCCATTATTTTTATTAAAGCATTTTCAGATACTTTATATGCTATTGCTTCTCTTTGTTTCTATTCTTATACATTTGTAATATTTTGAATCATACCTCTTTGTTCTTTTCCAAGGTGACATGAATGAAGGCCATAAAAAAGTTACTTAAGTAATTTTAGGAAACATTAATTAAAGAAATCAATTTTTTAAAGAAAGGGCAAAAGTCCAAAATTTTAATTAAAAAGGAACAATATATAGAACAAAGGAAAATTGGAGTTATAAAGAGGACAGGAAATCCACTTGACTACTTTAGATAATTTATGTGAGTTTGACTTTTTATCAATGAAAAAAAATAAAGTCCGATATGTGTAATTAAATGTATATGAAATATTAAGTAGTTCAAATTTTGAAGTTTTATTTAGATATCTTTGGCCACTATTCATCTCAAAATGAATATGTTGTAGTCTCTTAATTACAGACTTATTATACTATAATTGGCTCTTTTATAAAATAATGTACTTTGTCCTTTAGCTCTATTAAAAGATTGACCTTCTGTAAGCTCCTGACTAATTGGTGTTGTGCAAGGTGGCTTGTGGTAGGGCTTCTTGAATTCTCATCTTATCCCTGTATCTGGTTTTTCACCATTATTCTTCAGCATCTGTATACCGTAGATATGAAAATTTGATATTTTAATCTGTCACATTTTATATACTAGCATGTGCTATCAAGATGTTTTCTATCATATTCCATTCTGGAGTTGGAAAATTATTTATCAATTAACATTCTTTCAACCAAAAACATATAACTAAATTTATATTTTCCTTTGAGAAAAAGAAACTTAAGAGTGAAAATTGGATATATGGCTTCTGGGCTGTATAGCTACAGCAACTGTTTAAGGTTTACTGCAATTTCATTACAGCATCCATAAAATTGACTTTATATTAAGTCTAATTCTGGCAAATACAAGACCATGATCATAGAGGCCAAATTTCTTACCTAAAAAAAGCTTAAGACGGCCATCAATTCTTCTGGTGTTATGTCTCATGTATTGGCTTGTTCATGTGACTGTCTCTGCAACAGTATTGGCTATTATAAAATGCCATCAAAAGAAAGCATCAAGTCCACATCCTCACAAAAAAAAAAAAGAAGGGGGAAGAAAAACAAAAGCCATCCTCAATTTGTGTAGAACCTTTAATATTTTGTGACCCAGAATGCCATTTGCTTGCAGAGTGTTCATGCAGATGCCATCATAATGTGAATTGCAGTAGTTTGGAATAGGTACCTTTTTGTTCTCATTCTGAAATACCAGCGGGAGTGCATATAGGAAGAGAATTAATTTTTCTGGAAAAAATCTCACAAAGAATACAAAACCAATCTCACTTGAGTATTTATTTGCTAGACGGTTACTTTATCTATGATTAATCAGACCATAGTAATACTTCTCTAGCAATGAAAAGTCTACTTGGCTACCTATTCCTTCTTATCAGCAGGCAATAGTCTTGTAATGGTTGGTTGTCTTCATGTAATGATGTTGACAGGTGGTGAGGGTCCAGCTTAACCATCTGGAAAGTGGGCAGAAGTCAAAGAAACTACAAATGCTGAAAGAAAATAAAGAATGATTATACCACTTGGAAATGATAAAAATTCTGCATAGGAGGCTAATATAATCAACACCGATTCAATAAATTAGCTGGCATGTCCATATTTTAAGTAACAAAACCATTTAACATAGTCTAATTAGTTGAATCACTTATTCAAATATTATTTCCTCTGTAACTGGGTTAACATTTTAAGAATGAGAGTTAAGTGGCATCATTACTACCTGTGATATAGTTATGCATAAACTAAGAAAATGTGCAAATTTGCTTCAGTTGTAATTCTCCTCTTTTGATGATAAAAATGCCTGATTTGAAAATAAATGTTAACATACTAACCCTTAGAGAGATGGAAAAAGTATGCTTATTAACCTGACTTTCTGTTTAATCAGGGAAATAAAAAGGAATGTTTACTCAGGCTGTTTTCAGCATGTGGCCCAACAATAATTGTTCAAGAGTTAAGAAATAATAATTTCATTTCACGGAGTCAGAAATTAAGAAATGGTTTTGAAAATTGTCACAAGTAAAGTAGAAAAGAGGAATTTTAATTTAAACTTTAATTTATATGTGAATATAAAATTGAACATAATTTTATACTAAATGAAATAAAAAATTCATACAAATGCATGCATACATGTCTATATTGAAAAAAATACTTATAGGTGAATTTCACCAAAGAATAAGAGTTAAAGATGTAAATTATGTCACCACAATTAAAAACTTTGCTGTGTTTGAAAAAAACTAATAAGTATACTAAAAGACATGGCACAGGTTGGGAAAAAGTTTTTGCTTATCACATAAATAACTAAAGATTCGTATTCAAAATGCATATTTAAAAACCTACTTGTGAGTTGCAGGTGACATAATAAAAGTCCTACAGAGTAATGGCTTAAGCTTGAAAAATCTATTTTCTGATTTCTGGAGGCTACAAGCTCAAGACCCAGGAGTCAGCAGGATGGGTTTCCGCTGAGATGCTGAGTTATAAATAGGTATTTTCTCCATGCCTTCTTATTGTTTGCTCTCTGTGTGGCCTTATCCAATTTTCCTCTTTTGATTATGTCAGGCTGGATTAGGACCCACTCTTAGATCTTCATTTTAATTTAATTTTATTTTGCCTTGTCATTGTAAAAGTTTATTTTTCTTGAAATGTAGAGATACAGAGCTCTTTTATCTGTTGGTTCACTTCGCAACTGTCTGTAATAACCAGAGCTGAGGTGATCTGAACTCGGGAGTCAGGATCTTGTTCCAGAGCTTCCATGTAGGGATAGGGGCCCATGGACCTGAGCATCCCTCACTGCTCCCCAGGCCATTTGCAGGAAGTTTGTTTGGAAGTGCTGCTACCTGAACCAGAAGTGGTGCTGGTGCTGGTAAGTAAAGGATTAGCCTGATGTGCAATAATGCCAGGCCCATGACTTCATTTTTAAATTTGATACATCTCTATAAAGGCGCTATTTGCAAATGCATCAGATTCTGATGCAAGAGAGATTAGCACATCCATATGTGAGCTTTGGGGAGATATGAGTCAATCCTCCATGCCGTCTGCATGTTACAGTTAGCAAACAAGGATTTCAATTATAAAATGGGAAAATGAATATTCAACTATCTAAAGAATTGTGATTGAGGAAAAACACAAGGAAGCTGTTCATTATGATTAAACTTTTGGGGAAATGCAAAATGAAGTGTTCAATGAGGGTATGCTCAATTTAGAATATTTACAACCTGGGTCACAATACCAACTGTCAAAGGAAGGGCTGAGAAACTGGATCTGTGTGTGTTGTTGAAGGACCTCTGGGTAGTGCAGCCATTCCTAAAGCACGTTTGTCGGTTCTTCTCCAAGTGAATTATATACCTAATGTACTACCCTGAAATCACATTGGAGAGATAAAAATGTATATTCAGACATACGGGAGTACATGAATTTTCACGGCCTCTTCCTTTTCACAGCCCAAACTTAGGCCAAAATCAAAATAAAGGAAAGAATAAGCATGATGTATTCACTCAATAGAGTGCTGGTTAGCAATAAATTGAAATGACCAAGTGAAATACATACACCAAGCAATGAGTCGGAAATAAATGCTTTGGTTGAAGTACCTAGCTCAAATGGAGACATCATGGATGCAAATCTTGGTCTATCTGTGACAAAACCAAGGTGATGGGGGAGTCATGGGTGATTGCCAGCATGAAATTTGTGGGAAAAGCATGAATGTAGGGACTGGAACAGCTTTTGTTTGATGACAGAAGAGCTCTAGTTCTTGGCGATATTCGCAGTTACTGAAATCCATATTTCTGATCAATTTTATGGAATTGTACACCAGGAACCACACCAGTCACTGTATGGGAAAATGAGTAAAATTGAATAACTTCTGTAAGTGAGTTAATGGGGTAATAGTTTAAGCTACAGTTTGTATTAGGCAATGTGATATGGTTATAAAAGACACAAGGAAGAAAGCAAGAAAGTTGAATGAATATTCCAGATGCACACCTTATTTTTCATTAAAACAGCTTTGGTCACGATATGTTAAGATAATTTGACAGTAATTTCCATTTTTAATTTTTTAAAACATTTGGGATGAGGGGGTGGTGAGGTAGAGAGTAAGCAGTAAGCTTGTCTCTACTAGTTCACTCTCCAAATATCAGCAGCAGGAAAGACTATGCAGCATCACAATTTGGAGCCTGAAATTACATTAAGAGTCTCAAGCAGATAATCAAGAAGACTTCAGTGCTTGAAGTCTCACCTGGTGCCTCAAAGCAAAGTTGGAAGTGGAGACTGGATTTGATCCAGTGACTCTGAAACCTGGCACAGGCTTCCCGCTCAGTGAGTTCCCTGCTGCGACACTGGCCTGCTCACACAGTAAGGTTTAGTCACAGCATAAATAACAACATTGTACCCAGCACAGTGTCGAGGCAAATGACCAATTCTAGTGCTCTCAAATTAAAATTTCTTATTGTCTCAAGCAATGAATGTGTTTAGGAATTTGTAAAAGAAATAGCATTTAAATTGTCCCACCGATTCTTAAGTTGTCTACAGTTTCTCTTCGGTCTCTTTATGTCACAGATGATTTAATTGATCCTCTCTATATGATCCTCAGGTGATAGCAGATTATCTCGTTTTAATTTAAAGAGTAGCTTTGGAAAGGATCAGGGAAAAGAAGCTTTTGTCTGAATGAAACTGACAAACGAACACTGCAGCATTCTATTGATTGTTCAGTATATTTCAGCGTAGGTTAAAGCTGATGAATCATTGCTGCACAAAACAGAAGTCACTGACCACAAAATGGCTAACAACAATTTAGTCCAATAATGAGCCACTGATGAAAATGAAAAGGAAAATGTTCATGTATTTTGCTTTTTTTTTCATATTGCAAATCAAGAGTACTGAAATATTTAACATATAACCAAAAGGAACTGCACATTGTGGCAGTGCTACTTTCTCAAAACCAAACCAGATTTTCGTATTACGCTCTTTCCCATGCTTCTGTTCTGTGACCATACTTGTCAGTTCGTTGCTCATTGATAAGGATCACTTCAATACTAATGCATGAGTACAGCTTAAATTTAGCCATATCAGCGCTGTACATCTGCAGCCCACCCAGCAATTTGATGGAGTCCTGGCTGCTCCACTCCCAATCCTGTTCTCTTCTAATGTGCCTGGAAAAGCAACAATGATGGCACAAGTATGTGGGTTCTTGAAACCCAACTGAAAGACCCACGTAAAACTCTTGGCTCCTGACACTGGGCTTGCACATCTTTCTCCCTGTATCTCCGTGCCATTCTGCCTTTCAAATAAATAAATACAATACTTAAATAATGATTATATCTTACTGTAAGCAAACACCAGAAATCAATAATTTGATAATTTTTGCACTGAAAATAATTGTGCAGCCTAATATCCAGGTAAGCACAGTGCCACTGGTGGAATGTTCAAGTTGAGTCTGTGACATACTGAAATACACTCTGAGCTTTCAACACTACAGTGTCAGTACTCCTCTATTCTAAAGGGTTGGTGGATGCCACACAACCCTTCTCCACCCTGCTTTTCTCTGATAATTTCTTCTTACAAAGATTGGTATTTGCTTTGCTAACCTTTCAGCAGCGAAGTTTGGATTATCACAAACATGATTTCATAGAAATATCTTGTACAAGAAATGATGTTACTCTACTTTAATAGCTACAGTGTTGCTTTCAGGTCACTATAAATAATCCTGTGCCCTTGGGTAATAATTACTATTCAGAAACCTTCTAAATCAGAGTTACTAAGGAGGTATTAGAAATAGCAGAATCAGTTGTCCTTAATCCCCCTTATTCTGTTTTCTGTTTTATCTCTTTCTTGAAAAGATCATGATGAAGAAATTCCCAAACATGCACGGAACAATGAAGAAAACAAGATGTTTGAATAATGTACAGAACTTAGTGTAATGAAAAGTTTATGTCTCTCATGACTTTTTGATTTACTAGTAAGCCTGGCTAAATCATTCTTCATTTTTAGAACACAGTCAGTTCAGAAATTTCTATAACAGCTTTGTGATTTTTGCAACACATTTCCTAACATCATTTACTAACTGGAGTTACCCATCTCATGAGACATGTTGGTTGTGCCCTTTTTCAGAATCAGACAAGAAAAACTCTCCTTCTGTTTCCAGAAACACTCTCAATCATCTTTGATTGTGCATAGTGAAATATTTGATACTGGAAGAATGAGTGAAATAAAAGGGGAGAGTTCTCAAAGCTTGACGTCTACAATTCTCTATCCCTTTCATTTTATTTCCTGATAGTCACAACCACACCAAGAAAACACAAGGTGCAGATATAATAACTTGTGCTATGATACCTGGCGAAGGTAGACAGAAGAAAACTCATAATGCAATATTTAGCTAAAGGCATGGCTTATTTCATTCAAGCAATGTTGTCTGATTTCCTGTATTTTGTTGCAGAAGCAGGGTTTCACTGTTTTAAGACTGAGTAACATTCCAGTGAGTGTATATAGAACATATTTTTTGCTGTTATTTGTGGACATCTAGGTGGACTTCATGTATTGACTTTCGTGATTAGCACTATGACAAACTTGAGAATCTATGATGAAGGAAATTAAAGGAGGCGCATTTCAAATCCGCCGTGTTTATCAGTTGAAACATGGCATTGAAATTCGTAAAATTTACAGACACTGTTTCCATTGTAAACCTTAAAAATGAATTCTATAAAAACTAGAAAGGATCTAGAGAATGCTTATTCATTTGTATTAATTATTCTATTTGGTTTAGAGTTCAACCCATCCTACTCCAGAATTCTTGTCCTAAAGATTAGTAGTTTTCAAATAATTAGAGAGAAAAATCCTTCCCTGATTTCTTTTATCGGGGAATACTTTTTGACCTGATGGTACATCTATCTATGAGAGTCACATACGAGCCACTAAGTGATGTGCAGAGTCAATACAACAAGCAGTATCATTAGACGTCGCTAACACAGAGATACGTGCTGAGTCCATGTTTCCTGCCATACTTCTTTTCTTCCAGCTGGGGCCCATCATGTGTCTCAGATGCCTGATGCCTGGGCTGTGGTTTGTTCATGTAGGGGTCAGATTTTCTAAGATCTCCGTTGATACTTTGTGCCATTTGTAGAAGGTGAAATAGCGGAAGTTGACATTTACATTCAGGAAGTCAGATTTGGGGAGGTTATTTGGCACAGTGGGTAAGATGCCATGTGAGATTCACGTGTCTAAGACTGGAATGCCTGAGATTGAATCCTGGCTAAATTTAGCCTTTGGATAATAAACATCCCTAAAGGTACTACTGGCAGCTCATGCAGTTAGCTAATGTCCGCTCGTGTGGGAGAACTGGGTTTTATGCCTGATTAATGATTTTAGCCTGGCCTGACTCCAGGTTTTACAGCATTTGATTATTAAACCAGAGGATCAGAAGTCTGTCATGTTAGTTTTCTTTGTCCCTGTATCCAGATGTTGAATTGTGGGAAAGGGCAGATTATGGCAAGATGATATAATCATATCTCTTTAGAAATACTCCAGTAGAAGTTTTAAATCATCCTCCCTCCAAATTGTGTTACTTATGGTAAGTTTTCTATCCTGCACATCTTCCAGATGATTCAAATATCTTTTCTCAGATAAGAGTATTTTTAATCTTCCTTATTCCTTAATGTCTGAAGATATTAACCGAAAAATGTTACCGTTTGCTTAGCAGAACGTTCAGTAATTTTACCCTATTATTGATATGAGGCGACATATTATTGTTAAAGCCAGATGAGGTAACCAGCTCACTCAATTCACTTTTAAAGCTGGATTTATCTAAAATAGCCAGAACCAGAAAGTAGCCACTTGTCAAAACGTTGCTACATATGAATCTAAATTTCCTCTCCTGTATAGAGCTCCAACTCCCATAACAACAAAACCATATAATAACAGAAATGCTATTTTTCTAGTCAGCCACACAATAGCAGTTTGCTTTTAAGGTAATTCTGTCTTGGCAGATTAGATATTGAATAAATTCATTCAAATGTGCGATACAGGAAAAATCTATTGCCATATCTACTTTCTTGAGTAAACTTTCTGCTTCCTCTCTCAATTCTGCTTCACCACACTCAATAAAATATCTCTGGCTAAACCTACCGCTCTGCCTATCCCGTTTCTGTGTATAACTGGAGAATAAGTGCTGAAATGAGAATGCTGTACTCGGATTATTGTGACTGTCAACACGGACACTGACGTAAGACTTTCCTTTAACCAATTCATCCCCCACTCCTTTAATTCACTCTTCCTCTCCTACTCCCTTCAGAAACGCGCACTCTAAAGATCACCGTCATCTGGAAGTCATGCTGCCTATTTCTAGAAATACATTAAGGCAAATATACTAACCATCTTCCTAAACTTCTCACCTACCTGTAATTTTCTTAGTGTGTTTTGTGCTACTGTGAGAGTCCCACAAATTGGGTAATTAGTTAAAAATATAAGTTTACTTCCTTTAGCTCTGGAAGTGGGGAAATTCAAGGCAAACTCGGGCTTCTGGTAAGGGACTTCCCAGTGGGTGGAAGGCTTTTCTTTCTTCTTACTGTGGTGGAAGGTGATTTTGCAGGAGTGTGTGCACGTGCCAGGGACAGCCAGATTGACCCAAGCCTGCCCTTCTAAAAGCTGCTTGCTTCCATAACAGTATTAATCAGTTTATGAGACTAGAGACCTCCTGGCTTCATCAACTGTTGAACATCTACCTCTTAATCTATTATAGTGACAACTAAATCTTTGTGTGATTTGAAAGGCATTTGTATTAAAATTACTTCATTTTCCCTATTGCAATGCATGTATATGACCATTGCCTTTTATGCATGTGTCCCTTCCTATTGTGCCAACACAAAGATGCCACTTAATCTATCTCCTGTTTTCCTCCGTAATTTATTCCTTTTGGCTTGAATGTGTCAGCACACAAGTAATAAATTTTAGGCTTATAGATTTTTTCTTAACCTTCAATTTCCTTGAGTACAGACTTATTTATTTGTTCCTCTTTTCAGCAAAACTTCCATAGAGTTGTGTAAGCAATCTCCACGTTTTCTTCTCCTATTCTCTCAAAAGTAATCTCATGAAATTTCTGAGAACACCCCTCCAAAAATGATCTTGGTAGGATCACCAGGACTGTTGCTGTGCAAATCTGCTAAGTCTTTGTCTCACTTGTGTTTCTAGGAAGTGACCTTGAACATGGGAAATATTCCAGATTCCTTGACATAATTCGGGCTTCCAGGAAATCGTGTACAAATAACACCTCTGCCCTTGGTGAGAGGTGTACAGTGGCTTGATAATGCTGGAAATGCATTGCGCTACTATGTACAAATACATACACTATGAATGCATATATACATCTCCATTTCACAGATCATCACACACATCAGTACCTAATAATCTTCAGCATCTCATTTAATGACAACGATGTCCTATAGGTCAAGTACTTGCAATGATTCTTGACTACTCATTTTCTCATTAGTGAATCAAGAAATATGTTGCCTCTAATTTCAGTACAAATTTTGTTATTGAGCCATCTATAATCAGAACAAGTACTGTGATAGTCTCAGCCACATTTACCTCTGATTGATACCGTTTCAGAATCTATTTTTTTTTTCCATCTATACTTTATACATTAGCCAGTAATATCCTTTAAATCATTCAATTACATCCTACCTGTTTGTCCAAAGATTATTATGGTACATCCTTGTTCTCAACAATTGCCAAAGGTTTCAAATTTGTACATACACTGGGTCTTAACTCTGTTTTCATTGCAATCTAGCTATGAGGTGCTTTACCTCTATATTAAATTGCAATGGTTACTTTTCACACTTTATTCATTTCATCACTCAAGTATTACCTTCTGTAATGTCCAATTGCATTCTTGATGACTAATTTTATTTTTCCTAGAGAATTTGACACTTTCATAAAGATCTGTTTACTCAAAAATTATAATGCCTTAGGAAAGACAGAACTATTCCTTCTGGTTTACTCCCCAAATATGTGAAGCCCTCTGAGTCATGAGCCAGTCTGAAGCCAGACCCAGGACCCCTACTCAAGACTCTGATGTTGGAGGCCATCACTTGCTGCTTTCTCAGCATGCATTATCAGGAAGCTGAATGAGAATCTAGAGGACACGGCTCGACTTGACATTGACTTGACTTGACCATCTCGTGTTTGGCAATGATGCAAGAGATGGCTTAATCTGAACTGCCACACTGACGTGCCTACCTCAAAATCATTTGCTTTAAAAAATCTTCTGTCCACTTCTACTAGAATATAATCTGCACATGGAAACGAACCGTTGTCAGTATCCTTCAACAATGTTTCTCAATTTCTTAATACATTGAGTTTCATAATTATCTCTAATGCAACTTAAAATGCAATTTACTTTTTTAAAGTGTGTCCCTGCTAGTGAAGACAAGCAACAAGGTATGCAAAGAATTTCTATTTTAACATTTATTTCCAAGTGTCATGTGGTTAGGGAATCATGGAATAATATAACTGACTCATATTAGCGATGATGACTCTATGTGATAGGCATATGTGAGAAATTAACTCAACTTATAATACAGGTGATAAAGAAATTTAGTACCCTAACATGTTTCTTCTTGCCCTCTATGACACATTTTAGAACTCTCAGGTGATCTTCACTATTCCCACAAATTCAAAATGAAATGCCATGGTCATATCTCCCATGATTTGCATATTCCTTCTGAATTTAGCTCTGGAAATATGAAACTGTTCCCTTTACTTTCCAGGGAATACATGAAGTTTCACATGTGATTTGACTGAAGATTTCGGCTGTGGTCACAGCTGAGCTGGGTGGAGCATGCCGATGTGCCCCACAGGTGACCCCTGACACTTTATCTCCTTCATGTCTCTTCTTCTTATCCATGCTCATTTCTTGAAAAATTTGTGTCCTTTATGTGAAATCAGGCCAGTCAGTCCCAGATCTTGGATTTCAGTTCTGTGATTTATACACATGTTTAATCAAAATTAATTTCCTCAAAGAGCAAATTTGGAAAGGAGCAATTTCACGAACACTTGTGAAGCATGTAAGTGGGGGACCAGTGTTGACCCGGCAGCTGAAAACTTGCTGCTTTTGACACAAATATCTCCTTTTGCATTTCCACTTTGACTATTGGCTGCTCTCATCCTGATCCAGAATTCCTGCTATTGTGCCAGGGAAAAGGGAAGAAGACGGCCAGTGCTTGTGTCCCTGATACTCTTGTGAGACCCACACGGAGCTTCTGGCTCTTTCTTCAACCTGGGCCCATACCTGATTCTTGCAACCATTTGGGAAACAAACCATCTCTTAGGAGATTTCTTTCTTACAGATATCTCTTCCTCTGTGGTGCTCTGCCTTTCAAATACATGAACAAAACAGTTCTAGAAAATTATTTGAATGGGTTAAAAATTTTTGAGAAAGACAGTTTACCCATTGTCTCTTATCTTGTAGAAATGCATTTCTTCTGAAGAGCTCCTTTGGGTTTCCCAGATATTTGCTTGTGGCCCATTTCCCCCCTGAGAATCTGTCCATGCCATTCAATTCTAGTGACAGATGGTTATATTTCTTCATTAGAATTCTTTGCCAGGTGACAAATGCTCTTGCTTGAGCCAAAACACTAGATGTTCAATTAATAATTTCAAAGTTAGTGAATGAGTGGATATTCATCAGAGCAGCACTGAACTCTGTTATTGTAGATGGTTGGAACCTGATCCTGCCAAGATCCACTTGATGCTCATGATGTCATTTGCAGGCCATACATAGCTATCAATTTACAAATCGACCTGCTGTAAATTCATCAAATCCCAGTTCTCAGTTGTGACAGTCTTGGAAGGGCCAGATCAAATTTTGCTGATTGTATGCAATCGACAACCTGGGATTTCCAACTCTAGGAGTTGTGGAGTAGATTTGAGGCTTGGGAAGCACTGGTTTCCTTATCCATTGGAACCGACACACTGAAGCCAATAACAGTGTCAGCATAGCATGATGTCCCACATTTCTAATAAGTTATGCAATCCTATTTGTGTCGTTCTGCACTATAGATTCCTGAAACACTGGCCCACCACAGCTTTGGAAAAGTGAAATATCAATGAACTCAGCTCAAGAGATTTTCTGAATTTTTTGTTAATGACATGACACACATTTTACTAGAAGTCCAATCCTTTGACATATTTTAAAATTGCAACTCATGAGTTCCATGCAAGACAAGCAAAATAATGTTCAGTTGACACATTAATAAAACAATAATGAACTTCAGGAATAAAATACAAATCATCCATGCCTATGTTTTCCTGCACTGCCAACAACTTACTAACATGTGGCATTTTGATTAACCTAGAAGTCTCCAGAATTTGTTCTTTTCCGGGATGACTGATGGTTCTGATTTGCCCTTTACAATGGTGCAATTTAAGCTAGTTCTCTCTGCCTTTGCCTTACAAGTGAACTAAAAAGATAATATATTTTGGTTATTATTTTTATTTTTTAAAGGTAAAATGGGAATTTAAAAACTTGATGTAACCAATCTGAAGGGTGTGTTTTTCTGTGTAACATGGCCAATCCCTAGGTAAAAACAGCCCAAATTATCTCATCTTTATTACGCATATAGTGCAATTTCAAATTCTAGCTGAAGTGCAACAATGGCACTTTCATGGTACAGAAATAGCATATAAATGCTTTATAAAAGAGTATCTTTAGATATGTCAAAAATATGTTTATTCTTCTGTGAAACCTGCTTGAAATACTGATTTACTAATTTATGCCATGATAGTTCAGAATTGCGTGTAGTAATTTAGACTAAAAATAGAATGTATTATTAATATAGTCGTATAAATTTGTTATTAACACATTAATCATGTCATATTAATTAATATAGGAAACCATATCTGGAGTTGTATAGTTATCAGATTAATTTATTAGGTTTTTCTAATATAAGATTGGAAAGTTTGAAATCATTGTCGGGGTAATTTTCTTCCAAATGGTTTCTCTATAACTATACATGGATGAGTTCATTCAATAACCTGTGCTGTGAGACAGTATGTGGTCCATGATTCCACAGTGCTCGGGATGTCCCATGAACCTCTGGTTGGCCTGAGCACAAGATCATAGAAAATTTGGCAAAGGACGCCCCTTGCAGCAGCT
Source organism: Ochotona curzoniae (assembly GCF_017591425.1). Classification (NCBI taxonomy): domain Eukaryota; kingdom Metazoa; phylum Chordata; class Mammalia; order Lagomorpha; family Ochotonidae; genus Ochotona; species Ochotona curzoniae. The sequence continues at coordinate 8,034,322 of NW_024466219.1, read as the reverse complement.
TTGGGACACTGAACTCACATCCTGTATGCTCTCAACCGATGATCAGTAGAAGCGCGGAGACCCTGCTGGTGTTAGATCTCCTGAGTTGCCGTGCTGCTCCGATTCATTATAGAAAGTCCCCTGTGTTACCTATGCCGCTGTCTGCTCCTCCTTGATTTGTAAATCCTGATGCCAACTTCTTCATCAAATGCTGTATGTTCTTTACAGTAGGCTGGGAATCACTCTTGTTTTCATCCTAAGTTACTCTTCAGCTGAACAAGTAAATCATTCCGGGGTCTTGTCTGGCAACTACAGATTTTTTTTTAAAAGATTTATCTATTTTTATTGGAAAGGCAGATATACAGAGAGGAGGAGAGACAGAGAGGTAGATCTTCACCAAGTCAATGCAACGGCTGTAGCTGAGCCAATCCGAAGCCAGGAGCCAGGAACCTTTTCTGGGTCTCCCACATGAGTACAGGGTCCCAGAGCCTTGGGTCATTCTTGACTGCTTCCCCAGGCCACAGGCAGGGAGTTGGATGGGAAACAGGCCTGCTGGGATTAGAACCGGCGCCCATATGGGATCCCAGCACATGCAAGGCAAGGACTTTAACCACTATGCTATTGCACCAGGCCCACAACTACGGATTCTGTGAATACTCTGTGTTGTGTTTCTTAGGAATATTTCTAACGGTGTTTTTCATTTCTACTGCTGTGATTTCGGTAGTTTCTTCCTGTGACACAGGTTTCAATAGCCTCTTCCTGATACTCTTCTCAATGCTGCTGTTAGAGCAATTTTTAAAATGGATTTTGTGGGTCTAGCATGGTAGCCTAGTGGCTGAAGTCCTTGCCTTGCATGCTCCAGGATCCCGTATGGGCACTGATTCTAATCCCAGCCACATTGATTCACATCCAGCTCCCTGCTTGTGGCCTGAGAAAGCAGTCGAGGACGGCACAAAGCTTTGGGACCCTGCACCGGCGTGGGAGACCTGGAAGAGTCTCCTGGCTCCTGGTTTCAGATTGACTTGGTTCCAGCCATTGCGATCACTTGGAGAGTGAATCAATGGACGGAAGACCTTTCCCTGTGTCTCTCCTCCTCTTTGTATATCTGAATTTTCAATAAAAATAAAATACATCTTTTAAAAATGGATTTTGTGTTTAATTGCAGAGAAAATCTCAGTAGTCCAAATCCCCTTGACCCTTGCAACGCAAGTGAGTGCTGGCAGAAGTGTCCTCAACAGTTAACATAAGAGAGATTTCCCTCCCTATTATATGCAACAAGTTATTTCTTTCATATCCATTTGGCCTGCTCTATATTTCTTTATTAGAATGTTCCTCTTGCATTCTCAATCTCTACTTTTATCATTAAAATAAGATAATATTTTATATCAAATATAATGTAAAGTAAAGGATATTTATGTCATGTATATTTAAAGTTGAATCATGCTTCCTGGGAAAATATGGCATATTGTGTATGGAACAATTGGTTCACAAGATTTTACCGCCTGTGTATATTCTAGTATAAATGCTATGGAGTGAATGATAACTTACTGCACAGGACTGCACTTCTTAACTTTCTGAAGAAATAAGGACTGCTGGTTTTGTTTAAAAAAAAAAAGTTAAATCACCACTGCATTCCGTAGTACTCCAGAGTCCCATGTGTGTCTTTTGCAAAAATACATCTCAGATTATAATAAAGGCATTTCTCTAGGAAATAATAAAACCTAGGTTCTAATATTTGAACTGTGCTGAAGCTGAAACTCAGCTTCACTTTTCTAAGAAAGCTGTTATCCAGAAGCACATGTGGACGCTGTATGACATGTCTACAGAGGTTTAGTTGAACATTAAAAGTTGTGTTTTTTATTCTGATATTACTTTTCTTTGAATTCACTTTCATATTGCCCCATTATTTGTATGCTGTGTTGTTACGTGAATTATTATGAACAACTCTGTAACGTAGCAATTTAAAAGAAAAGCAGACTTTCTAGCATGAATGCATGCAGTCCACAGAATGTAAAGCACTTTGGTGCATTTAATAAACAGAAACTTTCATAAAAGCTGTAATGTTATATTTTATTGTATATTTTTATATCATGATGCTTATATAAGGAGATTAGAAATTTCTTGTGACCCTTAAAAGCTGGAGTTTCTGATTATTAGGGTAACTAAATGATGGCATAGCTTTTAAGGATCACATAGGTAGGAGCTGTTTCTGGATTTCTGGTAGAATGGCAGAGTAAATAGTACTGAAAGGGATGTAAGGTGGTTTTCAGGAAATTTGTAAAATGAAAAGATAAGAAGTCTTAGGGAAAAGGCCTTAGAACTAGGGTCAAAAGCCACATAGCCTCAAATCAAGGTCTGGTGGAAGGCATGGTAGGGCAACACTAGAAGCGAATCGTATCTCAGAAACAAAGAAAGTGAGATGTTGAATAAAAACATTGGGAGTTTAAATGTTACTGAAAAGTAAAAGAGCATAAAAGTTAAGAGGGTTTGCAGTAGGATTAGTGGGAGGAAAGTGTGGCCTTGAAGTGCAGGGAGACACTGGTGCTGTGTCATTGTAGATAACAGGATGAACCATGAAAACAGGAATATATGGAGTGATGTGGGAGCAATGTATTTTGTGCTTGCTGGTTTGCTAGGTTTTGTTTTAATTTGGTATACGAATAAACTGAAAGACTCATGGTCACTGTTTGCCAAGCTAAAGAATTAGCAAATAGCCACTGTCATCACAAGAGTGAACAAGATGAACCAGGTGAAACCAACAAGTTTTATTGAATCCATCGGAACACTGAGTAGCAGAGAAGATTGTCACTCCTCAGACTGCGGAACAGATAGTTGACACATAAAATCACAGCCTATTAAATCAGAGTATAACGATATTATTTTTGTTGTTTTCATTATTTTCCATGATACGCTTTTGTAGGTTTAGGGATTTCTACCCTCCCACTTCTTCCCCCTTCTCTATTTTTCCTTCTACCATTTTTCATGAATTACCACAAAAGTATCTTCTCTTAGTAATAGTTACAAGCTTAACTTTTTGTTATTTAAATGTATCATGACATGGTAGGTATAAGCAAAGGCAGGAAATCTAGCGTCATTCAATACAGATACATGTGCATGTTGCATTGGCAGTTTCGTAGAGATGTGTTCTGCAACATAACTACTTCACAGTATGCAGATCTCTGTTATACAGTTCATCTGTGAGAAACTACACATATATGCATATATTTGATTAGCTGTATTTACTTCATAGTTTTCATAAACGTCATATCAGGGAACAGGGTATTGTTCTTTGGATACTGAGTATATCCCTGAGAATATTGGTCTTCAGTTGGAAACATCTTAATGCAAGTGGTAAGATTTTATTATTTCTGATGACTAAATAGAGTTCCATAGAGTAGATGTGCTACAACTATTTTATCCATTCACCTGTTGACAAACATCTGAGTTGTGTCCATGTCTTTGTAATTGTGAGTTGTGTTGGTAGATCACTTTCTTTTGAGTAGATTTCATTTCCCAGGGATATATTTCCAGGAATGGGCTAGCTGGATTATATGGCAGATCAATTCTTTCTTGTTTAAGAACTCGCCATACTGATTGCCACAGTGGCTACAATAGTCTACATTCCCATCAAAAGTGAATCAGGGTAAAATCTCCCTATATCCTCAACTAGTCATTTGAATATATTTTTGGAATGCAGTCTTTTGATAAATGCCTTCTTATGTCCACCAATTTCTTGGCAAGGAATATATTTCTTGCTTTTGTTGAATTTTCGTAGCTCTTTGTAGTCCTTGGATATTAGATGTTTTCAACACTGCTATTCAACATAATGCTAGAAGTCCTAGCCAGATTTATTAGACAAGAAAAAAAAATATATAAAGGGCTTCAAATTGGAAGCAAGGAAGTAAAATTATCCCTGTTCATAGATGATATGATTCTATACGTAGGAGAACCAAAAGATTCCATAAAGAAACTGTTGGAACTCGCAAGAGAGTTTGGAAAAGTAGCAGGGTATAAAATCAATGAATGTCAATTAATGAACTTAGTATAAATAAGCAGCTACATGGTTGAAAAAGAGCTTATAGGAGCAATCTCATTCAAAATAGTAGAGAACTAGCATAAATACCTTTGAACAAATCTAACCAAATATGTGAAAAATATATATGGTGAAATTATATAATAATAATAATAATAATAAATAGAAAACATTTTAAAATGGAGAAACTTACCATGCTTGTAGATCACTACAATCAACCTCATCAAAATGTCCAGATTACTGAAAGTAACATACAGCTTCAGTGTGACCCAAAGAAAAATCCCAATAATACTATCCTCAGAATCAGGAAAGATAATGTAAAAAATTCATCTGGAGACAGAAGAGACTGTGGATAACCAAAGCTAGCTTAAACAATGAAAGCAAACCAGAGGAATCACAACACCAAATTTCAAGATGGACTACAGGGTAGTAGTAATCAAAAGAGTCCAGTACTGGCACAAAAACTGAGAAGACTGATGGAACAGAATGGAAATCCAAAAGTGAACCCACACATGTATAGTTAAATAATCTTTGACAAGCGAGCTGAAAATAACCCAGGGAGAAAGATTCATCTCTTCAACAAATACTATTGGGATAACTGGCTATATGCTTGAAGAAGTTTCCAAGGCTTTGGGCCGTCCTTGACTGCTTCCCCAGGCCACAGGCAGGCAGCTGGATGGGAAGCGAGGTTGGCTGGACACTAACTGTTGCGCATATGGGATCCCTGCATATTCAAGGGGAGGATTTGAGCCACTGTGCTACCACGCTGGGCGGTGCTTTCTCTTTATTTCTAAGTTAGCAAATATGTTGCACAGATCTACATGAGTACCATCCTTTTAGTTAGTAACTTAGATATTACCACAGTATTTTATGAGCTTCACATAGCAGCTCCTGGCAAAATTTTAACTTATTTCTTACTTGTCCTGTTTCATCATTCTCAGATTTTCTTAACTCTTGTTAAGAAATTATATTTTTGCACAGCTCTAATGCCACTACCGCCTTAATTTGGGTTTCTATTCACCACTAATACCAAATGATCAAATAATATTGTTACTGTAAAAAGGATGCCTAATGGAAGCATAATGCAGAGTGAAATTCAATCCTTTCACTAAGCTAAGACTCTCCACTAAAGGCATGGTTAGTGCTGAGAAGGATACCTTGCCTTGCCTGGGCTGGGATCCCACATGGGTGCCAAAGCATTTTCCTGATGCTCTACTTCCTATGCTGCTCCCTGCTGTTGCCCAAGAAAACATTAGAGGATGGCCCAAAGTCTTGGGACCTTGCACCTGCATGGGATAACAGAGAGAAGCTCCTGGCTTCAGGTGGGCAGAGGTCTGGTCACTGTGGCCACTTGAACCAGCAGATGGAAGATCTTTATATTTGTCTCTCCTTCTCTCTGTAAATCTGACTTTCCAATGAAAACACAGAAATATTTTTAAAATGAATATTTTTGTCATTTACATAATGATTTTGTGTGTACTACCTCAGGTCCTGTCAGCATTAACTGAAATCCTAGCATGCAGTTCTATGTTGAGACCTTGATTTCGTTTTCTTATTCAATTCTTAAGTCACCTTGACACATCAGTAATGCTTTTGAGGTAAAGTAAGAACTACAGTAAAAACAACCAACTTTTAAAAAAAGATGATTCAAGTGGAATAAAAATGCTTCTTTTTACTGTGAATAGAGTAAAAAAACAACCTCAGTATTGGTTTTGGAAGGATGTAGAATTGCATGTTTATACAATTAATTCAGGATAAGAGTACATTGGGACTCTGATATTTATTTCACAATTCATGAAGTTGTATTAGAGAGCATGAAATGTTACCTATTGAATTTCTATTTATTTCAATGCTTCTCAATAACCAATCATTTTTGCCTGGGCATCACTTTGTTTTCTGTCTGTTGGCTAGGCTTCACTTAAGTGTGATATATTATGGCAAGAATGTCTGAAGAGAAGCTTGTGATTGTAAGAAAAGAACATGAGCTGATGAACAACCGGAAGGCCTTGCGTCATTGATGGAACCTTTTATTTACAGTTGGGTAAACAGAAAATTATTTATTTAAAACAGCTGACTATTCTTCATAATTTTGAGGTGTTAGGTGACATTGAACCAAGGTTATTCAGCTTGCATCGACAGACACTTCAAAATTATGCTTTTTAAATATTTCATGGTACATTTATTCCTTGTAAATTAATCTATGGAAACATGCAGTGTGCTAGGAACCAAGATAAACTATAAGAACTCAGCACTTGATCTTAGCCAACAGGCCAAGAAGAGATAAATCCTAAGAACTCCGGAGGAAGACGATATAGGAACGTGCTTTTGTTATCACTTGTTACTATGAGGGTTTCATTCCTTACAAAATCTGAGAGTAGTCTCAATTGTGACAAAAATTTAATGAAACTAAACATACTTAAAACTTTCTTAAGGGGAAAATCAATCACCAAAACTTAACACTTTAACACCAAAGGAATGGGACAGAAATTTAAAGCACACTTCCATATTTATCACGGAAATTTTTATGCAGTCATGATTCACTTATGAGATTTCTGAAGTATAAACCACAGAATACAACAACTTATTAGGAGACTTCAGTTGGTGCTGGTCCCAGGAATGCTCTCAATAAGTACTCACATCTGGTGGGATTCAAATTAGCAGTGAAAGAAAAACTAATTTTGCCTTACCCCGAGTCATGTTTATCTGCAGTTTCATGACAAAGGATACTCTCAGATCTTGCAAAAAGCTTTAATCTCTAATTCTGAACAGGGGGTTTTAATGCAGCAAGACAGACTATTCACGTGTACTCTAATGCAGTTGGCTATTGTTAGGAACTAAAATATTTTATAAAAGCAACGAAATCATCCCTTTTATTTGCATCAAATAATTATTGACACACCCCCTTATTGGCTTTGGGATAAAAATGGTGGAGTTATTTGGAAAAAGTAACTGATGTTCATTTTTTTCTTTTCTTGATGGAAAAATGCAATTCATTTCCCTAGAAATTGATTGATTTCAAAGAAGACAAGGAGAAAAACGTTTCCTTGAAAATGAATCCATGAGTCACGATTAGAAAATGCAGCATACTTGAAACAGTCTTACTGAATTTAGCAGCATTTGTAAAACTACATGCCACGGACAGCCAGTGTACCTATCAGGCATTGGGCTCTGCTTGTTGCCTGCCTGCCGATGAGCTCTGGGGACTTGGGGGTGATGAAATATTGCTAGGGACATCCATGGATACAGACACCATATGTGTAAGTGAGGAATGAATCTTAAGAGACACCTAACAACAGGGCCACTGTACTGACTAATAAGTGAGGGGACTGAGACCTGGTGGTATGGAGGGGAGAGACTGGAAGATCTGTATGGGTCAGACTGATTCATCAGTCCATATGGGAGTCCTGAGATGGGAGTTCTTAGCACAGGGCATACTGACCACCACACGCCATAACACATGAAAGCTATGGCTGGGAGCCTATCTAGCAGACCTAGATTCAAGTACCTAATTATGTGTTGGGACAGGGGACAAATCACGTTAGTCAGGGCCATGACACTAACCAGCACGGGAGGATAAGTGGGCCCAACCCTATGGAAATACAAGCCCCATTGATTAGTTCAAGAGTTGGGGTGGTAACTGGCTGAACTAGGAGTGAACATAGAATCCATCAACACTCAGGGGTATTGGAGCTGAGAGCAGGCTAGACAGGTCCAAGCTGCAACATCTGCATGCTCATCCTAAAACAGGGTGCAGTGTGGGCCGGCCCACAACATCCACCAGCTCATACAAAGGTCAAGATGGAGGGGCAGGCTATGCCAGGCAAGGGACTTGCATCTGTGGAGCATGTGAGATCTGGGTCTGGGAGTGGACTGAGTAGGGAAGCTGAGAGATTCCCCTACTGGGCCATAGCTCCCACTGCTTAACACATGTTCCAGATTTAGGGGTCAGGTAAGCTGGGCAAGGTAACCTCACCCATTGGCAAGTGTGTGGGTTGTTTTTGGAAGAGGGCGGACCAGGCAGGACCAAGCAGATCTTAACCCACCGGTGAGTGCAGAAACCAGGATGGGGTACAGGTCATGCCAGGCTAGGGTATCACATCTACTGGTTCACATGAACAGGGATGGGAGCAGACTGAGCAGGTCCAGGTTGCAGCACCTACCAGTGAGAGCTGGGACTGGATCTGGCTAGGTCAGGCCAGGTTACAGCATTTGAAAGCAAAGGCTAAGATGGATAGGGGCTATGTATGGTTAGGTCAGAGCAACCACTGGCATGTGTGAAATCTATGGAGAGGTACAGGCCTGGATGGGGAGCAAAGGGAATGACCTGGCCGGGTATTGGAGAGCACAAAGTCCATGGTGGGGGCTGTGGTCTGATATTATGGATATAGCTGCAAAATCCCTCATCATGTTTGTGTGTTGGGTATGGGATATGCCAACTGGGCTGGAGTCCATCATTGACTGGTACTCTTGAGAACCAGGGTAGGTACAGAATGGGATAGGCCAGATCTCTGCTCCTGCTAAGCCATGTGTGAGCTGTATCTGGGTAGGGATCAGGTTTGGCTGGGCTGTTATGCCGAACAAGAACCAGAATGAGTGAGGGCTAGTGAGGAAAGGCCACTGTTCCTGCTGGGATTGGAGGTGGACTAACTAGGGCCCATCGACCAACTGATGTACATGAAATCTGGCATTGGGAGAGATCCGGATGGAGGAGACTGGAGAACTCTTCTGTTGGGACATGCTCCCTGCAGGTGAGTGCAAGAACCAAGATTGGGAGCAGCCCGGACCACACCAAAATACGTTACCCATTGGCATACATTTGGTACAGGTAGGGGGCACACCAGACTGGGTCAGTCTATATAACCACCTGGCGAATCTGAGTGCCAGAATGGAGTGTGGGTCAGGCTGGGTCAGGGTGCAATACCAGCCAGTACATGTGAGGGCCAGGATTGGGGGCTGGCAGGGCTGGGCTAGGCTGTAGCCCCCACCAGAGCTAGTTGGAATTGAGGGTGGACTTAGCCTGGCCAGGTTACAGAACCCACTGACAGATGCTGAGGTGAGGGGGCTGTGCTAGATTGGACTGCAGCACCCAACCAGCACATGCAAAACATGCGAGGTTGGGGGGGGGTGGCCCCAGTGAAAGGGCTGTGAAGACTCCCCACCCCCTGGGCCATTATTCCCACTGGTGAGCATGAGAGCTGGGATGAGGGTACTTGAGGCCGGGCAGGGCCATATCCAATGGCCTATATGTGAGCTGAATCAAAGAAAACCAGGCTGGACTGACTATACCTTCTGGTACATACATAAGCCTGTGTTGGTGTGGATTTTTGGGGCTGGCAGATGCTGTCACAGGGGCCAAATTCTGTCAGGTATAGCCATAACTTAAACAGATGGAGGCACCCGCTAGCACCAGTGAGGACTGCATAGTGGGGCTGGTTGGACAATCTGGGCTTCAATACCAATCAATGTGTACCAGAGCTGAATGGGGTGTGGGACAGTTGGGACCAGTCTGCTGTACATACTGGCGAACACAGGAATCAGTGCAGTGGGGGGCCCGGTGGGGGTTTTTGTGGGTCTTTCTAACCAGACTGCAGCTCCCACTGATTTATGTGATGGCGGAGTATGTAGTGAGCAGGATCTAGCTGGGCTCTGACACCCATTGGGTTTCATAAAACAAGGGGCTGGAGACTGAACTGACCCAGCAATTGCAACTACCAGTGTGTGTGGAGGCTGACTTGGCTAACAGAATGTGCCAAACCCTGTATTGGCAAACACACGAAAAGTCAGGTCTGGGATGGCCTCTGATGAGGCTTCTTGGGTGATTCCCTACCAACTGAAAAGCTGGACTTAGAGCCCTAACCATGAAGAGAATTGCAGGTTCCGTGGGTTGACTGTGGGAGTGGGTGTGTCAGAGTTGGGCCTCCTCAGTGGGTCATATGGAGCAGAGGACTGAATATCCAAATATACATGGAGGATATGGCAGTACATCGGAACCTCCAGAGGACACCTGGTGCCAAGGCAGAGTACGAAGGACAGAACAAATTGATCAACTACCCCAGCCAATCATTTGGCTGTGAAGATCTGGGCAGACGGAGACACTAAGGTGGACTTACAGCAGTCAGTGGATTAGGGAGAGATTTCATCATGATTAGAGTGCCATGTTCGCCAGCAATTCAGGACTATTGAACTATCAAAACCTCTTGAGAAATTCATGTGTTGTAAATTTCTATTTTTCTTTCTGTTGTTGATTTTGTCTTGTGGCTTTTCATTTAGGTGGGATGTGTGTGACTGTGAAATGGAGACTATCACGTCCAGATGTGAGGATGCAATGCAGTGTGCATCTCTACTTCCAGATCAAAGATGGACTACTAATGAAGCTATTACCTGTATCTTGATAATGGGAGGCTTTGACTCTGCCATCGTCCATGCCCGCAGTGATGAACATGTGACTGTTTATGAAGAGCTATGCTATAGTAATGATATAGGGGTATTCGGTGGCGAGGGGAGAGATTTGGTGATGGGGCAGAAACTGTGGTACTCTTTCTATCACACATCACTCTCAGAACCTGCTTTCAGTAACTCTTTTTTTCTTGCTATAGTTGCATTTGATTCTTAGCAAATGGGTTGTTGTAGTTATTCAACAATATTCTTCAGTAATATTACATATTCCCATTTTCTGAAAATGCCTATTTTTTTGGTAAGTAGTCTATCCAGCTACAACTGTTACATAGGATGTTTTGGGTTGAATCATAATTTCTGGCAAAGGTTAAATTTTTTAGTGGTGCTGTAAGCTTGCGGTTATAAAATTAACTGTATCTATACAATTAATTATGTCAATTTATAATTTTTTAAACAATAAGAAGCAGTGAGGGTTGGAGGACTATCAATATGCTCTTAAATATATGCTGTATATGTAAATTATCTATCAACTATCTCGTTAACTATCTGAGCAGTAAGTGAAATAATAAAGATGAAATACTTGGACAACTACACACTGGCTCAATCCTCAGTAGATTACAGCTTGTCTTGTTCTTGTGGGTAGTTTATTATTACTGTCATTGATATTTCCCAAATACCACTATTGCCGTCATGTTTCTGTAATTAAAATGATCCTGAACCAATCAGAAAGGTTAAATTTATATACCTGCAAGAATTGTGAAAGAATTTGCACTCTAAAAAGACAAGGAAATGGTAATGCTTCCCCAACATTTATCATTACCATTTTATTTCATTAAAGAATATATTTTATCTTTATCACATGACAACTAGGGGATGTAAGTATATTGCCCTGTGATCATGATTATTTGCATCTTATCATTGAAATTTATCAGGAAGTATTTTGTTTTAGCCAACTTATAATTATTATATACTTTTTAAAAGAAACTGAACATGTTGCCATTTTTCTGTCAACTCTACCATCAGCATGATTTGTGTCACATGTTCTATAATTATATTTCTTCAATAAATCATCTATTATCTTTACAGTCTTTTATGATAGCACAGAAAAATGCCTAAACACAAAAATTTACTGTTTCCTTTGCCTTCTGTAAGTTAAGTGTTATTTTTGCTTTATTTACAGTTTTAACATACAATTCCTAATATACATTTTATAGTGTGTGTGTGTGTGTGTGTGTGTGTGCGCGTGCGTGCGCGTGTGTGTATTAATGGCAAGGTTTGCACCTGCAAAAGGAAATGCTTCAGAAAAGCCTTCTGGATCTCATTTTATGTAGAATAATGATCTCCAATTTAAAGAATTAATTGAATATGTTGGGATTCCATTCTTTAAGATGTTTCCTTATGATAAAATAGTTCATTTAATAAACAAAGCAAACACAACATTTTTATATCCTTTTTTGTAACTCATTCTTTCACTCTGTGATCTGCAATGCCATTCCCAATTTTTGCATGAATTTAAAACTCTGTTGTATTATTTCATTGATGTTTGGTTTTGACAGATTTGGCATAGTTTTTATATTTTTTTATTTTATTATTACTTTCCATGATACGTTTTTTTAGAGATACTGAAGTACTTTATTTTACATAGATTTTCCTCTTAACATTTAGCTATGCTATTATGTGGTTATTATTTCATTTACTGCATTTTGTTGTTCATTGCTTTATCATTACCAATGAATAATTTTTCCTTTGGCTTCTCATAAGAAACCCTAGTTACTCCTCACTTGGGTACTCTTTATAATTTTCTCCTTTAATGTCACATGTTAAATTTCCTTTCCCTTCTTATATTTAAACAATATCTAATTCATCTTTTACCAGGTTATTTAGTTAATGAGTAATAAGCATTGTTATCCTAGTATTACATGAGAAATGTTTCTAGAATTAATAAATGTATATACACAATAAGTGTGACCTGTTTTAAAATCAGTGCTTTTTTTCTGCTGTTGCTATAGTTTATTATGGTGACTTTGCATTTTAATATACAGAAAGAAACATGCACATGCATGCCCGTGTGAATAAATAGGTATACATGTGTGCCTCTCTGTACATGTGTAAAGTAAGTAATGTACATGCTTACATATGTGTGCCTGGTATTGGGGCATTTGTGTAGATTGGTATGTGTAAAGAAGGAAGTAATGGTTATTTTTTTAAAGCTAGGCAAAGTTAATGATTGTCCTACGTAAAAACTCAAATGAAAACAAAATGTAAGTATTATCTTGGGAGTCTGAGCTTACATTTATTTCCTTTAGAAATACATACATAGTGAAAAAATGAGAATGGAACACACAGGAAGTTTCACTGGAGATCTTTAAACCACTAAGTAACAGCACAGCGTTACACTATTCTCAAAGGAAATGCAGTAACAAATTAGAGCTAACTATACAGTTACATCTTCAATTCTATTAAAATGTTTTGATGACACATATTTTAATACAAAGTATATTCATGAGAATGTTCATACTTTGTAAGGAGCCTTATTTGCAATCATGATTCAAGCTTTCTCCAGCAGCTTCTTGATTTCCTGTACAATAGATTTTGCTGTGAATACTGACAAAAAGGACAAGATCCATTCACAATTTAACAAGTTTTCTATGTACTTTGTAAAGATGACAGTTACAGGAGGTGCATTTTGTATTGTATGCACTGCAGTGGATGTGATTGCCCACAGCTGTTAAATTGTAACTACATCAATAATACTTTAAAATAATGTAATAACTCTAATGACTGGTGAACATCTCACATTTTCAACTACATAAAGATTTTTATTTTTTTCCAGTAATGCTCTGGTCATGAAATGTGTGGATGAATGTTTGTTGCTACAGAAACTATTCTCTAAGAATTGAATACATAATCAAAACTTTTGGAAGACACATTGCAATGCGTACTGAATAACTTCATTTTGAGCATATTATTGGATTTAATGTTTTTTTGGAATGTATTTTAATAGCAGATCCAACATAGATTATCAAAAACCTAAAATGTGTTCTGGAATTCTGCTTTGCTAATATAATGATAATTACATGAACAATTTTATGTAGCTTATAGTTTTAAACAGCAAGAGATTATCCATGTCATAGTAAACCAGATTGAAGGTATTGAACAGTTTGCGATCTGTGCTAATACAACCTTTTTTTCTCCCTAAGATTTACTTACTTACCTTAAAGGCAGAGTTCCACACACATGCATGCAGAGGGAGAGGAGATAAGCCTTCCATCTGTTGGTTCACTCCCCCAAATTTATGGACTGTTAATATGATAACTTGTTTATAGTGTGAAAGTGGGATTATAAATAATGGAGCCAATCATACCGCCAAATGAAAATTATATTTAGTAGACAAATATTCCGTTTAGATGCACTAAAAAAATAAAAAAAACCTGGGCCCAGCACTGTGGCCTAATGGCCAAAGGCATTGCCTTGAACCAGGATCCCATAATCCCAGCAGCTCCACTTCCCATCCAGCTCCATGCTTCTGGCCTGGGAAAGCAGTCGAAGACAACCCAAAGTCTTGGGACTCTGCACACGCATGGGAGACCTGGAGGAAATTCCTGGCTTCTTGCTTCAGATTGGCGCAGCACTGACTGTTGCAGTCATTTGGTGAGTGAATCATCTGATGGAAGATCTTCCTCCCTGTCTCCTCTCTGTATAATCTGACTTTGCAATAAAAATAAATACATCTTAAAAAACCTATTAACTAACAAATTAAAACTATTATTATACACTTTATTTACTTATTGATTTCAGAAAATACTTATGAGTTCAAAATGTGGTTTAAAAAGAGTTTGATGACTTACTGATAGCATATAATTTAGGGATCTAATTAAGTCCATTAAAAACTTGTTGAATACAGCAATTTGCAAATATGTACTAAGTCAATTTACCTAGAAAGCATACAACTTGATTGTTATTATTAGGTATTTCCATACCGTTATATTCTGTCGTACTTGGACATTGGATAATGGTCTTTCAACAATGTCTGGACTGAACAATATTACTTTCCGTGGCAAAAGGGATCCTGTGGATGTGATGCAGTCACAGATCCTGAGGAGGGAGAATCATCCATGTGACCGCAATGCAAACCTACTTGGAAGAGACAAAGCTGGACGTTGGTTGTCGAACTACTAACAGGAAATGAAAGGGTGCAAGCTGAGTTTGAAGTAGTGCAGCCATGAAGCCAGGAATGTGAACAGCTCTCAAAAGCTGTGACAACTAGGACATAGAATCCACTTCAGGTAGAGACAGCAAAGTGCTGTGCTGACTGCTTAGTTGTAATCCAATGATACCTTTCATAATTGCTACTTCTTGGAAGGATCCAAGATTTTTGGATGGTGAGAAACTATGCTGACCTCAGCTAGAAAAGGATATGGGAAGAATGAAAGGCCGAGTTTCCAGGTGACTGGCATAAATTTTGACAGTAGAGTCAGAACAGGACAGATATTCCTTGGGACAATGAGGAAACAGGACAAACATGTGCTTGGCCGGTCACGTGGCACAATGAATGGCTGGCTGGGAGCAGTTACCTTCACAAGTCAACATAGGAGGAAGTTACCACACACCCTGCTGCTGACAGCTGTAGCTGAGGGAGAATCCCACAGTCCCCATTGATTGTATGTCAGCCTGGAGAGTTGCCTGTGGTCAGAATGACTACCTGATTGTAAAGAAGGGGGTTACATTACCTCCCTTTCCACCCTCACTTCTGCACAGCACCAGACTGAACTGACTGCATACATTCACTCAGCTGGTCTCTGTTCCACTGAAACCAGAACAGAGCATAGACTGACACAACAACTTATAGGCAGAGAGCAGAAACTCTGAACCCTGCAGCCTTGGGAAACTGGGGCAACCCTAGATTACTCTCACCAAGTCTCTGTGGTCCAAGTAGTCTGTGGACATTTGCCTCAATTTCTTGAGGCTAGCACTGACAGAAGCCCATCAAAGTTTTGGTCTCCGTAAGGTGAAATTTCATCTGCCTCTCATGGTGAGAAGAGCCCAAGGCATAAAACTCAGCGTTACCCATGCATGGCGTGTGTGGCAGGTGGGGATGGATGGAATTCCATCTGTGCCTTGTGCAGTTAGGACTGTAGATATTCATGTTATTATTGGAGTTATGCTCTGTTTTAGGTAGCTAGCTATCAGGGGTGCTCCACACTTGCTTCCCACCATGGAGGACCTGGGATTACCCACTGTACATTGCAAAGCCAGAGCTACAGCAGTAGGTACTGATTTCCTCAAACTCATCATAGAGCAACCTGCCTGCACTTCACATGTTTGGACCCACATTTGTCTGTGAAAAGTCTCCCAAGTCCCCGGCGGCCACTCTGCAGGACTGGAGCACATCCTCCAGATCTGGAACTAGGACTGGTGGTGGAAGAAACCCTCATCTCCAAGGCACTTTCCCAGGAGACCCTGAGTAACTGCCCATCCATGTCATATGATCTTAGATATTAGCCACAGATGAATGGAACAAGCCCCAGAATACAAACACTTGTCGGTGGTAAAAGAAGCAATGGGCTCCCAGTAGAGAATGATGTGAAGGTGACAGATGGTGTCATACAGTGGGTTAGGTTTTTGTGTGGAACGCCTGCACTTCATATCAAAGTGCTTGCTCAAGTCCCAGTTCCCCTGCTTTAAATCAAGTCTCCGACTACGGTACCCATGAATGCAGTGAATCATGGCACCACTATTTGAAAAATTCAAAGTTCCTGAGTACTGGCTTTTCCCTGACTGACTCCCAGCTGTGGTGTGAGTAGGGAGTGAACCAAGAGGTTCAAGAAATTTCTCCTTCGCCCTCCCAGACTTCCTTCTTTTTCGTCAGTGTGCCTTTCCAACAAATCTTTTAAAAATACGTTAGCTGATGTAAATTACCATTAGTATTAAGTTAAGAAACAGACCATTGCTACTGGCTTAACTTTTTTCTTCATAAGAGTATACATTTTGGGGTCTGGCTCAGTGCCTAGCAGCCAAAATCATCACCTTGAACACACTGGGATCACATAAGGACGCCAGTTCTAACAACTTCTGAACATTTATATATGTATATATACATATGTGTATGTCTATGTATTTGTGTACCACCTACCAAGCCTCCCACTGATGCTCAAATGATAGAAACATGGCCATTTAACTGGTCTTATAAAATAAAGATTAAGCTTGAGCATTTTACTGCAAATGTTTGAATAAGTTCTATTTTCCAGCCAGCAGTGTTCTATGAATCCTAAAATTGTGCGTTTATTTACAATAAAAGAGCCAGACAAGAATGGCATTTCTGGCCAAAATGTGTTTATTTAATTGGATTTCCAAGTAAATTTCCATTAGTAAATACTGTTAGCTTATTTACAAGGTGATTTGTTCAGTTCATTTATTGCTGCTGAAATCCCTAAGTACGAGGAGTAACTCATAGCCCAGCTGTTAACTTCTCTTCCCAGCCCACTCTAGGAACATGAGCTTTACCTCCTTGCCAAGTGTTTCCTTCCATAATTTGTCCTCAAACAAATTTACCCAAGTCATTTTCTACAAGATTGAATAAAAACACCTCTGTAATAGGGAGTGGCCTTTAGGATTTGAGCCCTTTAACAGAGAATGCAGTTACTCAATAGAATATTTCTTTTCTCAACTCTTTTGACATTATTTTATCATGTCAGTCATTCGTGTTATCTGTCATCATGGATTACCTGAATATATTTGGATAGATGAACTGATGTAGGTGTGATTTTTCTATCTTTTGCAGTAACCTTCAGAAATACATGATTCTGAAGTGAAAAAATGATATTAGGGATAATAGAATAATTTAGAAATTTCAGTCTGGTATTTGACATACATGAACACATATACAAAAAGTAAAATACACACACACACATATATATGTATATACATATATATATATATACATTTTCCTCTTGTGGACTTATCCTATATCAATGACAGGGCCATTGCTCAAAAAGATCCATCAATTCCATTTGATATTCAGCCATAAAATTAGAATCATAAGTCTCGGATCCTGTGGTGTGGCCTAGTGGTTAAAGTCCTCTCCTGAATGGGCCAGAATCCCATATGGGCACTGGTTCTAATCCCAGCAGCTCCACTTCCCATCCAGCTCCCTGCTTGTGGCCTGGGAAAGCAATCGAGGATGGCCCAATGTTTTAGGATCCTGCATCCACATGGGAGACCTGGAGGAAGTTCCTGGCTCCTGGCTCCTGGGTCCGGATTGGCTCAGCACCGGCCGTTGTGCTCACTTGGGTAGTGAATCATCAAACAAAAAATCTTCCTCTCTCCTCCTCTCTGTATATTTGATTTTGTAATAAAAATAAAATACATCTTTAAACAAAAGAATCATGTCTCATATAGCGTAATTTTTTACTGACTTTCAAATAGAATTATCTAATACTCTTAATTTGTGTTCAGTTTAGATGAGAAAGCATTGATATTTAATACTCTTATTTAAACCCTAGCCATTTGAACCAAAAGAACAAAGCCTTGGATGTAATACTTGGGTTTATAAGGCAGCAATGGGAATTACACTATAAGGTGTTATTTTGCCCCAGCTGGTCTCCCATCATTGTTAGTGCATGGGATGTTCCATCAGGTAAGTGGCTTTAACTTTTCAAATTCCTTCCCAGTCTTCCAGAACTGATGTCAATTTGTTTGGATAAGTATTTGGAAAAGTGCTGCTTTAGTAGCGTGTGTTTTCACAATTCTTCACACCAAGATGGTCATTTTTCAAGAATGTCATTTTAGCTTGATTAAATTTTACAGTATACTTTTTTTGTTCAGCATTTAATGCACATTCAAGCACACAAACACATGGTCATCATAAAGTTCATTGAACATATTCATTATGAAAACCCATGCATAGATTTCCATTTTTTTCACAAAAATAAATTATTCTGTTTTCCACAGCTTTTAAAGATATATTCATGTCACATATTCCTGATTCTTCAGGTGGACCATAACATGTGTGTGTGTGTATACACATATGTATTTGTTGATGTTGTTCATCATTGTACTAAACTGTAGCAGAACCCAGAACTAATGTTAAGAGGTCCTCTGTCTACTTCACCGGCTTGTATAAGCATACTAAAATGTGGTGTTTGGCGGCTGTCTGCATGAATTCTCAGAACAAGCATCCTAGTTTTCAACATTTATTCATTTTTATTGGAAAGGCATATGTACAGAGAGAAGGAGGGACAGAAAGATCTTCCATTTGCTGATTCACTCCCCAAGTGGCCAAATTGGTCAGAAGCCAGGAGACTTTCCCAGGTCTCCCATGCAGGTGCAGAGTCCTAGGTCCTTGGACTGTCCTCAACTGCTTCCTTGGGCCACAAACAGGGAGCGGGATGGGAAGTGGAGCAGCCGGGACACAGACTAGCACCCACATGGGGCCCGGCACATGCAAAGCTAGGGCTTTAGCCCACTAGGCTACTGTGCCAGACCTACTAGCTTTGTTTTTTATACTTTTTAAAGTGATCTGCAACCTACCCAGCTAGGACTGGGGCCAGCCTTGTCAGTCTGGACAACAGTACCCACCAGCACATGAAGATCTGTTTCTGAAAGCGGGCCTGTAAAGTAACTTACGAATCTCCACTTCTAGACCAGTGAGCATAAGAGCCACAGTGTGGAGCAGGGAGGACCAGGGTGGGCTGCAGTACCCAATGGCATATGTGTAAACTGGCTTTGGAATTGGGTAAGGCAGGGCCAGGCTACAGTACACACTGTCACAAGTGAGAGCCAAGATGGACTACAGGCCAGGCCAGAATGGAGTGCAATATCTGCCAGTTCTCATGAGGGCTGGAGTTGAACCAGTCCAAGCTAGGCTCCTGCACCTGCTGAAGAGAGCTGGGTCTGCCAGCAGGTCAGGTTGTAACACCTACTGGGGAATGCCTAAATTGGGGATGGGCCATCTAAGACTGGGTTACAGCACCCTCTTGTACATGCAGGATCTGGGGCTGTGAGCAGGTCTGGTGAGGGAACTGGGGAGTTCCTACTGGAAAGCTGTTTCCATCATTGATTATGAGAGCTGCGTCTGGGGGCAGACCAGGATGGACTAGGCTGCGGCAGCAACTTGCGCACATAAGAGCCAGAATAGGTGTAAGCCATGTTAAACTGGAGTGTATATATCAGGACTAGGCATCTTTAGTTGCTGAAGCCTGTGAAATTACAGGTTCTTGTGAGCTAACACTGAAAAGTTATGTGTAAGTAGAATGTGTGGTGGTGGTATATATTTGTGCATTCAAGTTTTCTCTCAAAATGCATACATATGAGTGAAATCCTTCATATTTGTCTGGATCATACACAGATCTTGGGATCAAAGTGGGTAGATTTAGTAGTGTCAATCAATGAAATATGTTATTGGCATTGGTAAGTACACAGAAAGAAAAATAAATAACTGTAATATTAGGGCATTCTTTCATTGAAGAATTCTTTAATTGAAATTGCCCATGAGAAATATGATTCCATCGACATGTTCCCTTCTCATATAGCATTTCTTTTTGCTAGGATTTGAAAAATATTGGGACTATCTTTTTAAGTGTAAGTTCTTTCATCAAAATCTCTCCAAGGCACTACAAACACCTATGGAATACGTTATCTAGTTAGATATAATTCAGGAACTTTTCTTAAGCAACAATAATGGTTTCCAATGAATGGTTACCGAGAGATTCTAATAAGCATTATCGGGCCTACTGTTGCATACATTAACACTTCATATTGAAATGTTCATCTTTGCACCTGTTGAGTATATGAATACTTAGATATTTCATTTGGCATCATTTTTTAGGTGCACATTTATTTACAGTTTGGAAAATTCTTGAAAAACTAAGCAAACCAGTATCTAAAAGTGGGATATTGGGATTCATTTATTGTCCTTAAGCTATATTTTAATTATTCCAAACTTAGATTTTAAATCAATGGTCAAGTACATCTTCACATATTTTCTCTCAGCTATTCTTTCTACTTTTTTTAAACTAATACATCAGTTTGTTGCTTTGGCTGGAATTAAACAAACACAGGTGCTGAAATTATCAGTATCTGCATTTTTTCTTCCTACTTGTGCTAAGGAAAGTGATTAAATTTCTATGAAAGGCATATTTTCCCAGTTCATTATGCCGAAGGAAATGCCAAGCAAAATCTGCTGCCAGCACACGAGCCATTGCAGACGCTCCCATATGTATTTTGCAAGCAGGTGTTTCATTTGCAGTTTGCCAGAAGCAAGCTGCTCTTCAGGTGCATGGGATATCATTGTACAAAAAAGGCACAGTATTAAATACTCCTAGCAGAGTCTTGTGCAATAGGACAGCTTGATAGAGCTGTTGAATAAAGGATTGAATGGAACACAATGTTTACACAGTCTAAGTGCACACATCCAGTCAAGAGCTGTGTTAATTACTCACCTAGAATGAGTGGAGTGAAAACACCAGCAAAAAGCCAGAAGTTGAGAATTAATATTTTTAAGCAACTTTTATGTAAAATACTGTGCTTCACCATATTCCTGTGAATTACGTATTGTCATACCTACTTAATAAGAAAAAAAAAAAGAGAGTCAAAATTTTATAACAGTTTCTCAGACTCACAGAGTGAGTTATATACTTGAATTCACACCCAGAGCAGTGACATTTAAAGGTCTAGTGTCAAGTACTGAAATTATGCTGCTTTTTTTTTTTTTTTTTGCTTTTTATTCTGGAAAGCTGTGCTCTCAAGCACCAGAACACTTCCTAACAATCCTAAACAGTAACTAGGACTATTTCATCACATGAAGAGACCTGCAATAAGCAAACAAATAAAAGGGCCATTAGTCTTTCTACTTTTTATATTTGGCATATGCTCTGAATCGTAAGTAAGGTAGTTGTTTTGTTTTAAATATTACTGGTTATGTGCCTACAAATAGGCTCAATTCATAGTTCATACGTAGGAATCTGATGGCACTTTTTCACTATAAATTTCTGTGTATTTCCAATACCATATGCTTTGTAGAATGTCCTAAAGTGTCAACTTTACCATCTCCTCTTAAAGTAAAGCACGGTAATGCTAGTCTGTAGAAAGGAGGCCACATGTTTGATCATATTAACATAGGATGCTGGTTAGAGCAACTTAGCTAATTACCCATTTTAGCACTTGTCAGCTATCAGTACAGGTAAGTTATATATTTTCAAAATATTTATTTATTTTGTTGGAAAAGCAGACTGAATTTATGAAAAGAGGGAGAGAGAGAGAGAGAGATGTAAATATTTTCCATTTGCTGGTTCACTTCCCAAGGGACTGCAATGGCCGGAGCTGACCAGATCCCAAGCCAGGAACCTGGAGCTTTTTCTGGGTATCCCATGCAGGTGCAGGGTCCCAAGGCTTTGAGCCGTTGTCAACTGTTTTTCTCAGGCCATAATCAGGAACAGGAAGGGAAGTGGAGCAGCTGGGATATGGACCGACAGCAATATGTGATCCAGATGCATGCAAGGTGAGGATTTAGCCGCTGAGATATTGTACCGGACCCTAAATTTTATTTTCATTTTAGTTTCATGTTGTACTTAGTGCAATTAAAGCAATTTCTTTAACATTAACATTATATCACTAAGAGATCAAAGCATATCTTACTGTTGAGGACATATGCTGATAATCAGTGCTCATAGTATTCATTTAAGCTTGATTTGCATGCATTTCATTTCAGTTTAATTTGCATTCTTGATTAATATTATTGTAACAATGAGAAAAATCAGTAAAGCAGAAATACTCAAACTTTCTTAATTCATCTACTTCTGTGTAAAACTTCACAAACATTTTAATATACATAGCAAGTTTTAAAAAATGAGAGAAAAAGAAAAGGGATGTTTCTAGATGCCAAATTGATGCTGATTAACTCTATATGCATAATATGCTGGGAGAAGTCGCCTCATTATTAAGTCTCATATTTCACAGGATAAGAAAGTGGAACACTGATTTTCATTAAAAAATAATAACTTTAAAATAAAAATACACTAATGCTTATATTTAAACTTTAGTTTAAATCTATGTTTAGTCATTCATTGACCATTTATTGTATTGGTCCCTCCTTTATACAAATACAGGATAATAGCTACAACAATTTTTTCATCATTTTTTCTGACTATTTCAAAAAGTTTATTTTATCTTGAAAACCTTTATTTGCTGCATGGCCTTTGGTTTTTGTTTGAAAATAACCATTTCTGCCCATCATTGTCCAAATCTTTAACTTACTTTTAAATTATTTATAGCTAGTTACTCATTTTGTAGTCTAATTTTTGAATTACCTGTGATAGGCTACTGTTGCCTTCAAGGTGATATGGCATTTTTTGTTTTGTTTTGTTTTGATGCACATACTGCTTTCAGGTGCTCCTCTTCTGTAGTGGTTTTAGATTTATTTCTGTTAATATGATGTATAAAGGAAAAATACACACAGAATAAAACATCCTTTTTACATAAATAAGACAAATGTCATTTTGTCCTAGAGAAAAAAAGCTATAGTTGGGAATGATGGCTCAAAATAAAATTTACAGATTTTGAATGCAATTTATACATCTAAGGGACAGAGGCAGAGAGAGAGAGAGAGAGAGATGGAGAGAGGTCTTCCATTTGCTGGCATACACTCCAAAGGCCCCAAGAACCAAGTTTCTAAGATTGGGTAAGCTCATAGCCAGGGCCTGAAATTCAGTCCATGTTTTTCTTTATCCCATTTATTAGTAGCAGTATTATTATTTATCATCATCATCACCATCATTTTATGATACATTTCCATAGGCCCTGGGGTTTGCTATACACTCTTCCTTAACTCTCTCACCCTAAACTGAGTTTTCCCATATTACAACAACATAGTCCCTCATAAACAGTTATTAGTCCATCATTGCAGGAATGGACATTGGCAGAAAGTCCAGCATCCCATTGTCATGATGCATGTCCAGCAGTTTCATTGGGAATCCATGCTGGAAGTAGATGCACACTGACCTGTATTCTCACATCTGGACATGCCAGTTTTCACTACGCATTCACTGTAAATCCCCCAAGGTGAGAAGTCACAAAGCAAAATCAACAACAGGCAGGAAAACAGAAATTTATGATGCCAATGAAGTTAAGCATCATGCCACTATATGTGATAGTCTCCATTACACAGTTACTTCACATATCAATAAATGAACATCCACAAAACAAAATAAAAAGCAGGACAAAAAAAATAAATTTGTAATACCATAAGGTTAAATAACAAGCTACTGAATGACTAATGTGTCTCTGAAGAAATGAAAAAGAAAATCAAGAACATTACTGAAGAAAATGCCACTGCATAATTTTTGAGTCAGTGAAGATTTTTATGAGAAAAAAGTGTTTTGAAAAAATGAAACTGAAAACAAAAATATCAAAATCCATGAGATGTAATTTCTGCTGATCTTTGTTGGTGAGATATGCCTCCTATAGGAAAGAAATAGGTTTTGTTTTCTCATCACGCCTACTAATCTACGATGTTTGATTGATGACTTTAAGCCATTTACATACAAGTTTAATATAAATATGTGAAAATTTGGTCATGTCATCTAAAAATGGATTGTTAATTGATTTAGTCTTCTCTTATTTTACTGAAATGTTCTTCACCTTTGCCTTTGTTTTGGTGGGTGCTATTCTTTTTGCCTGTCAAGAAAACTTCTCTAAGCATCAACTGTAGGGCATGTTGGGAAATAAATATTAATTAATTTATCTTTACTGTGGACAATTTTTATTTCCTTTTCAAAGACAAAGGAAAGTTTCGATGGGAGTATTATTCATTTTTTCCCCTTTTAGAATCTGGAGTATTCTCTTCTGGACTGTAGAGTTTCCTGTGAGAGAGCAGCTGTGAATTTAATTGACCTTCCTCTATATTTCAACTGATTTTTTTCATGAGCACATTTAAGGATATTTCCCTTATGTTTGATTGACAAGAGCTTGACTGTCATGCGTCATGGTGAAGAATCATGTTACTCAACCTTGTTGGGAGTTCTCTAACTCTCCTAGCTGCTGTTTCCCAATTCTTTCTCCATATTAGGGAAAACTTGCTTTACTTTTTCACTAAACATATTTTAAAACCCAGCTGATATTTCTGTGCCTTCTGGAACTCTTATAACTGTTACATTTGGATTTTTAATAGTGTCTCTTAATTCAAGAATACTTGTTTTTAAAGATTTATTTATTTTTATTGCAAAGTCAGATACACAGAGAAATATCTTCCAATTCTGAAATTCTTTCTTCTGCCTCATTCATTCTATTACAGAGACTTTCCACTGATTTTTTAACTTGCTCTGTTGTGTCCTTGATTTCCAATAATTCAGCTTGAATTTTTCAGTGCCGTATTTTCCTGTGTTACATTCTTCTTAAATTCCATGAACTCTTGTATGTGTTTCCCATTGTGTATAAAAGCTTTATAACAAGTGTTTCGAATTCTGTGTCCCCCATTTTCTCTATGTATTCCTCAGTTAATTCTGAGTTTGGCATAGGGTTTTGCTCCTTTGCAGGAGAATTTCAGTAATATTCCTTGTGTCTTTGTCTCTTCTGCTCTTGGTCATTGTACTTCTGGTTGACAGATTCTTCTCCTTAGGCAGGTTTCTAAGCTGTGTCACCCACAGGTCTGCAATTCGATTTTGCTTGTTGTGGTTGGTACACAACTCTTTGTTGGCAGTCACTTGTGCCACTCCCTCCAGTGATTTTCAGATCTGAATTCTTATGTTAGACTTTCATTACGGTCTCTGGAGACCCAACTCCTGGCTCACCACTCTCAACCTCCTGTGATTCCATGCTGAGTCTTCACCATTTTCTCTGTAACCTTTCTCCCACTTCTGGTTTGCACAGTTCCAGGATTCGGGAGACACCAGCTATCCCAAATAGCTAGGTTTCTGGCAGTGCTGCTCTTGTAGGAACCTTCTGGTCATTAGGTCTGAAGGCCACATAGACCTATTTTGAGTCATAAGATATGAAAGTCGATGTTATTTTTGATGGGGACAAGCACAATGCACTGAGCTCAGTGAGTTTACTCTCAGCTGAGCACATGCACAATTCAATGTTGTCCCTCCAGTCTCAAAGTCTTTGCTACACTGTATAAAATGGTGCCTTAAGTCCTACTCATGGAGTTCTTGATCTGTTGGCCATTAGGTCTGTGGGATACCTGGACCTATTTGGATGGTATCTATGGGATGTAACATCATTGCAATTCTCTGAGTTAGAAGCGAGTTTGCTCCCACTTTGTACATTCACAGTCATGTCCCACAGCCTTTGCCTCCCTACACAAAATGGCTCCTGATTTGACTCTAGTCAGAGTCTGGGCTATGAAATCCACCCTGTTCCTGCACCTCTTGTTTGAGATCTGCTGCTCTGTCTCTGCTCCTAGTCAAATGAATCAAACCAGCATGATGGGCAGTTGTTTGGCTGGGTTCACCTACAGAGTTCCCAGTGAACTCTCATTCCCACCTGGTTACTCATGGACCTCTGGCCACTGGTGCAGTTCAGATTGTACTGCAACACCACATCATTGCTTCTGCTGTCTTCATCAGTCTTCAGGTACCACTCTGTCTTCTGTCTGTCCTCTCCTGTTCCTTGGAATGTGCCCTCTCTGCTTCATGGTTTCCTGTCTGTTTAAATGTGTCCTCACAATGTTCCACCATCTTGATTCTGCCCTAGCATTTCACAGTCCATGTCTGAACCAAGTACTTAGCTCACATTTATCTGCCTATGGTTGTGAAGTATAATGAAAATATAACATTATGAAAATTTTTTAAAAAGGAGGTGGTGGGTAATAAATGCTGGCAGGAGGGAACGAAATACAAAAAGTTAAATTATGCTTCTAACTATACGTTGTCAAACATGTAAAAGTTGTTCACTTTATAGAAGTTACAAAAATATTCAAGGTATGTTTTAGCAATATGAGACATATTGGTAAACATTAAGGGTTAAATCTTCATAATAAACACATTTACTGATTATTATGTTTGATCGCCTAAATAACAATTTACTTAAAAAAAAATCAAACATTACACCTTAAATGATTAATAAAGGTTAAATATGCTGTAAATATTTAATTATAAAATATACATGATGAAATTACTAAAGAATATGCATATACTACAGGAAATGGTCTAAACTAAATATACAAAATTCAAAGTCAACAAAACATTTTATGTGTTTTTGCACGTTGGTGTTCTAAATGTAGGCTTAAAATGTGTTATTCTTAATCCATCAAAACAAAATGAGATCAGTAAAGAACTAATAATATCAGAGTTCCATAAAATTTACTGTTTCCTTTTTGCTATTTAATGAAAATATCATTTATCCAGATTATAAAATAAATTTGGTGATAGAAATATTTGCAGAAAAGCAGATAATTTATCATTTCCCTTCATTAAAATTACTTTTGTAATCAGCATGAGTTACCATAATATAATCTGGATCTCAGCAGTCTATGTTCCCACAAACAGGATACAGATAATGAGTCATACAAAGCAGAGGCTTCTTACCCAGGGAGCATGTCAAACTTTCTCATCTATACCCAAAAGGATACTGGTGCTTTAAAATATCACCTCCTGAGATATTCAGATGATTTGCCATGTGCTCTACATAGCTTGTCAGCGTCAATGGCCAATGACTTATATTAACCACTGAAAGTCTCCCTTAAAACACGGTCTTAGGCTTACAATTTCCATGAACTTTTAATCAAAGAAATGAATATTTATTGATTTTTTTATTTTGTAGTATTTACTTGAAAATAATTATAAGCATAAAAAGAGGCTGATATTGTTCAGTAGTAGGTGCTTGGGATGCCACCCTCACACCAACATAGGCCAGGAATTAATTTTTCTTCTAACTCTGTGAAATATATCACCATGTTCTACTAATGCCAACAGTTATTTTGGAATTACTGCCTGAAAATTTCCAAAATGCAAAACTTCTAACAGGGTCACTGATCTGGACATAATTAGATGCACAATAGAGAACCCAGACCCACTTTATTGTTCCCAAGAACACCCCTGCTCTTAAACAAGCATGCTACTATGACCATTTTGATCTAGGCTGACACTTCAATTTCCCACATCTGACAGCGTTTTTTTTTTTTTATGAAAAATCCTGAGATTCCCAAACCATGCTCTCACTTGTATTCACCATCTTCATGGAAGTGTGAGCAATGGAGGGTGTCCAATGGCTACTCCCCTCCTCCTGAACTCTTGCGTATCTACTCATACCATGCACATCAGCCTTAACACTGCTCTCTATAGCTTTTACTGAAATCATATGTTCTAAGGGAAAGTTTTTTGAATTCTGTCCTTCCTTTCCATGGGCTGTGTTGTCATCCATGCATTTCGTAGAGTTCGTTATCACCCCCAAGTCACTGTCTTATTCTTTTTTCAGTATTCAATTGTTTGTCTTTCTTCCATGGGTTTGTTTTTTGTTCCCAACTCTAAGCAACTTTTTGGTTGAATCTCCAATTTTTCTTATGTGAGATCATTTTTTTTTAATTCCTTTTTTCTTAGAAAAAGTTTAATGCATTATCTTCCATTTAAATTCTTAATTTCAACTTAATTATAAATTATACATTTAAACATAGAAAGTCTGAGCTTTCTTTAGGATTCTTGTGTTTGATAGTGCCTCTTCCCACCAAATAAGTTTACTACCTGGGTTCTGGTTGTGCAGATTGCTTCTCTACAATTTGCATCCATTTCAGAAGCCCGTTTATTATTCAGCTATTGATCATTAAGACTCAAGTATGCTCATTCTTACCAACAGGATTCCTACAGGTAATGCAAGACACACGCATCCTTGGCCTATGGACTTAGGATTCATGTGTCAGTTGATAGATATCTCCAAATAAACATGCACAAGTCAGATCTGATCTCTTCTGTCCAACTTCAGTACTCATATCTGTCCACCAGCCATCCTGGTTTTCAGGTCACTGAGGTTAACAGGAGTAGAGTGAAGTCTTGGTTCCAGTACATAGCCCACACATGTCAAATGCCTCCAGGACTTTTCTTTTACTTTATTCCTAACTTCAGCTTTTGGAGGCACTTTCTCAGTGATATCTCAACCACAAGGAATAGACTGTTGATTCATTTCCACCGACATGAACTCTAATGAACTAGGTATTCCATCAGTACCAATTTGTGTAGAGATATTGGCATCTGACCAGGTCAACGAAGTCAAAACATTGGAAGTTTGCAACTGAGTAAAAGGAAATTGTACTCAGTTTCCTGTAGTCAGGCATCATCCATTCCTGAGTCCTTCATTACAATGTGTTTGTTCAGTTATCTACCTCTCTAGGATAACTGGTTCCATTTGAACATGGATTTTGAGCACACCCTCCTGTGTTTCACTGCCCTCCATGGTGGCAAAAAGATGCATACCACCGGTCTCTGATGACAAGCCACAGTGGTCTTCTAGAGTTGTGACATTTGCCCAATGTCCCACATAGACCACAGCAAATGAACCATGAAACCTCCACAGAGTCTCAGGAAGGAGGAGAGAGGGGCAGTGTGCTTTCCTGCAACAATTTAGTGTATGCAGGTTGATTGTGCAATGGGAGTGAGGGGGCAAGCAGAGGGAAGGTTATAACAGTCAGTACCAGACAGCCCTTCACACCACAGGTGTATGCCAGGAAACCAGATGCTCAGGCAAACTTGAATGGGCTTCAATGACTGCACTTTTTTAAATTGTTGAAGTAGACATTTCATTGGCATGTAATATTTTACATATTTATGAGATTCAGTATGATAGTATAAGTCATTTATATGGCATGCTCTGATGAATTCATTTACAGTTCAGATCAGTTCTGTTTGGAACCTTTGAACTTTTGTTTTCCAGTTCTTCATAAAACAGAAAATTGCTGTGAACTAAAAATCACTCCATTTTACTAAGGGATAGTGGAATATATTCCTTTGATATGAGACTATTGTCAGTGAAATAAGTAGGCTAACAGAGACAATTAATACACATTCTGTCTTATATGTGGAAGCATGGTTTGAGAAAAAGTTTATATGGATGTGTACTTTTTTTAAAAAAGATTTATTTATTTTTATTTGAAAGGCAGATATAAAGAGAGGAGGAGAAACAGAGAGGAAGATCTTCCATCCGATGATTCACTCCCCAAGCGGCCACAACAGCCGGAGCTGAGCCAATCCGAAGCCAGGAGCTCTTCTGTATCTCCCATGAGGTAGCAGGGGCCCAAGGATATGAGCCATCCTCAACTGCTTTCCCAGGTCACAAGCAGGGAGCTGGATGGGAAGCGGGGCTGCCGGGATTAGAACTGGCACCCATATGGGATCCCACCACATGCAAGGTGAGGACTTTAACCACTTTATGCTATCAGGCCGGGCCCAAATGCATAATATTTAAATCTGTGAAATCATTTTGGCAAGCCTCTATATAGGTGGATGCAACATTGACAGGGAGAATCAATCTGCAGTCAGTCCACCCACACTCATGTCTTGGCTCTGTACTGACTACACTGAGGGCTTTGCAGTGCGGTTATTTAAGAGGTAATGTGTTGGCATACATATGTCACAGCTCTAAGACTTAAGAGCACTGCCTGGAGATCAGAAGAGGTATAAAAACAGCTGTCCTTTTTCCATCTATGCACCTTCTTATCAAGTTTCTAGAAATGACTGAGCTCATTCATTTGCTTCCTGTGTAATACAGATTAATTTTAATACTAAGCTTTCTATGTGTTAAAATTATTAGAGCAGTAAAATGCTGAACTAATAAATTAGCAAAAATACAAATATGAATCAAATTCAACATTTACTTCAATTAACACAGTCATTCTATTTTGTTTAATGTGCAAAGCTTATGTACTCTTCGTTCTACTGTAGTTAGGTAGGTGGCATTTGGGTTCTAAGGTGCAGGATGGCATAGAGGGGAGGCATGTGTAAGTCTGAAGTCAGAACCCCAGCGAGTGTATCCTGTAGATTAAAACAAAGGGATCAGGGCTTGGATTTAAAGGATCCTAGTGGCTAAAGTCCTCACCTTGCACCCAGCTTTCCATAGGGGCACTGGTTCAAATCCCGGTGTCCCCACTTCCCATCCAGCTCCTTGTTTGTGGCCTGGGAAAGCAGTTGAGGATGGCCCAAAGACTTGGGACCTTGCACCTGTATGAGAAACCAGAAGAAGCTCCTGGCTCCTGCCTTTTGATTGGTTCAGTTCCAGCAATTGCGGCCACTTGGGGAATGAATCATCAAACAAAAGATCTTCCTCTCTATCTCTCTTCCTCTTTGTATATCTGAATTTCCAGTAAAAAATAAATAAACCTTAAAAAATACAGAAGGATCCAGAACAGGTGATGACCTTGATGTGTTTGATGAAAAACTAGAAATGGAAAAATAAGTACAAAGGAGAAAAGTATTGAAAGGTTGTAAAAACAAGGTTTCATGCTCATGCTGTGTGTACCTCACTACAACGTGTACCTTCACAAGTACTCCAGTTACCTTTGGAGATTTTGAACAGTAGCATGATTTCTGGATGTTCCAAGTCAATCTGGCTGCTCTGTGGAGAACCGATTGTGGGATTAAAAGAATTAGAATGATGGTAGATCCATCTTGCCTCTAACACCCACATTTTGTACCTTCTATCATTTGAAATCTTCAATTATATATTATCTACAAGTGATAATAAGGACCAATAGGTGGCTCTATAGGAGCCCAGAACAAACATTGTATTGCATTCACTTACGTGTTTGTGTGTAAAAGCAATTGAGGTGGTTGAAGTTAAGGGAAGGGAGGAAACGTGATTTTCTGTAGCTTCACAGCAGTTGACTGTACTGTACTCATTCATAGAATCTGCCTTCACATTTACAATGTAGACATAGATTTAATAACACTACTTCTATGTGTGCCTTTATTTTACAATGATACAAACACACTCTACATGCACACCTGTGTGTGCAAATATATGTATGTATATATGAAAATTAAGTATCTGATATCTATCTTGTTTAGTGAGATCTGCCACTCTGTTTCAATGTATGAATTTAACTACTATCCATATTTTTCACTATACCTTTAACATTTATTTTTTAAGAAATGTATTTATTTGGATGATGAGAGAGGGTAGCAGACCAATCTCTCATCTGCTGACTCATGTCCCAAGTCCCCCCATAGCTAAACCTCACAGGAAGCTGCAGTCAGGACCTAGAGTCACAAGTGTGGCGACACTTGATATAGGATGGTGGCTTATTACTGGTAGTTTTACCTGCTGGGCTCCATGCCCCCTTGCAAAGTTTATTCTGTTGTCATTGATTTTCTTTGTTGTTATCTGATTTTGTATGCTGATTGCTCTTGATTTTAATTTGTAGAAAATTTTGAGAAACATATTAGAAGTATTATTTGATTGAAATGTAAGAGTGGATAATTTATTCAGATTTTTGAAGCCTTAATGCTGTGCAAGTATTTTAATATTTAAATAAGAGCAACAACATTCATTCCAGTTATAACTTTGATTTACTGGAATTCTGAAAGTAGTTCCATGTTACGTTAGGAAACAAGTGTGTGCTTTTCACTCTTACAGTGAATTATTATGGAAAGTCAAACTTCTGGCCGTGTAATACTGTTTAGCAGCTTTCTAGGTAGATTTAAATATAACTGATTTGTACAAATGTGTTACATACTGCACACCAGAAAGTTGTGGGATATATGAAGTACTGAAAAACATGTACTAATGCTGAGACGACAGTGCAGAGATATAATGAGGCTGATGGCAAAAGCAAGTGTACAAAACTCTCAACAATTTCAATTGGTTCCCACAATTAATTTTCACTTGATGAATCAACTAAAAAGCAAGGAAAAAGAAACATCCTGTGATGTTTACAGCAAAATACAGGAAGATGATGCCAGTAAGTAAATGAATAAATTCAGTTGAGGTAGAAAAAAAAATGAGTAAATTTTGGAAAGTCTAGTTGTTAGAGGTGTAAGAAATACAGCCGTGAGTAAAACTTGAAATGATAAAGTTGACAGGTGCCCATGTGCTTTGATCGTTTCTTTATTGAGTCATCCACATGTCCATTTCTGAGTGGGAAGTAGACTGTTTTGATTATAAAAGCACTGCAGTGTGTCTTTAAATCTATTATAGTAATGTTTCAACTTTGTTTTGATTTTTTTTTTAACATTACTTTGGCTACTGGGAGATCCTATTGGTTCTACATAAACTTCATAATCACTGTTTTTTTTTTCTATATGAGGAGATTGCCCTTATATTTTTCTTAGTATTACACTGAAGTTGTATATCATTTTGGGTATTAAACATATTTTGATGATATTAATTTTTTAAAATCCATGACAAGATTCTTCCATTTTTCTGTCATTATCTATCTCCTTAGAGTTTTGTGATTTATGTGGTAGAGATGTTTCATATGCTTGATTAATTTATACAAAAGTATTTCATGTTTTTGCAGTTGTTATAA
This sequence comes from Ochotona curzoniae, assembly GCF_017591425.1. Classification (NCBI taxonomy): domain Eukaryota; kingdom Metazoa; phylum Chordata; class Mammalia; order Lagomorpha; family Ochotonidae; genus Ochotona; species Ochotona curzoniae. Next base: position 8,001,470 of record NW_024466219.1, on the reverse strand, counting down.
ATAAACTAATTTTACGAGTTCTTTCTTGGGTGGGCACAGCCTTGTTGAGGTAAGTGGAATATATTAATCTTTGTGCGTTGATTATATATTCTGTGAGTAACCAAATGTGCTTAAATTTCAATAATCTCTTACTGGAGCATTTTGGTGCCCCCTATGTATAATATGTCAGCTACACACAGGGATAATTTGCCTTCTTCTTTTCTAACTTGTATCTCCTTGATGTCTTTACTTGCCCACATGCTCCAGCCAAAATTTCCAGCCACAGGTTTAAAACAGTTAATTATGGGAGTGGTCATCCTTGTCTAGTTCCAGATCTCAGTGTAAATATTTCCAGATTTTCCCCTTTCAGTATGATGCTGTGGATTTTTATATATTTTTACCTATTGTGCTATGCTGATTTGCTTGTTTCATCACAAAACGATGTTGTATTTTATCAAAGTCTTTGTGTCTGTTGGGGTAATGTCTTTTGTTCAACAAATTGTTAATGTGTTGGATCGTGTTTGCTGATTTGTGTTAATTTGAACCTTCTAGTACTACGTGATCTGGGTGTATGACGTTTGGACACATTGCTGCGTTTTGTTAGCTGGTGTTTTATCGAGAGTCTTTGCTTCTGTGACCATCAGTGATATGTGTCTATACTTTCCTATTTGTGTTTATATGTTTTTCTGGTTTTGGATCGAGTTAATGCTGGTCCTTTAGAGTTGCAGGGAATTTGTGCCTTTTAGTTGTGGATTGAAAATATTTCTTAGTTCAATGTTCGGTACAAATCAGCAGTGAGTCGTGGGCTTCTCTCTTGGTTGGAAGGCTTGTGTGTGTGTGTGTGTGTGTGTGTGTGTGTGTGTGTGTGTGTGTGTGTGAAAGAGAGAGAGAGAGAGAGAGAGAGATTCAACTGCAATCTTGGTTATTAGTGAAATCAGGTTTTCATATATTTTAGCCTCAAGCCTCAATTAAAAAATTTATTTACCTATGATTTCCAATGACTGTTTTTGTTGCTGAGATACCATCTATAACTTGTTGTAGTATGGATTCTAACATCTTTGGTTTTATTATTTGCGTATTTTCTTTTTCTTTGCATTTTCCAATGGCTTACCACTTTGTTTATTTTTTGAAAAATAGGTCATCATTGATCTTATCCTTTTTTCTTCAATTTGGTTCATTTCTTCTCTATTTTTAATTGTTTCTTTCATCACATTAATTTGGTTTAGCTTATTCTTGTTTCTCTAGGTACTGGAGAAGCATTGTTACAAATCATTTTGCATAGTTACATAGTTATAATAAGGTTTGATATTTATGCAATTTAATGTATCTCACAATTTTTGATATGTTGTGTTTTCTTCTGTATTTATCTGTGTGATTTTTAAATTTTTTGTTCATTTTACTCAGGGTCCTCATTCAGGAGCACGTTATTCAGTCTTTATGTGTTTGTATTTCCAAAAGTTTTTAACTTGTTCATTTCCAATTGAATTACACTGAGATCAAAAAAGACATATGGTATGTCTTCATGTTTTTATTTCAATGTTATTCATAGGTTACCCTTTTTATGCTTTTTCTATTAGCTACCACAGATCAGGGAAAAGTACGACATTTGTCTCTTGCGGACTGGCTTATTCCACTGAATATGATGGCTTCCAGTTGCATCTACTTTGTTGCAAAAGACAGAGTTTTATTTATTTTTTAAATTGCTGAGATAATCTCTGTTGTAGGCAATGATACTAGGTTATTTATGTTTAAAATATATTTTGTAATTCCTGACATATGTAGGAAAATACTTTGCCTGAAGTCAGAAAATGTAAAACCAATGGACTTTATTGAATGTAGTTTAGGTGTTATATAGGACATAAAACATATTTTTGAAGGATTTTATACCTGTTTTTGATCAAGTTTCCTACTGTTTTTGATCCAGTTCTGCTCCATTTCTGACCCATTTCCCTGCATTTGCCTGGCAAAACAATAGATGGTGACCAACATCTTTGGCCCCCTGAATCCAGATGGGAGACCTGCAGGAGGCTCCAGGCTCCTGGCTTCAGATTGACTCAGCTCAGACAGAGCAGCCATTTGATGAATAAACAGTAGATGGAGGTTTGCTACCTCTGTCTCTCCAGTTCTCTGTGTAAACCTACCTTTCAGATTAAAGAAAAAAAAAACAAAACAAAAAAATTAAAACAAATTGGTAGGAGTTACCAAAAATCTTCTGATGTAAGCATCATTTTTGTATATGATGAGGAAATTGGCAAGAAAAAAAAATCATTGTTAACCAATTCCTAAGATGTGCTTTTCACATGTTCATTTAAAAATTATTTATTGATGTATCTATTTACTGGAAAGCTGGACTTTGAGGGAGGAGATAGAGATTCCATCCTCAGGTGATTTTAACAGCCTGGGTCCTGAATCCAGGAGCCAGGAGCTTCTTCCAGCTCTCCCACATGGATGTCAGGGCAGATATAAGGACTCTGGCCAGCGTACGTTGTTCTGCCAGGCCACACAGTGCTGTATGTTGAGACCCAAGTGGTGACCTTGTGGAAGCTTAGCTTCTATCACGAGAGCATCAGCCCTGGGAGTCTTACCAGGCCAGGTTAGCAAAATTTGTTCATGTTATCCTATGGTTACCTTTCTTCACTTGTCATACATCTTGTGTTACTGGAATCATCCAGTAGAACATTATTGTAAATTTAGATATTTTTATTAGTGTTACTTGCTATTTTAGTTTTTTTCATCATAGCCCAAATCGTAGTGATTTTAAGGAGTGATATGATTACAAAATGAGTTTCCAAGGAGATAATAGCTCAGACTGAAATGCATCTTTTCCTCTTTAAACTTAGGAAGATTCGCATGAACTTCGAGATTCCTCATTCTGGGCCAGATATGTCCTAGGCATGTTCTAGTGCCAGTCAGGCATATTCAGACTGTTTTCAAGTTGGCAAAGGCTGAGCCTGCATTTAATGAAACCAACGCCTGCATTAGACATGGCATTGGGGAAAGAAAAAATAATTATTACAATATGACATTTAATGATATCTATTTATGTATCTTTTTGTAATTTTAAGAATGACTATGTTTGTATAGTTGCATCTGAGCCAACTTATAAGCCTAGTCCAATTCTTAGAATTCATATTGCTTCAAGAATATTTTAACCTTGTCTTCTGCTTAAAGATGATAATAGATGTGGAGGCATTAACTGCTTCTCAGAGCTGATGCTTCCCGTTTTATGGAGTTTGGTATATATTTACAGCCATATGTCTCTTCTGATTTGAAAGTCAAATGGAATGAGTGCAATAAAAAGTCTGTGGCATTTACATGGTTTTCTGCATATAAATTAATGTGTTAATCACACTTTCTTGAATTGCATATAAAGGCGTTTACACTGATGAGTTGACGTTAATATTGTGGGGGGGCGGGGGTCATTACTAGTGGATCTCAGAATCTCACCTGAATGTGTTGTGGTCATTATTTGCAAATGTGCAGATGAAAATAGTTTTGAGTTTTCATATGAAAGAACCCATCAACTGACAGAAGGTGGTAAAGATCTGTGACAAGTCCAAAATACCTTTAAAAATACCTTGCTAGTGTGTGATATTCTCTACATGAAACAATGCTTCTACTGAAAAGAGTGTGTTGTAATCAGGTAGATTGTCAGATATGAATATTAGTCTCAGGTTCTGCTCCACCTTTTCAGAGGCACAGAAGTAAGGTGTCTATTTTACAAATTGTACTGTTGACATGGTTTAGATGATGTGCTGGGGAGACCCTCAGCTAGGTTGACTCCAGATTCTTTTTTCCAAGAGTGAAAGAATCGAAGGAGAAAATGAAAATAGAAATGAGAAAGGAAGCAAGGCTGAATTGGAGGTCCAGAGAAAGTACGCAGGTGCAGAGAAGTGCAAGACACCTCTTGAGGAAGAGCAAAATTAATACAGTGTAGAAAAACCTTTATCCCAGAGTGATAACTAATTGAATATTCACACTGAGAGGACTTTGAGCTGTAGTTGGGTATTATTCACCACATGCCCTTTCTTTAGAAGAAGTAGTTTTGGAAGTGTCATTGCGTGCAGTGCATGATGGGGGGTGGTGTGCCACATGAATAGCCATGTTGGATATTTCTTGCTGGTGCCAGCTCTTACACAGTGAAACAGCAGCAGCTTCTGTTTGCTCAGAACAGAAAGAGGGTTTTGCCAGCGTGTATTCAACTGCAATTTGGTGCTACCAATGAATGTTATGAGTTACAGCTCATATTATGGGCATTGTATGCATACAACCACTTTTGTTTTAAATTGTTATTATTTTGTTTTTTTTCTGGTCATTAAAAAATTAACCTTGGTTTTTAATGTTCCAGTAATAAGACATTGTACTTGTTGAAATTTTAGCTACAGTATAATAAAAAAAAAAGACTAGAACACTAACCCTCTATTGCAAGCAAAACAAGGATCTAGATTTGTTTTTTAGCTTACCTGTGCACAAAATTCCAGTTATTAGAATCAGGATCAGTAGGAGTACAATTTAAGACTTACTAGCTTTCAGTTTGTAGTAGAGAAGAAAATGGATTTTCCCCCTTTGGATTTTCACCGTTGGCTGTGGCTCTGAAACATAAGATGAACAAGCAAAACCACGGGGGCAAGGATATACAACAAGGATGCTTTATACCTGAGGACATTAGGGCCGGACAGGAAGAGGTAAGCAAATCCTACCTGCATTTGTTTTTCTAGGTTCCACACAGCAGAGCACTGCATTTGGGATTAGCATGTTTTGAACACGGTCCAAAGACTAAATTGTGTGAAAGGACTGTTGGCTTAGTTTCATGGTAAATTTTAGATAGCAGGGGCATTATATAATATATTGTACTACATAATTTCTTTGTTTTCGAAATATGAAGCTCTTTCAAAAAGGTTATAGAACAATGGAATTACAACATTTATTTTGGTGGTAAAGAATTGAAAAGGCATTTGTACAAAGGATATTCAGAAAAATTATTGGAAAACAGCTACTGAGAAGTATGCAGAATTCAAATCTTTTGCAGCAGAATAAACTCAGGTTCATGGGGAATCCTTGTCTATTTCCTTTCATAATGTAAATAATTACACTTTCAACTGTATTTTGGGGCCAAAAATGTGCTTCTAAATGCCCATAATATGAGGTATAACTCTTAAAAATCTGAACTTAAATATTTTGATTTTTCAAGTAATACAATTAACTTTCTCAAGATATTTCTCCTAGTATTTATATTTTGTATTGCATTACTCTATGGAAATATTTCAATTTTTGCCATTGATGCAAAAGAACTATTTGCCTTTTAGCAAATGTTCAAATTGCTTCTTCTATTTCAGATTCTACAATAATTTAATTATATTTGCTATCATACAGCAACAGATTGAATTTGGAAACAATTTAACTCCATTGTGGACATTTAATTACTACTTTTCCAGATGGATGTTTTCATGTTTGTATATTTGAATTATTCATATATTATAATTTTTTATTTTTTGTTCTAAAAGCGTTTAAATTTAAAGCATGAAAATGTATCTAGAATTTAGATACGCATAAAGATGTTTCAAAAATGTTCCTTTTAAAATGTGAATGTAGAATTTTCCTTAAAGTGCGATTTCATAAACTCATGTCAACCCACTTTTTCAAAAGTGTTGCATTGCAAGGCCACATTTTATCTTCCATTTACTTTGTAAGACCTTTACTTGTTCTCACATTTTATATGTCAAAGATTAAGTTGGCACATGTCTTCACTCCCTTGCACAACACCAAGCAGTATTTGAAACTTATTAACATATATGTTCCATCTGTTCCAACTGAAATATCACACAGTGAGAATTCCGAACTTGAGCATTCGTACATACTGCGTTATTTAATTTTTCACATTATTTTAGTTAATATATAAAGTACAAAGATGTGTGTTTCTCAGCTGTGAGTCATATTCTATGTGAAAAGAATTACAAACATGGAATGATGTGAATGCAGTAGAAACTGGAATCAGACAGAAATTGGAATTTGAATTTAATTTTTTCTTTAATTTTTATTGGAAAGGCGGATTTACAGAGAAGATGATACAGAGAAGGAGAAACAAAGATTTCTGTCTACTGATTCACTCCCCAGGCAGCCTCACCGCCTGAGCTGAACCCATTCGAAGCCAGGAGCTTCTTCCAGGTCTCCCATGCCGGTGCAGGGTCCCAAGGCTTTGGGCCGACCTCCACTGCTTTCCCAGGCGACAAGCTTGAAGCTGGATGGGAAGTGGAGCAGCAGAGACAGGAACCAGGGCCCACATGAGATCCTGGTAGATGCAAGGCAAGCTTTGAGACCCTGAGCCGTCATGCAGGGCCCACATGAGATCCTGGTAGATGCAAGGCAAACTTTGAGACACTGAGCCGTCATGCAGGGTCCTGGAAAATCTTGATTCTCTGTTATGTGATGACACAAGGATATACACACTTACAATGTTATGCAACCATATCCAAATTGTAGATTCTTGGGATATAAGTGATTTTAATTGTTTCAAAATATGGTACCATTTCACAAAATATTGTTATTAAATTTATTGATAAATGCAAGAAAGATAAATGCCTAATATGTTCAAACTTAGAAGTCTGAACTAATGTGAATCTTCTCCTGCTTATAGATGAGAAAATGCAGACACATGAAGTAACTAATGTGACACAGCTGGCAAGTGACAAACAGGACTCTAACACAATTTGAAGCTTGGTCTCCAATTAATTAATGAAAAAAAAAAAACCATGGAAGGAATTATCTACCATCTATGGGCTCGCTACCCAAATTCTGTGACAGCCAGGTTTCTAAAATATCTTTAATGCCATTTCACATAAATTTGCTTAATTTTCCTTCCATCTAGGCTTCATTTTTCTGGTTTTTCTTTCCTTGGATATTGGCATAACTTGGTTGCTTTTTCCTTCCATGTATCCGCTTAATGAAAGAACTATTCTCTAACATATATGCCAGTTATTATTGTAATTTATTGTCTATTACCTCCATAGCATTATTTCATGTTTGTGGCCTGTGAAAAATGGACCACAGCCCTCTAATTATTTATTTATTTTTTTGTCTGGCAGCCATGTTTGTAAGTCATTTGAAAGCACTGGAGAGGCAGAGGAACTGTTGCGCTTCTCGGAACTTGTGTGTTCTACCTCCTCCTCCTCTTGCGCTTTGTGACTCTGTCTGCTACAGTGGAAACACACATTTCCACGCCGCCGTTGTGATGGACACCTTGTCCTTCCCTGACAACTTCACTGAGCTGATATTCGAGTGCGAGGTCTTTGATTGCACATCTCAGACAGACTTATCTCCCGCCCAGTGAGCCACACCCTGCCCTTTCCAACAGAGAACAGATCTTAATCATGCATGGGCAGTGAGTCTGTCACTGTGGTTTCTGAGCCTCACTCTGTTCCTCTTCCTGCTAACCCCTATATTCTTCAATATCCTTTACTTCAAGCTTACAAATTCTTTGCTACCATTATTGGTAATGATTCTGAAAATTGAATTTTCCCTGCTTAAAATAACAGTGTTTCCTACCCCAATCACAGAAATCTTTCTTGTCTACATGATACCATCACACAAAATAGCCCCATTTGCCCAAATCATTCCTTTTATTTAACTCCCCTCTCCAATTATTGATATTCATGACAGGAACCACAGCCTGAAATTCTGTGTACTTTATGTAAATTTAAGGTTTTCCTTGATGTAAAAGAAAGTGATAATTATGAAGTAGTTTTTTCGGTAGGCAGATGCTATTTATATAATACAAAGAGTTAAAAATATTTTTAAATGCATATTTTCTTGATTGAAATAAATTGTCCCTGTATGTATGGTGTTATGTCAATGCTCCTTTGAAATAAGAAGTGACCAGAATTTTGCTGAAGGCTTAATATTGCAAGCAGTTTTGCTGGTTTTAATAGTAAAGAGTTCATTATAATGATTTCCCCCTGATTATTCAGGTTTTACATTGTTATTAATTTTAAAAATATGATCATAGTGAGATATTATGATATAATGCTATAGTGATGTGTTGTGGGGGACATGTTACTGGGAATTCCAACCTGTGAGTGATCACTGTTAAAAATTCCTTATCCTCTCTTGAGTTGAGATTATGTGTCATGGGTGTGGGATAGTTTAGCCTCTGTATTAATTATGCTTTCTTTCATATAATATTTCTTTCACATAATCCATATATAGTTAACTATATTCAGTCTTCAACATACAAAAATAAGTTGAAGATCAAATTTGTCTTCTTTTCAGTGCTACCAACCCTTCAAAAATGTTCAGTTTGTTGTTTTGAGGATATAGTGCCAAAACAGCTGAATTTTAGAAATCCCTGGATTATCAGGTTCAAGGTTCTTCATTCTGATTGGTATCACGCATGTGCAAATGCGTAAGCCATTTGGGTTTGAGGGCTTCCTGATGCGTGTCTATGTGCAACACTGACAAGCTCACTTACCCTACAAGCACATACAAATGCAGATTTATGCCTGGCACTTGTGGCACGTGGAGTTTAAGTCTGAAATTTAAAACCAAATTAGCTTTCCAAGCCTCAAAGGCAGAATGACATTCCTTTCACTTTACGGAAACTGTATCAGTAGTAATAGAAGAAGAAAATGTTAACGCAGATGTCGAGGCCCCCTGAGCAGTAAGAATTCAGCAGACTGCTTAGTGGGAAAAGACTGCTAGGTCCTAATTTTAATCACTCATACATATCTGCCTTTAGTTAGTCTTTGGCAGATTGGATGACCTCTATGTGGCAGTAAAGGAATATCTTCATGTAGCCGGGTTCCTGAGTAGTGTGTAAGGTGGTGACATACTCCTGCCTCTTTCCCTAGAATAACACAAATGATTTTGGGATGTACAGGTCATACTCTGATTAGACCTTGAATTTGGTACTTCCAGGCCTTACCCCAGAAGCTCAAGCTCAGTTACCTCGAAGTGTACCATCTTTAACTTTGTAACTGAAATTTACCTTTCCACGTTAGATTTCAAATTGATATTTCCTTACTTGTAAATTTGATACTATTTTCCTTAGATTTCTCTCACTTTAGAGATAAATAAATAAATAAATAAATAACCCTCTACTTGGAGATTTTATTCTGTGGTACTGCAAGCTCTGTCCTACCAACTATTGCTAATTTAATCCCGAAACGGCAGCAACGTTCAGACATGATCCAGGCAGAGACGGGAACCAGGAGATCTGTCTGAGGCTTGCATGTGAGTGGCAGGGAACCGATTGTTTGGTTCATCATCTCCTGATTTTGCAGGTGCATTCTCAGAAAGGTGGGTGCATGGCAGAACGGTGGGACTCCAACTGGCACCTCTGTGTGGGATATCAGTGTTAAAATCCCAGATTAGCATGTTGGGCCACATCACAAGCCTTACTGGAGATTTTAAAGAAAAAGCAAAATCATAGAGTAACTGTGAAAAAATTAAAATTCAAGTAAATCTTAAAAAAGTACAATTGTAGAAGAAGTGTGTGCTTCATGAATAGCCGTGTTTTCTGAATGGAGCCTTTAGTTACGTGGCTTTGGGGGTCTTTTTTATCTCTGTGTGAAATGTGATTCTTCACAAGGACTGCCTGCTGATTGTTTTTTCTTTGTGGTACATTCTACTCCCTTTAATTTCTTTCAGAGACACAAAGTTAAAGAAGGAGAATGTCTTGTAAGCAGCAGGTATTTATGCGAATGCAGGAGACAGAGCCCGGGAAGAAAGGGCAGAAGCGCAGAGCAAAGGTTTGAGATCTCTTGCTCTATCGCGAAGAGTGAGTGTTCACTTGAAATTATCTAGTGAGCGATACTTCTCACTGCTTGCTGTGCGGTGACCTTCACACCACACATTTGTGCTTATTCGTTATGAAAATGTCTTTACATCTAAATGTAAAGATGGCCGTTTTAATCTGGGACTGTGACAGCTTAAGTTTCATTTCTAAGGGATTTGGTGCAGAAATATTTCTTCTGACCATATATAGCTAATGCTCATTTGCTAAAATTATATCCATAAAGGGTTATGCATATATATGCATATACATGTGCAGAAACTTTCTATTATAAACATTTTTCATAGTGTATACAAAAAGTTTTGGTTTTAATCATTTTTAATATTATATGGATTTGTAATTGTTAAGAATTTTAGAACAAACATGAAATAGAAAATCCAGAATCACAGTCACACAAATATGTGATTTTTAAAAAATATTTTCCAGATGTATAGTTGATTCATCTGGTGCCTGGGGAACATTAAGTCAAATTGGTTAGAAATACTGTATCAATAAATATTTTATGGAGGATGCTGAAGTATGTATATGAACTCCAGTCAGTGTGATTTGAGTTACATAGTAAGCAGTATCAATTACAAAGCCCTGAAGAGTATTAGATATTTTGAAAATAAACATATGTTATTTCCTAAAGCTATTTGGAAACATGTCTCTAAATTTAAAAGAACTGTCAAATATACCAGTGAAAATGAAAGAAGGTTCATAACAAAGACATGAATGATTTTCATGACTTTTTTAATTATGGAATTTTTGTGGCTTAGAGGGATTTTAATTTTAATTTAAGGGTTGGACTGATTCTTGGAAGAAAGCAAAATCAAAGCTAGAACTTGAGAAAGTATCAACAAAGAAAAGCATTCTGGGATAGCAGGATTGGACTTGGTCCTGTCCCAAGAGGAGGTGATTCCCAGTCACTCTGTCAAGCTTGCAGCCTCTGGATTTGTTAACTCTTCAGCATGTGAGTCCTGAACTGGTGAATGAATAATTGATCAATTCAGGGAACTAAGCTTCAGAATTTTAAGTCCACCCTTTAGTGCCAGAACGTATTTAAGCCTTTCATTTTGTGACATGTCTTTGAGACCAAACTCTATTAAAAGATAGCACAAATCTATTCTTTACATTATGTTCATTAGTGTCCCATTGACGAAAGCATGATTTATGGCCAAAGCAAATCCTAAAGCTGTGTGAAGCTGAGCAGCCACATGGCTAAAACTGTACGGTTATGGGGCAAGTCGGTCACTTTAGCAAAGAAAATCGATCATTAGCAATCCTATACACCACCAATATTATCTGTTACTCAAGGTAGTTAGTGTCACTTGATTGCCCCTGTAAGTGTCCAATCCACTTATTTTGAACAGGAAGAGATTTGTAGAAGGTGTTAGTGACTATAAGAGCTTCTGCAAAAGTAGGGACATAAGCATGGCTAGTATGGAGTTTAGGACAACTGGAGAAAATATTGAGTTCCTTTCTAATAGCATCCCTCTGCAATGACACACACTGAAGAATAGTCTGTACTGTAGGTGTGTCTAAAAAAGAATATGTATAAATATCCATGGTGTACATCCTGCCAGATCTACCTCCATGGCTGCCATGTCAACGTGCTTCACATTGCAATACTGCAGTGCAGCCGTCACATGGCTCTTAACCTTGTCTGTCTGGAGATCAAATCTGAACAGGTTGGGTCTGGGGTTTAAAACACTCAGCAGCTCCCAAGATTGGGTGGTGTGTAATCTATTTTCATGGCATGGGAAATGTTTATTTGCTTACTAACTCATTACAAGGCTTTTATTATCTTTTCCTCCTGTGTCTTTCCCATGCGCCCTATGGACACACACAAACACGCACAGTTTTACACAGTAGCACGGCTTCTGCCGTCATCCACACCTCTGGAGAGATTTTTCTTCTGCTTTATCAACATGGGATCTAATAATGAAGAACTCGAGCTGAGAACGACATCTCTGTCTCTTCTGCACTGACTGAGGATCACAGAATCCTCTCCTGTATCAATTACAGACTTTTAAAGTATAACGATTTTCGTAGGATTCTAACTAGAACCCTATAATATCTTGAATACATGAATCGTGATTATAATCTTATAATCTCACTCTCTCTCCTACCATCTCACTGTTCCAATTTCTCACCTGTTAAAATATCTCACTAGTAGCTTACTGCATTAATAACTGAATATACTAAGATGCAATGAAGTTATTCCATATTAAATTGCTTGATTACATATGTGTGTTAGTAAATCTTTTGAAAAATTCTTTCATATATATTAACGTTTTACCATTATAGCTTCTTTGTTTTCTTTTTTGAGTGAGTGATTCATTAAATTTAATCATGCATCCTTTCCTGATATACAAATGGTATGGTCAGTTCAGGTATTCACTCACGGAATTTTGTAGTTAGAACGTGATTGCTCTTTTGTTGAGACAACTGTTCTCAACACTGGAACAGCAGCAGAATCAGTTTACTTAATGATTACTAAGAATACACTCTGGAACTGCGAATTCTTAAGACAACATGTGAATGTGAAAAATTTCATTAACATCATTGTAAGCTTGTGTTTTTATAATGCTGTTGCACAAATAACTTGAACTATGATTTATTGAAAGGTTAGAAATTTCTTTAAGTATGCCCTTGATGAGATTTTTAGACAGACATAAAAATAACATGATATTTGGATATTACCAGCAACTTTTACACTAAGGGAAGCACATTTGAAAGTCTAGCTTGATGCTGAAGTCTTTTATTATTTTAGGTAACTAAGGGATTTATGGGGGCTAAATAAAGAAATTTGAATATAGGAATGTGTGAGTGTGCAGAAATGATGAAATTGATGAGTTCAGATAAAGAAATGCATCAGCTATACATAACATCCCAAGAATTTCTGACTTTATAAATTATTATGATTGTGTGGACGACAGTAAAGTGACTGTTTTGTAAAAATGTTTCCCTTAAAATATTTACATTTTAGTTAATTAAAGCAATCAGGTTATATTGCATATTTTTACATATTTTTGAAGTCATTTCATCTTTAAAGATGAGTATTCAAATACATTGGGATTTACGAAGTAAAATAACAATTATTTTCAAACTATTTCAGTCATCATAAAATTTCTACAGAAAGTTAGAATGCTTTATATGATTATAGAAAAGTAATTTTAGCTATTTGCTGTTTTCAGTTTGGAGAGAACCCTCCATGGAATTGTGTAGTGACTTTTGAAAATCCACTTTGGGATGATGTAGAACTATAAAGGTAAATTAGTGCTTCAAGTTTAGTGAGACTCATCAAACAGCCTTTCCGTTTGAAAAGTAAGCTTTAGGGACAGGTGAGTCAGTGCGGCCTGGTGACCTGCTGTTTGAGCCACCTGAGAGCCCTGAGAGAGTGCTCGGTGCCTGTTTCTTTACTCTGTGCTTCCGGCACACCTTCCGGCCAGCACAGCTGGGGGCACCTCACGATGCCTCAAATACTAAAGTTATCACTCACATGGGAGACTTGGATGAAATTCGTTCCTCAGCTTTGGCCAGGCCTATACCTTTCTCTTTTTTTCCCTTCAATTTAACTTTCAAGTGAGTACTTTTAAAAACAAAAATATAATTTTTTAAGATTTATTTATTTATATTGGAAAGTCAGATATACAGAGAGGAGGGGACAGAGAGAGAATGATCTTCAGCCTGCTGATTGACTCCCCGAGTGGCTGCAATGGCCTGAGCTGAGCCGATCTGAAGCCAGGAGCTAGGAGCCTGCTCGGGGTCCCCTTTGAGGGTGCAGGGTCCCAAGGCTTTGGGCCATTCTCGACTGCCTCCCCACGCCACAAGCAGGGAGCTGAATGGTAATCAAGGCCACTGGGACATGAACCAGCACCCGTATGGGATCCTTGCCAACTCTTCTGATCAGTCTTCAGTTCTATTCATTTTAATAAGTGTCTTCCCTTGTGACTCATTAGGAATTTGTTATAAAAGAAAAACCGAAGAGTGCATCTTGCAGACCAGATCAATTTTGGTGGAGACAAATAATTTATTTTAGCAAAACATCTTTTGGTTCATTAACTATATATATTGTTTTTCTATTTCACTTATTTCACTTACTGTGTAATATTTGTTTATTTATTTAACATTTCTTCTTCTTCTCGTTTAGTAGATTCTGTTTCCCAGTTTCTCAGGGATGTTAATAAGAGACTTTTAACATCTGTTATCCAACTTTTTTAAAATGTAAACATTTTCTTTTTTGAATTTGCCTTTGGATCACGCGCCTTTCAGAAAGTTTAAATTCACAAATAACCGCAAATCTTATGAAGACTCTTCTCATTCAATTATGTACCTTCAAATTTTTTGAGACTCTTACACCCAATAATAGATGTCCCTGCAAAATTTTCATGTGATCTTGTTTCAGCAATTAAAATAAAATATTTATTTACTTGCAGGGAGGAACTACAAACTGGAGACAGATAGGGAGGGTGGTCTTTCATTTATAGACTCACTCCCCAGTCGGACACAGGAGCTGGGGCTGGACCAGGCCAAGGTAAGAGGCCTGGAGCTTCTCCTGCGTGTCTCACATGGGTGGTGGGTTGCAAGCACTCCGACAAGCCTCTGCTGCTTTCTCGGGTGCATCAACAAGGAGCTGGATAAGAAGTGGAACGGCCCGGCTGCCACCTGGTGTCCAGATGGGTTACAGATGCCCAAGATAGCTTCTGAAATCACTATGCTATCTTCTCAGACTCTCATTTCAGTATTTTAAACTCCAATTTTAATGTAGTTCTTACTTTAGGACTTTTATAGATAGTGCATTTTTTTCCTACATTTTTTGAAAAGTAGCTATGCCTTTAGTACCACTTTTAAATTATTTGATTAAAGTATTCCATGTGGTTCTCAGCTGGAGTTTCCTGGGCTTCTGGTTAGTTCTCATTTCATTTAAAGATAGGTTTCAGCAAAAAATTCTCAAGTAGTTTTCTGTCGCTAACCTCCTCCAATTATTTCTTAAAACACTGCATATTGAGTAATTTGCTCTAAGTTGCCCATCGTTCAAGAATGCATGTTTTTTCCTTTATTCAATTCTATTTTACTGTTGTTTGTGGCAGGGATTTTCAAAATATTTACAGCATTGAGTACTATGAAACAATTCATAGATTTAAAAAAATTTTAAATATGCAAATTCCATTTCATTTCCATGAAAAAAAATTGACTTTTTAAAACAATTTTACAATTTCTAACTTCTTTTCCCAATGATTTTAGTGTGCTTTCATCTCATAGCTTTTTTTCATTTGAAAGCCTTTTTTTTTGGACGTTTGCTGATTTGTACTGATTTGTATCCTGAATTTGTTTAACTTTAAATGCCCTATACTGTTGAAATAACTCTGAATGTCCATTTTTTCCTTTAGTTCTTCATTTTAAAAAAATTGCTCCTGAAACCTTGTCAGTGTCACCTAGCTGAATACTTGTGTAATTATTTCTACATATGTTCTTGTGTTTCAGTTTGAAATTTATTTGAATCACTTGTGACTTGGGAATCTTACGTGTCTTATGTCAAATTGTCATCTAGAACTTTTGTGATGCTGTCATGGCTACTTATTTTCCATGCTCCTTGAGAATACCTAGTGTGCGTGGTAACAATGTGCCCTTTTCCTGTCCTCTTGCAAGTGGTGCCCAGCTGCTTTCTGTCTTTACAATGGTACTATCCCTGACCTCAGCTAGTTACCTTACGGCGATGCATCAACCGCTACACAGCGGATTGCTGGAGAGGAATCTTCAGGACTTCTCTGTGTAGTTCCCCCTCTCTAACTCTCTGACCTCCATGACCTCCGGTCTTGGTCTCCCAGAAATTTCTGGATGTCTTCTCAATTGACACCTCAGTCTATGAAGTTTGAAATGAGGTCTGAAACCAGGGAGACTTAATGCACAATGCCCAACTATGCATTGTCTGGTTGATTTGGAAAGTGAGTGATGGGGCCTGTGGCACTGAACCAGTTAAGCTGTTGCCTGCAGTTCTTGCGTCCCATAGGAGCCTGGGTTCCAGACCCACAGTTTCAGTACCAATTTGTCTCTCGGGAAAGAAGTGGAAGGGGGTTCACTTAGATGGACCCCTGCCACCCACACAGGGTCCCAAAAGGAGTTTCAGGCTCCTGGCTTCAAGCTGGCCCAGCCCGGATTGTTGCAGTAGTTTGGACAGTCAACCAGCTGATACAAGATTTCTCCCTCTCTGTTCAGTTTTGTTCTTTCTCTCTTTTTCTGTATCTCTCTGCCTAATTCTGCCTTCCTCATGCCTCCTCCCAAAAAACCACCATAACTTACAAATCTAACAATATGTGCACTTTTGCCTATAGCAGAAAAAGGACACATATTATGTATTAGATTTAAATTAGCATTTTAATTTAATATTCAAGCTCTGTTAAATCAGTTTTGTAGTATTTCCAAAAATGTTAAATATTGCCTACAAGATTTCTTTCTATATAAGATGATAATTTCTCATAACTATGTATATATTAAATATGTATTTGAATATATTTCATAATACATCACATCAGATTAAATTCATGATGAACATTTCAAGCCCATGATTTATACCCATTTCCTTCATCCATATATCTAGGTAAATTGGCAGCATTTTTATAAATAAATAATTTTATATCAATTAATAAAAATACTAATCTCCAGAAGATTATTTTTTTTTGTTTGGTAGTATTTCCCCACTCCATTTGTTAACATGACAGTTTTCCTTCTAGATCAAAATCCATACGCCTAGCTAAATAGTCAGTAATATCCTATAGACTTCATTTCCACAATGATTCTAGACTTTGTCATCCCTGTTCTAATCAGCAGATTGCACGAATCATGTAAAATGCCTAAGATGTTGTGTTATTATGTAGTATTCAGACCACTCATATCAGTACATATTAAAACATCAACAACCTTGACCTAAACATAAAATATTTCCAGAATCTCCAACCAACCTGACCATATATGGCAAGACGTACCTTAATGAGGAGCTGTCCTGCAGTTACCTGTTGGCTCATCCATGCATCAGAATAGCCACAAAAAAAAGTTATGACATGTTCTGTTGTTCTGATGAGAAATCAAATTTCAAAGAAATGCAGCAGGCTAATGTTGGTAAATAAATTAGAGAATAACAATTGTAAGATTTTAATCCAGCCATGTTTTGAATTTTACAGTTGTATCTGATTGTTTGAAATTGTCCTGGGTTGATTCAAATTTTTCCCCCAACAAAATAATACCTGGCAGGAAAAAGGAAAAAAATGTTGTCACCTAAGTAATCTTTCAGCTGCACTTTGTGTGTTGTCTTCAAATTGGTAAAAATGTTCAATGATAAGCACTTTGACTTTGTGTTATATTCTTTCATACAACTTAGAAGTTTAACTTATTCTCAATAATTTGATGAAATACTTTGATTTATTTTTATAATGTGCCTTCGACCTATGTTCTTCATGCATTTCTCTGAATTTTTAATCTTTTATGATTTGTTTTTACTGCAGCATCAGACCCAAAGCATGATTCTTTTTTTACGTAAGATGTGATTATATTTATTGGAAAGTCAGCTCTACAAAGAGAATTCTTAAAGCAATAATAGTTTAAAACTGTCTCTGAGTTAGAATAAAATAGAAACCGTAGAAGTCTTTGCCCTTGATTATTTAGGAAAAGTTCAAAAGCTTTGATAATAAAACTGATGTCATTAAAAAAACGTCATACCAGTTCCTCATCTAGGATTCAGGAGGTTCTGATTTCTTCTTTCACTGTAATGTTTCTAATTATCAGTAACTGAAATTAATTTTGGTACACAGCTATTATTAAATAAGACAAAGGCTGCATGAAAAAATGGCATTACCTTTTCATTGCTGCTTCGGCGGGCATTTCTCTAGAGGCAATTTTTCAGTGCCAGAACATTCTCTTTCTTCAAAATGCTCAGCAAAGTATAGCTTGTCCCTATATTAACTATGAATTTGTACATTAAAAAGGAGGGTTTATAATTCAGGCTACTGAATTAGAAAACAGTTCTATAGAAGAAATTAAACTGAGGAGTAAAAATGGATTAAGAGATGAATGCATTAAACAAGTGAAGAAATAAGTTTATGTTCTTTGATACTTTGGAAATTTTATCCTGCTAACTATTCCAACAATTTTTTGTGCGATTATAAATTCATAAGATACAGTATCTATACTAGAAAATTCAAAGACACTAGATAATTTCATGAAGCATAAAGAATGAAGTGTTTGAAATTCATCCTTGCAATTCTAAGAATACTGAGTGAAACCTCCTTGACTTAATCAGAGGCACAACAGGGTGGCCAGACAGTGTCTGACCATAATGAAACAATTCCTTCTACCTACCTCTATATTTTGTAATGGTAAACTAATTTGTAACAAAAGCTGTGTAAAAAACAGAGTGATTAAAAAAGACAATTCCTTGTTAGATTATGTGAATGAACTCCCAGATTGCTTTTTTGGGAGTAGTTACCAAGGTAGTTGAATCCTCACTTGTAGAAATGGAATGCTGGTCTGTGATGGGAGAGAAGGAGCTGCAAATAAAGCAGCATGCATTTCGTCATCCTGTACTTCTTTGCACATAGCATCTTAACATGTTTGGCTCAACTTGAGAAGAAACAAACAGTAGCAATGAAGAAAAGAACTAAGTGTTTGCAGTTTCATGCTTTTGGCTATTAAACCATCTAAAAGGAAATTAAAATAATCTCAGATCTCGAGACATGGCTTGCCCCTTCTAAATTCATCCCTCGCATTTCCTCTTGCCCTGTCTCCCTATGCTACAAGGTTTGCTATTTCAGAAACAGGTAAAATGCATTAGCTCTCAGCCCTTGGCATTTTTTCCTCCTCTGGAGGTCTGATAGGGCTTTTTCGTCTAGTTTCCTCTGGATCTGCTCAACGATTCTGTGTTACAGCCTTGCTACATTTACCACAATGGTCCTTGTCCTAAGTTATGCTTTCTCATTACGATGAATCACAATCTAACTTACTATACACAGCTCCATGGAACATTTTTAAACATCTGTCTTCTGAAGATAACTCTTACATCATATATTGAAAAGGGCCATTTATGTTTGTTGTCTGCTACCCCCCAAGGAAGCTGACTTGTGCCTGGCGAATTACAGCATCTGAAGGAAATGAAATAACAAAATGTTTGCATTTGTTCATATGCAAAAATGGAGTTGGACATGTGATATCAGCACATAATTCTTTGTCCTTCTCAAATTAATTTTTAAAATGAATGCTGTTGTTATGACATATAAGCTGCAACATGATTTTGTTGTCTTGAAACATGGAAGGATTGTCTTATAGAAAATATTATTTTAAACATGCAAACTTAGTATCAAATGTTGATGAGATATTATTTATTTTCTGTTAAATATGTAGCTAATGAATATGTGCATAGTCATAAGCCAATATATGATGCAAAATTTTAATGAAAATTAAATTGTTAATGTCCAATAATGCCATTACATAGCGACATTGTTTAACTTCGTACACAATATAAATATTAGTGTTTGTAGTTTTTCTATCTTTTTCTTAGACTCATATTAAGTTACCCTGTTCCATCAGCAACTCTACACATCTATTTTAAACTGAGGATAAATAAATTATGTCTTGCCATGGAACTTTTAGCTCAAATGAGAGGATGATGTTTTAGTCACTTCATGTACTATGTGTCTTTTGCATAGCTTTATTTATTTACTTATTTATTTTGCATGAGAAGTCTGGTCAATCCCAGGGCACTTTCTTTGATCGCTGCATTTCTTTTCTCCTTTACTAGACTTTGTAACAAAAGCTTCAGGTTTGGCCTTTGAAACTGGATGGCAGAATTGCAATTCCTTAGCTCTATAAAGGCTTTTGGTGGTCAATGGAACAGAAAATCTGGAAATTAGTACAATCAGGGTTTTCTAAATGTTGTTCTTAAATGGATGATAAAACTTTAAATGATATGTAAAATGTAATGACGCAGCCTAAATGTTTGTAGCCGTAAGATAACATCTGAAAGGGTTTCAACACTGTGGGCTAATTTTCTTCATCTCTTTGTTCTCAGTTTTATTTGGAAATTAGATTTTATAACGTAATGTTACAATGCAAACAGTGCTTGGAGCTGGCGTGATAGTGTAATGGTTAAAGTCCTCACCTTGCTCGCGCCGGGATCCCATATGAGCACCAGTTCCAATCCCGGCAGCTCCACTTTCCATCCAGCTCCCTGCCTGTGGCCTGGGAAAGCAGTCCAGGACGGCCCAAAGCCTTGGGACCCTGCACCTGTGTGGGAGACCCGAAAGAGCTCCTGGTTCCTGGCTTCGGATTGGCGCAGTACTGGCCATTGCGGTCACTTGGGGAGTGAATCATTGGATGGAAGATCTTTCTGTCTCTCCTCCTCTCTGTATATCTGCCTTTCAAATAAAAATAAATATTTTTTTAAAAAATGCAAAGAGTGATTAAAAATGCTTTCTAAGAAATCACAGATATGCTTCACTGTAGTTTTAAAAAGAGTCACGATTCCTATGAAATCAAGTAGATGTTGGATTCCAACCAGTTTTCTGCTATCAAATAAGGCTTCAACATCCTAAATAATAAGCGACATTTTTAGAATAGAGGATATTTGCCTTAAAATCAGAATTTGTTAGATCACTTTTTTAAAAAGCATTTCCAAAATTTACGGGCTTGAATTGCAGTGTTTTTGTTTCATTTTAGGTATTTTCATCTTCAAAATTGTTTTTCAATGGAAAATAACTCCAATGTAAGAACATTTTTGGCAGGGGATGATGGAGAGTTTGAAAGAAAATACCATGAATACAAAAAAGAAAACTTCCATCAGAGTCTCGAAAATCAAAAATAATATTTGAAGGTTAACACTGTTCTTCAGAGTATTGACGAATAGAGCAGTAACTCAGAACAGATTTAAATTTTCTGTAACATATGATCAGAGCAGATGCTTCTTACACTATCAATATGTAACTGTACAAACATACACAAACAGACATGTTTATTTGTGTTTCTTTACACCTATGCATGTATAAATCCACTTATATATACATGTAAAATACACAGTTGTATAAATATATGTATATATACTTTAATCTATTTTGTCAGTGAAAAATTTGATGTGACAAAACAATTCATAGATATGTCCTTTGCAAGCACAGTTTAGTATTTGTATCTAAGTAATTTTACGCCCATATTTGTTAATGCTGAAGGTTATCAAACATAGCAGCTACATGAGGTTGGTCCAGATATGGTTGATACAGTTACAAAATGTGAACTATACAGGGAACATTTTTTGACATTTGTGGTTACTAGAGTGAGTATGTTAGGAAATTAAATGCAACCTATCTTTATTGTAATCATTGAGTCTGTTACTTTGACACTCATTCTAGCCACTGTTCAAATACTAGATGAAAAATAGAATATGGAAATGATACAGCAATCAAACAATTATTATTTGTATGAGTTTTTCTAAAATGAATTTTGAGCATTAAAATTATTAAAGAATTTTTCTTGTTATTTCAAATGACCAGTTTTGCTAAGGGTTTGCTTTTTGCTTCAATACGAAGGAGATTATGATGTTTGGTTACAGGATTGAAGAGTGCATTGTTGGCCATGAACTGGTGTTAATACCTGTCATTTATTATCTAGTTCTAACAAGTTGGAACGGTAGTGTCATTGCCATTTCACCTACTGTGTTACTGATGCTGACAGTAAGTATAGAACAGCCTTCTTCATGCAGCAGTCGACTTAAGTCTTCAACATTTTGTCTCTAGGTCCTAAACGCTTACCTTTCAGACTATGGTTACATTAACGATGAAAATGCAAAACAAGAGATCAGATACTAAAAATACATTACTGTTAACGTTAATCTGAAGCAGCTGTTTGAGGGACTGAACTTCACACTGTGATAAATGCAAATACTCATCAGGGTGTAGAAACTCACAGTCTACCATCCATTGTTTTAGAAGTGCAAATGGTCAAACACTTTTCAAAAACAGCGTGATTGCATCTTAGAGGGCAATCACAGACTTACCATGTGCCCAGTCTTAACTCTCCTGTTTGTCCAACTGAGTTGGAAATATATAAATGAAAATCCTCAAGTGATATTTTTAGCATCTTTATTGAAATTTTCAATAAAAGTACATTTCACCCTTATGATCTTCAATAGGTAAATAAGTTAACAAATTGACACATCTACACACACAGTAAAACACAATAGTCAAGCACTCAAAACACAGACACAGAAAAAGCTCACATAATTGCTGATATAGAAGACAGTCTCAAAATTTGCAAAGTATATGCTTGTAACTCTATTACATCTGGAAAAAGGCAGAGATCGAAAGATCAATGGTTGTCAGGTGTTTGTGGGTAGTAAGTTAAAGAGGGCCGAGTAAATGGGAAGCAGTGAGTGTGTGTGTGTGTGTGTGTGTGTGTGTGTGTGTGTGTGTGTCCAAGACTGGAGAAAACAGTGGGAACTCACGTGAAATTAATGACTATAACCTGTGTAGTAAATGTTATCACTTATTTTACGTAATCTACTTCAATCCATTAGGAATTGAAGCAGCACTCAATGTCAGTATTTCTATACAACAACAACTCCAAAATGCCCTAAGTCTTTATCAAAAGTGCATTAAATCTTGAGTATTAGAAAGAGGAGTAAGTCTCAGATTGTGTATATATTTGATTTTCATTTCTATAAATATATGCAAGTTTTCATTAGAATGGTATCTTGAGCAACATTAACATATCTTAGTATGAGTAGTGAAAAACCAGGACAATGGCTGACAGATTTGTCTATTTTGCAAAATAATAAGGCAGAGCCTGGCACGGAAGCCTAGTGCCTAAATCCTTGCTTTGCATGCCCCAGGATCCCATATGGGTGCTGATTCAGCTCCACTTTCCATCCAAATCCCAGCTTGTGACCTGGGAAAGCAAGAAGAGGGGCCAAAGCTTTGGGTTCCTGCACTTGTGTTGGAGACCTGGAGCAAGCTGCTGGTTCCTGGCTCCTGGCTCCTGGCTTCAAATCAGCTCTTCTCCAGCAGTGAGTCAACAGATGGAAGATCTTATTCTCTGTATCTCTTTTTCTCTGTATATCTGCCTTTCCAATAAGAAAGAAAAAACATTTTTTAACTACAACAAAGCAATACGATTTACTGTATCTTAAACATAGCAAAAAAAAAAAAAACACCTGATCAATTAATCTTTATAACAAACTTTAGCAGATGTGTAACCGTATCAGTTATCTTTTGTTCCGTACTAAATAATTTCAAAGCTTAATGACATTCAGCTGCTTACTTATGTAGTAATTCTGGGGGATATAAATTTGGTTGAGATTATCTAAGAAATTCTTCAGCTATATGGTGTAAAGTTTCGGCATATGTCTGTATTCAGCTGTTTTTTTGTTGGCTGTGATTAATGTGACATTTCCCAGGAGGTGACATGAATCAAAGGACCATATGTCTCCCATATTAGACTAAGTTTTATTCCTAAGTACTGAAGGCAGTAGGTTCATTCCAAATCGCAAATCCTTTTCATGAATTTTAGAGAACACACTTGCTTCTTTTCTCATTGACCAGAACAGGTACAAGTCTGGCCATGATTTAAACAGAGGAGAAAAAAAAAAAAAAAACTACCTCCTGATACAAGAAATACATCAGATTCTGCCCACTTTGTGTTCTACTTAAAAATGCATTCTTCTTTATTGATGAGGAAACTCAAATTCAGAGAGTCAATAACACAAAAATATATTAGGGCATTTCAAAAAGCTCATGGAAATGGATTTTACAAATTTTTTCATGAGAAACATTATAATTAAATCATAACATTTTCATAAAGTTTCTTCATATTCTCTGTGTGTTTTGAAATATACACTCAAAATAAGAGCTAGGGCCTGGCGGCGTGGTCTAGTAGCTAAAGTCCTCGCCTTGAATGCCCCGGGATCCCATACGGGCGCCGGTTCTAATCCCAGCAGATCCACTTCCCATCCAGCTCCCTGCTTGTGGCCTGGAAAAGCAGTCAAAGATGGCCCAAAGCTTTGGGACCCTGCACCCATGTGGGAGACCTGGAGGGGGTTCCTTGTTCCTGGCTTTGGATGAGCGAAGTTCCGGCCGTTGCACTCACTTGGGGAGTGAATCATCGGACAGAAGATCTTCTTCTCTGTCTCTCCTCTCTGAATATCTGACTTTCCAATAAATAAATAAATTAAAAAAAAATAAGAACTAAATTACCATAATTTTGTAGTCCTGTTTTATAGTAGTTCATGATGACCTATTTCCTGTTTATGGTGTACTTCTGATAACCACATAGTGTTTTTCTTTTATTTTTTCTTTAGAAAACGTTGAAATGAATTTAGTTACAATTTCCTTCCAAAAGTCCTGGACCAGTAACAGTCCTGCCTGATCAGGATTTCTACAGTTTACAATGACTACAACAGGACAAGTTGGCAATACCACCCAATCTGAAAAAGTTCCTATAATACAAAATGTGATTCACTCCTATTTTCAGTGAAAAATAAATGTCTTGTGGATATTAAGCATCAATCACCTCAACCAACGAGTCCATTCAAAGGCAAGAGGAAACTCAAATGATCAATTAGCCGGCATAATTTTCAGTGGGATGGAGCAAGTCTTAATTGAGATTCTCTCACTGTACAGCTGAAAGTGACAGTATAGGAAGAAGATGTGCTTGAAGAATACTAACATTAATATCGAGAGGAACCACTCCCATTCTCATCCTTATTGGGTGGGCCTGTGAATAACTCTTTTGTGTGGAGTAGCCTCACACATTGGATGTTTATGCATGAAATTATCAGCATCCTGAAAGATCCCCTCCCCCACCTGCAGAGAAGTTCTTATTAATTACATGCAAGCATAACTGAGACTTGCAAATCCAATACTATGTGTTTCAAGAATGTGGAAATTATGATAGGACTCATCAATTCCATGAGCATGATTCCACTGTTAGATTTATTTGCTGGAAGTGATGGCCTTGGTAGACACACTGCTGAGTGAGATATTCTGCCATTAGATTTAATATTCATAGTGTTTGGGGCAAACCTTTTGGGGGCATAGAAGGAAATTTCATTGCGCATATCCAAATAAAAACAAACAGCTGTCCATTTTAGAATGTAAGTTTCATTATGTAATCCAATGGCCAAACAGAATAATCTGTGGAGAATGAAGCCATAGCCCAGGAAAGTGTCTCCATCGTTGACCTATTGAAGTACATGATGAAAAGTGCATAATCTGATGTAAACTTGCCCATTACCTTTCTCTATTGGTAGCCGAGGGGAAAATACACAAGAGCATGGAGTGAATTTCTGATCACTGGAAAATTTCTCTTCAAAAATGTCCCCAAGAAGGGGGACTGGTGTTGCACCTGCCAATTTCTGCATAGTGCCTGC
Source organism: Ochotona curzoniae (assembly GCF_017591425.1). Taxonomy (NCBI): domain Eukaryota; kingdom Metazoa; phylum Chordata; class Mammalia; order Lagomorpha; family Ochotonidae; genus Ochotona; species Ochotona curzoniae. The sequence goes on along the minus strand of NW_024466219.1, from coordinate 7,976,319 downwards.
ATATTTTACAGAAGTATCTATTAACTGTTTCAATTATATCTGTTTACTGAAGAAAGCCTTCTTGAGTGTGGGGGTCCAAGTTGAGAGAGAGTATTGATAATGTGTTAATAATGTGGAACTGTATGCTTCGACGCCACTTCTTTATGGAGCTGTTTTGCAAATCTTTCATTACCTTCTCAAACCCTATGCATATCCTACAGCAAGCTGAACGGTTCTAGACTATAAATCAGAGTTCCTTGTGACCGACAATTTACCACCATCTATCATTGATATTTGGTGTATAGCAGAAATTAAGCTTATTGAATTAACATATACATATATACATATATACATATATTTATGTTTGCAATAACTATCCATATTCATATTTGGGCTGCTAGGGCGCATGCTTACAGATACAAACACACACACATCACACTCATGTAAGCATTGATTGAGTGCACATGCACACACAATGTAGTTTGTTTACATGGAATCCAGTCCCTGTAAGTGAATGCATGCCAAACACCCTTACGTCCTTCTAATTCCTGGTACAGGAAACTTACTGAATGTATGTTATCTAGTTCAACTTCTTTGAATCGTCTCTACTTAATATGCTTTTTCAAATGTTATTCTGTCTCTGTAAACCACCTCAGGAAACCATACTTGGACACTACGTCCTAACCAAGCTAAGGTCAGCTCAAAATCACAAGGCCATATGTTAGCAGTTTCTCATGAACACATTTTCAATGATGAATATAATTAGCCTGGGTAATTAGAGGATTGATACATTCACAGATTGGTCTCATTAGCCTTTGAACGGTCTTATGCCTCAGCTCAAGAACTCATCAATCTGCTGGATGGACTCCAAGCACCTTTAGCACTTGGGTGATGAGTATCTTACCTCTTGGCAAAGCTACTGCACAAAGGGCTAATGATCTTTAACCTATCAATTCTCGATGATCAGTTTGCCTTAATGAGTATTTATCCTTCATAGCTACTTGGTTCTCATATATATATATATGTATAAACACATACACACACACACACACACATATATATATATGTATGTTGTAATAGATGTTAGAAGAATCAGTTTTTACTTGCCCAATCCTTAGTAGTATTGGAGGGCTTCTGGGAGAATGGATATTATGATTAAGTAATTCTTATAAATCTAGCAATATTGCATAAATTGTAAGAAATTAAGCAATAATTTAGTTATCTGTCATCTGCTAAATGCATGCGCGAATTACCAGCAAACTCTTTTACTCTGATAATTTGACTTTAAAATTTTTACTTTTACCTGGCTCTATCCATGAATCACATTAAAAATATTTCAGATTGGTTGCAGGCATTAGGAAGGAGGTAAATTACTTTGAATCAATTACATTAAGAATATTAATACATGTGCACAACACTTGGTGCAGTGTACATTCCTCAGAAAAAATACTTATGTCCTATTCATATTTGTTTAATAACTTATAAGAAATGTATCTACAATATATGTGTAAATTCCTTGACACTAAATAAGGCCGTTTGGTAAATGCAATGGTTCACGGTACTCAGTTCATACAATAAATGAAAACTGCACGTATAAACCTATCTATAAGGCAAATCCTGACATGGGAATGGAGTTAAGTTACTGTGTTGTAGTACAGATGTCTACTTATTTCTGTATTGCTTATAGCAATGTTCAAATACATCCCTATGACAATTTGCCAAAGCCTGTTAATTTAGTTGTTTAATTTCAGGAGATATTAAACGAATACAAGCTACACATAAACTGTTATTCCGAATTTTTAAGGTATTTTTTTACTTGCAAAGCCAGAGTTTCAGAGAAAGAGGACAAAATGGAGATTTTCCATCTCCTGATTAATTTCCCAAATGATTTCAACAGCCAGAATTGGGCTGGTTTGGAGTTGGGAAATGCAAGCTTCTTCCAAGTCTCCCACACAGATGCGGAGGGCCAACTTGGACCAGCCTTTGCTGCATTTCCAGGCCCCAAACAGGCAGCTGGATAGAAAGTAGAGCAGCCAGGACATGAACTTGTGCTCTCATTGAATGCCTCTGCTGACAGGTGGGGAATCAGCCTGTTATAACATAATGCCCATGGGAAAATGTTTTAACCATAGTGTGTGTGAAATAGCATGATATATAGCCATGGTATGCACAGTATCAGAGCTAATTTTATATGACTAAATAGAATTTTGGTTTACAGCTACATACTCCCCTTTTCTCTTTCATTCAGTAACTGAGGCATAGTTTTATATTGTCCATGTTACGATAATTATGAAGAATACTTTGACAAAAATTTGTTACAAGTTAATGTGTGGGCACATGTTTTTATTCATACTAAGGACTCAACTAAAAGTAGAATTGACAAGATATGTGGAGGCTGTGTTTAACTTTATGTTAGCTGCGCACTTGTTTCCACAGTAGATGCACCGTCATTTCTTCACTACTACAGGATGTTTTAATGTCTTGGTTTCCTTTTCCGTATTTGCCTTTAAATTTCGTTGAATGCTGTTATCAAAATACATATGAAGAGGTACTGAATAAAAATTTGGTTTGTGTTTGCCTTATACCAAAATAATCTGGAAGTATTTTGTGTGGTTACTGGCAATTTGAAAAGATATTCAAATATTTTGTATTAGTTTTAATAGGTCGGCTTTTGGTTCTGAGTTGTAAAGTTGTATACGTATTCGGGTTACAATATGCTCATCTGTTAGATAAGTTCCTCCTGGGATCTGGATCATTGTTTGTTTGTTTTTTCATTTTGGTAGTGTTTGAAGCATAACTATATTTCATTCAATTTATTTTAACATTTTTCTATTTTTTCAGCATCTTAACAATCTATCTGTAAGATTTCTGTCTGTTTTCCTCCAAGACTTTTAAAATTTTCACTCTACTTCTATGTCTGCTGCACATTTTAAGGCATTTTTTTGTAAACTGTTTAATAGTTTATAAATTTATATAAATTTCATTTAACTGCATATAAAATGTGTGCTGTCGTGAATAACATTATTTACTTCAAGGTAAAGGGACAATGGAGAAGGAGCTACAAAAAAGTGAAAGGGCTCCCCTGATTATTGGTCCACTGCCCAAATGGCCACCACATCCAGGCCTGGGCTTGGCTGAAACCTAGATGGCAGAGGTACATCCAGCCAATCCTCCCGTATGTGGGGGCAGTGCTTGGATCGCCTCTATAGCTTTCTAGGGTGAGGTGTATTTGTGTGGAACTGGATCAGAAGCAGTGCATCCATGATTCAGATCTGAATTCTGACACGGGCTGCTGGAGTGATACTGATGGCTTAGACACATTGTGCAGCAATGCCAGCGCCTCCACCATCCCTTGTTGCAGATATTTCTTCTTTTAAAAATAAGATGACTTGACAGTAAATATGAGACATTTCTTATCCAAAATTTCAGTTCCATTTCATTGAACTCTGATTAAACTTAGAATAGTATCAGACCTTATTAACTACTACAGCTTTTCAAAACTTTTAAAACTGACATGATAGATCTGCAGTGTGTGTGTGTGTGAGAAAGAGAGAGATGGTTTTACAATTCTGCACCTCTTGGATTTCTGCATGAGTTTTATGCATACATTTTGAATTTGTGTCAAAAATGGCTACTGAGATTTTGAGGGATATTTTCCTGGCTCCATATATCAATTGGGAGTATTATGTCTTGTGGAAAGTATTAGGCCTCCTGATCCATGAAAGCTGTGGTAGCTTCCCATGATGTGTATCTTCATTTTCTTTTAGTTATGTTAATTTTCAGTCAAAGATTGCAACAATTAGAAAAATGTATTTTAATCACTTTAACGGTATTGTAGGTTTAATTTAAATAGAATGGAATTCTTAGACATTTTTAATTTACAGAAGTCATATTCTTTATCATTAATCTAGTATTAAAGCTGGTATACTGAAGTAACACATTGATATTTGTAGAACTCTCGATGGCCACCTGCTGTTACTTCTATAAATTTTACCTTTATAAGGTTTGGAACTTTATCATTATGTATGAAAATATTAAAGATTTCATATACTCTGATGAATCAAACAATTTTCAAGGTATATCTTTCTTTGTACTTTGTAATTATTATTTTCTTTAGGCTATCTGGTCTCATTATGGACAAAATTTTTAGCTGCTATTTGAATAGAATACATTTTACTTTAATTTTGCATTTAAGTTATTACTATGCTTAGATATAAAAGGATTCTTTTAAACAACATTTAGTTAGAGAATGTATGATTTTTTCCATTGTCCAAACTTTGTTTTCTAAAAAACATTAAATTCATTCACCACTCACATTTTTAAATATCGATAAAAATTTGTGCATTCCTCTTTTGATTTTATCTATTTCACATTTGCTTTCCCTACGGCATCACTTTTCATGCCTTGTCATTACACTTTTGTTTATTTTTCAGTTATTCCCAAACACTAATATATCAAAGAATACTTTAAAATTTAAAAACTTTTATTGATACCAATTTTATTTATTTCATAGATACAATGCTAAGTATATTTTCATTCTCACCCCATAAATCCACTTCCTCCTTTATTTAATATTTGCAAGACATATTATCATAGGTTACACTCATGATTAGTCATAATATTCAGTAAGTAAAAAGTAATTAGTCTATAGCTCTGCAACACTGTAAACAAAGACTAAAAACAGTAATCATATCACAAGATGTTCATTGCACTCCTATGCATTTTATAGGCTCTACGTTAACTGTTAATATGAACAAATATGGTATTTGTCCTTTGAGGGATTGGCTGATTTCACTATGTTAATAATTTTCAGTTGTAAAGATTTCATTCTTCTCTATGGGTGAATAATATTTCCATGCTGTTTATACTCTGCGTGTTCTTTATCCAGACAACAATTGTTGGACATATCTGAGGAATTGTTAATTGGGCTGCAATGAATGTTAGGGGACAGATAAACCTTCCACATCCTGGCTCCATTGTATTTCTGCAAATTTCCTGGAGTTGGATCATGGGGTAACATTATAGATCTATATAATCCTACCAATGTGTTTAGCCATCTTAGGTTATTCTGTTCTCAGATCCTTGCTTGCATTTACTGTTTTTTTTTTCTTTTTAATTTTTGGTTGATAGCTATTTAACTGGGATGAAGTGAAATTTCAATACAGTTTTGTTTGCATTTCCCAGATGGCTAATGATGTTGAGCCTTTTTCATATGTCTGCCAGTTGAATTTTATAATTTGAAAAATGCCTGTTAATATCATCCTCCATTTCATAACTGGGTTGATTATTTTGTTGTTGTTTAAGCTTGTTATTCTTTATAGTTCTTGAATGTAAATCCTTTATTAATTACGCAGGTTGAAAATATTTTCTCTCATTCTATCAGTTGTCTCTAAACTTGGTTGAGTATTCATTTACAGTTCAGAACCTTATCAGCTTGATATAATCCCATTTGTCTAGTTTGGATTCCTGTGCTTCTAGGTTGATTTCCAAGAAGTCTTGAGCCATGCCAGTGCTTTCCTCTCGTAGTTTGACGATAGGCAGTTAAGGATTCAGATCCCTCATCCATTTTCAGTTGACTATTGTACTAGTTATAAGGTAGGGAGACTTGCTTATACTCCTGCACATGTAAGTAGAATTTTGTCAGTATCATTTACAAAAAGGACTGACATTTCTAAGGGATTGATTTTAGCTAATTTGTTACAGATGAGTCATTGTAGATGCATGGATTAATTTCTAAAGTGTTCTTTTCTTCTCTTCTCTCTCTTTTTTTTTTATAGGATTGGTTTATTTTTATTGGAACGGCAGATTTACAGAGAGAAGAGACACAAAGGGAAAGATCTGCCATCTGCTGGTTCACTCCCCAAATGGCTGGAATAACCAGAACTGAACCTAGGATCAGGAGCCTACTCCATGTACCCTGCACAGGTTCAGATCCCAAGGCATCATGCCATCCTCCCACTCTTTCCCAGGCCATACACAGGGAGCAAGAACAGAAGTGAAGCAGCCAGGATACAAATTGTTGCCCACATGAGATGCAGTTCCTGGAGGTGGAGAATCAGTCAGTTGAGCCAACATCTTTTGTTCCTATTCCTGGGCCTACTATATTTGTTCTAGTATCAGGCTGTTTTGATCATGATTGTCCTATAGTATATCTTGAACTCTAGATCATGAGTCTTTCAGCTGTTGGTTCTTTAACATCACTTTAGCTCTTTGTAATTTCTTGTGTTTCTGAATGAATTTTAGTGTCTTTCCAGGTCTGAGAAGAATGTCTTAGGTAATTTGAGTGGGACTGATTTGCACCTGTAAACTGCTTTATTTAGTATTGACATTTTAAAAAACATATTAACTCTTTCAATCCGTGATCAAGGCAGCTTCTTTTCTTTTCTTTTTTTTTTCAAGTTTTTCCTTTTTTCTGTCTCTATGTTTTGTAAATGACATTGTAGAGATGTTTCACATGCTTGGTTAAATTTATCCCAAGGTGTTTAAAATTATTTTAAATTTTTGTAATATTATACATCTTAACAGTGGCCATTTCAGCCATTAAAATTTTTGCACGTACAAAGTGTATTGATTGATGTGGCATTATGCTGCTTTGTCAAGCTCTCTGATGAGTACCATCAGCATATGGTTCTCTTCTCTATAGAATCCTGTCATAACAAACAGGGATATTTGGTTGTTTCCTTTCCAAATTACATCCTTTAGATATTCCTACCTAATATCCAAAATTATATTTTATTTTTATTGGAAAGACAGATTTAAGAAGAGGAGACAGAGAGGAGGATCTTCCTTTCAATGATTCACTCCTCAAGGGGCTGCAATGGCCGGTGCTGTGCTAATCCGAAGCCAAGAGCCAGGAGCCTCCCAATTACTGTGTTCCTGCCAAGCACGGAGGTGGCCCTGATGGCATGCTCCGCTTCCACCTGGGTACCAACCCAGACCCAGCGGAGGAGAGCCATGTGAAGAGTGAACAAGGGTGCCAACCCAGACTCAGCGGAGGAGAGCCATCTGAGGAGTGAACCAGGGTGCCAACCCAGACCCAGCAGGGGAGAGCATCTGAGGTATGAACCAGGGTGCCAACCCAGACCCAGCAGGGGAGAGCATCTGAGGTGTGAACCAGGGGATGGGGAGGCACTCACATATACTCTTGTTTGTATGCTCTCTCTTTTACTCTTTGCCGATAAAATACATACTTGTGGAAACACAGCTTATATAAAAAAACGACAATTTAGTCAGCCTAAGAATGCAAATCTAGTGAGGCTGTGTTTAATAGGAGTGTGTTGTGCTCAGATGGGCCTTGCTTCTCCCGTTCCAGGAACACAGCATCACCTTGTCCTTTGCATTCCGCATAGAGTGACAGCTGTTCTGCGTGCCCGTACCTCAGTCTTGGAGCAGGTGCGTTTCAGTGTGGCCTCCCAGCTGCCAGTCGGTATTCTTTTCCTCTTCCTTCTAAAGCACTCTGAATTAAAGTACATCTCTATTTGTAATTAATGCTGTTGCCCTGTGGGTAGCAGAACAATGCAGTGATTAGCAATGGTCTTATGGGCTATCTTTAAATAATGGGAATACCTTTTCAGTTGGCCGCTCATTATCTATGGAAACCAGAAGTGACACCAACGAAGGCCTTGCCTGTCACTCGTCTCAGTCAGTTATTGCACTCAGCAGGACCAACATCCCAAGAGGTGATGTGACATTTAAGATTATAATTATCTAAAAATTGAGAAAGAAATATCTGAAATGCAAATATAGAAGTGTCTAGGTTTTAAAGTCTATATTTATTTGAAAACATGAAGTTTTGTGATAGGAATATTAGCCAAATGTAAAGCAGAAGTAAAAAGTTCAAGAGGAAAATAAAAGTTGAAAAAATAAATAAATGCAGTGAATGGTGCAATGGGAAGATGCTTACAGAGGAAAGAGCAATCTCTAACTAACCAGCGAAAGTGGAGAGATACGGAGGTAGAAAGATGAAGTCTTATGTATAACGAATGCAGTAGTAGATGTAGTGTTGCTGGAATGCTGGCAGCTGGGGAAGAAACGTGCTGAAGGAGGAATTCTGACAGCAGAAGCACCTGATGACTTCCTTTGGAAAACTTTCTGTAAGAGAATGCTGCTGATTGTTTTAAGAAACATTGCCTGTACTCGTAGCTAGAGTCAGAACCCTAAAGCATTCAATAGACATAAGAAAAAAGTGTTACATAGAAGCAACTGAAGAGAACAGCTAGTTAACCCAATAAAAGAATCTCACTATGTTGGAAGCTAAGCCTCTAAAACCTGTGAGCCCACTTGAAGCATGAGCTCATCTATGTATTAGCAGGTGAAGTTTTGAAGGACTAAGGATAGGAGGAGAATTGAGCCTGAGGACAGACACTAGGACAGGCTCTACAAAGTGTGTTGTTCCAAGGTGGACCTTTTTCTGACTCTGCTTCTGATGTATCTGAGTCCTTTGGACGCTGGTTGATTTGGAAGCTCCCCTCCACCCCCCGCAAAAGAGAAAAGTAAGTGTTGCTCAGAAGAGATGCATGGGCGTAGGAGACAATGTCAGGCTTTAGTCTGAGAGCATTGACGTGTCTGCACAGAGCACACAGCATTTCCCTTGCTTGTTGCTTTGACCTTGTAGCTTCCTGGTAAGGAAAATTTCTTTTTATTTATTTCTTCTCAGTTATTGATGTTTGTTCATCAAAGATTGAAAAGGAGATTGTCTTTTATGAATGTGAGGGGGGTGGAAGGGGACCTATCTTTGTGTCTACTGGTTTGAAAATATTGAATTCTTAGTATCATTTATCATTTATTTTTATCCCAGCTTTTAGATACTTAATCCTTTAGATTCCAGTACGTACGCACACCTCTAACATGATAACATACACCATTCATTCCTATCTGTTAATTTAGTAAATTGTTCTTTACACATCAAAGCAACTACCTTTTCTAAGGTTTTTACATTTAAGATTTTACTGTAACTTTAGGAAACTCGTGCTGAAACGTGGCTTTTAAAAACAATATGTGGCCGCACTTAAATTCACATAAAATAGCATTTTTACAACCATATTGAAATTTAATCCTTTTGCACAGGTTACCAAATGTATCATAAGGAAAATCAAACATTGTGTTTAACAAAATCAAAACTTGTCAAAGTGGAACCATGAAAATTGTGTTCAATTTTTTACAAATCGTCACCTCGGATTCAATTTACCACACTCAGGAAACAAAGATGTTAAAATATGACTGTGGTCAACTGAGCCAATTCTCTCCACTGTAATACTTGAAATCAATCCTAAGGTCAATATTTAAAAGAATGTCAAGAGACCAGACCCTGTGGCTTTTACAGCCACCTCGCTAAGTGGCACCATTACATCCCCACACAGTCCAAGCTGAGCTACAACATTGACTATACACAGTTTGTTTCCTCATTGCATCATCAGTTTACAATACTATTATCATGGGTAACACGGTCTATATCTTCTCTGATCTGATTGATGTGGTCCAGGAAGAGAAGGGTTTGAGAAGGCAGACCCTGCATTTGTGGAGGAGGTGGTGGCCCTCTTGGTGCGGGCCATACCAGGACTCATTCCCCTTGGCTCTGTAAATGGATAACTTAGAGTTCTTTGATCTTCAGTGAACTGGGGTAAAGAGTTAGGATTGTAATGATGAGGAGAGGGTGAAGTTACATGTGGGCCACTATGCTGAGGGGTGGGGAGAGGTCCCGGAGGAGGATGGTTCATAGAAGGTGGCATGTAGGCAAGAATATGTCCAGGGGGAAGGATAATTGATGGTGGAGCAGAGGTCACTGATGGAGGTGGAGTACCTGCGGCCTGGGGAGGATGTGGCACTGTGTGGCTGATAAGTAGAAGAGGTGGGGATTGTACGTAATGTTGCTGTGGAGGCATAATAATATGAGGGTGACCCATATCATGTTATGGTTGACTCTGATATTCAGGATGGTGGTGGACAGGAGGTGGTGGTCCTCTAGCACCTGAACTTAAGTCATCCTGATTAGACACAGTCATTACATTGCTGTGTTTTCTTATTGACAATCCCACTGTTGGAGCACAGACATCCTCGTGAGGCTGGTTACGGTGCTTGTGTGGCACTTGCTGCAGAGGAGGCAGTGGCATCTCCATGTGCTGCCTTGGTGGAATATGACCCATGTGGCACTTGTCGGCCAGCTTTGTAAAGAGGCCAGGGATTTCAGCTGGTGTCAGGGCAATAGGCACATGAATGTTTTCCAGTGAGGCTGGGTGATGAGCTTTGCCAGCTCTTACATGGCAATGGTTGATTTGAGCCTCTGTGCAATGAGTATGTTTCCTTGCACCCCTACACAATGCTACACATGAAGAGAGAACCTTGTATGCACCGCCCCAGTTCACAACACAGGATCTCTACAGCCTGGACACATCTTATCTCACTTTTTCTCATGAAAAATAACACAGTCATAAAAAAAACATGCTTGCACGGATCAGTTGTCAGTAGTTTTTAATAGGTAAATCACATTTGCCACAGAAGTGAACCTGCGTATCATTCTTTTCACCTTAGATATTTATCTGAAAGTCCAAAAAAAGTGGTCCAGGAAATCTTGGCTGATTCCAAGCAGTTCACCCCCTTTACAGTCATAGCGTTCTTCTTCATTACTATCTAATACTTCTAAAATGAAGCTGAGAATACAAACGTATGTCTCCAAGAGAGCAGGCTTCTCACACCTCCCCTGGCCCTGGAACTGGTGAGCAAAGTAGCCATTGCACATAAGGTTGCAATTCAGCATCCTGGCTAAACCAATCACGACAGCTTCATCAGCAGCAGCAGCCCGGCATGGATAGTCCTCTGAGTGGCAGGTGCCGATGTCGCTTGGTGACCTTGTCTGGAAACGAGATTTGTAGGAATTTGTCTGCAAGCATCCAGAGCACCCAGTGATTCAGAACTATTAGTGCCTTGTAACTCGCTGTCACTGGGATCCGTGATTCTTCTTTGTTTCCAACCATGCATTTTCTTTTATTCTTCCCATTATAGCCTCCTCCACCCCCCCCCTTTTTTTTTTGCTTAACATGTTAACATCTTAACATCAACCTGCCGTTAATTTATACTCATTCTGTTCAGGTTTGTTATATGGAATGCCTCCCCTTTGTCGCCATTTGCTTTGGTCCTATCTTACAAAATACAGTTTCCCCACGATAGGAACAATTTTATAATTTCCGATAATTGGCGAGATCTAATATACTTGACATTATCATAATTACCTAACATTTTCTGTTTTCTTACTTACAAATTGATGAACAAAATGTTCAAATTATTGATCATGTGCTTCTATGCAGAGAACATAAACTTAGATAAGGCCTTGTTCTATTAGTTATCACTTTATTTAATGTCACTTAATGTATTTTAAGGGAAAAGGAAGAAGCATTTTAGGACCAGCATGAAGTGAATTCCAAAAGAATAGTACATCCTTAACATATTTTAGAACCACAGAGTCTCTACATAAACATATAGAATGAGGCTTATTAACGAATTGTGTTCCACATATTTGTCATTTCTTTCAGCTCTACAATGTATTATCATGGTGTTCAGGAATTTGAAGACAATAGAAGATACAGATTGCATTAAACTTTTAAAATTAAAGATAAAAAGCACATCTGGTAGATGATGGAGGCAAGTGGCAAGAAACTAGAAAATATTGTAATAAACAGTAAAACGACCACCTGCTATGATTCTCATTTCTATTTCCCGCAGTAATTCCAAAGTACATTACTTTGACACAACAATGTATTTTATATTTGCTAGTCAGGATGTGATGCCCTTGTGTAAGTCGAATGTATTCATGAAAATTTTTATTCATGCCATTTTCTCAGTATATAAAATGTAATAAATGCTTTCTAACTGGTAATGTGTATGAATATTTAATATGTTTGAAATACTTGAATCTATATGTCATTATCGTGCTTCTATAGTCATCAAATATTTATGAATAATTTTATTATGCTATTATTCAAATGATTTCCTTATAATACCACAGGTGAATATAAGCTTTCAGTGATGTTAAGCTTAGAAAACATTTCCACAGAATGTTAAAAATCTGCCAGTGCCCTGCAGCTTATTGGGAATAAATACTTTGGCCTCATATAGAATTTTTGTTGTAACAAAGATCTCTGGACCCATGAATCATGAAAGGTGGAAGCAGGGAAACATATGGTAGCTTTAGCACATTTTCCCCAGAGAACTTGCTGTTAAGTTTTTTTTGAGAATTTCTCTTAAATTTGACAGAATCTACTCATCTAATTTTACCAAAGAAGAAAAAGAGGCTATTTTGTAAAAGATGCTGGAGTGAATCCTGGTTGAACACATGTCAGTGGATTTACCAGGCTATTACATATATTGCACTGGATGTATTGCAGATAAATACATGTATAGAATTTCAATATTCAACTGCACAAGTAGTTAGGACTCCTTCTATATTAAAGGTTATAAGCACAATTTAGGCACTTGGCCCTGTATTATGTTTAGGTTCCATGAAGACTGACCTGTCCGTAAACATGAATTAAGGATGCAGGGTCCCGAGGCTTTGAGCCATCCTCGACTGCTGTCCCGGGCCACAAGCAGGGAGCTGGATGGCAAGCAGGGCCGCCGGGATTAGAACTGGCACCCACATGGGATCCCGGCTTGTTCATGGCAAGGCCTTTAGCCTTAGACCACAGTGCCGGGCCCTTGTGATTTATTTATTTATTTTTTAATGTCAGACCCAAACATAGAGAAAATGAGATACATTAGTGCAGATCAGGACAGCAATTGTTCTTGGGAAGTACTGACTTCGAGCAGAAGTAAAGGACCCCTTGTCCTTGATGACACTTTTCTTTCCTACAGGGGCTTCTGCATACTTGCATGGATTCACCTCCCAAAATTTAAGCATTCCGTAGACTTTGGTGTATGCACAGTTTGGATTTATGAAGCTTACCAAATATTTATAATGGTCATTTCATTACCAAATTTATGAAACTTCCAAATACTAATTAGGGTATTTTTCATTGTCAAATTTGTAAAAATTCCTTTCGTATTTCTTGAATTGCTTTTTCCTATGCAGTATCTTCATACAAATGATAGACAAAAATAATCTCAAAAATAATCATTTTCATACCTTACTTTTCTTCAAGCTTATCAACCAAATCAACAGGTTAATTGCTTCAATAAACACTTTCAACAGGGAGCTGGATGGGAAGCAGGGCTGCCAGGATTAGAATTGGAGCCCATATGGGATCCCAGCACATTCAAGTCAAGAGCTTTAGCTGCTAGGTCCCCAATATCTTTTCTTAAGGACTTTATTTTTTTTTTTTTTGTTTGAAAGACAGATTACAAAAGAAGGATAAACAGGAGACCCTGAGGGTGCAGCAGCTGGAGTTGAGCAGTTAGAGGCCGGAGCCAGGGTATATCAGCACAAAGACTTGGACCATCCTCCACTATTTTCCCAGACCATAAGCAGAAAGATGGATCAGAAGTGGAACAGCCTAGGTACAAATCAGTGCCCATATGGCATGCTGGCACTTGCACTTGGAATATTAGCCTGTTCAGCCATGGCTCTAGACCTTCAGAAACTTTTAAATCTGTGAATTCTGAGATACTTTTCTTCATTTTAATACAAGTATCTTTAACCCAATAACTGTTCCCAAATCTGAAGCTGTTTCTTGTTAGTCAAGCAGCCAGGGTTCAACGCCATCTTGACATCTGTAGCTCAGGTTGCAGTCTCGTTCTTTTATTGTGCAGGCATGTATTGACAGGATGTGATTGCATACAATCTAAGATGAAATTGTGCTTGAATACTTGTATTTACCTTTTCTGGGTTTGAAGCTTCCAATTAAAACATCAAAACACTTTTGCATGTTCTGATTCACTTTTACTTTCTCTTTCTTTCCTTCCCTTCATATTCTATTTTTTTCCAGTTGCTTCATTATCTCTCCTTTAGAATTCATTGTGCAGGATTTCAACAGGTTTTTCACTGGAATATTAGAAAAATGAGCTGTATCCTCTAAATATGTGAAATCATTTAGCAAATACAAATTACATCAATAAATCAGCCAAAAGTATATGTAAGTCACAGAAACCTGTAAAGTGCTGTTGATGAGCCCATGACATAAACAGTTTATTTTCTTTTTCATATTTTCTACAATTTTATCCAAAGCCTTGAATACATATGTCTTTGTATTTCATTTGGAAAAATGAATTTTCTATGATATTTGTGTAACTTTTGCTTTAAAGGACTCATTCACTGTAAAATATATAATATCACTGAATAGAAACATTGATAAATAACTAAATTGTATATTTATTTAGTCATCAAAATTATTGAAAGGATTACAATCTTCCACTCAAAAAAATAAATCATGTTTAAAAATTAGTTTCAGAAACAACCTATTCGAAATACCAAGAAGTTGAAATAAGCCATAATTATTTGGCAAAGGTTTTGAGCTGTAGAGAAGTGAATATTGGTTTGAATTCTAGTTTCCTTTACCTTTAAGGGACATAAGGATAATTAAAATCCTGGAAACTTATTACACTAAGTCATAAATAAATAAAACCAAATGACTGCAAAGTTGTTAGGGTATTATAAATGACACAAATCTTTAGTTATATTTGAGTATGGTGAGATTTTTTTTTTGTTTTAGATTTTTTTCTTTGAGAAACAATGATTAATGTATGAGCTTAAAAGGTGTGTTAGGTCTTGTATAAGTAAAATCTTTGATATTTTGTAATATATCCTGCAAGGAAATTAACTTGTGGTTCTTGAAATAATAATTTTTGAAATAATCACATTAATTTGTTATATTATGCTTTGGGAAATTATGTGATTTCAATGTAACACTATGTGCTTATACCTTTAAAACTCCATCATGAATCAATGGCATTATAACATTGTGGCTATTAATTATTTCCTAATTTGTGGTCTGAGAAACATTTTTGAAGTCTAAAAGTTCTCAAATGTTTCCAAATGTGATGAACTGAAATATCCTAATTTTCATTGTTTTAAATTTAAATTTCTAACAATATAGTTAAGCTTAATTGTATTCAAATAGCAATTCATTTAAAATGTTCATACATTCTTCAAATAAAATATTATAGTTTATGAACATAGTGTATACAGTTTCCTTTCATTTTTCTTTTATGAATTAGAGACATTTGCATCAGAAGTTGAGGTTTTAGACAACTGAACTTTGTTTCCTATCACAGAACTTGGAGAGGTCTGTGATTTACAGACCAGTGGCTGCACAATTGCATCTTAAGTAGTGAGTCCATTTGAACAATGTCCCATGCAAAAATATCCCATTCTAGCCAGTATATCCTTTGCAGAAACCTTTGTTTTTGTAAGGATGATCAGAATCGTAAAATGCCAAGTGAATTTTAAATTTTATTTAATTTTTAAAATTTATTTATTTTTATTGAAAAGGCAGAATAGACTACAGAGGGAAAGCAAGACAGAGAGAAAGATGTTCCATCCTCTGGTTCACTCCCAAGTGGCCTCAATGGTCAGAGCTGAGCTGCTCCAAGGCCAGGAATCAAGAGCCTCCTCTGTGTCTCCCACATGGGTGAAGGGACCCAAGGTGCAGGCCATCTTCTAATACTTTCCCAGAACATGAGCAGAGAGTTGGATGGGAAGTGGAGCAGCCAGGATACGAACCAGCACCCATATGGCATCCTGGCACATGCAAGGTGAGGAGAGATTTAGCCATCTAGCTGTTGAGCCAAGCCAAGTCCATCTGTATACCACTCTAATTATTTAAATATTGAAGAGGGTAAATGAGGAGTGTAAGATTAAGAGTGTTTATTTTGATAAGTACTACATTAAAGTTATAGTATATATAAAGTATAAATTAGTCTTCTATTGCCTTCAGGTGAAAACAGATGAAAATAACATACTCCGTGGGCCTGGTGTGGTAGCCTAGTGACTCAAGTCCTCGCCTTGCACACGCTGAGATTCCATATGGGCACTAGTTCTAATCCTGGTGGCCCCGCTTCCTATTCTGCACCATGCTTGTGGCCTGAGAAAGCAGTGGAGGACTGCCCAAAGCTTTGGGACCCTGAACCCATGTGGGAGACCTGGAAGAAGCTGCTGGCTCCTGGCTTCGGATTGCCTCAGCTCCAGCAGCTGCAGCCACGTGGTGGGCGAGTCATCGGATGGAAGATCTTCCTCTGTCTCTCCTCCTCTCTGTATATCTGACTTTGCAATAAAAAAACAAATAAATACTAAAAATAAAAATATATATATAATATTTCACTTTACAAATGGAGGAAGAGGTGTTTCACATTTTTACCACAGAGCTGCATACTCAGAGATTTTCCATGATGGCAAACATGCAAATATGTACAGAAGCATTACAGCATAACCTCCAAATATACCCACTTTTATATCAAAATGTATAAAAGATGTTTTAATTTCAGTTTATATCTTTCAATTATAGATAGTACTATTTGAAATTATAATTACTAAAGACTGTAATATGAAATATTATACATTGGTCTCTTTATGTAATATTGACGTGGTTACTATTGTATGACATGTATCAGAAATCTAGATTTCTGCATGACGGATATTTTTGGGGAAATATTAAAGGATATAATTTAAAATACTTAGCTAATTGTGTAGAACAAAACTTTATCCTCTAAAGTAGGAATAAACTTGCTAAGACAAATATAGCACCAACTTAAGCCTGCATAACTAGTTACCAATGACCAGTTACACAAGGTTACAAGTATTCGTTTCCCTAGATGAATTCCATGGTAATTTGCCAAAATTTATTTTGAATTTTTAATTAAGGAGAAACTTTTACTTGTGCATTGAATGTCAATGCCAAGTCAAAAGCTGTTTAAATGGGTTTATAGCATTTAAGTGGAAAACCAGATATTAGCTGTGTGTGTATTCTAGCTGCCTTTTTAGTTGTGTGAAGATAAAGTAGCTGTGAAAGTTCCCTGGCCTACGTCTGAGACCAGAGTTGTCAATCGATGCATCCCCGAGGGTGAGGTTTAACTATACCTACACAGAGGATTCAACAGGCAAATACCAATGCAGTTCTTCATCCAACATTTGGAATTCAGACTTTCTAACGAGGCTATGTAATGTCACTTCTGTGGGCACCAGCTAGCTGGTTTCGATTCCCACAGGGATTCCTGACATTCCATCTTTGCTTGCTTTCAACCATCTCCAGAGACCTTTGGGGCTTGTTGCTGTCCCAGGAGATTTAGCCTTGAGGTTCTTGTTGCCCAGGACAATCTAACTTCATTCACTTCACTTCTTAAAGGCCATCTCTGCAGGGATACCATTCAGCTTTGCTGAAAATAGCCAATCTTTGTTTCATTAGATTCCCCTTCCTTACGGTACTGAAAGTTCCTAAACAAATTCTTTACATTGTTTATTACTTCTCTTACATTTGTGCTTGATTTCGTAGTTTGTTGCCTTTGTATTTAATATTTCAATACCATTATTTTTAGGAGATATACTACTATTTTATATCATTCTAGTACTTACGGGAATTTATTCTTAATGTGATTGGTGTAAAACTGAGGCATATATCTCAAACCTATGCTTTCAAACACTCCATAATGAAAGCATAATATTCCTGTTTTAGTTAAAACAATTTCTTTTCATCCTTTTATCAAGAAAAAAGCACCAATAATGATATGATGAGTATCACTTTTCATCCATTGTCATTCTTCGTTTATCCTCTTCTTCCCTTACCTTCTTTCGTTTTTCTGACACCCCGGCCCTACCATATGTGATTACCCTTTTTTTTGGATAGCTAGTTTAAGCTTTAAAAATTTTTAAGTAATTTGAAAGGCAAAAGGAGGAAGACAGAGACAAAAATTGAGGTCCTTCTGCTGGTTCAGTCCCCCAAGCGACTACAACATCCAGCGATGGACCAGATCCCTTCCTGGAGTCTGGAATTGAATCAGGATTTCATGTGAGTGTCAGGGATGCAAGTGCTTGATCCATCACTTGCAAACTCCAACAATATGCCTGTCAAGAGGAAGGATGGAAAGAAGAGCAGGTACTTGAAGGCAGGCATTGTTAAAGGACCTAGCCACTTCAGCAGGCGGCATAAGTCCTCTACCACATGCACGACACTTTATAGCAATTCTAACTTTGGTGTTAGCTATATTTTGGTAATATTCCTTGACTCTTGTTTGTGCTCTTTTGCGTTTTCACTTGCTTGTTTGCTAAGTGACTATTAAAAAGGCAGTTGAATTGCAGTGCTGTTACAGGCATCCATGAACAGCCAAATTGACTTAAAAAATGGTGAGGAGAGTGTGCTTGCCATTTTAGATAATTACACATCCTGACAATCCTTAATAATTTTGATTTGGAAAAAATGTTAGATATTAAAGAGCTTAGGGAAATATGAGAAATGGTGATTAAGCCAGGAGTGACCATATTTCACAATAACCTCTTATGTATTTTCTGTGCAAATACAAGAGAAAAACTTACCAGGACTGTTTCTGTGGAATAAAGACATGAGACCCACAAACAACAAATGCGATTTACAAATAATCATTATATTTAAAAAACTAGGGGGTGGTAATGCTTATAAGAAAACATAACAGATTTATATATTTTCATGATAGGATGTTGTAGAATTAGAACATTACATGTCAATATATCCTGATGGAGATGGATGATATAGGCTTTCTAGTTATAAAGTCTTCCTTCTTTGGAGCAGAAAAAATTGCACAGTGATAAAGATCCTTTTCATGAAGTGTTCCTTATACAATAGATGCTAAGAAAATATCACATAAATGTTCAGTTTCCTGGAGTTGCTCTAAAATAACGCAAATACTTACAACCAAGGAATTCAAAAGTGGATTTAGAATAGTGAAAAGAGCATCAAAAACATTACAGAGAAAGTATATACCAGTGAAAATAAAAGTATGTGCCTGCTGCTGAAGAACCACACTATTGTGATAATATGGCAGAAAACTGTCGCGGGATACAATGGGAAGGGTAGAAGACAACGTTCTTGTTTCTATGGAATCATATAATGAAAAAAATTAATGTGTAAATGAATGAAGAAACGAAAAGAATATGTTCAAACATACACATTGCATAATAGAAATTCAACTGGAAAAAGTTATACTTAAAAAAAAAAATTATTGCATCCTTGTCCACAAAACTAAACTACAAACACTACATGTAAAAGTAAAACTATCAGAATTTCTACTTTTATTTTGACCGGAAGCTTGCAAAAATGCTGCAAACTAAATGAAAAAGAAAGAATAGTTTAAAAATAACCAGTTTTTAAGAATATTTATTTATTTTGAAAGTGGAGGCCAAAGAGGGATATACAGAGAGAGAGTGATCTATCTTCATTTGGTTTACTTCCCAAACGGCCCTGACAATCAGTACTGAGCCAACTCAAAACCTGGAGTCTTACACTATCTGGGTCCACTCCCATTGCCTGAGCCTTCTTTGGCTGTTTCAGCAGCAAGGTGTTGGATCAGTTGTAGATCACCTGGGACTAGAACAGGTGCCCATATGAGATGCCATCATTGCAATTAAAAGCTTAACTCAACGACAACCCCAATAACCTTTTTGAGCATATCTGAGAAGAGAGTTCACAACATTACTGGGTGAATTTAATTCCCAGGCATGAATACTATCTTCAAATTCAGGTGGGACACACACATTATTCTTCATCCTTTCCAAAATGGCATAGCAGTGATAAAAATATTACAATCCATCAGTGCCCAAACACAATGAAAAGTATAACCTTTCATCTTGCCCAGTAGAAACTGACTGCAGGCAAATCAATAAACCTTCATGTTTTTCTCTTCATGGACAGCAAACCCTAACCACTAATAAGACCTCAGACTGCTTTGTATATGGGGTCTATAGGTCTGCTTGGTGTGGTGGCCATCTTGCCTTATGATTAAGGTGACAGTGAAAAAATATATGTCCCACATCAAGGTATCCTGGGGTTGCCCTCGGTGCATATTGTAGCTTCCAGCTAATGTAGACCCTGGGTGGCAACAGATGATGACATAAGCACTTGGGCTTTTGCTAGCAAAGAGGGGGACTTGGGTGGAGTTCCTGTCTGCAGCTCTGCGTCTGGCTTTCAACCAGTAAGGACATTCCAGGCATTGGGGTAAGGAATCAACAGATGAATATTTTGTCTCTGTCTCCCTGCCTGTTTGCCTTTGAAATAAGTAGATTTAAGAAAAATATGAAAATTGGAAAAATAGCAAAAGCACTCTAGTCCTATTTCTCCATGTGCTATTTAGCACAAATCCTGTTTGGAAAATACTACAATTAAATTAAATTAAATGCCTCCCCTGGTCTACTGTGAAAATGTATGTTAGAGTTTAGTTATCAGAAAGTTCACACTGCAAAGTTTCAGGTTCCAAACCTGTCTAACAGGGAGGCTAGACAAGAACTGATGAACACTGCGCTGAGTGACAAACAACAGCAGTGTAGACCATGGCCAGGAATAGGAGTACTGAGAGATATTCACATCCTAGAACATGCAGAGTGTCCCTGATGCGCCGTCCGTGACACGCGCGGGGAAGCACGAACCTTTTACTGGAAGACTTGGAAGTCAGCACTATGGTAAACTATGATAAAGCCAAACCCAAGATCCTCTTACAAAATACACTTAACTTTCCACAAAAATTGACTGAATATTTGCCTTGTTGTGTATCTTTAGTATCTGTCATGTTTTTCTTCGTAAAGGTTGTTACACCTCACCACTTCTCAGCCTTTTGGGTAAGATCAGGTGTAAAAGTTAATAGACCTCGACGATGATAACAAAATATCTTGGTGAATGGAGGCTTGAGGCGTACAGTTATCAGCCAATGGACTTTGGGAGGGTGACATCATGCTTGGTTCAGTGAAACTGACAGCATTTCAGAACTGTCCAAACCACTTGGGCAGAACCCTCAGAATATGTCCACGTTGAGACCCTGAGTTGATATGAGGTGGCAGTTCCTCATCCCTGGGTACTGGGACGTTTGGAAAGTCATGTGTGGCTTCCCTATTTGTCTCTCTTCTTCCCCCAGAAACAACAATAAGAAATAGAAAAGTGGAAACAACGAGTTCACCTAGTTTTTCCTAAACCTTGATCCTTCCAACCACGACCAACCATGGAATCACTATAAAAAATAAAATTAACTTTTAGAAAGTTAATAGACCTCATTTATAGAGCAGCTGTAAGTTGAGGACTAAATACAGAGAGATCCCCTCCCACCACAACATCCCTGCTCTCTTCCTCTGTTTTTCGAACACAAAAATATCATTGACTTAGTTGTGACATGATAACTTGTCTTTGAAAGACAAAGAGAGGAAAAGAGCGTATTCCTTTTACTGAAATAAGTACAACATCTCCACCCTGCTGCAGGTCAAAGCAGGGGTTAGAAGTGTCATCCCAATGTCTGGCTGGGAGGTACTCAACAACTTAAGCCTCTGATATTAATTTGACATGCTATTTATTTTGTCTACTCTTGGTATTTTTCTGAAACTTCATTTTCTTGCCTTTTTTTTTTTTGATTGCTTAACCAAAATGCATTTTGTAATATTAATCGAAACCTACATTTTGGTTGAATATTCTGTAAGGGCTGTCACTGTTCTAGAGCCTTTGGATCTACATTTTGTTCTTTGTGCTTTTTTAACAACATAAAAAAGAGATTTTATGCATTTCATAGGTTCAATTATAAGATAACGCCACTTCCATAGCTTCCCTAATCTCCCCCAGATTCCCTCATCTTCTCTCTCCCATCATTTTTTTCTTTGGCATAATTTTGATCTTCTCCATAGGCTCAATTTGTAAAACAATGATAAATCTGAACAAGGAATAAGTAGGGAGACCGCGTCTCCACAGGAGTTTAAACAAGGACTGGACGTGACAGTCGTGTCTGGAAAGGACCATTTCATTCCTAAAAATGTTCTGTGATCTATCTAGACTGCCTTGGATTATTCTGATATCTTCTGCAATGCATTTACTTTAAAATATTTATCTTCCATGCAAATCCTTATGCTGGTAGAAACCCTTCAATTATTTATAATGCATTTAATTATGAAATTTAGGAAAGTAAGAAAGATAAGGATTACTGCAGCAAATGAACACACATCCCTTGATTTAGAAACCAATGAATGTTTCGATAAGGTGCTACCTTGGTTATCACTTACTCTTCAAACGGGAGTATAAAGAGTTCATTTGGAATGATAGCATGGATCCCTTTTGGATTTGAAACTTCAATTAAGTGAGTACTATTTGATTTCCTACGAGAATTAGCTTCACGGTTTCGATTTTTCTTAATTCACATCTCTTAGAGTAGAAACATATTGTTTGGGATAATCTTGCATCCCAGTAGGAGCAATTACATATTTTCCCATGTGACTAACACTGAGGCAAGTCTATTGGTGAGCAGTGACCTGCGCCTTGTAATTCTTTAATTTCATTTACATACTTCTGGGATAAAAGCCAGCTTTCTCTTGGCTGCAGCACTTTTTTAAGTCCTAGTTATTTGCTGGTTTTTCTAGCAATAAAATCTCTGTGTTTTCTATTGCTATTTATCATTCAGTAGGAATATATTTTATACACATATTCTTCCAGATATTTTTTTTCCACTCCATTACTACCTTGGAATGTAAATTTATTTGTATACTTTCTAAATAGTCTGGATTTGGAGTTGCAAATTAAAACTTCTTAAGAAAAAAAAAAAACTTGCTGAGAAGCCATATTCTGAAAGTATTTGTTTACTCTGTTTGTCAAAAATTTACATACCCTTGATATGCTCCATTTATCTTGGCATCTGTTCCCAATTTCTTAGCCACAAATGAAATCATTTAAACTTTGTGCTGGCTCTTGTCTCCAAAACACAATGTTCTCTACTTCATTGAATGGCAATCCTTTCTCTTGGTGGTAAGCAATGTGACAACTATAATGTTTTTGTGAAACTTTGGAATGCATGTGCTATTTTTAAGACAGTAATACTTATAAGAGGTGCCATCATTTTGAAAAAGACTAAGTGGAACCAAGATATAAAGGATGATATACTTTGTTACAAAAGTGTGTCATGTGGCTGCTCTTGACATTGTGTCCAGAAAACAACCTAACAAGTGCAGTGTGCTCCGTGTGGTTCCTTTCCTTAGATCTGAGTCTTCACTGTGCGTTCTTTTGGTTGGGATCACAGGGTTCATTAGTACACTTAAAGGTTGCACAATAGCTTTTTTTTCCCATAAGTTTTCTCATTTTACTCTAACTTAAAATGCAGTGCCTTTCTGGTGGGCACATATTTCTTTATTAAAATGATTAGGTCTATTGGTGATTTTTTTAGATGTAATAAATATTGAAATGTATTCAGATGAAAGAAACATATTCCATGTATTTCCCATTTGCAGTTTTAAAAACACAATGAGAGTTCCTACATTCCCTGCCTTGCTTGCACCCCATCTACCTTTTTTTTTCTTAGTTTTCTGTTAATTTTGGTTATGCCATACTTTATGATCCGAGGCTTAATGTTCCACTGAGCAAAGAGTTCGGAGAGCAACTCGAAAACTCCCTGTTCCTCGAGAATGTAGACACGGGTTGCATGTAATAATCAAATCTCAAAATGTCAATTTCATTCATATTTATTGTTGCTAGACATTTGCTTTCTCTAATTCTTTGGGAACACTAGATACCAGTGAACTGCCAGGTGTAAAAGTATTCTCTGCCTAAAATAATGTAATCGTTTTCCCTGAAAGTGTGTACAGCAAATAATCTAACAAATCCATAAGAATATATTTCCTACTAACTTAAAAGGAAGAAATTAGCTAAATTTTTGATAATCATTTCTGCAGAAAAT
Source organism: Ochotona curzoniae (assembly GCF_017591425.1). Lineage (NCBI taxonomy): Eukaryota > Metazoa > Chordata > Mammalia > Lagomorpha > Ochotonidae > Ochotona > Ochotona curzoniae. The sequence goes on along the minus strand of NW_024466219.1, from coordinate 7,952,541 downwards.
ACTTAATAAATAAATACATAAAGAGACTTAATAAATGCATTAGTTATATCATTAAATCATTTATAGGTTTAAATATATATGTATGTGCTAATAACTGCATATAGATATTTTAAAGAACAATATTTAATAGACAAACAATTTTGGATTATGTTTTGTTTTGTTTTAGAAAGTCAGATATACAGAGAGGAGAGACAAAAAGGAAGATCTGCCATCCAATAATTCACTCCATGAGCAAATCCAAAGCCAAGAGCCAGAGAGTCTTACGGGTCTCCCACACGGGTGCAGGGTCCCAAGGCTTTGGGCTGTCCTCCTCTGCTTTCCCAGGCCACAAGCAGGGAGCTGGATGGGAAGCAGGGCCACTGGGATTAGAACCAGTGGCCATATGGGATCCCAGACGCATGCAAGGCAAAGACTGGCAGCTAGGCTACCGTTCTGGGCCCAGGATGATGCTTTTAATTTTCCTGAGTTTAAGTACATGTGATGTAATTACTTTCTTATTTTTTTGAACAATTTTGTTTATTTAAAAACATTTTATGGAAAATTACATTTGTTTTTAACAGTTAATATTTGTAATTTATACGAGCTTTTTATATTTTATGTTTATGCAAATATCTTTTTTCAACTTTCAGATTGCATTTTCATTTTTGTTTTCCTTTACCTTTCCTTTTACCTCCTTCCTGAAATTTTAACATTATGCCCTCATTCCTAAGTGCTTAGTTGATCAGCAATTATTTCTGTGCATGGCGCGGTGATATCCCTTATCGTCTCTGGTGGTGGTCAATGCATTAGAGACATTTCAGAATTTGCTTCTGTTCTGTTGCTTGGGGCATCATTCTAGCCCTGTGAATTTCCCAAATGGTCCTACTTTATACTCCTTCAGTAAGTGTCTCACTATAAAAAAGGATAATTTAAGAGAAAAAAAGAATACTTATCCAGATAGTTAATCCTTTTGCATAACTATTTTCTATACCAACATTGTAGAATAAACTTCATTTTTCTGTATTACAATATTTGTATTCTGTCTACTAAGTTTTCTTACATCAAATCATTCACCGTAAGAGTGACCATCATTATGAGACTTAATCACATTATCCATGAATGTCAGAGCCTAATGATTCAGGTAAGTTCTGTCCAATAGCCCTAAAATAAAGATATTGATTTGGCACAGAGAAAGCATGTACATTTATTCACAAACTTTATTATTATTATTTGTCTTTTTTCCCCCTTGAATTACATTTTTATGTCCTTTTGGCATTTATAAGCAATCAATCTCATATTTGACAAAATTCCTTCACATTTTACTAACTGTAAAATGATGTGTATAGATTTGTTGTGCTTTCAGACACATATTCCAATCATACTGGTATCTTTGTATCTGATCCAATGGTTTGCTCACCCTAGTGTAATGTCTGTCATCTCCCAGGATTTTACATGCACTAGCACTGTCTTTGTCTTAGGACAGACCCAGAGGAATGGGGGCTGGGTAATATAATGGTTTCTCCTGATCCACTATCCTTTAAGTTGGAATGCCTTAAAGTGGTCCCGATTATGCATTGCCTTATGTAAGCTTTTTATATATTTTCTGGACAAAACAAATGAACATAAAAACAAACTGAAATCCATTTTCATTTTGTCCTTTCTCTCCCCTCCTCTCCCCTCCCCTCTCCTCTCTTCTCCTCTCCTCTCCTCCCCTGTCCCATGCCCTCTTTTCTTTTCATTTCTCTTCTCCCTTCTCCTCTTCCCTCCCCTCTCCTTCCTTTCCCTTCCTTATCCAACCTTTCCCTGCCCTACCCAACCCTATTCCTTTTCCTGTACCCTTCAAAATCACAAGATAACATTTTTTAAAATACATAGTTAGGTATTATTGAAATTATAATTCTATACATAATAATAATTATGAAATATACAGAATATGAAAAGCTTGATAAATATTTTAAATATAATGAATAAGAAAGTGGAATGATGGTATTAATGCACCCAAAGTCTGTCTAGGTGCCCTTTGCCTACCTCCAACTTTAACAAAAATGTTTTATACAAAATACACTTTAATAATATAATGAAAAAATCCCTTCCAGCCAATGACGAATCCCAAATACTTATCTACTCAATTCCCTTGCCCTATACTTTAATTTGACTTGCTATTTATCTTACTTTGCTTTGAACACGCGTCCCAGTGAATCTTGGGACATGGAATTTTCAGGCGGCAAGCCCTGTGCTATTGGCATGTGGTGGAGAGGGTACTAATTTCCTGTTATTTGTAGGGATTCATTGTGACGTGGATACAGTGATCTTGTCCTTAACTACTAGGTTGCCAAAGGTGACCTTGAGAGTCACCGTAGGTTCTCTGAGATAAACAGGGTTGTTATGTCAGCTCCTGTCTGATACCTGGAACATTTCAAAAATATTAATATTACAAGCCATTTCATTTAAGTCCTTGGCCATCACAGTTGTAAGACAGTAATCTCATTTGTTCTCTCCTCATGGTACAAATATGTGAGTGTTTTATGGGCACCTGTGATCACACTCACACCAGGAATCTTCCCTGTGTATGGCCCTTAGGGTAACAAGTCCTGGTTTTATTCTCCATTTTTATTCCCCTGTACCTTCCTTTTTCATAGCCCACATCCAGATGCTAGGATTTCCCAGAGCATCCCTTGGTGTCCCTTCTGCTTAGCAGCATTCCTAACTTCTACAGTATATAGAAAGAAAGAAATAAAGATAGATAGAAAGATAGATAGATAGATAGATAGATAGATAGATAGATAGATAGATAGATATAGGTTTAAATATATTTAAGATTTGTCCTTTTTTATTGGAAAGTCAGATATACAGAGAGGAGAGGAGAGGAGAGAAAGGGAAGATCCTCCATCTATTGATTCACACCCAAAGTGGCCACAACAGTTGGAGCTGAGCTGATCCGCAGCCAGGAGCCAGGAGCCTCCTCCCAGTCTGCCATGCAGGTACAGGGTCCCAAGACCTTGGACCAGCCCCTACTGCCTTCCCAGGCCACAAGCATGAAGCTAGATGGGAAGCAGGACCACTGGGATTATAACCATGCCCACATGGGATCCTGGAGCATGCAAGGTGAGGACCCCAGTCACTACGTTACTATGCTGGGCCCTATAGCATCCATTTTTAACCCTGATTACTTAAGTTTCTTACAAGTTATTCAAGGTTCCACCATCTACACTGATGCCCTGCATAAATAACCAGAACTCAATGACTTGCAAATTGATATCTCCAGAAATTTCTAATACATTATTCAACTTTATGTTCCTCGGATAACTTATTAATATATAAAGTCCACTAATTTATTCATACTTTTTTCATACATTTGCAATGTTTTATTCTAAACCTGTCATGGTATAAAGCAGACACTCATAAACATTTAAACTTCACATTAAAAGCAACTCTACATATGCTTTACTGTACAGTCTCTTTGCTTAATACCTTTTAGTTTGAAGAAAAAGATGTGCATATTTAGAGGAAATACTAAATTCTTTTTTTGAAAGGCAGATTTTTACAGAGAGGAGATTCAGAGGTCTTTAATGCACTGATTCGTTGCCCAAACGGCCACAACGGCCAGTGCTGAGCGGGGAGCTCCTTCCTGCCATCCCAGAAGCTGCAGTGTCCCAAGGACTAGGACCATCAGCTTTACTGCTTTCCCAGACTACAGGCAGGGAGTTGGATCACAAGTGGAACTGCCAGGATAAGAAGCAGTGCCCATGTGGGATGTGGGCACTTGCATGAGGAGGATCAGGCCACTAAAATAGTATTTTAGTAGATTCATAATTTTTCTTTACCTTTATTATTTATGTGTTTTCAAAAAATTTTATTTTATTGTACAGTTCCATAGACTCTGGAATTTCCTCTTCCTCCTCATCAAGCCTCCGTCTCCTCTGCAAACACCCCTGCCGCACTGACTTCCCCTATATTATAACAGTATAGTCCTTCTCAAAGAGTCCTAAGTCTATCATTCTGCTGTTCAAGTGTATTCTGACATTGTGAGCATAGGCAATGGCAGAGAGCCCAGCATCGTATTATCAAGATATCTTTAGCAGTTTCATTCAGAGTCCATCATCGATTTGGAAGCAGAGATGCATAGTGCAATTTATCTTCACTTCTCGATATGATAAGGTCTATTATACAGTTCCTCCTAAATGTATGTACCTGCATTCTTACCTATGATTCCATTGACCTTGCAATTTGCATTAAGGTTGTCACATATCAATACATAATAGTGTAAACCTTTTTAAGGATTTACTTTTTATTTTTGTGTGAAAAGCAGAGTTACGGAGAGAGACAGGTCTTCCAGCCACTCTTTTACTCCTCAAATAAGCAGGTGGAGACTGGCTGATCTAAAGTCATGAGCTTCTTCTGGGTCTCCTCTGCTTTTACAACCAAAGCCAAGGAGCTGGATCAGAAGTTGAGCAGCCAGGACACCAATCAGCACCCACAGGCAGAGGCTTAGTCAACACATGACAAAACCAGCCCCTATATATTTTTTTCCATTAAGTTATTTCAGTGTTACTTTAAAATGAATGGATTCAGTATCTATGTGTTTTTGCTTCCTGAATTTTTTCTTTTTACTAAGGAAATGACCTAGTGCATTTTATAAGCAAATCAACAAATCTTAAAGAAATACATGAATTGTGAACAAATATTGATTCAATTCTATGTATTCACCTTTGTGGACTAATTGCAGTTCTACTCAATTTTAAGTACAACTGCATATTTGTTAACTCATTTTTATGCATACTTCACTTCTTGCATTTCTGTTGTTTTTCTGATGCAACTGGATTTTAAACACGCCGTCATTGTTTTTGTTCTCAGTGTGCACAGGTAGTATTTCCTATCATACTTTTGTATTCTTAAGCTTTTCCCTAAAGAGAGAGTATTGTTAAGTCCCCATCCCTGACGTGATTTGATGAGTCAGGTCAGTTGTCACATAGGAGAACCTGGACGTTACACTTGTAAAGCAAAACAAAGGATTCTCTGCTTACACAAAAGGGAAGAGGGCAGCTGTTTCCCTCCTTCCTGGGAAATTCTCTCCGGAAACAGATGGCCCAGGGTCTTACCCTGCTGCTAGTTCCAATCTTCAGATAGTTCCAGCCTTGTCTTACAACAAAGTTTTCTCCTGGTTCTGTGCTGCATCCCTGTGTTACCTGGAGAAGCTTCTAATCCCCATTGAACCCTATGGCTTGCCTGAAAACCTCCATAAGCATCTTGTCGCTTTGATCTTTTTGGATGAGAAGGACTGATTGGGTATATGAATTCAGACCTAATTCCCATGGCCTGTCAAGGGGTTTCTAGCAGAATCTAAAGCAAACATTCTCTGTATTGTTATAATCTATGTTGTGCTTTCATGTCTCTGGAAGTTAAGCCTTTGAAACCTAACATTGGAAAGCCCTGGAAACACCACTTCTTCATAATATCACACCACTGTGTGATCCCATATCTTAGAGCGTCCTAAGTTAGGAATTTTAATTTCACAGAATCTGTCCCACATTGCCATGAGTTAGAGGAAATACAAAATCATGTAACACAGGACTTAAATTTTCAGGAAATCAGTAATTGGTAGGGGTGACTGGATTTATAGCACTAAATAATATTGGAAATAATGTGAGTACATCAAAATAACATAGTTATTAGTCAAAACTAGGGTCACTCAATTTTATACAAGAGAGATTGCAACATTTCACAGTTTTAGGACCATAGTTTAAGAAAGCTGTTTGCTCATATCTGGAATATTTCTCTTCCATTAGAAAGTGGAAGAAGATTTGCAAGTGGAAGGCTGTGATGTAGATGACGCAGACCCTACATGGCCTGGGATAATGTATCTGTTTGCATTTTAGTTTTCAATAAAATTGTTATAAAAATTAAAGAATAAAGCTGGTAGACTAAGGATACAAAGAAAATATATGACTATAGCTATGAAATGCATATTTTAAACAAAGGGTTAAATGGCATTAAGTTAAAAGTTTAAAATATTCATATATAAAATTTAAATATGATAAGCTATGGTTAATTTACCATTGAAGAAAAACTTCTTAAATAGATTCGGTAACCTAGTAGTTAGAAAGTTTATCTCGGAGGACCTGCAGTAAAACAATATGTGTCTGGACTTCATAAAGTTAGTTGTCAAGCCTTCCCTGTAGATACTCTACCAGTTATTTATTTATTTATTTATGTATTTATTTATATATCTATTTATAACTACCAATCTAAGCTATTGAGTTCTTTGAGTACAATCAGAAAGATCAAGATGACCTTTATTAAGAAATTCTTAGATTATATGACAATTATATAGCAATGTTTTAGACTATGCAACATTTATAGCAATGATGTTTTAAACAACTGTTGAATAACTGAAGTGGATAATGCAGAATACGATGCCTTCGGACATGTTGCCCTTATAGAAATGTGTAATGCAGTGACTTTTTTGATGGAACATTACATTTAATGCAGCCATCAGCTTGTGCTTGCCAGGAGTACTTCTCCATGTAAGCTCAGCTGTTAAGGGCTGGGAAAGAATTTCTGAATTTCTCTCTGCTGATGGCATAAGACACAGTGCAGCAAGTGAAGTGCAGCTGGAAAATATTTATACATGAGAACAAAGCTTCATAATAAAAAACATAAAGAGGTAAAAAAACTTCATAACTGGAATAAAAATTACTTGGAGGATACTAATCTTTGTAGTTAAGCTTAAGGAATGAATAAATTGACAAAGAAGCACATATAGTTCAATGATCCTTCATGTTTTGAAATCCAGAGAATGAAATGCATTAAAATAATAGTTTATATACATTCTGAGATTTCCTCAAGAAGGCTAAAGTAGATCAAATGCACAAAATAGTGTCTATGTATTAGAGAATATAACGGGAAATTAAAGATCAATACAGACACAATTTTTGAAAGGTTTGTTTATAACAAACCTACAGTGGAATGATTGGTGGGGTAAAGCAAAATAGTAACACATTAAAATAGGGATTAAGCTGTAACATCTTGAAATACACAGATACCATGGACAGTACTGAAAGTCTTCAGCTGAAACAAAGAGCTCTCCAAACCTAAACTGTAGGTTTTATAGAATAAACATTTGCCTTGTAAATACCTAATATTTCTGTACTGTGAACAGCAACAGCAGTGCAATATCTCACTGCCTTAATTTTTCTCTTAGCTTGACCCCCAATTCTACAGTCTTCTAGGGCTTTGGACCCTTTTCAAATCCTGCAGATGTCCTTAAATATATCAAAGTAAGCCTTTTGAAAGGTAATCAGATAAAAAGACAGTTCCATGGTGGATCTCTGTAGACTTCTAGAAGGACGTAAAACTCTCTTTGGTGAAATATAATGCTTTGTTACCAAGAGACAGGCCAATAAAAACTGATCATGCATCTAACTTAATCAAGTGAAAAATCACTAATTTTTCCAATTCATCAATGTAAATTTTGGGTAGGAGTTTATTTTTCCTCTTTTTAATGTGAGATACTCCATTTATATTCTCTCTGAGATGTCTTTGTATTGACTGTATTAAATGTTGGTCATTTCCTGCGAGTGTGTGGAATCTCTAGGAGACTATTACAATATGTTATTATTTCATTGTTGTGTAGATGGACAGATATAGATTTTAATGTAGGTTTTTAGTTATCCAAGATAATTGTAAGTATGTCATTGTATATGATACTTTAAACATTGCAATTAGGTGAAATGCTAGATACATGAATATAAAACAATATTCCTCAACCTCGAAGTGCAGGCGGTATCATAGGAAAAAGAAATACAAATTATTGAACAGAAAACTTTAAGGCAGGCAAAGAAAGCTTGTTTAAAAACAGAAATAGTAAATGAGAAGAAAAATTACAATGAAGAGTTGTCTCATGGAGCTATGAGATGTATCTTAAGATAATATCACAAAGCTAGTTATGGCACTTCAGTTACTGTGTGACTCAGTGATTAACCTAGAAGTATATTTTAATATCCAACAAAAGCAACTTGACTATGTTACAATAATATATATATATATTATATTTATATAAAACATTTATATTTTATTAAACATTGTTCACCGCAGGCCACTTGTTTCTTAATATAAATCCTTATTGATAAGAGTGGATATGTTCAGTTTCAGAAAGTGGGTAGAATGTAATACTCAAAAGAATAACAGAGGGCCCAACGCAATAGCCTAGCAGCTAAAGTCCTCCCCATGAACTCATTGGGATCCCATACGGGCTCTGGTGTTAATCCCAGCGGCCTGGGAAAGCAGTCAAGGATGGTCCAAAGCCTTGGGACCCTGCACCTGCATGGGAGACCCAGAAGAAGCTCCTGGCTTCCTCTCTCTGTCTCTCCTCTCTATATGTATGCCTTTCTAATAAAAATAAATAGATCTTTAAAAAATTAAAAAATAATAACATAAATGATAAATGAAGTGAAATGGAATTAATGAATTTTTAATAGTGGTTATAAAACATGTATTAATTTGCAAATTTCACAGTGATGTCTTTCAGCTCTGTCCTCACATATTGAAGTACATATCTTAAACAAAATAGATGGGGAGTTTTATTTTTTTAACAGGGAGTTTTGATATGAATGTCAGTAGGACTCAGTTCTGGAGCTTGTCATTCTGAGGTTTTTTTCTCTTTCATATTTTTAGAATGGCTATATTTAACATGGTTAGAAAAATATCAATATTAAAAATGAAAAAAAAAGTTTTTGCCTGTTCATTATTGAAAATACTAATAATTAGCATTTATTTTATACTGACATTTTACACATACACACACACACATATGCATCTATCTCAAAATTCAACCTGTGCAAGATTCACGCTGTCAACTCCACTAATTTTCTGTGCTCTATATTTTAAAAGTATCAATTAGTTTTATTTCACATTATCTCACAACTTATGCTGCCAGATTATCCAGGATAAAGTTTGGCATTTTCAAATCCATTTACAGTAAGTCTTCAGAATTACCATAATTATCGTTCTCTGTTTTTAATTATTTACATATGAGAGACAAATCCTGCTGCTAAAGGAAGTGCCATAAGGAAAATTATAATAGTCTCATTCACCAGCATATGTTTTTACCCTTTGGGTTAAGGAAGATGGAATTAAATAGGTTTGTCTTCCCAGAATTCAACTGAAAATGAATTTTGATTTGGAGTAACTGTTTCAGGATTTGCCAGCGTTTGTCTTTCATCTACTTGTTTTAAGTTTACTGCATCGCCTCTAACCTATTTGTGTTAATTATACTGCTAGTAGTCCATCTAAAAAGTAAAATATAATGAACAGTTACAAGATTGATATCTGCTGTCTGGTGTGGTGATCTTTGAACATTTACAATTATAACTCACAACAGCACAGATTATCAGTTAGCATTTCATGATAATTCTTTTTTCCCTTTGCTGTCAATCATTTCAAAGAGCATACTCATGGGTTAAGGTTAGAATGCGTGTTAAAAATTAAACCAAAACTCACACTGCATGGATACATGTGATCCCTTGGCTTGCTTGTATGTAATTCTTAGCTGCATGTATCAGCATTTTTATCATAATTTCAATATATCAGTCTGTTCTGACAAAGGTCACACTGCTACATAGACACACACACCTTTGGAGCACAAAGAAATCTTCATGTCTTTCTCACTACTGATTATCTTTTATGAAAGTTCCTCAGAACAAATGTGTAAAATAATAATTTGAAAATGCTTTGAGAGATCATTGAAATTATTATCATAAAAGATAAAAGTGCATTTTCAAAAACACAAAACGGATACTTTAATTCGCCTGAGAAAGAATAATGTGGTTTTAAGATGTAAAATCAGACAGGAAGGAAGGGAGGAGCAGAGATACTATCATCTTGCCAGAAACATGATTTGCTAGAAATAAAAATTTAATCTGTAATCAATCTCCACACTGCCTCGAAGTTGATAAAGATTTCTTGCACAATCTGAAAATGATGGACAATTATTCTAACCAAGAGTTTCTTATAATTTGTGCGCATTTATAGGAAAGGTTAATTGCATTGCTCTGTCAGCATGGCCTGCTTGAATGCTGAAACTAGACAGCATAAATGATTTTTAAGTATGCAGCAAGAGCGTGGATTTCTCCCCAGGGTTATTCTTAAGCCTTTGTACTCAGTGAAGCAATAAGAGATGTTACACATCTCGACTGTGATTGTTCTCAGCATCCCTGAGGTTTAATCTCTAAAGATCAAAAAAAAAAAAATGGATTTCTTAAACTAGCCCCTAAACCAAAAGAAGCATTGATAATATTCTTCTGTAAAAGAAAAGCTTTTTGAATGCCAAACACCTGTAGCCCAAAACCTACTGTTAGAGCATCTTGAATCACTAACTTGCATCTGAACTTTCTCCGTTACAGTTTTAGAGAATAACACTTCTTTGGTAAATTTTGGCATGAGTTTTGCTTTGGTTTCATTTGATTTGGGCTTTATTTTTGGAATGTATTCATCCATAATTCCGTTCTAAAACTAAAATGGGAGAAAATGTTTGGCCTAGTATTGAGATGTCGCTTGACATCCATTTCCTGTACCTAAGAAGCTGTATCCAGCAACTGATTCTTCTAATTCCTGTTTGCTGGTAATTCAGACCCAAGGAACAGTGGTGATTGTTTAAGTAGTTAGGTTGCCGTCATTTGCATGGAATTGATTCCTCCCTTCTGGCTTTGGACCAAGAGGTAAGAGCTCCAGGTACTTAGGAAGTGTACAAGCAGGTGGGAGACTTCTCTTCTTGCCTCTGCTTATTAATAAATAAATGTATTTTAATTTTTAAAAACAAAAATTGCTTAATACTTATACAAGGATTTCATCTAATTAAATATTCCAACATTGATCTTAGTTTCCAAACTCAGCTGGAGCTGGCCTCCGGCAATTTGGTAAATGAAAAAAAAAAGTGTACGCTGATTTTTTTATAGTATGTCATATCCTATCATCTAACTTGAATTAAAAAAATATTCTTACTTCACTTGTTGCTCACTGAAATATATTCTTTTCTAGTTTTGATTTTTCATGATACAGTTCCACAGGCTGATGGATTTCCCCTTCCATGCCCCTCTTACGTTTTGCCCACAGTATTTTACCCCAAATAATTACAATAATATAGTCCTTATCAAATGCTTAACCCCAACATTTTATTCAAGAAATTCACCCCAAAATATATGCCCTACTCATTTTGTAGCGTTGACTTGCACAGTTTTCTATTTAAGAAATACTTTTGATACAGAATTATTTCATTGTTTGAATCATGAGTGATGTTTAGAGAAAAGGAATCATGGTTCGTTTGCATGGCATCATCCACAAGCATCTCTTGGATTTGAAGATTTGATTTCCACTATACCTTGAAATGGAAGAGGAACTTGCAGCAACAGTGCCCTGTCTCTTGGCTAACAGGGGCCCATTTCCCACACACAGCTGCTTTCCTCTGCTGTGACTAACCATGCTTGTAGCACTGATGTCTAATCTAAACTTTGAGCCGTTACTAATAATTGGTCCTTAAAGTGACTGACACATTGCTTCTCTGATCCCCTCTGGTTTTAGCATCTTCCGTCTTTACATTGAGTATACGTTATCCACAGTACTCACTTCATCAACATCTCTCCATTTCTTAAAACAGAAATAAGAACTTTGAAAAAGCCACATGTTTTTTGATCATTTTTTCTTTATTCTTTTGTACATTGTTGCAGGGCTATCAATCTGCAGACCATTTAGAAATATGCTTTGATGAAAATAAATGAAATAAGACACAGCAACAATTAGCCATTTATCCATATGAATTTCATTAAGCTGTGTTCACTGAATTATTAAAAAAAAAGAAACGATTCTGTGAATCTCAAATTTTCAGACTATACAAAAATATATATGCTTTATTTTAATCAACTGTGCCATGATAATGCAACATAATCAGGCACTTGAGCTCATTGTGACATGTTCAATTGTGAACAGTGTTAATTAAGGAGTTGTTTTCATGTTATTAAGTGATGATTTAATTTAGTAGGAAAAATGATCATATTATTCAGATCAGTGTTTCAGGATTCCAACGTACATTAGACCAAGATGGTTAGAATGAGTGACACAGCATTCATCCCTAACATTTACAAATGGTAAATTAAATAAAACAAAACACATTTGCCAATGTATTTGCCTATTGCTGGTCAAATGATGGCTTGAATTATTTTATTTTTTTCTTGATAGACATTCTCTTAATAAAACAATGATTTACTTTTAGAATGATGTTACAATTCCAAAGCAAACCTCATTTAGAAATATAACGTTCCCACATAGATGCACCCAATTTCCACAACGCTTAACATCTCATATTAGAATGGCTGCTACAGTCTCCAAACCGTATTCAACTAACTTTATTTACATCTCGCAGTGGCATGAAACAGTTTTTCACAGTTGATGAAGCACATTCAGCTACCTAATTCTCCTACCCTTGCCACAATTCGCAATCTGTAGCAGTTACCATTCTGTGAGCGGACTGAGTGTTTGGCTCTCACATATGAGGGAACACAGGTGGTGTTTGTGTTTCAATGAGTGACTTCTGTCACTCATCATGATCTCCTCTTTTTTCCATCTGTTTTACTGGAAGTTATAGTATTGCATTGTTAATGGCTGAATAATATTCCATTGTGCACATCTACCACATTTCCTTTGCCCACTCATCTGACAGTATACATGCATCATGGTTGATGAAATGCCTCATCACTTCACTGACAGCTCTCAAGGAAGGCATCAGGAAATGTGGGGGAAGATTTGATTACAAGTCAATAGGAAATGGAAATGCACTGTGTCCTGACATGTTGACCCTCCAGTCAGCACTTCTCAGTGGCTTGGTACTTCACGTTTCAAGTTTCAATGATACAACCTGAACAAAGATGCTAATACAGACAAAAATTAATTATATTTCTATAATAAATATTAAAAATATGCCGTAAAGACCTCAAATAAATGCTATTGATGTTGTCCTAAGGCCTTCAAATACTTCCAACTGTCAAATATCCATGAAGTACAAAACTTCAATTCATATCCAATTTTATCTTTATGAGTTTAAATATTTTAACTTTTAGATCAAGGCTATTATAATAAAATTATTTCAGAGTAATAAATGCAAGGTCATCATTCTTGTATAAAAACAAAATCCTATTTAAGTATACACACGTATTTATGTACACATGGTTTATACAAGGCAGTATGTCTCCAGAACAGCGAAGAAAAAGTAGAGCCTATTTTCCATGTGTCTAAGGATACAATAAAAGTTTGAGATATACCGTTTTTGGCCAATATGTTAGCTCAACTGAACAATCTTCCACTTGCAAGCACTGGCAACCTATATGGGTGCCAGTTCCTGTCCGGGCTGCTTGATTTCCGTCCAGCTCCCTACTTATGGCCCAAAAAAGTGGTGAAGTATGGCCCAAAGCCTTGGGACCCTGCAGCAACTTGAGGGATCAGGAAGAAGCTCCTGGCTCCTAGCTTTTGGCTTCAGATCTAATTATCTTGTCTGTTGCAGCCACTTGGAGAGTAAAGCAGAGGAGAGAAAATCTTTCTGTATTTCTCCTCTCTCTAAATCTGCCTTTACAATAAAAATAAATAAATCTGTTTTTAAAAGATACAGCAATTTATAGACAATGGTAAAGTCATGAATTAAAGGATAATATTTGGCATTAGTTAGAACTCTATGCAGCTCATGAGTTATGTTTTGTTTCCAATACTACATGTTTATTTCCAGTTACTCCATGAAATTTGTAATTCATGTTTCATTTGCATGTTTTACCATTTTATGGCACATCACTGTGAATGTATCTCAGTAACAAAACAAATATAATTCATCTCTATCTACTTTTCAGTGTAGCCCTATCATTGTTATTGTAAAACTTTTTGCCAAGAAAATGTATGATTACAGTCATTGTCGTGAAGTTAAAAGAATGGCTGTTTAGTGCTGAGAATATACTTGGATGCTACAAATTCCTTCCTTTCGATACACCTTTCAATTATATGCTAAATTATTCCACTCTCTTTGGCAGTTGCTTTTTTAACATGTTGATCGACCAGGGACATAATTTGAAAAGATGTACTGACCAAACTCATGGGAGTCACATGATTTTCAAAATTAAATTATAAAACCCTAAAATTATTTTCCTGCTGCCACTCTTTCTCTAATTCCAGTGTTCTCCAAATGCTTGAGAAAATCATAATACCTAGCAAATCCCCTAAAACAAATAAAAAATTTCAGAGTGAAATGTAAACATTGCAATGATCCCAGGAAACCCTGTTATGATTTAACTAGAAAATGTCATGCTAAGAAAGATCTCTGTGCCACAGATCATAGGTGCATACTTAGCTCTAAACATGCTTCAAAGACCTTTTTATATTTCACGACTTTTGAAACAGAAGTGAACCCTGGCTAGAGGCTCACATAGACAGCATTGTAGAAGCAGGTGAATAAACTAGACAAGATTCAAAAGTGCTGGCACTTGCAGGCATTAGAAAGTTCCGGGGACAGATGAGATTGAAGGGTCAGTGTAGCAGTGAGAAGGACAATGCAGCAAGGTGAGCATATTACTCTCTACTGCTTTTTTCTTGAGTCACTTACTGCTTGTTAATTGATACTCAGAAGTCAAGCATGAAGGAGATAAAAACCTCAGAAGTCTCACACAGCTGGAAAACACTGGGACTCAGATGCCCCAGGGTGCACTGGATTGCAGGGGTCAAGATGCCAGAGAAATTGCAATCTCTGACAGGTGAACCTGGCATTGTATCGTCAAGTTTTTCACAAACACTGAGCCTCTTCAGCATTTCCTCTTTCTAGAATCTGCTAGCCAATACAAAATTGTGACAGCTAAGGACCTAAACAGATAAGAGGTGGTTCCGCTTTGGCAGAGAATGGAGCAGACCACAAGAAATCAGTGTTGGATTGAAAAAGCACAAAGATTTCTGGAATGGCGATGTGAAGGGCTCAGCTGATTCAGCTCTCAGTGATACAAACATTTAACAGCTGACACATAGGTATCAAGCAAGGCTTTGCTCCCAGTTCTGAGATGTATAGCAAACAGAGAAACATTTGCTCTTATAGAATAAGTCTGCAATCAAAAGGCTGTCACCTGGTCGGAGCCTCCCCTGTCTGACTTGCTATAGCTAAACATGACAGCAAATGGACTCTAGGGGATGTGAACACAACAGGGACCTTAGTCCTCCCCCAGGAAACCAAGCAAAGTTCATTTTGCATTCCAAGAAGTGAGGATTCCTGTCATTCATCATGACATTATTCTGAGCAAAAATGATCCAGAGTAACAGGTCTCCACTTGCTGGCCATGTCTTCACTCAGAGGGAGAGGCTTGCTACAGACCCAGCACACGCAAGGTAGCTCTGATTAGCTCTGATGTGTTCCGAATTCAGTTGCTGCTCACAAGCAGAGGGAAGCTAGGTCAGGGATTATCATCCCCCATCTGCTCCATTGGGGGCAGAAATGATTCTGACAAAGTGGGTCACCTTGCCTTCAACCAGCTCTGTGCAATTGGCCCAGATGTTATGTGAAGAGAAACCCAAACAGTACGAAGGAGGTCTTGTTGAATAAAGTGAAATAGAAGGTGGTAGCTCTATGAAGGCACTGGAGCAAACAAAACAGTGAAACAGATCAAATGTCTTGGATACCAGCAAAAGAGAAAACTCAGAAAGGCCCTCTTGGCGCTGAACGACTTTCCAAGCCTGACAATATCCTGCCACTGCAGAAGATTTCTGTTTTAAATCAGTCCTTTGTGGAACTGTTTATGCCCAGAGCATTTTTTTTTTAAAGAAAGCAAAGCAATTACTTAGCAAATCATAGGAAATTACTTGATGATTTTTCCTTAGAATTGAGAAGATAATTCTAAAAGCATGATTATAGGGCACTGCTGCCAGAAAACTAGGAAATTCAAATATATGTATATATACATATATATATGCATGTGTATATATATATATATATATATATAAAATAAAGTGAGAGGTCTAGCAGATACTTATTTGAAAACATTCCTTAGTGCTCACAGTGAGGAATGCCATGTGGTCTTGATCTAAAAATGAACATCTACACAAATAATATGTAAGAGCCCACAAATAATCTTTTACCTTTACATTATTTCCAGCAGTAGAGAGATCACAATCTGGTAAAGACGAGCTGTCTTTTCATCACATGTTGCTGGGATAACTGGTCACCTTTATTCAAGGGAATAAACTTGGCACCTTTTGCACAGCATCCAGAGAAACAACCCCAGATGAGTAATAGGCCTAAATGTCTCAGAATAAAATAAATGTGTTTAAAAAGAAATTGAGTGCAGTATGCAATGGAAAGAAAATAATGTCATCTTTCAAAAGGTATTTGCATTCTAAATACATGAAGAACTCTAAAAATGATTAATTTCAAAATGGAAAAAGTATAGAGAGGAAACTATATAACATACAAAATATATAATGACAAATAATTGAATTAGCATTTGCTGAACATCATTGGTCTATTTGGAAATACAAGTCAACATCAAAATAACTACCATTTTGCAAACACCATTTCCATAAGAGGCCTTCATCATTCCTGACTGGAATATAAAATGGTCTAACTTTATAGGAAAATAGTTTGTATGTTTCTAGAGTATTAAACTTTGAGCTATCATAGATACTACATTTTTACTCCAAGAGAGGTCAAAAAAGTTTCCTTTGTAAAACATTGTAAATGCAGGCTCTTGTCAGCATTATGCATAATAGCCAAATGGCGGAAACAACCTCGTTACTAATGACTGGACAAATTCACTGCATTCTATAGTCTAACGGGTGATTTCTTGCAATTGTAACTTACCAAAGACTAAAAACTATAAAGTCCTAAAACATGCAGTGAATAGATGAACACTGAAAAAAAAAATCTTGCTAATAGAAACCAGTTATAAAAAACAATATGTTCTTACATTTCATTTTATAAAGCACTCAGGCCATACAATTTGATAATAACGATAGTAGCTGTTCAGTTTCGTCTTGGTTTCTCAAATATGTTCTAAAATCACCTAAAAAGATTTAGCAGCAGGCATTGCTGTCTGCAGCGATGAAAATGCTCCCACTGTAAGGTTCTGGAAGGAAATGTCGCTCAGGGAGGCAAGCTTGCATTTGCAGCCATTTTTGCACTTACAAAATGTTAATTACATTGCTGGAACAAAGTAAATATTTCAGGGGTCCCACCAGGGAGCTGGAAAGCCCAGTAGAGCTTTCAATTTAAGGTGTACCGAGACTCAGTACACTACAGGTGTTCTTAGTGTAACGGGCCGAAAACCTGGACTCTCAGAATGATTCTAGGAGAGAAACTGGAATTTCAGATGTGTCAAAAAAAGATTAATTTAGGTCAGAACAGAAAAGGGACCCCAATCAGATAATCAAGACTGTACAAAATAATAGCAAAAAGGGAATAATTTCTACAGTAAAAATAAAACAGAAGAAAGCTGAGCCTTCGGTGCAAACAGCAATCTGCCACACCATGGTCTTATTGAAGGAAAATGTTTTTAGGAGACCATATCTTGCAAGAAAATTTTCAGAACTTGTTCTCAAGCTACAAATGATAGAAACAAAAAGAGCCACCTTATTGAATAAAATGACAAAATAGAGCCATACTGCCGTAGAAGCACATGCTAAGGCTGATGTGGTATGACATCTAAGTGACAAAGCCTTGTAGGCTGGGTGACTTGAAAGTCTGCATTCAGGGGGCTGGGAGGTAGAGGTCCGGTGAGGACCCCCCTTCCAGTTGTACACTGCTAGCTTCTGACTGCATCCTCGCGTTGTGGCAATGGGGCCAGCCTCTTCTTTGTATGCAAATCTGAGTTCATCTCTGGACTCAGAGATGGCTGGATAACTGTTAGTACTTGAGTGTGACTGTGAAAATGTTAGGGGGATTTCCCTTGCCACTGTGGAGTGTCCTCTATCCTATGAGTGGCCCTAACAGGACACAGTGACAGAAGTTCTCTTTAGCTCTTGAGCTGGGACACTCGTCTTCCGCCCTCAGACATTTATAGCTCCTGGTTCTTGGACGATATGGCAGGACCCCCACAAGCCTCTGCTGTGAGCACTGAGCCTCGTCCAGAAGACTCCCGACTTCACTCCGTATGTTCCATCAATGCAAAATGTTCCAGACAAATCTTGTATGTCTGGAATAGACATCATTCTCTAGAAGCCTTGATTTCATTTATCAAAATTTTGACTAAGCGTCAAGGAGAACATTGTGAATAAGTTCTCAATACCGTTAAACTTACAAGGTTAACAGGGCCAGGAAATTTAAGTATGGCTACTAAATCAAGAATAAATCAAAAGCAATCTATTCTATATCAGTCAGCATAGATGTTGGGCAATTTCAATCATGTGTATTGAATATATTATAAAAAATATGTGTCAGAGGAGGAAATAGAGCAAGCTGTATTATCCAATAACTTTTCCCGTTCTTATAAGGCTATTATTATTTCCTTCAGTGTAATTTGGCTGTCAGTGATTTATTGTGGTATCTCTCTATCTGTAGCATGTTTGCTTAGGTTTCATGTTTGAAGGATTGTGTCATTAGCTTTAGAGATATCTGTTCACAATTATTTTTCTCTCAATAGTTAAACATGCTTCCCATTGCATCATAATGCTTTGTTTGGGGAGGTGCTTTTGCTTATTTGCTCCTTGTTTATCTTTGGTTTTTATTAAATTCAGTTAGCCCTTCCCTCTCTTGTCCAGTACATAACTCTTCCTCTATATTGGTTGGTTTTTAGTTTATCTCTGGCGGATGTGTATGGAGTAGGCTGTGATTTTCCCCTTGTTTTGCAGAGCCATGGTTTGGGATTTCAGCTGGGAAAAAATCGGGGATACAATTTCTTGGAAGATTTATTCTGTTTACTCTTTTATGCTTTTGCTTCTCCAATTAAACATACATGAATGCAACTCAAGAAGTGTAGAAAAAGGAAATGAAAAGATGTGCATATTTTCCATGAATATTTTGGAGAGTGTTTTAAACCATTTTGCATTCTCTCAAGTTCTTGAATGCCTTGATTTTTCATACTTTTTAATTAATTGTGTGTGGTTATTATTGTCATTGGTTTTAATTGTACTGGTTCTTTGTCCTGTTCAGTGAGCTGACAAGTCCATTGATATGCCTTAGTGTCTTTTAAAAGATTTTTTCTTCTTCCATATTTCAATTTGGCTTTTATATTTTGTTCTTACTGATCAGTACATTTACCTTTGAATATCGGTAGTGTTTCTTTTTATTATATCATTAATATGTTTATATTATTTTTTAAATCTGGAGGATATTCAAAGCTCATGAAAATCACACTATAAAATGCATAGGTTTAAAGTGTTTTGTGCCCAAGTGAATTGGAACTTTTAATTCCATTTTACCTGACCAATGTAAGTGCTCTCATTCACCCACCTGCTGCTTCCAATCACTGAACTATCTCTGGAGCAGGTTCCAAAGTTGTATTCCTTTCTAGAAGGCATGTCACAATTTGGTAGTGCTTCTCATAATTTCTAATGTTCGTTTGAATGTAAGATTTTGAAATATGCTTATATCAAAATGTCACACTGTGGCCAATAAATATATCTGATTATCTTGCAAATTTGAAATGGAAATTAAGCTAGCAACATAAGATCAGTGGAGATGAAAGTAGCTAGTGTTAAGTTGTGATGTATTTTAATAATGCTTTTATTAGGAAAGGCCGTGGCTCTCCTCTGTCAGGTCATTGGTATGGGTAACCAGGTCCAGCTATGTAATGTGTCACTGTTGGAAGCAGCATTTTCCCTTCAGTAGAACATGAAGTAGGACACACATAGTCTGCCCTGGGCTCCCTTACATGTCCTTAAGTCCCTGTAGCAGTAGTCTGGACATATCTGACAACTGTCTACCCAGGAAGTGTTGCTACTGCTTGCTATTCAGTGGAAGCCCCAAGGTATCCACTTCCTTTCTCAATTTGTTCCCTAGTCTGATAATATAGTGCTTAATCCTTAAGGTATATATTTTTCTAATAGTCTGATCACATTTCAGCAGCAGTTGGCCTAGCGTATTAATGGATTTCTCCTTGTTCTCTCTATGATTACATTTCAGCAAATCTCTTGTCTACTGGGGTCTGCTTTAGCTTAGACATCCTGCCTTTGTCGAAGTGGCACAAAACAGCTGAGTCCAGTTAGAGAGAAGCTTGATGTGTTTTCTCAGACTTCACCTTTCTTTTGAAACCTCTTTCCCTCTTCTGCTGTGCCTCCCAATTATTCTCCTGAGCTCTATGAGGAAGGTTGGGCAAGAGAATCAAAATTGTATGCAGATTCTTGATTTTTCTTGGCCTCCTAGGAATTCAGAACTAAGCTCTCTGCACAGGTTTCACAGATGTGATAAATTCCATCAGAGTTCTTCCTTGTATCTATACAGTTCCCATTACCTCCTGCTGATCTGCCAAAAATAAGTCTCTTCGGGTTCCTCCTCCCTAATGATAGACATGTCACTTTTTGCATTTTTTATAGCGTCTTTGCCAGGTAAGCTCTCCGATTTCCTGTACATGTTGGTAGAGTGAAAGAAATTCTCTTGTGATTATACTCCAAGAAAATTCTGCTTCATCTTTAAATGTCAGTTACAACACTTGAGAACCAAATATATTAGAAACTATATCAAATTTGAAAAGGCATGCAATTTGCTTCCGATTTCCTTTGCAAGATAACTGGGCAATAATGTGCAGACATCGTTAATCTAAGACACCTTCTAATAAGATGAATAATAAAAACAACAGCAGAACACTAATGTAAGCACAGTATGAAAACAGCTATGACTATTCGAGTATAGAGATCATGGTCTCTGCCATTTCTCTTAATAACAACCCGGCTGACATAGAAAACTGTGGGAATAAACAAAGGTGAAGATGGAAAGCTAAGAGTCAGAGTGGCTACAAAGCTGATGGAAATATTGTCTCAGGAAAATAACTAATACATTTTTATATGAATGGTATATGGATGTGTGTACATGCATGCTCTAGGGATAAGTGTAATAATAGAAACAGGTGTTTGTCCTACTGTCAGAGGTCCAATGTGTGGTCACACGCGCACACACACACACACACACACACACCCCTTTCACAGGAACCAGAAACTCATTCATCTAACATGCTTTGTTGACTGTACATTGCCCAAAACTGTTTTTCCCCAGATCCTTGTGTTGCCTCTAGACGTTGTTGAATTATAATGTAAGAGATGTTTGTGTGATACTCAGAAGGAAAATGTAATGCCACGTGGAGCCTCATCTTTGGGTTGTTCCTTCTAACCAGCAAAGGAGAGTTTCAATGACAAGCTCCTCATTTAGTTGCAAGCAGGAGTCCAGGTTGTAATCCCTTGATTATGACAATGAAAAGTTTCCTTATTGTCAGACTCAAGGAAAAAAATACAATGAAGTGTAACCTAAATTAGGTCTTTTCTTTATTTAAGCATTTCAAATTTTCAAATATCAAATGCTGTAACAATCAACTTTATCTTTCTTA
Source organism: Ochotona curzoniae (assembly GCF_017591425.1). NCBI lineage: Eukaryota > Metazoa > Chordata > Mammalia > Lagomorpha > Ochotonidae > Ochotona > Ochotona curzoniae. The sequence goes on along the minus strand of NW_024466219.1, from coordinate 7,931,026 downwards.
TTAATAGTACACATGTGATGCCTCAAGGATACATTTTGCATAATTTGAAATTATCCTTTTTATAATGTGTCAGTGTTTTCAATCAGCTATTACAATCTTACTTCAGAGATCTAGCCTAACAAACAACCCTAAATATGAAAGCTGTTTTCTGCATATTAATGTTCCTTCCTTTGATTTAAGTAAATAAATATTGAAAATTGTTTTAGGTAGTCCAAAATATTTTGAGTTAGGAATTATATGGGATGACATGAAAAGTTGTATTAAGGAAGCAAAAAGTTCACTTATAAATATGGGAAAAGATCTGATTTAAGAATTAGAATGTGATATCTTTCTCATGTGCCACTGCATAAATTTATGTTTTGGGGAATACATATATATATATATTTAAATTGTTATCCATTTGCTTATCTCAGAGATAGTTACAGATATATGCAAATCTGGTGGTTCACTTTCCAAATGCTTCCAATAGTCAGACAGGGGGCAGGCTCATGTCAGGTGTCAAAGCTCAATCCAACTCTCCCAAGTCCTTAAGCCATCAATAAGTGTCAGCATCAGGCTAGAATCGGAATGGAGTCAGGACCTGTATCCGGGCACAAGCTGCACTTTAACTGTTAAATCAAAATTTTGTATAAAAAATAACTGTAACTTAATTTACTAGCACCTAAAACCACAAGAAAATTACCCAAATTGAAGGTTTTTTGCAGCCTGCTGCTATTTGCTGCCTCCTAATGAGATCCTTTCATATTCTCTGCATGCACCAAGGCAAACAGTCCACCACCTGGTCCTTCCCAATGAGGAGGACCAGCTCTCATGGGTGGTCTCATGGACCCATGCCAGGCGATCTGGGCCCTGCCAGACCCATCACTGCTGGGGTTCACAGACCCAGCACCCACTGAATGGTCAGGTCCAAAGCCCTGAACAGATGATCTGAATTCCACCAGAAACCACCTCCCCCACAACCTGCAGGGCTCAAGGGTCTGACACTCACTGGGTCACCTAGGCCAGGCGACCCAGGCCCCGCTGGAACTCCATCCCTGGGGCTCATGAATCCAGCACCCAACTCGCAGGCAGACTGAAGGTCCCAGGCCAGATCACCCAGGCCCCTCTGGAGTTCCCATAATTGTGACATTTGACACTGAAATCAACCCCAGTTAAAATGTTACACAACATACATTATCAAAGTAATTTTCTCAAGCTGCTGGGATTATGTAAGGCTTTTTTTTTTGCATTTCGAATTGTATCATATCATTTACATGCATTAATTTTTAGTTATTGTATTACTTTATGCTTGTTTTTGTATATTTATTTTTCTACCTATGTAATGGAAATGATGGCTAGCTCATGATAAGTACTAGTTGCTTGAAAAAATAGTTAAATTTGGAAGATTAAGTCTTTGACAAATAAAATATATTTCTCATTACGAAATGGAATCCCCTAACAAATGTAGATGTTACATAGCTAGCCTTAGTAATACACATATGAATTAGAAATCCATATATTTATCAACATATGACTGAAAGTATCTGCATAGAACACTAGGTCTACAATACATTTCTTAAATAAAAATGATATGCAGAAATATACATATTGGAATGGAATCATACAAACAGCAATTTGGGGAGAACCAACCTAGCTTCATATATAATTTTCCAAAAATAGCGTGCATGTAAAATGGATCAATAACACTTTATTAAAGATTTGTTTATTTACATAGGAAAGTCAGTTTTACAGAAAATGAGAAACAAAGAGACAGAGATCTTCTGTCTACTAGTTCACGTCCCAAATGATATTATCAGCTGGAGATGAGCCGGCCACTTCCTCCAGGCCTCCCATGTTGGTGCAGAGGGCCAAGGACTTGGACCATCTTGTGCAGTTTTCTCAGTCTGTCAGCAGTGAGCTGACTTGGAAGTGGAAGAGCTAGGAATAGAACAGGCACCCATTTAAATCCCCATGATTGTAGGCAGGCGATTAACCCATTCAGTACAGTGGTGGCCCTGATCAATGATTTTAAATCAAAACATCTTTTTAGGAAAGAATGCTGATACAAAGCAGTAATTTCTATTATTCAGTGTAAATGAAAGTAAATGGGAAACTTTAGAAATCCCAGTGTAAGCCAAAGCAAAGTGAATATTCAAGAAAAATAATTACAAAAAAAATTAGCTATGCCTTAATGTCATTCATCACTTTCTGTTGGTAGAAAAAATGGAAGTATAAAATGTGTGTTAGTATCCTAAAGATATATAAAGCTTAATAGTAGGTTCTCATATTCTTTATCCTCCTAAGGCTTACAAGAATTACAGATTACTGCTTTGTCATGAAAATTCAAGCCTGTACCCATCATGGTGATGTCTCAAGTAACTAGGATAGATTAATTTGTTATTTATACTAGTCCCTTAGGCCATTACAGAAGATATTGGAGATTTATGCCTGAGATTAAAGACTGGAGCTTCTAATGGGTATTGAACAAATGTGCTAGAGCCTATCTCTACAAAAAATAGCTTCCTGGCAAGTGCCATGTGAGACAGAAGTACAACCCTGCCCAGTTTAATAGCCTGCTCTTTTAGCTGCACAAATACATCTTCCGTGAACTGTGTGCAACGTTAGTGCATATGACAGTGGATACCAGAGTCTTCAAAATGCGATGTTTTCCACTCGTTGTTACACGGTTTGTGTCCGTAGTTGTGGCATCTTCACTTTTCTGACTTTTGTATGTAAGATGTTTGATCCAATCTCTGGTTAAAGGGTTTGGGACTGAGTACGTGTGTTTCTTAGTGAACTTTCATGGTAGACGTGGATAATAGTTTCTCTAGGATACATATGCACACATTTTCAGTGGAATTATTTGCTCCTACATCCAGAATCTGAAAGTACAAATTATTCCAAATGTTTTGGGTGGAGGACATTTTGATGATAATAAAAAGCAATCAGATTCTGGAACTGAGGGTTTTTTTATCTAAATTGATCATAATTTCCTATAATTAGGTTGGAAACATCTGACATTTGCAACAGGGAGAAGGTTCAGTTAGCAATGGAGCATAATTCTGCTAACTGAATTCAAGTATTAAGTGTCTACTATTAACAGACATTCTGAAATTTCATCATGGAAAACACATTTCTCTTGAAAACTGTAGTGAATAGTACCTCTCAAGGAAAGGTTTACAAAAAGACTTCAAATGAAGAAGCAGAAAAAATGTATTTAATTGTATGTTCTTCAGTGTGTGGTTGTTTTTTCCTTTTTATGAATTTTGTACTTTGTAAAGTATTCCTTGGTTAGGAGGTATAATTTTGTCATGAGAATCTTTATGCTCCTCACTTTCACTTGGGAGAAAACAACAACAGGTTACTTGCTGAGAGGAAAATTCAACACATTGTATGGTTCATATGCGCCAAGCATTCGGAGACGCAGGCTGCATTCCTGTCTCTGATTCTGATGTATTGCACGTGGTTCTGTTTCTGGGTCTCATACCCTTTGTGGAAGCCACGTTATTTTGTAAGGTTCTGAAATATGTTAACACAGGGCAGAATTTTAGTCCATGTCTGAAAATGGGGGAGATGAGAAGCCGTGTATCATGAGGTAACTTATTTTTACAAGAAAGTAAGCAAGCAAAATATGTAACACAAAACTTGAACTTGAAGCTAGTTTACAACTGTTTAAAGGATGGCAGAAATGACTGCTTCACATACATTCTGAAATCCCAAAAAGGAATTGCTTTCTTGGTAATACCCGACATGCTGTGGATACTACAGAGGGAACAAAATTTAAAAGCAAAGCTGATAAATTAAAATAACTTCCATACTTTTCGTTGGAAATCCACAGATACATCTCTCAATTATGTTGACTCTGGTATCACAGAGGAAACATTTAGATTGCGTTTTGTTTTAATGAGTAGACTCACACTAATGCGCTAATATGAAAATATTTCCGTGTAATTATAGGGCTGATTTGATAAACACACTGTTTTTACATACAATCATGTTTGTTTCTAAGGAATCATAATATGACAAAGACAAACAGATAGTGTGTCTAAAAATCACACCTGAATTCTATGATCAAAACCAGTGAGTCACTTGAGTAACTAGTGGAAACTCATTGCTTGAACCAGTCACAGACTGGTACAGCAAACAGAATCAAAAAGGACTGGATAACGTAGCATAGTAATGTCTTTACCTCTTTACTTCTTAGTCAGTCTATCTTGGAAAATCCATGTGAAGGACAACTGGCTGACTCTTCACACAGATTCGCTCATTAGGAGGACTGTGAGAATCTTCCTCCATTCCTCCTACGCTCATGATGCGTAGTGACTGGTGATGAGCACAAGTCTATTTCTTTCTTGTCCAATATTAACTGTATTATATGGCATATAATAATAAACACTGGAGATTTGAACTTATCTTAAATGTTATTTGATTTTCCTATTCATAAAGAACAAAACATTTGCCAGTAGCACCAGTGCTTCAGAGTATCCAGATACTCCTAAACCCACACTTAGACACTTCTCCTTCTGTGACAATATGATTATAAATTAGTGTTATTTTAGCAGCTGTAGCAATAATAGCCACAATTTGCCAAACAATAACTTTTTTTAAAGATTTATTTTTATTATGTTTTTATTAGAAAGGCAGATATACAGAGAGGAGAGACAGAGAGGAAGATCTTCCATCCGATGATTCACTCCCCAAGTGAGCGCAACGGTCGATGCTATGCCGATCTGAAGCCAGGAGCCTCTTCTGGGTCTCCCACGCAGGTGCAGGGTCCCAAAGCCTTGGGCTGTCCTTCACTGCTTTCCCAGGCCACAAGCAGGGAGCTGGAAGGGAAGCAGGGCAGCCGGGATTAGAACTGGCGCCCATATAGGATCCCGAGCGTGCAAGGCGAGGACCTTAACCACTTGCGCCACCGCGCCGGGCCCCAAACAATAACTTTTTTAAAATATATAATGTTCTAGCTCCACTAAAGATCATTTTTAAAACAATATCTGTCATAGTAAACCTCTAATAAAATATATGTAGGTAATAAAAAATACAGATTTATAGAAGCATAACAACCGGCACCAAACTCCAACCCTAGAAAGAATTTCCTATCACGGAATAATAATATTTATCTTGTAATGATGAAAGAAAAATGCAGTCTTAGAAAACCGGAAATACTCATTGTAATACTGAATATTCATTTTTATTCTTGACTATAAGTGTAAAATTTATTTTTGTTTGCATTTTTGCATTTTTCAAAGTATCTTACAAATTGGCATGTTGAGTCCTTTTTGTAAGGCATTCAAACTCCACGCACTTGTCTCATATTCACTAAGAGTGCACAAGTTCAATAAGCAAAGTGAGATGCAACGCCCATAAAAAACTAACCTTAATCTTGAATCAGGAAGAGGGATTATTTATGCGCATCACTGGAACAAGTTCATGAATTAAAACATGGCTAGTATAGTCTCCAGAGAATGCTGCTTTGTATCCTTTCCCAGTAAATATCAATAACACAGATATAACTCCTGTTTAGCTATCAGCATGAATTGATTTTGCCTCTTCCCAAATTATACATAAATACAATTATTCAGAATACATCATTTTATGCCTAACATCCTTCAACAACTATGTCTTAAAATTCATACATCTTAATCTAATAGTACAAAAAATGAGACAAAACCAACCTTAAAATCTCATATATATATATTTGCCCACAAATTTATTGTAGCAGGAATTTTTAAAGCAATGCAATACCTTGCTTTTGCATGCCCTATTTATATTTAAACTCCAAAAAGCAATATATTCTAAAACAGGGGTGAGTGCTTTGCCTAGCGATTAGGATGCCAGTTAAGATGTTGTCCAAATGAGAATATTTAAATTTAGCCTCTGGCTGCAGCTGACAATTCTACCTTTCGGTGGATGGAAACCCTTGTGGGCAACAGATTCAACTGTTGGGTTATCATGACCCAGCCGGGAGACCTATGTTGAATTCTTTGTCCTCAATTCATTTTGCGAGCAGACTAGAAGTCTTCTGTCTGCCTGTCTCTGTCTGCCTGTTAAACAAATAGAACAGTATTTTTAAACAGGAGTAACAGCATAAAATATGATTTGCATGTCTTACTTTAAATAACCATTTTCTCACTTGCGTTCAGTATGCTCCGCCAGTCAGCTAAGCATTACTATTATGCACCAGCTCTTATTCAACAAGCATTGCTCACACCACTCTCCTCATTCTCGCCAATGGGTTTATCTTCTCTTTGCAGATATTGGCGTCCTGGCCATTCCGTTACCAGCTCCTTCCTTGCCTAGGTTGTTTATCATTGCTTTTGTTTGATTTTCTTATGTCAAACTCTGAAAGATTGCTTTGATTTCATACTTGTAAAAGTAGATGGAGGTTTCCAATACAAGATAAAATATATTTTCAATATATGTCCATCTAATTTTTTGAAAAATGTGTCTTGTTTTTCAGAATCTGAGTGTCCCCTGTTGCATCCACATTTCCACAAAGCTTTATTCCACAGTGCTTTATTCATTGGTTTTCTCTCCCGTGAATCGTCTTTCGTGCACCTAGCCTCTTTTTTTTTTTTTTTTTTTTAGATTTCTGGGAGATTTTCTTACTGACTCAGAGAAACAGTTTATTTCTAATATAATGACTAAAGATCTGCCTCAACTGTTATAAATCTAAAGTATGTTTTGTGCCATTTTACAAACATTTGCTTGTTTTTAAATAAACAGAAACTGCTTTGGACTGAAAGGCGTCTCCCGCAGTGTGGCAGGACCCACGTCCTTGGACCACCATCCCACCATCAGCACCACCACAAACGGATCAGGAAGGAGCAGAGCAGCCAGCACTCTGACTCCAGCTGCAGTGCCACAGTGCCAACACCACTCTTCCATCTTTAAACACTTAAAATTCATCAAAAATAAATCTCAATTAAAAGCCTTTTAAATTGTGGGATATTCCAATATAAAATATAAAATTACACAATAATATTTTGTCTATATACACACATTTATTCAAGAGTATATGTCCAGGGGTGGTGTGGTGATGAAGCAACTTAAGCGAATAGCTGTAATAGGATTGATTTGAATCCTGGCTACTAACGAGCATCTGAAAAAGCAGCCAAAAGCTATCAAAGTGCTTGGATCCTAACCACACAAGGGACAACTGGGTTGAGGCCCAGGCTTCCGGGTCAGTCTGGCTATTGAAGCCATTTAGGGAATGAACCAAGAGATAGAGCCTCTCTCTCCCTCCCTCCTCTCTCTCTTCTCCTGTTCCCCTTTCTCCCTCTGCTCCTCTCCGCGTCCCCAACTCTTCCATTCAGCTTTCAATTAAATGAATCTTTTGTTTTGAAGAGTGTATATCAAAATCAAAATATTAAGGTATATCTATTAAAATATATATGAAGAAAAGCATTAAACTACACTAATTAATTAAACTCACAGCAACAAACTGTAAACGCTGATTTTCTTAGGCGCTTATTATTGTGAATACAGTTTGGTATACATTCCAGGAAAAGGCAGTGTTAATACAATAAAAAGTTACATTGAAATTAAAAACTTGTACAATTAAAATGGGATAATGCCATCATAGATGTACTGGTACGTAACATTAGAAAGTGTTTATTCAAAATTATTGATTTAATGTAAATTCAAAACAATTCACTGAGGAGAATCATAGCTCCTTCCTGGTGTTTTAATTAGATTTAGTATTTTGAATTGTTATTCATTTTAAAATATGTGTTAGGTAGAAGCCGAAAGTGAAAATTAAAAAGGAGAAGTTTTACAATTATAACCAGAAATAACAATGAATGTGTGTGTGTGTGTGTGTGTGTGTGTGTGTGTGTGTGTGTGTGTGTGTAGTGAGTTTATATGTTAAGTGTTTTAAACTGGGATTGGTGCTGTGGCTCAACTGTCTAATCTTCCACCTGCAATCACTGGCATTGCATATGGGTATCCGGTCTGTCTTGGCTGCTCCACTTTCAATTGAGACCATTACTTATGGCCTGGAAAAGTGGTAGAGGATGGCAGGACCCTGCAACTACATGGCAGACCCAGAGGAATCTCTTGGCTTCAGATTGGTTCAGCTCTGGCCGTTGAGGCCATTTAACGAGTAAACCAGTGTATGGAAGATCTCTCTGTCTCTCCTTCTCTTTGTAAATCTGCCTTTCCAATAAAAAGAAATAAATATTTTAAAATATATTTATACCTAAATTATATAATGACATGAAGTTAATATGTAACATAATCTTCCACTTAATAACCTAAAATTTAATTCATTGTATTACTTTTGATCTTTAAAGATAGGTAAGCACTGTAATAGTGTGTTATGGCAGTAACTGGAGACCATAATGGAATAACAGGATACTAGTAGAAAATGAAGAAAGAAAATCTTCACCATTGATACCCATATATGCTCAATTAAAATATTCCATCATTTTAGCAATTATTAAATGTGAATTTATCAATCATTAATGACCAATTTATATTTTATAGTTTAACTAGAACACAACTGTATCACTTTGCCTTGAATTTCAACTATTTGATACCTAAGTGCCGATTCAGTGTTTCTTTTGGTTTCTTGTAAATGAGTACATGCAGTTCAGTATGAGATCTTCACTAGAAATATGTAACCTGGGTTAGAGATCTCAGTGTACCAGCAATTGCTTCTTCGATGTGTTGTTGCCCTAGAGTCTGGAAATTTTGCACTATAAATTTTTCAGTTGATCCAATCCCATGCCTCAAACAGGTGCTTACAAGTAAGGGTTAGGAGTGGCTAATATCGTGCTGTCTGTTTAGAGTGAAGGCCATGTCCCACTGCCACTTCTTTTCAAACATCACTTCACAGTTACTAAGCTTCCGCAGAAGGTTGCTGCAGACTCCTTCAGAGTGTCAAGGGAAAGGACATAGACATGGGAAATTAACTAACTCCAGCTCAAATCGGAACAGTCATTGCTGTTAGTGAATTTTCTATTCTTCTCTTTCTTAAGGCTATGAAGTATTATTTGGCTTGTATAAACATCTCATAAATAGCTAATGTACATAGTTACTAACAGACATTTTCACTTGTTATAAAAATCAGTTAGTTAAAGTATCCTCATGGAAGAATTACATTTGTCAGTGAAGATTTAGGAGTACTTTGTAAGGAAAACCACATACCTTCTCATTTCATTCCCTTTCTTTCTTCAGTTGCCAAGGTCTTATCTTGCTTTAAGGCAAACGAAGCAGATTAGTGTCATGCTGTACATTTCTGAAAATACAACTCTCCACAAAGCATACATCTCAAAACTTTCAAGAAATTCCAGTCCCTTATGCTTATATATATTCCTATAATTTTGTTATGTGATCATATATAATATATGTGTATATTTATTTGCCAGGCTGCTTCACTTATGACTCATATAGATAATGAAAGATATGCTGTACCTTTCTTGTTTGAATTTTTGTATTCAACTAGATGTCAAAAATATAAATTCTCAATTGCTTCTATCACTGATTAACTGAGCAAATAACAGAAATACAGACATCATTTATGGCTTATCTCCCCCAAATATGGATTCCCCTAGTATTTTTACTGCAGCAGCTGTTGCCTTGGCTTGCCACACAGTCACAGTAGGATGTGCCCACTCCTACTGGAGGCTGTCTGTGATGTTTTTTCCAATAGTTCTCTTTGCCTTCATAGCCTCAGTAAGTCAGTCAAATTATGTGTAAGTCATCATGAATTTTTAGTGATTATTCTTGAAAATATTGTGCTAAAGAAGAACTAGCATTATTTTCAAATTCATCATATCTAAAATGTATGCAGCATTCTGACGCATTTCATCCTGTGCTTGGAATATGCCTGTTCTGTGGAGCGGAAGCACTGTCTAGGTCCGTTCTCTCTCAACCAAATTCAGTGCGTGGAGGACACATGGCATCTGTGTGCTCTGTTTCGAATGAATGGCCAGCAATCAAATGTCCAGTCTCGAAGAGATGCCTCGTTATCAGGCACAGTGTGCCACAGTGTGTGTATAGGATAAGGATTATACATAAGCATGTACCACAATATTCTCAGCTAAAAGCTCATGTGGCAGGTGTAGCCATTTCGTGTACTTTTATTTGATAGCAGAGTCTGTCAACCAGTTATGGGTTTGCTAAAGAAAACTATGTGCAAAGTTGGATCTTTTTCTTGAGTCTGGTACTACAGCAGTAGTTTTAGAATGTTTAGAAATACACATCTCTGAGAAGACCCTGGGTATTTTGGTGTCTCCAAACACTCACTTCATCTTCCACTGCTTTCCCAGGAACATTAGCAGGGAGACGGATTGAAACTGGAGCAGCCAGGACGCAAACTGGCACCCATCTGGGATGCTAGTATTACAGGCAGAGACTTGAGTTGCAATCGCACGAGCCAGGACACTCTGGTGAGAATTTTAGGAACAGTAATTTAGGAATATGTTTCAAAAATGCTGCTTGTAAACTAAAAGTATTCCTCATTAAAACTCAGAATTGTCAATACTTGTTTTAATTTGGTTTTATGAAAGTATTCTTCCCTGAGTTTCTTGAATATTCCTTTTGATTAAAAAATTACATTTGCTTTTGGTACATCTAAGAAGAAAAGCTCAAAGTAATTAAACAGAATTGAATTATGTCTGGTATTGTACTTTAAATGTAAGTTCCTAGAAGGAAAGCATGATATTCCCTATAGATTAATTTAATTCAGATCAAGCCCGTAAAATTTTCATATTATGGAAACAATCAACTTGTAAGCATCAAAAGCAATCTAAATCAAATGATGTTTTATTTAAATGTATCAAGAACAAGAAATATTCACTACTCCTTCCATAAAATATAGGGTGCCACTGTTTCATCACTTTTCATTTCAGGCTTTAATTTTGGCTAAGGTAAAAATATTGAGATGAATAGTAATCCTTATCAGAATGTTAAACTCACATTCCTGACTAATTTAAGCAAGGTGTGATAGAACATGTAAATGAGGTAAAATGCGAAAAATAACAATAATGTTCCTCGTTTTTAGTAATCACCTTAACAAAACAAAACAGCAATGTTTATCCCTAGTTCTTAAGTCAAATATTCAGATGTAAATAACCAAATATTTGTCCATTTTATAACTCACTTGCCAAACTGAGAAAAGCATTGATATGTAAAACAGCCTAAACATAGAGGAAGTATTACAATTATTTTTGTACTTTTGTAAGAGTGTTGGGAGCCTTTAAAAGTGATCCCTTTATTGAGACCAGAAGGACTAGAAGTTTGAAGGGACAAGGTTACGGATCTTGGGAGATTCATGAGGTATGTGTGGCTGGTCTCAGCTAAATGTGGGAGACTAGATACTGTCTAATTATTCTGAGCCTAACTTCCTAAAGTTGTGACAATTGCTTCACAAAACAATACTTATTTTTTTTCCAAAAGCAATTAACCAATAGAATAATGGACTCGCAGTCTCTTGAAGCCCTGGGGAGGATGCTGGCTTCGCAATTCACTATGCAGGCTGGGTGTCTGCTGTGCAGAATATGTACTGAACTCTCGATTTTCATGGCATAAGTACCTGGTAGTGTGTAACAAAGGTTATCAAAAAAGTGGCCATGGGCATCCACAGCTCACCCCTTCATTTGTGATTCAAGTCTCAGTATTTAGACTGTGCAGGATTAGTAATCTTTCTGAAAATCAAACATTTCTGACAAGTGGTATAATGCCAAGACATTGCTTTGAGGATGGAAACAGCATTTGCCCACTCCGAGTTTCAACCTTCCTTGAAATCTTGGGATGGCCCACTATTGCTTACATTATTGGCTGGGGTTTCCACCTTCATTACCATGTCCATCTATGGTTTTGAATATAAAATAGGGCAGAGATAATTGCCTGCACGCAGGGTGTGATAAGCCAGTAAAGAGAGAGTGGAAGTGACAAGAGCACCTGTACACAGGAACACTTGGGGCTGAAGGGCTGACGCTCCCCATCCTGAAACCCAGTGCACCAAGGTTCTAATTAAAAAGACTTCTGGGATACATAATGGGAAAGAACATTTAATTACATTCTCTGAAAAGGCCTGCCGAATAAATTTCACAGCTTGAAATGTTATTCTTTTATATTTGCATTTTTCTCCTGTTCATGGCCCATTTCCATTTCTTCTGTCCTAACAACATACCATACAATAAATAGAAGTTCAACACTGTGTGGCCTCGATCTCTAAGAAACCCAGACAAAATACTCCTAATGAACACAATTATGTTGATAGGATATGGAGGTGCAGCTATAGAAAATAGATTCTATTTAGTATAAATCTAATATGTGGAAATACATGAAAACAACTAACCGGAATTATCAAGCCTTCTAGTTAAATACAAGATAAGTTAATCCTTATTTGCATTCTTTGTGCATATTTCATTTGCAATTTTAAAACATTTTACCTTTATTAAATGTATTTAAACTTCATTTTGTGAGAAAAAACTTCAACATCAAGCATAGTAAGTGGCATATATTCTTTGCAGAAAGCAATTCTCAGAATAAGTAATACAGACAATGGAGTTTCCTTCATAAAGGAAGTTATTTAGGATCGCAAGTGCCCTTTATAATACTTGTTCATTTTTACAATAGAACTTATTATACAGACTCCAAAGAATTGTGTAAAGTCAAAAGAAATGTCTTTTAAGGAAATAGAGTGTGTGTGTGTGTGTACATGGTCACTTGCTTTTTTCCTCCAGTTTTAAAATAGCAAATTCAAATTCTTTATCCTTAGATATTATATCCTGACTTAAAGGCTTAAGGAACTTCTAATCCAAATTGTCTATTATTAATACTGGATGTACATCTGTTTGCACACATAAACTGTTGAGGTTTCAGATTATTCTAAAATACCTAGTATGAACAATTTCTTATGAATTGTGAAGAATTAAAGAATATTCCTGCGATATTTGATGTATCATTTCGTTTCTAGTTTTATCACAATACTACAAATGGTACTGTATTATTCTTTTTTTTTAAGATTTATTTTGATTATGTTTTTATTGGAAAGGCAGATATACAGAGAGGAGAGACAGAGAGGATGATCTTCCGTCTGATGATTCACTCCCCAAGTGAGCGCAATGGTCAATGCTATGCCGATCCGAAGCCAGGAGCCTCTTCCGGGTCGCCCACGCAGGTGCAGGGTCCCAAAGCTTTAGGCCGTCCTCGACTGCTTTCCCAGGCCACAGGCAGGGAGCTGGATGGGAAGTGGGGCTGCCGGGATTAGAACCGGCGCCCATATGGGATCCCGGGCGTGCAAGGCGAGGACTTTAACCACTGCGCCACCGCGCCGGGCCCGGTACTGTATTATTCTTTCAATTAATATATATAAAATTAATTCTTCACAGCTGTACACCTAAGATTAGCCACACAATTTTTTATTCTATGTGTGCACTTGTGTGCATATATGTATATAATTATATGTGCATGCATGAATATATATGAATAAAGATGAATAAAGTACATTCTATGTTAAATTTATTACTGCCAAGGAGAGACAAGAGAAAGGCAGACAGATTGGTCTTCCATTTGCTGATTGATTTCTCAAGTGCGCACAATAGCTGCTGCTGAAGCTGCTGGTTAGATGGAAGCCAGGAGTCAGAAATACTGTGCGTGTCTCACACATGAGACGTTATCTCCTGACTGCCAGGGTGTGCATTCGCAGGTGACTGTACAGGGGACAGAGCTGGGATGGAACTACGCATTCCAGCAGGGGCTTCAGTGATGTCTTAACTACTACGCCACATGCCATCCCAGTAGAATTTGGTACTTTATCAGGACTGTGTAAGTTGGGCTCCTTGAAAGTAAGTTTGCAGAGAGAAGGAGAGATGGATAAAAATCTTCCTTCCAACGATTCACGCCTCAAATAGCCACAGCGGCCACAGCTGAACAGATCCAAAGCCAGAGCCAGGAACTTCCTTTGGTTCTCTCATTTGGGTGCAGGAGCCCAAAGGACTTGGGTCGTTCTGCACTTCTTTCTCAGTATACGCATTTGTAATGTATCCTTTACATCATGATGGATCAAAAACTGGTGTCATGTCAAAGAGAGATATGTGATGCCCTAGGAATTGTTTTTTTCCTTGGAAAACTAGGAAAAAATAGTAATTCAATTTAATGTTTCATTGGAGCATGTGGGTTCTGGGAGTGTGCAGGGAAGTTGATGTGAGTAGATCCAGATGTGCATGCCTCATTGTACATTTCTTTATTGGGATTAAGCACAAAAATAGAACATGAAATATTGTGTCATTTAAAACACTAGTTTAAGGATTGGCGTTGTGGCTTAGTAGGTAAAGCCTCTGCCTGTGATATCAGACTAACATCCCACATAGGTGCCAATTGGAGACCTGGATGTCACACCTCTAATCTAGCTCCCTGATGATGCTCTGCGAAGTGGAAGATAGACCAAGTCCTTGGGCCCCTGCCCCTACGCAGGAGATCTGAAAACAATCTCTGGTTTCAGCCTGGCATAGCATGGGCCATTACAGCTAGTTGGGGAATGAACCAGTGAGTGGTAAGATCTCTATCCATCACTTAGCTTTCCTTTCTCTGTGTTATTCTGACTTTCAAGTAAATAAATAAATAAATCTTCAAAGGCAATCTGTTTTACACCAGCATTGTGGATTCCCTGTCTGAGATTCATGCTGATTTTCCTGACGCAGCCTGCACCGAGCATTTGTATTATTAAAAAATGGGCAACGCTCCCCTCACCCGCAAGGCTTGCTGAGTAACAACACAGAGGTCTCAGATTTTTGTTACTCAGACTTCTTGTTCTCTATTATCCTACCACAGCTACGTTTCTAGAGTTACACCATTTTCCCCTCATTCTGCAAATCTTTTAAGCAGTCTCTCAAGAAGAACGCAAAGTGGGAATGAATGGGGACTGAGTTGTTTTTGTGAAAGACAAGGTACACTAGTGAGTGAACTAAGAGCTTCTGCAGGGACCTCCAACACCAGGCAGGAAGATTTTGCACTAAGATCGCTTTGGCAATGTCAAGGCATGCTGAACTCTTGGATGATTACTGATGATGGCTACTACACACAGGTTCTAACGCTGTCCATGCTGAAAATCACTGGCTGCCAAGTGGAGCTCTGTGACTTTCTGATTATCACACCAAACCTCTGCTCTGTACTCATTCTAAACTCCATGGGCTCCTCTGCCCCAGGCCAGAGAGCTATGATCTGGATCAATTTGAAAGTTTTTTCTCTTGAATTTTATCCTTGTTTTAAGTAAGTATTTAATTCTTTGTTCTCCAGTTCCTGTCTAACAATTGTTACTTCTTTAAAAAACGCTGGAATAAGTAAGGAAACAAGCAAGTTAATGTTCAAACTATAAAATTTACATATGTATTAGAACTAGAATAAACTAAAAGACACCAAGTTCATACTGTTCTAAATGGTATAATACAGAAAGAATTTTCCTAAGATGCTTGCTCTTGGACACAGTAACTAAAGCAGATGGTTGTGTCCTCAGTTGAAATCTTCCTTCTAAAAGACTGCCCATTTGTTTGTCTGATACTTGTTTGGATAAGAACAAGTATCATTGTAAATCAGCAATGCCATCTGGCTGGAGACATCTTTTTCATATAAATTATTTTATTTTGAGATATGTTTCATTGATGTATAATGATTGCCCATTATGGGGGTGCAATGTAAAATTGAAACATACTAACAGTAAAAACAGAACAAGCCAGGAAGTCAGTACTTCCATTTTCTTATCTCTCCTTTGTGGGGGAAGCTTACCAGCTCCTTACCATCTTCAATCACTCCATTGTGCTGGGGCAGACTGGCATGATCTCCCTCCTTCTCAGTCTTGTACTTGCCATTCACCTTTTTACTTTCCCTTCCCCAAACTTTCCAGTCTCTCAATGCCACTGCACTAGGTTCAGATTGAATATGTATTTTTTTAATTTTCCCATATGACAGAGAATATATAATTGTGTCTTTCAATGTCTGACTTCACTTACAATAACTTGATGCTTGGATGAGAGCAGGCAACTAAATATGACAGGGACCAGATTGGAATTTGAATACCCAGAAGACAAGACGTTTTGCCTTAGGATGGTTCAGCTATGAGTGTGTGAAGCACAGATCTCCAACATCTATTTGTGGCAAAAATTATTTTTACCAAAGAGACCAGCAGAGCTAGATAGAAAGGGACAGACTGGGCAAAAATTACTTTTTTCTGTTAAGTCTAATGGTTGGGCTTTCCCTATCACAATAAGATCGTTTTTCTCCTCACTGGCCAGCACGAAAGGAGGATTTCTACTTTTTACAAAAGTGTCTTGTCAGATACGGGCGATAAACATGTGGGCACAGGATGAGGAAGTTGGTAGTCTTACACCACTGACTGTACATTGGATAAAGGCTTGCCAGAAGGTTGAGGTTCAGAACACCGCTAACGATGGGAAACCAAGCTGTTTCAAAAAATACTCCTTGTTATTAAGAAGCAGCATTGCAAAAGAAACACAATGCAAGGATATTTCTCAGGTAAGAAATCTGGAGTAGGATCAGGTCAGATAGTGAGATGACTTAGAAAATTGCAAAAGTGTGGGGAATCTGTCT
This sequence comes from Ochotona curzoniae, assembly GCF_017591425.1. Taxonomy (NCBI): domain Eukaryota; kingdom Metazoa; phylum Chordata; class Mammalia; order Lagomorpha; family Ochotonidae; genus Ochotona; species Ochotona curzoniae. The sequence goes on along the minus strand of NW_024466219.1, from coordinate 7,914,490 downwards.
GCTCCAAGATCAGACTGTGACAGCAAGCAGTGCTTTCAAGGTGAAAAGAGAGCAAGGGATAACAACAGGCCCCAAAGGAATGCAACATGCGCACCTGCTGCACCATCCAGTGCTACTGCAAAATCACAACTGAATATTTGACGTTCCCTTTACGTGTGCAAAATACACTGTCTTTCAAAAGTTGTATTCCCGGCGCGGTGGCGCAAGTGGTTAAGGTCCTCACTTGCACGCCCAGGATCCCATATGGGTGCCGGTTCTCATCCCTGCAGCCCTGCTTTCCTCCAGCTCCCTGCTTGTGGCCTGGGAAAGCAGTCCAGGACGGCCCAAAGCTTTGGGACCCTGCACCAGCATGGGAGACCCGGAAGAGGCTCCTGGCTTCGGGTTGGCATAGCATTGGCCGTTGAGCTCACTTGGGGAGTGAATCATCGGATGGAAGATCTTCCTCTCTGTCTCTCCTCTCTGTATATCTGCCTTTCCAATAAAAAAATAATAATAAAAAAATCTTTTAAAAAAGCTCACATTTAGTGAACTATTTCATTAAAAGTTTTAAAAAATTATGATTTGCAAAAATAATTTTACACTCTGAATATCTGCTGATTTTAGCTTAATGATTTTCATATTAAGTAAAATTTAATCAACTCAATTTTTTAAGCATTTATTTATTTTTATTGGAAAGGCAGATATACAAAGAAGAGGAGAGACAGAGAAGATCTTCTGTCTGCCCCCAGGTGGCCGCAACGGCCAGAGCTGAGCCGATCCGAAACCAGGAGCCAGGATTCTTCCAGATCTCCCAGGCAGGTGCATCGTCTCAAGGCTTTTGTACTTGCTCAATTGCTTTTCCAGGCCACAAGCAGGGAGCTGGATGGGAAGCAGGGCTGCTGGGACAAGATCCTGGCACATACAAGATGAGAACTTCAGACACTAGGCTACTGCACTGGGCCTGAAATTTCCTAAAAATAACAGATTTTAATTACTATAAGGGTCCAGATGATTACACATTGATGAGGAAATGATTGTGTTAGACTATTCTGTAGGTCCCTCTTAAAAATTTTGTATTATGTGTACAGATAAACATAATCACTTAAATATGAGTTAATCAAATAAAAATATATACATGTAACTTGTTTCTATTTGTTTACAATAGTTTGGCAATGCGAGGCCGTGTGTTGACACTCATTATCACTATAGTTTGTTAATGACTAAAGTGATACAAAAATTATCATCACAATTAATTCAGCTTCTTAATATCAGCGTTAATCTGACAGTAAAATGTAGGCTTACAGAATTGGAAAAGATGAAATTTATGAAATCAACAACATTGTTTCAATAATCCAGTTAGCTCTTAATATGATCAAGTTAGCTAAGTATAGGGAGATGGATATGAACTTCTTTTTAAGAATCTGTTTTAGGGCCCGACACGGTGGCTCAGTGGTTAAGGTCCTTACTTGCACGCCCAGGATCCCATATGGGGGCCGGTTCTATCCCAGCAGCCCCACTTCCCTTCCAGCTCCCTGCCTGTGGCCTGGGAAAGCAGTCGAGGATGGCCCAAAGCTTTGGGACCCTGCACCTGCGTGGGAGACCCGGAAGAGGCTCCTGGCTTCGGATCGGCATAGCATCGCCGTTGCGCTCACTTGGGGAGTGAATCTTTGGACGGAAGATCTTCCTCTCTGTCTCTCCTCTCTGTATATCCGCCTTTCCAATAAATAAATAATAATAATAAATCTTTAAAAAAAAGAGAATCTGTTTTAAATGAAAAAAAGAGACGATTTCAGTGCTTTCCCATGAATATAATAATGAGAAAATAAATTCAGTGAATATGTGCTTGGCCTTTGTCTGAGTGCTGAGTCTGATGACAATTTTGGCTCTAATCCTAACAAACTGAGAAAAGAAAATCAGTTAATATGCATATAAATGCACATAAACTCAAAACATGTGAGAATCCAGCAAACAAATCAGATATGAGTTATGCCATCTTGCACCATGTGCAACATTCAACAGAATTTTCTGGTGAAAGGTTTGAACATAACAGAAATAAATGCGACAACTGCCTTCCTGCCTCACTTGGTGTTCACTATCCGGAAGGGAAGCGTGTGGCCGTAAGAGCAGCACTGAGAGCTGGGAAAGACTGTAATGAATCAGTGATCCTGGACTTGGATACAATCCAGTTGAGCTGTGATGGACAGCATTACATAACAGTCCAATGGAGAAAGGAGGAGAGGTGACAAAACCGCATTATGAAGCTCCATAAAAACGTGGAACGTAACTTCAAACACTTTTTTAGCTTCATATTTTTGGAATTAACACAGCTTACAGTAGTGGTCACGGTTGAGACTAGACATGAACAAATGAATCAAGCATCAATAACTGAAAAATCCAATTCTCCACTTTACCAATTGCTATTCCTGTGGCTACCCCTTCAAATTTACCTTGGATTGACCATATCCAGGCTCTGATACTCCATAGTAGATGTCTCACAGTCTAGGGAAAGCATCTTATCTTTCCTTATTCAACCCAGAATAAGCCCTACTTTGAAACCCAGCCCATTCCTCCTATTTATAGAATCTCTGAAATCTCACTTGCTTAGAATTCATAGCCAACTCCATTGAAAACTTATAGTGCTATCCTAAATCTCATTGTTTGTCATCAATAACACCCCAAGTGGCCGCAACTGGCCAGAGCTGTGATGATTCAAAACTAGGAGCCTGGAGCCTCTTCCAGGTCTCCCACACAGGTGCAGGGAGCTGGATGGGAAGCAGGGTTGCTGGGATTAGAACCGACACCCATATGGGATGCCAGTGCGTTCAAGGCGAGGACTTTAGCCGCTGAGCTCCCGTGCCAGACCCTTACTTCACCTCTTGTTAGAAGCCAGCTCTCACATGACTGGCACATGGTAATTTTTATAAAGAAAAGTCAATGTTTACGTAATGTAATGGTTCCATAAGGATAACAGACCTATCATCTTAATAATTTACTATTTCTCTGTGTTGAGATATTTCCTCTTCATAATTTTCTATGTTTTGTAAATGCAATTAGGCGTTTTCACCACAGCAATCCTACTATGCAGCCCAACATCATAAGCCACCCCTCCGGTCCAACGCAACAGTTGAAGTTGATGCTCTTCTCTTCGTCTGCCTCGCACAATACCTTTCCCTACTCCATCTTCTCCCACCACACCCTCCCCTGCTTCCACTGCTTCCCGCCACACCCTGCCCTGCTTCCACTGCTCCCCGCCACACCCTCCCCTGCTTCCACTGCTTCCCACCACACCCTGCCCTGCTTCCACTGCTTCCCACCACACCCTGCCCTGCCTCCAGTGCTTCCCACCACACCCCCACCCCTGCCTCCAGTGCTTCCCACCACACCCCCACCCCTGCCTCCAGTACCTCCCACCACACCCCCACCGCTGCCACCAGTGCCTCCTACCACACCCCAAGCTTAATGCTTTCAGTGCAGTGTGCATTGCAAACTGAAAAATGAATAAATGTAATCAACCTCTTAAAATATTAAATGTGTTTATTCAATTGAGATCTTTGAAGTACTCAGTTTCTAATTTGGTGATTCTGACAGTGGTAAATCTACAAACTTCACTTACTGAGCATCTTCCACACTCAGGACTACGAGAGGGTCAGCTGTGCTAAGCTTCTTCTGCTTAATCTCCTGCCGTGGAAGTCGATCCATTATTACACATCTGAACGAACAATGTTAACTGGAGAAAGTATGCTTTGCTTGACTGCATTGTGCACTATGCAAACTGAGCATTGTCAGAGCATAACCTTTTGTTATCGCAGTTAGGAAGCGGTTTCGGATGTTTGGGGTGCTCCCATTCTGGATCAGGGTATCTGTGTGCAGTCCCAGTTCCAAACCTGATTCCAGGCACCTGCTAAGGTTTCCTCCGGGAGGCAGCAGTGTATGTTCAGGTGGTTGGGCCCCTGAGTTTCGGGATCATGGTCTGGACCAGGGCCATCCCAGCCCATTATGACGTTTTGAGGAATGCTATAATGCATGAGGTGCTAGCCTTTGTGTTTGCTCTCATTGTCTCTCCCTCCTTCTTTCTCTCCTTTCCAAACATTCTAGAAATATGTATGCTAAAGGATATAAAAAGGGATGGAAGTTTGGAATAATCAGCTCCACACTGAGCAAAGATAGTGGATCATCATAAATGCTTTGCCTGAGCTAAAATTCACGGTACAGACAGTGAAATTAAAACAATAAACGAATGTTAAGTTTTAACTTGTGAATGAGCCATCCAGAAATATATTTGAATATGTAGGGTCCTCAAAAGTTTATGGAAATATTTAATATGAAAAAACGGGCAGCAGCGGAGGCTGTGATGCAGCAGGTGCGAGTACTGCCTGAAGTCTCTGCCTGTGCTAAGGAAGTGTTTGAGACACACTCTTGCCGCTGCTGCTCGTTCAGATCCTGCTAACGCACCCTAGGAAGCAGCAGGTGATGGCTCACGCACGACAAGATCTACGCGTGAGATGGAGAGGGAATGTCGTCTCCTGGTGGCTTTGGCACTGTTATCCGATGCTCTTACAGGCGCCTGACGAGTGAACCTGTGAGAGGGCACTGCTCGTCTCTTCCTCTTTCCCCAAGCTTTCTTCCTGCCCTTCATTGCTTCTCCTGCATTGTTCCCTGTCTGTTGCTCTTCCCTTCACACAAATAAATGCATAAAACATAAAAAGAAGATCCAGAAAAAAAATATGTATAGGTTTAAAACTACTTTGCACCAAGGCAAATTTCTGTGTTACCACTTTCCCACACGAGCTGGGTCAACTTAGAGTGGGAGGAGACTATAATTATGTTGAAATCTCATTGGAACTTTTAAAAGTTGTTTCAAAATTACATTGGACAACTTAAAAGATTTGCGTTGGAATTCATGATATTTCCATGATAATCAAAGGAAACCTGTTTTGGATAATTCTGATCATGAACTTTACAAGCTTACTTGATGCTCGTTGTTTTCTGCTGCCTGCACCTGTGTTGTGGCCACACTTCTCTCTCCAGAATGATTCACTCAAGTTAACAGCCCCCATAACCCAAGTCTCATAGCTTCTATAGCATGTCCCGCAACCGTTTTATTCTGAGACCTTCTTTGAGGCCATGCAATCAACATATTAAAATAAGACATGTACATTATAATCATTTTAAGTTGAATGATATGAAACTGTAGAAAAAACTAAAAAGTGGTTTGAAAACACTAGTTATATTCATTTGTGTTTATTTGGGATAGTAATATCATTGTGATTTTATAAACACTTGAAAACATTTTTGACAAAGGGATTTGTGAATTTTTAAGGGCTTAAAAATCTCAGAATGCAGTCCAAAAATACAAGGCATGATTTTCACGAACAAACAACAAAATCTTTAGTATAATAATGAAAAAAAGTTCCTTTCGATGTGAGAAAAAAGAGTCAAAAGTTTGCTTACTGACGTTTTATCTTCCTACATTTTATTCCTTTCGAACACAAACAGATGTCCATTTATCCAGCAGTTCTACCAGAAAATAATTACTTCATGTTGAGTCTAATATTCTAAGATTATATATAGTAGACTTAAATGTAAAAAAAAATCTGAAAGACATGAACGTAGCAAACACATTACAAAGAAAAATAAGTGAGCCAATGGCCGTGTGCTGAGACACCACACCTAGCCATGATAATCCCGAGAGAGGCCAGTGAGCCCGACAGAATCAGGATGGCAGGTGTTGATGGGACAAGCTCGGGGCATTGACGGCAGCTATGATGCTGACCATAAGCATCAATCAGATGTTATATTTCACAATTTGCAAAGGAAAAACAAATTTGAAACAGTTGAATAGCTTCCTTCATATGCATGTGATGAGGTAACTTACAATCAAAAATAACTCAATATTTAAACTAGAAATGTGGCTATGTAAATAAACATGGGGTCATCTGAAAACTCTAATAAGATATGGACCAGAAGCTTGAAAATGTAAAAAGAGATATACATGAGTTTACTACCTGCTAAGCTGGCAGTAAATAACTGATTTATATTCATGATCCACTGAATTGTTCAGCAGTGCCAAAAAATGTTATTATATTTTCAGCAAAGTAAGGCTCAGCATGATGATCTCAAAACTGAATAAAAATTCTTACTGATTTTATTTCAAAAAGGTTTTAAGGTGCACATCATTAAAACTGTGAAAGCAGAAAATATGCATGATGACATCTGTTTCATTCATTGAAAGGAAATTGTAAAATGATCTCCAATTTTGAAAACAAAAAAACCCAAAAATATGTTGTCAAATTATTTTTTAGTCTATCAAATAAATACTGGTAAAATAAACTGAACAAAATAATTTTAAACCTGAATATGTTTAAATGTTCTGAATTATTGGTTAAATTAAGGCAACTTTTTTTTAAGATTTATTTATTTTTATTGGAAAGTCAAATATACAGAGATGAGGAGAGACAGAAAGATCTTCCACCAGATGATTCACTCCCCAAGTGACCGCAATGGCTGGTACTGCGCCTATCCGAAGGCAGGAGCCAGGAGCTCTTCCGGGTTCCCACATGGGTGCAGGGTTCCAAGGCTTTGGGCCGTCCTCGACTGCTTTCCCAGGCCACAAGCAGGGAGCTGGATGGGAAGTGCAGCTCTAGGGGTTAGAACCAGCACCCATATGGGATCCAGCGCGTTTAAGACGAGGACCTTAACCACTATGCTGTTGTGCCGGGTCCAAATTAAGGAAAAGTTTAAATATGTACAAATAAGTTCTGGGAACATAATATTCAACACATTTAATTGCCTAATTTAAATCAAATGTTACATATAATGTGTAACTATTATAAAGTCAAGTGTCACCCAAATGTGAAAATTTTCTCTGAACAAATATATCATTAATGACTACTACGGTTCATGGAAGATTTGTGTCCGTTTGGTTTGTATGCTCTATGCTTATTTTTTTTTAAATTTGAAACTTTTCAGCTACTGCAATCCTGACATATTTATTTTTAATATATCCCACATCTATAGCATCCACACTTAATAATGTATATATAAAATACATACCTGGGAGTGACTGAATTTGTACATGGGGTATTATATAAACCTTATAATAAATCCTTTTAATTAGATACTATTGCACCAATTGTAAATGCTTATTTTATTTTATTTTGAAAGGCTAAGTGTCCAAAAGAGAGGGAGAGACAGAGTCCTTGCACTCTCTGGCTCACTCCCCAGATGGCCGTAGTGACTGTGGCTGGACCATCGTGGGCTGCTTCCCTTGGCGCATCAGCTGGGCGAGGTCACGGTGGAGTGCCACTTGCACACATTCTAACCTGGAGTCTGGCGTTTCAGGAAGGCTTTGTCTCACGGTGGACAACGCTCGTGCACGGTGTTCATTCTATGAAGTGGAAAGAGAAACTCATAAAAGCCATGCTACTTAACTGATTATTTATTAAGAAGTGACGGGAGAATTTATCACTCCATATTAAGGCTTATACTTGTACCTATCATTATATGTGAAATGCTTTGATTTGCTTACAATCTCATCTTTTATTTTCACTCATTTATCCACTTATGGATGCTTTTGATTATATTGTTTGGGTAAAATTCCTTCCTGAAGGTCAATAGCATATACATTCAAGGTTAAATGTTGAAGTGACAACATTCCTATCTTTTATATACTTTATGTAGCACTTAATAAATCATTTTGAATATCCTTAGAATTGGTTAACACAATGCCAAGTTTGAAAAAAGTGTATATATGTTTACTTTGTTTAACTGAAAAAAATAAAGATACACAGAGACATATCCCTTTTCCTGAATTGCTCCTCAGACGCTGTGACCGTCAGGGCTAGGCCGGAATGAGAACACGAGTTGAGAACTCAGTCAAGTTCCTCCCCACGGGCAGCAGTTTCTGTTCCTTGGGTCTTCATCCCATGCTTGTCCAGCATGCCCCGGATTAGGAGCCTTCCTTCAGAAGGGCAGCTGAGACTGGGTGCTTGACCATCTGGTATGACATGCAGGCGTCCTAAGTGATCCCTTAGTCACTTGCCAAATCCCCAAGCCAATCGCAGGTGTCCACATTTGTCATGATTCACCTTTTCCGAGGGATGGACACTGGCTGTCCGCACTCTGGTAGAGCACCTGCAAGTGGGACCCGGCGTCACTTCGGACCCCGTTTCCTGCACACCCTGGGAGGGAGCAGCTGAAGGAACAAGGACTTCGGTTCTGCTTCCCATGGGGGACTTGTAGCTGAATTTTCAGCTCCTGGCTTTAGTGCCCTAAGTCCTGACTGTTGCAAGCATGGACAAATGCTGGAGCGATCCATTCTCACTCTCTCTGTATCTCTGCCTTTCAAATAAATAAAATGAATTTAAGGTTTAAAAGCCAAATTTTCGGGTCTCAGGACGGGGCGTCTCAGGACGGGGCGTCTCATGCCTGGATTCCGGACGGCCGCCATGGGCACATGGTGAGCCGTTCCCGGGCCTGCTGGGTTCCAGAGGCTGCTTCCTTTGGGGTGAGTAGACCGAGGGGGGGGGCCTCTGGGACCGGGCAGGTCCGGCACCCAGCCACCGCCCTCATTGGGCGGTGAAGGGGATTTGGGAGGGGCGCGACCTTGGGCCTGGGAATTTTAAACCTCCAGCAGCCTTCCGGCAGCTGGTGGGTCTCAGGACGGGGCGTCTCATGCCTGGATTCCGGACGGCCGCCATGGGCACATGGTGAGCCGTTCCCGGGCCTGCTGGGTTCCAGAGGCTGCTTCCTTTGGGGTGAGTAGACCGAGGGGGGGGGCCTCTGGGACCGGGCAGGTCCGGCACCCAGCCACCGCCCTCATTGGGCGGTGAAGGGGATTTGGGAGGGGCGCGACCTTGGGCCTGGGAATTTTAAACCTCCAGCAGCCTTCCGGCAGCTGGTGGGTCTCAGGACGGGGCGTCTCATGCCTGGATTCCGGACGGCCGCCATGGGCACATGGTGAGCCGTTCCCGGGCCTGCTGGGTTCCAGAGGCTGCTTCCTTTGGGGTGAGTAGACCGAGGGGGGGGGCCTCTGGGACCGGGCAGGTCCGGCACCCAGCCACCGCCCTCATTGGGCGGTGAAGGGGATTTGGGAGGGGCGCGACCTTGGGCCTGGGAATTTTAAACCTCCAGCAGCCTTCCGGCAGCTGGTGGGTCTCAGGACGGGGCGTCTCATGCCTGGATTCCGGACGGCCGCCATGGGCACATGGTGAGCCGTTCCCGGGCCTGCTGGGTTCCAGAGGCTGCTTCCTTTGGGGTGAGTAGACCGAGGGGGGGGGCCTCTGGGACCGGGCAGGTCCGGCACCCAGCCACCGCCCTCATTGGGCGGTGAAGGGGATTTGGGAGGGGCGCGACCTTGGGCCTGGGAATTTTAAACCTCCAGCAGCCTTCCGGCAGCTGGTGGGTCTCAGGACGGGGCGTCTCATGCCTGGATTCCGGACGGCCGCCATGGACACATGGTGAGCCGTTCCCGGGCGGCCAGTGCGCCATTGGTGCCAGGCTCCGCCTGCTGGCCGCCCGGCTGGGGAGCTCTGGGTATTTGGTTCTTTGATTCGCTGCTTAATTAGCTCCAGGTTGAACCCATTGTGATTCTCGGACCTCAAACAGGCAGTAACTCTTTCTTTGTAAAAGTTGTAATCACTAATAATGCTGGGCACCAAATACCAGTCCATGCAGAAGCCTGGGCCTGGGGCTTGTCCTGCAAAAGTAGCTCCAACGGCTGGCTAATGTGTCAACTGGTAGGGAACAGAGTAGATCTGGTACGAATGAGCAAACCTTAGCCCACAAGTAAAACTAGAAACCAGGAGGGAGCAAAGGTCATGCCAAGCTAGGCTCTTGTACCTACTGGTCTGCAGGAGCCAGGGACACGAAGCCACAGTGTCTAAGGCAGAGGTCGGGACAGGTGAGGAGCTGTGCCAAGCTGAGTCAGAGCAACCACTGGCATGTGAGTGATCTATGGCTGGGAACAGACCCGGTTGGGGAGCAAAGGGGACAACCCTAGCTGGGCTGAGGTTCCCACAAAGAGGCGCGTGGCCTGGAAGGGGGGCTGCGTTCTGATCTGGATACAGTTGTAGTCTCCCTTGGCACAAGTGTGGACTGGGATTGGATGCACCGAACCGGGCTGGACCCCGACTCCCCCTGGTGTTCTGGAGGACCAGGGCAGATGTGTGATAGACAAGGCAAGGTCTCAAACCCCTACTGAGCCATGTGTGAGCCATACGTAGGTATGGACAAACCATGGCGGGGCTGGAACATCCAACAGCAACAACCAGATTGGGTGGAAGGCCTGTCAGGAAAAGCCACAGTTCCTGCTATGACAGGAGGTGGACTGAGTAGGGTTGGCTCATGGACCCACTGGTAAGCGTGTAACCTGGCATTGGGAGAGGTTCTGATGGAGGAGCCTGGGCAACTCCTCTGGCAGGACACAGACCCGACAGGTCAGCGCAAGAAACATGATAGGAAACAGCCCAGAAAAGGCCATGGAAAGCTACCCACTGGCATACACTTGGCAGACGTGGGGGCAAGACCAGGCTGAATCTGTCCACGTCATCCACTGGCAAATCCAGGCACCAGTGTGGGTTGACCCAGGTTCGGTCGCAACAAAGACTAGTGCACAATATGGAATGCCGAGGTGAGGTTGCCTGTACCGGAGGGGACCGCAGCGTCCAACCAGCCTGAGAACAAGAAAGGAAGTAGGCAGAGCCAGCAGGGGAATAAGGGAGGGTTCCTTTGCAGGATAGCTACTTCCGCAGGAGAGCATGGGCTGGGATGGGGGCAGACCAGACTAGGCAGAGCTACCACACCTGTGTGCCTCATGTGGACTAGATCAGGGAAAAGCCGGGCTCGGCGGATTATTCCTACTGGTGCAAACAGAATTAAAGTGGGCGAGGTTTGGTTGGGCAGCATCAACTGGAATCTGGGAGTGGGAGAGGCCTGGGAGGGTAATAGTGGGCTCATCCCTCTTGGGTTACCACTTCCATGGGAGGACATAAAACTAAACAGTGGCTGGGGTGGAATGGGGTGTGGGACAGACTGGATTACTGCTACACATACTGGCAAACCAGGGTAGGGGCGGTCCTGGTGGGGGTTATTGTGGGTCGCTCCAACTAGGCTGCAGCTCCCACTGGTTTAGGTGAGGGCCAAATATGTGCGGGGCAGAACCAGGCTGGACCGCAACACCCATTGGTTCCAGTGGAAGTCGGGAGTGAAAACAGAACCAACCCAGCAATTACAACCTCCAGCTGATTGGAGCGATGGACGGTGCCTGGCCCTGTACTTGTTAGCACATACAAGAAGTTTCTTTGGAGATCTTCCTAATCTAAATGCTGGACTCAGAACCCTAACGAAGAAAAGAGAGAAGACAGAACAGGTCAACCAACCATCTCAGCTATGATGGACTATGTCTATCAGTGGATTTTTCAAAGCCCTCATAGTGCTTGGAGTGGCGAGATTGACAGCGATTCATAACTGTTGCAATATCAAGACCACTCGAGCAAGAACCTCAGAGCATGCCCTACACCCGGGACTTGGGGAGGGTGGGAAATTGGGTGGGCCTTCTCCCTTAATACCCCCCTTTTAAACATGAAGGTAACAATATGGAAAACATACTAGTATTATCCACTTTCCTGTAGCCCTTGAACCTTCTTACTCTAAGTATGTAAAGAATGTCAAAATAAATTTTATTAATAAAAAAAAAAAAAAAAAAAAGCCAAATTTTCAACTTAGCCCTTGTATCACTTTCAGAATGAGGAATCATTTTCTTCAATGTAGCTTTCTTCAGGTAGTACATTTGTGTAAAGCAGCGTATCCTTGATTGTTGGAATGGGATGATCAATATCCCTTGATTGCAGAGTGTGTGTGGTGGTCACTGCTTACGTGATGGGATGGAAAGAGGGCGACACCATCAGAGAACGGACAAAAGTCAACAGCAGGTCTACAATTTGATTGCTGACAGCAGGTTAGTAATAAAGAAGATAGACAAGAAATTCCAAAACAAACTACCTTGATCCTGACTCCCACTGAGAAGTATAATGCTATCGGAAATGCTATTGGATTCTATAAGCAAATAAAACAAACCATGTAAGAGACCAGGATTTTTACCAGAAGCTTTTGTCACCCACAAGGAGACCAGTGATTTTGTTTTTAATTTAAAATTCTGTTTATATTATGCTTTTTAGTTTTCATAGTGCTGACATAATTTTTAAATAAGCCGTGAATATCATACCAATAATAATTTAGATGTCTTTTTCCGGATAGAGAGGTTTTTTTAAAGTTTTATAGTTTAACCCTCAAAACAAGTCTATGAATATAAATAATACTTGCATACAGAACAAAGCCTTTACTTTTGCTATATTGCGTGGTCTTCAACAAAGTTGAGCTATTCAAACATCTCTATTTAACACCTGTTTTTGTCTCTTTTGTATAGGAAACTAAGATATTAGATTTTTTTCATGCATAACTATAATTTCTAAAACAATGAGAAGGCACATAATCTGAAAATCAATCTGAGGCATTCTCATCAAAGGCAGAAAAAAGAACTTGGAGGCCATGTTTGTCGAAGGGTCCAGTGTTGTAGCCTAGTGGGTGAAGCCGTAGTCTGCAACACCAGCATTCCACATAGACAATGTTTAGGGTCCTGGATCTTCTTGTTATGACCCAGATGCCTGTAAATATCCCGAGAAACCAGAGAGAGGTGGCCCAGGTGCCTGGGTCATGTCTGCTGTGAGACCTCCTGGCTTTGGCCTCGCTCTCCTGGCCTTTGTGGCGATTTAGGGAGTGAACCAAATGGTAAATGCTCTCTCTCTCTCTCTCTCTCTCTCTATGTTTGTGTGTGTTTGAGTATCATTGTCTCTTCCCTTCTCTCTGTAACTCTGACTTTCAAATAAAGAAATAATCTTTAAGAGAAAGAAGCTGTCTCTGAGAAGGAGGCAGCAGTCCTTCCGGCCGCAGGAATACCGAGCGGACTTCAGAATAAGCAGAAGAGCTCAGCACTTCCACACGGGGCAAAAATCCTGGAACACTTAGGGAGTAAATTATCAGCCAGCACGACCCTGACTGACCACCTGTTGATAGAGCAGAAACCTTTAGGTCGGTCTACTCCGAGGAGACATTTGCAATGCAGCTTCTTGGTGCCATGTTCTCGGGTTCTGCTTCTTTCTGACTCAGGAGTTAATGACCAGGAGGCACAGAAGTGCCGCGGGTTCTGTTCTCATGTACATGACGATACCTAGTGCGCCCTGAGCAAGCGTTTCAGTGTTCTGATTATATTGTAACATACACGATCTGGTTGAACGTCACGTTGAAGCTTTTCCTTGACCTAATTTACACTGGATCAGGGATGAGGGAAAAGCGAGAACAGACATCTTCGTAACCATTCATTTGCACAAAGGTCATTATCATAATGGCATGGATTTGGCAACCAAAGAAATAGTTTGCAACCAGAGAAGTATTTTATCTTGCACCTGCCATTAAAACACATATGACTCAAAGAAATGTTTTGCCTGCTTCAGGTGCTGTATCTGGGAAGGTGAAATCCACTTTGGACTATTTAAGAAATTGCTGCTGTAGTGCGCGCTTCTCTGACACATGGTTTTGAGTTAAAGGCACTGGAAAAACAGCAGTTACAGGAAGGTCCCTTTGACCTTTCTACTGTTTCTTCAAAGCAGAAGATGAAGCGCCCCTGGGAAGTCCAGCCTCCCTGTGTTAGGACGTAATTACCATTCTTGTCAGCACGGGCAGGCTTGGGAGGTCAAATAAAAGCTCGACCAAGAAAACTTCCTGTCTTAGCTGCTTCCCACTCCATCGGGTCCCCTTTCCGTCCCCTTGCCTTAACTCACACTCATAATGCATCACCCTGTCCAGCTGGCCTATAGCAAGTTAAGACCCCGCTGGTCTAAATCAAGTTAATTTTTCAGACCATATATTTAAAAAAGATTAAACCCTGAGGCTAGAAAAAAAAAGTTTGCTTCCCTTACATTTGTAGGTGTTAATACAGAGCTGGTGACCCATCCACTGCACTTCTCAGAGTTGTTAGTTATCAGGGGCCAGCGTTCTGGTGTTGTGGGTTAAACAATCGCCTGTAGTAAGGTAGCCATCAGTTGCGATGCAGCATCCCTTATTTGCGACAGTTCGAGTCCTAACTGCACCATTTCTGATGCAGCTCTCGGCTGACGCAGCTGGGAAAGCGGGAATAGATATCCCAAGTACTGTGGCTCTTGTTTCCCTGTGGGAGACCTGAACGGAGCTCCTGCTGCTTCCCTCGGCCCAGGCTTGATCGTCGCACCCGTTTGGAAAGTGAAATAACAGATGGAAGAGAATGTTACTTTAATATGCCAGAAAGCTTTTTCTTTTTGTTATTCTTGTAAAGAATTTGTCTTCTCTCAGTACTATAGGACAAAACAGTAAATTATTTCTGGATAAAGTTTTCCAGGAAAAAGAATATCTATCAGCTAATGGTTTGTGGTTTATCTCAAAAGAGTTTGACACGCGGCTGTGCCTCAGTGCAGTGAGGACGGCGATGTTGCTTCATTTCACCCAGACTCAAATGGAGCAGGAGAACATTTTTTCACGTCATTAACCAGGCAGCCTTGCAAACTCAAAGTTGCAAGAAAACAGGAGTTCGACACACTGTTTGGTAGCTTTACTTCTTTACATTGTAAACGACTGTTTTTCACTTTAAATAGCTCTTGTACATCAGTGTGAACTGAAATAGGGAGGCAAGAGTACTTCTCATTATAAAAGACAAGCAGAGTTGTGATGAATTTCCAGAAAGTCGTTTACATTTGGGGGGTCTGGCGCGGTGGCCTAGTGGCTAAAATCCTTTCTTTGTATGCTCCAGGGTCCCATATGGGTGCCAGTTCATATCCCGGTGCCCCCACTTCCCTTCCAGCTCCTTGTCTGTGGCCTGGGAAAGCAGTCAAGGATGGCCTAAGTCTTTGGAACTCTGTACTCGCATGGGAGACCCAGAAGAAGCTCCTGGCTCCTGGCTTCAGATTGGAGCAGCTCCAGCCATTGTGCCAACTGAGAAACGAATCATCAGACAGAAGATCTTCCCCCTCTGTTTCTTCTCCTCTCTGTATACCTGACTTTCCAATAAAAAGCAATAAATAAATCTTTTAAAAATCAAAAATTCACATTTCTTTAAAAGAAAAAAATCCCTGGCACTTGTTACTGATAGACTGGCTTATTCAGAGTGGGCCACGAGATAGCTCTAGGCCCCAGAAATGACTTTGCACTTGGACAAAAATTGGACTCAACTCCGACAAGAAAATGTTGACATCTCCAGGCATGAGTAGGGTGGAGCTTAGTGGATAAAAAACAACAAAGCAGCAGCAGCAGGGGGAGACTGTCAGCAGCAATGCAGCAGAATTGGTCAGGGGACAGGTTGGAGACAGCTGCCAAACCTGGAGTGTGCCAATGCACAGCCTGGGGTTCCTTCAAAGAAATTCTACAAGGAAAGACCCCATCTGACAGAGGTCACAGGGACATGCAATACTTTTGATGGAAAGAGACAACCTGTGTCACTTTTCATGGCAAACATTATGTTTGTTTCTTTGAGCAAAATCCATATTTAAGAGACTCTAGACTGAAGAGAATCAAAGGTGAGGACATTAGCCACCGGAACATTGCACTGGACCCGCTTCAATCCTTTTAAAAAATCATTTTTCTGTACTTGATTCTGTTTTTTTTCTTGCACTATTTTTGAAAGATGGCATTGTTTCCCTACTGTTTGTTCTTGACATCACTGAAACAATTCAGATATAAATATGTCAGTTGGCATGAAATTGCATCATTTACAAGTCAACGGAAAAACCAAGAGGACATAATCTATATTTTAAAATAGCATTCATAGTATGATTGTCTAGTCTTAATTTGCAAAGTAATTGCTGTTAGTTCCTATTAGTGGCACTTGAATTCTCCTAGCTATAATGTATTAATATCTTAATTACAGCTTTATTCAGCGTATGTTTATATATTATTTACAATATATTTTATTTATATTAATAACATTGTATGCAATCTGCATGTATGAGCTTTTATTATTAATATATAATAAAATTATACATGTGTATAAATACTAATTTTATTAAAATAAATGAAACATGTTTCATAGTTAAATTATTAAAAAGATTACTGTAGTTCCCTCCCTCCACCACATCATGTGATTAAAATTACAGGATGTCAATTCTAGAGTGGGCACTTGGTATAATTCCTGAATAGCCATGTGGGTTCCCTGCGTTGCATACCAAATTTCTGAGTTCAGCTCCAGTCTCTGCTCCTGCTCAGCCTCATACTAGGGCATAAGATAGAGGGCACTCGGTCATGACTCAGCTGTTTGGATCTTAGTCCCCCACACGGGAGGCCCTGATTGCGTTCCAGGATTCTGGAAGGAGCTATTCAGAAACATAGCTCAACATAGGTGGAGCTTGACCTGCTTTGCCAATAAAGCACGTTGTTGCTACAAGAAGTAGTTTCATTGACTGACGTTCAATAGCTAATCAAGCTGTTTCTTCATAATGAAAATCTACTATTTCATGAGTCCCATTGAAAACAATCTTACCAGAGCTATAATTTTGAAACTTTCTCATGTATTTTTGTGATGTTAGAACCCAATGATCAGTGCTGATAATTTGATGCTCTGTCACAAGTGTGCTGCGTTTGGAATTGTTAGACTCAAGCATATTTTGGAGTAGTTGTAAAATAAACTGCTTTCAAAGCTTATCACTTTTTCGTATTTCTTCATGATATAAACATCATTTTCATGTATAATATAGGAATTGCTTTGGGAAATCTGTTTAGAAGCTGTTATAATAAAAACATGTGATGGCTGGTATGATGGTGAAGCGATCTAATCCTCTGTCTGGAGTGCTGGAATCCCATATGGGCTGCTGTCTGAGTGCTAGCTGCTCCGATCTAACAGACTGGGAAAGTCTTTGCGGCCCTGCACCGTAAGAGATCTGAAAGTGCCTGGCGAAGACCAATCCAGTTCCATTGGCTGTAGCAATCTGGACTTGAACTAGCAGTTGGAAGATCTCTCCCTCTCTTTCTTCCTCTTTCTAGCTCTCCCCTTCTGTGTCTATCCCTTTCTTTAACTCTTTTAAGTAAAAACACATCAATGTTTGAAAGATTTATAGCTCTTGAACGTTTAAAATATATGATTCAGATGTTTTATTCTAATTTTATTTAATAAAACCATTGAAAAGAAAATAATTTTAGAAATATATCAAATACATTGATAAATATAAATTAATAAAGAATTAGATATGTTTACCTTGAATTGAACATTAAGCAATGTCTACATTTATCAGGGTATTTTTGTCTCACCAAGTTTAAAAACTTTTATGTGCTAATTAGAAACAAAATACTATTTTTTGAATTTTTGTTTAGTCCATGATTAAGCTTGTGGTTACAAAATGGAAAGTGTGTCATTGTGCAAATTAAAAGAAAAACTAAAAAACAAAGAGGAGATAAGGTGGGAATATGGGGTACAGTGGGGAGATATTGATATGCTCTTCAGACTGTACATATGACATGTAAAGTCGGTTTCCTTTATATGAATAAATGACAAGTAATCACTTAATTGTCAAAACTGTAAATAAACAGTATTAACTATATCGTAAAATACCAAAGCAGACAAAAATAATTATTTGCATTTCTGGTTTTAGTGGTGATGATAAGGATTTTACAAGTATGTATTTACTACATAAAAGCAAATATGATGAACGAAATGAAAGCTATGGAAATGTAGCATTTTTAACATGCTGTAAATCACTCAAGTTTCTGAAAATGGAAATAGTGAGACAGAAAAGGATAAGTCTGTCAAGCCTAAGCACAGGGAAGTTGCTAGAACTGCCTGTAACCGACAGGGTCGTGCGCCTGCCAAGTGATCAGGCCAGGCCTGTTGAGATGATAGCAAAGGACTCCAGCAGTGACGGGAGGAGAGACGCTTAACACGGCGAGCATGGGCTTCAGTCAGTCTGCTGAATATGCGTCCTGATGCTGAATTCCATTGTATAGCAATGTCTGGTTTATTTGCAAAGACCAATAAAGTTCCTTTTATTTTTATAAATAACCTTTTTGGCTTTTAGGCAGTATTTCTTACAGCAGTTGAAGGTATGACTTGGATAACTTTGTTTTTTGATAGACTAATAGATACAGTTATGGTTTTTGCTGAGATACTTGGTACAATTACATCAAAGCATCAAAAAAAAGTGGATGTTTTCATGACAGTTTGAGAACATGGTTTTGCATATCACAGTATTGAGAGTTTTTAAGAATCAGAACATACAAAGAAATGAAATATAGAAACAGCAAAAAGATAAAATGTTTTATTTAAAATAGTAATGGCAATTTCATGGACATGAAGTCTCTAGAGACTGTAACTTAAAAATTATATATAGAGAACAAATGCTCCAAAACCATTTTTCATTTTCTTTTTAATTGTCTAGTATATATTTATGATACATAGTATGGTATTTTGATCAATGTCTTCATTGTTGAAATTATATCTAGTATATAAATTAATTCACGTATAAATAACATGAAAAATAGCTAAGTACCAAATATTTAAAATTATGAACACAATATCAAACAAAAATCTTTACTGGAACAGATAGAGGAAATGTCTTGAAATTCAGTAATTTACAACCTCAAGTTATGTTCTTTATGCCTAATTCTGTTGACTATAACCTTCTGTGCTTCCACATGAACTTCAGAATTGCTCATTATAGTTCTATAAAGAATGTACTTTGTGTTTTCTTGGAAACTGCATTCAATCTGAAAATTTATTTAGATATTATGGGTACTTTAATATGATGAACGCCTCCAGAATTTGAATGTCTAAAGACTTTTCATTGTTTTGCATCTCTTCTCAACCTCATTTGTCAGTTTGTAATTTAAATTGTAAAAATCTTTCATACTCTTGGTTAAGTTGATTATGAAGTATTTTGTTTCTAGTAGCTATTGTGAATAGAATGGCTCTCATAATTTCCAAGCAAGTCCATTCCGCTTTCCAGTTATTTCTGTATTTTGATTTTGTTTCTTCTAACTTTGTCGGTTCTAATTGTCTCATGGTGGAAGCTTCAGGTTTCTACATAAAATCATGTCATCAGCATATGCAGAATTGTTTGACTTCTTTCTTGCCTTCTTGAATGATTTTATTCTCCCTCTATTGCCTAATGACTCCTACAATTGTTTCCAGTATTATATTAAATAATTATTGTGCAGGCAAAAAAAAAATCCCTATCTACTTCTAGGTTTTAGAAGTCTTTTACAGCTTTGCCTCATTCAATCCAATGTTGCTTGGTCAGTTGTTATATGTAACCTAATTTTATAACTAATAAGTACAGTTTTATTTTATAATGAAACATGCAGAAATCCATCAGAAGCTTTGTTTTGTACTTGTTGGATTTGTGCTATGATTCTTTCTTCTGTTCAAGTGCTGTTTTACATTTATAGCTTACACAGACTGAGCTATCCCTACAGCTGGGAAGATTCCACTTGATCAGGGTCAACCATATTTTGTGTCTGTTGTTGATTTTCATTGGCCACTTGTTGAAAATATTGGCATTGGATATTAGTCTATAATCTTCTCTTTTGTTGAGTTCTTATTTGGCTTTGAGGTCAAGATTGCAGATTAATTTTGCAAGAATCTCTTTCAATCATTTGGTGTAATTCGGGAATTATTTTAAGTTCCTGAAAAAATGTGAAAGAAGTTAGCAGTGAAGCCCTCTGTCCCTAGTCTATTCTTGGTTGAAGAATTTCTTCCTGATATAATTTTTATTTGTTCTTTCAGTTTTTCCAGTAATTTTGGAAAGTTATGAGCCAAGAATTGTCCATTGCTTTTAGATATTCAGATTTGCTAGCATGAATTTGTTTACAGTAGTCCTGAATGCTTCATTTTATTTCATTGTATCAACTTTGCTATTTCTTTCCAACTATAGTAGTACCTAAGTCTCCCTCTTTTTTGTAAGTTATGTTAGTTTCTCTGCTTTTTTTTTTTTTACACTTTCCAAGCACCAACATTTTGCTTCAGGACTTTCTACTAGTTTTATTACACTTCTTTTTATGTTAACTTTTATTGTCTCTTTTCTTCTGCAGACATTTAGATTATCACGAGTTTTTAAAGCCCTTGGGATACATTGATACATTATTTAATATGATTTGGGTTTGGTGTGTGTACTTTTTAAGAAAAACTTCTTTAGCACTGGTTTCCCTGTATCCTATAAATTTTGGAATATTTTGATTTCTTTTTCATTAGGTGCAGTGATTTAAGTTTATTTTACATGCCTAAGGATGCATTTTCCATTCAAGAACCTGCTATTCACTTATACATGTGTTTGCATAATTACTAGTTTCTTTTATATATTTCATTTTTTGTTCCATTGTGTTTAAATTTTTTGTCTTAATTTGTTGATATATACAGTCCATTCTAGAGCGATTGTCATGTACCAGTGGAAAACAAGAGTATTGTATAGCTGCTCTATGGACTGTTCTGTAAACTCATGTTAGGTCCCTTTTATACAGAGTATAGGCTGTTAATATTTCTTTATGTTTAGAAAGGCAGAGAAACACAGATAAGGAGGAAGAAAGAAGGGAAGGAGAAAGTGATTATTGATTGATCTACTCTGTTACTTCACTCCACAATTACCCACAGGAGCCAGGGATGGGCCAGGCCAGGAATCAGGAACTCTATCTGGATCATTCACAAAGGTATCAGGTACCGAAATATTCGGGCCATCATTTGTTTCTTCCCATGTGCACTAGGAAGAAACTGGATTGACAGTGGAGTAGCCCAGACTCAAAAACCACTCTGATATAGAATTTTACCATTAATCTGAACTTTCTTTGTTGACTTTGTCTATGTATGCTCGCTCAATGAAAATTTAGTGTTGGGAGGTCAGTGCTGTGGAGCAGCATTCCATACCAGGTTGCCACTGTGCATCCCAGTTACTGTGCTGGGAAACCAGTAGATGCTGGCTCAAATGCGTGGTCCTCTGCCAATAGTCAATCCTTCAGTATTTACGATATTGAAACTCAGCTCTCCCTTAATTATTTAATTGTAAAGGCAGAGAGCCAGGAGGAGAGTGAAAGGAAGGGAGGAACAGAGGTACACACATGAGAATAGAGATACACTTCCAGAAAAATACCTTCCTTTTGCTCTTCACTCCTCAGTATCCAGGGCTAGGTCAGGCCCAAGCACCTGAGCCATATTCCTTGTTGAGACTACAACAGGGTTGCTGCATTGCAGTGCAGTGCTGGGATTACAGCCTTGTTTTTGTTTGTTTATTGATATTTATGCTTGTTGTTGATAACTAATGACTTTCCATTAAACATCTTTTTATTCTCAGTATTCTACATGGCAAGAAAAAATAACGAGCTCAACAAAATTATATAAGAAAAAAAATACTGTTGTACAGCTTTTGACATACCGGTTGTTGTGAACCTGATTAATTCTCTCAGTTTTCTGGGCTTGGAAAGTATTTATTTCTCCTTCATTTATAAAATATGATTTCTCTAGGAAAAGTGGCTCTGAACAGTATGTTTTTCCTTGCAAAATTTAGAATATACTCTTCTAATGCCCTTTGGACTGTAAGGATCCTGTAGAAAATTATCTTCCTAACTTAATGAGTGTATTCTTGACTCGGTGCTCTGCTCTTACAATGGGTCTTCTGAATGGGGAAGCTGAATACTCTAAATTTTTGCTCATCTTTTTTTTTTATCTCAGTATCCCTCCACGAGTTGCATATTTGTATTTTTAAGGATACTTCAAGAATCTCAGGAGTTATCTTCTTTTGTTTTTTTCTTTAAACACATCTGTATGTGTTTCGAAACATCTGCCTTCAAATCCGGATACCCTTCCTTCCATTTGACATGCTTTTCACTCTCATTTCCTGTTTGGCTTACTGAATTTTCTTTTCCAAATTTTGGTTAGTTTCAAGAAGTTTGTTCTCTAAATACCCTCATCCCTATCATGTTTCTTCCGGATCTCCTAGGCAGATGCAGGATCCCAAGGCTTTGGGTCACCTGGACTGTTTCCCCAGGCCACAAGCAGGATCTGGATGGGAAGCTGGGCTGCCAGGATTAGAACCGGTGCCCATATGGGATCCTAGTGCATTCAAGGCGAGGACTTTAGTCTCTACACTGTCGCAATGGATCCATTTGTTGCTTTTCTATGTAATGATTTACAATCTAATTATAACCTTGACTGGTAGACATCATTGAATTTCAGGGAGAATTATTTGATAGAAGGAATGGACTTGTTTAGGAGAAGGGCTATGTGTGAGAAAGAGTCCAGCAAGTTCAAGGCTCTTGGCAGAATGCCTCTTCAAGGAGCATGTAGGATTTTTGCATCATGGAGCTGGCATTCAGTTGCATCGAGGCAATATGCAGCTATAGTTAGGAAAAACAACCAAAGTTTTACAAGTGTGAAGACATGCAGAATACAGTTCATGTGCAAGAATATATATTTATATATGTATGTGTGTATACATGTCCACCTACAGAAAAGGCACACAGCAAACTATTTTCTAGGAATCAGATGTTCTCAAAGGGCGGTGTTTCCTCAGGGTCAGATATCTGTGAGTTATGTTTAATAAGAAATAAATTTTTCATAACAATGGCATGAAAATGGGCTTAATACTTCTATGTAATAAACTGTTTTACCTACATGATATATTTGTACATATATACTTGTTAGCATTAGTATGTTTCACTTTTAGTATTATATAATATTTACTTTTTAAATCATATATATAAACATTTCTTTAGCATGTGCTTACTGTATATTTTGTTTGTGAATGAGAATGTTTCTACATTACCTGCTAGGAACCCTTCCTATGGCATCTCAATGGTGCACAGTGTAATGCTCACGTATTCTTCCAAACAGCTAAGGTATAACACAGAGAGGATTCAGTAACTCACTAAAGAATCTGCTCTTTTTCCAGCAAGCTGTGTTGATTTACGAACCTGCCTCAACTGGAGATCGGCACAATCTTCTATGCCTTGGAATGACTCATCTCAAAGGGAGCGGCCACGTGGCTGGACAGTGTTGAGGTAGGGAGGGACGCATCAGCTGACTTTGTCTCCATTCACTGTTGTTTTTTTATGAGGCAGCTCCAAGTTGACTAATTTTATTATCATCAGAAGTTATTGGTTGATCCACTTTAGTTTGTTTGGGATAGGAAATCTGATACTGGAAGACCATATTATTTATAAAGTTCCCATGATAGAATCAACACCTGGTTTTAGGGAGAAAATTTATGACTTCCATAGGCAACTGTGCTTCACAAACACTTATTTTAGAAAGACAGTTTTCTGTGAATTTTCATAAAGGATAAGGAAGGTAAGACATGCTTGTTTTCATCATTTGAATTCTCTCAAGGAAAATTTTCTAAAGCATAATTACATGTCATCTCTAAATTTAAGAAAAACAGCAACATAAAAATCTCCGTGATCAGACATGCATGCTCTTAAATGATAAACAACTTACAGTAAAAAAGGGAGTTTATCAAATGACAAGAGGATTTTTAACGACATATGCAACATCTATTTAAAGACACAAGACATTTGCAGAGAGTTTTGATTTGAATAATCTCATTTCTGGATTTAAAACTGCAGCTATTCTAAAGCTGTCATTTGCCCTTAGCTAAGATACAAATTCAATGAGATTCCAGTTACGAATGCTAGGCACACGAGTTTCCTTAAAGCATAATAACTCATAGGGACATTTTATACCAGATATTTTGAAGCATTTTAAAGTCACATAATTAAAATCATGTTTACTGTAACAACAAAATACGTTTCAGTAGTACAAATTATATGAATTGTTTTTGGTTAGGAAGTGGCAAAGAAAATCAATAGGGTGGAATGTTATGTACATAGCATGCATATAAGAGACAAAGCTTTGTGGGAAATACTGAGTTCATAAATCATTTCTTCATGCAAAATAAATCCCAATAAATGAAATACATATAAAAATAATACTAACTTTAAATGTGGATTATTAAAGTAAATTTTTGTGATTATGGTGTCAGATATTTATCATGATAACTATGTCAGTGGTGTTTTTTTTTTGGCGGGGGGAGGGTGGGGTCACACACAAACATTACTTACAAGGTAGATAAACAAGTATTGAATGGATGTCAGTAATGAAAAATCTGTAATAATCAGAAAAGTGAAACATTCCAGGTAAGTGCTCTTTTTGATATAAGACAGGTACTATCTGATGTTGGTAGTTCGTGGGGAAAACAGAGGCATGGTTAGAGACTTGGCGTGTAGCAATGTTGTCATTCTTCACTCAGATCCATGTCTTCCTCGGGTGGTGTCTTGGGGTTACATGTTATGCACACTGAAGAACGTATCGGAGATCAGAGCCCCAGTGTTCTCGGACCGAGGGAGCAGGATCTTTATTTCTGACATCCTATGAATTCCTAACAGAGTATCCACTATTACTTACACCTAATCTTCGATGCTTTACTTTCCAAAATAAGCACTGCTTACATTTGTCTCATTGCTTTAAAGAACAAGTTGGATACATTTCTGAAATAGTCATATGAAATATTTAGATTGACAACGCTCTGAGTGCAGAGTAAAGAGGAAAGATGGGAGAATCAGTTTTCTATCTTGCAATACTAATTCATAGCGTAGATTCTTTGAGGATTTACTATCTGGGCTGGTGCTAGCATCTGGAGTACCTTTGGATGCAGTCTATAGCACTAGTTTCTCATATGGGCACCTGAGTCCCAGCTGCTCCACTTACTGTTGATCTTTCTGCTCTGCACCCAGAAGAGCAGCAGAGCACAGCCTAGTTCCCTGGTCCCACACACTCACTGGACCATGCAGAGAAAGCTCCTGGCTTCATCCTGGCTTAGCACTGCCTCTGTGCAATGTGGCCATTTGGGAAGTGAACCAGCTGATGAAGATTTTCTGTTTCTGTCTCTGAAATCAACAATTTACATATTAAATAAATATGTTAACCAAACTGAAAATGACAGTGGAGTTATATCACAGCTTAAAACTCTGAAGAGGGTCCTGGCACAGTAACCTAGTGGATAAAGTCCTTGCTTTTCACCTGCCAGGAACACATATGGGCACTGATTTGTGTCCTATCTACTTCACTTCCCTTCC
Organism: Ochotona curzoniae; assembly: GCF_017591425.1. Lineage (NCBI taxonomy): Eukaryota > Metazoa > Chordata > Mammalia > Lagomorpha > Ochotonidae > Ochotona > Ochotona curzoniae. The sequence goes on along the minus strand of NW_024466219.1, from coordinate 7,889,386 downwards.
GGCTCCCTGCTTGTGGCCTGAGAAAGCAGTAAAGGATGAGCTGCAGCCTTGAGACCCTGCCTCCTTCTGGGAAACCCAAGAAGAATTTTCTTGTTCCTGACTTCAGATTGGCACAGCTCCATGCGTTGTGGCCACTTGGGGAGTAAAACAGTGGATGGAAGTTCTTTCTCTCTGTCTCTCCTCTGTGTAAATCTGACTTCCCAATAAAAAATAAATAAGCCTTTGAAAAAAATCTAAATAGAGCTGTTCGGGACATTCAGGTGTCTTGATTTGTGTGTAGGTATTCATATAATAGAATATTGGGTAATAAGTACAAATTTATCTGTTACACAATTCTAGAGGCTGGGAAGTGCAAGAACATGTACTGGAATCTGGCCAGAGTTGTTACGCTTGGATCCTACGTTGGAAGGCAGAAAGGCAGAGGGGAGCAGTTTGCTTTTGTTCCAAACCTACCCTACATTCTCTGACAACACTCTGGCAATCACGGTATTGGTCTGTTCTCCAAGGCAGAGCCCTCAGGACCTAGCACAGAGCTACTAGGCACCAGCTCCAAACACTTGCACTGGGGATTAAGTTGATGAGACATGAACTTGGGGGGACACATTTGGAATCTTAAACTGAAGAGCCATTAACCCCCACACCCCACACTTATCCTAAATCTGACAATGATAAACTTTCTGGATGTCAGCTGTAACTGCAGGCTGCTTCAAAAGTAAATTGTGGATGTTGCCTGCCTAAATCCAAAGTTTGACATTGTGTTAAGGAAGTTGCTACTGAGCTCACATTGAGGGGGTAGGCCCACACTGAAATTTCATTGTAGGACACAGAAAATCCCAAGTTTTATTCCCCAATAAGGCAAGGTAAAAAACAAGGTATGATCTAATGAGATAGTTTGTTTTAGCCTTAGTCCAAGAAGGTAGTCTGAAGTGAATTTAGCCAAATTCAGAAAAAGGTTTTAGGAATCATTTGAATCATATGCTGTTGTAAGAATGAATAACTGCCGAAAAATCCCATCTCATCTCTGACCTGGCACCTGACAAAGGGAACACTTGCTGTCATTCAGATTTCAGCTGAGAAAGGAGAGTGTTCAAGAATACCAGTGAACACGAGTTTAGGTGAGAGAGTTTTACACGCAGCCTCCGATTTCCCTTCTTGGGCAATGCCATAAGGGAAATCAAAGACAAACTGTGTTTGTATGTTTGTATGTTGAAATCCACTTGTTCCCTTTTGAGAAAAAAAAAATCCAGAAGTTTTAACTTCTTCTAAAGTATATAGAAGTTGCATCTAAATTTTGAAATCTGTTGATAGACTTTCTAAAAATCTTGAAGATGATACACTCAGTCAAAATAGCTTCCTTGGGTGCTTCACCTATTTCCACGCACAACTGTGCCTGGATATCTAGTGTTGAGATCTTAAAGTCAGCCCTTGGCTTCTTGAAAGTTAACTGTTTGAACTTAAATCCATCAGACTCAAGGTTTGAATTATCTTCCATATCTATTCTTTCCAAATTACCATTGTTAAAAATGTTGGTTCATCCCCTCTCCCCCCACTTTTTTTTTTCCGAAAGGAAAATTTACACTTTCAGCCTGTCATCCTGTTTATACTTGTCATTACTTCAACGTATATTCCATTTAGTAAACAAATGCATTGGACTCTAGCCCTGGATAGCTTTTGCTGAAAATCAAACCACCTGTAAAATCAAGTGATCAGAACAAGTAGTTATCTAGATCTAATTTTGTGGATTGATAGAAATCTTTTATCTTGTGAGTCTGCTCAGTTGAGCGTTTAGATTCTCTGCCTCATCTCTTCTCCTGTGCTTGGACTGCCGGAAGCTGTGTGAGTAGAACACTCTGATTCTCCTTCTGACTGTGGTCAAGCCATTCAGGGCTCCCTCTCATGGCAGGAACCACAGGGTCCCAACAGGAACCATCCTCATAGAGAAAAGAGTGTGCAGGTATTTGCTTTTAGCAGTTTTCTGCTTATTTTGGCCAAAATAAATCACTATACAGAGATTGGCTACAGAGTTAACTAAAGAGACAGAAAGTGTGAACATTACTGTAGTTCCTAACAACTTTCCATGGAGAAAACACTCAAGGACTCCTCATTATAGAGAAAATGCTATAATGTCATCCGATTGTGTTCTGCATCAAACAAGAAATTATCAGAAAACCTCAAATATTCCTCCCCTGTACAAATGCAAAAATGCAGTAATTCCTATCTAGATCAGCAACACGTATCAAGGTTATAAACAAGGATGGAATGGATTTTATAAATAGGACTGCTAGAAAAAAAATGGAAAATAGAATGATTTAATGTACCACCATGCAATGAGGGGAAAAGAAACCACAAACACTTCCAATAACTGCATAGCCATATGTATGTTGAAATCAATGTTTCTGCATATAAAGATGTCCAGGAAACTAGGAGAATAGAAATTCTAAAAACTGACACAGAAAATCTAAGAAAAGCCTACAGGTCACCTCTCTGCAGGTGAAAACGTTGAATTTATTTTCTCAATGATTTTGAAGATAACAAGGGTTTGTCCCTTCATTTTTTCTATTCAGCATTGCGAAAGTTAGAGATGCTGTGAGGGAAACCCTTAGAAAATTACACATTGGAAAGAAGAAAATTTCCTTCCTGAATAACTGCTTTGTGTACATAGAAAATTCTAAAGATTCTATTATAAATGTTCCAGAAATGGTTTGAATAAGGTCAGAGATTATAACCTAATTATCAAAAAAGTGTGTTTATTTCATCTTACCTTTGCATTTTTTTAAAGCTCTAGACTATTTTTGAGGAAGAGATGAAAACAAAAAAATAAATATTCCAGAAAGTTGAATAAATACATAATTATAAGGGATAATACTAATTTGAGAAGGAATGCTGTAGTAACAAAATCCTGTTTTCCTTCCCCAAACTCCTAGTCCCTTGTGTACATTTCATTCTAATCCTGGAGGTACGGGTAGAACATTGAATATACATGTATGTTCACATGGATAGATATGAAACTGCACTGTTGCGATTGACTTTTGACTTGCCTTGTATACACAAAGGAATTCCTTCATCTTACTTTGAGACAAGGAAACTGAAACCACTCTAAGGAATGTGGAAAATTCACACGTGCCCACAAGACAAGTTGATTCTTACAGGATGGAATCCACTCTGGGGGAGACTATAAGGCAAGGATCAGAAGGGTACTCAGACCACAAGCAGCCAGACATTGCCGATGCACTTCCCCTGGCACCTGGAACTGATTTCTGCAAGCCACCTTATAGGACCTGCACGATCTGTCCCAGGTAAAGACTCCAGATGAGGAGTTAGACACATGATACTTTGACTTCATTTTGTTGTTGTTGCATGTTCTACCTCTTATGCATGAAAATTAGGCTAAACCAGCATGTTTTTTCTTATCTCACTAAGTTTGTGATTATTTGCTCTAAGGCGACCGAAAACTATCAGCGAGATAAATAACATAAGTATACAACAAATTAGGTTAACCACAGAACAGCTTATGAAAACATTCTTGTAGAGTCAGGAATAAAACAAGAACCATTTTCGCTGCCTGAGCTTTGCTGATTGGTCTGCTGATGAACTGAATAAAGTGAACAACTAGGATTTCAGAAAAAAAAAATGTTCCCCATTTGGAAATGAGGATACATCTGAAAATTTCAGTATGAAATTCGGTAGACTTGCCTGATTTACCCAATTTAGAGACAGTTGGAAAGGGGGATATTTAATCATGATCTTTAATATAATATCATTCTGTCATTTACTAAGGGGCAGCCTGTATTTTTTCCATGGAGAAAGAAAAAAAAATTTTTTTTTCCTTTTTTCAAACAAGGAAGCTCCCTAGGCATAGAGATACAGTGTGTGCGGATAAAGTGACAGTGTCAGGAAAACACCTTTTCTTTTTTTAACCTAGATCTTTCTAAATGTTCACATAAATTCTAGGAAAATTCCCTTTGGTGGAGCTTAACAAAGTTAGAACTGTATGATAAAATGTGGGAAAACTATAACCCCTGCAGAAAATTGGAGTAGAAAATGTGAGCACGCTGCCTTATCAGATATCGGGATTTACTGTAAGCATGATGAAAAACAACACAGTTCAGCGCTGGAGCCGATGTAACAAATGGGCTCACAGAACAAAATGCTGAAAAACTGGTGTCTGTTTCCACAGAAACGACATACTACATGCACATGATGGCAGAAAAATGGGCATGGATCAGCTGTTCAATAAAGCAAATAGATGGTTATCCATTGGGAAAAAAATTTACTTCCACACTCAGAAATTTGTTCCATTAAGAGTACGTAGCTAAGTGCAAACGTAAGCACACACACACTGCTGAAATAATTCTTCACATTTTTTAGAGTACATCACATAATGTCTTTGTGACTTTCAGGGAAAGAAGGACTTTCTAAAGAGAAATTAAAAAAAAAAAAGACACGGCATAAACCAGTTAAGAAAAGCTAGGATTAAAAATTAATAAATCTGTGAGAACAATCACATATTGAAAGATGAAATTTGACACAGATAATTCACAAGAATTTAATAGAATAAAATAAAAAGGATAATATGATAAGAACGATTAGCTCTCTTCCTTTCATACAACATGATAACTAAGACAGGTAAGGATTAATGTAAAAGGAACGTCAAATCCTGCTCTGACACCGGAAATGGCTATACTTGCGCTAGCTAGTTCTTTAGTTAACTCTTACATGGTGACTACAACCCAATCAACGGAGCCATCATTCAGGCCTCCCAGGGAGACTGTGACAGGAAGCTACAGTAAGAGCAGAGCCCGGACTGGGGTACTCCAGTGTGAGATGAAACATCAGGTTAAACACCTGTCACCTATTTTCTTTTTAAATGTTAACTTTTATTTCAACGTTTACCTTTACCTTTAAATCATTTCTTTCTTTTAAAAAACATTGTATTTATTTTTATGGAAAGGCTGGTCTGTGGGAGGAGGCACAGAGAGAAGTTCATGCCCTCCGTGGCTGGAGCTGAGCCAGTCTCGAGCCAGGAGCCAAGAGTTTCCTTCAGGTCTCACACACTGGTGCAGGGTCCCAGGACTTCAGCTGGCCTCTACTGCTTTCCTGTGCAGCCAGCCCTTAAACACTTTTTTTTCTGCTTCTTTAGCTGTGGCTCTGTAGGGTGTGCAGTAGGAAATCAGCATGATTCTGATGTGCTTGTCCCTGATGGTTAGAAGTGATACGCATCTTTCAGGAACTCAGCCATTATCATTGCTGCTGTGGAAAAAATATCCATCCTAGTTCTTCTGGATACTTAAAAAATTATATAATTTCTACCGTAGAGTTATAGGAATTCTTTATTAACTTAGGTAGTAAACCAGAATGTGTTCTTTGCAAATATATTTTCAGCCAGCAGATGTCCTTCTTCCTCTTGGCAGCGGTCTTGGTGATTGAGTTTAGCAGACCAAAATAAAGTCATAAGCATCAAAAGCAAAAATAAATGCTACTACACTAAGCTTCAATTTTCTTTTCATGACAAACACAACAGATTTTTTTAGTTAAATTTTAACTAGCACATCAGAATTTCCATGAGACACTATGTGAGTTACCATGCAATGTTTTGACACCTGTTTAATATTCATTCAGGATAAATGTATCTCTTCAGTCATGTATCATTTACTTTCGATTAACAACTGATTGTTTGGCATGTTAGATTTTGTACCTTGCAACTTTACTGAATGTATTCCTGCAGTTTTGTCATGACATCTTTTTTTTTTTCTGATAGAACTGACTTTTGATAATAAAAGATTATGTTTACATTTTGCCACCCAAATGGGAGATTCTTGTGGTAACAGATTTTAGTTTCCTTGATGTTACAGCTGCTGTTTCCCAGGTTGTTGCGTCCGGAAGGAGACAGTGCAGAGGCAAGTGAGATTGTGAGAGCGCCCTGAGAACTGCATCTCCTCTGGGAACTCCATCTCAAGTCCCCTGCACCTCACCCCCTGGCGTTGAATGCGGAGCCAAAGGCTGATGGTTGTGTTGGTTTGATTTCATAGTCTACAATTTTTCCAAACACTGTTAGCACTTTCAATAATCTTACTGGAATCTTTTATTCCCTTATATGGAAGATCATGCCACCGCAAACAGAGATAATTTGACTTTTTCTTTTTAATTGTATCCCTTTGATTTGTATTTTCTTGCCTAATGGCTCTGATTAAAACTTGGAGAAGTATATGGAATTGCAGTAGCGAAAGTGAGGATTCTCATCTGATTCTGCATCTTTATGTGAATGTTTCCAACTTTTCTCCATTTTATATGTACTGGCTCTTGGTTTTATATATTGCTTCGTTTGTATTGAGGTATATTATTTCTGTACCCAAAGGGAATTTTAATCATGAAAGCATATTGCATTGTAGCAAGTGATTTATCTGCATCTGTTAAGATAATCAAGTGCTTTTATTCTTTAATGTGTTAATATTATTCATCATTTATTAATTTGCCTATATAGACTACCCTGTATATCAAGTAAACTTGGTTTAGATAAATGACATTTTTAGTGTGTTATTTGATTTGAATATCTAGTTTTCGTTGTTGCTGAACTTTTGCATCTATGTTCACCATGGATGTTCTTCTATAATTCTTACTTTGTGTTTTTGTTTCTGCTTTAGGCATTAAGGTACCTCTGACGTCATGGAAGCAGTTTGAGAAGATTCACTCTCATTCATTCAGTTCTTTTTATAAGTTGAAGAAGAATTAGAAATAGGGCTTTTTAAAAAGTACTTGTGGAGGTCAGCAGTGGAGCCTTCTGGCCGTGGGTATGGCTTCCGTGGATGGGCTGGCAGTGATCCCATCTCCACTCCGACCTGTTCAGGTGTACTCCTTTCCTCTCAATCATGATTGTTTGTTTCATTCTCTCGACTAATTTGAGGGAGGTTTTCTTAGTTTTCTTCTAAGACCTTGAGTTGCATTTCTTTCAGATGCCTTTCAGATTTCTTGATGCAGGGACTAATGCTTATAAGCTCTGTGCTGAACACTGCTTTTTGTTTTTTGGGTTTGTTTGTTTGCTTGTTTGTTGCTTTTGTCTGTGGAGCTTCTAATGATTTGTCTTCCAGCTCAAGCAATATTTCTTCTACCTTATCAATTTTTTAAAGACTTTTCACTGTATCTTCCATTTGATATATAAAGAATTATTATTTTCTGATAATCCAGCTTAATTTATCTTTAGTATCTATAACTCCCATCAGAATTTTACATGCTTGTCTTTTATGGATTTATTTAATTCATATATGTGCTCATTTGCATTTCTGAATAATATTATTGTAATTTTTTGGAATTCCTTTTCAGGCATTTCATCCTTCTCTATGTCCATACATGCTAATATTAAAGTGTTATTTTTGTTCCCTTGGGGGAGTCATGTTGTCTTCCCTGTTCATGATTCTTGTATTTCCACATTTTTTAGGCCTTAGAAACTTCTGTTTTTGTTAGAAGCTTGTTGGTTTTTTCCTCTTAGGACATTGATCCTTGAAATATGTCTTTTCGGCTTAATGGAGAATCGGTTGTTTCAGTGGATATCCAGGGAGCTCAGTCAGTGCCGGATCAGAGAGTAGGTAAGAATCCAGGCTGATAGCCAAGTTGGATGTCATTGATCTCTATTATCCAAGCAGGGAGAGTGCGATTGTGTCTGCTTTCTTAATTGCAGTGCCAGCCCTCTCTGTGAAGGAGAACCAACCACCTACCCAGGGTGATCACTAAGAGCTTTAGTACCTCACCCATTTAGATGCATAACTTCACAAAGAATCTGTGTGTTCCTCAGTTTAAGTACGGAATAATGAGCCTCCTGTGCCAACATAGTGATTGGCCAGAGCTCTAGCAATAACCCACAGCCCAGTCAGAATGTTCTCAGAATCACAGGGCATAGGTGTCTCAAAGTCCTAGGGATCAGAGAAGCCACTTTCAGGCCAACAAGCCAACTCCATCCACTGGAAAAAACAACAGCAACAAAAACAACAACAACAACAAACATGGCATTCCCAGAACCCTGTCTAAGTTGTAGAAATGTGTCGTCACTCTCCCTTCCCACTGCCTTGACAGAGCGAGGAGAAGGGAACACATAACATGTCTATGTAGACATCCTGCCCTGTGCCAGCCCTCCTAGACAGACTCCAAGTTGATGGGGACCAGGGTTTCACCACTCCAAAAACATCCTCCCAATTGTATGTGGACCACAACCACCTGCATTATTCTTGAGATGGCATTCCTCCATGCAGGTTGCTGGGTGACCAAGAAGTCACCTGCATAATGCTGCAAGCCCCATTCACTCCTTAATGTACAGTCTCAGCTAGAATCTTCAGTGCAAATATCTCTGAAACTGTCCCTTGGGAATGCATTTTTTTTTCCTTTTACATGTTTTTTTTTTTCTGTGATCAAAGCTAGCATATCTTGGGTCATCATGAAATCTTCCATACTTGATATATTAGATTTCTTTGTCCATCTACATAAATCAAATAATCTCCATTACTGTCATGTAGTTTTGAAAAAAAAAGTCAATTTGTTTCATCATTCTTCATGCCTTAATAAATAAATCATTGTTTTTGAAGGCAAATATGCTGTGCCTCTAAGCTTTCAGAATTAACCTTGAAAGTCACTAATTTTACTCTCTTGAGGTCAGTATTTCTCTGAAATATTCATGAACTTGCATTTATTTGGGGGCATAGGAGAAAAGGAACGTGGAGTTTTTTTTTTAAGTCTACTCATTCTCTGTTTCTGAATCCTTGTCAAAATCTTTACGCTGAACTCAAATTTGCCTGATTTCCAGCACCGCGTCATACTCCCAACCTTCCTGTTTATTGCGAGAAGCAATAACACTTCACTCTCGTGCTCAGTGCTTCTGCATTCCTTATTTTTGTGAATCTCCTGAGGAAAGAGGAATACGAATTGGTAATGAGCTTGGATTTACAATCCACACAGCCTTAAAGGTCATCATGCAATAAGATCAACTGAAAAAATGAGAAGTCCAAGTAATAAATAAAATCTTTCATAAAAAAGGTCAAAGCTCTTTGATAATCAGCTAAGTAAGGTGTTTTCGTTTACACCCCTGTGAACAGAGCTTAAGACAGTAGAAAATGTTTAGAAAATAATTTGCTAATAAAGATCATTAGCAGGACTGAGTAATCTACAAATACGTGTGGTCATTCATAAGCCATCAGTATTGATCGCAGAAAGATGATATTTAGGAAATTACTGGTATGTGAGTATATGATCATTTAAAATCAGTTATCTCCTGCTATTATTTAAGCTTATTATATGTACATGAAAACGAACATATGAACAAAGGAAATAAAAGCCACCCCGAACAGGAAATGATAATATTTTCATAATATCACTGAATGGTATAAAAAAGAGGCACTGAGATTGTGTGGCACAATGATTTCTTTGCAAAGCCCTTCATTTCCAATTGATAGATTTAATCACATTATGTGACTGCTAGGTATCCTTAACAAAGCAATTTGTTCCTGCATAAAAAAATTCTTATTTATTTAATAAATCCCTTATTGATTTTCATAAAATCATCTTTCATAAATTTATCTTTCAATGGTTTAAGTTTTTTTTAACTGGAAAGCCAGATTTACAGAGAGAAGGAAATATAAAAAGAAATGTCATCCATCCATTGGTTCACTCCACATCCAATGCTGTGCCAATCTGAAGCCAGGAGCCAGTTGCTTCCTGTGGGTCTCCCACAAGAGTGCAGGGTCCCAAGGTTTTGGGCCATCCTCTACTGCGTACCCAGGCCACAATCAAGGAGCTGGGTTGTTTGTGAAGCAGCAGGGACACAAAATGGAAGCCTTATATGGAAACGCAGGATGTACAAGGTGAAGATTCAGCTACTGAGCCATTGTACCTTATCTATGAATTCATCTTTCATAGTGAAAGAATGTTAACATTTCTGTTCATTTTCCTGCAAGATTTTCTGTATGGTTATATTCCTAGAAGTAAAGATATCACAATAATGTATATATATATACATATATATATATAATTTATATATATATATAAAACCTTTGTTAGTATTTTTTTTCGTTTTATTGGAAAGTCAGTTATGCAAAAAAGTGGAGAGACAGAGAGGAAGATCTTCCATCTGCTGTTCCCTACCAAAGTGGCTGCAACAGCCGTAGCTGTGCCGATCCGAAGCCAGGAACCTGGAGTTTCTTTCTGGTCTCCCACGCGGGTGCAGGGGCCCAAGGCTTTGGGCTGTCCTTGACTGTTTTGTCAGGCCACAAGAAGGGAGCTTGGGGCATGGCGCCAGGGCCTAGCGGCTAAAGTTGTCGCCTTGAACAAACCACTATCCCATATGGGCACCGGTTCTAATCCTGGCAGTTCTGCTTCCCATCCAGCTTCCTGCTTGTGGCCTGGGGAAACAGTCGAGGGTGGCCCAATGCCTTGGGACCCTGCACCCGCGTGGGAGACCCGGAAGAGTTTCCTGGTTCCCGGCTTCGGATTGGCATAGCACCAGCCATTTCAGTCACTTGGGGAGTGAATCATTGGACGAAAGATCTTCCTCTCTGTCTCTCTTCCTCTCTGTATATCTGATTTTGTAACAAAAATAAACAAATGTTAAAAAAAAAAAGGAGCTTGATGGGAAGCAGGGCTGCCAGGATTAAAACCTATACCCATACGGGATCCAGGTACATGCAAGGAGAGGACGTCAGCCACTAGACTACTTCGCCAGGCCCTCTATTACCTTTTAAAATACTAACTTCCAGACAATGCCTGACACTTACAAAGCAACATAAAGAGTTCATGGAAAAATGGATTAAAAGCTGTCTGAATTTTTGACATCCATGTAAGCAAATAAACACCTATTAGCCGACTTTACTTACGCAATGTGAGGGTTCATTCTCAGTAGTAAGATGCTGCTAATGCTTATCAACAATATCTCTTTTAAAATGAACAGGGTAAGTGTGATGTTTGACACTAAAAAGAGATAACGATTGGATAAGTACTCAGGGCCACGTTACCTAATGAGAGAGTGGTAAAATATGAAGCAGTTGCTGATTAATAATTACTGCTTTTACAGTCAGATAAAGCTGAGGACAATTTTCATGACCCCTAATTACACCTGTGTAGTGATTTGCTGAACTGCCTATAACACAAGCTCTCATTTGTAAGAGAGTGCAGCAATACCATCAACTTGTGTTTAGAATTTAATGAAAAACCTCGTGGCCCACAAGGAGTTCCACGTGTGTGATTGTTCTATTGTAAGATGTTGATGTGAATTATCGAAACATAACATGTCAAAGAACCTATACAATTTATCATGTACTTCTGCGCAGGAAAATAATCAACTACAATTTATTTTTAAATATCCCGCTGGATTGCTGTAGAATAATGAAAATGTTGTCTATTTTAAGCCAGATGAATCCTGTGGGGAAATTTTCCCTTATAAATCCAGTCGGGGAAAATAAGAGAAACTGCAAATTCTTTGATCATTTTGACAAAAAAAAATCCTACTTTCTCATTCCTCATATCTCTTAAGAATGATTCGTGGTCATTTTTAAAGTCAATGTATTGAGAACAGATGACTATACCTTGAATCAATGAACAATCACTTAATCCGAATACTTTTCCTGCAAAGGAAAATTGTATGTAATTTAGGCACCACTTAAAATCAGCATTGTATGTATATTTCAGAGGTTCCAACTTTTGTATCAGTTGTATCTGCTAATATCTGCAAAATTTTTTCTTGCAAGCGTAGCATCATTATACTAGAAGTTTGCTAGAATGAGCCATAGATATGAAAATATAGAGATGGCCATCTTTATTGTCTGCTAACCATCAGCCATGATTTGTTCATGTCAAGGCTGCTTGAAGATTTGTTTTTCACATCAGCCGTAAAGAACACTCTCTTTTTATTGCAGGTTGCATGGTATTCTGTGTGATAATGCTTGGAGTAGTACTGTGAGGACTGCTATGCATCTCCTAATTTAAATTTGCCTATTTTTTTGGAAACATAGGCCATAAAGATGAAAATTAGAAAGCAAAATGTTATATTACTTTTTAATAAATCCTGTGAATTAAATTTTTAGCTTAACAAAACATAAAATACCTGATGGGATTGTCAGAAGTGCATTCCCTTGGGCTGTGGCAGTTTTGGGTTTGCCAGTGGAGAGAGAGAGAATCCTGAAGTAGGAATAAACGTAGTGTGGTACTAAGATTCTGCTACTTAAGTGTATCCTGACTTTGCACGTGTGGATTATGGTGTGGCTGGATGGTAGGGAGCAATAAGCAATAGGGGGTATAAAATTTTCAACAAAATAGATTGAGAAAGTGCAGAAATTCACTAGCAAGGGTGAAAGCCTGGACATTGTTCTGATTTCAAGGGTGAGTCATAGAAAATGTTGTTAGAATAATGCCGTAATCTAATTCACCTGCAGTGTTGCTGTGACTAGTCTGTATTGCCTCTCAGATGCAAGGGCTTTGAAAGGGAAAGAAGATGGAGCTGATGGGAATCATTTAGATGAGAGAAGTAGAAATTAAACATGCATGGTACGGACAACATGAGGAAGACCAGGTAGCCTTCCATAATAATGCCTACAAAGCACTTAAAATTGGAAAAGTACAAATCTGCCATGACAAGGTTTGGAGACATCAACTGGTAAATAATCAGGACCATCACATACAAAGTATGATTCTCAACATCTTGTTCGAGCGTTGCAACCATAGATATGGTATAGTGGGAAGGCAAAGACTGAAAAAGTATTCCTTAAACAAAGTCAACTTTCAACCTCTGACTTTTGAGAAATAAGATTTAACCAATAAAATCAAGATGGCAGATATAAGCCTGCATGTGGACAACCATGCTTATGGAAGGGGTGAGGGAGGCATGTAGGAGTCATACATGAGAATTTGTACTCCTTTATGCTTTATTTTACTTGGAAACATAAAGGAACATGTACCACTTGGTGATCAGAGTGGATTCAAGAACGAAGAAGAAGTTTCATCTATAGGAGAGTTCTTATTGCCAATAAGTTCTTACCCACATGGGTGCATGGTTCCAAACACCAGCGCTGTCTTCTGCTGCTTTCCCAGGATTTAAGCATAGAGCTAAATGGAAAGTGGAGCATCCAGGACATAAAATGGCATCCACATGAGATACTGGCTCCATAAGGCATAGGATTAATCTGTTGTGCCACCACACCTGCCCAGGCTCATGAGAAAGAGCTCTAGTACTTTAATGTTTAGCGGATGGACTGTCAGTGCGGTATAATGAATTAAGCCTCTGCCTACAGTGCTGGGATAATCTGTGAACAGTGGTTTGAGTCCTGGCTGATTCACTTCTGATTCACTTCCTAGCTAGACAGCCTTGAACAACAGAAGAAGATGGCCCAGGTGTGTGTATGTGTGTGTGTGTGTGTGTGTGTGTGTGTGTGTGTGTGTGTGTGTATCTCCAGTGAAAATTAGTCAGTGTGTTGAAGACACAAATGCCCTTGCATTTTTAGTGTAACATTACTCATAATAGCTTATAAGTAGAACCAACCTTTATTCACTGATGAATGGGTAAAAATAGTGGTACATACACCCAGTGTAATACTCTTCAGTCTTAAAAAAAAAAACCTGACAATTGAGAAATAAGTAACAACACTTCACCGCAGTACAAACATAACATGTTGGCCTTTTCAACTCTTGTTTCCCCATATATAATCAGAAAATTCTGTTGATCTAAAAGAGATGAGGTTTTCGGCTTCCTGCAAGTAGGAGAGATGTTGTCTTAACAGCACCATACTGACTCGCATGGGAAACAGTCTTGCTTTATGGAATGTTTGGGTTCTGGGTCATGGGGTTTTATGCAGGTGTCTTAAGGTAAGTGTGATTGACTGATAACCGCTTCTCAGTTCTCAGAATTGCTGACCACAGTGGTCACCGCACTGTTAGCAGCCTGGAGTCAGATCTCCCAGGTGAGCCATTTGTTAAGTGGTGAGGAGGCCAAGGAAGCTGCTCTGTGGTCAGAAGCAGGCTGCGTACATCCACCCTCGGTCTGCTGTCAAAAAAGATCGCTGTGTGCATGGAGGCATTCAGTCAAGAACTTATTAACTGTAGATTTTCAATCTAATCCTTCTTGGAAAATCTCTCGCAGAAGTAACTCTGAGTCACATTCATGCAAACAGTCTAGATTCTCTGTACAATCCAAATTAGGTAGGCTGTGTTTCCTGGTGAGTAAATATTTTGAGAAGTTTCAGCACATCTGAGGGTCTACTTAAATAATTTATTATAACTAGTGAATTATAGAAACCTCAAGTTTTTAGTATTTTAATACTTTCCAATGATGATATTTTATTAAAAATTGACCAAACTGTAGAATCTTAAAAAAAAACTCTTTGCTTTTTCTTTTTTTTTTTCACTTTTGTCTTTCTTTCCATGTCTTTTTGTATTTCCCTTGTATTTTGATGTTTAAGGTTATGTACAAAATACTACACATACGGTCCGCTTATGCTGACTATTGCCCCCTTATAACTCACAAGATAGCATCCTCCTAAACTATATGAAACACTTGTGAAGCTTTTTGTAAACAGGAGTTATTTTTCTCTGAGTACTGACGTCAGATGTTCATGAATGATCTCAATTCACATTTGCAAGTAAATGATGGAAATGCATACAGATGAAGGCATTTCACTGAAATTACTCCGTGCCATAAACAATGCAAGGAAGTGTGTACATAAGGTAAAAATCAGTTCCTCTGGATATTAATACAGTTCAGTGTGAAGAGTAATTTCATGTCTCAGATAATCTTGAAAATAGATATTTGTGATTATACCATTTTAAAATTATCCAAAGATCCTGCAATTTTCATTGTTGATCGTTTTTATTACCATCAAGACATGCATAGAAAGAAGAGAATTTCTTTATGAAAGATGTTCACCCTTTGTTTCTGTCTGACATATTTGGTGTGTCAGAGGAGACTGAAGCTAGAGCTCAGACGTCTACTACCAGCATGCCATTCACCCAGGACTTGCCTGCGGAACGACAACTCCTGCCAAAGAGTAAAAATATGAGATTAGCATGCCAATTTTTTTTTAAATTTAGAATAGAAATTTTTTTTTCTCTTCGTCACAAAAATATTTTAGTGGAGGTTTGTTTATTTTCTTTGGGGAGAGCATGTGGTTTGTGTGTCTGTGAAGACAGTTTGAAGGTTAGTGATAATTGCAATGCAAATATCTGAAATGGACACAGATCTGATGATGATTGGGGGTGTGTACAAGCACTCATCATGTAAAACAGGGAAAATAAAATTCAAATAAATGAGTCCCATTTGTGAATACATGTTTACATTTCAGAATTTTGGCATTAGAGAAAATCTCCAAAGAAACCCTTCCTTTGATTTCACTTCTATTCAAATTTATTTTCTAGATATAGTAATATAACCACATATTAGATATCTTGCTGTCTCCTTGGCCACTCCAGGTTCATCCTCCACTCTCTTTACTGTCACTCTGGTTTTCAAGTGTTTTTTTTTTAAAAGCATTCCATATTCCACATCAACATTGCTTTTTGGGCAACTTTCTGCTTGCCAATTAGCTAAGCTATACTTATATAGCTTACATATACTTGCTAATATTATATGCTAATACATATATGGAGAATTCCCTTCATTGAACATTTACAAGTCAGGTTTGACCATTAAAAAAGTTTTGTAAGATTTGTAAGGCAGAAATAAAAGATCCATTTTTTGTGCTCTAAAAAAAAAAAAAAGAACTGGCATTTGCCAAAAGGTTTCAATTTGCACATTAACCACCCTTGTCAAGATTTGCCCAATTGCTACCATTGGCACTTCAGATACAATGCTGAGCCAGGTTTTCTTGCAGCTCCACAAAGCTGGTCCCTTTCAGTGGACAAGGGATCGGGACACGTATCTGCTTCCCCAATTCGTATAGAAGTAATATAGATTAGAGTTGTGAACCAACTGCTTCGGGAAGCATTAGATTTTGCTTTAAAAGGTGTGCTGACAAAGATTAAGTAGCATGAATCATTTTGAATGAGCATAGAACACTGAGCTATTGATTTTTGCCTAAATGATCAAGACAGAATAACACCATTAGGGAATTCACATTTAAGCAAAATAAGTAAACTAATAGTCTTCTCTTAGAAAATAAATTTCTCTTAGTCATGATTGTCATTTACTAAGAGCTGTAGGCACAAAATAGCCTTAACTGTTGGGTAGAATCTGTGGACAGTCTAAAAAATCTTTGCTTCCAATAATCATTCCATTATGTTACAAACACGGATCTGTCAGGGCAACATTATGTCAGAAATTAATAGTCCCCCATCACATTTTTTTTTGTGTGATCATCTAGTTTCCTACTGGACAATTGGTACAGTAGACCAGGCTATCATACAAAGCATAGAAAAAAGTTCTTGCTGAAATAAATGGTTACATTTGATGTGAATTTGTCTTCTTTAATGTGAAGTTTCTGTTAAATACAGCATCCAGGAGTACTGAAACAATAAATAAGGTGATCTTTAAAATTGTGTGTGTGTGTGTGTGTGTGTGTGTGTGTGTGTGTGTGTGTGTGCTTATTACAGAGACAAGGAGGAAAGAGATGTTCCATCTGCTAGTTCACTCTCTAAACGACCACAAATGGTTGGGGCTGGGCCAATCCAGATACTTGGGTTTTCTGTTTATTTGGATATACAGAGCTAGTTCATTTAAAACCTAGGCTTCTGCCAAAAGTTTAATATTATCATGCTGCCCTATAATAATTTTCATCAAAAATATATTCTCAAACTCCATGTAAGTAAGTCACCTAGAGATCTTAAGATATGAAGAATCTTTGGACATATGCTAATAATTTGCTTTAGTGGATTTGCTAAGGGACCAAGGAGTCTGTATTATAGAAAATGACCAGGCAACACTGGTTCATGCATTCTGCTGAGGCTGATGAGTCAAACCTATCACTAAATCAAATAGAGTAAGAAGCAGCGAGTTTCTACTCTAGTTAACCTATACAGTTTACGAAACTTGTGGAGATGCTGTGTCAGGTAGTGCTGTTAAAGGAGCTGATTGATTGTAGTTCTTTGCCTGAAACTTGCTCTCCATCCCAAGCCATGTTCAGGTTGGATTAGATAGTGCAACTACAACTTAAAATAACCCTTTGGGATGAAAAGAAACACAGCAAAGGCTGAGAAATTTCTTTCTACTAAAGGCACCAACACTGCCTGATATTCTCTCAGTGACTTACACTTTCAAAGTACTTCCAAATATTATTTCATTTAATTCTCACATTGAAGGAGCTGGGAATGGAGTCTGGATTTTTTCTGTGCCTGCACCAGGGGTAAAATGTGCCACAGCAGCACAGCCTCAGACCCACCTTATGTCACCCTCTGGTTGGGATCTCAGCTGATCAAAGGTTGCAGGGGTCCTCTAAGGACTTAGAGACAAGCACAGGAAAGGAAACACTTTGTTGATCACTTAAAATTTGTAAAGGTCAGAAGCACTGAGCCAGTATGCTGCCTTTGTTTTAGAGAACAGTTCTAGAAGCAAGAAAACAATCCACGGATTCAGCAAGATCTACATGGGAGATTTATGCATTAGCAGTAAAAAAAAATAATAATAAATGAAACAAATTTATTTGGATGTAAGGATTTAAAATGCATCATTATATTGTTGAATAACAGTTAGAGATTGCAGAAATTGGTGAGTTATTATTCTCATAATGATACTTTGAGAAGGTAAATATTTCCGAAGCCACACTGGCAGCTTTTGCTATGCGTTTATTAAAGACAGTATTGAAGACAAAACTAATAGAAGTAGGTTTGACTCCAATTATTTTTTTGTGGAATCATGAGTGAACACAAGAATAGAAATTCTGTGGTGTGTTTGGCTTAACATTCCACATGATCTGGTTACTGGTGAAAGATTAGATTTTCCTTCCAGTATGCGTTGGTATTGATCATGCAGATCCATCAACAGAGTGCTCCTTTTTCTACACCGCACACAGATGACTCAAGATCAAATCTGTAAAATTAATTTCAAATTATCTTTCTTGTGCAAACAATCTTCTAGCTTTTACACAAGACACGTGGCGGTGCAGCTTAATCAGTATATCCAGCAAAAATGAAACACACAGAGATTTTATGGCCACCTGTGTGTGTGAGTTTAGACTGTAACATTAATCATAGCTTACTTAATGCAGATTCATTGGTGAATTGGAAACTATGTAAAGTTGACTTCTTAAAAAAAACAGTTATTGTCATCTACTTGAAAAGCAGAGCTGGGGAGTCATTCTACCCACTGGTTCATTGCCCCAGATTCCTGTAGTAATCAGGCCAAAGATTTGAGTTAGGAAATTCAACAAGCACTTTCGTAAGATGAGACAGTCCAAAGGGAGGGGTTAACTCACTGTACCTGTTGAAAATCTGTCCCTAATTCCTGGAGACCAGCTCCGGCTGACTCCAGAGCTTACAAAGAATGCGTGGATCGGCAGTGATATAAAGAAGAGATAAGACGTGGACCACTATGGCATGATGCTCATAATGGACAACTTAGAAAAGTTGCCTGCTTTGTTTATACACAAATCATCACAAGCTTTTGCACAATATCCAATTGCTTAATTTTTACTTCATGGTTAGGAGAATACAAAAAAAAACCTAAAAATATTATTTTACTTCAAAGAAAACATTTTCAACAAACCATTACTCATTGAAACCTGTAGTCACCTGGCTGAAGCCAGGAACTCCACGGTTGGCAGCACATGTGGTTACATAGTGGCAAGTAGTTTACTTATACTCAAAATCAATTTTTACTAAACACAAACTAATATTGCTTAAAATATTAAGAGTACGGAATTAAAAGATAATAAATGAAAGGATTTTATAAAAGCATATAACATAGATTCTTTGCTAAGTCTTATAATCAAATCATGCACTAATTATTATTACCTTCACCTAGTGCTGATTTAATTGTTTTTTGTTGTACAAACAGAGGGCCTTTACGAGAAACTTCCTTTTATCTTTATAAACTGTTTTCTTTCCCTAAATATAAGTATCAATATAAGATAGAGATTTTAAGCCATTTTGAGGGGGTTCACATTTGTTTCCTTTTAGAAGATGCCCCATATACTTTTTGCTTTCTGTGGTGAGAAACTAAAATGCATCATATCATGTGTTGTAACAGTTCAAGGTGCATGGTAAATAAACTCTTTGTACCTCCACGATTGCCAAGATATTATCAAGCCATTTCTTAAGGAAAACATTACTTATACTAGGGCAAACTTCAGGACAAAAGTGGGCACATAACAGGATGTTTGGAGACATTGTGGGCTCAATTGTACTATTGTATAATTCTAGTTGTGTGTCATAGCCTTATGTCACTAAAGAGGTTTTTATCATAACATGATTGATCAATCTGAGGTGTCACAGCAG